>NC_049169.1:66474208-67729208 GCF_009769625.2 Cygnus olor
TTTAAAACAGCACTTTGTGCACTCCTGCTAATTTGCACAAAATGACCTGTTCAAAGGGTACATTTTTTTTCTGAAGAATATCGTCATTTTCATTATAACTTAACAGCACCTCCACCTCCCCTGAAGGGACTTCCTGTTGCAAAACTGAATTTGTTCAAAAGACATTGCATTACTCCTCAGTTACCTGCCTACACAAAGCTCAGATATATATGGATAGTCAAAGGGAACAACGGGCACATCACTAAAGCAACTGATAAGCAACTTGCTTAACTGCTGCAGAATGTCCATGCTGGGAGCATCTAACCTGAGGTGAGTATATTGATAGACCCTGTCTCTATTGCTGTCTGTTCTGGGACTATAGCTCAGGTTTTATTTACCATATGAAAATAACTCATTCTACAGGAGACAAAGTGTTCAGCACCTGCAGGAGTGATCTTCAAAAGCAAATGACTCCTCCTGAAAAGTAAAATGCCCACTTAATTTATAAAGCAGTTAAGTCAATTTTCAAAACACACGGATTACCACTGTGTAGGGCAAAACGCTTTTTCAGCAGTTTAAAGCCTCAAAAGCAATTAGATTTTCATATGCTGGACTAGTGTTTGAAGGAAACAAAAAGAATTAGCATCATTTAGAGGCTGCACTCATCATTTTCTGCTGTCTGGTTTTAATGAAGGTCCTCTCTCCTGGCCATGTTTTCCTCAGTCATGGCAAACTGTTTGGGACTTCTGCTTCAGGAATGACTGTGTGACATTTGCCATTAAAACTGCAGAAAAAAACAGGCAGAAGGAACTGCAGGAAGGACAGAATCGCCAGCTGGTCATTGAAGAGAAAAAGGGTTCAGACACACAAACTCAGATGCAGAACAGGATTCACAATTTAGCCAAGTATTTAGCATTTTTATGTCTCTGTTACCTCATCAGAGAGTTTCTTATCAATCAGCATAACCGCACGGTCTAACCAGAGCTACTGGACATCTTGCAGGGACAGGAGTCTGGGCTTTTCTCACTGCATACCAAAGCACTCGCATGCAGGCCCCAAGATGAGTAGAGTTAGCATTTGCATTGCCACACAAAATTTTGTGTTAAAAGGTTTAAGTTTGCCAGCAATGGCTGAGAAGTATATAGTCACTCAGCAAGGCTAGAAAAGAGCAGGTCCCACATGATCTGTATGTTTTAAAATGGATTTCTCTGGGATTTAGATCAGTGTAACATACACACCATCAGTTACCCTGCAAGTCTCCAGACAGAGGCCCAGGCCTGTCCTGGTTAGGACATAGGCCCTTTTCACCCTTTCCAGTAAATAAATAGCAGCTTAAACAGCACAGCCAACTGTGAAGGACTGCTTCTTGGCTGACAGGCAAACGTAACATTTCGTTGAGATCTAAATGCTTGAGAATTTCAAATGACAGCTGTGTAGCCCTCCCTGAAAACTGCTGGCTAAGCTTTACAGGATGCTGGGCATTAATTCCACTTACATTTGGAACGGTAGCCTTCCCCTCCAGTTCCTCTGTGGCACCTACCAGAGCTTCCTAAGAAGTGGGCAGTCTCAATGGTTAACTTTCAGTGGAACGAGAAGCCACCCACAAATCAAAGCCTTGGAAGCCAAGTCTAGAGAACACTAGCAGCTACAACAGGGGAAACTTCTTCATTTATGCTCTTTAGCCATCTTACTAATACTTCTCATACTTACCACCCGAAAAGTTAAATTGGATAAAACAAACAAACAAACAAACAAAAAATCTCATTTCATTTTTTTTTCCCCTTGGGGGAAAAAAAAAGTCATAAGCTAAGCTACTGTTTTTACAACCGTATGTTGCAAAATAGGCAATTTGACAACTGGGTATGCCCTCTTACCTGCAGGAAGGCACTTGGATTTTCCTCCTATGTATTCTGGCTCTAATGAACCACATTGAGGGACTAAGGGATTAAACAACTATTAGGACCAAGTGCTTAAAACAAAACAAAACAAAACTAACCATCAGAAATAAACTGAAACAAAATGCTTTATGGAAAATAACACAGCTAGTTAGATAGGAATGTCGGGTTCATTTAATGCCCATTTTATGACTGAAAAATCTGAGGGATCTCCACAGTTTGATTAGCTTCCCCAACAGACTCTCCCCACAGACACACATTCACGAAGGACAATAACAAAAAATGCAAGTTTGCTCACACAGGCAATCTAATAGCAGTACTTCTGATGTGTCCTATTTGTCTGACCTATTACACAGGTACAATTAGTCTGCGTGTATGGACCAAATCTGGAACTCCTAAATATGTGGGGGTCACTGTTCATGGTCATTACACTAACCAATTGTCCAGATTTTCTAGATATCCTGAAATACCAGGAAACTTTATCTTTCTCCTAAAAGCAGTGGCAAGATCAGACCTGATATATGGCACTTTGATCAGGAGATGAAGGTAACAACAGCTATCAAATCAGTTTTTAGAAGGCTGGTAATGCAATTACATAAAACACAGAATCTTCTCATGTGGGACCTGCTCTTTAAAATAGTTTCCCCTGCTTAGGGGAAATGGAAGTGGAAATGATATACGGGTACCTTTAAATGTACCCGTGTCCTCTTCATTTGAGAGACGTTGAAGCCAGAGACCTTGCTGCAGCTCTCTCTCCCAAGGGCAATACTCCCCCTCTACAGCAGAGGGAACCACACATCCGTAACATCGCATCAGACACACGTGTGTACACACACAAGCAATGGTGAGAGAGAGAGAGAGAGAGAGAGAGAGAGGAAGACAGAAAGAAACAGAGAAAGGACAGCATCAGAAAGACAGACTGTCTGGAAATTCCCCAAGAACCCTTCTTTATTCCTGCTGTATGGCAGGAACACTGCTCAACAGAAAAAACATCGTTTTGAGAACACCAAGATTTACCAGACTAAACATGCACGTTACCGTACTTAAAAAGCAGTCTCGACTTTCACAGCTCCTACGTTGAAAAAATAGCCAAACAGCCTGTTGAGCTCATGAAAAAAACTGGCACTAAGACCCAAAATAACAGGACCTCTGCTTGCAGCAGGCAGCCAAAGACCTTTGTGAAGAAGCTCTTTGGAGTCTACTAGTCTTCACAAAAGGGAAATGTAAGTATAAAGACAAAGAAAAAGAAAAAGACAAGATCAGTAAGAAAATTGGAATGGTGGTGAAACACTGAGAATGTCTATTCTTAGCACAAACTTTGCATTTTGATGACTGAGACAAACACACAGGGGAAGGAGTCTTTCCCTAAGATATTCCACAGAAATCCCTCAGAGTGAAAATGAGAATCCCCTGAACTCCCTGACTTCTCAAGGAGGAGAGGAGAACTAAAAGCTCTAGGGAGAGCTAAAAGCAGCTTCTTCAGGCATGCCCTACTGTCAGCTAGGGCACTACCCTGAGGTGAAGCACCCCACAGCACTGAAAACACTGCCTCCACACTGCTTCTACTTCTTGCTGCCAAATAACAAAAGGCCTGTTCAAATCCAATTCCCAATAATAATAATAAATAACAATAAAGCAACACATTGTCAGAAAGCTGGGAGTTGCACATATTGGCAGGGTATATGGGAAGCATACTGTGTTGGTACTAGTGCTGCAACTGCCCTGTGGGGAAAGATCTTCTGTATCCAGAATGACCAAACCAAAGCTTCCCTTGACAGTAACTCCCTCAAAAAAGAAAGTAATAAAAAAGTGAAAGGAGAAGTTTTCCAAGGCAAATCTTTCTTATTCTGCATGGCAGATATGCAGTTCAGTTTTCCCTGCTGTCTAGCAGAAAGAAAGGACAAATCAATCTGTCTAACCTTCACTAGACTCTTCCTCTTCCTCCTCTTCCTCCTCTTCATACTCCTCATCGTCCTCCTCCTCCTCTTCTTCTTTGTACTCAATCTCATGATTCTCCTCAGCCTCAATCTCTTCTTCACTCTTTCCCTTCAGGAGGGCATGGATGCGCACAGCCTCTTTCCATGGCACACCACCCAAGTCTGAAGGAGGTTGCTGAGGCAGCAGCAGTTCATCTTCATCTTCATCTTCCTCCTCCATCTCAGACTCTGAACTACTGTAAGGGTTTAAAAAAAGAAAAAGAAACAAGTAGCAAATGTTTCCTAGATCAGTCTTAGATCACTCACTCACAAGTCATTACAATAAACAGAAGTCCAAAACATACAATGCAAACCACAATACTTAATTTTCTGCTTTCAGTATTTCATAGGCATTTTAGTGACAGCACAATCTGTGGCCTGTAGTATGATCCTTGCCCTGCTTTTTTTTTAAACCGGGTGAAGCAGCATAAAAGTGCTTGTAAAGCCATGTCCAAATACTTGTGCAGTATTAATTGTTACAGGCGTGACCATACTTGAATATCATAGAAAGAAGTGACTTTCCTAATACCACATTGCTTTGGATAGACTGGTGCAAGAGTGCTTGGCAGTGTCATAATGTAGAAGGTCACATATTTTGATAATGGCAGCTTCTTCTAGCATTTTGGATAGCTAAGATGTTTTTGGCACTTGCTGGGGACAACCACAAGAGGCTTCAGGAGTAGAAAGATCACATAACACAACTACCAGGTGCCAAGCACTACAGCATATGAGCTAAGGAGAACAGGAGAAAAAAAAACGCAAAATTCCTCACTTTTCTACATCACAGATAGAATCACTGTATGCATTCACTTAAGTATACAGTGTACATAGTGGTAAGAAACTATAGGAAGCAGTAAAAGGATAATTACAATATTGAGCTTATTATTTGCACAGGAAAGTCTAAAACATGCAAAACAATAAATCATTAGTGCTTATTAGACATCTCTGTTTAATTCTAGCAGTTTCTCTGTATAAGTAGCAGGGACAAGAAATGTAACTGTCTACACAATGACATTTAAACTAGCTCACTCTTACATTCTGGACTACCTAGAGATACTGGGAAGAAAGATGGTTGCATTTGTCACTGGAAAAATGAATGTGAACAATACCACATTCAGAGAAAGCATCTTCAGGGTGAAAAGGTACTCCTTCTTTGTTTTCCATAATAGATCATTGTCAAAAAAGAATTGCATTCATTAGAACAACAGTTGGATAAAAAAATAAGATATATTTTATAAAACTTGTCCAGTTGTTGCAGTTCTGTTTCCCATACACAAGGTTTTCATTACATAAGAAGTCATTATATGACAAACCGACACTTTACAAAAAATGATACAAAGCAGCGCCCTTTCTTTTGTATTGCAAATAAACATATCCAGGCTCAGAATATCAAATTACTCTACCACTACATGAATATATAATGTTCATATAATTCTATTAATCTGTTAGAACGAGAGACTGTTTTTGATAGTGATGTTAATAAGGAAAACACTTTTTTTCATTTTCTGATTGTCGTGTACTTATGTCCATTGGCTCTTCAATTCTCCTCATGGTTCTGCACATATATAACATGATTTTGACAAAAGTGAAATGTTCAAGTTATAACCCACATTTTCACAGCATAAATTGAATACTTATTTTTATCAGGCCACGGTAAAAACTGAATACAAATGCTGTTGCATGCCATGGACTTGGTGTATATTCCAGGACACTGGAGCATTTTCCAAAGGCTTTACACAGATATGCTCACAGAGATAAAAAGTGATGTTCCCTCTCTCCCTCCTCCCCGATTAGCAGCACACTTTCCTACCCTTTAGTATGGAAATAAACCTGACAGGTGCTGCATGCTAGCTTTTTCATGTGCTGTCAATAAGGTTTACTGCTAGTCCAACTGTTGCCATGACTGCTGAATGGGACAAGTTGCTGCTCTTCAGCCAGCCCGCTTATCTCACGTAATATTGACGACATACATTCTTTACCACATAGCTCACTTTACCTTCTTTGGCTTTTATTTATAACCTGCTTTTTGTTTGACCTTCAAATACTGAGAAATGAGAAGCTCAGAGGCAGCAGCGAGATGGCGTGGTATAGTGGGCATTCCTTTCAGCTTGGTGATTTTCTGCCACAAGAAATAATTCAACAGCTGACACTTTTTTTCCTCCCTTCTATAAAGCAGCGATCAAAGACTAATTTTGGTTACTTTATGGAATTTGGATAACCAGTTGAATACCTCTTTAAAGAGATTTTCCTACACAGAGGTAGCACTGAGGAAAGGAACCTAAATTGGAAACGAACCTCTTCTATTCCTTTGCCATACAGCATGAGCTGTCCTACCACTCTCTTTTGAAAGGTTGCTGTAACAGGGTATTAAACCAAAACTGCAGATGACATTCTGAAAGTTACTGCACGTTAAAGCTAATGAAGGCACTTAGAGGGTTTTCTCAAATGCTGTGTAGTCAGAGTTTGGTTGCTTAAACTATTTTTCCTCTTGAGGAGTTGATGCCTAAGCAAGATTAATTCTCTTTTGAAAAGATATCCTTTGAATACTACTTTCTGTAAAATTTCTCTGCAATGTGTATGCCCATGTGTACATGCATGTATGTGTGTAGGGAAGCTGGGCACCCAGTGTAGAGTCTGATTTGGAGTTCATACCTAGGTGAACCTTGAAGCCCAATCCATTGCTCCATAAGACACGGAGGGAACAAAAAGTCCTGCATTTCCTCAGCCTGCTCCTAACCCTGCAGTTCTGCACCGAGACAGTGAAGATGATCAAATCAGGGCTTTGGTTCGCTTGTTGCAGGGATATTTTTTTTTCTTTTGTTGCTGAAAAAGTGGTGAGACTTTTTCCCTTTGTTTTCTGGTCTTTCTGTGAAATATCAAGGAGTGGATACAGCTGAACAGAAGATAACAGATAACTATATCATCTAGAAAATTCTCTCTTTGATGTTTGCCCACACAGCTTCATCAATGCTGTAAGTAAATTGCTTGCAGCGTTTGGATTTGGGACAGATTTTTTTCCAAGTCAAACTGACAGGCAATTTAGTAACTTTTCTCTTTCCTTTCTATAATAGAGTGTGAATTGCCCACTAAACACTGCTTTGCACAAGCAAAATCTAATAATTCAGTCTATTACAGACAGAAATACCTAGTTCAATTCAAGTTATGTAGATGAACATATACAAAGACAGCTAAAGGTAGCAGCTGATGTGAGGAAATTAAGCTACCGAACCTAATGGTGTAGGTATTCTTTCCACAATTCTACAAAACAACTCTTGGAAATGACCAAGACCTTCGTATCCCAAAATACCAAAGTTCCACTTTTTTAACTCTCTCTTCTCCTTTGGAAATTTTCTGCCATTCACTGACCAGGCCTACAGAGTTTTGATTTACTGAAATCATGACCAATAATAATAGGGCATCGTACTAGTGAATTTTGGTTTAGAGCTATAAACATAAAGAACCATGAACCTCACAATATTATTAATGCCTAAACTGTCACAACTGATTTAAGTCCTAGGCCTGAGCTGGAGCTAAAGGAGGGATGAGTAAGGCAAGCAGAGTTTGCATTTCCCATTAAATAGTCCCATGATTATTCAACCAGACACTTCCAGTTCCCAATTGTGTAAAATATGTCAAAATAGCATATTCTAAAGAAATTACTATGTTAAGAAATTAACCAAAGAGTATTATTTAAGTTTTGGAGAAAACTGCTGTACAAGTTATTAGCAGTTCCCAGGCCCAGAAGGTCCCATTGAGCTACATCTTCATGCATCCAAATCTACATGCTCTCTGTCAAGAGTGTCAGAGTTCAGGCTATTAGTAGTTAGTCTTCAGATGCTGCCCCTTCAAATTTACCTTAAAAGATATATAAATGACAGATGCTGTTCAACCTAAATCCTGTAAACATTTTAATGAACATAGCAGCATTCTTCACTACACCAATTCAATTTGGTTCAATTTCACATGCATAAATGTAAAGAATTTCTTATACAGCCCTATTCCTGTAGGTAATGCATACACTGAATATGTTTGTAGGCTCTAATGCTGTTACAGGCTTATCCGAGTTTACTTCAAGAAGACTACTGGGCAGACTGAAAGCTGAAAAGATAAGGGTTGTTATTGCTACAAAGAAAAGTAGATGATTAGAAACCATTATTAAGAGACTGAGAATTCAAAAGTGTGAGATTAATTTTAAAGTTCAGAAGCATTCTTCATCAAATATTCTCTCTCACTGATTCTTGCAGCACCTATTTCCATCAGCTCTATTTGCAAATACTTGGATCCTAATGTGTTTACACATCCCTTCGCAGATAAAGGAAAATTTGTAAAGGTGTAATATACTTTTCAACAGGCAAAAGTACTGCTTCAAACTAAGGTCTGTTAGGCTTTGCATCAGCAGACAGTCAGGATTACAATGCTCAGTGTGTCAAGCTTGAGTCTTTGAACTAAAAATGTTATTAAATTGTGATGCAAAATAGACAGAAGTAAAGTTAACTTTGGAACCCACTCCCATTTGAACCTGTGTTCTGCTTGCTCAAAAGACTCATTTGTCTTTAATATAATTTTCAAAATAAATAAATAAATAAAATTTAAAATTTCTTTCCAGCTTAGGACTGAACAACTTAGGACTGAAGTATTACGGTACTATAGTTATCCATGGCATTATGGTACTACAGTTATCTTCTAAAAATGGTAGTAAATTATTTAGAAGAACAGAAACTACAACGTAAAATATTTGTGTACATACATGAAATACTTTCAAGAACTTTAGGAAGAGCAACCTGGCAAACAACACGTGAAAAGCAAAAACAAAAAAAGCTAAGGGAACAACAGGCAAAAGTATGTTGGGATGGTTATAAGAAAGCTTATGGTCACTGTGTACTAACCTGCTGGGCACATCCTCTTCTGTTCCTTTGTCCAACACACTGCTCAGGTTATGCTCTGCTAGCGTCTCTTCAGGAACCTCTTCCAGTTCTTCTTCCCGCTGCAGTGACAGTCGGTAATTCTCCAGCTCAATTCGCTCAGGCGTGCCACGCAACCGCTTAGCAAGGCTGGGCTCTTCCAGCCCATTTACATTAGAACCTAAAGAATAAGTCAGTGAATAAACAATAAATGCAACAGTCAGGACTGTAATTTTTTAAGGAAATTGAGCAATTGGGAGAAATGGGGCTTGAGGCAGAGGGAGGTAAATAAAGCAAGAGAATACCTTATGCCATTATCCTGTTCACCACTACTGGCAGAACCTGTTGGGGAGCCAGACTGCAAAAGGCAATCTTAGTGTTTTTGGCTAACAGATGCTGAAGAGTGTTAAATGTCCTCGCTGAGAGAAGAAATAAGGGTGTTTTAACTGCGCTGGAGCCTACATCATAAATACTGGGGAAGGCCTGGCCACAGGCTGGACGTATTCGCTGAGACCAAGTAGGAATGCCAGGGGGCAAGCCTGCTGCATGATGTCAAAACTGTTACTGGTCAAGCCAGGTAGGTCTACATAGTTAGAGAGCAAGCAAGTATCGCTAATGCTTAAAGATGCTGAGAGGGAGGGGATGAAAAAGTCCCATTTAGAGTGAGTTTTCAAACTTCTTTTGGATTTGAATTTATTTATTTTTTAATCAGAGTTTGAGATGAAATGAACCACAGGGAAAAAAGTAGATATGTTCGCAAGCACGAACATCACGAGTCCCAGAGAATTGCAAGGGCATGTGAATCAGACATTTGGAGAAAAGTATACAGAAGCTTCATTCACCGTAGCACTCAATTAATTAAATTCTAACCTGCATTCATCTATCTCTTTTTAAAATTCTAGTATTTTAGCTTAAACAGCAAGCCACTGTTTACCCTTACACAGCTTACTATTTACAGAGCCTAATCTTTCCTAGCTTCTGTTTTGCTACGCTAAACAAACCGAGCATTCCTCTCATGAGATAAGCTCTTCAGTGCACTGATCACCCCCTAGGTCTCTGCACCTGTCCCTGTTTGGATTAATCTTTCCAGAACCTGCGCGATCAGAATTGTACACAGCTTTCCAGATGAGGTCTTATCAGTGTAACATACAGCCCTGCCAGAAATCTCTCATCTGATACACCCTGAGAACACATTTGCCTATTTATATGCCACATAATACTGGTGGCTTTTGTTTATTGACTGATATTCAGATCTTTCTCCTTCTCTGCTTTCAACTGATAAGCACCTTGCTGGTAGCCAAATCACTTTCTTGGTACATGACCTGGTACTTTCTACTATTACATTTCTATTTTTAATACTACAGTCCACAACATTATGCAGCTCTTAGTGTATGACATGCCTATCCTCCTCTGCATTGATGAGGGCTTGAAACATTGCCTCAGCAATGAAATTCATTAGCAGATTTTTCCTTTTTGGCTAGTAACCTTAGCAAAAGCAATATAAAGATCAGTCCCCAGATCAGTTTTTTTTGAAACTCCATAGTCTGTGGGTGTTACCCAACTCCATTAATTCAGTTTTGAATAAAACCTCTAAACTCTCATCTATGCCAGCTCCTCAGCTACTTGACACTTCATGTACTACCCCCACATTTTACCCAGCTTAAATAATTATTTCCATGTGCCAGCTTTCAGGTACTTTACTGAAGTCCAATTTTTGGATGCACTGCACTTCCCTCATGGAGGTAATCAGTTACTTCATCAATAACAGCTGTCAGGCTAGTCTGGCACAGTCTTTCGTGAATCCATGTCACATTTTATGCCACATACCTTCATGAGGTCAAAAGACTTCACTTGCAGAACTAGCAGTCCTTATTTATTCCCCTCAAAGAAGGTGTTTTATCTATTGTTTAGATTAACAGATTTGTACTTGTTCAGATCACCTTTTTTCCTTTTATTTTTTTTATTTTTTATATGCACATCATACTTTTGTCACCCAGCAGTCACATATCATTACCCTGAATTTGATAGTCAGGGTGCATCGGATAGCCTGATTTAAACATAAATTGCTACCAAAAAGCTCACAATTTCACTGTACAGTTTTTCCAGTTTTCTGAAACAAAGATTATTTGGTCTCATTTTACTTCCACACATATAGTACACTAATATTTAAATTTTGCTTCCAGCTTCATTGGGTTAATTTCCATTTCCAAACCTTGCTATATATACCCTAACATATTTTGCTCCCACGTTCAATGCCACCCTCCCAACTGAAATTGGAGGCCAAATATCCACTTGCTTTCCTGGCTGTACCAAAAACTGCATTTAATCTCAGACTCATCCTCTGTGGACCCACTTCTGTTTTTCCTCATCTTGCTTTTACTTACATACTTAAAGAATACAGCTGCTTGTTTTCCTCTCCTATACAAATTCGAACCCAGCATGAGCTTTGGCAACATTTATTTTATCCTCACATGTTTTGACCTCCAAGACAACTTCTGTTTTCTTTCTCTGTTCTTTGTAGTTTATCAGTTTATTCCCGTAACAGCCCTTACTCTGGACAATTATTCACCCAGTAACATCTCAGTCTCTCACACAAAAGACTACCTAGGCCTTGCCATAATTAGTGGCGTTAATTTCCAATCCCTCTCCAGAAAGATAAAATCTCATGGAGACAACTGCCAGGAGTGCTTTTCCCTCTTGCTTGAACCTTTCTATGATGTTGCCAAATGGCTGCTGTGCCCCTGGCTGTAACTACCGGGGTTATTTATGGTACAAACCGCAGCTTGCTCAGGTGGAAGGAGAGAGCATTACCTTCCATTTCCAGGCACACAATGGTTTCTACCGTTTCCTGCTGCTAAGCCTTATGTTGTATTAGTCCTTTCAAAGTTTAGTGGAACTGAACTGCCTCCTCAGCTGGGATTCACATTTCATTTCATTCTCTCTAGATGGTGATACCACCTCAGCCAAATCTATTTTTGTAATCTGTGTTACATTCCCCAGCCCTGAGTTAACAGTAACAGGGGAACTGACCTGGAATATTGTTCTGCCAGTTCTGGCTGACTTGGAAAAACCAAGGACTCTGGGTAATGGAAGAACATCAAGGTGAAGGAAAACAAAGAAAGAATTCACCAAATCATCATACATCGAGAGTTTTTTCTACTTGGAACTCTTTCTACACAACACAGCGCTCAGCTAGGCTCAGCTATTTCCATAGAAATATCTTTTCACAGACTGTTTTTAACTTGTTCTCTTCTGATGCATATCCCATCATAGCTGGAATGTCCACAAGCAGAAAAAATGGATGAAAACGAGAAGAATTAGATTATTTTTTTTTGCCTGACATTATTTCAGTCCTATGTTTTTTTTTTTTAACAATCTTAAGCTTTTTTTTGTGTGTGTGTGTGTGTGTGTTTTGTTTGTTTGTTTTTGGTCAGCCTTTTCAAGGAAAAGTAAAATATATAATATCATTTTCATATAGTTAAATCACATGAATGGAGTATTGGAAAAAAAAAGAAAAAAAAGAGATGCTTGTTTCACTGCCTGGGCTGGGGACAGAGACCAGTAGCAATAACTCTAAGGTAAAAAAGGACTGAAAATCAAGCTGATATCTGCTTATATGCATTTCACCAGCATATATGATCTTTCAGGCATGTTATTCAATAAAAACAAGTTATCATTAACCTTCTAATCATGAAGACCCTGTATCAGTATAACATGTATAAAGAGAATCAAACCAATTCTGCCACAGTATAAACAGTTAAGTGTGGGCAAATGAATCAATAAAACTGTTAAAAATTTGAAAAGATGAAAAATCTACCTAAACTTAAAGGTAAAAGGATGTGGTCAAGCCAGGATATCCCGTAAGCTTGGTAAGGGCTCTCTGTCTCAAAACACCAACAAAGTAAGAAGAAAATTCCCAGCAATTTTCAAATTAATTTATATATCTACACACTTCAGATACAGGATTGGTCACACGCCTCCACCTTACTTTGCACGTAAACCAGCTCTACTTTGAGAACATAATCCAGAAGCTCAGTTGGTTACCAACATCAGCAAGGGATCTGTAGAAGTTTGGTCTATGTGAATGCACTTTGTACACAAGACTTGGTTTTGTTTCTAAAAGATGCCTTGAAGGCTCATCTGGCTAGTCGTAAAACCACTGTCAAACTTGTTACCAAATGTGAAATGGGAGAAATGCTACCGATAGCCAACTGTGTGCACCATGAAGTCGTCAACTATCAGAAGGAAAGCATTACAGTTCGCAAACCTAGCTAAGGGACAAAAGTAAGCAGGAGATACAGGTTTAGTTAACATTACAAAATGATGAACAACTTCTCCACATCATGCTATAGAGTCAATCCATTTGAAGCTACCAAAAAAAAAAAATTGGCATAGGGAAATTTGTGGATGTCCTACCCTTATTTCTTCTAAGTATATATGGTGCTGTATGCATGGGCAAAGTCAATTTCAATGCAGTTCTTGTAGATGCTAAAGTTTTGCTTTTTAATGTTCCTCTGGAGAGGAAAGGTCCCTCTCTCAAATTGTCATCTTGTATTCCCCAGGCTATTTTATAGCTTGCCAGTAGGAAATAGCTGCAGAGTACGTTCATTATCCATTATCTGACATTCCACCTTGTCAGTACATTTGGGCCCAGAGCCAAAAGCCTGAAATCAGTCACAACTGAGAGAAAAGGGGCTGATGAGGCTACATGTGCCAGAAAAATGCTATGTTATTAGCTAGGGAGGGGAGCTACCTGAAAGCCAAGAGCAGTTTCTCATGCAACCAACAGATCAGTTAAAAATCCACAAACAACATCCAAAATAGGATACATTTTAAAATCTGATTCTTTACTTTGGAAGAGCAATGGGCCACGAACACTACATAGATCATCCAAATGGAACTGTTTTTCCTAACAGGACGGTCTGCTTAGCTGTTGCATGAAAGCTGCCAGAGTCCTTTAATTATTCTCAGCCTTGACACGGCCTGCCTCCTGTAAAGAAAGTCGTATGATCAGAGATAACATTCCTACACTGAACTGCTCCTTGCCTTCCCACATGTGTCCTTTTCTCCGTCCTGATTTCAGCAACTTTGGAGACTACAGGAAGGTCTGAGAATCTCCTCTTGCAAGAGTAGCCCATCTCTATTTTTCCCCAGATTTCTATAAAAACTCCAGATTATTCTCATGAACCAGATGAAACCTTGCCAGGATTACTCCCTGACATAACACTTGCTGAAGACATAGGACAAAACTGGGAATCTGAGAACAATTAATTTTTCCCTCAAGGGAAACTACCTGCCTTTGCCTAAATCATTTCTGTGTCATTGTACTAGAACTTGTTTTTCATTAATCATGCAGTACCTCTGCACTTCATTTTCTTAGTCAAATCTGATAAGACTGCAAGCTCTTCAAGGTAAATGTCATGTCTTGTGAAGTGTGGATTTAGTATTTTGCACAGATTCAGATGGGGCCTCAGGGAGGCACAGCAACTCAAATAAAAGAATCTACTGAGAAAACATATGCAAAAGAGGGAATGAATTAATACATTTCTCAGGAGAATCTTCATTCTGGATTTCTCAAATCTTGTGCTTTTATAATAGTCTGAAACGCTATACCTGTTTGTTTTCAATCCTATTTTCCAATCCCTTGGATTACTTCCTTCTCCACACAAATGTTTGAGAACACAGCTATCTATATCAGATAAAGCAACTGCCATGGATACATCATCATATCACATACGACAAAATACTGAGATGGCAGATGGAATTTTTCTGTGGGAGTTTAAAAGTAATGCAGTGAACACAGAGTCAGGTATGCCAAATGTCCTCAGATTCCATTGTCATTAATCTGTAAGAAATATCTTTGAGGGTAAGGTTTCTGAAGTTTTCTTGCAGTTCAACAAAAATTATTACTGAGTTACGTAGAAGAATACAAATGATCTATAATAGCATTTTTGGCATCTCATTTTTCATTTGTTTTAATGTCAGATTGAGTTTCATTTTTTTTCCCCAAAAGTTTCACCTTTGCCCACTTTAATTCCTTTAACTGTCTCTTTGTACTTCAGCTCCACTCCTCACCTAAGGGCCTCAAAATGTTTTACAAGTATTAGCATATTAAAACAAACGATTTTGGAAGTAGGTAAGTACTGCAGAGGCACTGCACAAGTCCAGACACAGAGATCAAATACCAGCAAGTCAGTCTCACAACAGATTAGTGGCAGTGCCAGAAACAGCATCCAGAATGCCCAACTCCAACCCTTTTCTCTCAACTTCACCTTAAGTGAAGACAGAAGACTTTGAAATAAGAAAGGGACTAACAAATGTCAGATATTAAGCATCACAATTAGATGGTTTACATGAGCAAGTGGAGCAAAGGCACCTCCTATGAGATGCTTGTTGTGCTCACAGCACAGTGTGCACTAAAACGGAGTGCTTAGTACTGACGCACACACGCTGTTGGATGCTGTACATGCTGAAACAGCAAGTCAATTAAGATATCCCATTTAATTAAGTGCAACTGATTTCTTTTGAGAGACATGGCCAGAAATCCTTTCCTTAATCCTCTCCAAAATTAGTATATAGGCACTTAAGAATTTTGGTACTGCACAATATGAAATATACAAAACATATAGCTGGTAAATCTAAAATGACCTACAGAAGTACGTTAAATAGAGTTTTTTAAGGCTAGGAAGAAGTTTGAAGTTTTTAAAAACAGATGCATCCACTCTTTAAAATTTATCTTCTCTTTTAAGAAAGGTCTCTAGAAAACCAGTGGAAAGAGCCATTTCAGGATGGGTGAATTCTTGTCATTGCTTGTTCACAAAGCCTCACATCACAAACTGCAGAACCGCGTATTTCCTGGTTGCATCCCCTGGATTTTGATAAGCAACATCCACAAAGCCAAAAGGATAATAAAATACCTGCTCAAACAGAAAAGAGAATGCATTTATTTGAACATAAATACATAATAGTCACCAAGTGTCAAAGTTATTTTGATATAACGTCTCAATGTTCTCTCTTACTATCCTACGGTATTCCCAAGTCCTCAGGGAGCCTGAATTACTCAGCTATATTGGGAAGTTGTCAAATCTTGAATCTTCTGATGTCTGCATTTCCAGCTTGATCCATACCATGTTCTGCTAAACATAAAAGCTCTGAATTCAAAGAGGACAGTACAGTAAGAAAGCAAAATCTATTCATAAGTAAGATATCCAAAGTGTCCATGCACAGGATTCAAAATGAGCTCAAACCTGAAGATGACCCTACTTATATTTGTCTGTAATGCACACGCATCAGTCTCAACAATAAATAATAACTAAATTTTCTAAAAGACATGCCTGAGACCTCTACTAACCCCTCAAATCTCAGTCCTCAAACTGTCACCAAACCATTTCATCCTAGCAAATCTGGGAACTAAACAGAGAAACAGGGAGATTAAGCTGTACAGACAAAGTTGTTTTATTTAAATATCCTCTGATGCAGAAGTACCCAATAGAGAGTTATTAAAGAACCAACAGACCAAGAAATTTTATAGTCTTACTTGATTCAACAGCACACAAAATAAAAATCAGTGAGATTCCTGTTGATATAATACTGGCTTCCTAAGCAAAGAAGAGCAGAGAAGAAGCACTCAAAGGCACCCCAAAACCACTACCATGTGTATGGGAATAACTGACAATAAAATACTCAAGGAATTCTGAAACTGTAGAAACCATAGATACCGTAGAAACAAACTTAAGAAGATAAAAGTCCTCCTCCACAACCTGCAGCTACAACTAAGTTCTTCATATCTCTGATACTGTCAGTAAAGGTGGAAGCCCATTCTCTTCATACTTACAAACGTGAACTGGGCTGACTATTGAATGGAATTAGTAACTTAGAAATCCATCTTACTGATGTTGCAATATTTCCCCCCTGCTCCCACACTATTCAGTTAAAACAAACTTGTAGAATTATCAAAAAAGACACTGACAAAATGTTGCTTCCTACAACACTGGTAGAGCAAGAGCAAAACAGCTGGCAAGTTGATCGATCTTTCTTCATTTTTAGTGGAAGCCAGCAAAAGTAAATATATTAATCAGTTTTATTTCAAGGTCATCTTTAATTCATATTTGACTTGAAAACAAGTCATAATTCATCTGCAGCTTAAACCATAAATTATGTTTGAGAAATACGTGGTGTTTTTTGTAACAAATGCATGAGGTTGTATTATTACATAATGAAAGTTTAAAGCTCAGGACATATTTTAACAATATAGAAAAGCTGTCTTCACTACAGCAGAGGTATAGAACAATCCAGGAATATATTTCTGGACTCCTGGAAAGAGTCCAGTGTTGTAGACAGTGGGTGGAGAAAAGAAACTGGGGAAAGGAGATATTAGGTCACTTAATCCAAGCCCCAGTGTACACTGCTAAGCTTCATTCTCCTTAATGCTGCTTTTCTAGCAGAGTATGTTAACATTTGCACAGATTCAATTTTTACTTCTGTTTAAACAGGTTAACAGTACTAGGGAGATGAAACGCCTACATCAATTTATATTTTTTAAGTTGGTTAATTATTGGTATGTCCATTATCCAGGAATATTGGTAAGTCAATAATGTATTACCTATCATTTTCCATTTTGTTGGTATCATCTAAGATGTCTGAGCTCTCTCCAAGCATTTTGATCAGCTCTATCGTTTGTTGCCTGGCCTTGTTTCCATTTCCTGAAAGAAACTTAGTGTGGGAAGGATGAAGAGCAGTAAAGGATAATCTAGCTAAAGATAACATTACTTTGCAGGGATAAATTTTGTCCTGGAAACGATTAAAGGTATATTACCTCAAAAAGCCACTTGGGATGAGGCACACCCAGGAACTGCCAGGGAGAAAAAGGAAAAGAGAGAAAGGCCACACTGTATTGCAAAATGACCTTGACTTTGGCTCAGGGTTTTTCGCCTTTTTAAAGTGAGGTATGTTCTTTGTTTTAAGTTCCTTTGAAATTAATATTTAAGAGTGACTGTCCAGTAATTATCTTATCCAAACAGTAACCTCTTTTATGTTGTTAGAAAGAAAGTTTCTCCTCTACTACATAAGACTTTAGGGAGCTTGTTCATAGTGGCATCCATTTCTCACCACTTGTACGTAGCAGCCTTCTGAAATCTCTCATTTCACCAGGAGGTATCAGACAAGGTGATTCCCATTGTGCAAATAACAAAAAGCTGAACCATGAACACTTCCATCTAAAAGTACCAGAGGAATCTATCAATACAAGGCATCCCCCTTTTTTTTTTAAAAATAGAAGTCTGCTCTTTCAATTCCATCTCGGATCCTGGAAAATGTTTTCACCATTAAAGAACGAGCAATCAGGAACTAGAAATTTAATCATACATAATAATAAAGTCTGGAATACCAAATATTTTCAATTTCCCATTCAAATTGCAATCAGATTCAAAACATAGCTTTGGAATTAATATCTTCCTTCAACTACTGAACTAACCAGTCTCTCTTCTGCTGCAATTTACAACAGAATTTCATAATTACTGGATCTCAGAATATATTTAGATACTAACCATGTCCTCACTTGAATTTCTACCATTTTTTTTTTCAAGATTACGAATTGCTGCTAATGGAACAGGTTGAAATCTTACACTGGCAATTACAGGAAAATGTATTGAGGAATACTTGTCCTAAGTAGAAGTTGCATACACTCCAATAAACATCAGCATCTGCTCCCTTTATTCTCTTGCGTACTTTCGTAGTATCTGCACTTATCCCACCTACTCTTCTGTAACTTGTAAAGCAATTGAATATTCCAAGCAATCCAGAGCTTCATACCTTAGTGGGAATTTTTCTGAAGCTAAGAAAACTCTATTACATAGGTATATAGCCAGGTATATTCAAAATCTATGACAGTTCCAAAACAAAGCTTCCAAAAGACCTAACTGATTAAAGATAACATACACATCAGTTCTGATGTTTTAAATCACCAAGTTACTGAAGCCTGAAAGTATCTGAAACATCTGTTGGGTACAAAAAAAAGTCCTATTTTTAAACACTACTACCCCCAGGCCATCAGATAAACTTCTGTAACAGCAGAAACGACAGTTATGAAATTTTCCAAAAAAAGAAAACACGGCCTTCTGGGATGACAGCAAACATGAGAAATGTCAGACTAAACATACATTTTTGAGAGAGGATGTAAGTAACTAAACAGAGCATAGAAGTGCCATCTTGTCCTTAAAGAGTATCTGCCCTGTTTTGTTTTGAAAGCCTAAGATAAGCTCTATGTTGCCATGATCAGCTCAACAACTACTACTCTACCTTTCTCCTTATCACACTTCACAGAAGCAGGAAAACGGGTTCACTGTTGACTCTGTGGTATGTTCCTCCTCTTCAAATATCTTCCAATTTTTATTTATTTTGTTTATTTTTAAGTTTGCTTTTGTCCCCTTGTTTCCCCTTTGTATTTGAAGATACATTACAAACTGCATATCTTAGTATCTCATGCTGCTGTCCACAAACAGGTGGTAAAACTGCTACTGTCTTAGTTATTATATACATAGACATTTGTTCACTCATTTTATTATTTTTGAAGTACCTCATGCCTTCTCATCACTGCTACAGAAGATTAGAGGAAAAAATCTACATGAAACAGTTATGTTACTTTCTACCATATGAGATGAAGAAGATTATTTTGTCTAAAATGTGAAACAACTTGTACACAGCAGGCTTTCTACACTACCCTAGTGTTGGGTGTTGCAAAAGAAATCGTCTATGCCAGTGTTTCTCTTGGCAAAACTGCTACCAAAATTAATCTGATGAAGTAAGCTGTTTTGGGATGCATGGTGGAAAACACCTTAATATTCCTTATAGCTCAAATCTTACAAGGAAGTTTCCAAACGCCTGTAAAGGCTAATTCAGTTGAGCTTCAATTGAAGCAATTCTATTTTCAAGGAAATATAGCATTCACATTCTCCACAGACTTTTGTGCATTTTTAATGGTTCACTACCTCAATGTTTTGAAGGGATTTACACGCTAAGTATGTTACCTTACTTTTAAAGCTTGTACTTAATATAGTACTATTTATATTGTGAAGTTCAGTCCTTCAATTTCATCTCTGGGGTAAATAAATAGTAGTTATCATCCACGTAAGATTTTCTGCAGATTATTTCTTTGGCAACTACAAGTGAGGATAGTAACTGCAAAAAAGTACACGACAGCTCGTTTTCCTTATCTGTAGGACAAAGATCATATTTAATCTATTTAACAAGTACAACAAGTCCTAAATAATGTTAAAGACTCTCAAAAGCAATGGATGCAAGTGAGGGACAAATCTGTGAGAGTCAAGACCCTAGAATAACATATTCTGGAAAATCAATGTGTTCTCTTTACAGAACTAAGGCAAAGAAGCATACACACCCAGCAAGAGCATAGCCCACCCCAAATCTTCTACTTTCCTTCCTCATTTTTAGGCCAGTTCATTTGTTCAACAAAGTTTAAAAATAATCGTATTTGACACAGTGTGTTATTTGGGGCTTTACTTACAGAATAAAGTTTCCCCTAGATTAAATAATTTTAAGATAAATATCCTAGGTTGGAATGGGAGTGAGGAGAAAGTGTGGTGGTGAAGAGAAGAACACTTGACAAAGATTCAGTTTTGCTTCACAAGCAAAACTAGGGTGTCTTTAACAAAAAGTGACTTTTGAGTGGCAGGGTCATGGAAGGAGTTCCCTGGCAGCACCCCTCTGCCAGAGCAGGATCCAGAGCTCAACCCTTCCCTGAGGCATTAGTAAGAGAACCCATGAAGTCATCAGACTAGAGAAGAACCACAGGGACAGAAACAGAAAGCATGAGAGATGTGCGTAGACTTCACAAAGAATACGGTGAGAGTGACTGGAAGCACCCCATTATACAAATATTTGTTTTCAGCTAAAAATTGGAGAAACCAATGTCTACTGTACTGGGAACAGCAAGGACTGTCTGACTTCACCACAGATGGGGATGAGCTCAGGATATGCACCTCCCTCCATCCTTTTTTTTTTTTTTGTGAAGCAAAAATTTGATTTCTGAAGAAAATATATGTACCTGTAAAGTTAACAGCTTTCCTGATACAGAACAGTGGAGGCTGTTCTAGTGGTACATGGAAATGACATTTCTAGTTCACACACCAGCATATGAAGTTTTATACTGGACACTGACAGCTCCTTCTCAGAAATGAAGGTCCATTTTAGCTTCAAAATTAAGACTATTGATCACAGTAAAGAAAAATAAAAGGCAATTTCAAAGGCATAAAGTGATTACTTTCCTCTAAAAAAGGAAACCTTAATGTGTTAACAGAGTTGGTTTCACGTTACAGCTCTGTGATCTACCATTTAAACCTAACTGCTCTGGCCAAATCAACCCACATCAACCCAATTAGATGCTCAAAAGTCATCTGCTATTACAAGCTTTCAGTTGCCAATAGTGCAGTAGGAAGCATAAGAAAGCATCTGAGATAAGAAACAGAATGATTCCCTAACGGAGGCTCACCCAGTGTAACTTACAGAACAGGAAAATGTAGCTCAAAACTATGAAACAACTCCACATGTTGGTCATAAGAATGTAACAGAATAGTCTATTAATGGTCTTGAGGAATGGAGGTCATCTCACGTGTCATTCTCCTGAGAGGAGAGAACCATCCAGCTAGAATATAAGACACGGGATTTGGGTAAAAGGCCTCGCATTTACTTATTTTATGCTTTTCCATCATTTCTAACATCCCATCATCTCAGCTGCTGCTGTACAAGTAAGAGGAAACAGATCTTGCCCAAAAGCTTACCTGTTGCACCAGATGCAAAGGCTATGCCTCCCTGCTCCTCAGTGTTGACTTACACTCCCTCACGTTCTTCCTCTCCCCTCACAGATGTGTTTCACTGCCCTGTTTACAGAGTGCTAGAAAGAACTTTGGCCTGTAGCAAGGCACACAAAACAGCCTCCCAAATCAAAAAAAAAAAAAAAAAATCAGTGAAGCCACAACACTAACAGTGTATCTACAGCAAAGAGGTAGAATATTTGGTATGGGGGTCCTTACCAGTTTTTCTACAGAAATATGTAATGCTGTCTGGGCAGTGTATGCCCTGCACACTGAGCAAACCACAACATAACAGCAAAATAAAATAAAATAGAAATAAAAAATAAAAACTTAAAAAAAAAAAAGGTACAGAAAAGTTACCAGATCCAGTGTCTGCCAGAGCAGAACTGCCCTCAGAAGTCTCTGTAGTACTTTGCAGTTACATGTGCATGGAGCTCCCCAAAACATCTTTGGAAGAGTATTCAAGCTTGCTAGATCTATTCATTTCATTCTCCCCCAAATACTTATCCCCCACAGCATTCCTCACCTGGAACTAGTGGAAGAAGAAGGGGGATGACAAAGAAAAACTCAGAAACCTGAAGATTGTTTGGAATTTATTCCCTTGAACATTTCACACAATTGAACAAATAATGTCTTGATTCCACAGCAACAGGAAAACCAAGTAGTACATAATTTAAAGAGACACACACCCAAAACAAAAACAGGTTAAAAACAACTGCATAAATAAAAATCTTCAAAGAAGCTATACAACGGAGACATGAAGCCTTTCTGAGCACTAATTGTCTCACAAATATTTTCTGTCACCAAGCTTATTTCATTTAAACTCCCTCAATTTCTCCGAGGGAAACAGTCTCCTCAAAACAATTATTTCTTAGATTCTACTTAAAAAAAATAAAACACAACAAAACCCAAACACAGATGTTTTAATTCTACAATTAAAAGAATCCAAGTCCTTTACACAATATTCTTTTTCTAAGATGCATAAACTTTTAATGAAGCTCTTAAAAGTGCCCAGAAAAATTCATATCACCCTTCAGAATATACACATAACAAACATTAAACAAATATTTCAGTGGAACAAGTCTACAGGTCTGAAAGCTAGAGAGAAAGGTGGAATTGGGAGACCTTTTGCTCCCTAGAAAAAGTGTTCTTAGCAGGATCCAGCCATGAGCATGAACTAACCACATCACTATTTTGTATATTCTTCCTCAGCCCCCAGATCTTTTTCTAGGATTTTTCAGTGAAGCTCTATTAGGTCAGCTGCATCTCAGCTCTTCAGAAAAAATAACCTTCCAGTCGTTTCTTTGCCTTTCCAAATGTTCTGGGATTCAAATTGCTAGTCCCTTAGCATTCTCCTTTCTTTTACACCAAAGCCACACAAATCCTGATAAGAACACTGACAAGGAACATGATGGACTGGGAACAGTCAAGCACATCTCCTAAGAGAGATTCCTGGCTTGCTATTGAGCAATGATTCACCGGGCACTGAACCTTGGTCCTAATCATGCAACCTACGCACTCTCCTCAGTTTCCAAAAACACAGGATCTGATTCTTAAGTTTACATTTTAAATCTTCCAGCAGCGAAATAAATCTTGCATTAGATGTCTTTAGAGCTGTACGAAACCCCATAAAAGGGTTCAGTATTATGTGCCCTGTCCTGCAGAACACAACACCACCATTACTCCAAACAAAAAATAAAACCTTCAAGGCACAGCAGAAGAGGAACTATCTTTCCTCCCAGTTTGGTGATACATCCCAAAACATGGATGTACCTTTTTTTAAAATTTTATTTTGGGGTGGGGAGGGAAGGGGTATGGATGTTCGTAAATGCAGAGTTTAGTGGTTTAAAATGAAGGCACCACAAACAGAAGAGTCTGTCACAGAATTAATTAGTTTACTGTATCATCTGTAATTTAGTGTTTATAACACAATAAATTAAAATGAACAAAACCCAAAGCTGAATAATAATGAAAAGAAGTGACCAAATGGAGGATTTCATGAAGATGTGTTTGTATGTACAAGCAAACAGTATTGCTTTGAGCTGAATCATTTTCACAAGGCATGTTCAATGTATGTTAATGGAACTGGAAAGGGACAATGATTATAAGCAAGCTGCCGATTTATATATAGAAATTTATACAAAACGTATTTGTACTTCATTAGGCACAGAAGTAGAAGTGTGTGCAAATATTATTGTATGCATTCATAAAGACTGTGAAAATCACAGTTTTAAGATCCTTTTGAAAACGTGGCTCAGTTAATTTACTTTATAGGGTACACCATTTAGAGGAAACATTCACCCTTTTCTAGCTCTCCAAGTCAGCAAAAGAACTTCCTCCTGTAAAGTCCACCTTTGCTCACTATACACAACTGATTACATGTTTAAGGGTCTGCCATAAAGTGTTTGCTCATAACATTGCTCCCTAAAAACTTTTAAGGCACACCACCCATAGAAGATTTTTTTTTTAACTTTTCATATTCTTTTCATATTGCACACCTGTATCATATATACTATATATTTTTGTGATTGTAAAGCAGGAGACTTAATGCCTCTACTTTGTACTTAAATTTTCAGTTTTGCATACTATGGCTTATAATTGGTTTCTTAAGTCTTTCACGGGTCAAGTACCTACTGCAAAGACCTCATGACTTGCATATTATTGCAGTATATTTTGAAGTATGAGCTTCCCTAGCACGTCTTTTCCTTATGAACTTCCTATTGCTGAAGTGGGCAGAAATGCATTGCTGTGAGAAGACAAGCTTTGAATGGGAAACATCTTACAACAAAACATCACCACCTGAAGTCACCCCCAGGAGCATTATCATAAATCTGATATGGGTAAAGACTGTTCCAAGTCCATCTGTCAAGAAAGAGCTGGAAGTTTGAAAATATGTTCTTACAGACCTTTAGAACAAATAGAAAAAACAGCATTTGCATTAAAAGCACATTAAAACCATATAGAGTACTGTAAATAATATTCAAAAAAAAATCCAAGACATGGTGGTTACAGATTATCAAAGGGAGAGACAGTTGAGAAGCAAAGTATTTTTTTTTCCCTTGGCAATAGCAGCAACTTTGGAACAAAGGCAAACGCAGAAGAGAGAAACAGGCAGACAGAATACAGAGAAGGGTTACAGAATCTACGACAAGCATGCCACAGTTCAGCAGGACCAAAAGCATAGTAACTGCTTTTCCCAACTTCCCTTCCAGGAGAGAATGGCATCACTCACTCAAAAGCTTGTTGTCCCTTCCCCAATCAGTATTGCAAGAGGCAGTTTGAACATAACCTCCCTGAAAACATCCCTTGTAACCACTACATAAGATGTCACGCAGGCTCTCTGGCAAACCACGCAAGACTTTCACAAAAATAGTGGTTCTGCTTGACTGCTAAAAAACCTCAGCTTGCTTATCACAGGTTGTAGTCTACAACTATAGTCATTACATGGGACAGACGAAACACATTTAATGCCAGGCAAGCCTGTGGCCACCCAGCGAGGGACTGACGTCTTTAGCAAAGTTAATACATGCCAATCAGGTTAGTAACACATCACAAAAAAGTGCTTGTTGTGACCAATCTTACCTCAGCTGACCAAATATGCTGAATGTTATTTTGTGTTTGAATGAATTTTAATTACTAATCTGGCTAAAAAAGAAGAGACCAGATTTGGTGGCAAAGTAAAGGAGACACTGAGTGCAGGGGGAAACCCCATGCATTCACTTGGGATTCTGTGGCAACTAAAAAGCAGGCCTTTTACAAGTCATTATAATGGTCACTGAACAAGCTAATTCAGGACTGAATTTAACTCAGAGGGTATAAAATTTAAGAACAGAAAGGTTTTTTGTCTTATATATTGTTGAATTGATGTTTCTGCTGTACACCTTCCTTTTGTATTCTAAGGTATCTTTAGATTTCCATCAGAAATGAAACCTACACATTCTACACTTTTGTTTTACTTAATCATTTTAGAGGCAACTTAAACTCCTCATCAACATCTGCCTCACTACTTAGACTGGCTCAGACCTCAAGGTATGAAATTACTACTGCCAAATTTCATTCAGTAGCACTTTCCTGAAAAAGGTCAAACAGTTTCAGATATACAACCTGTTAACTGGTGAATCTACCAGATGGCTGAAGTGGAGCACTGGAACAGCTCTGCCTCTATCTCTAATTCAGAGAGGTTTTTGCTTAAGGCATTAATCTACTCTTCAGTGAACACAGAATGCCTATAGTTTCTAACATAGTGAAGTTAATAAATTTCAGGAAAGCTTATGCACACATAGTTTGAAGTCAGGACTAGAGATACAGAGATGTAATCTTACAGATTCCCTTTGATTACTCAGAAATAGTACCATATTCTTCCACTGTATCATGAAGCTTTGTAATTCAAAAGGTGAGGTGTTTTTTCACTTGCTTCTGTTTTTTCCCCCAAGCCATATAGAATTGTAAACACATTTCCAGTTTCCTGGCCTATCCAGCAAGAACTGGAGCTAAAGATAAGTACCTACAGGACATGACTGTTAAACTGACTGATGGTGAACTGACCTGCCTTTAATGACACTGTAGCTTGCTTTTAAAATACATTACACTTAGCCTCCTCCTGCTTCTTAATACTTGTTAAGCCAGAAATTTTGAAATACATTTAGAACCTGCCTCACAAAGAAAACTAAATCTCAGCTACAAATGGCAATTTTCTAGCAGAAAGTGGGAGAACAACAGAGCCAGAACTCACTCTTCTACCATTAAAGGTATTTCTGTCATGCACACAAGAATGCAACATATTACACTGCTTTAAAGATGAGCTAGCTTCATCCAGCTTAGTATGCCCTATTGGACTTCGTGCACTACAAAAGACAAAGCTTTAAAAGCTCCAAAAGATTAAAAATGATGCTACAGTCAGGCACTGCTTTAGAATAGCAGCAAGCAAACAGGAGCCCTAGATTTCAAGTTTTGCTCTTTGATAAAATAGTGTCTGTTCTATTTTACTTCTCTGGAAATATTACCGTTCTTGTAATTGTGCCACCACAGCAAACCACGGCCTATTGTTTGTCCTACTTTGTGATCACTCAGATGCTATTTACTGAAGGCTCACTTATAAACGTAATTAAATTTGATTAGTTGGAAGGACTAAATCAGAAGAAGGAGACTTTGACAACAATTGTATTGAAAAACTAATTGATATACAGTTAAATGCTTTTTTTCTACTTTTCATCACCAGTAGCTTTATCCCATTAAGCTGCCTTATTCTCATATGAGATACTCTATGAATAACAGCTCCAAGAAATATCTTTTCCATATATCTTAAAGAATATGCTTCACATAAAAAAAAAAAACAAAAAAACTCTTCACCTTTAGAGAAAACAATTTTAATTGTCTAGCCAATAGTACAAAAAATGGTATAGTTATCCCATCTGTCCAAGGCATTTTGCAAATGTCATTTTTCACAATGCTTTTGCTTTCCTCCATTTCGCCCTATGGAAATTCCACACCAATGACAGAGGAAGGCGTGAAAATAACTACTTAAAGAATCAACTGCACGCAGTAAGAATGAATTTCAGTCTGACTGCATTCAGTTTCCATCTTAGAAAGGCTTGTAAGAATAATACTTAAAGTCAAACATAAGCATGATTTTTATCCACCTGTATGTTTTTAAGATCTTTTCTCAACTAGCACTGTGAAAACATTCTTTTCTCAAAGTTTTGCTAGAAGTATGTGCTCCCTCTAAAAGCAACTGATTTAGTTTTTCCATAGTATTCTAGAACCAATACTAGAAATCAAATCTCTTTGTTACATCACTAAATAAACATTTAGGGGCTGGGTGAACGAGCATTTGTAGCAGAGACACTTCTCCCATGTTAGAAGGAATTAGAATTTTAAGTTAAAAGGCAAAAATACTTCACAGTAAGACACACACATTCACTACCCCATTTCCAAAGCCGTGGCCAGGAGCAGCACAGATTCTGGCAGTAAGGGAAGAGCACCATGACCTGCCAGCACCACAAAACTCAAGAAGTTTAAGGAATCCGATCCCATTAGCTGTCACAGATACCCAGAGTTCCAAAGGAGACACAGTCCCAAGATAATGGGATCTTCCCCATTCAAGTACCAGATTAATGAAGAAAAGCTTGGGAGAATGAGAAACCACTCCCAGATTTCAAGCAAACACAGAAATCCAGTTTGCAAGTCATTCCAGTGTATCAAAAGAACTTTTAACTTGACTAACATCAAGATACATACATTACAGACAAAGCCTCTTTATCTGGGCCCACTCAGAGGAGACCCTTAACTGTGCATCTGTGTTTTCCTGGAACTATTTCAGATAATGACCTTGAAAGGACTGAAAATCTAGGCCCTCAAAGCCACAATGCAAAATAATAATATATTGAGACTTTCACATAACGCACAAAATTCACATGGCACCCCAAAATCACACAAGTTATACAGCTTTTTAATTTGGGTCACATTAAATCTTACTGGTCAGCAGACTGCCCACAGAATTCCCCTAAGATCTGCACAAGAACCTCTGACTGGACATAGAGAAAGGGAACCCCAAAAGCCATCAGCTGACACATGAAAAAGGAGTCCAAAGGGTTCTGGGCTACCTGGTGCCCAATCGAGGAAACTGTGCTTTGCAGGCGCTGGCTTGCCACCCTAACTCTGTCAAAGAAGATGAGAGAGTACTGCACCACCCTGCTAAAGAAGGAAGCGGAGCTACCTGGGGCCCTCTCTGCTGAGGCGGAGATGGAATTTGCCCGTCCACTTCCATCACTTGCCATAGCGTCCTGCAGAGGTCCTTTGGTGTCCTATAAGAATGGGAGAGGGGAGGATTAAATTCATATTCAAATTGGAAGTACATCAAAAATCCTCTTTTTTCGTATGAGGCTGTATGTACTGAAAACACTGAACTAGGAAGACATCCCTCTTCCAACTAAAATACCCTTTTATCATCACATAAGGCAAGGTCTGAACCAAATACATTCCCTCTCAATATGTTGCTTTATTTAAGCCCCCCAAAACAAGCTGTATATCCAAGAAAGCCAAAGCATTGAGATTCCTGAAGTCTGCTTATCTGGAATATAATACAAGTTTCACTTTTGGTCTTTCTTTTTGGCATACATTATGGCACAAATTTTGGGATAAATCCCAAAAGTTAGCATGTACTAAACAAACAACCGAGAAACAGGCAGAAAGACAACAACCATCACCACCATAGAGGTTAAATATAATCTAATGGGAGAAAGACAGGTTGTGTCATGCAAGCTTAACAGAACTTGAATGCAAAGAGACTACCATATAGTTTGCTCACTCTTGCTCACGTGGAGTACCACAAAAATACTGAAAAGTGAGTTGAAGAGACAAATTAAGTCTAACATGCCTTGGATTGTATAGACAAAAGCAGGGACATTTTTCTGCAATACAGGGGAGGTCTTGGTCCTATGTTTAAAGCACAAATGCTTCCATTACAATTGTGTAGTAGAAAGGATATCCTTTCTTTCCATACAGGTTCCCACTAACAGATAGCAAACATTTAGAAAAGACCAAAGGTCTTCTTTATAGCCTATGCAGATGGGTCAGAACTTCATGTTTTAGAGGAAATGCAAATAATATGTTTCATCTTAAGGAAAAATAAAACCATTAACAGAATTCCTCTAATCTCTAAATGAACTGAATAAGCATTTCTGTTTAACAAGAAAGCAGATCAAAATACTGTTCTGAATGGCACAGTATGTTATTTTATAATAATCATGAAAAGAGAAGTGATAATTACAGAAACTGTTTTTAAGTAAAATTTATAGAACTGCAAGACACCATGACATAAAGCAACTTGACGCATTCTGAATTTTTCTGCTTTCTGAATAATAAAAAATAACATTTACTTTTTCAATGTTAAGAATCAAAATCTATTAACTTGACATTTTAGATGAAAATAATGAGTTACCTTTCCTGACACTGCTGGCCTCTTCCTTTGAGCATAACCGGAGAGTCGGTAACAGTAGTGAGGCTTACAGTAGAATTTACCTGCAGATACAATACAAATGATGGTCAACAATGAAAACGAAGCAGCTTAACACAATATAAATGTATATCTCACTGCAACTTATTTCCTGTTGCCTTTCCCTTCGCTTCATCTAGTTTAATCAGTATGCATGGAGACAAACACTATCTGAAGTTTTAACTCTAGCCCTCCTCTCTCCCCCTGCTAGCTAGCCTCCTTTCTATTGGGTGCCTAACAGCCATTTAGCTTAATATCCTATCAAACACCAAAGCAAAGCTGTGAGGCTTGTGTGGTATCACATGCTAACAATGCGGCTGTGTGTGGGGAACAAAGAAATCATCACATGAAAAGCTGGCAGAAGCACTTTTGGAAAAAGCAAGAATGAATACAACCAGCAGAGGAAAGTGGGAGAGGATGGTGTTAACTCCCAAAGAGCCATCTCTGAAAATGCACAGTGGCTACTTGTGGAAAGAACAATCAAGCAACAATTCTTTTTCACAAACCTTTTGTGACACTACTGATTTAGTAACACCCCAGAAGCCTAGATAGGTTTTCACCATTATCTGAACGCTATCAGGAAGCCAAAGCAGCACTAGTGATACTCTAATGCAAATAATAACAATAGGAGCAAACTGCTAGCACAGCTATTTGCCAGTGTACCTTTGTTACTGTATCCTGCTCAATGTCTGCAGCTCACAGCATCCCCTTCTTCTGTGAATTCCTACTCCTACAACTTTACTAATGCATTTCAATTCAATACTTTGACTTTTGCTGGTTCCCCCAGTTTCTCTGGACTGGTATTAGCACAGTAATTTCTAATGATTTTTTTTATGACAGAAAAATGGAAAATGTTATCTTTTGAGAAGTCTATGTTTAAATAAACATTTGTTAATATTGACTCAGAAAACTGCTCATTCAATTTGTTTCAGGGGGAAATGTCTGAAAAGAGAAACAACAGAAAGGCTCTTATATAAAAATTCTCAGACTTTGAATGCTCTTCAGTGAAAAGAACTAGATGAATAGCAACTATGTGCACATACCTTGTTATTTTTCTCTCAGAGAAAACCCAGATTGAAATATGAGCTGGATTTTCACAATGATTAGACTGGATAGGATACCACATATTTCTGTTTGGACATATTCTTCATACACATATGCATATGGAACTTAAGCATCTTATTATTTCAGAATCAATGCTATAAGTGTGCTAAGACTCCAAGCTTTCTGTTTGCTTCACTGAAGCTATCTGGCCATAACTATGTATGTAAGCTTGTTGGCAGAGGGAATCACTAAATCTGGTGGCAAGAACTGTTTCAGCCCATAGAGCTGACAGAACTCCGTCTGTTATTGCTAAACATTTAATCAGATACTCCATTACTTCTGAATGCACTAAATAACAGCAGTGCTCAAAAATGCTTTGTCCCAACTTTGATTACTGATGAAGCTGTTACTTTTACGTGTTGACTTTGAAATTATCATTGGCCCCTTTAAATTCATAAACCAAGTCTGCTGACCTTCTGACCAAGGAATAATGCATTCTATTTCTTACTGGGAGACTGGTTTGATTCCTCAATCCTTCGTGACAGAGCAAGTCCATTACTGAGGGTTGTTATAAAATTCATCATCAATAGATACATTATTTTGGTTCTTTTTTGCTCCTTATGCCTAGCTGATGTTTCCATGGGCATTATCCTACCCAATATCTTCAAAAAAAATCTTCCAAGCTACCGACAGAAGGTTTCTATCAATTTCATAACTTTTCAGTCTGCACAGAATACTCTGGAGTTCCATTCCATGGCATACAGCTTACTGAAATTTTTACTTCATCTTAGCTTCAACGAATGTGGAAAAGGATTAGTTCTAGAACTTTTTTTCACTTATTTTGGTTTATACACAATCATTTCTGGTATAGAATCCTTTCCATCTAATATCTGACTAGTTTTACATCATTTTGTACATGTTTTCCTATTGAGATAGGAGTAAAGATAAATGACAGCCGTGAAAGAATATTGTTGATATACATAAAGGTTTATCTAAGACACTTTTTACTTCATTCTTTCTTCAGAAAATGTGAAATTTCTGTTAATTCCTGTTCAAGCAACAAATGCAACACATTGCTACCCTTTGACAAAAGTTACTTTTCAAAAGTGATGTGTGATTTCAAATCATTATTTTCAACATGCACAATTTCTGGATGACAAAATGAGTTACATCTCCTGACATATTGTTCTGGTTTCTGGTTAGGTATATCTGATTATATTCTTAGGTATATCTATCCATGTAGTTTCAACAGTTTAAGAGTGTGTGTCTTTGGAACTGAAGTTACTCCCTTCCCTAACTCACCAAACTTCCAAGACGGTTAAAAGTATTCTGACAAAAAAGCAATTTCTCTTACCATCTTCAATATCATAGGCGTAAGATGACAATCGCAGAGTGGTGGCACAGTATTCACACTTGAAGCAACTGCGGTGGAAGAACTTGCCTTCAGCACTCAGCCTCTCCATCACGTAGACTCGCTTGTGGCAGAAGTAACAGACATCACTGCCTCCCAGGTTTTGGGGGAACTCCTTTTTGAGTGAGCCCTAGACAGAAATAGGCATGACTAAATTTGTGCATGTCCAGTCTCTCAAGATTGTGTCGTCATATCTTCTCCTCATCTTTGCAGATACAGGAGCATCTGGATGCTGCTGTTCTTTGACACATGGGTGCTGCAGTTCTTTGACACAAATCAGTTTTAGCCAGGACACCAAAAACTAACCTTGAAGTCCAGTGAAGAAAGTCCTAGGACACCACACCTACATTTGTGAAGAGTAAATTAAGCTCTGGATTGGGGAGTGAACACAAGTACTATTAAATATGACCTTGAAGTAAATAACTGAAGGAGGCATATGACGGAAAGGCAAAAACATTAGAAATCCCTCAAACAGCAGTTCTTAGACCTTCATTATCAAAGTTGGTATCTCCTCCAGAAAACAATAATGCTGAAGTAGCCCCAGTGGACCAAACACATCTTCATGAATGTGACCGGCAGTTTGTTAACTGTTCATACACAATCCTTAGACACTGAGATTAAATTCAAACATTTTGCAAAGAAAACCAGAACAAGAGTGAGGGGGGATGGAAAAAGGGAAGTGAAGCCTTTCACAAAGCTACTATAGATTCCATCAGCTGTGCTAACAAACAGACACTCACAATACTTCGGATCTACAGAACATCTAATCACAAACACACGTCACCTTCTGTACATCGTCTTACCAGTTCCTTCTTGTCTAGAAGGGTTTTGGGTTGCTCTTTCCTTTGAAGCTGATTGGCTATCTGCTCAGCTAATGAGCTCACGCCGCCTGTGTACATCTTTATGTACTTCTACCAGATGGATGGAATGAAACAAAAGGGAAGTGAGAAAAGAAAAAAAAATTTTTAAATGACTGAAAAGATAATAGGTTAGGTGGTGAAAAGGTGCAGAGAGGTGAAATCATGCCAAAACTGTGGACAATATGAAGTGACAGGTAGTAACAGCAAAGCTAGTGTCATCAATAATCACTAGAACAGTCCAATATCAACTGCAACCATGAAAAAGAAGGTTTGCATTTTGCGTTCTGTATGTGCTGTAGAAATACTAAGATGATAAAGAGATCAGAGCTTACTTTTGCTTGTGGGGTATTTCATACCTGGAAACCTGAACATATACACTTCTCAAAGATAAAAGCAAATATAGGTAAAGATTTTACGTTCCAGGTAAAATTGGCATCACAATCAAAAATCTTTTAGAAGACATGTCACAGAGTCTAATGTAACATGCTGACTGCAACATATTTATATGCTTAGCACAATATACTTATAAGCTTAGCCTTAGGAATCCTTAGGAAAGGACTCGTTTACAGAGCATTCATAGAGCAGGAAAAAATCCTTAAATCATGAACTCACAGTGATTCAAGAATACAATTTTTTCCAATGCTAAAAATACATAGAAGTTTATAGGGAAAAAGAGGCAAGAACCTCATCCAACACATTAAAGCCATACCTGCATACACCTGGAACACGCATTTGTTGAACTGTGAACATGGCTTTATGACTAGGCTTTTCTCCATCATGGATATTGACTGTCTCCAGAATTGGATACTTAAAAACCCTCCAGTATTCCGAGAAATCTAGGCAGGTTGGCTATTACCTTACACAGTACAAAATGAGTGTTTGCAAGCCAAGTTCAGTCACTGCAGGAGCGGAGGAAATGTTCTTCACAGGAAATAATCAGCCATCAGCAGTAATTACATAGTTAGGAAAATTATGTGGTTACATCCGTGTTAGCTTAATCACACTGCAAACACCATGTATTTGACTCAGAGCAGCAAGGAGCACGTCAAGCAATTTTCCTTTTCCAGACTAAGAAGTATTATGAACGTTTCTAGCTGGAGTCTCCTCAGCAAATGAAAGAGCAGAGACACACACTGGCTTCTGATATAACAGTAACCTGAAGGAAAAGGCTGAAGTCTTATCTCAAAACCCCCTTTACCCATAGTAGAACTTGTTTGAAGCACACTAGTTATTTCCCACAATTAGTAAGAGCAAAAATTTCATGAGCGTGGTTATTAGCCTTTTAGAAACGTATATAACCTTCACATGTTCAGACAAGAGAAAAGCAGGATGCATCACAAAAAACAAAAACAAAAAACAAAACACACAGAATGGGTACTTGTGGGGGAAATGGTTTTAAAAATGGTGTGCTCAGCCATCAAAGATTATCATCGCTATTGCTTTACTCCTAATTCATTACGTTGTGTCACTGTTGTAAAGAAGGTTTATTTCTCACCATGAAGAACTTACACTCACTGCTCTTACAGGCTTGTATACTAATTCAAGCCCAAAATGTAGATCACTTGCAGTACTTATATATACAAGAAAAACCATGATTTGTCTTTCAAAAATTTCAGGGTTCCATATTCTTCCTCAGTTTATGTGCACACACATGTGCAGTTGTATTTCAATGTCATATATTGTATTTTGTCAAATATTACATTTAAAATGGAATACACTGGAAAATTTTTCTTCCTTTCATTTAGCATTGATCTGAAACTGGCAACCATGATCGTCTGGCCAAGAGGTTTCCATTTTCCTCTAAAAGGAAACCTTTGAGGATATTTAAGTTTTCTTAAAAGACAATTCAAGCTCTTCCATGGGAAGCGGGTGCTTTTAACAGAAACTTTCTTTTAGCTGAAACTGGGTTTCTACTGAACAAGTTTTGATTTGAAACCTTCATCCAACCTTAATTGCAGGTGTTTCAGGATCTTTAAATTTCGACCAACACATATAAAGTTTTGTGCCTGAACAGTGACTATGCTAATATTAACTCACAATACCATGGATTATTTAGTGTGAGAAATTTAGTTGCTGAATTTTTGATTTTGGGCTCTGTGTTTCTGATATTTTTTTTTACTATACATGACGTCTGGCCTAATACTGGATTTTTAGTGAAGCATTTTATCTTTCCTCCCTTGGGCAAATGCCTTCAAGATGTAGAAAGTTCTGAAACATTTTGAACCCACTTCAGCTTAGGTCAAATCAAGTTCCTGTTGTTTGTTTTACACATGACAACTGCAGCTAGTTCAAATTCCCAGTGATTTTTCAGAAAGCCAAAGTACTTTCTACTTCATACTATCCATTAGGCATATACACACCAACATATTCTGTAGTTTGGCCCAAACTCTCAAGAAAAGCAGCAAGCAAAACAAGAAAGCTTTACTCCAAAGCTAGACCATTAGTGCTCAAAAATCTGATTTGAGAGTGGGATGTAGCAGAAGCCTTGTCATTTGCACCAAATGTTAAATATACTTAGTTTCAAACTGGTTTAGGGTTGACAATAACCAAGCTATGTAACAGGCTGCCTCTGGTTTCTCATTTGTGCATGAATATGCACAGATATTGCATTCTGCAGGTGAAGCAGTGCAAGCCTAGCCATCTCTTGTGGTAGGTCCCTGGGTGGGGCAAGCAGACACAGCTGAGTGCACCTTGCAATGCTCAGGCTAATGCTACCTGTCGAAGAGAGTCAGATGAAGGTGAAGAAGGGCGATTAGAAGAACGGAGGCTAAGGGAGAGCTCCCACTGGTCAACAAAGAATCGACGAGACGGTTCAGTCTCAGGCTAAAAAATAAAATAAAAATCAAAGCAATCATACATGACTATGAAGGAAAAACAGGAGAAAATGAGAACAAAAACAGGCCCTTCTTCCCATGAGCAAAAAAAGTAATTATGAGAGAAGATGCACTGGACATTTTTTCCAAGTTGTCCTACAAGGGTCTTTTTCTCCCTAGTGAGCCAGAGTAAGTTATTCTTAATTTGCTCTTTATTTGGTTTTAAGTTATTTAGGGCCATTTGGAAGCAGTTACCTACTTCCACAGATGTCCAGCCTCCTATAACCCAACCAACTAAACCACTGGCACAGATCCCAGATCAATTTCCTCTGCTCCTCCTGAACCTCCCATTATTCTGTATTACTGGCTCAAGACACTACGATTGTATTTCAGGCCATGTGAGACCTCTTCTATATTTTAACTATATAAACCAAAAGCCTGCTCTCCTTAGGGGTGGAAGAGAAAGAAATTAACTTGTATGCGTTGCCAGTAATCAGCATCAAGTTTCCAACATAACATTTAATGTCAGCAGATTTGAAACATCATGCTAAAAAGAATGAAACAATAAAATGCAATCTGCTGTTAAATGCTGTTTCAATGATTTGCTCATCAAATGGCAAACAGCAAATCCCAAACTGAGAATGCGCATCCTTCTGAAACCAGTTTTTCACAGAAGAGCCCAAAAATTGGCCTCTCTCATTATCTCTATAGTTCATTAATGCCCATCTCCCAAGAACCTACTTAATGTAAATAGGAAAAAAAATTGGGAGCTAAACATATCAGACAGTGCTGGTAGCAATTTATAGGAATGTACAGTTTCTATCTGGAAGAAAAAAATTATGTAAATTTCAAATATTTGACCCACTTTCAATTTTAAAAAAGAAAATTATGCTTTAGGTTATAAAAAGGAAAACTAAATGTCGTATAGCTGCTTGACCCACAAAAACAGCTATTTCTGGCAATTTAGAATAGGTTAGCTTCAAGATTAAATCTATTGGGCAAAATGTAAAATAGCTGGGATTTCAGAAATGTAACTGTTTGTTTTATACACCAATTTTCTGTACTTAAGATCATCAACATTTAACCAAATTGATTTTCTGAAAATTTCTTACTTTGCTTTCTCTCTCTTACTATTCTACTTTTTCTTGATTTCTTTCCTTAAATCCCACATCATAATCTATCATTGTCTGCAGTGTTCCAACATGTTTTCTTTTTCCTCTCTGCCTTACCCGCTTTATCCTATCCTCTACTTTGTGTTCTACATCTCCCCTTTATTTTCTCTCATCCGTAATTCTGCACTATACAGCAATAAGATTTTTTTTTTCTTTGCAGTGTAATCCTATTAATCTTTTCCATCCTCAAAAAGAGCCTAGAAGTACTAGAGAGCAACACAAAAGGTAGGAAGTAAATGTTTTGGTCCCTGTGTTAATTCTGTATCATTACTTCAACTGAGTAATGAAATACATGTGAGCATGCTGTCCTTGGATCGTGACTGAGATCTTCGGTTGTATCACCCATTAACAAATAGATGATAATATGTTTAAAGGAGTCTTCTTACCCGGTCTTTCATTGTTTCTTCTATGTCCCCAACAGCCTATTTCAAATCCAGCCAAAGGTTTATTCTGCCTTCCTGGAGAACAGCTTCACTGATTTTAATCATCAGCAAAGACTGCATCCCCAAAGAACACCAATTTAAAGTGACCTAATTGTTATAAATTCCCTTTTGACATCCCTTGGAAAAGTTATGCCCACCAACAAAAGTTCTGGGACTGTTTATACTCCTGCTCAAGAAGACAGCTTGGTTTTGGATAGTTAACTCAAAACCATAAATTCTGAAACAATAATCACTTATGTAGATGGTGTTTTCCAAAGGCACTCTCCAGTTTGCCAAAGGCTGTTGAAGGTAACAGAAAACAGCTAGGAACGAGAAACAAAAGAAGGCACAGTTCAAACTGGCATGCTCCCCTATGCCAGAGAAGACAAACAGGAGAGAATATTAAACACAAAACCAAACCAAACCAAAAGTGTACAGTAGAATCAAAGAAAATCTGCACAAGCTGCCAACTCTGTTGCTGGAAATAAGTATACAGGAAATATGGACACAGAAGTAGTACTTCAGAGCCAGCAGTTATGCTTGGAAAACGCAGATGTTCTTGCTTCCAGAAGCAAGTAAATCTGGTGAGCAACTGACTGGTAAATGACCACTGTGAGAAGACTTGATCCATGGTCCAGCTGCTTTTCAGCATGCACTCTGAAGCTTGCCGGCTGTTTTTTACCTTATTGTTTATACTATTTTGTGAAACAGAAACATTCTCATTCATCAAGGAAAGAGTTAAAAACCAGCAAGCATGATAAAAATACTACACAAAATGAGCATGATCTTCTCTTTTTAGCCACGTGACTGTGTACAGGCAATGGTCCCTGTATTCTGGTGAATTTTTCCACCCCTCTGAGCACAGATATCAGTGGTACCCAGAATCACCCCCTGATGCAGGACGCCAGACAGGCAGGGCTGTAGTCACCTGATGCCTTGCGGCAGGCCTGGACTCCAGGAGGGCAGCCAGCTGACATGCCCTTTGTTCAACATTCTCAGGCACTTGGTCATCAGAAAAAAAACGAGGAGATCTCTGTGAGATAAGGAAGGAGGGAAGAAGTAAACAAACCAGGAAAAAAAAAATCCCCCAAAGGAAAAGACAACAAAATGCCAGACGCAAGGTAGGAAATTCACATGCAGAGCAGTAAGAAGCTCCCTACCGAAGACTGTTTTCATTTCCACTGTGTACTGCATTAATGTTCTAATGAAGAGCTAAATTTTGACACTCCAGGCTAAGAAAAAATCAGCTGAATTAGACATTATTCACAACTTTCCCACCTAGGACAGCTGCAGCCAAAATCAAACAAGCGCTTAGCCTCTCTCTGGCATTGCCATCCAAACAAAAAAAAAAACAACCAAACAAAACCCAAACCCAAAATAAAACAAACAAAAAACCACTCTTCATCAAGATGTGACTTTATCATGCACAAAGGAACTTATTCACCAATTTATTTCACCCTAGTGCTTGTTTGTTGAGGATTTCCTTTACACATCTACACCTGCACATATTTGTGTTTCTCAGATTTTCTGCACAGAAACACACATTTTAGGGCAATATATTTCAGTGTTCATAAAGAATTAAATAAGCTCTTTAAAGATGCTTGTATATAAAAAGAGAATGCTGTGGTTATAAAAGAGAGGATGTTTAATGAGACTGGCTGTTCGAAGCAAAATCAAACTAGCACAGAAGTTGCCGATTTTACTTCTGCATCTTCTGTCCTAGTAACTTGTTCTTACTGCACCATTGTGTCAACACACCCCAGGCACTATATCTGACACCTCTGCTATTCTGGTCTTTCATATCAATCTTGCTGAACTGTTGTGTGTTGCACATAGTGACATGGAACAAAGACCTGACTTTTGGCCTGCTGTACAGGACAGAGTATCACTTGCAACATCATACAGCTTTCAGCTAATTTGTTTGTAGTGTTCAAAAGCAAAACGGACCAGGAACTACAACTGTGTGTGTGAAGAAACCTCAGGCTTAATCTGTCAAGAAAGCTCAAGTGCTGCTACATGCTGTTAACTGTTCTCCAAAGCAGAACAGAAAACTGGGTTCACACCCAATCAATGAGAAGCACTTTTCCCATTCAAACGCATTAATAATACTCTATTTTCAGCTGCTTTCGGTTCCACCTACTCCTTCCTACTAGATCATTTTCACTAAAACTAGGGCCTATTGTAAAGCTGTGGGCTTCTGTGTCACTGCAGACACATGCTTATTCATTTTCTACTGCCTGTCAGAAAACATTCAGCCCACAAGTGTCTTTTGTGTAGAATACATATTTGAAGTTACAACAGTTTTATAGTTGGCTACCATTTATGACTTAATTCATTAAAAGCCTTTACTGGAATGTCAATTAATTTGTCAATATGAATTCAAATCAACCAATTCTTTTGAGTGCCTATCTTTCCTTTTCCCATGCTTCTGGATAATACTGAATCATTAAGACAGGCTGTTGAATATTTCATTGTTAAGAAGGCTTCAACCCTCTATACTAAATAATGCCTAATCATTTTTCCTTTTACTTTGGCCTGTAGGAGGCAGGATGGAATGCCAGTTGTTTAACCATCCAGAAAGCAAGCAGTGAACACAGTGCAACCATGTACGCATGAATTAGCACAAAACATAACTCTTCTTGTTCTGCTACAGCCACAGCATACTTCAAAAAGAGGTGTAAGAGAAAAAGAAGAATAGGAAGAGCTTAAGTGCCAAATCTATGGCAAAATACAAGCATATAGCAAACTGTTGATGAAGGCTTGTTATGCGTTCGTGTGGGCATCACGCAGAAATAGTTGACTGCTCCTAACTGACTCTCAGCAGTTTCAGCGTGTTAACAGCAGCATTAGGATAAGTGCTTCACTACTCAGTACATTTGCTCCGTGTATTGCACACAGCTGTGTCATCAGAATCCATGCCATTTGTTCATGCTCTTTACCCTTCCTTGTCTGGGACTCTGCTCCCCAAGATAGTCAGCACCAGGTTCCCTGTTTCTCTGCAGGCAACAAATTATGAGCTTAATAACAATCACAGACCAACTTCCTAGTCAAAACAGACTGAATTTGATTCTTCTTAAAAAGTAGGCAGAAAAGAAGTCATAATGATAGAAAAACAGTTTACTGAGAAGAATATTTTAAAAATGGCAATAATGACTTGGTTCCTATAGGGAAGATATTAAAAAAAAAAAAGTTCATATAGATTCATATTAAATCTGTTAACCGCAGTGTAATAAAATTAGTACAATAAAGATGGTAAGACACTCAACATCTACTGTGATGTTAGATCAAAGGAAAGAAATAGAAAGTTTAAAGGAATTGGTAGAATGAATGCATTAGAAGTGCAGAGTCTTTAAAAGACATCAGTGTAACAAGCACATAGATCCATTTGACTCGCTATGAGGTGTGGGCCAAGACTATTTCAGAAAAAGAATAAGGAAGAGAAAATGTCTCCAAAGGCAGGTTCCTCAACTGGTTCTAACAGATTACTTCTGTAACACAGGAGGTAAAAATTCCTCTGAGTTAAAAGGAGGAAGCTGACAATGCCTTTTTTTTTTTTTTTTTTTAATTTGAGCAAAAACATTTCCTATAGGACATGAGGTAGAAAATGGTCTACGTACGTTTGGACCCAGCAGCAGTCAGCTCTCATGACTGAACTAGGCAAGTATGAGAGAGTCACGGGACAAACAAACAAAATACTTGGAGAAGACAGGGAGGGAAAATACAGAGCTAAAGGGTCCTCAGAAACTGAAAGCCCATTTTTTAAATATGGAAAGTGACTGCCACACCATAGATTAAAAAATAAATCTCAATATTTAACTTAGTTTCTCTATCATAAGCTTGGGGAAAATCTATCACAATGTCTGGTGCCCTGCCACAGGACAAGAGGCAATGGGCACAACCTGAAGCACAGGAGGTTCCAGCTGAATATGAGAGGGCACTTCTTTACTGTGAGGGTGACAGAGCACTGGAACAGGCTGCCCAGAGGTTGTGGAGTCTCCTACTCTGGAGGTATTCAAAACCTGCCTGCATACCATCCAGTGCAACATGCTCTAGGTGACCCTGCTTGAGCAGGGGGGATGGACCAGATGATCTTCAGAGGTCCCTTCAACCACAATCATTCTGTAATGATACAATTTCTCATTACACTCAACTCAGTTTAGATGTGGGTTTTGCTAATGAAAAGGGCTTTCCCCACCTATTTTACCCAGATGTGCATTCCTGAATCCTTCCTTGCACCATGCTGTCCACAGTGTGCCAGAAAACAAACTGCTTTTTTTGTTAGAACAATTGTAAATCAGTTTGGTAAGCAGACCCAACTAGTCTGCACAAATCTGACATAGGAGAAGCAGCAGAGGAAGTGTGGTCCAGAGGCTGTAGTGAGGGCAGCTGAAATGCAACATGTAACTGTACTCTGAGAAACCACAGCAGTAAGACAAGTCAAACAATATGTTCAAGAATGTCCCTTTTCCACTCTGCTAAAAGTAGAGTTTATAGAAAAACAAGTGCTCAGCAAAGAAACATTTTCCACCTTTGGGGAAATCTATTTGGGTCTATGGAACTGTAGCTGTCTTTTTATCAACTAAACATTAGTTAAGGGCTGATCAGGAAGGAGGAGAATTTATTACTGCAGTAGGAAGATGGAACAAAAATAAAGACAGACAACTCAAAGAAGCAGGATGACCATGTATAACAAATGAGACAGATATTTAAAGATTTCAGGTAATATTTAACTAGAAGGACAACAAATACATGTGTACACACATCTGATTCACATGTATATACTGTGTTCAGAACAACACAACTCCAAATGCAAACTAAGACAGACTGAAAACAAACTCGAGACAAAGGCCTGGATGTGGGGGAAACTGAAGGACCAAACTGGACATGTGCAGGCCACAACAACAATTCAAAAAAAGGACTTCATACAATAAATCTGAAAGAGTTTCATGGATACAAGAGCGAATTCTCAGTCACACTTCTATAAACAAAGAACAGAGATGGAGAAAAGTTGCAATTTCCAACCCTGAACTACTCCAAACATACTAACTTCTGTTTAGAAAAAAGGAGCCTTTGGCCAGTGAATGATCTATATGTAATACAGGATCAAGTTCTAATACTTAGACAAAAGCACACCTACTGAATTTCTAAGAAGCGTATGTATACCTTAAAGGTAGACGTGGCCCTTTTATTTCCGTTCTATTTTGCTGCAACTCAAAACTGAAGAAGGCTACTGTAATTACCAATTACCCTAGAGTAAAGTCTCAGAATCTCCAGTGCATTAGACAATCATCAAAATGATGCTTCTTCTGAGCTAATGCTGACCTGTGTTTCTATTCTAAGAGGTTGAAGAAGCCCTATCACCCTCTGAAAAAAGAAAATTGGAAATATATTTGTAAGTGGGATGTCTGGTAACTGATTTAGTCATTTGTACAAAGCAGTAATGAAGAGAGAGGGACAGAGCATGCAGAGGGAATCACCTGCTGCCTGGGATACGGTGGAGAGGAAGGTGGAGTGGAAGAAGAGAGCATGATCACTTTTTTGGGGCAGGTCCGACAACGTTCCTTACTCCTCATCTTTTTTTAAAACAAAAAAAGAAAAAAAAATCATAATAATGGTAGAAAAGCTACGATAACATTACCCTTGACTTTGTAAGACAGGCTAGAATGCATAAGCTTAGAGACCGTGATCCTATGCTCGTAGCTCTTATGAATGACCTAAAGCCACATTTTATCCAAGCTGAAAGAGAGAAAATTTTCACCCATATTCACATGATCACACATCCATTTGACAGATAATTCTAGAGACAGCTAATAAACATGTAGTTATAGCAATAATCAATTCAACCAACAGTTTCTGAGTCAAGGTCTTATGCTCAGTCAAACGTAAAACTTGAAACTCTTGGTAGCAGAGTTGGACTGCTCTTGTTGCTTCGTGAAAAATTACTTAGTGCTGTGCCTTGCAATGTTTAAGAATATCCGTCCTGTTGACCTGATTACTCTTGCTTGCAGCTTATTAGCAATACAACTCAAGTCACATTATCCCGTTCTCAGCTTCTCTACCTTACAGATATTAAACCGTCTCAGGCGAGTTAAACTGTGCTTTGCCATTCTACTAGAAGAGAAATACAGCTGCTTTCAAGGCAGTATGTAGCCATACTAAATAAACTGAATACTATACAATGCATATATGTCCTCATTTTTATATACCGAAAGAACATGCCTTGCTAGTTCTTTATGTCCCCGCTACGTACAGTCTTTGCTCCACCATTTCTAGATATTTAATGTATCTTATGCTTGCTTTTTTTTTCCTTTTCTTTTCACCGGAGCATATCTGGAAACTGTTGCACTGAAAAAAGAAATGCTTGTGTATCCAGAATCACTGCTAGATAGCCTCCAAAGAAACAGCGTGCTGTGTAAAGATATTATAGATATTCATTATGGTCCTGACAGCTGAGCTGGTGCTAACATCTGTTTGGGTGTTCTCTTCCCCTTCACCAAAAAAGTCAACTGTAATTCAAACAGATGCTACAATCAACTTAAACTAAGCCACGTGATTTTGCACTGAAGTGGATGAGGAGCATTCAAAAGACTCAGCTGTGAAGGCACTAATCTCTAGTAGAAAGGGAGGTAACATTTTCAATCACTACAGCTGTTCACAGACTGTCATCCGACCATGGCCTAGTTTGCATTTGAAATTTCTGTATATTCCCAAACTTGTGTAATTTTCCACGGCAGATCATGGAATATAACATTGTATGGGTATATGAAGCACATATTCAGTCCTCCAGTAGGATGCACCTCTAAGCATGCAAAGTCAAAGATGGCTACAGGAACAAGGAAAGAAAGACTTATTAACATATTTAAATGAGAAATTAAGTAGGAAAACAGTATTTGCAGAAATCATTGGTATAAGTTCTCTTCTGCTGAGATTTCAGCTCCAGCCGACTGGTCATCTCACATATTACATATCTTTAAAAATCACAATTCCAATAGAATTACTGAGAAGGGTTTTTACCAACACACTTTTATCACATATCAGGAAATCCTCTTGAAAGAACAAGCATCAGATGTCCAGAGGCAGAAGAGATTTGTGCTGTGCAACACGTGATCTCTATCTTACAAGCATCTTCATACACATCAGTGATTTACACCTGTGCATTACACACATACCTTCTTGTTATTAGGAGGCTATGAAACTATGGCAGAAAAATGCCGAAGACCATAAGTTCAAAGACTGGAATCCAGGACAAAATTCAGTTTGAAGGGCTAGTCTCCCACACCATAACCAGTCAGATACTCTTCTGGATAGACTACATGGCTTTCCAATAGCTTCATGATCCCTGATGAGATGCTCTTTCCCAAAAGCAGTGAAAATGGAAAGCAACAGAACGCAACGTGGAAGATATTTTAGCACGACTAGAGGTTAATTTGAGATTATCCACCATACCACAAAACGCAATCCAGCTTTTTTTAGGAGATACCATATCACATAAAAAATTGCACGTTTCTCCTGTGCACATACACAAACATTACCTTCACGCATTACCAGCTGCTGCTGAGATGTTCACAGTAGCATGAACCCAGTTTTGACAACATAGATCAGCATTCCCAAATTGTAGTTCAACAAATCAAACACTACAATCTAATTCAGGAGGAAAATGCAGGCCACACTGAATGCTTACAGCAGTAGACTGAGGAGGTTTTTAACGTGCTTGATCCTTTCAAGGTTTTCCCTTTTCAGAAGAGATAACAAGAAGGTCTTGTGATGAAAGTAAAAACCACTTCAGAACAGATTCTGCCAAGACTTCACTCTTTCTAGGAATTCTGTCATACCAAGCCATCCCTATCCCACCTCTACAGCAGACACAGAGACACTCTGTATTATAAACTGAAACTGTTTGGCTGGTAACTCTTTAACTCCACGGAACAGCAAAATTCCAGACTTAAACTGATAAGCAAGGACAGCTAACGAAGTCCACCTGACAGACACTGACAAGCCACAGCCTAAGGCAGATGTAAATTCTCCAAAAAAACTGGTGGTCCAACCCAGACCACCTCCTACACAAACATCCAGTTCTCTCCTATAATTATTCTTGCTGCTTTTGCAGTACACTTTCCTCTTCCATGCAGCTTCCAAGATGCAGGACCAAACCTATCAATCACAAGACAGGAAACTGTCCTTCTCCCAAGAACCCCTGAGGACCTCAACTGCATTCTGCCTGCGGGCAAGTATATGAGGCAACTTGTTGTTTTCTTCAAAAGCAGGTCACCACTTTGTCCCCTTCGGGAACTGCTTTGCTCCTCTTCAAAGGACTCCTCAGTAGAAGTCTTTCATTATGTGATATATCTTATGCAGAATCACTGAACAGAAGATTCTGCTTGTGAACTCTGACATTTGTGCCAAACAAGAGACTCTTTACCATACCTTCATGAGCAGATCTTTCTAGCAAACACAAATCCCCCCTGAAGACCTTGTCAGGAGCCATACCACTGCTGTTCAGCATCTCCAACAACATGGACTGGTACCCAGCCCCAACTCCACTGCTGGTGATCTGTGGCCCAGGAAATAACTTTGTAGTTAGTTCCTAACGTCACTGTAGAAAGCTGTTTTAGTACCGAAGTAACACGCAGTCTCACAGCAGTCAGATTCCTTGTGCCTAAGCAAACAGAATTAAGAATCTTCAGCAGTCAGCTGAAGCACTGCTTCAGCAACAAATTCCCACAGCATGGATTTCTGTCCAAGCTTGACAAAGCTGGCTGCTTGGGTCAGTGCATGGCTTCCAGCCTCAGCTGATCTCTGATCAGTCCAGAAGAAATGGTCCTATATATTCCCAATTAGTTTTTATGTGAAGACCATTGATGTCCTTTATTTCCCTGGGCAAGTCCTAAGGAACCTTTAGAATAGGGACCATATAAACTGTTTCTTCGATCCTAATGTATTCTGCATATTGTGCATCTTTGAGGCCCGCTTTTATTCTTCTCCATTTCATTGTTAGATGAAAAACACTGCAAAATCCAGAATGAACTCTGGATCCAAGAACCAACCATCTTCTGCTGACACAGTAAAGCTCATCAAAGAAAAAAGTCAAGCAAATACTTCAGGACCAATCCTGAGGGAAAAAGCACCCACAGACAGCCATCAATGTCTCTGCTGAATAAAAGGAGGGTGACATAAGCCGTGTTCATCAACTGACCTGGTAATGTACAGCCACATACACTTCTTCTGTATCACTTCTTTGGGTTCTCCCCTATACCTGGAAGTATTCTTAAAAATTGAAATCTGTCTTAATCATGGATGATGAGTATCCACCTGAAAGTCCTCATTAGCTTATAAAGAAGATTTTGATGAGAAGGTTGAAGAACAAAGAATGACTCTGGAAACCTAAATGTAATATTGACATTTTTAAGACTCTATTGACAGTCCTACTGACAATTCCCCTCGTTTGGGTCTTCTTTGGAGAGAAATGTTCTAGATCATGGCACTGGTCGTGACATGAAGCACTACTTGTGCTGAATACCTTGAGGATAAAGTTCACCATGAATCCATAAACACACAAAAAAGTGAACTTCCAAACTTCTTCCTCTTGACTCCAAAAGCATGCTATGATTAAACTGCAACCAGAAAGAAACAGATGTTTCTCTAAATTATGGCTGCCAGGAAAATATATCTCAGCACTCTCAGAAACAAGAGGAGGTGATTTGCACAGGGAAAGAGAGGAAGCAGAGGAAGCCAGTGAGATAAGTATCCCTGTTTGCCTGAAAAGATTGTTTGTCACACGCCTTGCTTTCAAAGTGCACTGCTGAAAGAAAAATACCGGTAATGACAATGGGCTAAAACATACAAAAGAGAAAATAAAATATGATACCCACTGATCTTTCTTCTGTTGTTCCTTATTCTGTCACTGTTTGTGGCAGAGAATCTAAAATTTACTTAATCCACAGTAATACAGGAATCTGCAATGCAATGAAGGTGAGAAGCTCGCAAGGAAAGCTAAGTTTGTCACAGAGAAAGGAAAACCACAGAAACTGAAATGTCTCTTCTAATTGCAGAACACTTAATATTTCACATGAACAGCAAAACTGACAATCAATTTTACTCTTTACACCAATGAAGAGCTTTAATACCACAGATGGCATGACATCTTTAACCTCATTGGCTGCAATAATTGTCTACTCTATTCTCTATTGTTTTCTAAGAGAATAATCTAGAAATACTCCAGACAATACAACGTTGCTTTATTGGCAAGGCTTCTGATGAAACATCCACTGAAGACCCAGGAAGATGAAACTAGCAAAAGACAACAAGGTAAGTTTGACTAAGTCCTCCTGAAACAACAAACCATGCATTATTACCAAAGGCAGACTTTGATTTTATTCATTATAAGTTAAACTATTTAAAATAATGGACTCACACATTAAAAAGGATGTTTTTGCTGGAAAAGGACTGGTTTAAAAACAGGATAGTGATAGCTGGTGTTGGGTGCAGGCAACATATCATATTCATAATCAATTTCTTTACCTGTTTCCACTGGGGCATGGGAGCTAGTCGGCCCTGCTCTCGTCTGCTGGATGGTTGGTTGTGAACACGTTCTTGATAAGGCAGGACAGGTTGCTGTATGCAGGTTGTAGGGAAATTGGGTTGGGACCAAGGAGGGATGATAGAATAGCAAAGGAAACTCGAAGAAAGCCGAAGGAATGAGAGACAGAATCAGACAGACAAACATTTAACAAAAAATAGGGTAGAGGAGAATTCATTTAGCCAGTCATATATAAAAAGGGAAAAGACATCAACAAATGGGAAACTGCACTTCTTTTTTGACCTTCACTTTATTTTCATTGTTTCTTCAATTCAGCCCGGTTATTCCAGCCAATATGCAGTGGCTGAGGAAACATTTGACTGGTAAACAGTAAAATAAATGTCACCGTTTTGAGATTATGCTATGCTACCAACACCACTGTGCAATGTAGCATACATACACCTGAACTAGACAAAGTAGCTAGATAACGTCCTGTTCACAATCTGGCCAGGGCAGCACAGAGCTTGGCACAGGATAGACTATGCAGCAGAGCACGAACTCAGGCACTTAAACCATACCGAGCCTTATACTGCTGACACTACACAGCTTAGCAACATCTTGAAGTGACTCGGCATCACTTCAAAGATGACTACCCTGCAGTTGCAGTAGTTCAGATAATATCCTGAATAACCGGCAGTTGTCAGGAAGCCTCACTTGAAATGATATAAATATCCTGATTGCAATGAAATTCCCAGACATTTATCTGCTGTGCTTACATAAAGATAAAAATACTTAATCACAGTTCAGAAGAACAAACATATAACCTGACATGAAAATGTTCTAATCGGAAATTAAATGATAGCTCTTGGAGGTGAGAAATGGGATGTTCCTGGAAAGCTTTTCAACAGCAAAAGTAGTTATACAAGAAACTTAATTGCTGGTAAGGTGTTTTTGAAAGAGATCACATAATACTGTCAGTAACAGGAAAGTAGACTTTCATTAGGAAGCTCTCCATCCCATACTCCTAAATGTAATTTTTTTCTCTTTCGAGTAACCTTCATTCTTCCCCAGGACAGCCTTTGAAGTACAAGAGCACCACTAGCATCCAGTCTTGAGGAATGTATGTTATTACTCATGATTTTCTGCCATGATTCCAAAATACAGTGTTTTATTAACCATCTCATACCTGTCTTCGTAAGGTTGAGGACTGCACTGGTGCATTCTCCTCAAACTTGGCCAGTAGCTGGGTTGCCATGGACTTGACTTTGTTCTGATTCCCAATGGCAGCATCAATTCTCCTCTCCGTCAGGGCACTCACCAATGTAGGTCTTTCTTCTCTGTAGCTTCGAGGGACGTCCTCCTATCAACCAGTGAGATCAAAATTTAACAGATACATCCAGACGACTTTTTCTCTCTTACCCTTTGGTGCAATAGATTTCTAACAGTGTAGAAAACAAATCTATTGGTATGCATTTGCAAGCTCACATTTTAATTGTCTTTGGTATGCCATCAAATGTTCTGATAAACTATCTTTCCAACCTTACTTGACACAGTTAACTACCCGAGAGACCACAGTTGAAACACTCATGAATCTGCTGGCATAAAGCAAAGTGATATCTTCAACCCTCACTGACAATTCTAAGTACTAACTTTTAGCTCACTTGTACCCATTTGGCTATAAGCACTTGAACTGAAGGATTACCTTGCGGAGCATAGCGGTTATGTATGCCTTTTGCACTAACTGAGACTACAGTTCAACTATGAATGAAATCCCTGACTCTACTGCATGATTTTACTAAATGAAACTTTATTATTGGTGCACTCACCAAATCAAAGTAAATTACAATAAAAATAGAATACGGAGCAACTGCAATATCTCATTTGTAGTGTACTCTTCTTTCATAAGCATCAGTAAAATATTTCCTCTATAAATACAACAAAGCATAACATCTGAAGAATTAATTTTAATTTAGAAATTCCCACATAAGCCCAGTCTGGATACAGAAAATGAAAGGACTGAAATGGTAACAAAGAAATGTACCAGGTATATTTTTCTCCCTGACACCTTCCTTACTATAATACTTACATCCTCAGATTGGCTGGTTTTCCTCCTCTTTCCTGCACCATCCAGTTCCTTTTCTTTTTTGTCCTGAAAACAGAGTAAGAAAGAAAGAAAACAAAGATAAGGATTCTCATACCTTTCTGGTCTGAGACAAATGTCATGAGTGCACTTAAATAAGTTTTGTAACTGATTAATTCTCTAGGTCATTCCCCATTTGTTTAAAGAAAGGTGTTTTTTTTCTGTTGCGCGTCATCCCACCCCACACTTTGGGGTTTCACATACTGGAAACTCTACCTGACATTCTTCAACACCTCCAACAAACTGGGAACTGAGCAATCAATTGTGTTCCAATACAAAGTATATCCCCACATTCTACCAAAAAGCTAGGATTTTAAGACCGAAGTATACCACCAATTGAGAGTGCATATTACCAATGTAATTCTAAAAGTCATGTATTGTCTCATGACAAGAGCTGAAGAACATATGGTCTTTTGTAGATACATAGCAGACAGACACATCCATTTGTAGTACCACCTACTTGGACAGCAGCCTAATAGACACAGCTGTTATCAAGACCGGGGTATGGTTACCTTTGGAGTACGTTTCCGAGAGATGCTTTGTCCCAGTTTACTGAGAAAAGAGATAGGAGATTTGGTACTGGCAATTAGGGCAGCTTTTTCTTCTGCATTCAGGTCCACACTATCTGTTAGCAAAAACAGGTAGGACAAGGAAATGCCATGAAATTATTTCTGCAGTGGTATTATTAAAAACACAACTGAAGGACTCACCAATTTTTTTTTTAATATACCACTCTTTTCCTTAAGCACTCTGCACAAAATAATTGTAAAGAGTCCCAAATTAATAGCTTTCTCAGATATGTTTCTTTCTTCATTTTGCCAAAATCAGTTCTACTTCTAGGCTTTATAAACACCCAGAATAAATACTGTATTTACTTTCATAATTGAAGAGCATCATGATTATCAGTATTAGTAACAAAAGTTCAGAGTTTTGCAAATAATACCTAACTGATATAGACTGTATTTTTAAATGGCTATTAAACACACTTTTTATTTTTTCCCCCAGAATTACAGACGTGAATCAGATATATCTTAGAATTTGAATTAAGATCATCAGTAATAAAGAAAAAGCTCTTACATTATTAAGATTTAGAGATGGGCAATATTCACTTATGTTAAGCAACTATATCCTACAGTTTTAATCAAATATCTTTCATTCCTGCCTCTCATTGGCCTGAAGTCACTCTCACCACTCATGGATGGTAAAAAATAGATATAAAATTTGGCCAGTATTTTGAAGTTACCTACTAAACAAATACTATCAAGGGATTTCACATTAGTGAAGACAGATGAACCCCTAAATAATAGCAAGAGATCAGAGAAGTCGTCAAATAGTGAAGTGAGTTTAAACTTTTAAGACCATTACTTTGTATTTATTAACTCCTCTTTTTGCTCTTGTCTTTATAAACACCAATAAGACATCTTATTGTAATGTAAAGTTAGTGAGTGACTAGTATAAGTACATGTAGAAGAAGCACAAAGACAACTTAAGCTCACACATTCATTCTGCAGCTGTCTTTAAATCTTAAAGACCTGCCCCAAACTCCTTACCACTAGAGGGGATGGTGTCTTTGAACATCTCATAGAACTGTGTGAGGTACATCACCATCGACAGTTTATCTGGTTCACCAACAGATGCCATTTCCTTTCCAGTCATAATGGGAGATATTCCAAACTCTTTTTCAGCAATGTCAAAGGCCAGCTGGTTATTCTTCTCCACATTGTGTTCATCCAAAGAATCAAAGTCTCTGCAAAGGGCAGGAAGAGGGCATGCACTCAATCAAGTGGAAATCAGTCTTCTGAAAGAAATCAGGGATCCACTGCCATTTTTTTCTGAAATCTCCCAAATTTACTTGTCAACATACCTTTTGTATTGCAGAGTTGATGCTATTTAATTATGGTGAACTTTGACTCAAACTTAACTCTTTTTTCATTTGTTGCTCCTCCAATAAACCTAATTTTTAATTCTTAAGAACTTGATTATTTCCTGAAATACATCTTCACTTCCTCCTTTGCTGGAAAACTCTACCGCTTTCCTGTATGTAAAATCTTTTATGTGCTTGGAACTAAATTAAGTCCTAAATGAAGTTTCTCTTTGTCCCCATTTTTCTCGACTGACCCCTTATTTTGTTCTATTTTTTCCAAAACTTGTAGAACTATATATATATATGTGTGTATATATATATATATATAAACAAAGCTAAAACTCTATAAAAAGTTACATAGCTTATGGAGAGTTATATGAACTATCTGAAAAGCAACACAGTATAGAATACTTTCACTTGAACCCTTCACAAGTTATATAGCTATTAAAAAGAGTAGCTCAGTTAACTTGAGTGCACTGGTAGTAAAGCAATTCAGTGCACATGGAAGGGAATAACCACACAATTATTTAGCATGCTTTTTACTGGATTATGCCTTTAATTACATCTCTGGCATTTATTTTTTCTAATGTCCCTTTGGGAAGCTGAAGTCACTGCAGATTTCAATTGAACTACCAGAGTCTTTGCTACTAATACTTCTGCCAGCCACTGTTTTCCTGTTCTAGAATGGGGCTACTGCTTTACTCAATATATAGTGTAAGAGGACGGCCTCTCTTTCATCCAAACAACATGTTAGTTTACAAACAGCAACATTCAGGTAGTGAGTCACTACTTCTGTAAAGGGCAGCCTTAAAGTTTTTAAGAAGTTACTGTCAAACAGGAGATTAAAGGTCTGTGTAGAGACTTGTTCACAAGAAATTTAACTGAAGCTATCAACTATTCCTGACTAATTTCACAGAGAAGAGCTGTTTGACAATAATGAATTCCAGACAGTACCAGTCTGAAGTTTAATTCTGTCAAACCATCCAGAAAAGAAAATGACAACACATTTACCTTCATATTCATCAAGCTATTATGACCTTTCACTCTGCTGGTGAATCACTGCACATTAGCTTTTATCAGGCTTAATTGACTTAATTTCAATCCATTTCTTCATAAGTCACAAACACATTGCCTCACTCTCAATCGTATTTGCTTGAAATATAACTAACATTTTGCCCTTCCCAGATCTTCAAAGAGCCAATTACTTACATTAAGTCTGGACGGTATCTGTGGATAATGGCACACAAAGCTAAGCCACTTTTCCATGACATCGTGAGATCTGTAACATTTACACCAGCGTACCCATCTGTCTGCCTCTGGCACCAATTGAGCAATTTGCTAGAGCGAGCTACAGACTCTGTAAGAAATCATGTTGTTAAGTAGAAACACACAAAATCTCTTACATGAATCTTAACTACATCATAAAAAATATGAATAGGCAAATAAAACCTTCGTGTAAACAATATGCTCGTCTACAACGGGTAACAGGACAAAATTATTACTATTTTTAAAGGCTATGATATCTATTTTAAATCCACGAACGGATTTTTCATTTGCTAAAAAGTAATTATAGAAGTTATATCTTGCCCGACATTTCACCCCAGCCCTTGTATAAGAGCCCCAGGAATTATAAAGCAGTCACAAAGGCTTGTTTTAAATATTATCAAAAGGATAAACAGTAGTACAATGCTCTCTGAAGTCCAGATACACTATTTGTAATGCAAGAATTACAAATGTACTTTTGCAATTGTTTCTTTCCTATTGAAAGCCTTCCATTAGAAGTGCTGACCTGTTTTGACCTTGCCTTACTGCAAGATCTGACAAGATTACAGCCTAAAGGGACATGGTTGCAGGCCAAAGAATAAATCCAAAGACTACATATTCAGCAGTGAAAGCAGGCTCAGCAGCAAAGCACCATTCAGAGAGACCCCAATGCTATCTGGACATTCAAAGGCAAGATGTGCAAATGGAAATGTTCAACATACCCCTCAGGGTACAGGCCAAGTAGACAGATACTGAAATGCTTCTCAGAAGGCAACTAGCTTTCAGAATAACATAAGTAAAGTGAGGTTCCATTTAGTTAAGCTAGGAGATGAGATTAAGTAAAGAAAAGCATAAACATGAAAGACTGTACTAGAAATAACTTCTGTTATTTTTATAAGAATTTTGTGTTTACTGTTAGAGTGAATTCAGGCAAGCCTCTTGCACTCTAAGTAAGGACATTGTTATAGGGATAAGGGAGGTGAAAAGCAATGCTTGTATAAGATGACATGTTCTAGAAATATTGCAGCATTATAAAGCAAGGAAACTAGGTAAACAACAATATATTTGCATGTTAATTGAAACTTGAAAGATTGGCAAAAAATCAGACTGCTGACAAAACAATTGCTGGATACTTTTTCTACAGCAAAAGAGCCTGACTAAACAATATACTAGTGACATTGCTCCACATGCCCTGCACTAATTCAGCCCCAGAATACCAAAAGGAATGGAGCAGTAACAAGGCCTACCATTCCGAGTCAGCTTTGGTGTCCTGGAGTTCACGAAGTTCTCTATTTCCAGGTGAATGTCTTTCAAGTCTCCTGTATTATACAAGTGGCGTACCTAAAATGATGCAAAAAAAATAAAATTAAAATGACCAACATGCTATGTACCCAACATCCACAAAGAAAGGGCAGGAGGATAAGAAGGAGTCATCCCAAGGCAAAAGAAAGAAGACAAGTATTCTTATGTAGCAGAAAGGTCTAGCTCAAGAACTCCAGAACAAGGGACAATTTGTCAGTGCTGAATAGTTCGGATGACTGCTGCTGCTCAGTGGATACCAAATTGCAATGATAGACTGGTATACTAGACTTAGTACAAAGAAAATGTATGCACAGACACACATGTTTATAGATTTCAAGTATTATCACAGCATGGTTAAAACTGTCAAAATCAAAAATACAGATGATTTAAAAGCACATTTTACAACTCCTAAACTCTAGACAAAAGAGGAATTAAAGAGCTTGACTCTTGTCTGATATATCTGCATCTCACTGCTTCCAAATTATACTGCCACAGTCAGGTCGTTATCTGTCCCAAAACAAGGGCATAGTTTCACCTACGAAAAGACAATGCAGATTACAAATATTCAGAAGCACAATTCTTCTAGTTACCTGCTGTGGCCGCAAGAAGTTGACATTGATATTGGGATACCGGGTGGCTGGATCAATGCTATAATGGCTGAAGTTTTTACTCACATTCTCAGGGGTCGTCTGAGGCAGTAGCCTATAAATGCTTTCCCTTAGGAAAAAAAAAAAAAAGTTTATTTGTAAAGATGCATCACTATTAATACTGCTAAGAAAATCATAAGAGATATTTCCAAGATAATAGGGAACGACAAACAGTTTTGTTGTCTCTGGTACTTTAAAGGCACCTACATCTTCATCCAGTTTGCTATTGAAAGGCTTGTGACAGTAAGTCAGGCTCACTTTCTCCATGTAATACCAATAAGCACCAAGAAAAGACTCTTCACCTAATCTGCTTTGTAAAACTAGGACCAAGAACAGCTTCAGCATTTCTTATTCCTCTGTAAATATACTTCAGCTTATCAGCTCCTTTGGATTTTTTTCTTCAATTTAATTATAGGCACAAGCACCCTCTAAAAACAGTGAAAATCTGTATCTCCTCTCTTATCAATATATTTGCACTAGAAGGAATTGGAATAAATGATGAGATGTTGGAGGATGAGATTAGAACTGAAAGTGTAAGCATTTTTTCTACTACCTCTCTGCAAGAACTTCCAAAGGACTTGCTCCGAGTGACCAACTTCGTACCATCCAAGCAGAGTCCATTGCAGCCAAAAATCCCCTGGCTATTCCAGTTCCCATTGGCCAAAATGGCTAATATAATAGTTTCCAAAAAGAAGAACAGAAAGGAAAAACATCAGTTAGAGAAAATTTTAAACGAATACCATGAATATAGAGGGTAATCTTCTGGGAAATTACTGCTCAGTAATTAGCTTGAAGCTCTACTCCCACTGGGCTAGAGGAAGCTAGATGCATGGTGAATGTCCATGAGCTTCCTCAAAGCCAAATGTTCCTCTACTGCCAACAGCTATTCATAGCCTGGAGTATCTTAAGAACTACTCTTCAATACTGTACTTTTTAACCAACTACAAAATGCTAATTATTAACAGGCCTAGAGTAGGTTCCCACAGCAAGTATAATTGTCCCAATAAGAAGCACATGGAATAGATATAACTTCAGAAAAATCTCTGCACATATTTTCTTAAGCATGATCATTACCATCCTAAATATTCTGTTTTCCCAACATGCCTCCCTTCTTTCAAACCTCCCACTTTATTATATAATAAACAGCAGTGTTCCTCATAGTAATTGTCTTATAGGCAGCACACATTTCAGTGATGGGCGCAACGGTTTATGCTTACAATTCAATTCCCTGTTTACACACATTAAGTTTAAAACACAAACCTCTAAGAGACTGTCCCCAACCAGTGCCACAAGTAGCTGGTGGCCATTCTGCTCTCGCACCAGAGCTGCATTCTCTGATGCGTACATGCACGTGAAGTCAAACATTGCCACATCTGGCTGCCCGTAGTGATTGATGGCAAAGTCTAGTGAAGGCAGCTGCTGATTAGTAGAGAAGTCAGCTGCTTCTCTGGCATAGTTTAGCAAAGCCTCCTGGTCCACGTTCTCCCGAGAGAGTAGTAACTCCGTATCAGCATAATCCTGCCAAAGAGAGACAAGTAAAAGTGAAACAGCCAAATCTAAAAGGTTGTTTTAAGACTGACATAGAATTGTTGGCATTAAAAAATCCACTACAAATTCATTGATATAGGTTTGCCCTTTAATTCTTACATCCCTAATAATGCTCTTAATTCCAAGGAAAAATTTGTAAATCTTTTATTGAAAACAGTCATCAGTCCCACTGGCATTTCTGAGTGTGAAAGGGCCAAGAAACTTCTGAGCATTTCTCTTCACACAAAATGCACAAGACCTCACTCCTTATGTATTCGTTTGTGGCCAAACTACTTTTAAATCTGCTTCTGTCAGAATAAGATGGAGGTAAATGTCCAAGAATTTCTTCACTCCCTGCATTCTCATTTTCATTAAATGAGAGAAGTTCAAATAAGCCACCAAAGGTTCTTTAAACATATATTACCTTATTGCGAACAAAACCCTCAAATTGACAAAAGGATACAAATTTAGACAGGGTAGGTCTTATAGCACTTTTCTCATGGCTGAAAATACTTCAGAAGGGCATTAATCACATATGTTTGTTTCTAAATTACACCTGTATAAAAACATCATGTGGTGAAATAAGAGTGCGTTTCCCCTCTTTTAGCATACTAAAAGCAAGCTGTCCCACAATCTTAGTACATAAAGAATATATAAAAGTTAATACTCACATGCCGTATTACACCTTTATCCAGCAGGCTCTGCTTTTTGGCAGTCATGACAAAGTAGTGTGTATCATCTTTATAGTAGACAATGTTCTCCAAGTCAATGCCTTGTGACAGAACAAGATAGTAAAGGAACATGTTACACAGTATGTGCAAAAATGAGCTCTTTGGAAGAAAGAAAATTGAAACTACATGGTTAGAAAACCTTAGAGAGAGTGCCAAGCAACTTCCTCCCATGCTTTTGATGAGTTTAAAAATTACATCTTCAACAAAACCACAAACAGAGCATTTCACCTGTATATAGGTAATTTTTTTCAAAAATACATTTATCATCACATTAAGGTTTGTATGCAGATGTGGAGTGCAGGAAGCTAAACTCAGGATTCAGGCTTTTCTTAAGAGCAGATCTGATTTCCTGAAAACCCTCACGGAAATAAGTCCTCCATTTCTGAACAAAATGACACACATCTGAATGACACACATCTGCTTTGTACAGATGTATAGAACAGCTGTAAAAATGAGGGAAGCGAGATTTCAAAGAGAGACAGCAATGACTTACTTCCTGGCACAAGTCATTTGTTTATTGATTAAACATTGTGATACCTGAGTTACAAAGTTGCAGTAAGAAAGACAAACAGTTTTCATTGGAAATTTGGCAATTGCTGACAAACCTGTGGCTTCTCGTAGATCCTGGAAGAACTTCTGGTTGAATATGAACGCCACACCACTGATCTCTTCTACTTTGGCTTCAGCTGTGGTGTTGCGATTGATGAAGTTTGCTGTGATAGCAATCGCTAGTTTACCACGGAACTCTTTTCGGCGAAACCCTATGGGAAAGGTAAAGTAGTAATGCTGAAAAATAGAGCATAGCTTCAGAGAATACTCAGCATGCCATAGATAGGTGTCCTCACAAAATAAAGGAGAGATTGGATCTGATATATTACAAACTCCTCCACCGAGAAAGCAACAATTGCTTCATCAGAAAAATAGAGGCTCTTATTTAGGAAAAAAGCTCCCCCCTCTCTTTCTTACCTCTTTCCCAAAAACTGTAATTTGCATCAAAATACTAGATAAAATTCTCTACTACACAGAAGAATATTTAGCACTTCAACTCCTACTTTCAAAATTAAGAGCTACAACACTAGCTAAAGAAAGAAGGTGGGAAAAATTATTCAGGTCAAATATCTCATTCTTTTGCTGGTGGATAGATAGAAGAAAAATATGACCCACATGTCTTGATAAAAACAGATTTCTACGTGGACTTTTAATTTCCTTTCACTAGTCAAATGTCTTTCTAGATTTTGATCAGGACTTTGAAGTCTTTTTTCTTCGTATCTGCTCTAACTAATTTAAGGATTAGTTCTATTTTAAAGAGAATTACGGACACTTACCTTCTAAGGTGTTCCTCCTGCCATCCCCTCCAATGATTACTTCAAATTCATACTCTGATACTGGATGGGTTTTTGGATGGACCAATGCACGCCAACCTATTCCTGTTGATAAACTCCAGGTTAATGACAAAATAAACAATGCACATAGTAGAACAAATATATAAAAACACATCCATAATCCCTTTCTCACATTGTCAATAAAGATACACTGCAGGATAGCTATATTGTTGACAAGAGCTATTGCTGACTTGCACAGCCACTCTGTGTGAATCAGAGAATGCACTATGCTAGGCAGTGACATCCCCAGTAACCGCTCCCTGATTATTACCTTTAAGGATCACTAAAACCTTTATAGGTTCTCTACTAGTTATTCAATTAACAGGATGCCAAAAGACAAGTAAACCACTATCTCTCACAGCAATCGGACAGTGGGTTTCACAGCGATGCAAACAGCATAACAAAGATCATTCACGGATATAAATATCCTCCGTGAATGCAAATGAAAGAGTTGTTTTAAAAAGATACTTTCTAAGTGTAATAGGCTTAAATATGTTCAGAGGAATTAGAACCTACTGTGTTTTGGATTATTTCTGCTTAGTAATTCAGGTGATTTTGCCTTACTAGAAAGAATAAAGCCTATTAAAAACTCAAGCAAAAGTGTATTGAAGATTACTTTCACTAATGGAGCATGAGGAAAAGACTCAGAGTCATATGCAACATTAAGGAGTGGTAATCTGTGCCCCCTACCACAATTTCCCCTTTCTCTAGTACCCATTTCAACGCTACTTGCTTTCATTTTCCTGATCCTCTGGAGGGTAAACAAGCCCCTGAAATTCCACATTGACATGGATCTCTATTCCCAAGATCAAGGCAACCTTCAAAAGGATAAGCTGGAGTTGACGGATACCTGAAAAAAAGCAGATGATAGAGAAATAAGAGAAAAAGGAAAGAGCACAAGTGCACACATCTCTGTTTGATGTTACTGATAAATTGATTTAAAGGCTAGCTGCTGCTTTCTTCTTCCCACTGTGTTCCCAGCACTTCATCCAGGCAGCACTGGTGTGTAGTATTACGGCATGCCAAGAAACTTCCATGTAGCGGAAATTCCAGTCCTTCCCCAAGAAAGCAAATATTTTTTTAACGTTTCAGCCCCCAAATCAACAACAAGGGAAATAACCAGAACATGCACTGCAGGAGAGGCATTAAAGAGAGCACAAGCAGGACTGCACTTTTGTCACCGATGATAATTAGCCTTTTGACCAAGTTAGCTGTAATATTGAACTGCATCTTACTCCTAACACCTTTGGGTTAGTGGGGGCATAACAAGTTCCTCATCACCTCTTTCCACGTAAATTAGCGTAGGTAGCAGGTACAAAAACTACAGTGTGGCAAACGACTAACTTGAAGGAAAACACCTTGCTGCCACATTTCAGATACTGAAATGAAGAAGTGCTCCACCTAAATACCAAATTTCATCTGTGCTGAGATACGAAAGAAGATGACAAAGTATTGGCAGAATAAAAATAACAAGAAATTGGAAGAGAAAAATAAATCTGCAAGACCAAAGTTAAAAAGTCTTTCAGTTTTAGCATTCATTTCCCCTCAAAAAAAAAAGAAGAAAAAAAAAGCTTTTGCATTGAACAAGAAGCTAAATCTTACCTACTATGTTTGTCTCAATTTATACTTCCACTTATGCCCTGTGGTGAACACAGACTGGTGGGCAAACTAACCCGTCTGGTAAATTTTTGAAAGAAGAAGTGAAAAATGGTAGCTCTTGCCCTACTGAATTGTGCAGCTTTCAAAAGAGAAAGTTTTCTCAGAATTTGAGAATTATCAAAATTATTCTCCATTTCAATGTGCAAACATTTATTTAATTAAAATCTATTCAGAGGATGGTGGCGTTCTTGAAAACGTCTTCACCACTCTTCCAAAATTTAACAATGTTAAAACTGCTCCTCCATTTTCCAGATCAACATTCAAAAGAATGTTCAAAAACATTCAGTAATTAAAAAACAAACAAACAAACAAAACACCTCACACACAATGTTCAAGAGCAACAGAATAATGTGGCAGCTGCAGGAATGTAACAGGAAAAATAGGAAAGCGATCCATCAGGGGGAAAAAAGCTTTGAACCTTAGATGTACTTTCCAGTATATGAAAAAGTTAGGTCTCAGAAACTAGCAGTTATAAAAGATACCAGATATACGTTGTACGTTTGATCATTCCATGGCACGACCTATTTCTTTCACGTGTGGGTCTAGCCCAAACTGTGCTACGCAAAGGTAATGCTGCATTACACCATACAGATGTGAGAGCAGTGGCAGGTGCAGGATGCATTTCAATGAGTTACCCCCTGCCCTCAGCCACCTCTCCCCTGTGAAGAAGAAGTGCTGCCATACCTAGCAGCGGCTGTACTTACTGATATGGTCTATGGATCCTGCACAGAATTTGCCATAAAACTTCTTGGCGCCAAGACCCCTCAAGTCATGTATTGTGAATGGCCACAAGTGCAGGACATTATTGCGGGAAAAGGCATCCCTCTTTTCTATGACCACCACCTTGGCTCCTAGGAATGACAGGTCGATGGCTGTGCGAAGGCCACAAGGTCCAGCCCCAATTATCAGACACTGCAAAGCAACCAAGTACACAATAACTTCACAGTCCAAGGAGGAAAAAGGTATTTTTACCATAGGTTCAAAGCATCCTAGCATCAGTCTTTCTATTGTTACCTGCCATGCTCTGGCACGGATACGTTCAAGCAGTACCTGCAACCTGAAAATGAAATATATCACAGAGAAATGAAAAGTTTGGAGAAACAGGCAAGTAACCTGCCTCTTTCCAACCCTTCTTTGAAGAAGAGCTGCCAAGGTGTGCTCTCCAAGCTATATAAGCACGTGGAGAACAGCAATATTTCTGAAGGCTTCTCCTCCACTTTCCAACCACGTTTTCTGCTCTGAGAGGAAAGTAGCCTTTTCCTCTCTTCTTCCAAGGCCTGAGCTAGCCTTTCTTGAGAAAGTCTTCAAGAACACTAAAAATTCCTCATCAACACTGAGCTGCACAGGAACGGTTACTGCAGAAAAACACAATGCTTTTATAACCATCATCACTTAGAGTAGCACAGACAGCAGGCAAGTCAAAGCACTCTAACTTAGGCGTATGCTGGTGCTTCTATTATTGCAGCAAGGGAACCTCCAGGTAAGTAAATACAAACTTTGTGTCACAAGAGCATTTTTATCAAAATACGTTTTCTTCAATGTAACCTTTGTCATATCAAAGGTCTTTCACCTCACATCTTTTTCCACTCTGCTCACAAACACTGTTAGAGGCTAATACATGACTTGAGAATGTAAAATACTTGCATACCTAGTGTTGGAAGTACTTTCTGGGAAACAGAAGAATACAGCAAGATATTTTAAGATTAAAAATCCAAGACAGTCAGCTGACACTTCTCACCTAGGGGAACTGAAGTCCACAGAGAGAGATGGCATGTCCGTATGTATTCACATGAATATAGGGCACAGTCCATTTTGTTGTACCAGTTTTGTACTTTTTTTTTTCTATTGACTATAAGCCAGACCCACCAAATAAAAAGCCACCAAAGTGGTGACTGTTGCTGTCATGTGAGTATTTTCCAGATCCTTACATACCCTTACAGCTGGACAAGAAAACTCTTTGAGAAATTCTTAAAGATGCTAAAACTTACTCAGAACCTAACCTTCTGATTAAACAGCCTATCCCAAAACAAAGATCTTTGTTCTCTAATAGTCCTCATATGTCAATTTCTACAGGTCACCACATTTTAACCTGTTATTTGCTAGGACGTATATTCTGCAAATGAAGTGAAATGACAAATATAAAGCCTAAATGATAATCAAACAGTTCAGGTTGCAGCAGTAAAGAATTAACAACTGACATGCAAATTCTAACAGGGCTACTGTATCATGTAACAGGTCATACAAACCTAAGGGCAGAGATCCAAGTCTAGAGAATAGAGAAGGGAAGGATAACGGCACTATTTATTTAGTAGCTTTGGGGACCTGAAGGCATATGTCAAAAAGGCAGCCCAACCACTGGACTATTAGCAATGCGATTCAAAAATAGACTTGAATATTGAACACGTGTCCGACTCGGAATTTCTAAAGAGACAATCAGCTAAGATCTAGTGCATTCTTCCAGTTCAATACTGTGGGTTAAGTATAACTCCCCAACATCACTTAATTTTGTTTTTAAAACTTGTAAGAAAACTGGCTGTGTCATATTTAACCATGTAATAATTTTGCTAATCTGACAACTACAATCTTCAAAGAGATTGCATTCAATAACAATACGACCACACTGAGATGGGCGAATTCTATTCTTTGATAACTTTCCCAGTATAAAATAGTTACAATTGAGAACACAACACAAAATGAATTATACTAAAATCAGACTATTCAAACTCAGGTCTACGTAATCAAATTAAAAACTAATTACCTGTAATTTTGTCACAGAAATGTAAAGACCATTTTTTCCTACAAGCTTTTTTTTTTTCCCCCACGCGCAAGGATGTGGTTAATATCCAGTTTATGTTTAGGACTCTAGATGTTGTGGATGTAAAATACATGATACTCAGCAAAGCCACTCATGGCCAAGTTTGCCACCTTGTTTTAAAAAATGCTGTTATAAAACACAGCAAGTTGTAGGGACAATTAAAATCAGAAGAAAATATTCTGTTCCCTTTTCCACCTCTCGTGACTCCTCCAGTTTCTAATCCCTTATAGAAACCTAAGTTCTGGTTCTTTCACAGGCAGCAGCAGGCACAGGAGATGCCAAGCACAGCCAAGTCAATAAAGGCAGTTCTTGTCGTTCCTTCTTCCCTTTCCCCACAATGACTCCAAACAACTGTTGCAGAGTGCTAAAGCAATCTCACCCTTCACAAACACATCTTGCTCAAGATCCTTCAGATAAATTATATTTAGTTGCCAGTAACAACACCATGGTAATGTAACATAAAAGGCAAACTGAAATTCTGTATTCTCTGTATAATCAACAAAGAGAAAGAAGTCCACGAATGGAGAATCATCTTCTTGTTCTCTTCTGAGGTGCTCAGGCTAAATGAATAAAGGGACTAGTGTAAATGTTTGCAATTATTTACACTTGAACAAAGCATCACACGCAAATCTTGCTTTCATGAACTATACCCCCAATTATCTGAATTCTGGTTAACCGGGACACTGGCCACATGATGTACAAAGTGCCCAACTCTGGTCATGGCACTTCACCCCAACACAACTTATAAATAGGCAAGTGGGAACTAAGCGCCAGAGGATGAGATCTTCAAAACTGCTATATGTTGAAATACATAGAAGCCAATCTTACTAAGGAAATGATCGGTATCTGTTCTAACAACATGGGTAAAATCTTAAGCTTTGTTTAAAATTCTATCATTTCCACATGCCCACTTATATTTCTGTATTTTTAATTAGTGGTTTGTAAATTACATTAAAAATTTGGAAAATAAAACTAAGTGAGGCAGGAGACATCAAATCAGACATTATTCAGTTCCCAGAATGCTTCTACTTTGAATAGTTGTGATTATCTCTTAAGAATTACATACAAACTTTTAATGGCAGATGCCACTAGGGTAGGAAGCAAGTCATTAACAGAAATATATATGAAAAATATAAAAATAATACACACACATATAATTTCTTTATATAAAAATATTCAACAAAGTTTATGTTTAATGCCATACAAAAATAATTTATCATCAAAGGTATGTATTAAATTTAAGATGTACTAACAAATAAAATGTTATTTTAAACTAAATTTCACCTCCCCTCAGCTACCTAATTTCACTGCTCAAAATGACTTGAATCCCAACTCCACCGTCCTATATGTTTCTGGGTTGGGGCAGACAGGTGCCACCCTTTTTACCTGCATTTCTACTGAGCATCTCACCAATGGCTTCTCAGAAACACTGGCAAATACGACCTGCCTCCCCTCCTTGTTCTGTTCTCCTTTACTTTCTCTCTTCTGCTTACCCTCCCCTTCCTCTAGAAGGAACCAGCTCAGTGTGAATGATGACCAACACCGCCTAATTGTTTCATTGTTTTCCAAGTTGATCTATATGCATCTGCTATCTATAATTTGAAGTAACAATTATAAACTTTTTAAGTTTATATTCCGCATTATTTCCACAACAGCCAGGACAAATGGACCTTGGTCCATCAGTGATTTATACAAGTGTTATTTTAGTACTTAATTATGAATTTCACCATCTATATGAAAATGGTAACTGGAAAGTGAAACAATCAAGGAAATAACTTTCTAATATCTAGTTGGAAATCAAACTTCAGTCCTCACATCTGAAACAACTGACTATATCATGAACAGGATTATATCCCCCTCAGTTCTCTACTAGGTGAATTAGTCATTAATTTCTCTTATCAATTAAGATATCTCTTTTTCCAAAAAAGTTAATAGATGCTTTTCTTTCTCTTGTATATTAACTTCAATGAAGGAGGACAGAAGCCTGTTATAATTTTATTATATTCCACACTATCTTCCTTTTTTTTTTAAAAGAAGTGTATGATTACTTGCAAAAATAACTTACTCCATAAACATTTTTAATGATGTGAAGAAATGTCTTTCAGTAGCAAAATAAGTAAGCTCAGACTGTAGCATCAAACAAGGGTGTATGTAGCACAAATACCAGCTCACAACAATCGAGGTAAAATAAATTGGAAGAGGTGCATGAAAGCAGAAATTCCTTACAGTAAATACCACACATACCAATCTTTTAAAAGGAATTGGTATGGTTTCCACATTGTGGTTTTGTTTTTTTCTCTGAAATTCAAGCAATTGCTTCCTAAATAATGCTAAATTGAACATTTTGCCAATTTGGCAGGCAAGTTAGCATTTATCAAGAGACATGAGACTTTTAGAAATTAAAAGGGATGCACTTCAAAAAAATCCAGACATACGTATTTTGTATCTAAACCCCAACAGAAAATTTCATAACCCAGTTATTATCTAGTTTAAAAAACAAGCAAACAAAAACAAACAAAAAAACAACTACCAAGATACAAGCCTACAAAAGAAGATTTTATAACTCAATCTCACTTATAGTATTGATGCCACAAAAAACATAAAACACATTTTGACTCCCATGAATACATCTCCACAGAGGATCACTTTCCTTACCTTTGTGTTGGCGCATGCTTTCCCCTTCTTATAGTCCTTATGGCTGCCCCTCTTATCCAATTTGGCCCACAAGGCTTTGGCTTTCCAGTAATTTAGCTTGGACTTGAGTTTGTGATAGAAAGAACGATAGTCCTTGGGCTTTAGTTCTAGGTAGTCACAGAGCTCCTGGAAAGCCTTGAGAGTCCCCTTGCATGTTGAAGCCTGGACAAATCTGTCGAAGAGAACATGAGCCTGGTTCACCTTCTCGTTCTTACTTTCCTCCATGCTTCACACGCAGCAGCTGCCCTGGGGGGCAGCTGTTCTCTTCCAGTCTGCCAGATTTCCCAGTGTTGCTCGGCTGAGACACTTTCACCTCTGGCTTACGAGCATTATCAACCTATGAAATAAAAAGAAGAAAATGTAACTGAGTTTGTTCTTTGCTTTTTTTTTTTTTCTTTCCAAAATGATGTCTGTGCCCACTAAACTCAGAGCCCAGATTCTCAGTACCTAATGAAGAAAGTCCTAAATGAGTCAACTGATCAATAATACCCCAAGGAGTCCTGACTGAGTTCACTGAAGCATGGCCTTCCAAAGCCCACCAAGGCTCTCTTCAGGCAGTGGCACATCTCTTCTCTGTTAAATCACAGAATACTTTACCTGAGCCAGTACACCTAAAAAGTTTTATTAAAACTCTTGTTACATATAAATAGCAGAGAAGTTACAAGTCAACTGGCAGATGTTAGGTATCTTTGGAAGCAGACAGAAGTTTTGAAACAAAAGATAGAGACTTAATAACGTAGCAGTGACTGTGATAACAAGATCACTGTGTTAATACCACAGCAATGGGTACACGCTGCTCTTGAAAACACAACTACCCCCAAGTATTTTAGGAGTTAGATTTCCATCAGTAAAAGAAGGTTTGGTCCTCTCCTTCAAAAACAACATGTCTTTATCCATGATAAAGAGAAGAGGAAACAGAATGGCATATCACCAACTGGTATTTCTGTTTGAGAGTGCTTGCAAACAGTGCTTTTGTACACGACATGACAAATGCAATGAGGGCTGCTGCAATCCTAGAAAGAAGTTAGACCTAACAGCAATCAAACGCTTAAGAAAAGATATCAAGACTGAAAAAAATGCCCACCTGCATTGCATCAAGCAGTATAAACACTTGCCTCACTTAGAGTCTGTGGGTATATTCCTGTCTCAGTAAGCAAGCAGCCTAAAAGCAAACTGCAAACTGTCTGCTGCATTTTCTGTGTGGAATTCTCAGACTATTTCCTCAATTTTGTGGTTTTCAACTTTTTTTGAAATGCAGATCCCTACAGCATTTCAGGTGGTAGCTGGTGTCCTCAGCAGATGAAATATGCTAACAGGAGGTCTGCTATGCTTAGTTGCTTTTGTAGGATCTCTCAGAAGTACAAATTGTTTGGATCACAAACAGCAGATTTTGTTTAAAGAATAGCTATTTTTCTCTCTCTATCTTTTATATATAATAAAGCTTTTTCTTCCTTTTATGTAGAAGTACATACATATAAGATATAAACAATTACTCTGCCCTCTAAGAAACAATACTTCTGTTTAATCTTCAGGTAGGGGAGGGCAGCATGGGAACGTATACTGGAACTATGAAAGTGAAAACATTTCTGAGGTGCTTTTTCTCCTTTTTTTTTTTTTTTTTTTTTTTCAAAGGGTATTAAGGTGAAAAAGGAAATATGTGGACTCGGATAAAACCTTTTAGATTCTCACCAGCTCTTTTCCTGCTTCCAGCAGACAGGCAGCCAAGTCAAACATTACAGCTCATGTCTCTTCCCCTCTAGTATGACAGCTCTGCAGCAGCTTATGTAGGCACTCCTGTTTTCCAACCTAACACGGTATTTATTGCTTAAATTTAGAAATAGCAAAGGAGACCTGGAAGCCTTTACATCCCCAAACCGTTCATTATTAAAAATAAAAATAAAAATTCCTGCAAAAGTCACGGGATAACAATTGGTTATACCAGAGAAAGTGATTCTGATTTTATCAGGTCAACTGCCTTAGATGACTCAGTACAAACAAAGCTGTTTCTCTGACTGGCTGATACTGGTGTCATGTCCACATCAGCACTGCTCACTAAGCAGTATGGAACGAAATACTTTCCTTCTTTTTGATCTTAACTTCACTGTTGTGAAGCTGGAAATGTACTCCAGGCTTGCACCTCAGGGCAACTGCTCCACTTCTCTAAGACACTGTGCTTTAAGCCTGCATCTCCTCTTCAGTTCTCAAGAATGTCATAAAGAGCCCCAACAAATCCCCTCTTATGTTGAAGGAGTAATTTAAGTGCATCTGGTAACAGAGATGTAACAAGATACCTACAATCTAAAGCCATATGCCTCATTTACCACCAGCACAATGTTTCACATTGAATACTATTTTGTGTTATATTTCCTGTCTCTTGCACTCTGCCACCCGAACGCTCACTTTACACCAGCACTTCAGATGACTGACACAACTCTTCCTAAGAATAAGCAACAGAAGTTACACGACCTAAATTCAGTGGAGTGGCAATTTCAGCCTGTTGGGCCACAGTCCATTACTGATATATCCAGGTGTGATGACAGCTTTGGTTTCACCTCTTGCTCTTGCTCCTGCTGTACTTTCAGCAGAGGAGTGAAGCGGCGCTGATTCTGCACTGCACAGCGAGGCCTCCAAGTTAAAATCCACCCCGAGAGCTCTGTGTTCAAGGCTTGCCAAGCCAGGCGACACACCTGCCAAAGCAGGTCATTTTACTCGGCGCAACCAGAGCGGCACGTTAATTTCACTATACTGCCTACATCCCATTTCACACCGGCTGTTAAGTCAGTTATGCCCACAGGTGAAGTACAGAGGCTTCAGTGACTGCAATTAGTCACTCCTCAGAACTCCGCATTCTTGATGTAAACACCCAAAGCGCTTGGAACCTATGAGCAACATGTTAGAGAGCATGGAAATTACAGGAGGCAAAGCAAGGGCAGGCAGGAATTATTTGCCAGGTTTCCAGGGTATTTGTATGCCCTGTTGGCTCTCCTGCAAGCCTGCAGTATCCTGCATGTTTTGTCTCGAGGCAGCTGATTGCTGACTCAGAAGCTCTGTAAATTCCTTGGCTGAAGCGCTGGGAGAGAAAGACAAAGCCTGTGAAAAAACGCATGCAAGAACAGCGTTCATGTTGCTATTTACAATAATAGCAAGAGGTTGTCACTGACTCATGCCTGCAAGTACGCTCAGGATCTCCAGCTCTTGCCCAGGACAAAGGAACCCAATGAAAAACAGAGAAACAGACAATGAATAGTTCCAGGTGCTGCTTCCTTCCCCTTCCCACAGTCACCACAGATGCATGAATATGAATATTTTACCAAACACATGCATGAGAAAGAAAGTCCAGTGCCTGCAATGCTCACCCCCTCCTTCTACCAAATGGAAGGAACAGGAAGGGATTTTGAAAGTGACACGTGGGTGATTTTGCGTGTACACATTCAAATTCCTGCAAATCCAGGGCTCCTATACTCCAGACAAATACGGTGCCATTCTAGAAATCACCTCCCTTACACTTTCAATCCAGATTTTTGTTAAAAGTGCTCATTTAACTAATGACTTAGTCCTGGAAAAGTAAAATATTTTAGTATGGGAATGTATTTTCCAGCATTCTCCTCCATTTTTTCCAGCTGTAACTACTGACTTAATTCCATCTAAATTCACAGATTGTTCTGTCCAGCTCAAAACAGCATTTCAAGCGGATAAAACGTTTGCCAAAGTAACTGCCCCGATCCACTTCTGAGTGCTGAGTTTCTCTGAGCACCATGCAAGTACTTGCTTATATTCTGGTTGTTTCACAGCTGGGCAAATGCTGCAGATGTACCCTCAACAGACAAAGCTCTAAGAAGGCAGCGATCAACAAAGCGTGGTACTGTACGAAACCTAAAGGCAAGTTGGTCCTTCAACTGTAAAACTACCAGTGGCTCCAAGAGCCCCATTGCCCATTGATCTCATCCTTTCCAAAATATTTCCAGTTGCCCAGCCACTTTCCATGTCCTTGCCTCCCCTTCATGGCCCCTCACCTTCTGCCTAAGCAAGGCTCAGTAACACGCTCTGGAAACTCTGAGCTTACTGTAGCACCGCAGCCAGCACGCACTTGCAACTTGGCTAGCAAAAGCCTAAGAACAGATTATATTGTTAAGCTTATGCTGCAGACAGTGGGGACACCTATTTTTGTCCCACTCCTCCACCCAGCCACCAGTTTTCTTGTAGGAAATCAATTACCTTCAAGACTTTTATTCCCTGTCAACTCTGGATGAAATCGTTCCAAAGTTATTAAGGATGAACTGAAAAGCAGATGGACGAACAACTCAATCCCATAAGCTTCCCTTCTATAGGAAACCACACTAAAGAAAGTCCTTATTCCAACAAATGAAAAAGCTCTGTTTCCATTTCCAGGATTTGATTTATTTTTACTTTTAGCTAAAATTAAAGAAATGGCCTTTGCTACAATATGTTCATCACATTCTAAGTCATCACAGATATCAAAAAGTGCAGGTTTAGGGTGGCTGCAAGGCTGTGGAACAGATGGCAAAAAGAGGACAGTTTTGACAAGAAAAGCTAAAAAAAAAAGCAATTATTTTAGCTCCATATTATGTGCAGACAAGAAATGAGAAAGCAGGAGGACAAAAGGGTGGGGCTGCCATTGTCTGCAGCTTCCCCTTTTATACCAGATGGAAAAAAGGAATGTCAGTACAGTTTTAAGATGGTATTTAGATTTGCTCTCATTCATAAAATTTGACATTCAAGCAAATACACTGGGCAATAAATGTTTCTGTTATATACACTTATCAAACCTGATTTAGTGGGCTTCTGTCCACCACAATGGGGTGAATCAGTTGGGTCTCCATCTGTTTCCTTCCTCATCCCATCAAGCCAGAGCAAGAGTAGGAGAAAGAGAAATCAGATACAAACTTGTTGCAAATACAAGAACCCATTCTTAATAAGAAGATCAAGGCATATGTACGAACAGGTCACACAGAACTGTCACATGGAGAAAACAGTCCAGTAATGATTTGAAAAGAAATACTATTACATCCAAGAACATGGAAACAAATACAGTGGCAGCTACAGATATTTGGTTCCCAATTTTATATGAAGGTACTGAATAAAAATATGTAGATTGTTCTTTACTAGCCAGTTCTTAAGTGCCATAAAATGTTTACCAAAAACATTAGACCTACAAAATGAAACCTTTTATTTACATTAATTCAGCAAACATATTCTGTTGCTCTGTCACACACTTCTCTTTGATCAAATCACAGTCCTTATACTGAATGAATGCCAACATAGAAAAAAGGAGGCCAAGAAACAGATCAGCTGTCTTCTTTCCTCAATTTGATAAGAATCAATGTCCCAAAAAGTTCTACCTAGGATTTTCCCTCTGGTCTTTGGGGGAAAGCTGCTTAGCTTAGGCACTGCAAGTCCTATATGCCCATTGACCATTTTAGCCAGTTTCTCTGAATCATAAAGGGTGCTTAACCAAAAACTCCAAACAAAATAAAAGAAGACAAAGAAATGACACCATGGAAGAGGAAGAGGTAACTGCCCCCTTATCGAATGGGTAAGGAAATAGTAGGCCTTCCGGATGGCTGTCAAATTGTAAGACCAGCTTCAGGACGGACCAGCTTAACTCCCTGAATATACCTGTGACACAGCCACGTACCAGGGAGATCCGTCACAGCACAAACCTTCACATGGGGCCAGCAGTAACCAATGCAGTGATCCCTTCTCACCTAGAACCTACTTGTCAACTGTGTGACTGAGAAGCTGGGGACACATCTTGGAACTGTCACCATGCTGTAAAGAACCGCACTGTAACCCCAAATGCACAGCAAAATAAAATGTATTTCTCAAAGAAGAAAATATGCCTTTATTCAGTAAACAGTAGCACTTCTCACTAGAATCAAAACTGTCACAACAAACTTTTTGGAGCATGCCCATTAGCACACATGATGTGGGCAACACTTCCCTTCACAAGTCTCCCAAAACCTCAAGGCATCTCACAGCAAAGGCTTCATTCGTTACCTGCATGGTGAAATCCATGCATCTCCCACAAAACCTCCTGAAATTCTTCCTGGCACAGACCATCTTAAACACTAGCGTGAGAGAGCACTAAAGACAGGCAGCTACACATCATCATCGCTCTTTCACAGACTGCATGGCAACGAGGTGCTCTGTGACAAGCCTCCTGCTCTGGGAGAAAGGGCAACATGCACTTCCAGGACACAAGTTCATCTTTCTTCACGAAGACTCATTCTTGGTGCACCCACTACAACACAGTGCCAGCTTTTGCCTCCACCTCCTCCCAGATTTTATCACAGTAAATACCGGAGGATGCTACCCTTGCCAAGAGACTCACACCTATCTCACAACTTGCCACCCTTCCCTTGTGAACAACTGCCTCAGAAGCCTTAGGCACCAACGCTTTACTAGGCCGATGAGAGCAACACTTCCTTTTCCTAGCCTCCCAAAGCCAAAGACACATGACAGTGAAAGCTTCACTCGTTACCTGTGTGGTAAAATCCATGGATCTCCCACAAATTGTTGGGACAAACCCTCAAAACTCAAATCCTTGTGTTTCAATATAGGGAGCCCTAAAATCATTCCCATAAAGACCATACCCCACCCCTGCAGGCAGGCAGACCGCCGGTATTTTTTGATGAGCAACACAAACCCAACTTCTACGCTGCGTGCCATGGCTTTGCACTAGGTGAACGTGACTTCACTACAGGGCTGAAACACCTGGAGTCTTCCTACTCCACTGCTTCACAAGGTAAGGAGGTTGAACGTCATTCCCTCATTTGAAGTACTTTGAAGCTGTTCTTGATGTTACCTTTCAACAAGGAAACCCATCCTAAAGTTAGTTCCTACCTAGTTTTGCAAATTTTCCTCCCTGGAGTTCTTCAAATGCTATCTGAGGAAAAGCTCCTATACAAAAAAGGCCTATAAGAAATGACTAGAATGACACTTTCACAAAACTTTACTTCTAAGACTCCACATGGAGAAAAAGCAAATCAGTCAGCTTAGCACAGCCAGACATAAAAGCTTTTGACATGGTACAGGATACAGATTTTCATCTTTCTGAGCCAACATTCTACGACAGTAGGAAAAGAAGTTTTCAGAAAAGCTTTGCTGAACATGAGAGAACAGGAGCATTGTTCTGACCCCATTAGAACGCTTGAGCAGAAAGAAGACTGGAGGCTACAAAACACACTAATGACCTCTTCTGCAGCCCGGGGATCCAAGTCCTCAGAGGTTTTTAGGTTGTACCAGCACTCTGATCACCACAAGCTATCCCACAACACAGTGGTACAGATAGAGTCTGGATATATATATATATTTAAAGAACATAAGAAATCTCATAAAAGAAATTAACTAATAAGACTCATATGAACTTTTTTTTTTTAATTATATGAGTGAAGGTTCCTATTTGCCAGAACCTTCTACCAAAACAGACTGCAACAATCACAAACAACAATGCAGGAAAGATAATTGACATAGACAAAAAGACATATACATATGATCCACAATAACAAAAGGAAAAAAAAATATTGTCCTTTAAAGAGCACATACAATGTTTCACATGAAATCTAGAAACCTAAAAAGCCTAGCATCTAATGTAGTGCATGTTTGAACTACAGAAAGCTTATGCCTCCTATTATACGCACTTGTCTCCACCTATGTGCTTCAGTTCTTCCTTTTATCTTCTAATTTTGCCTTATACAGGTCAGTAAAGATTATTAATTGCAAAGAACCACGTGGCCCAACTTACCAAAGCCTCCTTCATTTAGGTCACTGAGAGAGACACCTTAGCAGCTCAGAAAAAAAACTAAAAAATTAATCATTTGTGTCAGCATTTATTCTAATCAAGACAGGTGGATGCCTGGACTTTTAACTCCAAGGCTCACTCCCCAGTGGTTTGTTACATACCAGGCTCTCACAAATCAAAGAACAAATACTCCAGTTACAGACATTAAAAATGTACACAGAAAAGCAAGTTTTATTTGTGCTGCTTCCAACTTTCAGCTATTATGGGTGTGGAAAAGAGGCAGGCAGTTTCTCAAAGGAAGTGGTTTAGGAGAAAGGAATTAGGAAACAGGATTAAAAGATTCATAAATCCATCGTACACGCACACTCAACAACTAGCTAAGGCACCACAGATTGAGTACATGTACAGAGCATTTCAGATGAATTATTTAATGGATCTATCTCCTGTTTCTGTGGAGGAATGCTGAATACGGAAAGCAGAGTGACTTAAAAAAAATTGGATTTTTCTTCCTAATGTAGACCTTGCAAGACCATTTTGGGAGCCAAGAAACCCAAGTAAACAGACATTTGAATAAAAGAGCCATAAAGATTACTCCAACCCACAAACCACTTCATTTAGAGGCTGTTGAACTTTAAAAACAAAACAAACCCCAAAGCTTATTCTAGGAAAAGTCCAGGAAGGGTTGGGACCATGCTGTAACCCGTGGGTGCAACCCTAGCCTTTTTAATTGTGAGGCAAAATTTACACAGAGCTCAAAAAACGCCTAAGGAACTGGACCTTAACCCCAGCTCTCCAGAACTGCTGCCTCCTTTCCCTTGACCACAAAGGTCCAACCAAGAGCAACATCTCGAGGGCTCATGGCAGAACAGGACCAGCATCTTACTCGCTACTTGTCACATGCTTTCACTTGTCACTTATCGTCCATACATCCAACTATCGCATGCCCTGATCTGCCACTGCCCCCGACAAACCCGAACTCATCAGCCAGGCTGACTCCCTAAATTTCACTGCTGCCAAAGAACATCCCATGGCATATTTATAACCACTGATCTGTGTACCCTGCTCATGTAGCCCAGATCACTACACACCTACCTTTCCTTTCTCCTTAAAGGTTGTGCACAAAAATATGTGCTGTGTAGTTTGTCTACATATCTAAGAACAGAAACAGCACTGGCAAGGGACTCAACCTAGGGTAGGTGCAGCAGGCTGTTTCTTGATGCTCTGCAGGCTTGCTTTGTCCTTGCACTTTAGACACTAGATTAGACCATAATATGCTAACAGGCAATTCCATTTCGGTTTGCAAAAGCAGAGAATTACACACCTCGGCAACAGCAGCACTGACTGAGCAGTCTGAACGAGCCACAAAGCAGGACTGGAAGGGAACTAGGAAGAGCCTGGTTCCCAGTAAATTCTGAATGTTCTTCTTGGGAATGCCCAGCAGATGCAACACGGAGCTACACCGGTTTTAATGATGGAACTTACTTGTCTAGACTCTTAGGGCATGGGGCTTCTAGATAACAGGGAAGATACTGAACACGTTCAACAGACAATGCTAAAGCCCAATTCATTAGCCCACAGGAAGAAAACCACGCACATACATAATAATCCCATAGCTTTTATTTCATAAATTAGACCTTTCCACTAAGCTCTCTTCCACAGGTACCCCAAACATTTTCTATAATCTGTCCCAGGCTGAATTCCCATAGACAAGAAAAAAAATCTCAATCCTACCCTTTTCTCAAAGCATTTTCTTACTGTACGTGCATCTTGGAGCTCTTGATTGGACAGTATCTTAAACTTAGTTTAGTATTAATCCTTGATAAACCTAGCCATGTAAACCTTTCCCCTTCTAAAGGTAAGAACACCCAACCCTTTGCACTCTGGTAAACACCACGATCTTTAACAAGAACAATAAACATTAATATTAATAAAATCAAACAAATCCCAACCCATATCAACTAATAAACTTCACTATGAGCCTGTCAACAACTGCTCCAATCTAGCAGCTTAATGAAAACTCTCTATTGCACAATCCTGTGTCTAATGCTTCCCATCATTCATTTACCTCATAGTTAACAGGAAAGCTTTTACTAGGAGACAGGAATACATTGTATGCAAAAACCCATTTGACGTTTTGGCTAAACTATAATTTTCTCATGCAATAAGACATACCAAAACTTTTCAAGGTAATCCCCGTTATAGGTGGAGTTCCAAGTACAGCAAAAACCAAAACCCGTAACGTCGAACTTTTTACTCTGGACATAAGTAAGTATCATTTGCACATACTGTTACATAGCTTAAAAATAGTAAGCAGGAAGCATGTTCACCACTTGGCTGGACATCTGACTCTCTGTAAATGCTGAACCCGTTTCAACTGGCCAGAGTGATTCCCCCCAAGCCACCGAACACACAAGAGATGCCTCCCTCAGCAAAGACAGTGCCAAGCTCAATGCCTAGAGCAGATGAAAATCTGTTAGGAAATCAGTTACAGAGGGAAGAGGTGGAGGCGGTTTTGTGATTTGCTCTCCTCTCCCTGAGGCCTTGGCAAGCACGGTTTCTGAAATAAGATGGCAGTCATCATTTCCAGAGGCAGACATTACTAGCCTGCTCAAATACAGCTGCACTGGTGGGGACATGAAAAGACTTGGTATGAATTAGTCAGAGATTTAATCCAATCTAAGTGCAAGGATGCCATTCAGCAGAATTTGTTCCTAGTAGTAAGCACACATAAAAGCTTCTCTCTTTGCCTTTCATCCTCAACGACTTCTCTATCGTCTTTTTAATTCCATCCTTCTTTGGATGAAGGCCATTCCTCTGCAAGGATATCTGGGGGTCTGAGGTAGATATCCTGAGCTGAACTTCCCAGCGATCTTGCAGAGATATGAGAGGGCGTGAGCACTCTTTTCACTTAATGCAAGCCTGAGAGCCCCCATCGAGGGACCTACAATTACCTCTTGTGCAAGATATCGACACATGCCTCTTTAGCAGCCCACCTTTATAGGTCACAGAGAACTACCTACTGTGAAACAACAACTGTCCACTGTGGTTTGACAGCCCTAATGCACCTCTTTTTGCACTCTGCTGTTTGCAGGCTGGAATTTGTCTTACGAGGCATTCCAGGATCTCCACTGGCAGATGATTCAATTCTAGACCTTGGGCTCAAACTGAATAATTTCCATAATTCCTCATTTCATAACATCATCCCCCATCTGGTATTTGAGCACTAGCCAGACTGGCCTTTTTTCAAATTGCTTTTAAATGCAGCAAGAAGGGGCAAGAGAGACTAAAGGTAACAGTTATGACTCTCTCCGGGAGAAATACCAAGAAGCTGCTGCTGGCTTACCTGAGGGCAGGTAATAACTTCAGAATCAGACCAACGAGGTAGCTTTAAGAAGAGAAAGACTGAAATTAAGAGATACTTCCTTCAGCTTCATTCATCCGCTGCCTTCAGGCTCAGTCAGCTAGCACAGACTTGCAGCACAGCACGCCTCTGCAAACCTGCACTGGCCAGCAGCGGTGGCAGAGCTTCACTGCGGCAGCGGCCGCTTTCCTAGAAATCTCTTCAGTGATCCTGTGCTGCTACCACAAGGTTAGCTGCAAGTTCCTCCCCAGACACAGCAACCTGGGGCTTTCGGCATCTGGAAACCACTCTTCCTACTGTCTAACACAAGTGAGCAACTAAGTAGTATTTATATATTTACCATTAGTTTAGCAGAAGTACACGCTCCTATTAAGAAAGCTTGCTTTTGTCCAATTTAAAGACTAAGTAATATAAAGAATTTGTTCCCAATTAGGTTGGAAGTCACCACTGGAATCTACATACCCGCCTGCTCCCTCATCCTTCCCCATGTGTACACCTGCCGGCCTCCCAAGCAGGACTGCACAATTGTTATGTTTGGGGTGGGAGGAGTTGTTTTTTTGGCTGTTTTCTTGTGAGATTTTGTGAGGGGTGCGTGCCATTTTATGAAGGGCTATAGTTTTAATGTGCATTTGGCTCGATGAGTTCCCACAAGGATATTGCACAACGTGATGACTACTGCACAGCACACCCCTTTCCTGACAATTCATTAATTTCATTTCTATCCTATATGCTTGAGTTCTTTCTACAGAATATCAATATAAAGATCAAGCTAGTCCCAAAAGAGTATCACCACAGCCCCTCATCCTTAAAGGAGGTGAACAACCCCCATTCCCCCCGACACTAGTTCCTTCCCCTTTCAACTACAATTTGCTACCTTCTGCTCCAGAGAGATGCTCTGAGATGGTACAGCACCTCAAGCACCACTCATCTTCCCAGCTGAGCAGCATTAAGGATAAGTAGTTTCACGTATAGGTACTTGTGTTTGACATGACGAGAGCATGATGCATTCAGTAGAATACACGATGCCCCATACAGACCATACAGCATGTTCGTTAGCAAGAAGGGCGCTGGATTCACTTCTGCATGAGCTTATTGTGGGAAGCAAGAAGCCATACATGGGAGACTGGCTAACCTCAAGCACTAACTAAAGCAACACGAGTAGGCTGAAACCTAGCAGCAGGGCTATCAGAAATCCATCGGAGCAGACTGGGAAAGAAACAAGCATGACAGCTGGCTGCAGCAAACTCCCTGGAGAAGAGGTGCAATATTAACAGGAGATAGACAAGGGTTCAGCTGGAAGTATTTACAGTTTTGTTTCCTACAGGGACAGGGGAAGGCTGGCAGGCTCATCAAACTAACAAAGGTGTAGCTCAGCTCTTCCCTGCTTCCTGACCCATTTCTGCCAGGAGAGTAAAAATGTGTGTTAGGTTTTAGACTGCAATCAATGTTTGAAACCAGAGACACAAAGCTCTAGAGCGCTCTCCCATGAGAAATGACCAAGGCAATAAAAGACTTGCTCAGTTTATTAATAGCATGCAGTTTTCTGAGACTGAAAAGGAACACACACCACACAAACCAGTCCAGTGCTTTCATTTTACTGTACATACACAGACGTGACAATATATGCACAATTAATGTGCCAACCCAGAATCAAGTGATCTTAACCACAACCACAGACATTTATGTATAGCCAAAAAAGAAAAGCTTTATTAAAGATTCATAATGCTGTGTAAAATTATCAGCTTTCAAGGCCTTTAGCTCCGTAAAGACAAGTTTTCTCTGTCAAAGAAGCTGATGTTGTAGCCATTTCTGTAACTGCCTGTCCTCTTACTGATGCATGTGTTGTGTGGGGTGGGAAGGGAAGAAGTGGGAGGGAGGGGACCCTAGTATATTTGAAACCCCATTTCCTTGCCAGGATGGATGAAATACCACTTCTTCCTCTATTTTAAAAAATAACAGCCTTGAAAGCTGAAGAATGCAATGGACTTCCAGAACTTTTCTCATGAGCGTAAAGCTGAAAAAAACAGTGCTGTTAACAAACTAGTTATTGGGAAAGACAGGAAAGATTCAAAAAGCTCAATTAAAAACAAACAAAAAAATCCCCGTGCTTTTGGTACTTCACCAGGATGCAGAAGCAACATACTAAACACTTCTGCATGTTGTTTACTTTGGATGACAAAATTTGAGTGTTGTTTTCCCCCAAAGGCATAAAGATGCTATGCAAAGAAACACTACAGGCAATTTATGCCACATCTGTGCGTGTTCCTGCAGCTAATAAAGGAATGTAAGACGACTACAAGCTATACAAGTAAGATGAGTTCACCACATTACATCAGGAAGTTTAAGGGATAAGTACTGTTCTGGTGCTCCAAGCATGTACTACAGTGGCCAAGAGTCCATAATCTCCAAAGAAAAAAGAAGTTGTTCAGTGTCTTTGATTTGCTTTTAAGAACAGCTAACATACACTAACAATGTAGTTAATTCTGGACTGCTCCAACCCGACCCGAAATGAGCTCGACTTTCCCTTTTCCATATATGCCACGTAACAGCGACTTCATTTCCAGTAGTCTCCTGGCCAACCCACCAGATATGACAAAAACACAGCCAAGAAGCAGATCGGAAGGGTCCCAAGTTTACCAAGAGAGATCAGTGTTTACACGTCTTTATTATTCCAGTCCAGAGTTGCTGGCACATTTATAAGCAGCCATAGATTGAGACGTGCTACTATCTTAGAGAAAGAGAACAAAACAGCAAACAGCTTACAGTACCCAGCTGTAAGAGATATGAAAGTATGTCCCTGACAAGCATAACACAGTAGTGTCCACCAGATACAACAGGTGATCCTTTCTGCAGTTTGGGCTCCTACCTGTTCAAAGTGCTTCTGAACGCCCCTCTGCCCACACTCACTACCTTTGGAGAAAGCAGGCGGCCAGCATGATGTATGGAGCTTGTCTTTGTGTATAAGGTGACTCAACACCTAGTATTTGGGTAACTCGCAAGGCACACTGGAGAGAATGCCAGCGGTAACCACACACCTCTGCACTGTGCCTAACCTAGCGTTCCCTGTCTCTGTGTGGCAGTATCCACGCATTAGACTCCCACATAGCTTCACTCCTGGGGACAAGGCAGTTCACTTTCAGCACAGAGCTGTTCATTAGTTATACCACATTTCATTAACATAAGCATAGGTAAGTAAATTAATAGCAAAGTGAGGCCTAATCAAAATGGCCAAGATAGGTACCTTGCTATTAAATGCTATTTTCCCAGGAAGAATTCAAAGCAGTGCAGGGAACCTGTGGAAGAAGTTGACTCTACCATACAACAGCTACATGCCTTAAGGTAGATGTGGATGCAAAACATCTGCAAACAAGCTCAATCCATTATCTAAGCTGATTTTTCTTTTTCCTTCTCCCACCAAATAACTAGACATCACACACCTACCTGTGCCCATAATCATTTCAGCCCTACCTCAGTTCAACCCAACAAGTTCTGGGTATAAATAAATCTCCACAGACACAGCAAGCTTCAAGGGGTGATGACAGCATGAAGTGAACAAGATGCAGCTGTTCTTTCACAAGAAAAAAGATGCTATCTGGCTGGAGCATCCAGGCAGGATGGCTCACTCTCTTGAAACTCTCCTACAGACAGGATTTAGCATAGAGAAACTTCCAGGAGTTTTACAACAGGAGTTGGTACTATGCTGACCCTGGCAGTGTGTAACTAGAAGCCTGCCATGCTGATACCTTTCCCTGGACCAGCACGTTTGGCTGGAGAAGAAACATTTCCTTTCTCTTCTAAATTAGGTATGTTGATTTGGATGTTGATTAAGGCAGTGCACTGATCTGTCCTGTTTAAAACTCCTAAGAAGTGGGTCAAATTAAAAATTTGGGAGTCAAATAGCCACCAAATAATTGAGGTTGGAAAGAACCTCTGGAGATTGCCTAGCCTAATCCCACTGCTCAAAGCAGGGTCAGCTAAAGCAGGTTACTCAGGGCTGTGCCCAGTCAGGTTTTGAGCACCTCAAGGATGGAGTCACGAGGAACGCTTTAAACCTAACATAATATCCCTTGCAGACAGAACTGCATATTTAACCTCCAGGCAGATTAATTTTTATGTAATGGGAGCAATACTAGACAGCAGAGATGCTCCCAGCACACATCACCCTAAAAGGTAAAGCCAAGAGAATCAAAAGCAGCAAGTCATTTTTTCCCCTATAATCACGAAACTCAAAACCTCTTCAGATTTCCTTCTTACCTTGAAACAAAGTGAAGTATTTATTCCCATGTCTCATAGAACATTAAACAGAAGAGCTTAACCCATGAAGATAACACACAAAACTACTGTCTAGTAGTTGAGATTTGAAGTTTTGAATCCCATTTCACATTCTTCTTTAACATATAGCCCAAGGGTTCAACTGAACTGCCTCCCCTCTCCCCAAACAGGGTTCTTACTGGTCAAATTTGGTGACATCTGAATTTGCAGTAAAAAAGCTCTGAAGAATCAGAAAAATAACATTGACAAGAACCTCAAGAAACCACTGAGTCCATCACGTTGCTCCAGCTGTTGACAGGGGACATGGAGTTTCTTATGGGTTACAGCATGAAAGACACCTAATGACATCAAAAAGGATATTGGTAAACAACAACAACAACAACAACCACCACACCGCCAATTTTCCAAGGGTAGTGTGTAATTCCTGGCAGTGGGGCTACAGGGAATAGCCTCTCAGTTGGCAACTAAACCACAAGGTTTTAAATAGATAGTTCAAAGCCAGAGATTATTCTCTTATCCTGTGCTGTCAGTGCTACAGGGCTGTGAGGAAATGTAATGCTGATGTACAGACAGGAAATAAAAATGTTTACCTTTAAAGTTAAATTCTCTACCTTTGTCTTTGTAAAGTCAGATTTTGGATGACTTGCAATGTGCAAAGATGAGTTAAAACACAGGAGAGATATAGAATCCGGTTGTTCAAAGACCCATCATTCAATTTTAGCGCAATCAGGCTGTAGCTCTTGCAGGGTTGTTATTTTAATATTGCTACATGAAGAATGCATTCATTAAAATGAGGTTCACCTCCTGGATGAGAAGTTGTTTCTGGTGGCAGTTAATGGTAGCTACTTACAAGTACTTGGGAAAACAAGACATTTTGCTGGAGAAAAAACGGGGTCAATTATGGGGGAAGGCAGGTTAAGAAACCAGTTTTACAAATAGCTGATTAAGAAGAAAGCCTAGTTTTGTGGAAATCTATTACACACATGCTGGCCTGACAAAACTCTACCAGGTCAGCTCTCATACATCCCTGGTCCTTCTTCCTTTCCTTGTACCCTTATAAGAGGGTCTCGCAACAGGATTTGAGAGGATTATCAGGCCAAAGCTGGAAGAGAGTTCCAGCCAGCAGTCTAAAAGTGAAGTTAATCACCTCAGCACCACTAAGGGGGTAAGGCCTAAGAAGGATTCAGACAGACTGCTTCCATTAACTAGCCTGAAACTCATTGAGTGCCATGTAAATGACAACTCTGATTGCATGGGAGAACATGCCCTGGGCAGTGGTTATTTGAGGCAACAGATGCTGGGGGATACAGAACATACTTCACTACCCTGTTCCACACAGCTTGTTTCAGCCTTCTTCTACTAGACGAGACTTCAAGCACTGACCAAGTGAAAGCTTTCCTAACTTCAGTGGTGCCCAGGATCAGTCTCCCTTCTCACAGCACGCAGCCCAGGTAGCAGAGCTAGACTAAGTTCAGCTGCCCTATTACCATACACTGTCACTGCCCAGTTCATAAACTTACCCTGACTTTATGTTGAAACTTAGAAGAAAACATCCCAAACAACACTTTTTAGCCAAAACTTTTGTTATGGCACAATAATTCAAGTGTTTTAGGTTAAAGAGATCAGCTGCTGCTTGTGCAAGCGTTCACTGAACTTCTGCATACGATAACCACCCTCCCTCTGGATAAAAAGGTAAGGCAGTCTTACCACAGGGACCTGATTTTTAAAAACAAGGTTGTTCTCATTTAAAGAGAGAGTCTGTAATTATCAAATAATTTATTCTACTCAAGACTTAAGTTTTTTCTCTAGTGACCCATCTCCTCAAAAGTAAATAAAAAGCACTTCTCAGAGATATAATAGGGCTCTGCAAATTCTTAAACACTTCCTAGCTCCTGCAATCCTTAAAATTCATCCTGGCATAGCTCTTCAAGCCCCCTTTCAACCCCTGGCCTTTGAATATGCCATTAAGATTTTAAAAGGAACAGAAGTGCTTAGTTTCAAAAAGTTGTTTCCTTACCACAGTTAAGTTCAAACAAATTAATGACTTCAATGCTTCTTTGAGTTCTCAAGTTCATTGTTTACTGAGACAAAAGCATACCGATTTTAGGAGTACAGATTTGTTTACAGCTTTTATTAAAAGCACTGCAAATCTCACCGAAAGAGTTAAACATGCCATGGCATTTATAGTTACAGTTTATGTAATAAACTACATAGCTTATATAGTGTGCACAGGTATAGCTTAATATATCATAACGATACGATGTTCAGTTTTGAGATAAAGTAACCAAAATGGTTTTTGCAGATTCTAGTCTTAAATCAACTACAAACAGAATAGCAGGAAATGTCACAGCCATTTTTTTTTCTTTTTTTTCTTCCTTCCTTTTCTTTTAGATCCTGCAGTGAAGTGGGAACCCTCCTAGACAGAAGAGGGATTCCTTTCAGTACCATCTCTCCATTTGAGATTGCCAAGAACAGAACAGGGAATAGTCTCTAGGAGGGGGGCAGATAAACCTTCCCAAATCAGCTGCTGATTCTGTGAGTTAAAGGACTCTCTTCTCAGGCTATTTCAGTCACCAGTAACCGCCCTGGAATGGCACTAGAGATTCCTGAGGTAAAAGCTCTGTTATCCATCACCAGCAAGTGAGCTACGCTGAACTCTGTAAATATCTCTTAGAAGAATCAATTGTTTTGCTTTTCCTACATTCATAGTACTGTAAAAAGAGAATATGGAATACAGCGTACTAAGCATTCTTTAATGTCTTGATATGCTTTCACGCTAAATTTCAATATTCATTCAAAACACTGAAGTGGACATTTCTTAAAACTGAACCCTTCAAATATAATCTCAAACGTGTCAAAAAAATCAGAACCTGCAATAAAAGCAGAAGTGCTAACAGACATTTCTGCCTTCAAAAACCCCTAAGACAACATGCTTGCTCATCAAAACCAGTTCCTGATTTTTACAGCTTTCTCCCTGAGTCCTGTGGTTTCACTGGGTTTATTAAACCATATCGCTCAATAGTATTAAGTACATAATGATACTGCAGAAAAGAACTCCACCACTTCTGCGGTCGGAAATCTAGCCACATGCCCTTCCTGTTAATGCACAATTCAAAGCAATAACTAACAGCACATGCATGCAGCATCTCCACACGCACAGATCCATGCTTGCCTCAAGTTATTTAGGGCTGTGCTACCGTTGATTCAAGGGATTCATTTCCCTTTCCTCCTTTCCGCCCCTCATCTTGGCTCTAACAAAGAGTTTCACCTGAAGACCACACCACCACCACCACCCCCTAACCTAAGAAACAAGACTGGCTTGTTCAGTCAGATCTGAGATTTGATCCAACTCCCACAGGGCTGTGCAATTATCATAACAGAAACAGAATAGGAAAAGAAACACAAGGATTGTGACAAGATGGGAACCACCCCTTGGGCAACAGCGTGATCTTCAGCTGTTTTATGCACACCTTGAAAAGACACCCTATGGATATATTCTTACATCCTAGGGAGCACAGGGTAAGATGCGTAGTCTCTGATTTTTCAAAGTCAGTGACAGTTGATAAAAATCATTACGAATCAACAATGTCTTGTCAGAGGAAAATATTTTGTTTGTTTTTAGTTGCAGTGCCACTAAGTCTAACTAGAAGTGGTACAAGCAAAGCCAAGAACACCCAGCCTGCTTACTGCCAAAGACAGAATATGAATTATTTGCCTAGAACTTCCCACTGAGTTTAGCCACTCAGGACACTTTAAGGAAATGCCTCTAAAAACTCAGAGATTTCATCTTCCTTACTTCTATAAGAAAGTTTCTGATTACTCTCTTACTATCGCCACATTGTACTTCAGCTTTAAAAACTTGCAGTTTCACCACTGTCTTTTTGTTCCGCACAGACCAGCTGCACTGTAACCGGAATTTCATTCCAGGACCTTACTTTGGCTTTTAAGGACTCCAGCTAACTGGCTCCCAAAAAACATGGAGGAACATCAATGCGGGCGATCCAAAGGGCTGCTATTAGGAACTGTGACAAAGCAGTAAAGAAAAGCTCACACCCACATCAGAAGCACTGGGGAACAAACTGAATGCTCGCTCTCATATCAACTTGGCACACGCTCAAGGGAAGTTGTGGAAGTCTGTTGTTCAAGGCATTTAAAATTAGACTGTTTAAAGAAATAACAATAGAAATAAACCTTAGCTGTCCAAATTACATTTCCTAAAATTTTGCGAGAAAATCAGACATATATCCACAGCTTTATTTTCGTGCGAGGGCAATAAGCTTGTGAGATGTAAAGCATCCCAATGTTAGATGTTTAAGTGTTTACACAGCACATTGGAGCTCCAATATTGTCCACACCATCCATTAACATTTTTAGAGCTCAAGTAGGTTGGGTGCCTGGCAGAACAGATGAGTTCAAAAGGTCAGCACAAATACCCGAGCTTTTCCCTACCTGAGTGTCCCAAGCCATTCTCCCTCAAGCCCTCATACACACAGCTACAGAGCAGGATGGGAGACAATCTTGCTCCCATTTCCTTGGGAATATCAAGACAAGGAATATTTGGTATTTGTGCCAATCGATGGGCATGCTTTCCATGCGAGTTGTTCAGAAGAAGAGGTAGAGTTAAGCACAGGAAAAGTCAAAGCACAGCAGGCATACAAGAGACTATCTACATAGCCCATTTACGGTGGCATACATTATGTTGGGTAAAGAGCTCATGGAGGAAAAGAATTGCTTTATCTAGGTTATAAGTAGTTACTAGCTTCATGACTGTGTCACTTTATTGCAAGAGCTTGTGTCCCCACCCCGTAAAATGGAAAGAAAAATGTCTACTAGCTACCAAAGCAACAGGTTTTTAAACTTAAAAAACACACAAAAACTTTATACTGTCAGACAAAATGAATCATAAAGGTGTACACCTACCATATATTCAGAAGTCAAAAGACGCCAAAATCACAGCTGTACCATACCACCCACTGTGATCTGGTCTAATTGCGTCAGTACACCAAACAGCCCTCCTTCCTCAGCCTACCCTTCCACCACTCAAAGCCAGGAACCACAATTCAGTATAATTATGGCAACAAACAACAACAGTTCCCATGCAATTACCACAGGTTTACCAGTCACTGCCTTTTTTATTTATTTAAAGTCTTCTTTTGGCAGCTGAAAGCATGCCAAAACTGCATGTGAACACAGCTGGTCGACCCAACCCTATAACTAAATCCCAGGAGCTGATGAGCATTAACACATCTCACCTTAAGTCAAACATGGCCACTGCCACTACTCATTCAAGTAACAGCACAGACTTTTGCATATATGTATTTTTTTCCACAGCCCTGTCAGTTTTTCAGCATCCATGCTTTTACTTTACGTGACACAGCTTTCTGAACAGCTTTCCAACAATAACTGGACATTCAGGTCCTCACTTCAAAGACTCCTAGAAGTTTCCCTAAGGGTCAACCACGCAAAATCCACACATTTCTATTGGGAATGCATTTGTTCTACGTAGAGAATTAATTTGTCTGTAACAAATAAAGCCAACTTAAATTAGGAACGGTGTCAGCAAAAGGTTATTGTAGCTGTTCAGGTTTTCAGTGTAATCATTTGTATTCAATATTAATCACATAGTACCTCAGGAAAGAGCAAGTTAGAGCAACTTACCTTTGCCTGTTAACTGCAGATGTCATGTCTTGTCTTTTAGTTAGAACAGAAGAGACTTTAGGAATTAGAATAGTGAAAGGTAAAAGGCCATTTCTACCCACACATCAAAAATATAGCAAGTATCATGAAAGTTTTCAACAAAACTTGTAGTTTTGTTTAAGTAAATGTACAGGTTCAGTTGGAGAAAAAAAGCACTTCCCACCAATTTTTTTTTTTCCTTTTCTTGTTCTCACTTGATATCGTGTCTTAACTAAGACTTCCACACAATTTCTGAATGAAGACTAAGCCTGAAGCATTTCTTCAGCATTCAAATCAATACTTAGAACAGGGACAGGACCAGTAAAATGGAAGGAATTATAGGACCTTGTCATGGTGAGTTTTGACCTATGCTCAATTCTAGTTAAGAAAATTTTCAGAGGACCAAGGTTAAGGCTCTGGCTCGTGGTCCTTTTTCAATGTGACAATCTGGTTCTCTGAGAATTTAAAGCAAGGCTTCAGAAGTTTACATACTTTATTCACAGTGGAGAATTTCTCTAAACAAAAGAGTCAAGTTTGGCCCTCAAAAGGTAAAAAAGAAAATATCTTATTTCCATAGATTATTTTCACTCAGCTTTAAAACATATCTGATTTACCACCTTCAGCCAGCAAGCTGCTCAAAGAGCAGAGCTCTGGAACAAGCCTACTCTCCTGAGTATGTTTTGTTCGGGAAAATGTAAACTGTCTGTGATGTTCTGTCTTTCACGAGGTGAGGTTGTACCACAAAGCAGCTAAAGATAGCGCAGTGATTATATGTTTGTAAGGAAGTAGAAAATTAAGCTCTGCCTAAGCAGGCAAAAAGCAACCACTGCTTAACAACTACGATTTCTACAAGAGCCTTTCACATTTCTTTCCAAAGCCAAAATACATGGTCCTCCAGATCCCTTAAAGGGTTATGAGTCAGTTACACATCCAAATTAGCCTTTTTTCTTCTTCAAATCAGCAGGGGTTGTCATGTGGCATTTCATGTGCCCATGAAAGACAAGCAATATGGGGTAAAAAGTGCACCCAAGATCCAGAAAGAAGTTCTATAGAAACAGGAAGACAAATTCAGTGGGAAACAAGCCTGCTGCCAAGAAAGCACATTCTGTCCTTACTGTAAAATCTATTTACTCATCTTCAGAGCAGCAAGATGAGGGATTACTCGCAAGAAGTGCTAGACACAATAAAGCAACAACTACATTCAATTAGTGTTGTACAATTAGTATTCAGCCTCAAGTCTCTATATGCATTCCCAGTCTCTATTTAATCCCCACATTTTGCCAGCTTGCCACCATTTTAAAGGAGAGATCCTGCAGCCTCCACAAAGCCTTCATCAAGAGGAGCTCTGCTTGACTGCAGCACAAAATCTGACCTTCCCTGAGCATGCCGGAATTCTCCTCAGCCGCTGCTGCTGTCACTTACGTGGTACAATAAAGCAAGCTGCTCCAGCATTTTTGCTCCCTTTCTTCACTATTCCCCCAGAACGAGAGCATGCATCCTGCTGAGTAACCTCCTGCTTTTCAGTCCTGCACTCCAGGGAAATTGATGCATTTGAATTATGCACACTTACGTCACCGCCTACCAATCAAAGCAGCACAGGGTTTGGCTCAGCCATTAAAGCACGCACCCTCCGGCAGATAACGAGAGAGGTGCAGGTGTAAAGCAGGAATCTATCATCTGGGATTTTAAAGGGCAAGGGTAGATCAAGAGAAACAGCACTCAAGCGTAATACGAGTGAGCTTAAGGACTCTTAGCTCAAGTTCTTAGAGCATGCACGCATTCAGTGGAAACTGAATGCTTTCATTTATTTTTTCTCCCCATCTCTCACACACACACACACGGGGTGAGGTCAGACAGAGCCCTGGTGATGTGGCAGTTGTGCTCTCCCTAGAGTGGATGATTTCATGCCAGGAGTGTATGTTTCAGCGTATACATTGATTTCAGTCAAAGAAAACATCCCAAATCATCATGAACTTAAAAAAATGATTTCTGACCACAATGTGGCAAGACTGGGATGAAGAAGAGGAAAAATAAAATTGTTTTGAGACCTATTCCAAGTTCACATCTCCAGCCAGCACAGCTTTTAGAATCACTGTTCTCAGTAAGAAACTTCAGGGCCAGCTACTTTGATTTGTTTTTAATCCCTAAGGAATAGCTAGATTTGTATGAATGGAGTTGTCTAGCTAGGCTTAGAGAGTAACGTGGGGGTAAGCAGGAAAAAGAATGAGTGGGGCAGAGGAGGCAGCCTCCAGAAAGAAAATGACAGTGCAAATACCGTTTGTCAGTGTGGTGAAGCATTTGTAGCCTCCTCAACTTCTCAAGCAAATTGTTGAATTAAACCCCAAACAATGGAAACAGGTGGAGAGAAGAACAGTCCCACCACACCCTTCAGTCCCCAGTAAGCAGAAGGGGAGTGACACAGAAGGGCAGTTCCATGCAGAGTTCACAGGAGGGCAACAGAGGTTTTAGAGTTAATTACAATGAAGAAAAGTCAGCCTTAATTCCACCACAACAAACAGCACCTCCGATGAACAGGGCATACAAGACAGAGCTAAGTGGAGCTCTGCAAGATCTAGTGGAACTTATAATAATAATAATAAAATGATATGTTGGTACACAGAAAAGGCTGTCTAGAAGTCGAAAGGAACTCAAGGACTGCCTATTCTGACCACGAAAGCACAGCTCTAGTGGTGCCTTGCTTACCCGGCAACATTATCATTAGAGGTTTCTATTTTTATCTGGACAGTAAAACGTAGATGAATATAGTTACAGGCTTCTCGCTGCTTTACTGGCTAGATTTTTCTTATTTGAAGTTGGTGAAGGAATGTACAAACACCTCATTTATCAGCTGTACAAGCATGACTGCTCAATGCCTGTTACTCCCTGTGTGCCTACTTCGTTTCTTTGGATTATCATTGACACCTGCTTAATTCTTTGACTCCGAGGTTATTTGCAAGTACCATTTATGGTAGTTTTGCAGAAACTCGTGCCCTAAGAGCCTGACAGATTGCCAGCTCACTTCATTAAAAAAAAAAACCTCCCGTGGTAACAGCTTTCCTCCACTGCTGACCATGGCTGCGTTTGAACTGATGACCCTAAAATGAAGTGCTCCACATGTCAACAAGCAGCCGTGCCAAGTCAGCCTGTAACCTGTGAATAGGGGGAATTCTTAAAATGGAGCCTTCTCTAACTGCGGCAGCTGTTATTCCCCTAGAAAAAACAGAAGAGCTAGTAAATGCACTTTTAATATCGTCTTTAGACATATAGAAGATGTTAAATGTTAGTTTTCAAATAGCTTGTAAAGTGAGGAATGATCAACAACGGGGAGAGGTGGGATGAATTCAGCGCCAGCCAGCCAGCACAATTCTGGCTCTTTGGGTTGGGCAAATCCTGGAACAGACTACAAAACCTCTTCTCGCCATCATACTGCAGATCACCTGCCAAACGGCAACAGAAAGAGGACCAAAAAAACCATGAAAAGGCTGCTTACAGACCTAGTTAGCACCCTGAAATAAAGAGACACTGGCAACAGAGCAGCGAGACAGGCTCCACCCATGCCATAGCAATGCGGTCTGCCAACAAGTGATTTATCAAGACTCCACAGCCCTGTGAACTGGAAAGCACTCTTCTTCAGGCTCTTGCCAGCGGTCTCAGCTCAGGTTAATACCAAAACCCCAGTTACAGGCTTCACTTCACTACACTGAATACCTGATCAAAAGGTGCCACTCAAATACCTCATCAATTCTTCTGTTAGGCCTAAGGAAGTGGAATATCAGACTGCTGGCATTTCTTTTTCCTTCAAACAAGCACCTTTGTTATTTCTCTTTCACCATCCTCAAGCACAGGGATGCGCAGCTGCCTCACCAGCTTCTGAAGGTGGCATGGGGAGTAAGATTGAGGACACTTCAAAAAGACCCGAACCCAAAAGGTTCTGGCAGCAGAACACCGAGAACACTCAAGTGTCAGAGTTTGTGCACTCTTGGTCTCCAGGCTGAGCTTTTTGCCTGGCCACATGGTGAGCTCTACAAATGTAAATGGCAAAGGCAGTCCCATCCATGAGCACACCAAACACAGCAGGAAATGCACCCATGATAATGTTCCTGGAGGTTACTCCAACATACAAAAGCTCTCTGCTAACACACCTTATATGCACAGAGATGCTAAGCCTGGGGTGTTACAAGAGAGCCACGCATAGTTTCTTCCTTCTTCTGTATTACAGCAAATAAAACAAATCACATTACATAAGCACTTTGCTCTGAAGTGTCTCTCCAAAAAGCATTCAGACATGAACTTGCTCTCTCCAAAGCTGTGAATACAAACGTGAATTCACTTTCTCCAGAGTTGATGTGTTACTAACCTTGACAGAACTAAACAAAACAAGGTAAATGAACAAGCCTTTCAAGTCTTAATTCCAGGAGCTGTTTAGATGCTGGAACTGACACTGTTTGATCAGTGTACAGAAACAAGCAGACAGAAATGGCTTGATCCTGAAAACAGTCTGAAGGCAGAAGGAAAAAACACAGTATAAAGAGTTTGGGTTCACTACTGCTGCCTCAGGGGCCTAAAGACGACCAGCACATGAGTTATGTCTTAATTTGCAGCAGCTTATGAGCCATTTTGAACCATTCTTGACCCAGAGAAAAACTGGCCTACCAGGTCAGGGAAGAAACCACATGAATATTTATGTTTTAAAAAAAAGAAGTGTTGAAATACGTAACAAACTTCACAAAGGTAATCTTTTCAAGTGTTCAACCTCCAGCCACGATTTCTCATTTATAAACAATTACATGAATCGCAATTTGGAAAAAAAAAAATCAGTCTCCTGCTGAAAAGAAGTAAAATATTGTCCTTGGAATACTACACAAGCAGTAAGCATTTTTAGACTGAGGGATACAAAGTGAAGGTTACGAGAAGAGCAATGTCATTTGCAAATAAGCTCTTTAGAACAGGAAACATCTGAATTTGAGTGTGTTGCTGTTCAAAACAAGTCACTTGGCACTTAACAAGAAAGTTTTACACAATCTGTCTAGCCAAAGGCGTATTTTACACCTAAGAAGGTGCTGCTGGCTTCTAGAAACAAAATCCAGCTGCAACACCAGAGCACCAGACACAGGCACTGAGCAAGACTCCAGAATAAAAAGACAATGACAGAAAAAAAAACCCTCCCCAATCTGAAGCTCAGCACAATAGGGGTGTTTAGAAGAGACAGAGGAAAAGGAGGAAACACACCAAGGAAGTGAGAGGGAACAAAAGGCAGGATGGCTCCTTTCCATGGCCAGACACAACCCCAATTCCAATTCATGCAATGGGGAACGTGCAGATCACGAGAGCTCATGGTGTGCACATTTATGTGCATGTACAGATACACACACACAGCTGCCCCTCACCACAGCCACGTCAGGAGGCTGGTGCCTTCAGGTGGTTACAGCCCCAGGGACCCTCCTGTCGGGCTGTTTGGCAACCAGCAGCCTTCTTCCCACTGCTGCCAGGGCAGGGCAGGAACAGCTGAGCTGGTACCTTGAATCTTTGCCTCTTGATGCACAATTCAGCGGGTAAGACTATACTAGCCCTGCTGTGTTAAGGACACTTTGGGATTCAAAGAGTAAACATTCATCTCCTCCAGCTTCCAAATTCAGCAGAGTGTTTCCAAAAAAAAAAACAAAAAAAACGGTCTGCATACCTCACATTTTTACTCCAGCAAGGAAGAACAGGTTAGTACAAGAGCCTCATGAAAATGTCCTGTCAAAAATATCTCTGTAAAGGTCATATTTCTGGGCTTGTTCTCTTTGTCAAAAGCTGTTCCATGTAACTATTTTCATTTCATTGAAACGTGTTTTTGGGGGTGGTTGGAGATGCTATCAATATCCAAAGTATTCTTTTGGAGGTGGATCCCCCACCCCCATACACCCCTTTTTCATATTACAGAGCACAAGCCTTGGCTATTTGATATTGAGAATCAAATATTTACTCCCTGTGAACTTTATTAAGATTGCTCCCCACACAGACCCCTTACCCTGGCTACTTGGGGGGCTAAATACCAATCATAGCAGCAGTTCCAAGACTCAAAACCTTGCAAAACCACAGTTCACGTTTACCATACGCTATGTCCTTCATACAAGCTTTTATGCAACTATTAAGCATGTTACTCTTTTAAATAACTGTTTACCATTTAAGAATAATTGATGGTATGAAAGGCATAATATTCGCAAGCAGTTTGCAACCGTTATTCATCTGAGATGAATCCAACTTATTCCAGAACGTGACTAGATAAAGATTGCCATAGCTGCAGAATCAAAGACTCAAGCTATCACTAATTATTTCATGCGTAAGTAGAAAACAGCATTACTTACTACCTTATATCTTAGCACCCAGCTAAGGGATCTAGCCCAGAATATGCCTAGTGTACCTGCATCACTGGCACAGAATTAAACCAGTGTTAGAGCTGAAGTTGCTACCTGGGCACCACAAAACTCCTGAAGGGAGGAACCAAGCTGAGAGGCAGCAGCTCCACCATATGACTAAGAAGCTCAAGTCTCTTCCCCATCCATGACGAATATTTATGTGTAAGGCTCAGCACTTATAAGCTGGATTGATAGGTTGAGGCCAACTCCACGATGGTCAACAATTCTAAGTGTGGGTCCTGCACCTGGATCACAACAACCCCATGCAACGCTACAGGCTGGGAGAAGGGTTGCTAGAAAGCTGCTCAGCAGAAAAGAACCTGGAGTTATTGGACGATAACTGGCTGAATATAAGCCAGCGGTGTACTCAGGTTGCCAAGAAAGCCAACAGCATCCTGGCTTGTATCAGAAATAGTGTGGCCAGCAGGACTAGGGAAGTGATTGTGTCTCTCTACTGGGCTCTGGTGAGGCCACACCTCAAGTACTGTGTTCAGTTTTGGGCCCCTCACTACAAGAAGGACATTGAGGTGCTAGAGCATGTCCAGAGAAGGGCAACAAAGCTGGTGAAGGGTCTAGATAACAAGTCTTATGAGGAGTGACTGAAGGAACCGGGATTATTAAACCTAGAGAAAAGAAGGCTCACAGAAGACCTTAACACTCTCTACAACTACCTCAAAGGAGTTTGTAGTGAGGTGGGGGTTGGTCTCTCCTCCCAAGCAACAAGAGACAGGACAAGATGAAATGGCCTGAAGTTATGTCAGAGGAAGCTTAGGTTGGATATTAGGAAAAAAATCTTCACTAAAAGGGTTGTAAAGCATTGGAATGGGCTGCCCAGGGAAGCGGTTGAGTCACCATCCCTGGAAGTATATAAAAGATGTGTAGATGTGGTGCTTAGGGACATGACTTACTGGTTGACTTGGCAGTGCTACGTTAACTAACGGACTTGATGATCTTAGACATCTTTTCCAACCTACATGATTCTATGAATGGTTGGCCACATCAGGCAGGGGAGATGTACTCAAGATAACCAGTCTCAAGGAGACATATTCAACATTATAAATGAGGGTGGTGAGATACTGGCATAGGTTGCCCAGACAAGCTGTGGATGCCCCATCCCTGGAAGTATTCAAGGCCAGGTTGGACGGGACTTTGGGCAACTCGGTTTAGTGGGAGGTGTCCCTGCCCATGGCATGGGGTTGGAACAAGATGATCTTTAAGGTCCCTTCCAACCCAAATCACTCTATGATTCTGTGATTTCTTCAGTAAGGTGTCTCCATGCAATGGTAGACAAACTCTAGGTTATAATTATTTCAGAGTTAGAACTATACATCTTAATCTTGCATCTACTTTTGAACAACCCAAAGATTATCTCCTTTTATCTTTTTTTTTCCTCTTTCTGAACAGTTTGAAACTGCGTCTAAAGGCCAAAATTGTGAACCACCTTAAAGTTTCAAAATTAAGGCATTAAGCTAGAAAGATCTGCATTTTTACCAATCTCTTCAAAACAAGACTTAACATAATTCAGGAATCACTGTATGCCAGTGTTGGCTACCAAGCTCCACTAACAAATGTTATATTAATACTTTAAGAAAATTGCATTACTCCTTTTTTAGTTTCAACCAGCAAAAAAGCCAACATTTTTACATATAAAATTTGAACTCACTACTGCTTGGCCAAAGAAACCCAGGGGCTATCAACTAAACGAAACCTCTGGCTTCATATTAAATATCATAAAAACAAAGGTCTGTGATCAACTTGCAGCTAGTACTAAGGTCAGAAAAGGGCCTCCATAGCCTCCCCTGCACTAATGCACATTTCCCGCAGACTAGCAGAAGCTTAAGGGGGGCATATTTACTTTTATTTATTTAAACTAAGTCAAGGATCCGGACAAGGACTTTGCTTGACTAATACCATTAAATGACAAATATATGCCTCCCTGAATTCAAAAGGGAAGGAAAAGCTCGATCTACAGCCAGTCTCTAGGTCAGCCTGAGCCCAGATCAAACTGGGAAGGAAAAAAAGCTAGCAATCAGCTAAAAGATGGGGTCCACTGGTATCGTGTGCCTGGCCTTTTTCGGTGATGCTCTAAAGAAGTGTCTTTGGAGAGCACAGCCAACCTCCCCAGTTCTTCATGATCCAGTGCAACTCCCAAACGTTTCTATCAGGAAGTACCACAAGTGCTTGGAAACCCCTCAATAAATTTCCTGCAAACCTGCTACTTTCCCACACAACTGTGACACTGTGCCCTAAACTTTAGGGTCTTTCTGGTAGCATTACTCAATCTGAAAGGAAGGCCTTACAGGAAGCATTAAATAAACAGTTTGGACCGGAGGTGCTTTTAAGAGGTTACTTCACCTTCTAAAGTGGTAAAAATAAGAGTGATAAGACCTTAATAGAAGGACAAAGCCCTGGATTATATCAACAGTCCAAGTGGAAGGCAGTGAAACAGTACTGTCTTTTCCGTATTTCTGCCTGCTCTAAGATGAGGGGAGGTGGGAGAGGCAGGAACTCAACCTCTGCCTGTACTTAAACACAAGTCACGAAAGACCATCTTCCCTAAGATTTTCAAAACAAGTAATTGCAACATCTAAAGAACTGTTAGCTAAAGATTTGTTCAGAGGAGGGATGGTACCAGAAGTTGCCTAGGCAATGAGTAGACGAGGTATTTGCAGACCTCCTTCATAATGTATTGAATTACATAGGTGGTTTTATATCAAGAACTTAGAGAATTAACAGCTGGCCACATCCAAGAGGAGCACATCTCTCCAACCTGGGAGAGAACATTAACCTAACATTCAGATGGAAATGACTAGCACCAATGTCAGAAAAAATATGGAACAAAGAACGTAAGCACACTCACGATTAGATGCAGGAGTTATAAGCAAGAGCTTCAAGCTCTACCTTCTACCCTGGAACCCCTGTGACCAGGACATGAATTGGGACCTTTTGAAGTGAGCATGCAAAGCAGGACTACAGCCATCTCAGCTCGGACAAACTCCTATGGAACTGCTCTGCTTCCTTCCTCGCTCTCCCCTCAGCAAGCCTTTCCTGCCTCCTGAACTGCAGAGAGGATGCGACTGTCAGTTCACTGGCAACAATTTGCAGGACACCATCCATAACTGAGCAAACAGAGCAGAGACAATTACCGTAAAACAGATCATCCAACTCTGCAGAAAGCTCCTCATATTTTTACAGTATCAGAATCCCACCAGGAAGTCCAGAGATCTCTCTACCTAGACGGATCAATTTATTTCTATCCACTAGGTATTATCAGCAATATAATTTCAGAAAGTGCACCTTACAAAGCAGTCTCCCTTCCAGGGCCCCCAGCATTCAGAACAAGATATCCAAGGTAACATGGAAAACAAGACAGGAGAGTGCCTGTATAGGTGGCCCTTCCTGCAACATACATCTTAAACTGCAAAGTAACAGTTTCACAGGAACTCATACAGAGACTCTTTGCTCTTTCTCTAGAACCCTTCTCCTCCCTTCATTGCTCAAGAACTACCACACAACGCTAGACTTGTCATGTTTGACAGAAGATATTAAATTCAGACACTAACAGTGCCCTGATGAGGCTATTATGGCCTTCAAAGGCCAAACAAATTTCAAGTTAAGTTATTGCATATACAAAAATCTTCGAGAGGCTATCAAGCTCACCTAATATAAAGGCTGTGAAAGCACTTTTTAACCCCCCCAAAAAAAAATTTAAAAGTTTCTTTCTAATTCAATTCCTAATTCAAAGTTACCTCCTAATTAAACTGATCTGTCTGGAGTCCCAGACTTCCAAGGATTCAAGCCTACATGGCTAGTATTTTTTGAAGAGCCTAAAATTTCTGCACACCTAATTTCCACCAATTCTCACCACCATTTGAATCCTATTCTCCTTAGGCCCTCTAGGAAGTCCTGTAGGAAATGTTTTACCATGAAGAGGAGGCCGCTCCTGCTGGAACTGCACCTATTCCCAGAAAGGCTACCCCTGAGGTGCTGGACGTGCACCAAGAGGGAGTGGAGAACATCACATCCTCACTATTTGGGATGACATCAATACACCTGATCTGTGTGAGAACCAACTCCAACCACACAGGTATCCACGTTATTTTACCGAGAGGAAGGTTTCTGGCAAAGTAGGATCAAGGACATTTGCCTCAAATTCCAGTGTAAAACCACCCACCATGAAGTTCTCATTCTGCATACCACCCCATGCCTCAGCCCATGCCATCCATCTTACTTTCTTTGTCCTGTGGACGCCAGTCCTGACCTCCTCCCTAGCAGCACAAATTCACTTGAACAGTTACAGGGTGCCCCACTTGAGGGGAGAGCAGGCATGCACAACGCTTTCTGTGCAAATGGAGCTCTCCCCAGCCAGCCTGCAGCACTTCGACATACAGACCCAGAGATCGGGCTTTCCAAAAGCACTATCTGTCTCATAACAAAGTCCAGGGCAAGCTGACAGCAGCTGGCGATAGAGCCAAGCCCTCTCCTAAAAACATCAACCCTACTGTTATCTTCCTTGCACAGGGTGCTTTGCGCTCCAAACATGGACTTTTCCTCTCACGGTAGGAAAAAGACAAAAGAGAACATGATGCACAGCAGCTGTTTTGGTTTATGGGCTGTGGTGCAGTAAAGCAGACAGCCCTAGCACATAAGCTACCACCACAAACATTAGGGTACTCCTTAGGAATAGGAAGGGAAAAGAAAGGGTTGTTATCTGCACAGTCAGCAAGATGCTATGTGCTACAATTTGGCACCTCGCTACTAACAAAGAAAAGTGGTCATGCCCTTCCTATTTAGAGGAATAGCTGAACAAAATCAGGTACACACAAGCTTTCTTTAGCATCAACTTATTCTGTCCCATCATATTCAAAACGATACTTTTAGTGTATGCTTGAAATTTATTTCTCCGATTTGAAACAAGGCTTGTAGACAAGGTTTATTTAGACAGGATTTAAATCACATTATTGCCAAAAGAAATACTTAAAAACAGGTCATTTATGTCAGAACTGGGCTAATATTAACAGGCCTGTCCTCAGTCACAGGGAATAGTAACCTTACAAAGTCACACGAAGCTGTTTGGTGCCTCTGCTTCTATTTCATAGTGGGAGAACCAAGCAGCACTACATGCCCCAGGCCTCTGGGTATTGAAGAGCTCTCCCCAGCTGTAAAGTTTGAACCTTGCAAGCAGAAAAGAACATAATTTTTCCACAAACCAGACTGCAGCAATGATTTGCAACAAGAAGCTTCAAGGAAGCTAGTAGAGCTGGCGCGCATGCCCTCCAAGTTCTCCAAATTCAGTGCGCTCACTTGTTCTAGGAGTGTTTGTAAATACCTTTTCAGCACAGGAGAAAACCAACTATGCAAAAGAACAAAAAAACCATGACACATTGTCAAGCTGACAAGTATAAAACTGAAAGTTTTCACTCTCTCCGTTAGCACAGTACACATTTACTTGAAGCCTGTATGCAGTACAACATTCTCAGAGAAACAAGATATCCGAGATAAGTGCATTATTTCAATGTGCCAAATGAACGGCCACTGCATAGCCAAAAACACAAGTGGTCTGGAAAGGAGTAGAGCAATCAAAGTTCAAGCTGCATCTGCTGCTGCACATATACAACTACACAAAGAAAACAATAAAAAGCCTTAGGGATGCAAGCTGCAAGCACTGGGTAGCGCTGCTCTGGACTCTTATGCAACAATAATAGGAAATGGCAGTATCTTGCCTTTTTCACAGTCAGAACGTACGACTTATGAACACATCACAAAGACTAAGCATTTTCTAAGTAGCTTTTTTCATGGAAAGGTAGAGGAAACTTGCAACTGTGTATGAGATAACCTCTTATGCCAAAGGTGTTTCACTAAAGACTAAGGAAAGATAACACTTGACGGGGTTTTCTGCTTTTTAAAAAAAAGCTTTCAACTTAGAATTGGACCGTCTGAGAAAGTTCCTATTGCCATGAGACTGAAGGAATACCAGGAAATACCAAAGTGAATTGAGTTTTGGCCTGAAACGCTGCAAGCTCTTTGCAGCTCTCTCCTCTCAGAGCCCAGGTCTGAAGTTTTGCTTCCGCTATGTCATGGAACTGGCATTTGGAGGAAAATCACTAAGTAAATTACTCACTTTCTCTCTGATAAGCATTCTGCAGAAAGGAAGCTGTCTAGCAATTAACAAATTGTTATGGTGGGGCTTTGCCTTCCCGTTAACCAACCATAGGCTCTCTCTCTGTATTTTGAAGCCTCACACTTCACTTGGGCCAGAGCCTTGGACTTCTGGTCATGCAGCTTTTTCTGTGGGATGTAGAAAAGTCACAACTCACTCTCAATACCAGAAAGAGAGAGGAAGCATGAAGCTGACGTCTGTCCAGGGTCCCAAAACAACTTCAATGGATCATCTGAATCCAGGTTCATGAGGAACGCCACTTGGAGAGAGATGACTACCAGTATAGTATATTGAAACTCATCCTCAAAAGGAATAGGGAAGCTATCTTCTGCCCACAGAACCCACTGCCTGGTCTCACAGACTTCTTGCACAACTTACTCATGCCAGAAAGCCCTAGGGGCTATGACAGATGAAGAACCCTATCAAACAGGGAGACAACATTCTTGCTTCTTGGGCTGCTACATCAGAGCAGGAAAGAATTGGGAAAGGTGCCTTTCACCTGCCCTTAACCAGAGATCTTGAGTGCAGAACAAATACCTCATATGCCTCCAGTCAAGACACCGAGCTCCAGCTTAGATTTGTGGCCTCCTTTCTAGCTGCTGAGGAAGAAAAGGAATTCTGTCTTCAGGAGAGAAGTTAAAAAATTTGTGTGCCCTCGCTGCTATAGTTTTTATTCTTTTTTGGTTTTGTTTTTAATACTGTTTACCAACAAAGCAGCCCAAGTTGTGCTTTCACATCTGGCAAGTCAGCCATTCAAAAAATCCTCCACAAAATCTGTTTGTGAAATGCACCTCAGCTGAGACTGAACAAAAAAGCCAGGTCAGGAAAAAGAGCAAGTCATTTGCTCATTTAAGTGCTCTAAAAAGACAGAGCTGAGTCAAACAAAAACAAAAAAAAACGAAACCCAACACACCATACGCACTTCCTTCAGCTGTCAAACTGTACGTTCTCATATTTGTCCCTTGTGCTCTTCAGATAAGAAAACACAGTCATCAGTCTATGGGTCATTTAATTTCTTTTCATGCCTCATCACCAGTGTCAATACTACTCTAGGAATGATTCACTAGCTATCTTTCTACAGAACCAGAAGTGAGCACTTATATAGGAAAATCTACATCTCTCAATCAGAAGTGTTAAAAACAGTTATAAAAATTTGGAGTCTTTCAAAAGTGAGATAAAAATAAGAGACAACAAGTCAGGTTTACTAAAATGAATGAGCTGGCATGAGAAGACAGAAGGCACATACAGCTGTTCTGGCCACTTCCCTTTCTGAATGCAGTAATACCTAGTTCTTTTTTCCTCGTTACTCTTACATTTCATCCCTATTAATTTGCTGAGTAGGAGCAGCAAGAGCTCTAACAGTCTCCATACATTAGCCCTGGCCAACTGAGCTGCCTCTGCTCTGTTGGCTGACCTGAAGCACACAGAGAAAGGTCTCTCAGACGCCACCTGACAGCTTGTGGAAGTCATCTCCATAATTTAATTTGGAAGCAGATAACTCAGTGCAACCAGAAAAAAAAGGAACACAGGAACAAACAGGGAAGAAATTATTCCCATTGTACTAGGCAACACTGAAAAAGTATCCCCTAGGGCATAGCAATTTCACGAGAGGAAATCCATCCACTAGGAAACACCACAGCCAGGTGCAGCACGGGCTGTCTTACACCAGGAGCAGGTACTGCAATAACAACAGGATCACTCACTGCCTTGGAAAATGGGTGAGCAGGCATATATTGACCCTCAAATATCAACTCCAATTCAGTTCAAGTTTGAAACTCCTGTTATTGACTGCCTATTAATTTACTAGCTTCTACAGTATGAAAATGGCTCACGCGTTGCTGCCAAAACTAGTCCTGTACAAAAACTGCTCTACTTCATATTTCAGTATAGCTCCCAGTTTCAGCTGAGAAGACTGGCAAATTTATACGGAGTTCAAGGACTGAGTTCCTGCATATAGCTGACAGCTGTTTTTTAAGAGGCATTAGCTGGGAGTTTGCAGGAACAGGACCCCAGAGGGAAGAATCGCAATTGAGTCCATCCTTGGCACTCAAGTTCAATGTGTATTACATTGACAAAGTCAGTAGTAACAGAAATGCTTGGTTCTTGGTTTCCTGAAAGAGCAGTTAATGATACATAATTACAGAATTGCCTAATTAATTACTCACAGCTGGCCTGAGGAGCAGAAGCTTTCAGAGATAGGGTTAGAAGCATAAACAATAGGAACTTTCAGACAAAAAATGACAAATATCACCGAACCAACAGGTTAAAAAAAAAAAGATACTGTGAATACTAGAAGCACAACAAGCTGTCTCCACTAGGTCATTCCTCATAAAAGGCCAAACACCTTTAAAAACAAGAATACAAGAGTCAATAAGAGAGCAGAACACTGCATTCCTATTTCTGCAATTACCAACTCGGTAGTAAAATCAAGGAATTTACCGAACGGCCTGTGTTCCTCCCTGTGAATCAGTAGCCTTTCAACATTTACATCAGTGATAGTAGCACCAACAGAAAGACTTCAGAATCAATTACTGATACTCTTGCTCTTTGTTAAAGGAGTAAAAGTGGTTCACAGAGACCATCAAGTACGATGGAAATTTCAGAAGTGCTACAGGTGTTAAAGAGGTGCTTCAATAACACTGTAGATCTAACAGCAAATAAAACACTATTGATTTCTGAAAAATTCTTGTAATCAAACTACAGCTTTCAGCAGATCAGATTTTATGAAGTAACTACGAATCACTAATCTCAAAAGCAAATAAACAAAACCACCAAAACCAAGCACTAAGAGGAGATGCAGCCTTGTCACAAAACAGGCCAATGCATACACCCCTAGAGGAAGCTTTCTCAACATGCCAACTTCACCAGCCACTCATTCTACATCACAGTGTATATTAAGCGTGGTTGCTGCGTTCACTAATGCTGTTCACTTTCCTGCCTGTACCATTACAAGGCTTGCCTACTTGGGGACGTGAACAACATCACACAACAGTTCCCATTCAGAAAGTCCCCAACACCACAAAGGGTGGGTGCAGGTGTGTGTGTTTGAGATTCTCAGCAAGTGCTAGTTATGCTTAAAAAACAACACAAAAAGCATACTAGGGTTCACGACTCTTTTCAAACAGGAAGAGAAGGTAGAAATTATTTTACTTTGAATACTATTTTACAAGTTTCTGTTTGTACACATTGTATGCGCCAAGTGGCACAGTTACAAGCCATCACAATTTTCCCAGGCCTGCATCTATTCACACCCACACTATCTTGAAAATTCATACCCATATGCATATGTAAAAACAGATGTAGGGCTTCGTTAGTATATGCATTAGCTGCTATTTCATGCCCTCAAACACGTATATCACATCTGCAAGGCAGAAGTTCCTTCCTAATGTACTGATCCCAGGAACAGGAAGAGACGTAGATGCTTATCCTAGCTGTATCTGAGCTTATGAAGGTCATCTACAGTACGATAACCCTGCACTTCATTCACCTCCCTTCAAAAACAGAGGGGACGCAGGCTTTTATTCCCCTCGTAAAATGGCTGGAACAGCTGGAGATGAAAGAACTCCAACGTAAGGTCAGATCAATACTATTTTCACTAGTTTAAAAGGTAACACTACTTTCCTGATAAGAACAGGCTACGCACAGAAATCCTGCAGTGCTGCAAATGTCTATCTGAACTAGAGAGCGAAGTACAGGAGGACGACAGAAAAGCAACTATCAGTATCTCCTGTGCACTCTGCCCTGGTTCACACGCAACTGCTGTGAAACAGGAAAGACAGCTGGATCCTTCCTTTCCAATCTTATTTCCTTTCAATTTCTCTTCTAGACTTTGTACATCTGAGTAACACTCGGACCCACCAGGGTTCAGACTCAGTTTTTCACTAGCACTTATTTCACGAGTGCACCGACTCCTCCCTCACGGGGCCACTGGGGATCTTGCTTTGAGTTGCTTGGCAGAGGTAAGAAACCCCATTCTTGAAAGAGGCTACTCCATTCAATCAGCGAGACATACCACCTCGCTTCACTCTCCAAGTGCAGCAAGAGTTTATTCTCGTCCATTCTACCCTACCCATTATAAACAAGTCCTCTGACACACAGGGTGCTCCTACTTAATTTCACGTGAAAGCACCATCCTAAGGCCTCACCACAGCACGTGTCCTCCTGGATCAATGCAAAGCCCTTTGAAAGGATCACAAAGAGGAGCTATCTGGCTAGAAACGTCTCAGAGTAACCCAAAGAGACTGAGTATCAAGAATCTAAGAACTAGTTGTGGTTTTTTTTGTTTATTTGTTTTTTGGTAGCATTCCAATCATTTTGCCTAACCACTTTTGATCACCAATTCACAGGAAAACGTAGTTATTTCTTCAGTTATTAGAAGCCTCAAGTTTTTCCACGTATTTGGTAATAATTAAGAATAAGCAAGCAGCATACGTTTTCCTAGTACTAGTATTATTATGAGGTCATGTACAGGGAGGAGGGATTTTTCTTTACAAAACCAGCTGATAAGAGCCGAAGTGCACAAGCACGGATGAAGAAGCTCACTGAGCTACGAGGGAAAGCAGACACCAGCTAACAGGGAAGCTACGGTGTCGCAGAAGCCTGGACCCTAGAAAGACAGAACATGGTTGCAACACAAGCCTTGAAACCAAAACCCTAAACCAGAAAAATAGGAATGGTTCAAGAGAAACAGTGATTTCTGCGGTCCCTCATCCAACCACTAGCCATATTTTCTCTCCCATATTAGTTTGCATCTGTTGCTTCACGCTTTCATAGACACTGTAGCCTTTCCACACCTCCTTTTCTCCATAGGTATCCAAAGCACATCCCCCCAAATACAATCCATACCATCAAGCAACAACCCCAACTTCTGTCACCCACCACCCCCCCCCAGGCAGTACTGACAGTAGCCCCATCACCACTCCACACCAAGCCATCCCACCCGACCAGGAATGCCGCTACAACAGCCATAGGACTGCACAGCAAACCTGACCAGGTTCGCTATCTTTTATTCCAGCAAGGCTATTTTTAAACCGAGATCAGTTTTCTGATCACTTTTCATGCGTGCCCAGACAGCTGCGCTGTGTGACAACAAGAGGAGAAAAGGACACAGCACCCCAGGATAAAAACAAGCAGCTGGAGGTAGGAGCGCTGCCCAAGACACTCCTAAAAAATACGCCCTTTGTAATTGTTCTCCTTTTGTATTTAGCTTTGATGATTACGTCTATTGTTTCAGATGTGAAGAACCTGAGGGCCTTAAAGCCTGTCTATTTACTGAAAAGTAAAGCACTTCACTGAACAATGCAGCTATAGGAAAGCTGCATGTAAAGTCTGTTTAGAGAACAATGAACAGTTGTCTTGATTTAGTATCTTCAGATCCCTAACTTCACTACTATCAGTATTTAAACCAAGGGGGGTAAAAACCAAACTCTTAGAGCAAGCACTACATTCATTTGACCCCACTGGCTCTGCAGCAACAGAGTCTAGCTGAGAAGAGTCCCGGTTTTAATACTGCCATACCAGTGAAAGGAAAATCATTCTTATAAGTGAAAACCACAAGGCAAGCAAGAGAGGAATTTTGTTTGTTTGTTTCTAGAGCTGCCTTTTCATTTACGAAAACACAATGGAAAGCATAAAAATCTCAGAAGAATGAAGGAGACGACAGTGCCCTAAAGGAGAGGTACACAGAGGCTCCAACGGCAGGCAAGAATATTAGGCTGTAGGTGGCTGAGCAGCGCAGACCAGAGCCCCCCTCCTGCCCCCGGTGTATGTACGATTATACACAGGCCATCGTCTTAATAGTTGCCATGCAATTGCTACACTATGCCTGCTAAACATTCATTTCTTCCTGTTTGTGAGGCCTTAGGTCAATTTAATGCCCACAAAAAGAGATTTGGCACACCTTTCAGAAGCCTGGGGACAGGAACATTTACAGCATCACGTGCAAAAGTGACAAGATGCAGGTACTACACTTGCAGTGAAAAATCAAAATGGATCTCCGAACACTTATAGGAACATTTGAACTGCTCCCACCCCAACAAAAGGGCCTCCCAAAAAATAATTTCCTAAACACCAGTCACACCTGGATTGTTTCACTGAACAAACGTTCAAGGTCACTTCCCACCCCCACCCCAGAAATCACACTTTTTCCTCTAGCTGTTTTCTGTGGATCCTCAGATCCGTGACCCTTAAAGCTTTCTCTTTTCATAGCATCACGTCCAAGCACTAGCATCACAGCCTGCTGTATTTCGCAGGCTCCACCATTAACCAATGCTTTGTCCTACAACCACCTAAATTCTCAGTAACAGCATGGCTATTTTAACAGATTTCCCCTTGCATTTTGGAACATCACATGCCACGTATCAGATGCTCACTCACCCTGGAGCTCACAGCCTGCCCCCAAGGGGGGAAAAGAGATGGGAAACAGCTCCTGATTCCTCTGTGTCTGGCTGAACAGTACTCTGCCTCCTGCGCGCTGCCTTCTGTGCAACCACTGCAGTGCTCAGAGCAAGAGGACTCGCAAGAGCAGCTGGAAAACAGCCTGGCATCTCCAGCGCTGAATGTAGGTGTCCATCCCAGCTCGAGGGTGGTTCTTTTACAGGAAACCTATCATCGGCAGCTCCTTGGCCAGAGGGAGGGTCACAGTGACAAGTGGCCTCTGGAAGGCAATAACTAGGGCAAGAGAGAATAATGAAGCCAGAAAAAGTCATGTGTGTGTGTGTGTAGGAAGGGAAAAGAATAAGTGGAGCAAATAATGAGTGAAAGAATGGAGTAAGTATACAAAGAAAATTATTTACTGAACAGACTGCTGGTGCTGCTGACCTCAGTTCATTCCTCTCCAAGTTTTAACTCCTGATTGTCAGGGCTTTGCCTGGCAGAAAAGTAAGGTCATTTCCACCCGCAACATCCTATCACCACTCTAAGCTGCCGCAGCTGGTGTGCAGGTGAGAACACGCTCGAGCAGCGGACTACTGCTCAGCTTCAGTGCCCCAGCAGACTGACACAAATTAGAGCATGCTTACCAAAAGCCTGGCCAGCCCATCGTGCTCCCCCCCCGCTCTACTCCTAAAGAAAAGCCCCTCTGATCCCGGAGCTGAAGGGCTTGGCTGGGGTTCACATCGACACCGTTTTTAAGACCTTCACGGAACGGAGAATCTTTCTGCAGTACATGAATGTCATCAGCTTATAAAAAGTTAATATCTACCAACCACTCCTTTCCATGGAAGGGACTGCTGTACACAAGTTAATCTCATGGCTGTGACCTTGATACCCAAAGATTTCGCTGCCATAACTGAAACTCCGTAGACCCTGCATGTGTTTGCTGTGCCTATCTGTGGCATAAGCTCCAGTAGGTCAGAGCAACTTGTGTAACGCACAGCAGGAGCTATTCCGTCCAAGGGGAACACTGATCTTTTGCATTCTACTTGGGGAAATAGGGGCAGAGAGTTGAGATAACTGAATGAAACGCATTTTAAGTATTACTTATTTTAAGTCATGACTGCATTTGAGAGCACGATCACAAAATGTACCCACTGCCAGGTTCCCCAGTACCGGGGATATTGCAAGGCTATTGCCTCCACAACGAAGTAAGCAGCAAGCTCCAGTAAAATGAAGCAGCATGCAGTGAAACTATTGACACTAAATATCTTGGTTGTGTTACACAGCCTAGCATTTAACTTACAGCACTGAAAAAAACTTCTAGTCCACACCCCTGTACAGAAACTTTTCCACATACAGCCAAATTGGATGCCTGACTTTGCAGACAGGCTGAAGGATGTGCCATTCTCCTGCCAGGTGTCAAAGGACTCCAGCTAAGCCATGTAAATTAAAACAGAGATCTTGCAATTGTCATTGTAGCAAATGAAACAATTCTAGTAAATAAGTCAACCTAGCTTAAGCTAAGACAGCTGCTAGAAGGACCACGCTCAGCTGCCCACTCTTGTGAATCATTTCCTCAATTGCCATAATTAGCACAGCATTGTAAGGCAATTCATCCTCAAATCTAACAGAAGAAATTAGCACTCATCTTGATTTACTGTGTTCATCTGACAGCACTTTATTTCCAGTCCATTGCAGAGTCTTCCCTTCAAGATCCATCTCTGTTGTGACACCAACAAGGAAAGGAAGAACCAAGACTGGCAAGTGTGCACCAAACACCGGCCTGCTGGGCCAAGTCAAACCTCCATGTCCTGAACATACTCGGCCGTGCTTGTTCTTTCCTCTGTTTTCATTACCTTCTTTTTCATTTTTGTTGTACGTCATGGCTCTGAAATCCCTTGCTTTCTTAACAGCCTAGGACCAAAGAACTATGCCTCATAGAGGAATCCACCTGGAGACTCTGACTGTGAGAAAGCATCATGCCTGTGAGTTATCAAAGTTTGCATAAATGCATAATAAAGAATTTACCACCATTGTTCTCTACCATCAAAAAAGCCTTGCCTGCCTGGGATATTCTCCCGTACGGTGGTTCTTCCCTACAATTTTATGAAACCTGTCAGCTTCTCTCACCCTTGGAGATCCAGACTTTTGATATTACAAACCCAGAGCTCGTTAAGAGCTTGATGAAGCATAAAATAAATGCAGTTTAACAGCCAAATGAACAACAAAGGGCCTTTTGTGATAGTTGAAGACCACAGGAATAGAGCAGCAAAGGAATAAAGACCTGGAAAAAAGACAACCCTTTATATTTGGAGGTGACATTTTGCATCACTGAATCATCATAGAAGGGTTTGGGTTGGAAGGGCCCTGAAAGACCATCTGGTTCCACCCACCTGCCATGGGCAAGGACACCTCCCACCAGACCAGGTTGGCCAAGGCCCCATCCAGCCTGGCCTTGAGCACCTCCAGGGATGGGGCAGCCACAGCTTCTCTGGGCAACCTGTGCCAGTGCCTCACCACCCTCTGAGCGAAGCATTTCTTCCTTATACCTCATCTAACTCTACCCTCTTTTAGTTTAAAGCCATTCCCCCTGTCCTATCACTACACTCCCTGACCAGGAGTCCCTCCCCGGCTTTCCTGCAGGCCCCTTTAGGCACTGGAAGGCCGCTGTAAGGTCTCCCCAGAGCCTTCCCTTCTCCATGCTGAACAGCCCCAGCTCCCTCAGCCTGTCTCCATAGGAGAGGTGCTCCAGCCCTCTGATCAGCCCCGTGGCCTCCTCTGGGCCCACTCCCACAGGTCCATGTCCTTCTGGTGCTGGGGGCCCCAGAGCTGAACGCAGGGCTCCAGGTGGGTCCTCACAGAGCAGAGCAGAGGGGCAGAATCCCCTCCCTCGCACTGCTGGCCTCGCTGCTTTGATGCAGCCCAGGGTACGGTCAGCTTTCTGGGCTGCAAGCGTACATTGACGGCTCATGGTGAGCTTTTCATCCACCAGCACCCGCAAGTCCTTCTCCTCAGGGCTGCTCTCAGTCCATTCATCACTCAGTCTGTGCTGATTAATCGAAGGCAATCGCAAACATCATCTGATTCACCAGTGACACGACACGATTCCAAATAAAATCAACAGCTTCATTAAGCATAACTGTCGTGCTGATACAACCAAACTGAGAACTGTAGATCAAGAAAATGATATAATGTAAAGCTCCTACAATGCCCCAGGAACAGAGCATAAGGAGATTTGACCTCTTTGAAAAGTGTTTTCTTTGAGATTTTCTGGCACAGAGTAAACAGCAAAGACCCCGGGTTTTTGGCACAAAGAAGGAAAGGTTACAAAATACTTCTTCTGGAAAAAGTAAATGATTTGGCTTCTGAAGCGCCACTCTACTGCTTTGTAGGAGTTACAAGGACCACAGTGACTGTCTAAAGACACAGCCCATCTCAGGTTGGCAGAATTCGTCACAGGAGAAGATAAGCCATGTTTTTATAGCAGGAGCGAAGGACAGTGGACAGCAGTTCCTGGACTCAAACATTTGGTTTTGACATTAGTTTAAAAGGTGGACATTCCCAAACTGAAACAGAGGGGCTCTAAGGAAGAAGATGTTGAAATTAGTCTTCTACTAGAACGCGGTTTCACCAATGCTTTCAGCTAGCCTTAGAGAAGGGAAGATAGAAACAATTATTTCTACCCTTTTGAAGGATTACTAAACACTTTAATTCTTTCTATCCTAACACTGCAGCATTTTACAAGACTGTTGCTTCAGCAACTATTTAAAAATAAACTCTCCAGAGAGCAGATAGCACTAAAAACAAGCCTCTCCAGACTGACGAGACATCTAGACAACCGTCCACAAAAGGGCACATTACCAGAAGAATTCTCTTACAGAGGAAGCAAACATCTCAAGTGACACTCTCCAAGCAATTTAGCTGTTTTAGATCACAGTTGGGACTATACCATTTCTAAACTAACATTAACTGATTCACTTCAAAATAATAATAATACAACAAGCTGCACAGCTAATCCAGTCCATGAGACATACCCTGCTCTTATGTTCCCACTGGCTCCCCCAGTTAGAAATAGGATTATAGATATTGCTAAAGAAAAAAAAGTCAGTAGTTTCTCCTCCATGCACCAAAGAAGGGTAGAACAGTAAACGGCCCAGGGGGAAAAAGCAAGTGGCTGGGGGAGACCAGAAACAGAAAAGAGGACAATAGGTTAAAGGAAGGAAAACGCATAAGAGGAGAAAACCAAAAGGAGCACCAAGTAAAGAACCTAAACAGCGCACTCTGCTCTGGAGGCACCCAAAAAGCCAGTTTTCTAGTGCCACCGTGCCGTGACATGCAAGGGTGAGACACCAGAAACCCTCCACCATTGCTGGGATGCCAGACTCCATTCCTCAGCACTACTGACGTTCAGCCCAACCAGGGCCAGAAGGCTGTCCCTGCGTGGCGAAGGAACAAGAGATGGGAGGGTACAGGAGAGTCAAAACCCAAACAAGTTGACCCCGGGGAGATGAGAGAGGAGCTACACGCTGTATGCACCACGAGAAGGATCCCCCTTCTGTCCCACAGGGAAGGAACGTGCATCAGGAGATTCCTCCCTCCTCTCACGAACCACACGGTGGACACACTGACAACCACAACTGCATCAAGGATAGGATCAGTAGACTGTGGCATTGGCTCGGGGAACAAGCCAGCCAGCTGGAATACCGTACCCTCTTCTGATTGTAGGAAGTCCCATCGCTAACTGTCTGGGAAGGACATTAGCTCCAGGAGAAGTGTGCTATGAGCACAAAGAGCTGCCTGATGAGCAGTTCAGGAGCAAGTCCACTCAATGTCATGAGGGGTGACCAAGCTGAGGGGAGCTAGACAACAAGCAGAATGTGGCAGGGACATATGAACTGAATGCAGACCAGATATTACAAGACAAAGGTTCCCAGACCATTCAGAAATACACACCTCCCATAGACACACACCTCCCCATAAGCCCACAGAGTTGACATTCGGCAGCTTCAGAAGTGCCCCACAGGATGATTGGAAGGTTGGCTCACATCCTGAAATAAATCCACTATCAAATAATATTCTACTCAATGCACCAAATTCAAAGCTTGCCAGCATTCACTGCTCTAAACATCAACAGAAAATCATATCTGCTTTCTTCCACTCTAATATGCCTTATTAAGCAAAAAAATACTCAGAGCAGGGACATTTTTACTATGTTTTAACACAGCATTTGGCACAGCAGAGTCCTGGGTGGGTCTCCAGGCATAAGTGTAATGCAACAGGCTTTACATGCAATGCAAAAGCAACATGAAAAGTATTAAGATAGAGCGATGGTGCCAGTTGTAGCCCACCTGCCTTTTCTGAGGGAACACCAAATACCATCACTGTGGAAAATAGTAGAGATCAGCTACTGAGGCTGTCTGCTTCTGGGTAACTCCTCCATCTACCTTCACATGCACGAACTTCTCTTCTTCTGAAGTACTGGAAGCAGACCAGGTGTCATTGACTCTGAGCCTTTCCCTACATTATCTGGACGCGTGAGCAGTCCTATTCTCCCTGCAAAGTCCAAAGGAAGTCAAACAACACTTTGGAGATCCAGACGAAATACCAGGTGCAAGGCACTGACCTCCCCAGGCTCACCAAGGAAACCATACACAAAGGCAACTAACTCTGAGCTCATCTTTCTTTACTATCAGTGCAGGAAGAGGCACAGCTCTCCCAAAATCTCAACGGGAGCCTCACTTAATTAGTGATTTCCCTGGCTAAGCGAGTCATTGGAATCCGGCCACAGTCCCCAGACTGTTTACCCTTCCTGACAGCCTAAGGTGGCTTTTCTCTCTCTGCTGTTCCCAGCAGATGGAGTCCCATCCACAATGCACACAGACTGCCTAACTTTGGAAATAACTTTGTTCTACAGAAAAGATCAGCGAAACGTTCTTCCATTTGGCTGTTTAAAGCAAGACTCCTAGGCTCACACTTGCCTTATTTCTGTGCAGATGATCACACAACAGAGGAGAAGAGTCTCCCATCTCCCCTCTATTCCTTCCGTCACAAGACCATGATGTTGCAAGTGTTAAGAGGATACTTAGCAACACCAGATCCAGGGTAGTCTGTTACATGAGTATCACTGGGTGGGTACCAGTTGTGCTTTTAACTGGGTTTGAGCCAATTCTGGTGCCTCAAGATTCTTTTCTTTACTGCGCCCTGAAAAAACACAAGTGTTAAATGATGCAAATCTTTGCAAGCTGTAGCATCTCACAGAAATTAAGCAGTTGATATCAACCTTTTTATAGGACCTAACAAAAGAGAAGCCTGCTTTAACAGTTGTGCAAGTCCACACTGCACATTTAGAGACACTAAGAGGAGGGCAAGAAGGGCCTCCCAACCATCCCATTACAACCACCACCCTTCTACCAAGGCCATAAAAAGATAGAGATGTTAGATAGGGCTTGCGTGGCCACAAGCATTTTTACTTGCATGGCAGAGATAGCAAGTTAAGATATGATACCACAAAAATGCTGCTGTTCTGCCTACACTTTAACTTCCAGCAATAAGTCTCCCCACAGATTTAGGGTAGAGATCTTAATAATTTAAAGGGAAATCACTAAAAGTTATACCCTCCATTAAGCCACTTCAGTTCAAAAGTTACGTAGAGTAGAGGATTATACCCTAAGACTTCCTTAGACATCACATGAAGTTCATTCCAAAGCATATTGCAGCCAACGAGAAAGGATGTAACTAAAGGAAAGCTTGAAAGGAAGAGATTTATTTTTTTTTAATATAAAGTCCTCAATGCTCTGAAATGCCCTCTTCCCTCAACCACAGCAGCTCCCAGCAAGCCTTGCCTCACTTCAAAGCACTGCAGATTCAGAGGAATTATTTCCAAACAGCAGGGCAGAAAGCAGTAATACAGAACAATTTTCCTGCTGGCCAAAGAGGAAGTTGATGCAATAAGTGGTTTATTTCCCAGATTTTAATTAAGCTGTATGACTGGAATACTGCTGCAGACAAACACAGCGAAAGACCCATACTATCAGACAAACATTCCTAATGTTAGAAACTGCACAAAAAAAGGGAAAACTGCAGGACTGAAGTTTTGTTTTGTACCCTACAATAACGTATGAGATCAGGCTAAATCAGAACTCCCCTGTGCGGTATGCTACACAGAAGCAGAGCAAGAAAACACCTCTTGCACACAGGCTCCAATTCAAGGGATGGGATGACTGCCAGACAAGTGGATTCAAAGAAAGAAGGGAGTGTAGCAAAAAAAAAAAAAAAAAACAACAAAAAAACAAACAAACAAAAAAAAAACAAGTTCAGGACAGAACGCAGTGGCCCGCTCGGCCAGCTGCCTTGCTGTTGTGGTTCAGGGCAGGGTCGGCAGGAAGAAACCCCCTGGAGATCTCGGGGCCGACAGCTCCAGAGGCGTTTACACGACTCGCTTGCATGGTGGGAGAAAAGCACCCGTACCTGCCACTCCTCTTTCGGGATGAGCAAGGTGAAGACAGAAAACAGGGAGGCTTCAGCAGATGCCTGAAGGTTGGCAGTGTTGACAGCTGGGACTACATGTCAAATTCTCCATAGTATGCCACTGTCAGTGCCAGCAGAAAGCGACCAAGAAGAAAATTGGCCTGTGCCAGTGCCTGCAGGACCCACGTACCATTTAGCATTTTTTTTGCTAAAATCCTCAATGGCAAACAAACAAATGCAAAAACACCATTTGCAGTAAAAATGGTCGTTGTTTTGAATGGTTGAGTGTCAAAAAAAATATCCATATACACAGCAAGGACAGCCTAGACTAGTTTTAACCATGTGGCTAGACACAAAAGATCGTATCTCATAGACACTATCGGGGAAAGAAAGGAGAAAGGTTAACATATAACCCAGATGAAGATCTAGGGAGAAGGCAGAAATGGCAGGCTGATAGAAAGGAACGCGGTAAAAAGGTTTTCCTTATTTCCATAGCTTTCGTCAGCATGCTTTCTCAAAAATGCAAGGCAGTTTCTCATGTTGTCCACTGCAAAAACAACAGTTTCAGGACAGCTGATCTCTGCTGGAGCAATCATGTTCTGCCTTCAGCAAGAAGCTGTGCTGCCACTGCACACCTCTAGCAGAAAGATTATGAATTCTCCTTGAGAACTGTGGGATGAAATAGACTCCTCTTTCCTGAAACTGAGACAGTTCTGCTGTTAATTTACTGCTGTCTAAGATCAGCAAACTCGCATTTCCTTTCCTAGTCGCACCAAACACATTTGAATGGAGACAACTCCAGTACCTCAGAACATAAAGGAGAGACATATTTGAGTTTCCTCTTGATGCTAAGCCAAAAAAGAAATAAACTGAAAGGAAGGGGGAGTAAAGGACAGACTGTCCACAGAGGTGAGCAACCTTCCTTTCCTTAAATTGCTTCCCATGTCTGGGCACTGAGTTTCTGTCACAAGACACGTAAGAGCTTCACAGCGCTCCTTCAAGATACGATATGGGCAGGAGAACGTGTACAGGTACAATCCACGTCATGATTTCCTGTTCACTCAAAGAAACCAAATGCTCCTAGAGCCCTACCAACCACCCATCCCAACTACCTCAAAATTAGGAGGAACAGACAACAAGTAATTCAGTGTCTGCGCGTCCCAAACACTCAGTTGGACTCCGAATGCTTTCACACCCCGGCTATGTGCCAATCTCTCACATACACTCAGAGCATGTGCTTGCATCCTCCCAAATGCGCTTTTCCCTTTCTCTCCCTCCCTTGTGCAATTATAACAGAACATGTCGTTCAGCTGGGGAGGGAGGAGGAGAAAAAGGAAGGAAAGGGTGGTGATTTGATGTGCCTATGTCTGCTCTGCCTGCTGTTTTGGGCTCCCCTCCTAACAAATAAACAGTGCCCGTCTCTTGCGCCTTATCACATCTTTTCCACATTGCAGAATGAACACTGGATCGATACCATTACTGCTTTACTGCCACCCACGAATTTACAAGCAGCATCTCTATCTCTACAGCTGACATCTCAGTTACAGCCTGCTAGATAGCATGCCTAAGGTCAGCTCCAGGCTCTGGCACTGCTGGGAGACCTAGAAAAATGCAGGAAACGCTCACCTGATGGAGCTCGTGTCCAAAGCCACTGGACAAAAAGCCTGGAGTTAGCACTGGAAGCCGCCCCCTCCTCCCCGTTTTAAACGAAAGGCGAGATTATTGTTAGCATCTGCGGAAGTAAAAATGCTTGCCCAGGAAAACTCTCTCAGGTTACATCTGCGTTAGGAGTATTTCAGCAGTACCAGAGCGGTGGTACAGTGTATTGGCAAAGCCGCACGTCACGCCCATGTAATAACAGAACACGTAGTTCAGACAAGCCCTAATAGCACACACGTGCTTTACTAGTATGTGGGAATTGGTGCGAGGACCCTTGACTGAGAGCTGCACCGACGGAAGATTTTAGCCATCAGTGAAAGGATGTTTCCACCCGAGGCTGGTTAGATGTAGATCAACAGGCAGCGAACAGACTCCTAGAGCATCAGTGCTGGATGCTGCATGGCTGAAACAAGCTTTGACCAGCCTGTTGTCACAGCTGGATGACACCAGGATCAAAATGCCGAAGCCCTCTCTATAGTCCTAGCATTGAATTAAAGCTGTAACACCAAAGAAAGCCCGTGCATTAGCTGCGCTGTTGCTCTCGCTGGCCATTTCCTGGGACAGTCAGAGCAGAAGTTTCTATTGCTGCCCAAGTAAGGCGGCACCAGCACGGAGGGCTCTCCCTCTGCCTCTAACTCAGGCTACTCCGAATACCGCTTTAAAATTACGCTGGCAGTACGGCCATTGTGTTTGCGAAGCGGGGCGGGGAATAAAAAAAGCGAGGTAATCCACGAGTGGATTAAGTGACTGAAGCCACTCTGGAATCCTGCAAGAGCGGAGCACGTCCAACTAAGGACCAGCTCTGGCTCAGCCTTCTCCAAGAGCAGCGCAGCGCCAGCTCAGCACCACCACACGCACTCCAATAGCTGACTCGCTCAGAGAAGCAGCAGTGCTGCAGTCTTTATCGAAAGCAACCTGCACCTGCAAACCATCTCGGCTTTCTCACACGCGGCGCGCCTGCAGAATGCTCCTAAGCGTGAGCAGAGTGAGGTTAAAAGCAGGACATTTGAAACCCTGAGAGGTGAGCTTAAAATAAAACGTCATCCTGACCTCAGCCATCTGTGTTTAGGTTTACAACGAGGATATACAATCACATACGGACACTTTCCCAACGCGGAGTGTTAGGCAGGAACAGGATTTACATTCAAACCTACTGAAGATGGAAATTCGGATACTTGTCATTCACGATCACCGTAACTGTTAGTTGTTTTCTCCATAAATACTGAAACGCAACTTGGAAGGAAAATCTTCATGGTCATCCTGTATCATTTAGGAGGAGACTCCCTGACCACTACCTGAAGGACTAACGGATTTCCAAGCTCACCAATTAGCCATACCTTTCAGTTGTAATTTGGGGTACGAACGAGCGCAATGTACTAAGCACTTAGATACCCCCATGTTCTTAGTCCCAGTACCTCAGCAGGCCCCGAGCTGGGAGCAAACCTACCCACTTCCTAACCAGAGCGCGAACTGCTCATTTCCAGCTGCCGACGAGCGCACGGTGGGCTTTCGGGTGGCTTGAAGCGACAACGTCGACTTCGATCCGCCGCCCAGCACCGACACCCCGTGACCGAGGGGTTCAGCCCCACGCGGCGCTATCCCTACCGAAGGCAGCCCCGCAGCGCACCACCCGGCAGCCGCCCGGGGACGTGCCGGCGCCAGGCAGAAGGAAGCTACCAGCGAGCGCGCAGCCCGCTCCCGCACACCCCAGCGCCGGGCAGGGACCCGCTCCCAGCCCCCGGGAGGCCCCGGGAGGCTCCCGGCACCCCGCGGCACCCGGCCCCGCTCACCTCGGCCTCATGCCGCGGCCGGACGCTGCCCGCCGACGGCCGTTGGCAGGGCGTGGGGCGGGGCTCCCCCCGCGCGCGCTCCGCCCCTCTCCCGCCCCACCCGCGGGTACGCGGAGCTCCGAAAGGCACCGGGAGGAGGCGGGGGGGGAGGCAGCGACGGTAACAGCCACGCGGCCGGGCGGCGAGGTTCCCCCCGCCGCGCTCCCACCCGCGCCGTGCCGATGGTACTGCCCTCCACCCCCCTCCGCGCTCGAATCGGACGGGACCAGGCGGTGATTGGCGGCGGGGCGGGGCGCGCCGAACGGGATTGGCGGCGCGGGGATAAAAAAAAAAGGGGGCGGGGCGGGGCGACGGGGGCGGGGCGATGAGGAGAGGGCGGGGCTAAGCCGCGACCGTTTAAAGCGCCCCGTGCGGGGGCGCGCGCGCGGCGGCCGTTAGGGGTGGGAGTGCGGCGCTGACGGTCGGGTCACTGAGGGAGGGCCCCAAGCGGCGGCGGCGACGTTAAACGCTGCGGGCGGCTCTGGGCGCGCGGGGCGGTGGCAAAGGGGGCCTCAAAATGGCCGGGTGGATGCCTGCGGGGTCATGTCGAGAAAGAGTTAAATATATTTGTGTTTGGGGCCGGCTGGGAGAGGCGCGGAGCCGTGGGCATGGCAACCCTCCCGTTTGGGCCTCGTGTGCGCGCTATGGAGCGAGTGAGATCGCGTCAGAGGGTTCGTGCCGCCTCCCTTGACCTTGTCTCCCGCTCACTGAGTCAGCGTGGAAGACCCAAGTACTGCCTAATCCCTCGGGTGACACTGGTACAGCAGACGTGCTGGGTGGGCAGGGAGCTGACAAAATCCTGCCCTGCAGGAAAGCACCGAAAACCTACTGATGTTTAGTACGCATATAGGTAGGTTTATCGGTATACACGCGTTTGCTTTTTTAAATGCTTTCAAAGTACTTCTTCCAGGCTGGATGCTCTGTATCTGAACTGGCTGTCAGGAAGAGCACTTCACTCAGTATATACATACACCCACATCTGTGTGCGCTTACATGTTTCTGTACCACTTACATATATTTCACTCCTGTCTGTACCACTTACTGTATAGAAGCAGTACATGTATATAAATTGTCTTTGCTACACTCAGCTGACTATGCCCGTGAGCCAGGGGAGCCAGCTAACGTGCACTTGAACAGAGCAAGAATGCAAACCAATACAGAAGCACTGTGAATAATCCAGGAATTAAGAATTGGGTACAAACCCAGGATTATATGATAATAGCAATGGTAATATGAAAGTACACCAATGTTCCTTTACGTAGGCCTTTCCAGCAGAGGTATTTCAAACGCCTTTTGTATCCAGAGCCATACAGTTCTAATCTCATACCAAAGCCACACTTTTCCAACCCTACCTTAAGAGAATTTTTGACTTCCATAATCTGTTAAAGATTTGGGGTTTGATTTTGGCTTGAAAAGCAGTCAGGTACTGCAATAATGTGATACAAACCAAAATGATACCGCTCATAAGAGATGCACCAAATGAGCTCATGACCTGGCAGAGGAAATTCTTACTGTGCTGTGGTGTGACAAATATCAGCCAGAAGTGCACAATTCCCAAATCACTATCTATATCCCTGTCTGAGAACAGATGGAGGAAAGCCTTTGGCTGATACAAACTTGGCTCAGCCCACCCTATTTACTGATGGAGTTTCCATGAGCATAGAAATTAGAGCTACCGGTTGCAATCACTTGAGAGCCACAGCCAGCTGACTCAGCTTACATGGTGGAAAATCTGGCAAAGATGTCTGTCCTTACCTGAGCAGGTGCCTATGTTCGTCCACGTGCAGGTGCCAAGGGGCAGTAAGACCTGCAGTTAGTGGATAATTCCCCCCTTTGAAGTCACCCAAGTTCTTTGCAGGGGAGGCAGCAGCTCATATTAACTGCTGATAACCAAAAGATCGAGGTGCTTTTCTCAACAAAGATGCAGGTTGAGGATGTGTTAAATTACTGCAAGATGGAAGTAGGTGGAGGAGAGGGTTCACAGATGGCAATATAGAAGACATTTTTAAATGTTCTTAAAGAGGCCATTGCATGCAGTGTGTCCACTAATTACAGGCTAGGCACTTTGCCTCTGAACAATCAGGAGGGCTGTCAGTTTAACAGTAATTTTGTAAAATGCTAATTAGGACCCAAACAATTCCCATTAGGGAACTGGAGATCCATCTGCACTCAAGAATGAAGCTGCCTGTGCCATCCACAGCAAGACTTGAACGTTCTGCCTTGGTGTCTTGGAATCCAGCAACAGAGAGGCTTAGTCATATGACAGGGTTATTTGCATCATTATGCTGTCAGATTCCCAGAGGAGTTTTCACAATGCACTGTAAGAGGAAGGGTTTAAACAAGTAGAACTAAAGCAAAAACAAAGCACTGTGCTTCCTTTGCATGTCTCCTTTTACTGCGCGCACGTGGTGCTCAGAGGGGGAGGAGGGTGCAAGGCAATACCATACAGAACTTTAGGCTAATAAAACACACCCTTGAGAGCACACAAAAGCAAGGGGTTGGGAAATCGGTACAAAATGGCTACTCCGTATAAACAAGCTAAGAAAACTGAAATCCTGCAGCTCAGCCTTGCAGAATTCTGATGTTCCAGGCTTGTGATGTGCAAGGTGAGCCCATCGCTGTCTGTTCCCTGAGGCCTTTACAGTACTGCTGCTTTGCACTGGGCTAGATAACAATCACCTCGCGTCAGCAAAGCAGCGATTCCCTGTGAACAAGTGCCTGCAAGCACCATAAAACTGGGTGCCTCATGCTCCAGAAATCACCTCCAGTAAGCTGACCAGCAGTCGAGGCAGCAGTCCCAAACCAACCCAGGGAAAAACACTGTGGCTCAGGGTTCAGCTCTTAAAAGGAGGTGAGCTGCAGCTGCTCAAAATAAGGTCAGGTTATGGCACAGTGCCCCATTTTGAAAAAATCAATATATACAAAAATAGGGCCTGCCTTCTTTATATATTCAGGTTCTAAAATAACTGAAGGTTCACAAGGGCCAGCTGCTGCTCCCGGTTAGACAAGGATTATAGCAAGGAAGGCAAGTTACAGAAGAAAATCCAAAGAAGCTTTTAGTTTCTCCATGATATCAAAGCTATTTTCACAGTAAAAATGGCCAAGGAATCTTGAATTCTCTGTTGACAGCCTTCCAAAACTCAGAACTTGCCAGGTGCATGGCCAGTCCTGTGGGAATTGGTAACCTCTTCAAATACTGAGAACTAACGAGTAAAAACAGCAAGGGAATTTTCAGATGAGGAGGCGATCACTGAATTCCAGGGCTGGAAGGGTTACTGAGAAGTCCTCGAACTCCATCCCTGTGAAAGCATCTCTGCCCCATCTGTTTTACCCCTTAAAGACCTCCAACGCTGCAGACACCACAGGCTATCCAGGCGAGCCATTCTGTTCTCATGATTCACTCTTTTTGCCTTTAGTTTTTCCATAGTGATTTACCTGGATCCCTTTTACCATAATTTAAATCTATTTCTCATGCTACCCATCAAAGACAAAGGAAACATTTGTTCCTTTAACCTTTGCAGCAGCCTTTTGGTTGCATGAAGACTTACTGTGTCACTTATTATATTCTCCAGACCTAAATGCCATTTCTTCTTATCTGTCTTCCTAGGTTATGTTGTGAGACCTCTGGTGATTCGTGATGCTCATCTTTGGAGGCTCTCACTTTAGTCCATGTCTGTCCTGAATTCCACTGCCAGGAACAGCATGCAGCGTGCTCCCAGATGAGGCCTTACCACCGTTATGTTGAACGGAAGGAGCACTTGGTGTGTTCTGCAAACACCCCTCCAGTTAGTACATCTTAGCGTGATGTTTACGGTGCTAGAGGGTTTCCTGCGCTTTCCACGTCCATGTCACTTTGTAAAAGTCAAGGCAACAATGTGAAAGCAAAGCACTGCTGAAGCATTTGAAATGCTCTCCATTAACCAGAACTTTTGTCTCCTATACAGAAGTGTTTCTGCTAAAAGTCACTGCATTTAAATTGCTGCCTGCTGGAGGTGATTTAATGTGGGATCTCCTTGATGGGTTATATTGCCTTATTTTCTGATGCTTACATCTACTTGCATAGCTAAAGCATGTTTCCTTTATGTAAAAGTAATCTGTATACAAACCAGCTGCTGAATGCTTCCAAAAGAAGCAATGTTTCCCGAAGAAACCAAGGGACAGCAGAGAAAATCTAGTCTACAGAGGTCTTAAAATTTGCTGTCTTCTGCATCAGCTGCAACCGTTAGCAGGAAAAATTGCCCAATTCTGGGGAAAACATAACGAGCTTAATCCCTAAGCAATAACACAGGTGTTCAATTTGTCTTTGAAATACAAGGCAGAAGTCATCATGCACCCTACGTCCTCCTGCATGCTAGTGGATATTTATCGCATGAGCATTTGAGTAACTGTAGTATTTATAAAATGAAAATATTTAACCCTTTCCGCCAACCTGAACACACAAGTCCACACTAATCTGGAGTGATGTTGTGTGCAAGGGTGGCAGCTGAGTTCCAAATAAACTGCTAGTGGTGTTTCATTACAGGAAAGCAAATACAAGTCTAATTCACTTTGAAAAAGTACTTATTGGCTCACCCTGTAAACGTAAAGGCTTTTCTAGGTCAAAACTCCTCCAGCTTGACAGGGCAATAAAAAGCCAGCCCACTGATCCAGTAAACTTTGAGCATTTAGAAAAACATTTCTAATCCTTCAGGCTAAGAAAATACACATTCAGATAGGAACTCATAAGGAAAGTTTCCCTGCAGCTACATGCAAATCTGCTGAATGTTGAATGTAAACTGAGCATTTGGGAGTATTTTAGGAATTTAGAGGTTCTGGGTCTGTCCATACACACTCCAGGTAATTTCACTGTTCATAGATTGTCCAAGTAGTAAAATCTAAAATTGCAGTCAGGTTTGCTGCTACTACTCAGGGCTGTGGGCATATGAGAAGCTAATGAGAAACACACAACTTTCACTTCACTACACCGTACTATAATTTTTTTTAAGTAGAGAAAAAAGAAAGGCTACACAAGGGCAGAAAAATCCCTCCCAGAACTGTACAGGACACTAAGGAAGAGTAACCCAGATGATTTTGACTTCATGGTTGCTTATAGAACACCTGGATGTGTAAAGAGGTACAAGATCACCTAAAGCAGAAAGACAAGGGCTTTTTAATGAGCAAAATGTAAATATGCAAGAAGACAACTGTTGTCATGCTATGCAATTAATATATTAAACAAAAAATCATGAGTACAGCAGTTCCGTTTACTCAGCTAGTCCTTGAGAAGGACTAAAGAAATGGATTTAAACATATCTTGGTCGAGCAGAATAGAAAGCAAGGCCTGCAACATCATCACCGAGACACCTCATTGGTTCTTGACCTAATCTGGGCTACATAAGTCCTGCACAAGAGCTGCCTGTGCAGGGCTTCCCCTGGGTCTGGTTTACTCGACACAGCATGCATTAAGGTCTATAAGGCATGTTTACTATTTTGAGTTTGGATTAGGAAAGAGCCTGAGCAATGTTTTGTATACTTGTTTTTAAAACAACATCATTTTATTCCTCTAAACAAGCTGTGTAGAGCAGCTCCGTTGTGTTGCTGTCTAGAAATAACCAACAGGCCTGATTCTCAAACAAGTCTGGAAGTTTTCTTCAAGCTCTTAACTTACCCACGGTTAGGCTCTCTAGCAAAAGGCTCTGGAGTCCTCGTTGAGAACCTCACTGTTTTACGAGTAGTATTAGATCTGTCCTTTGGCAAGCTATAAAAAAGACTCTACCTATGTTCCATCCAAATTCATCACTGTTTAGAGTAGTATTAATAAAAAGGGGAAAGTAAATCGATGAAGTCACTTTATTGATCCTGAAAACGTGGAACTACTATTAATAAAACATGTTGATGTTGTTTTATGGGTAGGTCAAAGTCCTGGTAGGGTGTGTTTGTCATTCTAATTCATGTACGGCTTCATCAACCAAGTATTTGTTATTGCAGTATTGTATTTATTCATCTCCTGTTTTCCTCCCCCACAGCCAGAACATCTGCTAAACGTTTCTGAATCTGAGCTTGTTGGGATAGGGCCCATTACTTTTACATATTTATGAACTGTGTGGTACACTGGCATTCATTCAGCGAAGACGGCTTCCCGAGGCTCATGCACAAATGACATAAACCGGTACTGGCTTATGTGCAGGAGGTCTGCATGTGCAGAGTTCACAGAGGGGCTGGAAACCCTGTTACATGCAGAAGTACTTAAACACCACTGCTGAAGAGGAACATAACCAGCTGCTAATATCTGTGTGATGCAGGAACGCAAAAAGGAAAAACAGGTATTTAAGAAGTCCTAAGGAATTGTAATGAAGAGTAATGTAATTAAATGGAATGAGGAGAATTTGTGTCTGACCCTAGAAACATACCTTACCATCAAAATACTTCAAAGTTTGGTGAAATGTTCCAAAAAAAGCAAAAGCTACAGTGCTTGTGTTAGTTGTAACAGAGTGGACAAAGCAGAACACAGAACTGGTTCTTGGGGTGGAAAATGAACAAATAATTCATGGTGGAAAAATGAACAAATAATTCATTTCTGATTTCTGTTTTTCTTGTTGTAGTCCAGCATCTCATGCCAACACTCGCACAGGCACATCTTTATGCTGTTTACACACTGAAGGGAGTGTATTCTGCCTTCATTGTGTGGAGAACTTACACATGTGACTCCCATTACCACAAACAGAAACTATGTTCATAAATTTCCCTTTTGTGTGTGGACTGAGTGGACCTGTTGCTATTTGCTTTTCCGGCTGGATTGCAAACAGTGCCTTTCCAAAGCAGAAGTTGTAATATTTTCAAACCTCATGAAAAACAGTGTAGCCCATCCCCTCTCAACTGTGAGAGCCATCCATGCTCTGAGGATCATCTGTCTGCCTAAATCCATGCCAGCAACAGAACACAAGCACAAGCACAGCCTAATAGTCTTAATGAGATTACAGCTACAGATGCCCCAGTGCTGCTGTCTGGCCAAGGAACAGAACAAGCATCAAATTCATCTGGAGAAAAAAAAAAAATCCCCTTAGCTTGCATGCGAGTGGGTTGCAGTTTAACCAAGATTTCAGAACTATGGTGTGCCAGATCCCTTTGATTTCTTTTTCCTAACCCCCCCTTTTTTTTTTCAATGCATAATTGTTTTTTATAAAGCAGCATATTATTCTCATGGATCTTGAGATTCAATTAATATTTTGCTAGTGTGAATTTAAAACTGGTTCTCAGACTGCTCTGTAGCCCTAATACATTTAGAGATGCCTATTGTTAGCTATACTAGATTGATCTCACACATGGCTTTTGTATGTTTCCTACTGTCTGTTTGTATGCTTGCCTATGATATCCATGTGCTACAGTGGAGTGTGGTGGATCTGTGCCAATACAATCGTTCTTTTTTATCAGCAGTTTATCTGATGCATCTGTTTGGCTCACTGGACAGAAATTATTTGTAACTCTATCCTACATATGAAGAATACTCTTTCTGCACCTGTTCCAAGCAGCATTTGGTTTGCTTACTGCTAAAATTCTTCATCTTAACAAAAACAAATGAGTATGTATAACAAAGGCTGGAGTTGTGGATTAAATGAAACAGCTGATCTTTGGATAGCACTATATCAGATGGCTAGGATGCAAAACCTGTTACCAACGCATTAAGGCGTGGATTGTGCTGCTGTTACTGCAAACTGCAGGTACTGCCATGCGGATTTCATTATGCTTGCTTGGTGCCAGCAGGTGAGAAACCTGCTGCAAGTGGCCAGCCCCTGCAGGACTTCATGCCTAGGGGAGAAAATCCAGCAGTAGCACCTTCACAGATTTTGTGTGGAGACTATTTAAAGGAGCTAGCACAATAGAAAACCCCTCCCCTTAAAAGCAGGGAAAAACAGAATTTTATAGTCGCTAAGAAACGATAAATAACATTTTCAGTGGAAGACACGGGAGGCTAGTGCGGTCAGTACTCACAGAGCAAGGCTGTAAAAGTGACCCTCTTCTCGCACAAGTCAGCTCCTCCCCGACAGGTGCTCATAGTTTGACCATCTCTGCCAGGGCAAGCGCCCAAATCAGAGCCCCTCGCCGCTCCTCGGGCCCTGCCTCCGCACGGGTTTCTCCTTGGGGAGCCTGCACAGGCAATTCTCTCTTTCTTTAGCTCTGCAAGGCGAAGGCGAAGTAAAAAGGAGATGGGGACCGGGATGCAAAGCTCCTTCTGCGCGTCTTTCCCAGAGCATCATCGCGCAGGGGCTGGGGGAGATGGGCGATGCTGGCTCCGGCTGCCAATTCGTCACCACTGCCATGGCAACGCAGCAGTGGTCTCTGGTGGGAGCCGAGCGGCAACGGAGCCCCAGATGCTTGCATTGCCCCCCCCTCCTCCTCCTCCGAGGCCTCCGACCAGGGTAAGCCACCCATTCTCAAGGAAGGCTGTTCTAGACAGCGAGTGCTTCCTCCCCACACGCGCACCTTTGGCTGCTCCCCTCACGGATCCCCATCTCGTTTGCATGGTGTAGCAAAGCTGGCAGCATCCCCAGGGAGCCGTCACTTCCCCTGGGAAACCCTGTGTCATGTGAAACGGGAAAAAGGAACCTTGTTCTGGTAAACATCTGAGCATCAATGCATGCCCACCAGTGTTTGAAGAACAGCTAGGACAGGGTGGTATAATTCTGTCTCTGAGCAGGTGAACGAGCAGTTGAGGCAGTAATGGGGTATTTTTCTGCCAGGTTTTTCTCTGCCAACATGAGTGAGTGCAAGTGTGTCTGTGAGGCCCCGTCTACAGCTACGGGGAATCTGTAGGGCAGGCAGAGTTCCTTTGTTCCTGTCTCCTGAACTAAAGCGTCCTCACGTTATCCTTTCTCAGTCTTAACATTGCTGTTTTCTACTTATTTAAAATATTTTTTATTACAGCATTGACATAAATATTATTAGTAATGTGGTAGGACAGCCCGCAGGCACAGAGACTACAGACTCTGTGCTCTATTTAGAGGAGAAGTCAGGACTGCAGAGCAGGCATTATTTTGCTGGACAATGAACAATTCATGAAGGCTTGTTTTGGAAAGCAAATCCTTGGATAGTTAAATAATACCACTTGTTTGCGAGAGACTATTTATCTCATCTTCTTAATAAAATGTCACTAATGGTTCTTTGTTGCTTTCCATATTATTCTCTCCTAATGCCAAGTGCTTCTTTTAAGGTGATAGATTTCCTGTCTCATGATGCCCATAACAAACACAGCTCTTTATACACGTAGGTGGTAGGGACAAAAACAAACATGCAGCAGTTAAAACCCACATTAACTTTCCTGTCCTCACTTTTAACTCAAATTGTTTGAGCTTTCCCTGACGGTGGCTCATCATAACCTGCTGGATAGGAACAGGCCTCCCGATGCCAAAATCCAGATATTAAAGATTCTACCATGGCAGGCGATTAAGTACATTTTTTTCCCAATGCAATCTGAAGCAGCAGAGATGGGACTTGCTCAGAGCAGCAGTATCAGACAGAAGGGTTAGAAAGACTTGAACCAAATTCAAAAAACTGTGAGTGGGCTACAAAAATCTCCAACTTTAATAACAGTGACAATGAAAGTCTTGTTACTCATCTTTGCTTCTGCCCTCAGACTCAGTTGTCAAGCTTTTCTCCAACGCTAAAAGAAAATTGTAATTTATTTTGGTTTAGGAGAAGTTACATTTCTCCTGTGCTTATGTGATTCTAAAACATGGGACTTGGAGAACATCACCAAATACAGTGGTGGCCATGACAGGGCTGCAAGACAGGGCAGTGTAGAAGTATGTCTGCAAAGCAGGTAAGCCCATTTAGGGATGGTCCCAGGAAGTCTGGAGCCTTCACACTGAAGATGCTAGGCTTTAACAGCACCCCCCCGGTCCTTGCATGGTGGCTTAGTGGCTTGTTCAAAAATTAGTTACGAGTACATCCAGAGTTACGAGCATCTGGTTCCATACAGACAGGAGGTTACTGAAATTATGAAAGCACGTTATAAAAATCTGCATTACAGTGGGCATTTTATGCCTTCTTCCTCAGTGATTTTAAATGAGAATGGAATTAGATCAGAAACTGAACTGCACACTTAATCTTACATAGGGGAAATGCTGGCTGGCACATATAATTAAATATATCTGTCTTGCTGACCCCCCCCCCCCCCCCCCCCAGACATTTTTATGCTTGGCTTGGTGGAAGAGTCTTGGTGCCCCTGGGTGTGATAGCACGAAGCCATTCAAAATGAAGCTGTCCCCTGAAGAAGACAATCCTGAGAAGGAAGAGTGCTGGGTTACCAGGGGTTATGAAAGCTGCAGAGGGATGTAGGGGAGAGGAGGTGGCTGGGCTTGGCCTGCAGCACGGAGAAGCCTTGGCTTTATCGTTTCACAGTCAGAGCACTAGCTATAAGTAAGTGTTTAATGGGATCATGAGGGTTGCTGTACCATTACTTATGGAAGAGGGCATAAAAATGACAGCAGCTAATAAGCACCATTTTCTCATCAGTTGCCTCATCAAGCTAATTTCACGAGCGGAACGCTGCAGAGGCTAACGGGCTGGAAATGACATTCAGACTGCTGAATGCAGGCCAGCACAGAGAGAGCGTGTCCCTGTGCCTATGCACCTCATTCTCAAACCACAAACAAAAAAAGAGCTACCGTAAACATACATCTGCAGCAGGACACATTTCCTAAACCGAGCTGGAAGGCTAACGTCAGCACATTTGTTCTTCCTTTAGGATTAAGAGGCAACAGGAGCGGGAACATGAATGTCCCTTTGTCCATAAATGTCCAGACCACATTCCTGGGTGTGAAGTTCCCTCACAGAAAGGACTGCTTTGTCTGGAGTTTGTGACTGGGGACATCAATAAGCCCCTAAAAAAACCTCAAACTTGGTGGACCAGGGTGGAAACACACCTTTCTTTGAGGAGCTGGTTCAGAGAAGGGGTTCCTGTGTCTGGGGGAGGAGGGTGCCTGATGCGAAAGGCAGAAAGCGGATAGAGACGTGTGTGTGGTCCAAGGGCAGGATAAAGGCAGGGAGTGTGTTTATGCGTGTAGGAAGGGAGTGGATTGTTTGCAGTGGGAGTGCATGCATGTGAATTAGAGATGTCAAGGCTGGAAAAGGTCTTGTTGGCCTTTTCACTTTTACTTCTTTTAGGCACCAAAGATTTGGAAAGTTGAATTTTCCAGGCATTGCAACAAATTGTCTAACATAGCGTATCTGCTGTCATCACTGGTCGCTAATTAGGTAACTCTGACAAAAAATCTGTGGCGAGATTTGTTCTTTTAAATACTGACGTTCATTTTTGCTCTTAGTGTCACTACCAAGTGATACTTTTTACACACATTTTACACATAATTCATTTTTTCACTGTGATCTATAGTTAGCCTTATCAGGGAGTACCTATGCTGTTTTTCTATTTTTAAAAGAGGGGACCACATTTCCTCAGTTTTTGCTTGAAATTCTGTGGTACGCTGCTGGTAAAAACTCACAATGAGTTTTCGAGGCCATTGGAGAGTTATCACCTCTCTAAAATACATTCTGTGCTAAATGATTTAGCAATGCTAGGCTTTTTGCAAAACATTTCCATACTTGATTTTCATGGAGATCCTTGCTCCTGCTTGTCTGTGCTCTTATTAACTGCTGCTATGGTCATGCCTGTTATTGATAGGTTTCTGGAAAGCCCAGCAACTCAGCAATTTTATAACTGCATTATAAATAATTCAATCAACTGTTCTTCCTCACATCTAGTTCTCATTTATTAATGGACTTTCTTTCTAGGCAGTATTTTCTCATCTCTCATCACCATGCAATATATATACTTGGGGGAGGAATGTAATTAGTTTTACAGTCCTTCTGCCAAAACTTCCACCAACTTCAGTCAGAATTTTGCCTGAAGAATGCCTAATGATAGCCTGTAGGAGTTGGTCCTATTTCTGTACTCCAGGAGCAGGCTGAAAGGAGTGCACACAGGTGGGCAGTGGAGTCCCACGGGCTTTTGAACCCTGAGCATTTTAAGAGAAGCATTAAAGGGTGGGTTTATATGTATGAGAAGAGAAAGGCGAAGGACATGGGGAAAACCAGACAGGGCGAAAGGGCAGAACAAACTGAAGATTTTTTTACAATTGACTTGTGCTAAACTCTGGTTGTGGGTTTGTTTTTGTTGGTTTTCTTTGACTGATTGTTTTGTTGTTGGTGGTGGTGGTTTTGTTGTTGGTGGTGGTTGTTTTGTTTGTTTTGTTGTTTTTTTAATTTTCAAATAACAGAGGAATGGATTTTCTCTCCCCTTTTCTGTCATCAGACAGCTGTGCAAATATTTTAGCATGTGATTGTGGAAGCACAACACTGAAAACTTCTGAATTGTGCCAAAAGAAAAGTACAGGAAAACAAAAGGCAAAAGCCCGGGGCAGGTCTAGCTGCCAGGACTGTCCATCCCCAGGAGAGCTAGACAGAGGAAAAGGAGGAGAAAAAAGGAGGTCTGATAGCTTTCATTGCTTACAGTGACAGTATCCCGGGTGATAAGGAAATGCAAACTTTTGTAGTCCTATATAAGGAGGGTAGCAAAGGTATCAAAGCAATTAGTAGTCTATTATATCACTGCTTTCTTGAAGGTTGTTGGCTTTATCTGCAGCACCAATTGCTTGCATTGTATTTGTGCGAGATACCAAGTTATCAGGTTGCAGGTACATTGAAAACCTGACTTACACGATACAGTCAGTCAACCTTTGAATTTGGGAAATCAGTGCTACGTGCTTGGTCTGAGGTTATACTGGTCTGGCATGAAACGTTTCTCCTTCCAGCAGTTTCAGGGGCTCATCAACAAAGAAGTGATTCAGGTCAGCTGACTGAAAATGCATCTCTTCGCAGGTTCTCTGAGGAGCTTATGCCACATACGTGTGGGCAGCAGGTGATAATGCAAGCCTAAATATGTCACAGCCAGGAATCGAGTTGCATAGTGATTCTCTGCCAAAGACTCCTATCTTCGTGCTGCAGGGAAATGATTTAGCCCGTTAAAAACATTAGCTTTCACTTGCACTATTCTCAGTCTTTTGCTTGCCACGCTCATTTGATGATTCCTTTGCACTGAGTGACAGAACAGCTTCATCTTCCCCTACTGCTTAAGGTAAAGCAGTAGGTCATGCCATAACCATATCCCATCTCCCAGCAAAGGCAAATGCTAACTTTTGCAAAGGAATGTGCAAAAAATAATCCTGCTAGTGAACAGCTGAAGGAATAAGATTTCTTCCAAGAAGCTGGCCATCATTCTCTCCCCTGAAACATAGGATTGGTGATAATTCTTATTTTTATTAGTCTCATATAACTGCAGATGTTATTCAAGCGAACAAGACACCTTTGGCTATGCTGCATGTCATCTATTCCAGGGAATTAAGCAGGTGGTTATTAAAACTGCAATAATAACACCTACACTGTGAACACACTGAAACCCTAAAGGAAGAAATTTTTTCCTTCCATCAAAGCCAGCAAAATCATTTAATCATTTCAGGAAGCCTTCATACTCCACACTTCCTCTAACCATTTTCATTCCACTTCATTTAATGACCTGCATTATTAACTAAGGTTAACCAGCTAATGTTTTGCACAGTGCTTTGGATAGGTAAAGCACTGTATAAACCCTTGGCATGAATGATTCATCAGGCTACTATTTATTTTACTGCTGTTGCTCTCCATGCTCTTGCTCTTTTCCATATTGCCCTTCCTAGGCAGCAGCCAGGGTGAAGCCAGTGCTACCACAGTTACTATTTCTAGCCCAAACTGTGCAGTCAGCCACACCATGCATCTCTGGCTCTTTGAAGAGTGTAGCTTTCCTGGTGCTGCCACGTGTATTTTTACGGAACCTGAGTGAAGATCTTGTGCCCGGTTACCCACTTAGCAGCATTTTCACCAGGCCACCAGGCTCAGGTTCCAGCCTTAGTTGCAGCTGTTCCCTTACCACATCTGCAGGGGTCTCCGCTCTCCTCCCTCAGCAGAGACCACAGCTGGTTGAGGCTCCCCCCAAAGAGAGACCGGTGTCCAGGCTGAGTCCTGGAAATACCTTCAGTTCTGCCGTTTCTTTAGAAAACCAAACCAAGGCTCTGTTGACATAAAAGAGACTACAAACCACTGCAGAGTCGCAGTTGATGCGGCCTCAAATGACAAAGAGGAAGCTTGCCTGTGACAGAAATTCCACCCTTAGAAAAGAGGTTTGAGGCCCCCCTCCAGCTTCTCCACAGCCGTGTGTGACTCTGAGTAGGCCACTTACAATTAGACGTACAAGCGATGTTTCATCCTGGGTGTCTCAAGCTGTGGTTGTTTTGAGAGACCAGAGACGCGATTTACAAAAATGGCAGTACGTATCCCTCCAGTCGAAAGCAGTGGGCCCCATCGTCATTGTCTCTCCAGATCAGATGAGGTAAACATACAAAAACTTGGTTTGCTTTGTTTTTCTATAGCTGTCAACCATACAAATTCTGCTTTATAACTGAGAGTCAAGTCAAGTTCTTTCCTCCTTACTCATAAGTAACATTCAGCAGGCCAAATCAGGCCACAGCGATGCCAAAAATATATCTCTTTGGAACTTGGTAAACAATTTTGTTGATACTGCTGAAAATGGAGAACCATTTTCTTAGCGTGTTGGCTCCTCAGAGCTAATGACAGCTCATTTCTTTGAGTCTCTGAGATCGGCAGACCCAACTGTGAGAGCAACTGGGGCAGGCAGAGCTGTTGAATCGCATGATCATCCTCTGATGTTCCAGTTTACTTTAACTCCTTCTCAAGTTTCTGAAGCAAAAGGCTGTCTCGCATTCAAAGACACTGAAGCTGCAAAAGACTAGTCCCGAAACAAAGTCCCTGTAATGTTCCTTTTTCCCTTGCCTAGTTCACTGCCAGGCAAGTGTAGGACTACTTCTAAGCAGAAACACTCAAGCACAGTGCTAAAGACAGAATTTAGCTCTCTGGGAAGGCTGCTGTCAGGCCGTGGGGAGGGGAAGGAAGGCCAAAACTTGTGAGAGAAGGGAGAGAGGCGAGGAGAGTACCCTAAGCATTTGCCCTCACAATGCCCCTTTCTTCCATATCCTCACATTGTGAGCAGCTCTGAGCACGGTTTTGGGGGGACCATGAAGTCCTGGCTTCTTCTAATCCTTCTCACCTTGGCCCTTGGCATGTCTGGAAGACCACTCGCACCTTCTCCGGGTGAGTCCTGCAGTGATGTCCAGCAGCCTGCCCAGCACAGGTGCGGGCACAGTCCCCAGTGCTGAGAGGCAATGGGATCTGCAGCAAGCCAGCAGCTTGGGAGCAAAGAGCCAGAGAAGAAAATGGAAGAAAAGCAGAGGGAAACAAGTGGACAAGTACAGGGAAGAAATACACAAAAAAACTCAGAGCAAAATCTCTCTGAGCCACTTAATGCATTTTAATTCATTGGTTTGCTGGCATCTCTGAACACCAGGAGAGCTGGTTAAACACCAGAAAAGTGGCATGCTTGCCCTGAGGCCTGTCTGCACGTGCAGGCGTGGAGACCAAACAGGCAGCATGGAGAATGGGGCTGAAGTCTACGTGCTATGCGTAAGCACGTCATACATATGCAGTACCAGCACCTCTGAGACGTACACATTTATGAGTCAGGCCTTGCATCATGACAGGATAGGCTTAAAAACCTTAGGATTTTGATCTTTAAAGAAAACAATAAACAACAACAACAAAAAACATGACCATCAACACTTATGCTAAGAACTGTCAGGACTGGTGGATTCCTCTGATGAACAAATGCTAAGTTTGGATCGATTTGCAGCAAAAGGCTGATGATTTGATCCACAATTGCCTGATACATAATGCAAGGAAACAGCCTGGTTGGGGATGACTGGGCAGGAGGAAGAAACAGTATGTAACAGTTTTGACTTTTTTCATCAAATGAAGAAGGAAATAATATATGGATCTTCCTTCTCTTTGGCTAGTCACCCTGTGAAAGCAAGGGGATTGGTTTCTGTGGCTCAATAACCCAGGCTGCTGCTGTTTCATGAAGATCAATGTATCACTTAGTAGAAAGAGGCTTTTCAACTCTGCAAGATATTATCTGCCGATGGCTACCATGGTATTTATAGACATATCCATCAGTGTAACAGCAGGAAGCAATTCTCTAGGGGTCAAATTGGGTGGATTCCCCCCATTTAAATGCCATTATGAATGCAGCTTTCTGTATAGGATTAACCACTTAACCCACTGAATCCTGAACATCAGCAGCTATTGTTCACAAAAATTGATGATCTCCAGGGCTTACTTGGCTGTGGGATGGCTGACTTGTTTTCAGTGTCAATTATCTTTTCAAAGAATAAGGTTCTTTGTTAACCTCTGACTTGCTGAGCAGTGGTGAAGGCAGCCTAGTAAGTGCTTCACAGTTCTCTTCTAACCCTATGATTCAGGCAGCTCTAGCAATTTAGTCCCATGTTTGTCCTATTTCTGGCCAGTCTGAATCCTCCACTGTCACATGAGCGGTGAGAGCACAGAACCAGCTTTGATCACAGCAAACTTAGGAAAACAAAAAACAGCGGTTTGGAGGATGAAGTCACAAAGTTTGTGTGTGTTATGCAAAGTGTTTTAATGCGTCTAGCCTAGCTTTTGGTAATGATTTACAGAGCTAAGACTATTTTGCGAGTCACCTCCTTTGGGGATTTAGCATGCACTGATTCCATCTCCTAAAATTATCTGAGTATCTTTCTAGAACTGAGTTTCTTCTGGTGAACACACCTTTTGGCATGAGACACTCTTGCAAGGGGAGCTTAGAATAGGCCTATTGTTCTGGCAGCTTACAGCACATAGGGAATGTTAACTGCTGGTTAATTGTACACGAGAAAGACAGGATGCTGAGTCCTGGCATGAATAAGTGTTCTTGAACACAAATAACAAATCTGAGCTACTTACGGTTCTGTTCCCAATTGCCAAGGCTGCCAGCAGTCATATCTGTCCATCCACTCTCCCTTTCAAACTTAGCATGATCTCCTGATTCCCCTGTTTCTCTAAACTTTCCCTCTTGTTTGCAGTGACCTCCACCCTCATGACTTGGTTGTATTCCTGGTGCCAGCCTGACACACCTGCATGCAGCTATAATCTTCTGCTGTCTACTACCCTTCTGGTGCTTCCTCACAAATACACCTCATGAGAAACATGAGGGCGGATACTCTCTGTCCCCAAGTGCAAAAATTAAGTTCTGAGTCTCTGGCAGAATCCACCCCAGTCACCATCCCCATGGGACTGGTCAATGTTTATGGGTGAGTCTCGTTTCCATTACTTTGCTCATGAGTAATTTTCTTTTGCTAGTACACACAGCCACAGCATACTTCTGTTTCTTCGCTTTACCTTAATTCATTTCTTTTCATCCAAAGCTCTCAGAACACTTCATAAATACAACATAATCTGCAAAACTAATAACCCTTCTACCAGGTAGTAAAGACAATGAAAATATTATCTCTGTTTTATGAAAAGAGAAGCTGATGTTCAGAGAGAGAACAACTGTACAGGAAGAAATCTCTAGCCAATGAACTCTGCGTCTAAGATGACTTGGGATAATTTTAATGCTTGACATGTACCTTCCCAGGACATATTTAATTTTCAGCTAAATCAAGACACTTGTACAAGTCTATTAATCAGTAGAACTGCTTTAAAAATGACTACACTATATAGCTGTTCAATCATTTTGGAGACACCTGGAGCAGCTTAGGAAGTCAGTGTCAGGGCCGGTACCCTGACAGCACTGACAGACCTTCCATGCCCCGACCAGCCTCAGTGGGGACTCCCACCCTGCCCCTTGCTCCCTGTGTCCAGGGATGCGGGCTCCATTTAAGCTCCATTCTGGGCACCCAGGTCTGGCCTGAGCTCTGCTCTAGCTGTACGAGCCCGCGGTGCTGTCACTCTCCCCTGGGCAGACCTTGGACCTGTGTTGCAGTCCTATCTCCAGCTGCTCCCCACTGGACTCCTGGCGTGGACCCTGATCCTAATCCTTCTGGTGCTGGTGCTGCTATCAGCGCCTGATGCTGTCAGCCCTCTGGATCCCGCGGGTGTGACTGCACCCTGGTCAGAGGGCACTGCCCCTGCCTGCCCTGGGCTCGCGACGTGTCCTCCTCCACGGAGCAGCCCCGCTCTTGCTGCTCCCCGAAGCCCTTGTCCCCACAGCCAGGCCGCTCTCACACTGGAAATGCTGGGAAAGATCTTGCAAGCACTTCAGTGCAGAGCCACGAGCCACCTTGGTCCAAACCCTTCTCGGCAGTAGTTTAAAAGCGGCTGCTGTCTCTACAGTGAAGTGGCTGACATGCACTAACGCTGTTGTGTTACTGCTTTCCAGAGACAAGCCAGCATTGATCCGGGGTAAGAGTTAATTGTGGTGGGAATACCAAGCTGAATTCCCCCAGCTAGATCTGCCAAAGGGTGACTGCAGTTGGAGACAGGAAAGTTATAGCCTGAAGTTCACTTTGACTAAACCAAAAATATTTGAAACGCAACTGTCCTGATCTATGGTAGAGTTCCAAAATATAGTAATTACAGTTTATTAGCTTTTCCATAACATTTCAAGCAAGTTCTTTCAGGTTGCCTACACTGAGTCACTTTTTGGAAATAAACATTTTGGATCTAACCCTAAATGAGAAATCATTTCAGATTTGGTAATACAGACTGAGTTTTCAACTTCCTCCATGAACAGGCATCTGGAATGAAAATGTAGCTAGAAAATTCTGGCCTGCCCTTTCAGGCTGCTCAGGCTGCTTTTAAAGCTGAAAACCTCCAGGAGAGACAGCCGTTGGATTCCTTGCGGGCTGCCCTTCCCCCAGTGCCGAGAAGTAAACAAGTATGTTTAAGTCGACATAAACTAATTGGACACCTGATCCTACATTCGTCTGCATCCAGTATTGCTATGACGCTGCTGAGAAAGATGAGAAGGACCAGCAAGTAAGAAGGGGGCAGAGGTAAAGAGAACATCAATTCGCAGGAGAAATGGGGGTAATATGCTGCTCTAGGCATTAATTTTACATAAACCAGAATCATACCTCTCAATCCAGTAACGCCCTAAAATAGCATGCAGATCTTCCAAAGGACGGGGAAAATCCCACCCCAAAAAAGAGAGATGGTGCTTTTTCATTACCTACATAAAAAAAAAAGCTTGGAGACAAATTAATAAAATAAACAGTGGCTTCTTAATTACTCTCTCAAGTTTGTGAAACAGCAATCAGAGACGTCCTGCCTGCCGCGGCCCCGGTGCCCAAGGGGTGCACAGCGGTACGTCTGCCCTGGAACAGCAGACGCAGAGGTTGCATCAGTGAACGGTCCCTTCCCAGCCGATCCTCTCCTCTCCAGAGCGATGGATGCTGTTACCAGGCAACTCTGCAGTGCTGCCAGCTTTCCTAAAACAACCTCCAGCTGCAACTTCCATGGGCATCACAAGACCCAGACAAATAAGAGCCACGACCAGCCGTCTGAGACACGAACAAGTTTGTTAACGTCGGTAATGTTTGCTGCAGTTTCCAATTCAAAATGTAGAACATGTAGGATCTGTTCGTAGCGGGAATTGACAGGAGGTCACAGTAAACTTTCAAATCGGGGACAGATGTCTTAAAAACACTGAAAAAGACACGTACTGAGGAGTTATGAAGCTAAGTCAAAATGATATGATAGGTTATTTGAGAAAATACATTTCTTTCTTCCTATTTGCCCTATGGTATCAGTACTTTCAGGATTCACTTTGTCAAGTGTTTCTCCCAACCATGAGAGCACACTTCACTTTTGAAAAAGAGGAAAGATAGAGATTAATGGATAACAACTGATTTCAGCAGGTGGGGCTCAACGAAGAGATATTAACTATTAGAAGGGCATGCAACTCTGAATCTGAGCAAAAAGATGCACTGCCAGGCACACAGGATTTAATTGACCCACGCTGATGACAGCCTTCAGTGTTTTCTCACAGATAATAACTGGTTGCAGAAAAGAAGAAGCCTTAGGCTTTTAACCGAACTGGTCACCTTAAAGCTATGAAATGCCCCACCCAGCACTAATTATTACTATTATAACAGTAACAATGAAATAAAAAGTAACAGCTGTTATGATCTGCCTGCTGCCTTGCCAAGTCTGGCATTTTGCTCCACATGGAACAAAGAAAGAGGCGTAATCAATTCAAAATCACCCTTTGTTTCGGGAAGCTTTTGCCATTATTTAAGAAAAACTCAAGTTACTACAAGTTGTGGAAACAACTCTGCGTTTCCAGTTTTCTGGTTTCCAGTGTTTGCACCTTACACAGTGGTTGTGGTTCAGCGGTGAAGGTTACAGCGGGGATTTGCTCACACTTCAATGCCATGCAACACCCCCAGCCGGACTGTAGCTACGAGTACCCCTGTAGTTTTCTTTCCTGTCTTCTACCATCCTTGCCTGTTGTTTATATGGGTTTTCATGCAGCCAAAATAAGAGGCGAGTGCTTTAAAAAACAGTAGCTAGGAACACCAGCAGGGGGGTTCAAAATCAGGTGAGTCACCTCTTAGTAGTTCTATGTTTAAAACAAAAAAATACATTTGATTCTGTCCCATACTAAGTAAAATAGAAAGCAGAAGGTCATGCTTGGCCATCTGTTCAATGCACAGGCGGAAAGTGTTCACCTTCACACAACCGGGGGCTCTAATGACAGCCTGCCAAGAGCTAGAGGGAGCCCTGAGTTTGGGCTAATTGAAGGGAACTGCAGCCAGCTATCTTCATATTTAATAGGGGTGCACTGCTCGTGGAAATTACAAGCAAATTACAGGTTCCAGCATGTAATGGTCTAGCCAGACCCAAACAAAAGCACGTGGTGGTGAAGATGGAGCGCTGCACGCTGGGACCTTCACTCTCTGTGGCCCTTGTTGCCTTATATATAGCTACGAAGTCCTGCAAAACTCCACAGCTTTCCTAGAGACTGTGCTTCCTTCAGCTGTGCTTATAATGCCTTTTATAACGTGCAGCTCTGCTGTGTGCTTTTGTATGGATGTAAAGGTGTTTCTTTCGCTTCAAATCAAATCATAGGGCCTCACAGTTTCTAGCTCCAAGCCTCCCTAATGCTGCTAATCTTGTATTAACAACCTACTGACACAGAAGAGACCGCAGAAAAGACTGATTGCCAGCTCCCTGACCCTGTAACCGCGTGCTGGTCAGATCTGGATTAATACTTGAGGCGATTTGCCTCAGGAGGCCTTCTCCAGGTGCCTGTAACTCTAAACTCTCCTTGAACTGCTTCGCAGGAGCGGGAGGAGGGGAACCTGTGAATTCACAGCTGATGAAGACACAAACAAGGCCCCTCTGCAACTCGCTTCATTTCTATTCCAGTATAAAATCAGGATGACCGCAACCAAAAATCCTAGATTTCAGACCAGAGGCAAGGAGCCAGGCCTCATCACCCACGACACAAAATCCACCATGATGCTCCTTCTTAGGCAAGTTTGCTTGAATTTAGCTTTTCTGGTTACAATAAATGGTTATCCAGGAAGCAGGAGCACAGTCAAGTATGTTGACTTCCTCCAATATTTTTGTAGGGGAATAGTCCTCCTGCGTAGGCTAATTCAGGTATAAGAGTGACTCTTCCAGTTTAAAAACAGTTTGTGCCGTTCTCATTTAGGGAAGGCTGGAAAAACAGCGTCATTCTGATTTGGTGATGAGCGTCCGCACGTGACAGCTCAGTTTACCAGCCCAAACCGCCTCACGCTTCGCTCCCCGTCCCGGCCGAACCTCCTGCATTTGCAGCACCGTGCCATGGCCCTACACAGCAGGAGGAGGCTGTGGGGCCGGCCGAGCGGCTGTGCCCAATCGCAGCGAGAAATAAGGGCCACAAACTGCACCTGGACTGCAAGGAGAGTGCCAGGGAAATGAAGGGAGGCCGCTGGGGCTTCGCTCTTCTGAGGCTTGGAGGTCGAGCATCCCTCACCTCCCCTGGGACGGTTCTGTTGTGGAAGAATTTTGTTTGGCTCATCAACAGATTGCTAGTAAATGGGTAACTGTTCCTGAAGTTAAACAATTCTGTGCGTTACCATCTTCTGCAGGCCAGGGAACGGTAAGAGTTGGGCCTTCAAGGCACCACACTGTCCCCTCTAGGAAGACGGATGAAGTACAAAAACATTCTGCCATGCCTTACAGAGACGTTAATTTTACCCATTATTATCATTATTAGAAGGCTACTTGTTCCACCATAGCTTCTTAACCAACCACACTGCAACTGCTGCTTAGAGCAGCTCCTACCTCTCCCCTGCCCTTCTCTGCCTCTAACTTACCGCAGTGTTATTGCAGCTCATGTATCTTTCCATAGTTCTTTATTAAAAAAGAGCATCTGCAAGAAAACAGGATCTGACTCACCCCACAGCACAGCAGCTCCTGCTACTTACTTTCCCACCTGAAACAACAATCCCACTTCCAAGTCCCTTCCATTGCCACAGTTCTTGTATCGCCTGTGCACCGCAGTGCTGTCCTTCTAAGGAACAGAATATTCTTGGCTGCTCTCCCCAAGAGACATTCTCGAACAAAATCTTTGCATATTGCAGACTCACCTCATTTTCATGCCGTCTCGCTCCTTTTCAGCATCTCAGTGAGGAGTATTTGGTGAGTGTGAGGCTTTTTCAAAATTGATTCCTTATCCATATTTGGGAATTTGTGCTGGGCACTAGCTGGTACAAGCCAGAGTCTTCCCACAGTGCACTTTGGGACTTGTAGTTCCCAAAAAGGAATGTTGTTTTCCAAATTGCAGGAGCCAAGCAACAGTAACAGAAGCCCGAACGGCCTTTATCCCTGCCTTTGCTTAACTGCTCGGCCCTGCCTTCTGCAACGTTTCTGTGCTGTGGCTTAAATGGGCTGAATTTGTCTGGGGCCTCTTCCACAGCTCGTAGCACAGCACACAAGCACGCACCGCCTTGTGAAAGCTGCTGCTGCTGCAGAGCACTCGTCCCATCACCGTGAGGTGCCAGCACTCGGTCCTGCCACCTGTAAGCAGCCACTTACAGAGTTAGCACCAATTTTTATGGATTCTCCCCACACTTTGTTCGCTATATCCAGCACTGAAATGGCATGGAAACTTCCTTTAAAAACTGTGCTTCACTCTTTTACATGTTTTGCATTAGTAACTTTGATTTATTTAATTAAATAATTATAGTAGGGGATCAGCATTTCAAAACAGTATAATAAATCCTGCCTCTTCTGTAGACATTCATTTCTGAAGAGAGTTTTCACAGAGTGCAATAATTATTTTGCAACCAAGACACCCTATTGTTTTAAAATACCAGTTAAAGAAGAATGTGAAACATTTTATATTGTTGCCTGTAGGGTACTGATGGAGATACTGTTATGATTACCCAACTCCATTTAATAGTTTAATTTGCTTAAAGCAGCGGGCGCTGGGTAGCTGAAGAAAAGATGCCAGAGGAGCATAACCATTCCTGGGGGTGTTCAAGGAAAGGTTGGACCTGGTGCTCAGGACATGGTAGTAGGGTGATGGTTGGACCAGATGAGCTTGAAGGTCTTTCCCAACCTTAATGATTCTATAACCCGAGCAGAGGAAGGCACATGCCTGTCCAACACAGGATCCTGCTGGCAAAGCCGAGCTTCAGAGAGAGCCATGTGCGGGAGCACACAGGGAGTGCTCCCCCACTACCAGGCACTCCAAAGCCCTTCTCCCGCTGGCTGTTTATGCTGAGGAAAACCACAGGACCACAACTTTATCGCCTTGCTCCAAAGCAGCACCTGAAAACCTTTGAATTTGGCAGGCGGCAATGCTTGTGCTGCTGTGACACCTTGCGGCCGCTGAGGGGACAAAGCGGTGACCTTCTCGGGGCACTTTGACCCCCTGCTGCTTACGACACCGAGGTGGAGGGTTGCTCTTTGGGTTTAGTCGTTCTCCCCTTGGCAGCCAGACGAGTAAGAAGGGCTTCCCCTTCACTTCGGTTAACCCCTTTAACGCTTAGCACCGAGACAAAGCCAGAGACGTGCCCTGACCCTAAATAAAGCTGTCGCATGCAGGCACATGCTTGTGGCACAGCGGTCCTCCCTTGGGGCAGCACCTATCTCCAGGGTGCTGCTGAACGAGCGGCCCTAATAAACAACCCTTGGGTCGCTCTCTAGCCAGAATTTTGTCAGAAACCGCCCCTCGCCACGACGCGACCCAAGGCTGACAGGAACTACATTTCCCGGCGAGCGGCACAGAAGATGGCTGCCGGGTCAGCCCTCGCGCCGCCGGGGGGCGGTGGCGGCCGCCTTCTGCCGGCCTCCCAGGGAGAGAGGGCGGCCCCTGTGTGCCCGGGCGGCTCCCCGTGTCCGTCCCACTCGAGGGGGGCTCGGGGGGGGCGGTGGTGGCGGCGCTGGAGCCGGATCTGGGTGCGGGCGGGCGGCGGGCGGCGAGGCTCGGTCAGGGCGGCAGCGGCAGCCCGCCCGCCGCCGCCATGAGCAGCGTGCCGCCCGCCTGCTGGTCCCCGCTGCCGGCCCAGGCCGCCTCGCTGCTGGAGGAGGCGGCCGACCTGCTGGTGCTGCACCGCGACTTCGCCGCCGCCCTGGAGCGGTGTGAGGCAGGCTGCGGCAGCCTGGGGCCCGGCCCCGGCCCCGGCCCCGGCCCCGGCCCCGACACCGGCCCCGGCATGGACACCGGCCCCGAGAGGTGTGAGGGGGGCGGCTCCGGGACGCGGGAGTAACTGCGGGCCTGCCCGCCGGGGTGTCCGGGGCTGCTCATGGGGGTGGTCTGCGGTTTTAGGGGCTTTCTGCGTTTAGTAAACCCAGTCTTTTGTATAAAAGACTCTGCATGCCTGTCATCCCTCAAACATACATAGAAACCTTCCCTGCTTGCTTCTAGAGGTACAGACTGGGCACATAGAGCGTTATCGAGCTCCCCTTTTTGAGGGGGAGTAGAGGTAGAGGAGAGGAGGGAAGGGAGGGGCAAACTGCTGGTACAGAACCATAAAGTGCTAGCTAAAGTAGCTCGTAAGAAGGGATGCAATGGGAAATTTGGTTATAAGAAGCACTTACATGTCTGTCTTTGTTACCAGTTCTGCAGAAGTGAAGTGCTCCCTCTGTGTCGTGGGCATTCAGGCTCTGGCTGAGATGAACCGGTGGAGAGAAGTTCTGTCGTGGCTCCTGCGGTATTACCACGTCCCTGAACGTCTGCCTCCAAAAATTATGGAGCTGTGGTGAGTGTGGGTCTGTGGCTGCCGCATGCAGAGGGCCTGTGTTAGTTAAGTTTAAAAGCGGGACAGACTTGAATATTGTGTGATGTTTTCACCTTGCAGGTTGCAAGGATGAAAGTGGAACATGGGACCTGTTCTCACAAAGAAAAACAATAAAATAAAAAAAACTGAGTTTGTTTCTTTTGCAGAATTTTTTTTTTTTTTTTTTTTTACTCTGGGTTCATAATCAGGTGCTAAATGTAGTGAGCCTGCTCTCGCTGCCATTGGGAACGTCTGGGCCAGTGTGTGCTGGAGCATGCCAGCTGGCAGCTTGAAGGCAATGAAGTACAAAAAGGGTGATTCTGAGGGAGAACTGCTCCCCTGGGAAATGTCTCTGTACCTCAAGTGCAAACCTTGCTACATGCTGTGACCATAGCTGCTTCTGGGTAGTAACTGCAAGCAATCTCAACTTTTACAATGCTACTGTTTTCTATTATTTCTTTCTTGTGTTGCAGTATCCTGTTGTATAGCAAAGTGGGAGAGCCCCAGGTGATGCTGGAGGTTGGCAGTAGCTGGCTGAGAGACCTAAGCAATAAGAGCCTTCCTGAGTATGGTTCATTGCTGGAGCTCTATCTGTTGCGTGTGTTGCTTCCACTTGGCCTATTTAAGGGGGCAGAAGAGCTCGTAGACAGCTGTGATGTTTTAAACAGTGAGCAGAAGCTAGCATTTTTCAAGTCCATTTGTGAATGCCAATGTCAGTGGACTCAACAGGAAGAGATGCACTCAACTGATGAAGAGAAGCAAGACAAAGCAACAGAGACTGTGTTGGGTAGGCTTTCCCTCTTGTTTGTACTCCTTTTTTTTATTATTATTATTTTTTAATTTATTTAAAGTTTTAGAGATACACATATCTTAAAGATTACCAGAATAGTTCAATCTGGACTATGATTGGTCATCAACATCTGTGTGTTCTGTGTCAGTACCTATGAACTGTCTGCCCTCTTCCTTATAGTCTGTGATGGTCCATCCCAGAAAATCTGTTTGTGCCATAGAGCTGTTGGTGAGATGGCTTTCACAAGCACTCAGGACTTTGCAGTGTGTACAGACCGCAAACTCTCACTGGCACATTAAGAGAAGTGAGTTCCAAAAGTAAAAGCTTTTGCAGGCCCTGTGATCATTGAAGCCATCTCATTTGCTGCTGTCTGAAACCAGAGTCAGAGCAGTGGCTTTGGAAAGAAGCAATGTAGTCTCTTACCAGCCGTTCCATTGCTTTTTCTTCCTTAAGTATGGTTATATAGCGGTGGTGTCCTTTTACCAGTGAGATGGCAACCGAAGCCATCTTATGGAACACGTCCTTAAATGAGTGAGTGGCTTCAGTTCACATACAGTTGTGCAATGACTCTTCACATCTGGCTCGAACTGATTTGCAGTAGTACCTACCCAATCCTGTTCATCCCTCCCTAACAAAGGTAGTGAGAATTAAGTATGTGTTAATAATGATGCCAGGCCATACCAGCCATGACGAAGTCCTGCTCGGTATCACTGAAGGAAATGGAAGACAATTATGTTTGCTGACAATTAAAAAACCTATTTAGTCTAACCAATGCTCAGAGATGAGAATTATTTTCCAGGTTCTGAAATGCTTAGTAATAAATTTATTATATATTAAAAAAAATACAGAAAAAAAGCTGTGCCAAGGAAAACAAATCTAACTAGCCATCCTATAAAGGCACTTTGTTGGCTCTTTGTATTCTCTACTACTTCTGCAGTAGAAGTCAAGTCCATGTTGAAGAATCCACATCTGGCATTTAAAGCTCTGCTTCTCCAGCACTGTAAATCACTTTATCTCCCAGGAGAGAAGCTGCAACTACTGTGGTATAAGTTGATGGCTTAAAAAATGTATGGAGAATTGTATCATAAAGTTGTACTGTTTCTCTGTTCCCTTTTTAAAACCACCAAAATAATAATAATAATAAAAAAACAAACGAAGAAAAAAACAACAACAAAAAACACTAAAACCACAAAAACATCTCAGGCCAACTAAAATATGAATAGTCTTACCTTATTTATATTAATTTCCTAGTATCTGTATGATTTTTTTTTTAACTTTACCATAACAGCTTCTCTGTTCTCATTTTCTAGGTGCTCTGTCCCAAAAGCTCTTAACCATGTTGACATTGCTACGAAGAGCACTCAGGTCCATGTCAAGCCACTTCTATTTACTTCCTTACAAAAAGATGCTCTTGGCTACTTTTCTGCTGTACCTTGTGGTAGTGAGATTAGATCCGGGTACGGTATTAAGATTTCCTTTTTTTTTTTTTTTATCCCTTAATGGCTACAGAAGAAAATTGTTGATTTTAATAGATTTGGTCTGTATGAATGTTTCATCTCTGGGAGACACAAAAACTGGCTAGGAACTTATTATTTGGGCTTGTTTCAAACGCTTCCAGTTGCAATCCATCTAGAAAGACGCAGCTCTACAAGAGTCCGTTTCCTATCAACCGTTATTCCATCCTCAGTTCTTTCCAACAGACGAGGCACTGACTGCGAGAGGCAGGCTGGGCTGTCCTAGACTCAGCCTCTGCCACCTTGAGGTGCTACAAGGTGAATGTCTCTTGGAAGAGTGATTGCCTCCTAGGGCTGTCCTGTCAGGAAAGCGGAGACTTGCCCAGGGCAGCAGTGTAGTCATGCTTTTGAGCTGCTTGTGCTGGAGCCTTGCAAGCAGTGGCTGGAGCTGTCACTGAAGAACGGGCTGGTCCCATGACGTAGATGTGGCTGCTGGGGTGTGGAGGGGGTGGGTGTTTTCTTTGGCTGGAGACACTCCTTCTGCTGTGTGGTGGGCGCTCCGTGGCTATTCTGCAGATAGTCCACTGGAAAATACTGAAGAGACCTTGCTGGGGATGGGAGTAGTGCCTGGGGTGAAGGCCCAAGTACTGAACTGAGCAGGAGGAAATAAGATGTCAAGGTTTCCATTAACTCTAGTTGGATTAGTTCTTTCTCAGTATGTTTGGTATTTCTTGGCCTTTCATTATAAAAGGTAAAACTGTCTTGCTTTGTGTTTTGTTCCACAGCTTCTCCCACATCATTGCCATTCCTTTGCAAACTGGTCCAGCTCTTCCGACAGGCTTGGGCAGCTGTACTGTCTCCAATCCATAGGCCTCCAATTCGAGATTAAGTGTATTTCACCACAGAACATGTTTTTCTCTGCTGCTGCGGAAGTGTCAGCTTGTCTCGAGGACTTCATGAGGCTCTTCGAGGACTGTTGAGATCTGTGTCCTAATGGAGATGACTACCTGTGAACTCCCGTGTAGCAGTACCTTCCTTTCTTCAGACAGGGAACGGTGGTATATGAATTTTGAAACCACGCCAAGTATCTCTGACATTTTCTTGTCTGTTAAACACCAGTCCAACTCTAGGGTAAAGCCACGCCTTCCATAATCTATAACTGATTAAGGCACTCATTTGGATGTAGCTCTTGAGTGAGAGTTGTATGGACGGTTAGGAAGCATGCTCCCTGAGATGTTTTGGAAGAAGGTTCCATCCTTGCAAATACCAGGCAGTTCACTGAACAACTGAAATCACATTCCTGGAAGCATGACTGTGAAAGGCAGTGGAGTACCAGTAATTAGGGGAATATTCTGTTTGGCCTGAAGACATCTAAAATGCCCAGTTCATCCAGCATGGGATGTAGGACAAGCCTGTGGAAGAAAAACGCTGCAGAAGATGAAGCCTGTTGCATTTTGAACGCCATGGTTTCTCTTGTGACTGATACCTCCTCATACAGGCGCCCTAGATTTTAGTCATATCTAAGCCAGAAAACCTAGGTGGTGTGCCACAAATACTGTGGTGCTGCACCTGCTGTTCTTAAATGCAAATGACAGTGCTTTGTGCTTGCCTGATGTGCAGTAATCCTTAGGAGCACGTGGCAGTGGTAAGGAAATAGATTTATTTTTTTAAACTGTATTCCATATTATTGTCTAGTTGAACAACAACTGAAGTTGTTGCATTGTTTTACTCTTTCCCTACCTCTTGCTTTGTTTATGTAGATGTCAGAAAGTCTCTGTGTGTCTAGAACCCATCTTCCCACCCCTACATCCAAAGTCATGATTTACATGGTAAACATTTAGCAATGTCCTATCATTCACAACAAAAGCTTATTAAGAGGTAGAAAGAGATTTCTCTGAGATCCCCCAAACCTTCCCAAAACTGTAGCAAGAAAATTGCTGTATTTGCAGGTGGTTTGTTAGCAGACTGACCCCGTTTCTGACCACCTCAGGCAGAGACTGGAGATTTGCAGTAAAACAATTGATTTCTTCTCCATCCACCTATCATAGATTGACAGTGAGTAATGCCAAAGGAGAGAGTGCAGATTATTTAAATATGGCTTCTGCTGAAGCAAACTATGTGTGCTGGAGAGAACAACTTAGAGGCACGGAGCCGTTGTGGCAAACATAGGCAGCCTTCCTAGCATCTGTGCCAAGAGGATTCAGGCTCGCTGACGTCAGTCAAAATTACAAAATGGGAAACAAAGCCACCTTTCTGACAGGCAAATCCTATCCAACACACCAAACTTGTGAAAAGTAGCCTATATGTATCCCACTGCAGTGTATTACAACAGTAGCCCCCTTCAAATGGATTGTTTGTCTCTGGCAATAGCTATACACTGAGGTGGCAGCTATTTCTGTTTCATTTACAAGGAGAGCAGCCTGTTGGTGTCATTATGCTGTGTGCCCTCTGCTAAAATAATTTTGTCCAGTTCTTGAGTTATCCCAATAGATATCCCCTCCTTGAGTTATCCCCTCCCCTCAACGTTTTTGTTTCCAGTAGGACTTTACATCAGGATAAGCAGCACATAACTTTTTAATATGGTGAAGCATTATTTCTTATACACTCTGTAGATAGGGAAGAGCTGCTCTTGATACTGCTAGGTGATTTTTGTAATCCAGCTGTCAGTGTGGCTACAGCTCCTTGCAACCAACACTTGACAGGAAAACCAGGTAGAATCAAACACAGAGGGTCTGGCTGGAGTTGAGTTCTTCCAGAAAGTGACTAGGTTGTATCTACTGGCCACTTGCTTTGTAAGGCCTTGCTCTACATACTTTATGTTAATAAATAAGTTAATAATAAGTCAATAAAATAGTAAGCTTCCCTCTGAAGTCAGGTCAAATTGTTAACAACACTTGACTGTTTAGATAAAAAACATATGTTTGCTCCAGATTTCGATTAATACTTTCAGTTACATGGCAGAGCTGCCCGTTTTGGGGCTTGGGATCAGTGGTCTGCACAGACCATACGCTATTTTTTAAAATTCTGATAAATATCACAGCCACTCGTTAACCAGAACTTTAACCTTCAACTTGATTTTAGTTGCAGGTTAGCAACCTTCACTTCTTTTGAGTACTGCTGATTTTGCATTTGTATTGTATTTAGTTCATTATGAGAGGGAAGAAGGCAGAAATGAGCAATCTGTTTTTTTTGCAATTAATACTAAGCCTGCAATATTTAATTTTCACAATAAAATGACTAATTATTTACGTCATTGTAGAGTTGCTTATTTGTGCTGTGATTAAGTGTATCAAAGCTTTTGTACTTAATGTGTTGACACTAGAGATTTTTGAAATAATTTCTGGAGATGTTTCAGTATGTGTCTGCATTGTACGGGCATATATGAATTAAGCAGAGGACTTGTTAATTAAGTAGAAACAGGTCTGCATTTTCATAGGAGTTCAGAGAGTGATAGTTACTTTCCGTGAAAGATGCAGCATATATATTTTTAATATTTAAGTGTCTCTGTGTACCTTGGGATGGCCAAGATCAGTACTACTGAGAATAAAGTACCTGTTACTTATCTTTAGCTGCGTTTTTTCTCTGTGCTGTCATTCTAACATGGAGGGAAAAGATGTAGCCGTGCATAGTTCCACAGGAATCCTACGATTTAAGGCTTGTTCAGAGAGAATGTGCGTGCCTGCCATGTGTATGTGAACTTACTGCTCGTATCTCCAGAAGTAAGAGCAAATGATAGTCTTTTGCTTTTTTTTTTTTTCATCCTCTTGCTGGATGCAAAGAACTGGTATTGGCACATACTGTAGGCAGCTGAAGGGTTGAAGAACAGTTGTCTATGATCAGCTAAACAGGTGTCACAAAGAAAAGAAGGCCAGGAGATAATCCTGTGTATTTTGTCCACAGATGATGAAATAGCCAATCAAGTGGAACTCCTTACAGTCTAACCTGTTCCCCAACTCATTTCAATCGGGGGAAGTTACGCAAGTTGACTGCAGCTGAATGGAGGACACAGTCACCTTTGTCAGAAAGACACAAAATGCCACCTTTTGAAAGTATTAGTGAAGAAATTCTGAAACGATTACTCTTTACAATGAGTTACCAGTAGCATATTCACCAGTTGTAAGCAAGCATTTTAAGGAAGGAAAACAGTTATTTGTGAAGACATGCCTTATCTGTTAAAATACTGGCTGCTAACATCAGCTGCAACTTTTTTTTATTTATTTTTTTACTAATGTTTAGTATGGAGAACTAACTGGGAAGACTTTCTTAACAACAGACTATAGGGCTGGGTGAAAGCAGGCTACTGGTGTAACTGGAGCGGGTGCCATGGGAAGGTTGCCTGGGAGAGATTGTGACCTCTCCTCCCTACACTGTGATGCTGCAGGCCACCGCCAGCAAAGAAAGAATGCGCTGCCCCCCTTGCATCAGGTTGCCTGTACAACAGTAGAAACATCAGTAACCACCGCTTCTGCATCCAATCCAGAAAAGAAACACACAGGAGAAACCATGGTAAGAAAAGAATCAGGTTATTTTATGAGATAAGGAACCATGAGTCTAGCCTTTGTTTCCTCACTACTCTGGTCAAGGTCTGAGTGAAGGTGGGAAGGCTGAAGGGACTTTTTTTGCTTCAGCATTAGAACCGTGACTAAAGGAGGGGGACCAAAGATGGGTGTTCACAATCTGTGATCTTTCTAGGCATCTCTACATTTTTTGAGTAGCCTAAACCAGGGAAAAATCTGTAATTCTTGTACTGTGTCCAAGATTTTGCAATTGAGAGATTGGGTGAATCTCATTAAAAGCCTGTCAAGCCCGGTTTCAAAAGCAGTTCTTGAGAAATGAAAAGATTACCACAACCTCTTGTGAGGTTAGTAAGCACTAGGAGAACCTCTCTTAGCGTTTGTTTCTAGTCCTGTTTCTCCTCAAGCACGCAGAGGCATGTTTTTTTTTGTTTGTTTGGTTTTGTTTTTTCCCCCTTATGGAACAACACTACAAATAGATGCAGCTGGCACAATAATGAAATTAATTGCATAATGACAATTACCGTGCTAAAGTATTTTCGAATTTGCATAACTTTGGTCTCCTCATTGCTTTTTACTTGATCCTAATTTCAATCAGTGCCACAGTGGTACACTTAGATTACAAACTGATGGGTTTCTGTGACTACAGAAAACACTGTTTCCCTAGATTGCATAGTCAGTTTTGAGAATCTAGTAGAAAACTCTTCCAATAAGAGTCAACTTTTCTTAAATTGAATTAAAATTGCCCAGGGAATGAGCTGAAACAATCAGGAGTTGAATGAATTAAGCTACTAAGGACACTTTAATTCCAGTTACTTTAATTTCTATGAATTTATTTATTCTGCACCTAACACACGTTCAATAGAAGGTTAGTGATTAGAAGATACTTCATTCCCTTTGCTTTCTCTATATGTCAGTAAGGCAGCATAGCTGTACCTTGTCCCAGACAACAGGATTTGGCTGCTATTCCTCATCTGGGACCTACTATAGTTTATTCTGTATATTTATATACAGTTTTTCTATCTGTGTGGGCTTACAAGCATTTACACATAGGCCATGTACATACTCTACATCATGTGTAGACACAGTTGCAAATCTCTAGTTGTTGTCCTTAGTGTTTCTTTCTGCACACGACAAAATATTTATCTACCTATTTTTAAATAAATGTTAGAACATTTTTTGTTAATTCCAGCCTTGTGGAAATTTTTTGTAATCATTGGTTTATTTGGGGTTTCAGATAGAATCAATTTATAGGCTGTTAGGATACTCATTGTTTCTTTTCACCATTCCCCTTATTTTCCCACTATAGCGCGAGTGCATCTCTGTTCACATTGGCCAAGCTGGAGTTCAAATTGGCAACGCGTGTTGGGAACTCTTCTGTCTGGAACACAGCATTCAGCCAGATGGCACCTTCAGCGACCCACCCAGCAATGACGACTCTTTTGCCACATTTTTCAGAGAGACGAGCACTAGAAAATATGTACCCCGGGCTATTATGGTGGACTTAGAACCAACGGTAGTAGGTCAGTATGGAACCAATCTTGGAACATTGAAATGAATTAACTCTTCTGTGTGGCAAAGCTCAGATCACTGAATAGCAGGACTCTCCCTTATCTTTAGGGATGATCCTGACCTCCAGGTAGAATATTCAAAGATTTTAATAGCAAATATTACTAAAATATGTTATTCTCAATTGAAATGATCATAAAATCGTAGAAAGGTTTGGGTTGGAAAGGGATCTTAAAGATCATCTAATTCCAATCCCCTTGCCATGGGCAGGGACACCTTCAACTAGACGAAAACTGATTCTGTCATGGATGCCTTAACTAATAATAAAATCAAAAGTTTGCTATTGTCTAAACCCACACTGGTTATGAGTACAGTTTAACCTACTTAAAGAGGTTCCTTTCTAGTCTTTTGTGTGTGTGAGTGATTTTATTTTTCTTTTGCTAACTGTGGAAAATGCTTTCTTCATATTCATATGTAAGACAGGAGCGTGGAGAATCAGAAAGCAGGAGTGTCCTGAAAGATGTTTTACTCTTGCAAATCTTTTCTAATAATTCACCTGAGGGTTCTCTTCTAAGCTTGTACATTTTCTCTGTTGTTCAGATGAAGTGCGGACTGGCACCTACCGGCAGCTTTTCCACCCAGAACAGCTGATCACTGGAAAAGAAGATGCAGCAAATAATTATGCACGTGGCCACTACTCCATTGGCAAAGACAAAATTGACATGGCATTAGATCGTATCCGCAAACTGGTATGCACTATTACATTGGAAGCAAGACACTTGGTGGGTGGGAGGGGATGTAACATGTCATACATTTTTTTTGATAGTGGCTCTCATTTTGTTTTTACTACTGTCATTGGCTCAGAACAGAAAAATGTGTTTACTCAATGTCCAAGCTTAGTTTTCATATGAGTGGAAGACTTAAATGGGAAACCTCAAATATTGCTGTACCATTGTTATTGTTAGGAAAATATATATATATATATATATATATTGCTCTAGTGATACACTAGCCTGAGATTTATAGGGGAAAACAGATGATGTGGATTTCCTGGTAAAACTGCTAACCGTTTTGCTGTGCATCCATACGGGTATTGCTGTTTCTATCTGAGGTGTAATTTAAGATACGCTCACTTATTCTTTCACTTTTCCTGTTGTTTTTTCAGGCTGATGCCTGTTCTGGACTGCAGGGATTCTTGATCTTCCACAGCTTTGGTGGAGGCACTGGCTCTGGCTTTACCTCCTTGCTGATGGAGCGCCTCTCTGTGGATTACGGAAAGAAGTCCAAACTAGAGTTTGCCATCTACCCAGCCCCTCAGGTCTCCACCGCTGTGGTGGAACCATACAATTCTATCCTCACCACACACACCACCCTGGAACACTCAGACTGTGCTTTTATGGTGGACAATGAGGCTATCTATGACATCTGTCGCAGAAACCTGGACATTGAGCGCCCAACTTACACTAACCTCAATCGACTCATCAGCCAGATTGTCTCCTCCATCACTGCCTCGCTGCGCTTTGATGGTGCCCTCAACGTGGATCTGACAGAATTCCAGACAAACCTGGTTCCCTACCCACGCATCCACTTCCCCTTAGTGACCTACGCCCCCATCATCTCTTCTGACAGAGCATATCACGAGCAGCTCTCGGTGGCTGAAATCACCAGCTCCTGCTTTGAGCCCAACAACCAGATGGTGAAGTGTGACCCACGACACGGGAAGTACATGGCTTGCTGCATGCTCTATCGAGGTGATGTAGTTCCCAAAGATGTCAATGTAGCAATTGCTGCCATCAAGACCAACAGGTCCCTCCAGTTTGTTGACTGGTGTCCAACGGGCTTCAAGGTGAGAAGGGTTGTCATGAGCTTCTCTTTCATGTTTTAAGAGCAGGTTCATTTTAGCTGAAAACTTGTATTTAAAGTTTTAGATCTTGCATGCTTTTCACTAGTGAGAAGAATGAACTTAAGAAAGGTGTGTGTGTATAAAATGTGCCCTTTCTCCTAATGACATCCCACTGACACAGACTTATAAACCTTTAAGTAAATGGGAGTGTATATACTATTTTTATATTCATTACTGGGACAACGTCAACCCTGTAAGACTCTAAACTTAAAATATTGCATTCTAAAAGAAAGATTAAGGTAAGGCTTACATTCTAAAGACACTGCTGAGAGTGTCCTTGATGAGATTTAAAAAAAAAAAAAAAAAAAACAAATAACAGTATCAATAATACATTGTTGGTAAGTGAAACATTTCTACAGTATCTCCATGAACAGACACTTTTGCCAATTTTGTCAAGCATATCAACACATTCTTGTGTTTTTCTTCATTGAGAATCCTGTTCTGGTCAGTGGCTCTTTATTTTACTTGGGTCTTGGGTGAGAGTAGGAACTGACTTGCACACAAAACATGTCTTGAATGACATTAGACTTGACAGGGATTATTTCACCAACATAATTTGGGTTTTTCCTTACTTTTTTTTTTCTTCCGCTCAGCAGTGGCTCTACAATTTTCTTAACCTGTTTATTTTCTCTTTTTATCCCTTTTCTTGTAACTCTTTTTTTGCAACTGTCTTTTTTACTGTTGTTTGCAGGTTGGGATCAACTATCAGCCTCCCACGGCTACGCCAGGAGGAGACCTTGCCCAAGTCGAGCGAGCGGTCTGCATGCTGAGTAATACCACAGCCATTGCAGAGGCCTGGGCAAGGCTCGACCACAAGTTTGATCTTATGTATGCCAAGAGAGCGTTTGTGCACTGGTATGTAAGTGAAGGCATGGAGGAAGAAGAATTTGCAGAAGCCCGAGAAGACTTGTCTGCCCTGGAGAAGGACTACGAGGAAGTAGCAACCGATTCATTTGAGGAAGAAAACGATGCAGGGCAACCTTAAAATTTAATCTGCCTTTTTCTGTGCATAAGATTGTCTCTATGTCTCTTTATTTCATGTGGTTGCATTTTAACTTTTCTCACACATACCAAGTCCATTGGCACCTTAGTAGACTGTAAATAGTGAGTTGTCCACTGTGAGATCACAAGACAGCAAGTGCAGGATACATAACTAGCTAATCATTAGTCACTTTGCCTTAGAACGCAACAGCCATCATATTTCTTGCTAATATATCCTGAAAGGAGGTTTACTTGTGGAAGGAAGAGTCCCTCTGTCTTCTGTACTGTCATTTATTCAACACAAAGATACATTCATGCAGCTGTAATATTACTTGAGGAATTCTGTTGCTTCAAAACTTCCCACAAAATTGCTACATACGCTATGTGAAGAAGAGTTACCTGAACTTCTCAGTCTTTATTTCATATTAATTCTAAACATACACTTGTAAAGCTGTCATACTTTAAGATGCAATGAGAATTCTGTCAGTGCTGAGAACACACACCTAGTCCGAGTTCCCTTGCTTCTACACAATCCACAGTGTGGGGTGGTTAGAAGGTGTGATTTTGCCAGCTGCCAAGAGTAGGGACACAACTTGGATGACTCCTTGCTGGAGCAGGGGTTTAGAGCGCTATATGCTTGTGCAGCAACTGCGTAGCCATCATAACTAGGCTGGTCTGGAGGTGAAAGTATGCAGACAGTTCTGTTGTAATTCCTAAATGAATAGTATCCATGACACAGTCAAAGGCCTTCAAATGGCCAGCTTGTGGCATGCTGGACAGAAGCATTACCAGTTCCCTCAGACTTACTGAGATAGAACAAGACAGAACCATGACAAAGAATGTGTGTTATAGATACAGGGGGGATGTCTAAGAACAGCTATGGCTTCATGGATTTTAGAACAATATATTGTTCAGGCGGCAGATGGCCAGTTGTGGCCTGAGGTAAAACCGGTAACAAGATAACAAGAGAAACTATTGGATGTTGCAGACAACGGAAGAAGAAAAGTGGCTGCCTAGCACTAACCTACATCTAAACTAATGAGGCAATGGCAGGAGAAGCTACTAGACCTTACATATAGTGAAAGGGGAGTTCTATGGACTCTGCTCGAATCAACAGAAAGTGAAGGGGCTGTTAGCTTGCTGGGGGTAGTAACTAAAGCTGAAATTACCAAATAAAGGTGTAAAGTCAGGAGAACAGGGACAGTGGTGAAAATCTAGAGGCTTGTGCAACTGTTTAGGAGGGGAGGAAAAGCATAATAGAAGGTAAAGCAAACCCTGAATGTTTGGGTTGCCTGACAAGCAATGCTGTGCTTGAACAACACCTGAAGCAAGACAATAAGCCTGTTGTGCTGACATTATGTCTGTCTTGCCATGCATGTCTGACTTGCTTCCATGGTTATCTGGAAGGTTTCCCATAATACTGACAAAGAGACACCTGGAGGGGATGGACAGGCCTTTAATATATACCACTCTTTAATGCTGGATTTATTATTGAACTTTAATAAATATATTTATTTTTTAAAAAACAGTATTTTCACTGAAACATATGTTCATTACCTACAATTCCAGCAGGGCTACAGAACTGCTTTATGTTTTGCCCAAACTGTTAAGAGGAAATGTTGATTCCTTTCTGGTAGCTCAGTTTGTTAGGTTTGCTAAAAGGTCTTAAAGAAAAGCAGGCATATCCAGAAACATAATTGATGTAATTTGTCTTTTTATCTGCAAAATGAATGGTTGGTCTTTATTTTAAAAACTGTAGTTCTGAAATTCCCAAACCATGGGAGATGATTCTGCAATTTCTTATCAATATAGCTGATTCCTGTTTAGATACTGAAATACTAGACTAGGATTCCAGAAACCCCTGTGTCCTGGTTTCAGGTAGGACAGAGTTAATTTTCCTCCTAGTAGCTGGCAGGGTGCTATGTTTTGGATTAGGATGAGAAGAGCGCTGATAACATGCTGATGTTTTAATTGTTGCAGAGCAGTGCTTACACCAAGCCAAGGACTTTTCATCTTCTTGCTCTGTCCTGCTAGCGAGCAGGCTAGGGATGCAGCAGGAGCTGGGAGGGGACAGACCCAGGACAGCTGACCCAAACTGGCCAAAGGGGTATTCCATACCATCTGGCGTCATGCTGAACAATATATAGGGGTGGCTAGCCGGGGTGGAGGGGGGGCCGGCTGCTCGGGGATAGGCTGGGCATCGGTCAGCGGGTGGTGGGCAATTGCATTGTGCATCACTTATTTCGTACACATTATTATTATTAATACTATTATTATTATTATTATTATTGTTATTATTTTTCCTGTCTTAATAAACTGTCTTTATCTCAACTCACAGGCTTCACTTTCCCGTTTCTCTCACCCATCCCAGAGAGGGAGGGGGGAGGGTGGGCGAACAGCTGTGTGGTGTTTAGCTGCCAGCCGGGCTAAACCACAAAACCCTGAAACGAGATGCTGTCCATTCTCCCAGTAGGTGGCAACAGAACGACAGGATACAGTTCTAAAAGGGACACAGGGAAGCCTTTGTATGATTCATTCATCTAACTTAGGAAGGTATCACAGTGTGTGGGAAATGCAAAGACTTTCATGCACCATGTACTGTCTACACACGCATAAAATTAAAAACAAGAGAGGTTTTTATATAATCACTAAATAACTTCCTAGGAGGGCACTGTTTTGTAAGATGGCACGTTACTGTTCTGAATTGATCTACAATTCTTCCACTATTGAGCGAGCCACTTAGATAACTGTATCTGCAGGGAGGGCTGCACATCTGGCAGAGGAGATGGTTTCCATGAGATAAAGAAGTTACTATCCTTCATTTGCTTGTTAACTTATTTTGCTCTCTAGTCAGAAGAGAACTGATAGATCACAGGACTTAGTGGTTCTCAGCTCAGGATCTGTTGTACAGTACTTCTAAGCTCTAGATTATTAAAAAAAATCTATTTTCAGAAAGGTAGCTATTTTTAAATAGAGAAAAAGGTGTAGGGTTTTGTATGAGAGTGTTATTTTATTTTTTAAAATCTCTCTAAGAGGTGGATTTTGCTAGTATCATAAATGATTGGAGATGATAACTCCCAAGTGCACTGCTCTGTTGTGTGGCTCTGGAGGGCACCTATGGCACAGCACAAGAAGCCCTTCAGGCATGTCCAAACATTCCAGCTGAGTCCAGTCTGTGACCAGGCCTGTATGGGACATGCCCTGTGTGAGGAAGGCTAAGCCCAGAGGCCAGGTTACCATCTGCCCACACAGGTTGAATGACAGCAGTGAGCAAGATAACTTTTTTCCAAGAATCCAGGCCCAGGACATTTGCCTGGTCTTTCTCTGGGGAAAGTCTAGAGGCCCACTCTGGAGTCAAAGAAACTCACTGGTACCTGGGAGCACAGTCCCACGCCGTGCTTTCAGGTTACCCTCTAATTCAAGACCGAGGACTTTCTGCCTAAGCACTCAGAAACACAGGTGGACAGCACAACATAAGGAAATCCACACTTCGTGAAAAATGATACGCCCAAGTCTGTTGGGCAACACAAGATTGGCGAGTCTGTGGTCTTGGGACAGTTGAGTTTGAGTGGTATGGGCAGAGCAGTGATTAACACTGACTCAAAGAGGTGCTCTCACTGCCTACTTCAGAAGAGAGGAGAAGGGCAATGGAGGACCAGAGAAAGTGCAGACATGGACTAAGTTGCGAATGATTTAGTAATTCAGAGTGCTTTTGTAGCTGTGAGATCTGACACGTTGACTCAAAGAATGCCTAAGAGGTTCTGGGTAGTGGATTGTCTAAAGTATTTGCTGTGAGACTTTTTCCTGAGATGATTCTCTGAACAGAGCTCTACCTCTGGTGGTGCTGTGAGCATTGACGTTTCAGATTGCCTAGCACACTGGAGCTGGACTGGAATGTTACAAGTTCCACTGGGAGAACGTTAGAGCAATCTATTCCTCAGCCTTAAAGCTATGACGATCTGATGGCTTTCTGGAGAGGAAGCAGACAGAAATTATCGTGAGAATTCTTCCTCTGTAAAAAACATCTATGGCTCCAGAAAGCTCTGTAGCTTTTCCTAGCCAAAATCAGAGGAGGGATTTGCAGGTTTTTGTAAAGAACACACACACACAAAGAATATATCAAAGTAAATGTGAGTTTATAAAAAACAGCACGAACTACTTCATGTTGTTAAAATGTAGGCATTAAAGCAGAATATACTTAGATGCTGGTTGTCAACAGCGGCAGAACAATCTATTAATATCATATCAAAGTAGATTAACCTAAAATTTAGCAATTGGAAATTTAAATTTGTGCTGATCGAACATCATACTAAATAGCATATTTCTAAAGATGGGATACATAATACTCAGATTCAAGTAATTAAGAGTGCCTCTCTCTTTGTAACCAAAGAGTTGATTGAAATCATGAGGATTTCTCCACTGAGAGAAGCTTCTTCTTCCCAGTGCTGAGCTAATGCAGGACGAAATAAAAAGGTGGAGGCAACTGCCCTAATTTGGTGTCTGAACATTTGTGTGATGCCTCCAGCTATTTCTTGCAATAAGCACTGCAATGGGAATCAAATTTCTTTCTGTGTTTCGACAGACAAGTTAGACTCTACACTGAAAGCTGTCCCATACTGCTGAGAGCCCAGATGGCTGTACATAGAAAGAGAAGCAATAGAAGGACTGAAACGCTAACAGAGAGGCAGCTGGAGTATGGGCAGAAATAACTCAGGCCGGCATTTAAGAGCACTGGTACAGCACACTTCAAAATGGTAACTATATTTATTTTCCAGTTCTCAATTTTTGTTTTTTCTTCTGTCCTTCTCTTTTCCATTCATTTGTTTCCTTATGCCCTCTTGATCTTCTGTATTGGAATTTAGGAATGATTCTTGGTGTGCTGTCAGAACAGGGAATTGGGATGGCATATCTCTTGTATGTGACGTGTGTGTATAGTACTCAGGTGTTAGAAAGCATAGTGTGAGGCGTGTTACATGGCTGCACTCAAATTTAAAAATCATGCAGAACCAGATGGGACTAAATCTGAAATCTGGGGTAGATCTGAGCCCTGCCTATCTGGATGAATTTGCATACGTGGGGTGGCTGGGAGGGCAGGAGGCAGTGATGCAGGAGGCAGAACTGAGGAGTCTCTGACCTATTCCCCACAGCACTGTGACACTGAAGTGCAGCAGCAGGTGCCCGGTACTGGCCCAGGCTGCCTCCTGCCCTGCAGCTCAAAGCTGAGCTCCTGCAAAGAACTGCCATCACTGATCCGAGAAGGAAGGAAACACCTCTGGAGACACCATGGTAAGGGGGGATGTGTGGGATCACCCACATCCCCATACAGGGACTGGGAGGATTATGGGCAAGGGCAATCAGGGGGATCTGCCATTATCAGTGGTTTGTGCCACAAAGTCTGATCTCCCTCACTACTCACAACATAAAGGACAGGAGTGTCAGAATACCTCACTGGGGCAGTAAGGCATGCCGATCCACCGTATTCTTCAGAGAGTCTCTAATTAGTAGAATTATAAGATAAATTAGATCTGGAGTCTTTGCTTTCTAGTATTCTCTGTTGTGACTATATTTTCTCAAGACAAGTTAATTTTTGTATGAAATAATCCTTTAGAAATAAAACAGAAAGGTTACTTACCTTTGTGTCTGTTTTATATTAATTCACCCCCAATGGCCGTACTGTTCATAGCTATACAACGTATACGTGTGTTTCTGGAGTGCATGAAGGTTTTTATATGTGTATGTGCTGAAGTAAATAAAAAATATTTTTAATAGATTTTTAATAAATCCATAGAAATATCTCAAAACCTCTTATAAAGTGGAAAAAAAATCACCTTGTACAGATTTATGCCTAGCACTGAGTCTTATTCTGGTGTGGAGAATTATGTTATTTTCTGCCAGTACAGCTTTAGATCCAAAATGAGAGCGCTCATTTCACAGGCAAGGTACGCACTTCTGTATGTTTGTCATGCCTTAAGACAGACCAAGCCATCTAGAGTTAGGGTAGTGAGTATGGTTCAGGAATAGCAGTGAACATCTGCAAGACTAAAGCCTGTCTTTTTACAGTAAATACTTAGGCCAGGTAGTAATCTGTTTTTTTTAACAATCAAAGCAGTCACAGGTTTAGTTTCACAAAAGACCTGGCCCTTTCTACTGTCTCTTGGTGGATAAAAGGTCAGGTCCACAATTTGTAAAATAGGTCCCAGCACATTAGTGATGCAATGCGAAATACGAGTTTGGAGTCTGCTCAAAATTTAAATATCACGTAGAGATCGGTTTACTTTGCCTGTGACTCTGAAGAAGGCCCACGCTTTTTCCTGCTAAAAGTCTGACATCTATTTTAAAGCCATTTACTATGGAAAATTAAATCTCTTTGTAACTGTCTTCTCTACTTGTCAGAATATTTCCAAATGATAGCTGGGATAGGAGAAGGTGGGAGCTGAAACCAAGAGTCACAGCAGGAATCCTGGCTCAAAAGGCAGAGTTGAGGTACTGCTTCAAACCAGTGCCCCTGGAATCTCAGTCTAAAAGGAAAGGAACTCGTTCTGCAGCTTTCGACTCTAGTCTTATACTAGGATCTACGATATCAACTTTCTAAGGCAACATTCACTTATTCCATCCATGAAAAAAAAAAAAAAGATTGATTACTGATTTTAAAAAATGGTTCCAAGTATTGCTTGACTTTTAATCGTAGCTTTGCTCTAAAAAGATATTCTGTTAAAAAGTCAGCTTGCCTCATTTCTGTTTAAAAGGAAAGATTTTTTTTTTCTTGCTGTCAGCCTTGTAGATTCACATTAGGATCTAAACAAAGAGCAAGAGCTTGCACTGTGCAAAATCAGCATTAATTGAACTCGCTAAGCACAAATTTGCCTTCAGTTTCTCCTGAGTAATCCTCCAGATTGTGACTCTACTGCAATATACCAGTCGATGAATACTCATCAGTACTCAAATAACTCGGATACTTTTGCACAACTGAATTGAAAAAAACAAGGTTGCACAAGTACACTTCAGAGCATGTTGCATATGCTGCTGCAAATGAATTCTCAGAGTCAGCAACCTAAAAATGAGCGGTGAATAGAAATAATATATTTCCTTGAATGAAATATTTAGATTGATTTTCCACATTCACGTGAACTTCTGAGGATGACTACGTGTGGCAGTGGTGACTTCTAAAACTCCACTTGCTTCTGAAAAAAATGTGCTTATTTATTGCTAATTTGTGAAGAAAACTGCTGCAGAGACGTTGCTGGTCATACATTCTGCCTGAGGATTTAGTGTTTGGGGAAGATATATTTGACTGTCAGGTCACAGGATGAGTTTGCAGGATAAGCAGTTACATAATAATAATAATAATAAAGTTAACTGGCTACATCTGCTCTTACGTCATTGGGTATATCTACATTACAAACTAAAAACGAGTGGGGACCATTCTCTGGCCTTGAGATGAGGTAGCATATTCCACTTCATACTTACGCATCTCTTTCCCCCTCCAAAGTCAGGCAGTGGTGAATGAGCTGCTCTCTGGAAACAATTCTTAACAATAAGTTGTCCTCTGAATGGTGCTTAAGCATTGTCTGGTTAAGTATGAACTGGCACAAGCCAAAACTGTGCTGGAGTGTGTGCTAATTATCAATCAGTACAGGCTACCCAGACTTTTCCACTCACTGGTATAGACAGGGCTATTGAGATCACAAAGGTGGAGTTCAGAAGACTATAATTAAAATTGCTCCAAAGCAGAAACCGAGGCTGAAAAACTCCATGCGGTCTGAAACTGCCTTACTTACAAAACTTCCTTTCCCTTCACTCAATGTCATAAAAGTCTGGACCAACTCAGAAGTATCTGCTCTATGATTCTTTTTCCGAACTTATGAAATCCAGCACCAGGTTCTTCATTGTCTTGTACTCTAAGTGCAAAGGCTTTTCAGCAGTTGGCATCTGCCTAGTTTAGCCTGGTATTACATACGTTGTTTCCCTTTCATTAACGTTACAAACTACCACAAGAACTATGTTCAAAGTTATGTAAATAAGCACATTATATGCAGTGACACTGCCTTAATAAACAGTGCACCCGCAGTGTAAAATTCACAGCTGGTTCAGGAGCTTGAAAGAACATTTTTTTCAACTGAGAGAATCTGAAATCATTTCCTGAGGTGAATACTTCTGAAAGGAGTTCTTCCAAGTTTCCACTCTGGTGTGCTATCAGAGGGTAAAAGGATCCAAAGACATCACCTGTCTTGGGTTACATACGGTTGAAAAATACCATATGGCTGTGTCAGGTTCCAGCCTGAAGTAAAAATAAACTCAGCTGGGACGTGTTCCTCAGCATAGCCAATCCGTAGGAGGAAAGGTGGGTTTTGTGTATCTGAAATTATATATTTTTTTCAGCTTGCTTTCATGTACTTATGTATTACTACTGCACACAGAGCTCCATTTTTAAAGAATTGTCCCAACCTTTCGTCTGTATGCGTACAGTCTCACTGTAGTCATGAGGTCGAACAAACAAATGAAACGCTGCCAGTGACAAACATTTTTTTTGAAAAGCTGCGAAAAAGTAACTGTTAGGAATAATGAATATTAATGCACATTAGTTTTCCTGACCCTCTCTCTGCTCTCTCTCCCTAGCGTGAGTGCATCTCTATTCATGTCGGCCAGGCTGGAGTTCAGATAGGAAATGCGTGCTGGGAACTCTTCTGCCTGGAGCATGGCATTCAGGCGGATGGCACCTTCAGGGACCAGAACAGTCAACTCAACTACGATGACTCTTTTACCACGTTTTTCAATGAAACAGTCACTGGGAAGCACGTGCCACGGGCTGTAATGGTGGATTTGGAACCAACTGTAGTAGGTCAGTATAAAAATAAACATTTTTTTACATTCCTGGAAAATGGAAAAGAGCTTACTCTTCCTAATGTCACCATGGCATCACCAGTCTCCACCAGAAGAAAGAAGCACACCTTTTGTATCTTGTTCTACCATCAGACAGAATAAAATTATTTTTCTTGTGACAATGAATGCCAGATTCTGTCATGACTCTGTTATCTCTATAGGTGTTACAAACCTAGAAAGGATCACCAGCAGTTCAATAGCTAGTATTCATGGTTTTTATGACTTTTCTTTGCAAAAACCTTTAACTCTTAGTTTTGTTTATCATGATATTTTTGCCGTCTGAGTTCTGCTTTTTTCTCCACTTTGGATTCAAAGTGTGAGGCTGACAGTTTCTTTCCAGGAAAAATGAGATTTCTAAAAATTGGGGCACCTGGGAAGAACCTGAATTTCTTCTTCCAAGTCACACTGTTTTTCTTGTGATTTGTCCTGGTCAAAAGTTCTTGAGAAAAGAACAGCTTTTGCAGATGGATACAGGTCCTACAACAAACCAACAGAATGCAACAATGAAAACATTCTTAGGAAACAGTTTTCCCTTCTCCAGCACCTGCTTTTTTTGGTCATTTTTGGGTCATGACCTCCCATGACTGAAAGCTTGCCAACTTGCTGGCAGGGGAGCACAGCCACGCAGTTTCTTACAATTTTTCTTTCTTGGTCAGATGAAGTGCGGGCTGGCACCTTCCGGCAGCTTTTTCATCCAGAACAACTGATCACTGGAAAGGAAGATGCAGCTAACAACTATGCTCGTGGCCACTACACCATTGGCAAGGAAAGCATTGATGTGGTACTTGATCGTGTTCGTAAGCTGGTAAGTCCCAGTAGTTTTGTAGTAGCAGTTTGGTTCTGCTGAAGGAAGAAGTGCAGAACAGGAAGCTTGCTAGCTACAAATCAAACTAACAGTTTAGTAAAGTAATTGCAAGACATACAGAGGCATCCTTACTAATCCAAGAGAAGGAAGTCCACTTCCCGGCTGTATGGCTCCAGATATTCTTAAAAGATGGTTCTGAATACGTAATTCTTCATCATTAGCACAGGACTAGAGCACCAAGACTGATATAGAAGGTTGGATTAGGTACATTGCTGGTTTCAGTTAGAATAACTAAAAGAAGCGTGAAGTTCAGAAAAAGAAGCTTTATAGGTGAGAGGCTAATTTGTATGTCAAAAATTGAACCAGCGAAGGAAGCAAAGAACAGGATTATCACCAACTCTTTCTCAAGAAGGACCTGAAACATGTCCTGTATATTGCTGATGACTGCTCTCTCCTTCACCTCAGAATAAGCAAACGTAATCTTTCATTATTTTACAGCCCGTATTCCTACACCTTTCTCTTTTGGTTTCTAGACAGATGCCTGTTCTGGACTGCAGGGATTCTTGATCTTCCACAGCTTTGGTGGAGGCACTGGCTCTGGCTTTACCTCCTTGCTGATGGAGCGCCTCTCTGTGGATTACGGAAAGAAGTCCAAACTAGAGTTTGCCATCTACCCAGCCCCTCAGGTCTCCACCGCTGTGGTGGAACCATACAATTCTATCCTCACCACACACACCACCCTGGAACACTCAGACTGTGCTTTTATGGTGGACAATGAGGCTATCTATGACATCTGTCGCAGAAACCTGGACATTGAGCGCCCAACTTACACTAACCTCAATCGACTCATCAGCCAGATTGTCTCCTCCATCACTGCCTCGCTGCGCTTTGATGGTGCCCTCAACGTGGATCTGACAGAATTCCAGACAAACCTGGTTCCCTACCCACGCATCCACTTCCCCTTAGTGACCTACGCCCCCATCATCTCTTCTGACAGAGCATATCACGAGCAGCTCTCGGTGGCTGAAATCACCAGCTCCTGCTTTGAGCCCAACAACCAGATGGTGAAGTGTGACCCACGACACGGGAAGTACATGGCTTGCTGCATGCTCTATCGAGGTGATGTAGTTCCCAAAGATGTCAATGTAGCAATTGCTGCCATCAAGACCAAGAGAAATATCCAGTTTGTTGACTGGTGTCCTACAGGCTTCAAGGTGAGAATGCCATGAGTTTCTCTTTAACGTTTAAAGTCTAGCTGAAAACTTGTATTTAAAGTTTTAGATCTTGCATGCTTTTCACTAGTGAGAAGAATGAACTTAAGAAAGGTGTGTGTGTATAAAATGTGCCCTTTCTCCTAATGACATCCCATTGACACAGAATTGTAAATATTTAATTAAGTGGATATTTGAAGTGTATGAGTTAAAATCTAAAGAAGTATTGCTTTCAGACCTGAATGTGAAAAAGACAGTGAGTGTCCCCTCTGAAGCAGCAACTAAAACTAAGGAAATACCAAAACTAATACATTCGATAAAGGTAATACTGATATTATGGAAGCTGTCAGTTAACCCTCCCACACAGAAATCTTATACAGCGTGTCTCCTTTGGGTACTTAGTAGTGCTGAGAACCATAATTTCTACAACAATACGGACATTAACATTGGAAAACATTTGTCATTCAAATAGCTGGTTTAAGAAACCGAACACTTTTAACCAGGTACCAACTTTCTGCATTAGTTTGTACAGAGCATCTTGGTAAAACTGTATATTCAGTGTTGTGTAGCTGTTAAGAAAGCTAGGAAGTTGCCAGTGTGCATTAAACAGCTATTAAAATGATCACGTATCAAACTATGTATAACCTTTTTTTTTTTTTTTTTTTTGGCAGGTGCCATTCACTAGTTTTGATAGTGGCACCCCTCTACTGCAGCATCCGTAATTTTACTCACACTTTCTTCTACTCTGTGACTGCTTCCTGCACTTTTTCTTACTTCTCTTATATTCCTAATTCCAGGTTGGGATCAACTATCAGCCTCCCACAGTAGTTCCTGGCGGAGACCTTGCCCAGGTTCAGCGAGCAGTCTGTATGCTGAGCAACACCACAGCCATTGCAGAGGCCTGGGCAAGGCTCGACCACAAGTTTGATCTGATGTACGCCAAGAGAGCGTTTGTGCACTGGTATGTGGGTGAAGGTATGGAGGAAGGAGAATTTGCAGAGGCTCGTGAGGACCTAGCTGCCCTGGAGAAGGACTATGAAGAAGTGGGAACTGACTCATTTGAAGAAGAAAATGATGGGGAGTAATTTTAAAATATACTTTGCTCCTACTGAGCACAGAATTTTCTCTGTATCACTGTACTGCACTTCTACCATTACGTCACCCCTTTGTGTGCAATATACAGAAATATAGAAGGGGTCATGTAAGGACATTTTTTATTCCATAAACCACAAGTAAATTGCACTGTAAGATATGATCGGTTGTAGTAATGTCCCACCACTCCCAGCAATACACAAAGTGTTGCTCTTATTCCTTGCACATTTAATGTAAGCCTCTTCAAGCTCTAATATACAGTAAAAACACTACAATCCAATATATACCAGCTTATAATGGAGCACAGTGAAACAGTACAGTTTACAAATCTCAAATTTGACATACTTTTGCCTTCTGCTTGTTGGCATTGCAAAAAATAATGACAACGGGGAAATGGATCCTCTGCTCTGTGGTTTACTATCCTCTGTTTCTTTGAAACACCATTTCTGATAAAACAAACATTTTAATCAGAAATGTTAAAGCAGTGTGTTTTTTCCAGATTTGGAGGATAAATACCTATGTTTTGAAACAAATATCCCTTTTGGTTGGGTCCAAGGCTTTACGGCTGCAGCAGGTGAAATATTTTTTTCTGTCTCTGAAATTCTGTAAATGAGAAAATTGCCTCTTTAAAACAAACAAAAAAACACTATTTTATTTTACATTATCCCTATTGAGTCATAACACATTTAAGTATTTACCTGAATGGTTCTTCCTCTGCAAGCGGCATTCTCTACTTTACCCAGCAGACCATGTTGCCATCTGTGGCAATGTTCACTTAACAGACCACCTGCGAGTATGCAATACAGACATTTGAATGTTCACTCAAAGTAGTGATCAAAGATTTTGTATTGATAGGATTCACATCCTAGGCAATGACAATCTTTCTTGACTAGGAGAACCCTCAGCAACTTTTTATCTAGATATAACGTCTTGATGGAATGCACCCACAAGCGAGGGAGCCGACAGAGGTTATTGCGAGGCCACTCTGGATAATCTTTGATCGATCATGGAAAGCGCCCAAAGACTGGAAGAAAGCAAATGTCACTCCTATCTTCAAAAAAGGCAAGGAGGAGGATCCAGGGAACTACATGCTGGTCAGTGGCACCTTGATCCTTGAGCAGCTAATCCTGGACACCATTTACAGGCACATAAACAGCAAGACAACCAACAGAAGTAGACAGCATGGATTCACCAAGTCGTGCCTGACTAACTTGATAAACTATGATGAAATGACTAGCCTGGTAGACTAGGGGACAGCAGTGAGTATAGCCCACCTAGACTTCAGTAAGGCTTTTGACAGTCTCTGGTCAGATCCTCATAGAGAAGCTGTTGAAGTACAGGCTGGATGAGCAGTGAAGCGGGTTGTAAGTTGTCTGAACAGCCAAGCCTTAAGGGTGGGGATCAGAGATGCAAAGTTGCAGGCCAGTAACTAGTGGTGTACCTTAGGCATCAATACTGGGTCCAGCTGTGTTTAACATCTTCATTAATGATCCTGACAATCACACAATGGTTGAGGTTGGAAGGGACCTCTGGAGGCCATCTGGTCCAAATCCCCCGCTTAAGCAGGGACACCTAGAGCACAGTCACCAGGACCATGTCCAGGCGGCTTTTGAATATCTCCAAAGAGGCAGACTCCACAACCTCTCCGGGCAACCTGTGCCAGTGCTCCGTCACCAGCACAATAAAAAAGTTTCCTAACATTCAGATGGAACCTTCTGTTTCAGTGTGTATCTATTGCCTCTTGACCTGTCACTGGAAACCACTGAAAAGAGCCTGGCTCCATCTTCTTTGTACCCTCCCTTCAGGTATTTATGTACATTGATAAGATCCTCCCTGAGCCTTTTGTTGTCCAGGTTAAATAGTCCCAGTTGTCTCAGCCTTTCATTAGTCCCTAACTATCCTTTCATGGGACTCTCTCCAGTATCTCCATATGTCTCATGCTGGGTAGCCCAGCAGCAGACACAGGACTCCCTGTGTGGCCTCACCAATACTGAGTAGAGAAGGATCACCTCCCTGACCACCCGGCAATGCTCTGCCTAATGCAGCCCAGCTTAGTGTCAGCCAAGGGCACGTTGCTGGCTCATGTCCAGTTGGTGCCCACCAGGACCCCCAGGCCCTTTTCTGCCAAGCTGCTTTCCAGCTGGGTGGCCCCCAGCACATCCTGGTGCCTGGGGCTGTTCCTCCCCAGGGGCAGGGCTCTGCACTTCTCCTCGTGGGACTCGATGAGCTTCTGTTAGCCCATTTCTCCTGCCTGCCAAGGGAGGTCTCTCTGGATGGCAGCATCATCCAAATCATTAAAGAAAATGTTGAACAGAACTGTACACAAAGTGTACCCTTGGCAAATTTGCAGATGACACAAAATTGGGAGGAATGGTCAATATGCCAGAGGGTTGTGCTGCCATCCAGAGTGATCTCTGCTCTGGGTGGCATTGTTTGAGCTGGAGGTTTGGACCAGACGACCTCCAGAGGTCCCTCCCAACCTTAACTGTACTGTGATTATGTGATCTTCCTCATGTAGAGATTGATCCCTTCCAGCTCAGGATATTCTGTGATTTTTATTTCTGTTGGCAGTTACAGTTTGCAGTACGTCACATAAAACTTGTACACGCTATATGCATTGCATGCATTTAATTATCTAAATCATTAAAATAAACTAGGTACTTATGGAGTACCAGAAATGCCTCTCTTTAGAAGAATATCCCTATTCATGATATACTTGCTTATGTACTTAAATTGAAGCAACATGATTAAGTATTACCCAAACTGATGGTATTTAGATTCTTAAATGGATTCCCTCAAAGTTCTTTCCTGAATTGGGACCAAGACCAGAAACAGGAAATTTTGTACATGAAACACAGTTAAAGACAAAAAAAAAAAAAGTGACAAAAAAAATGGCAGAGGAAGTCCTTGCCCTCTTCCTTGAAAAACTACTGAAATTGATGCAATGAAGAACTTGAAGTTACTGATCCAGTGCGGAGTACTTCATGTGTTCTGAAACAATGGGGGTGGAGTTCCTAACTCCCTGAGTGCTTTTTAAATCACATCCTGATTATCTATTTTATGGATTATTTTATCTACTGTAGAAGTTCTGTGGCAGTTATCAGAAGCAAGCAGCTTTTTTCAAAGTATCTCCCAGGCTCAGATTTCTGCCCAATACCCGTTTTGGAAGTGGAGTGTCACAACCAGATTCCACAGGCAAACCTTAAAATATTCTTAAACAAGACATATGCCCTCTTAATCTAGTACCCAGGCTCTCAGAGGAATCGTTACCAAAAGCCATGTCACCTGCACACTTCCTCACTGGTTTATGCAGATCTGTTAGACCTAGCTCCTATTTAACCTCTGGTGTCAATCTGCAATCTGCTTAGGTGGTTTACCTGTCTCTAGGCAATTTATGGCTTCACAGTTCTTTCTCTCTTCCTCCTTACTATCAGGCAGACTCCACGCAAGCTAGGAATAGAAAGTGAACACCACTAAATCATTCCCAACAGGCTCCACCTGGGCCACAAGAAAGATGCTGAGTCATTTGTAATCTTCTGCCTGCAGCTTCTACAGCTACCCATATATGTCTGTGTGGCGGGTCAGGAAGCTTTTTACTGCCAGTGCTGCCATAGCTGAGGAGCTCTGACTCCTCAGCAGCTGTGCTGGCTCTAACTGTGAAATATTTTTATTGCACAGGAAGAAGCCTGCAAGGCAGGGGTACGTTAAGCCATGGTTTTCCTCACCATTTCTTTCTTTCCTTCCTTTCTCTCTTTTCTTCCTTCCCTTCTTTCTCTCTCTTTTTCTGTAACATCCACTGAATTTAGTAAATTAGTAAAACAACAGCTGAAGGCTTTTGCACAGCATGTGCAAATTCAGTTTGTTAGTAGCTCAAAGAAGGGGCTTTCCTGAGGGGTAAAGGGGCATACCAAAGACATCAGTGAGGTTCTAGGAAGCAAAGAAAGGGAGACAGAGGCCTTCAGGAGCTCCCTGTAGCCTGTGGAAGGTAGCAACACCTTTTCCCTCATTGGAATGGGGATTGCCAACCCAATCTTACAGGTGGAGATAGAGGCACGGTTGAGGGTTTGGCCCTCTCTGAAGACTGTCCAGCTGTCTCAGCCTGCTGGAGCTCCTGGATAAAGGGTAGGCAGGTATGCCCTGCCAAATCGCAAGGGGACTCTCACTTCTGGGGTCCCAGAGACTCCATCTATTTCACACGCATAGCAGTATCCCCTACTTCACCTGTACCATTTCTCCAGTCAGCAGAACTCTGCAGGGCAGCATCACTCAGCTCTAAACTCTCCTGCCTCCTCATGTGGAGCAAAGCCGGGCTGATGGCCATCCTCCAACAAGCAAAGCCCCCTTCCAGGGCGCGCTGTGTCCCTCTGTTTGTCCTGCTGACAGCCAGAAAGGGGAAGGCCAGGAATCCCGACACACACCAGAGGAGCAGCCACCCAAGCACTTCTGCTGGTTTGGACATCCTTGGCCTTGTTGAAACCAGACATCACGTGGCACAGGGGTTTGCTGGGGTATTTTTGTTTACCACAGTGCTGCCATTCAGCTATCCTACTGTGGACCATAGCCCACATAAGCAGTAAACTCCTGAGGCTTTTAGGTTGGAATGTGGGTTAAGTTTCTAAGACGGTTACTTATTTGGGGTTATTTTAAACGAGCTATTTCTTGCTTCTGTGCCTTGACAAGAGTTTGGCTTTCCTGTTGCTTTTACTGCTACAAGAAGCAAACACCGTGCTAACAAACGCCTAGTTTTGTGAGGTGAGGAACGCAGCACACACCTCCTGAGGAGCAGCCAAAGACGATGAACAGCTTGCTTTCTACAGAGTTCAGTTTCTCCCCGTGCCGTTAAAACCCACTCTTTCCCAACCGAAGCAGGCTCAGCCTGGCAAGCGAAGGTAGCGGAGGGGCCCCGGGTCGGCAGGGTCTCTGTCCCAGCCCGGTGTCCGCGCAGCTCGGCCCCGCTTCTCCTACGGGGCCGCGGTCGGCGAGCCGCCGCCATCTCACGGCTCTGCCCGCCGCGGGGCCGTCCCTGGCGGCGAGAAGGGAGAGCAACGATCGGCTCCGCGAAGTTTCACTTTCCGTCCCTGGGCCGAGCGAAGCGGGAAATCAAAACTAAGCGGCCCAGTGGGCGCTGCTGCCCTCTGACGCAGCCGGCGAGTAGGGCGGCGAGGCGCCACCGCCTCCCCGCAGTCTCCCTCAGGCAGCGCCGCCGCGGCAGCCGCACCGGCAGCGCCTCCCTCGGCCCGGCCGGCCCGCAGGTGAGCGGGGCGATGTGCGCCGTGCCGGCCCCCAGGGTCCGCCCGCGGCTCCGGGGGGTCGCTGAGGGTCGGCCGAGGCTCCAAACGCGCGAGGTAGGAGGTGTGAGAGAGCTCTGTGGCTGCTTGTCGGGGTCGGGGAGCCCGATCCGCGGGTGGACGGCTAAATGACCGCACGCACGGAGTCGGAGCTCTGGTGACTCTGAACTCTTACCGCGTCAGCTTGGTCATTTGTATTTCTTTTAACTGATGAAAATAACTTTTGAGCTGGTGAATCTGCTAGGGTATTGGGCATGTCGTCAAGGGAGCGCAAGTAATGGGCGTTTGTAGTGGCCAGAATGGTTTCTCTTTTCTGTTTCAACCAATATTCTTTAATGGACAAAAATATATAAAAAAGGGAGCTGGACAAGCACGTAGTTGAACAGAACAGTGAAAAGTCTTATCACAGTGGTGTCGAAGAGAAGCATGGAGGTGAAGGGCTCCGATCCATCCCATCCCCGCAGCCACTCTTTGGGGAGCACCCGGGGACCACCATCTCCTCGGGGCTGAGGTCCATGCCTTTGGCAGCCTGCCCTGTGAGATAACTGTGAGGGGAAAGAAGTGGTGACGCTAGGAAAGAGTAACTGACAACCAGGGACGGAGAGGCCCTCCTCAGGCCAGCGACCTGGCGCAGAGCGAGAGCGAAATGGAGGACGCTGGGCTGAGCAGAGGGTGGGCAAGAGGGCTCACTGATCACGGGGTGGAGGATGCAAGGTGGATGTCACTGCCGCCTTTTTGCTGCCCGTAGTTAGCATGGTCGCTTGGCTTGGCCAAGCCACGTGCGCTGAGGCAGTGGTACTGAGCCACCCCCCTCGTCTGCAAAGGAAACTGAGAAGGGTCCCTGCTCTTCCAGTGAGAGGGGAGAAATCGGGTTGCTTGCTCCCCAGGTCCCATGCCCACGCAACAGATTTTTTATACAGTTATGCCAGAAAAGGAAGGTCATGGCAAATCTTAGCAATACTGTATTTTTTATAGCTGAAATGAGGCGGTTCTGTGCAAGGGTTGGAAAGTTCTGTTCCCATCCCTGCTCCCAACCCAGGGTTCCTGTTAGTGGTGCCAGGGTGCCTGGGGGAGAGTTCCATTGAACCGCAGAGCCAAATCCTTCAAATCCTGCCATCTCTGTAGACCCCTGCACCTTCTTGCCCTACTATCTTTCTACCTATTTCTCAAATCACCCAAAGCTTCTTAGCCCTGAGCTTGCTCGTTCATCCTGCCCTTAATTCTACCAAGAACTGTGTTTTACAAGTTCTGCTCATCCCCAGCACACCCATTGCTGCTGTTCAGCTCCTCTGCTGACCATTTCCCCTCCTTTCTGTCTCCTCCTGCGTCCCCCCTGGCTGTGGGTATTACTTTTGCTGATACTTTTGCTGATACTACACCAGCTACACCTGAATGCCTGGTTAAATTGCTTCCCAGGGAAAAGGCAGCATGAGTTCAGAGTGTTTTGCAGAAGAAGAAATTGAAATCCAGTTTTACTTTTCCCACATAGCCATCCTAATTGTTGCTTTTCAATACAAAGAGCAATGTTTTTGAATCTATCTTTGAATGCCTGATTTTTTTTTTCTTTTTTTTTCCCAAATAAATCTCCTCAGCAAATTTGATTTTATCTAGTGTATCTGGGTGTATGACACTTTGAGTTCAAAAGTAATTTTGATAAAGGATGGTTGGGAAAAATATACTTAAGCTTAAAAATGGTAATTGGGGAAAAAATAATTTCTAGTTTTCTAGTTTCCATCATAAATTTTTCATAAACTTTGAAATATAACATTATTAGGTAGAGTCAACCTGAAAAATAACAAGCTTTGGAAACAAAAATTTCTTTTCATGAAAAGCAAAACCAGGATTTTTTGGTAATTTCCCTTTCTTGGTAGCTTTTCTTCATTTTTTTTGCACCTGGAGTGGCCTCAGGTTCATTTTACATGCTGTTCAGTATTTGTGTAATAATGATTCCTGAGCATATGGGACTTTTCCTTCTTTTTCCTTCTTTTTCCTTCTTTTTCCTTCTTTTTCCTTCTTTTTCCTTCTTTTTCCTTCTTTTTCCTTCTTTTTCCTTCTTTTTCCTTCTTTTTCCTTCTTTTTCCTTCTGTGAATGTTTCCCTAAGCATATAAGCATACCATTTTTTTCCTGATTCAGTTTCCACGTTGGACGTGGGCTCTTAAAAATGTTTCATTTTTGTTTAATTGCATTGGAGCATTTATAATATTGTTTTGCTTGAGTATTATTACTTTGCTTTAGTTTAGTGATTTTTTTTGTTTTATTTAAAGAGCCAGTAGCCGAGTCATAAGAGACTGTCAGAATAATGGTCCATTCAATACTCCCCTTAAAATCAAGGCATTATAATGGTTCTCTTAAACAGTTCCTTTGCCTGACTGTAAAACAAAAATGATACTTAGGTACTTAAATGCTTTTAAAAATTAGAGTGCAAGGTGCCCCTCTAGAGCTGTGACTAGGGCACTTAAAAACAATGCAGAGAAGAGCCCAACCAGAAAAAAACCACAAATTCTTATCAGATCAAAAGGTAGAGAAGGTGAAATTTGCCCCTTTGAATACTTAGGGTACTTTAGGCATTGCTTTTACTGAACAGAGAAATTTTGCATCATCTGGTATTTGAACAATTTTAATTATTTTATTCACCAAATATTCTTGAACAGGTATATCTGGAGTTCCCAGGTTAGGTGGGGCTGTTTCTGTGGAATTGAAAGGCCATTTATTTAGTCATACAAGGAATACAGGATGTGCAGTTGCCATCCAGTTCCATGTCTCTTACCTTGCTGATATACTGCACAGCTACTATATCCATACTAATTCAAACATACCAAATGTCACTGCAGTAATCATACTAATTTTATTGACATTTCAGCTTTTTCATCATGAAAATATCGAATACAAAGACAAATCTTGTGTTTCTGGGTGTTCCCCATTTTTCTGTGTCCTTCTGCAGTCCTTTTGTCGTAGTACCGTATTGTTGATGGGCCAAAGAAGTGGACGTCAAGAAAGGAGCAAAAAGCCAGAGTTGTCACTAAGTGAGAACATGAAGGCAGAAGAAGAAGATGATAGAGAGGAAAACAAAGAGCTGAAGACTAAAGACCAGAGGCTACCATTAGTCTTTGGTGTGGCAGACTTAAAAAATGGTAATAAAGCTTTGCCTATTTTTCACTCATATTTTCTGTCTGTAGTGCCTTCTGTTCCATTCTTTGTCCTTAGGCTTCAACTTCTCCTATTCTTTACCTCTTTGCTGAGGAATATGCAGATGATTCTCATTTTGTACTGCCAAGTAACCATTTTGTTTTTTGAGAAGGACTTATATGAGGATCTCAGCGCTTTCTCCCCTTTGAAGTCCTCATTTTGGTTACTGCAGCTGAAAACACCTAGATGCTGTCCCCTTTCCAAACACAGCCAGCATTGCTTCAAGATTTGCTAAACCATGGACAAGGTCCTGGTTATTCTGCTGCATCACTAGATTGGCCTCCCAAAGGCTGTCATCAGTATTTCAGGTGTACATGCTGTTCTGTCTCAGATATATCCCTCATTACCACTAGCTGTATGCAATTCAGTTGTTCTGAGTTTCTGTTCCATACCCTCTCTCTCTTTGGTGATGACTTCACAATTTCTGATTGTAATTTACTAATATTGCTTTGGGGCACAGAATATCCTTTTCTTTTGTATGCAGTGTGAACAGCTCTAGCTGACTTTTTCCACTTCTCTCAGGCTAGTTCCTTTCTTCAAAACTGAGACAAAAGAAAAAAAAGGAAGACATCTGAGTATCAGGATCCTTGCTTACTTGGATTTTTCCTGTCAGTTGCCAAACAAAAGTAAATGTTATCTACTTGAACGTAGGCTGAACCCTCTCTAAGGTCTGAGCAAGATGTTGGACCTGTGCACTGGATGGGTGAATATGTACAAAAAGGAGTTTACCATCCCTTAAATGATTTTCACTTTCTTTTCTTGTACCTATCTTTGAACTCACTTCCTCTTTTCTGTGCCTACAGGAGCTGTTGGACTTTACAACATTGGGCAGACCTGCTGTCTGAACTCTCTACTCCAAGTGTTCCTCATGAACATACACTTCACTAGGATACTACGAAGGTACCACCTGTTTGAACTACCTGAGATAGCTCTCCTGTTGCACTGTTGTCTCTGTGCCTTGTTTGTGTGGGAGGTACATTTGAAAGATTGGCTCATCAGGAGTGTTAGGTGCTTTCAACTCACTCAGCAAGGTCTCTGCCTGTTGTGCCTCTCTTGTACAGACTAGGGCCTACAAAGGTAGAGGCTGCAGTCTGACTTGTTAGTCATCTTTCATTCCTGTGATGTTTGCACATCAGAATGCTGCAGTCCTGAATGGAGCCTTTATGACTTGTACCTCACTCTTCGAACACTCGCCAGTGTGCAGAGCGGGAAGAAGAAAATTTACAGGCATGCATAGAAGATAAATGTCATGAATGGGCAAAGCTAAATAATGTAGGCTGTAGGTTACCATTGTTATTTGAAGAAAGGCTCAGAAAAAAACTGTTGACTGCAATAAATTTAGAGAGGATAAAGAGATTCCCAGTTGGCATATGGTTGAAATACAAGCATTATGATATACCTGTCCATGAAATTTTAGGGGTATGTTGAAAATGAAGGAAAGAATAGGTGGGAGGCAAGAGCAGCTCTGAAAACAGCTGTAACTAACGTTGCTTCTAGAGCATGGAAGGCACTTCGGGTCCTGCTCAGTTTGCCTCTTATTCGGAAATGGATATGGTGGTTTTACCCTGGTATGCAGCTGAACTCCACCACAGCTGCTCTCTCACTCCCCCTCCTCAAAGGAAAAGGGGGAGAAAATGCAATGGAAAGGGCCCAAGGGTTGAGATAAGGACAGGGAAATCACTCAATATTGTCACAGGCAAAACAGACTCAGCATAGGGAGATTAATATAATTTATTTTCTATCTCTAGCAGACTGGAATAGTGACAAACTAAAAGCAAACTAAAAACACCTTTCCCACATCTACCCTCTTCTACGTCCTCCCCCCAGGCTGTGCAGAGGAACAGGGAATGGGGGCTTTCCCTTTTTCCTTCTTTTGCTAAAAATGTGCCCATTCTGATTCTTCTGGAGTTGCTTGTTATCTGTGCCATACACCTCTGCTCCTTCAGGTGTGGTGTCTAATACTTCTCCATTGTGCTGCTTGATTACCATTCATGTTACTTCTTCTCTTTATAGGATCACAGTGCCCCCATATGCTTCACTGAAGAGGAAGAATGTCCCATACCAAATGCTTTTGCTGTTGGAGAAGATGCAGTCTGGCAAGCAGAAAGCTGTTTCTCCCACAGATCTTGCTATCTGTCTTTCAACACACAGAGTGAATAGTAAGCAACCTCCCTCTCATGTCTACCTCTTTCTGCAGACTGGGGATATTAGTTTTCAAGCATTAGCAAGCAGTGCAGACTTTGTTATCTCATTGAGGGATTCAGAAACATGAGGAATAAGTAGCTGATGATGTAGTGCTTTTTATAGCTGCCTCCCAGTTGTGAGTGAGGTGCTGTGTCTTACTTCTGAAGAAGGGAAAAAAAGCCCTGCCAGATATCTTTGCTGATGTCCAAAGGATGAGAAGACTCAGCTATTTATGCTGGCGAGAATGAAAGGGCTGTGCAGAGCATAGGCTGGACAGCTTACAGCTTGATTTGTCTTACAGTACTGATATGGTAACAGTGAAACAGATAGTATTTCTTATTAGAATGAAGGGTTCATGTGGAAAAGATACTGAGCTCACCCAATTTCCCAAGGATCCCTTTCTTGTTTGTTGTTATAAATGCTAAGAGAAGAATTCGCTGGCTTACCCTCCCACCCGGACATGGGCCTGAAGGAGAGAGAGTGTTGAATGCACAGGTGACCAGTGAGGATGTGATACCGAGGGTCTGTTTATGTGTACAAATAAAGATGGTAGTTTGCATACAAATGCCCTGATCTTTATCTTATAAAAGACAAAACAGGGCAACACTGAAAGGGACAAGACAGTAGCCAGCCCAGATCTATGTGAAGTGGGAACATGAGCTAATATATTTCTGTTTATATAATTCCATCTGAGACTGAATGGCTCTGCATTCTGCCTTCTCTCTTTCAGTTAAAGAGAGATGCCCAAACAGAGCTTGTAAAGCTTGACACTTCGTCGTTAAAATTCAGGTGTGATTCATAAAGTTATATATCCTGGCAAGTGGTACTTTGCATGGATGACAGATGTGCTAGTAGACATGAGAAAAGGTATATTTTCTGAGATTTCTTTGTTCAGGGATGCCTGTAATCTTAACAGAAACCAGCTGAAGTCAATACCTTTGGCAAGTCTTGCAGACTTTCAGGGAAGTTGAAAGCACTTCCATCTCAGGGTGTTGAATTATTCCACAAAATTTGTTTCACCTGTTATCAAGCATTCAGGTAGTCCAGAAATATAAAGGTTTTGCTAAACCATGTGTAGTTTTTGCCCAGTTCCCAGAGCTTGTGTTCCTCATGAGCTGAGAACACTAGTTCTTTGTATTCATGGACATGGATTTGTTTCCCTAAGTTGAATTTTGAAGTAATTCTCTTTTGAGACATTTTATAGCAACCCATTCATTGAGCTGTATCCCACCATCTTTGGTTCTCAATATGCCAGTTTAGCCAGAGTGGAAAGCCAAAGCATAACATTACTGTATCATCCTTGGCTTCTTGCGTGGGAATTGTATGCTTTATCCCTGGGTAGGAATTAAGTAATTTGTACAATTCTGTGTTTGAGATGTATGGATAGGTCTCCATATCATTTGTCTCATCACTCAGGAGTGTAATAGCCTTAGCAAGGGACTGGGGGAGATCGTGGAGTAGCGAAGATGAGAAAGAGAACAGAAGCTTCTCTGTATTGCTTGTAAGATGGACTCAAATAAATGCAACCCCTCAACTCAATGAGGCATCAAAGCCCTGTCCTGCAGTAGGTACTCGTTATATGCTAGGCTCTGTGTCTAAGTGACAGGGACATTCCTTTTGCACTGGGTTGTACAATGGGGCACTCAAGCCCTCCCATATTTTCCCCCTGCCTGCTCAGGTCACATGAAGCCACCACAGCTTGTCTCCAGTCTAAGCTCTGTCCCTGGTGGAGGGTGGCAATGGAACAGGACACTGGATTAATGGGGTTAAAGAGAATGAGTCTACCTTTGCCATCTGTGGGAAGCATGTGCTTGCTGCTGTCAATAATATTGATCAAGGTTGTGTTTTCTGTTTGTCCAGTGTTTATGCAACATGATGCTGCCCACCTCTTTCTGACTCTCTGGAACTTGGTAAAGAGGCAGATGAAAGACCAAGACCTGGTAAGGACAGTCACTGAAATGAACACCAGGCTCTTTAGCCTTTGTCATGTGCGGTTTCTTCTGCTTCTCTAAGAAGAATCCCATCCATTGTCAATTATCCTATGAAATTTTTGGAATTATCTCCCATCTGGATCTTCCCTCTCATCTTTCAAATGGACAATCTTGATTTCATAAGCTTCATCAGTTTGAACCACGGTTAACTTTTGTTCATCCTATCTTTAGAGCGTGTCAGGGTCTTCTTTCTAATGGGAGAGTTTATTAATAAACAAAACAGTTGATCTTCGTGCAACACCAAATTTATTCAACACGCATTTCGTTACTTCCCAAATTTCTGTAAGCATTAGTTGGCATGTCTTGACACAGTTCCTTCATTCTTTGAAGTCACCTATGTGCATTTCATTAGTATTAGTCACTGTTGGTACGTTATGTATATGACAGTTCCTCCCAGGGGAGCTGTGTAAAATAAGAGAAAAGTGACTCTTCCTCAAGCCAGTGTCGCAGTTCCCTTCATACAGAAGATGGGCTCCTGTTGCAATTCCAAACAAAACAATAAAACTGCATTAAAGCAGACACTGAGCTGTCCGTCCTTGTTATAGGATGTATCTCTTCCCTCTGCTAGGGGATGAGGGGAAGGAGTTGTTCTCCTTTAAATGGTGGGAAGTGCCCTGTCCGCATAAGTCAATGTCAGATCTGGGTTCAAGCCTTAAAGCAGTGACACTGAGTGAAGTGACATGCCCACACGGCCCTTCCCACCCACAGGGGGAAATACCTCTGTTGTGTTCTTCACCAACCATGTTTTGGCTATGTTTACTCTCTCCAGGTTACACAGTTGAGTGATTTGTACACTATCTGTGTACAGGAGCACCTGGCCTGTCAGATATGCTTTTCTGAAATGAAGAGGAATAGCAACATGTTAACCCTTCCACTTCCAGTGTTGGATTCCAATTCCCACATGCTGAAGACGCTGGTAAGATCAGTGGCAGTGCTGTTTCCTTAGGAAGGAGATTCTCCTCTATTCACTGTGGGAGTCTTCTCCCTGCAGGACTGGCGTTTCCTGGGGCTCGTCTAGAGTCTCTGCAGACTGTCTGGGGTTTTGAGGTGACCTTTTCCCATTCACATTTCTTGTTTGTTTTGAGGGGTTCTCAATTTCTCCAAAAAATCTGTTCGATTTTGGGGTTGGAAGATCCAAGTCCTTGAAAGTTCTTTTTGAGAAGACTGTTGGCTAAATATAAGTCTCAGACTTACACAGTGATGCACACCTGTGACAGCTTAGCTACCGCAGTGAAGTGCCCTAGACAACTTGTAATCCTTGGCCAGACACACTGCATTTGCCCAGTGTAGTGCCCTTTTACTGTTAAATTGGTACTGCTGTTTGATATCCAGATAGAGCAGTGTTGGTGGCAGTGTGGGTGCTGCAACAAATAGGGAGTGGATGTTTTCAGCTTCAGTGGACAACTGAACCTTATTCTGACTACTTTGTACTGTTTCAAGATAAAGGAACCTCCTTCAGAACCTCTGAGGCTTTTAAATAGGTGTAAAATACACTCATGCATCAGTGCCTTTTTTGTGCAATGCAGTATACTAATTTTTTAACTGCTGTTGAAACACCACATGATGTAACACCCAGAGCTAGGGAAGAGGGGATACACAGGGAGCTGATTGTTTATAGTGTGTTTGCCACAATATACCACTATCAAATTTAAAGAAAATGAACATGGTGGGGATGATCCAGTACCAGGCTGCACGGTGGGGTTATGGTCTTGCATTGGGCTAGAATATAGGGTAAGGACTTAATCTGGGATCTAGCCTCACTTTTACCCAATGCAAGGGTAAGAACAGGTGACCTCTCAGGGCTAGAGTATGAAAAGGGAGATAGGGTGTAATGCGTGTCCTGGGTGAAAGGCGCACAACTATTTCTCAAACATGCTCATTCTGAAGTTGGAGCTAGAACAGTGTATTTCTGTTGGTGTTACTTTGTTGATGTTTTGGGGATATTTTTGTTGATACAAAGAAGATATTCTTTCCCATGGTGACATAATGGGACAAGTGTCTATTTTAGGACTGTCCTGGCCTGTATGGGACATCCGGTCACACTGCAATAGAAGTGATTTGGCACAGAGTATATGTGTAGGCATGTGTACATATGTGAATGCCTAGTCAGTATAGTCTGACTGTGACTGTATAGTCACTTATAATACGAGGATCACTGTATAAAGGGAAGCTTTGCAGTCATTTGTTTGCTGACTTCAGATGGTGGAAGATAAAGAACTGTGGCTTAATGAAGATCATTTTCAAAAGTCACTAGTGACTTTGAATCTCTTGGTTTTGGGTGTCCCAACTTAAAGGCTCTTTGGTTTTGGAGGTTAAGTGCTAAATGAGAGTTTCCAGTCCTAATGTATCTTAAGCAGGGCCTTTTGGAAATTAAGGCATCTAATGTCACAAGTCACTTATAAACAGATGGGTCAGAATGTCCACCAGTCTAATTTTCTGCATTTGGTTAAACTTCCCTGCTCTGCCTTAGCCAGTCTTCATACCCAGTAAGTCTTCTTCCTGCAAACTTCCTTCCTGAATTCCATCTTTGTATTTAGAAGAATAAAGGTGATTTGCTTCTGTCACTCTCCTGTGTGCAGGAAAACAAAATAAACTGTGCTGTTAGAGCTCAAGTTAAACAAAAAAGGAAAACTGAAGTACCTGTATGGGCTGACATGACCAAATCCTCCTCCTATTTCGTTTGGTTAAAAAATTGAATGTGTTAATGCTACTGTGACTAGCATGTTTTACAGTGCCACTTGCTGCTTAGTGTACGGATCACTGAACATGTCATATTTTCTAACTGCCTGTGTAGTTGTTCAAGAAGGAGTCTAACTTATAGTATACAAATCAGAAGAAAGCAAGGCAGGCAAAATCTCCTTTTTAACATGAAAAACGAGCAGAAAAATCCAACTAGCAGTACTTGATTTCACTCTAATTCATGATAAAGGAGAGAAAAGTATTTTGCATTCTTTTGTCCTTTGAATAAAATAGGCCTTCTGTAGCTTTGCTGTTTGCATGTACCCTGTGAAACAAAGTAGAAATAGAAATCTCCTCTGTCTTCTCAGGAGGACTGTCTGCAATGCTTTCTCCACCCAGAAGAGTTGACTGGTCACAACATGTGTTTCTGTGAATACTGTGAAAAGAAAACACCTTTTCTGCAGGTAATCAGAGAAGTATTTCCCCGTATGTTTCTTGTACCCAGAACTCCCTGTAGGACTGGGAAGGGTGGAGAAAGGACTGAACCATATAAATTTAAGGGGAGATAAGCAACCTAAAGATTTGCCTGCATGGCAGCATTAGCTAGGTATAGGCCATGTGCATCTTTCTGATTAGGAAGATCTGTGCTGTGAATGTAGCTCTAGTGACAAAAGAATGCTTTCCTGGGTTTTAATAGAAGTCACCTAGGGTTAGACAAGAATATGCTACTGGTGCTGTGCATACCCTTAAGAGTAGGATACCGTAGGGTGATTTGTTTTCTCCCCTCCTCTCCATTGGGATTTGCACTTACAGTATTGGTCTCTGCCAGCAGATGAATTAGCTGTTTCATGAAGAGACAAGCACGTTGAAGAGAGAGATGTGCAGGGGAGAGTACCTCAGCTCAAGACTTGGAGGGGACTTTACACAATATTTTCAGGAGTGGGTTGCCCTCCTAGGCCACGGTGCATACATATGTCTTGGTGGTAGCAGCAGTAATATCAGCAAAGGCAGTGCTGGGAGGAGTGAGCTGTCAGTTTGGCATCCTCCACAGAACTCTGCTGACCACGTCACAAGGATGTTGGCTTGCCTCTCCCCACCAGGCACTGTGGTTGCCTATCGACCCACCTGCCCAAGACCTTATCTATTTATTGGTGGTGTTGTGGTGCTCAGGTTTAAGGAAGCGATGAACACATCAGCTATCTTGCCACTGAAGAATACAGCCAACCCAGCAGATAGCAAAACAACTCAAAGTAATCTTCACAGACAAGATGTTCAAGAGAGAAATTCCTTCTGAACATGACCAGTTTTCATGGTGTATCACAGAATCACAGAACCGTCTAGGTTGGAAGAGACCTCCAAGATCATCTAGTCCAACCTCTGCCCTACCACTAACAAGTCCTCCACTAAACCATATCACTAAGGGCTACATCTAAACGTCTCTTAAAGACCTCCAGGGATGGCGACTCAACCACTTCCCTGGGCAGCCCATTCCAATGCCTAACAACCCTTTCAGCAAAGAAGTTCTTCCTAATATCCAACCTAAACCTCCCCTGGCGCAACTTTAGCCCATTCCCCTTTGTCCTGTCACCAGGCACGTGGGAGAATAGACCAACCCCCACCTCTCTACAGCCTCCTTTAAGGTACCTATAGAGAGCGATAAGGTCGCCCCTGAGCCTCCTCTTCTCCAGGCTGAACAATTCCAGCTCCCTCAGCCGCTCCTCGTAAGACTTGTTCTCCAGACCCCTCACCAGCTTCGTCGCCCTTCTCTGGACTCTCTCGAGCACCTCCATGTCCTTCTTGTAGCGAGGGGCCCAAAACTGAGCACAGTACTCGAGGTGCGGCCTCACCAGAGCCGAGTACAGGGGGACAATCACTTCCATAGCCCTGTTGGCCACACTGCTTCTTATACAAGCCAGGATGCTGTTGGCCTTCTTGGCCACCTGAGCACACTGCTGGCTCATATTCAGCCGACTATCAACCAGTACTCCCAGGTCCTTCTCTGCCAGGCAGCTTTCCAACCACTCATCTACTGGTTCGGCGGTCTATAACAGACCCCCACCAGGATGCTTGCCTTGTTGGCCTTCCCTCTGATCCTAACCCATAGGGACTCAACCTTATCATTCCCAGCCTCAAGTTCCACAACATCAAAACATTCTCTAATATAGAGAGCCACACCACCACCCCTTCTGTGCTGCCTGTCCCTTCTGAAGAGCCTGTAGCCAGACATTGCAGCACTCCAGTGTAGGAACAGCCTGCTGGCTGTGGCAGCTATCTAGCATGCTGCACCATCTGTATTATATGCTGTGGCTGCTTTGGTTGCCTAAACAGTCTTTAGCACCATCATCTTCCAGTCCATGGGTCAGTGATCCGAGGGAACAGGCATGGGAGTGCTACCAACCTGAAGCTGGGAAAGCAGATGAGAAATGAAGCAGCCCATGAGACACCTAAGGCTCAGTGTTGATCATGCTGAAGTTGAGAAACTTGGTCATCGCAGCTTTATTACATGTATGTCTCCTCTGAATAGATGGGCTACTAAGGTTTGGCACCTGCTGTCCAGTGCAGTTGGTTTTCATTCACTGTAGCACCAGCTGCTCCCTATGCTACATTCACTTGATGGTAATGGCTGTTTCCATCCAAGCTCCCCTGGGTTTGCTCCTTGGTTTTAAATCGCATTATTTATTGCTTTACAGAGCATGAAGCTAGTACATCTGCCACAGACCCTGACCATACACCTAAAGCGCTTCTGCTTTGAAAGATCAACCGACGTCCACAAACTTAGTCACTGTCTGCCATTCCCACAAGAACTTGATTTCAATGCAGTCTTGACGGAACAGCAGAGCCAAGCACATGACAGTGAAAAGGTGAGATACTCCCAATGCCTTCTCTGAAAGAGGTAGATTTTCTTCTCCCCTTTGCTCAAGTTTGATAAAGTTTGAGATCAGACCAGTGCTCACCTCAATTCAAAGCACCTGTCTTAGAAATGTACATCTCAGTCTTTACCCGTGTCTGGAGTTGTTTCACATCCCATGGTTCTGGCTATTTCAGGCATTATTCAAGTTTCTGTGCTTAGATTAAATCACCAAAGGTACCATAACTGGAGCTTTCTGCCATTAGGACAGAAAACAGGCTTTACGGAAATAAAACCTTTTCTTTTTCCGAGAATGGTTAGCATAACTTTTTTTCTTCCATGTCTAAATATACTACCAAAATACTTAAACACAGTCGATTTGGATGGGCCAAATCCAGATGTTGCCTGAGAGGCAACTTGGGGTTCGGCTTCTGTGGCAAGACAGCCTCAGTGAGCCCCAGACATACCATCTGCAGAGGTTGGCAGCCCAAGACAGGGGAATTTCACTCCTGGTGGTTTCCTGTACGTTATTGTTTGTCACAGAGTTGAAGTTAGCAGGGAGACAACAGCTTTGCCAAGCAGCTGAGTGATCTGCCACAGTGTGGGTCTCTTCGCCTTACTAAGAAGTAACAAGGGAAAGTGTGGCAACAGCAAAACCTTGCTGGTGCAGTGCTGCCTGCAGCGTAGCACCTTTGTCACCCCTTTACTGCCTCTTTGCTGTCCTACTGCCTTTTCTACATTGCTGTGACCTCCAGGGAGGCTGCCAGTCCACAGCAGGCGGGCAGAACGCTGAGGGTAACAGTATAAAAGACAGGGTACTCTAGGCAGATCTAATCTTTCTCATTTTTGCTCATGAGACGCACGTTCTTGCTGTCCTGGCTGCTGCTTTTCTTCAGCAGCGATAAATGAAAACTGCTTCACTGAAAGTTATTCTTTGTGGCTCTTTACAGGCTACCTGGCAGTATGAGCTTTTCGCTGTTGTCGCTCATTCAGGGTCAACTAATTCTGGACATTACTGTGCCTATATTCGAAGCCTCACAGAATGCAAATGGTATTGCTTCAATGATTCTACCGTTTGTCAGGTGAGGACACAAATCCACATTTCCTTTGTAGCTTTCCAGACACTCCTCCAGATCTTATTTAGTCTGACTGACTGCTGATAAAAGAGAACCAGGAGAGAAAGCTGAAGCTGCAAAGCTTTGTGCACCTTGTTCTTCTGCTACAGCATACTCTGAGCTAAGGGCAAAATGGCTCTAGCTTCTGTACAAAAAAGACCTCAGGCTCTGGCCTGCGTTTTGCAGAAACAGCCATTGACCATATGCCCTGCATTATGTACTCTAGATCTGTTTCATGTATGTTCAATAGAGGCAAAGGAACTGATTTTCCTCATAAGTAGGAGTAGCAAACCGCTTTATTACAATGTTTTTAGTTCCTGAAAGTATGACTTGTGTCACCCTCATGAGGACTGCTGTACTTGTGTCACTGTATGCCCATCCATTAAGAGTTTTTACCACCTTCATCTTGTGTGTTTTTCCTCAGGTATCATGGGATGATGTTAAATGTACGTATGGACATTCGGACCTCAACTGGTAAGTGAGAGCCTCTGTGTTTTTACCCTATGTTTCTCTGGCGTCTGGAAAATGATGTAGCAAAGGGAGGGAAAACAAATTATTTCAACTGTATATTGCCTAGCATGAGCTGAGAATACAGAAGTGTAGAAGGGGCATTGCTGCAATCGGGTTACTTGATACACCTGTATACGGCTGTACCTTGAGCCTGCAGGATTAATGGGTAGTCACAAATGGGGCTGCAGGAGCGGTATTGTTACTTATGATTGTCACCAGTGTCGCCCTCGATCCTGACTAAAGTTAGGTACATCAGTCAGGATTTCTCAATGCTTTGTGTTTTGATGCATCATAAGACAATGAGCATGGAGAGAGAGAATTCCTCCTATAAGCTATAGCGCTGCCAGGGGGTTAGCATTATAAGCTGCCATAGGAACACTGGGGAGAACCACTTCTGCTGACCTAAATCTCAAAAAGGATGACTAGGAGAAAACCTGGGAGGTTGCTTGCAACTAAGATTACCAAGATCTTCAAACATCCTTGCTATGCTTTTTCTTTTCTTCCACAGGGGACAAACAGCCTATCTCTTGATTTACATGAAAAAGCATCCCCAATAGGTTTATCCAGGTTTATCAGAGTGTTTTGGAAAGCTGTTCCTTGTCCATGAAGCTCAGCATCTGTGTACCAGTATGGATGGGTAAAAATGCTCCACAGGAAAGACCTGCACTCAGCCTATGACCTCTGCCTTCACCTTTTTTTTAATAAGGGAAATGGAGGACAAACTCAGCTGGAGGAAGGATCTAAGAGCTCTTGCATCTAGAAATTTTTTCTTTCATGTCATGTGATTATTTACTGTATCCTTGATATTTGTGTAATTCTATATATTAATTTCCTCTTAAATAATAGTAAAGATAGTCCTTGTCTCTGCTGATTTAGCAGTTTATTGAATGCTGATGCCTAGATTCCAATACAGAGGAATCTTTTGTCCTGAAAGTCTTCATGATGTTCCAAGAAGGCATATGTTATGGCTAGAGAGCCATGATAGCCATAAGGTCATGTGATCTTGAGGCTTACTCTGCCCTTTTAAGGCCTTGTTAGATGCTGGCATGATGGGGAGGGGACCCCAAAGTCTTGAGGAAACAAATGGAACAGGGACCAGGGTCCTTATCACACATGCGTCAGTGATGTTTGCTCCTAAAGACTTTCAAGGAAATGCATCACTGCAGGGATTGAGATGTTACTGAAAGTTGGTGTCAGCATAAAGTGTTTTTAAATCAGGAGCTACTGTAGTAGTTCTGATTTGGGAGATGAGTTTGTATGTGTTTATTTAGATGATTATTGTTTTAGCATGCCTATCAGGCATTTTTTTTCCTTCTTTTTCCTCTATAGAGGAAAATACTCATAGTGACATCCAGAAATTTTGAAGGTAGTTAGTGATTTTGTGCAATACACTTGATAAAATGTGGTAAGAGGCGAAATGAGAAGCCTAATATGCTTGAACTTTGGGAATTTTTGTGTTTCTTCAGCTCTTTGCCAGCAAGAATTGTCTTGCTCTCTCCCTTCCTTCTCTGCCCATGCAGTGGAAATGTCCCCCAAGCAGAAAATATTCTGTAGAGAGCAAGTCTGTAAAAAAATGAGTCATTTTAAAATCTTCTGTTGAATCCTGTCATTTTGTGTTATTGGTCCAGCCTGTGCTCCCATGGGAAGACTACACAGCTGGAAGAAAAATGCAGAAAGGAAGAGTTAGAAAGGAAGGTCAGTATCACGCAGCAATCAGAAGAGTGGTGTTCTAAAATCTCATCATAAGATTCATCTGTGAGGAAAGTTAAAAAGTTTGGTTACAATGCTTTTAAAGCGCTTGTCATGGTAAGTCTTGACCTACCACAGTGTGAAAGGGTCAGTGATTCCCGTAGTTTGATACCTAAAAGTACCTTCTAGCCTAGCAGTATTCTTTGACTGTATCTTTACAAGGGTGCTATTTTTGTGGGACTGGGCGCATTTAAAAATTACTAATTTATTCAGCAGCTATATATAATCTTTTTTTTTGATTATGATGAAAGTCCCAAATCATGTCCGTTTTCTGTTGGTATATGGAAGGTAAATCAACAGTTTTGATCATAGCTGTAGAATTAAATTATTATGAGCTGGCTGGTATTTATTTCACCGTATTGGCAAGGTCCATTATTCTGTTTAACTCTCTTGTACTTACACTGTTCATTCTGCTTTAAGAAATCCTAATCTATTCTTCGTCACCAGCATGAGAGTTTCCAGCCTGTTCTCTTTCAGGAATGATTTATACTCCTTCTAAAATACCTTGTGACTGGTGAATAAGAAAATCAAGTTCTGGTCTGCTTTATCCATCACTTTGTATATGTGAAGTAGCTGAAAGACTGTTTAATTCCAGAAACTGAGAATATGTCAAAAGACTAAAAGAACATTTCTGATTTGATATAACCTGAAATTTAAAAACAAGCTATGTTTATGAAAAAAATGCCTCAAATGTATCATACATGACTTTAAAGGTATGGCACCTGGTAGGGAAGGAATTGCTTAGATATATTAAGAATCTTTTTAGTTAGTTTCTCAATAAAAACAAATCTATGCTTTTTGTTCTTTGAATAAAACATGATGGGATAAAATCCCTAGAAAATAAGCTTTCTGGATTGTTCTTGGTCTGTTTTTCCCTCAAATCATAAATTGCCCAGTAAGGGCCACTCAGTTCCCACTGCTTATTAGCTTGCCTTATCCCCAGCAACAGCACAACCCCACTACCAGGCATTTCTGTGAGTGTGGTGTTCTCTTACGTGCTGGAAGCCAGGAGCTGTCAAGTCCCAAATGTGGTGTAGACAGAAATAGGCACAAAGCTTACATCTTTAATACTGGAAGCCACAGTGAGGTATTTCTAACAATTAGGGCTCCTTGGGGACATTTTCGTATCAACTGCTGGAACACCTGGGGGAGAACAGAGATGTTGTAAGAGACAACACATGCTATGTGATTTGTCTGCACTGGCTGGCTTTCTAAACATGTAGAGAGGCTGTGGCTGGTAAAGACAGAGAGATTTAGCAGTTTACCATAACTCTGCAGTAACCCTAAGCTCTCCACCCTGTGCTTTTTGTGGTACCGGTCCCAGAGCAGAAGTGGTAAAATGAGCGCTGTACCCACGTCAGGACTGTCCAAGTTCATGGCCTGGATTAACAAACACCGAGACTGATTCTCTTCACCATGGCAGGCTCTAACCGAGGGTCCCCAAAGACTGCAAGTCCTTGAGGTCTAGACAGTTGAAATGCTTCCATCATCATAATAAATCTATTTGAACTTGAATCAGAGCCATCTGAGGTTAGAGGTTTTCTGGCCCATAACCATTCTTCTGCAGTCTTTTCAAGGAAGCGTCAGGGAGCAGGAACTATGGGTGGGGGCCTCAGTTCAAAGGCAGCCCTCAAAACAGAGTGAAGGTTCCAGGTAGAGCTTTGCACAGCTCTTTCACAGGATTTGTCTCTTCTCACTGTTGTCTGATCCAAAATTACAGCTGCCCTATATCACTTCTGGCCTTGAACATCGTGTTCATGAGGCTGGGAGGGGAAGAAGCAACCTCTGGGGTCAACCCATAGGCAGGGGAACTTGTGGACCTGACAGGTAGGCTTCATTGCTCAGCACAAAGCAAACACAGGTTTGATCAGCATCAACACATCCTGTAGTTCTTACCAGGTGTGGAGCCACACACTGCATGCAGTGGATTGATCAGGAAGAAGAGGGGATGTTGAGAGCCCTGGCACAGGCTCTGCACTGGCCACAACACTTCTGTTCCCACTTGCTCCCCGACATGCACACGCTGCTACTGCCAGCATAGCAGGGCCTCGGGACTGCTTTTCTGAAACACAGCCCAAGGATGAGTGGGATCAAATCTGAGCTATTTGAGCTTGATATGAAACCTCTGTCTCCTTCCTTTTGATTTCCATGATGAAAAGTCACATTAAAATTAACAGTAAACACAATCTTAGGTACTGTGCGTTTCTAAGGATGAAGAGGATTAACTTCTCTAGTTCTAAATATCATGTTCCTCTTTGACCTCTTCACTGCTGCCTGCCCTTTCCAAAATTCAGGATGACACAGATTTGCTGCTTGTCCACAGCATTATATACAGAAAGAGGCTGAGCTCGTTACTGGTACTTAATAACAAGCAATGCTGTAGTTCACTTTATTGCAAATTTGGGGTCACTGCTTACAAGACTGTGTCTGGGAGACATATGCTGAGGAAGACTGACTGTGAGCCCTGTGAAAAACTGCTATGCCTGGAAGGTGTGTGGAAACTAAAATACAGCAACTGCATTTGAAGAAAAATAAGGGTTGCACTGTGTAAAAAATACAGCTTTCCTTTTCCACCCTTTTCACTCTGTTGTACAACACAGCAGAGAGTGCTGCTGAGAGGCTATGGGCCACACTTGCAGAGCTCATACACTGGAGCAATTCCACCTCAGAAGTATTCAAGATATAACTAACAGCTGAGAAAATGAGACTAAACCTTCCCAGGGCACTTGGCCCCTGCACTGGAGATATAAGGGCTTTATTGTCAGGTTTCTTGTCAGCTTATATTGCTTCCAGAGCCAGCCGGGCCATGAGAGGAGTGACAGTGTGCAAAATGCGTTGCATATAGATTCAAAAACTCCGCCAGACCTGCGCTGCTTTTGTAAAAAGTCACCATGGATGCCTCTGCATCCACAGCAAAGTTTGTGCGCTAGATAAACTGCATATGAATGACTCTTAATTAAGTACATGGAATTAAATGCTAGGCAAAACAGTCTGCGCTGAGATTCCATACCCTGCAAAATAGCTGTATACATATATTTATATATATAAAATGTGGAGTCCACATTACATAGGGGCAGGGTATGGAAAAGCACCTCCTGGATTTCTGCCAGAAGTGCCAACACAGCCATAGAGTCCCTTCAAAGGAGTTGGGATTATTTGCCCCATGCTAGAGTCACTGTGCAAATGAAAGCTAGCACAGGTAGCAAAGTCCTTGAAAAGCAAGATAAAGCCGGGAATAAATGGGTGGAGAGATTACTCTAAATTCTGGTAAATCTTCATTTCCTTTTTTTTTTGTTTGTTTTGGGATTACTGAGTCTTAAGGGAAAGAGTCTGTGACATAGCAATAGAGCAGTAGTAAAATACACAGATTATCTGCTTCATCTCTGGCACTCATGCCCAGATCCAGATATTCCCCAGTTTCAACAAACACATTAAAAAATAGAAAATTTTAAATAAATATGTATGTATTGATGTTATATGATGATATATCATACCTAGTCTCTAAAGGTTCTATATGTTGCAAATCCCCAAATTATGTATGGAAGTAAAAGAGAAACAATCCTTGACGTTTTACTTCCAGTATAATTTTAATTCACAGGAGTCACTTATTAACTATTTATCACTGGTGTTTACACAGAAACATTGAACAGAAGCGTTCTATGTTTAAAAAAGGTCTGCAAGAAAGGAGCCATCCTAATATGGAATAAAAAACCAGGGGTTAATAAGATTGTAGTTACTCTAAACTACAATGAAGTCTGTAATACACATTTGGACTTAGCATTACTAATAATTTTAATAACAATGGCTTTACTGATAACTAATAGCAGACCACAATAACCTGTTTTGTCTGACTGATAGAGCCCAGTAATGAATCCCGTGATAGCACTCCTGGGGACGAGCTGTAGTTTTCAGGCATCTTCTTCCCACAGGGTTCTCCTTTGCTGAGGAGCTCTCAAGTGCAGTCCTCACTTGTCCTCAGAGGGATGTCACATAAAAAGCCAGCTTTCAGTCAGCAACCTGGGGTTCACACTGGTGCCTATGGTTTGAACTGCAGCTTTACTTTTTGCCTTTCTTGAAGCCAGCCACAGCCCTCAGGCATTTCCTATAGCTCTTCCTTTCAGGCAGCTTTTTCTTACTGCCCTCCTTTCATTGGACCCAAGTTTCTTGCCCTGCCCAAACTCAGGCCCAGGGAAATCGTAGCAATGTATTGTAGTGGGTTTACGTGGCAAGGTTTTGGTATTAGCTGGGTGGCCACTGTGAGCAGGGCCCAGCAGCTGCCCCATGTCAGATAGGGGCAAGTTTAAGCCGGCTCCAACGTGACCCACTGCTGGCCAGAGACGAGCCAGTAATTAACACTGGATGGGCTTACTGGGAGAGCAGATTGAAGAAAGGGAAAAAAAACACTGCCGTGCAACACAGCTGGGAGAGAGGGATGAGACCCAGCCCTGCAGCCCCCCAGGTCAGTACAGAAGGCGGGCAGGAGGCGCTCCAGGCATGCAGCAGCAGTTCCCCTGTGGCCTGTGGAGAGGTCCCTGGTGGTGCAGGCTGTCCCTCTGCAGCCCATGGTCTCCCAGAGCTGTGAGGACCTGAGGGGAAGGGAACCCAGCAGCTGGCATTTCTTCTGGCAACGCAGCTTGTGACTGAAGCTGTAGGTGGAGGGCAGCATTTTCAAGTGCAAACAGTAACCTCAGACAACCTTTCAGAGGTATTTTATGAAGCAGTTTGTTTCAATATAGGGCTATTCAGCTCTGATCCCTTGCTGTTTCCCACACTGGCTGGTTTATGTTTTACTGGCTTGAAGCTGGCAGACAACAGGCACCTGCCTGCAAAAGTAGGCCCAGGAGTCACAAATGCTTTAAAGAGCTTAAAAGAGAACACATTTCTGATACAAATGTGGTCAAGAAACTGGAAATGTTTGTGAGGTAAATCTACCTGAATTAAGAAAACATAACAAACAGGAATATGGGTGGTGAAAAATGGAAGAAGAAGTTAAAGGCAAAGTGAACCACAACCTTCAGGCAGACTTAAGAAAGGGTGTTAAATAAGAAAGGGAGTTAAGTATTGTTTTCCAAAATAGACTCATGACTGAAAGCCCTCCCACTGGTGGGATGCATAGTTTGTTTCAGTGTGGAAATGTGCCTCACTGAGTGAGGTGTTGCCAGGGCAGCAGTGCAGCTCCCCAGGCCTGCGCTGGTACTGGAAGAGCAGTGCCATGGTCAAGGTGGAGTCCCTCTCATTAGGGCTTCTCTTTTGGTTAGGGGTTCTCATTAATAGGCTATCCTTTGGCTTGTCCCAAAGCTGCAGTGATTCGCACATCTTGATTAAAATCTTTGGACATAGGGTTGAGGTGCTGACTGCTGTGGAAAAGATCAAGGTGTAGGAAGGAGCTGCAAGAACATCTCCTGCATAGAGCTGTGCAGAAAATGTCAGGCTGCAGGCAGAGGAAGACGCTACTGGTTGAGATGGGCACCAGCAACGACTGGGGATACAAGAGGAGAACTACCAGATGCAAAAATGTACAAATGTACAAAGTCCTCAAGGAAATCTGGTGCTGGAGGACTGGAGCTTGGTGCCACTGGGGACCTCTTGCAGGCAGCAGCAGGGTTGAGCTTGGCCACCTGGCTCATGGCTGCTGGCCTGTTGGGGCTCTGTGGGTGTCTGTCCTGGGGGTGCTGAATGTGCTCATGCTCAACCTCATGGCCTCTCAGACTTTGCTGTCTTTTATGTGTGCTAAATGCAAGACAATGGGTTTATGCTTTCAGATTAAATATATGCTGTGTGCAGGATCTGCGTGCAGCAAAAGGTGCTTGAATGAAGTGACCTGCACTGGGTCTCTGGGCATCTCTGCCTGTTGAAATGTGGTGTTACCCTGGGGCTGGGTTTTGCTGTAATAGGCAAAGAAGTGTCAAGGAAGGAAAAGTTCATAAATAGCTGGATAAAAATAAGTGTTTACCACTCATATCTTTGAAATAATTTCTTGCAAAATTTTGGGTAGTGCTCTGAAACCTCCAGGCTGGGGTCAAAACCACTCTACAAAAATGAGAAGCTTGTGGTATTCCAGAATAGACTGCTATTCTTCCTAAGCCTTGTAATTTTTTATGCAATTTATGCAAAAGTTTTTTCCTTGTGAATGGTAAACTATCCAATATATGACAGTGTACAAACAGATAAGGCTATAAAGTAGCACTAACACAACATCAAGGATCACGACACCTGCCATTATTGATCATCTGTCTTGTAGATAAAATAATTTTGATTTTGAAGAATCACACAGAGCTAACACAATGGATCTTGAAAAGACAAAGTTTTATTTATACCTTAGCTCTTCTTTCAAGTGGGGGGAATGCTTGCTTAAAAGGAACATCTTTTCTCTGTGGTTCTTGACAAATCGCATAGTGGAAATGTCAAAATGCTCCAAAAGTTTGTCATTAACAGCTGAATGGTAAATAATCCATTGTTTACTTGATTATTTTAAAGATACCAAAAAAAACAATTATCAGAACATTTAAAATGTGTCAAACAATCAAGTAGTTTGACTTTTGATGATATTACATCCTGGGAATGCTAATATTAATCCTGAGAAATGCAGGAAGATTATAAATGAATGGGAAGAGGAAAAGCCATTTTTAGCTAATATCTGACTTTAAAATATTGTGTAATGCAGCAAATTATAGTACAGATAAGCCATCATTCAATCTCAGAATCTTATGCCAAAATGAAATATTATCTGTAGGCATGAAGCTCTGTGAGCAGATGAAGAAATCCTAGTGAAAACGTAAATGCACCTTCACTGGTGTGAATTCACATCATCACTGGACTGATATATTCCTAAATTGAGGCTGAAAATTTTGTATTTTCTGATATTAGAAATTACTTTTGTATGGTAAGCAAGGAGTTGGAGATTCCAAGATCTGTAGAATGACAAAAATGGTAATGATGGATAGCTGAGAAAAAAGTTGCTTGTAATGGAATATGTATGAATTGAGTGAACACCTCTTGTGCAGTGATTGATGGCAAACACCAAAGAAACTTTATTTCCTCTTTGAGAGAAAAGATAATGTTGATAAATCTGACACTTCCACAGTAAAACCTCAGTCAAGGGGCAGGGCAAAAACTACAGAGGGGCTTTAGATCAGGCAGAAACCCTTCAAAGCCCGTGATTTTGATGGTAAGGTTTGGCTACTTGATCCCTCCTGTGGGCAGAACTGTGCTTCCTCCTAAGACAAACAGCTTGGTGGCGCCTTCTGGTGATATGTTTGGGAGCAGTCAGATGAGACCAGAAATGGCTCTTCGGGGGTGTGTGAACTCCTCAAATATCACTTTTCTTGCAGAAAAGCATACACTATGAGGTATACAAAAAGCTGCAACCTCAGTCAATGCAATATGTGTAACTCGCACAACAAATTCACCCAACAAATACACGGAAGAAGTCTGCAGTAAATTTTGACATTCTCCAAAGGGTGAGATAAAGGCAAAATACCTTTTTTTTCTGTCACTTATTATATTCATTCTGTTCATTTTTTCCTTGCCTGCAGCCAACCACAAGGCAGGAGGGAGGGGCAATGCCTCTGGTCACACAGGTGACACCAATAAATGGCTGAGATAGGCAGAAGACTTTTCCAGCCATCTTCTCTTCGGGTCAGGAAAATGCACCAAGTCCTCTACAGGGTATTTCTTGCCTCTTTAAATATTTCAGGTATTGAAGGCTTTTTACACCTGTCTCCAGAAAATTTGTGAAGTGAGCAGGTAGTGATGACAAGGAGATTTTTTCTTAAATAGGCAAAAAAAAAACCAACCACCACCACCAACAAAAAAACATACTGCAGAAGTAAAAAAATCTGTCTAGCCTATTTGTCTTTGTTCTTGCTCTTGGTGCTGTGTATTAGTATCCTAGCATGCTGTGTAGGTATCATCTTTGACGAACATATGTAAATATGGGAATTTAAGTGATGAGTGGTGGATTTGGAAATGGGAATCTACGTGAACTCCTTAGAGACCGAGGATAACTTTTCCATATGACAACAGATGAATACATAGCACTTTGCAGAAAAATAGTTTGGGTAGCTCTTTACTTGCAAATACTGTGGAAATGTATTTGGTTTAGGTAAGAGAGAATATTTAAGGATGTACTGAATTATAAATATAAAAGGAGAGAAGCATTTAAAAGGGGTGAAAGTGAGCTTATTAAGAAAGAGAGAAAAAAAGTGGATTGTCCCTTGAACTTGAGGCTGGAAACTAAGTATGTTGAATTGTAAGCTGCCAAGTCTATAACACACTGTTAAGTTACCATGGAAGTATGTTAAATTCTTCTTGTTATATTTTTTGGTCAGCTGATGCTAATTATTGCATAACTTAAGTGCAAATAGGGCTCAGTTCGTTTAACCCTTTCAGTCTTGATTGGTCTGCAGATACTAAGAAGCCTAAACGTAAATAAATAGATTTTAAATGAAGTGCCTTGTGTGAGGCCGCTAATGCTAGGATTCATGAACTCTCTGAAGGAACCTGTTAGGACACTAACAGAAGGAAATTTTTGTTCATGTGATCTCTGTCACCACAAAATCTCTTATATTACTGCAATGAAAACATGGCCTAAACCTACTGAGATTAATTAATCAAAGCTTTGTGATATCGAGGTACCCACACAACCTGTGCTGCAACTCCCTGTGTTTTGGTGGAACAACGGGGCATCCTCTTTACCCCGTCACCCTGATTTCACAAATTTGAAGTCCTGTTCAGTGAGCACACTGTAATATAAAATAGATTATTTTTCCTGAAAACATCTTGCTTTACATAATGACAGGGTGTATTGTCACCATTGTCCTCCACTGGCTTCACCTCCACTCAAAAGCAGCACAGTTGCTGTTGTGGTTTCTCCCAGGGAGCTCTCTCCTGCACAGTGTCGCAGAGTGTTTCGGGTTGGAAGGAACCCTAAAGACCGTTGAGTTGCAACCCCCCTGCCATGGGCAGGGACACCTCCCACCTGACCAGGCTGCCCAAACCCTCATCCAGCCTGGCCTTGAGCACCTCCAGGGATGGGGCATCCACAGCAAAGAGCCTCCCCGTGCTCCAGCAGCACCCAGAGATAAATACTCCCTGCTGTGTTGTCTACAAGGTGTTGTTGTTAGTCTGCTTTCCCATGACACACAAAGAGCAGTATTATTTATACATCAGAAGGGGTGGGATTGGGAAAGGCTGCAAAAATGAAAACTTGTGCAACTTTAAACTTGGTACTTGGTCATGTGTAGCCTCATGCAAAAAACAAACAAGCAAAACCAAGAACCCCAAATCCTGCTGTGGTTTCCGTGTGATATCATTTTGAATTAAGGTGGACCAACCAAGCACCCTTTGTTTGGAAATACCTGGAAAACTGAAATCATTTTTAAAAGGTGATGTTATTAAGCTAAATGTAGGCAGTGGTTCTGGTTTTGAATCATGTTTCCATTTCAAGTGCCATTTTCCAGAACTGGTGTGCAGTCATCAAACAACTCTTCGGTGTCTCTGAGCCAAGAACTTGAAGTAATTTACTTCGGTCTCACATCCCGTGTTGTGTATTTTCCCCGGGAGGTGGCACTGTCTGTAATGGTTTGCAGTCCTCTTGTGTCCCTTGTTCTGTGGCAACAAGAGGCGTCTTGTTCACGTGCAAGGCCGGCAGCCTTTCCAGGGACAGCTCATTTTCTTAGGCTGCTAGTATCTCAGACTGAAACTGCTTTTTATTTCTGCGTAAGTTAGAATTTATTTCAAGATACCTTGCTGTCTGAATGTGAGCATTCAATCCTCATAAAAAGGCAGATCAGCTTGGGCACCTCTTGTGACTGCTGTGGCAAGTGCCAAAGGGTTCACCTTATTCTGGAAAACCAACAAAAGCAAGATCCAAAATAGAGCACCTCATCATTTTGGGGTTTAAAGTCTCCAGATTTGGAGGACAGCAAACTTCTTTTTCTGTTACATACCGACTAGGTGACTTCCCCTCTTGTTTCAGTCTCTGCAAGGAAAAGCAAGAGATGTGGTGATGTTTGCTATTGATGTTGGGTACCGCCACTTTGACTGTGCCTTCGTGTACCAGAATGAGAGTGAGATCAAGGATGCACTATGAGAAAAAATTGAGGAGGGCGTTTTGAGGTGAGAAGACCTCTTTATTGTCAGTAAGGTGCGTCCTTGAGTAACTCATCTCACATGAGGCCACTTCTCAGGAGGAGAGACAAGGTCCCAGCCTGCAAATGGAGCCAGGCTGGGAGTTAACTCCTTTCTGTCAGGTGTAAGCCTTTTGTGGATGGAGAGAAGGGAGAGGTCAACTCTTGAAAAAAATGGCTTGATGTGGGAGAGATTTTTTTGTAGTCGATAACCATTGTCAGCAATGGAGACAGGAACTGAGGCCATGCTCTCAGCTGCCTCTGAGATAGGAAGCCTGGCTATTGTACTTGTCGTCACTCCCGCTGCGCTGCCGGGCTCAGCCTGTTAACTCCCGGGTGTTATGTTTTGTTTTGGTTTTCCCCCCGACAACAATGGTAGGAAAAATAAAGTAACTTCTATCTGCTGGAAACTGGCAGGTTGATTTTTAATCAAAACTGGTTTAATCAAAACCAGTTTTGCTTTTTAATTCGTTTTGTTTGATTGTTGTCTAAACTGTTGTAATTTTAGAGCCTCTCTGTCTTATTTTACTTAGCAGACAGGTATTGCTGCAAATACAATAAGGTGCACAGAACCGCACCTTCCTCAAAATGAGTTGTCCCGTACCGTGAGCTGCTTCTGTGGCCTCCCTGCCTGGGACGCTCTGGAGCCCTGAGGCTGGGAGAGGAGCTCCTGGGCTCTGTGTCCCCCCAGCTGTGGGGCACCTTCCATGAGGAGTCCCTGGTGAAGGAGGGGTGCTAGAAAGCACTCGCTGCCCTCCTGCTGGGTTATTTGGATCTCTACCTGATGCACTGGCCCATGGGATTCAAGGTATGAGGCTTGAACTCCCGTAAGCCCTGTCGGGGCTCTGCCACTTTTTCTTTTGGGACTGGATGAGTCCTTATTGCTCTCTAATGAAGAGCATTGTTAAACCTCATTAAGACATAATGATGAACCTCAGTACGGCGTGCCCAGGAGGAAAGGTAAAGTCATGGCTGCTGAAGATAGGTCTCGTAGTACAAAATCACCTTATTTTCCCCTGCACAGCATTTCCATGTCCTGCACAGCATTTCCGATCAAATCGCCATCCATATCACATTCCTCTTAAAGCCTGGGATTTGGCTGTTCATTGCTTATCCAGGATCAAACAGTTGTGAATTCCCTTTTTTCTCTTCTCTCTCTACCCCCGGGTTAAATAAATCCTCACTTCCCCATTGTGTCACATCCCCAGACTTCCCACAACCCGACTGGAGCACATAAAAGTGTCTGCCCTTCCTCTGCCTGCAGGACAGATTCTCCAGAGACAGATTTTCTTGAAGATTACCGTGCTCATACAGTTTAGTGTTCTTGGCCACTTCTCTCCCCAGCACAAACATAAGCCAGGATATCCACCGTCTCCAGCTCCACTTGCTTGCTGGACTTCTATGTGATTCCTTTAACTACTTATGATTCAGTCTACCTTAAACACACTTTTCTTTTGCAATGACAGGCCGGAGAGGAGCTATTTCCTGCAGATGGCAATGGTATGATCGTTCCCAGTGGTACAGATGTTCTGAATATGTGGAGGAATGTTTGTTGACATGATGAAAAATTCTTGCTAGTTTGAAATAACAGCCTGAAAACTTCCCACTGACCACACTGGGAGTCGCCTGGGGAGAATTTCCAACGTGAAGAATCCCAGATTGCCGATTGCTCTGTGCCCTGGGGCTTCTTCTTGTCTCACTTTGCCAAAATTGAGGTATTTTTCTGCCTACTGCTGGGTGGGCATGGCAGGAGGGAAGCTGTGCGCATGCGCCCTGCAGCAGCTGGAGCTGCCCGGTCCTGGTGGCTGGGTGCATGAGTCCAGACCTGGGCGCAGGCACCAATTTCTGCTTGCTGTTGGTTTGGGCCCTCTGCCCCTCCCGTGCTCAGCATGGCCAGGTCAAAAGAGGACCAGAGACTCGCCAGTCAAAAGAATTCAGCGATGCTTTTCCCCTTCTGTCGTCTGTCTGACCCCAAGAACAAAGCATGATTTTGTTTCTCACTTAAAAGAAAAACCTGGTCATGTCAGGCTGCTGCTTATGATAGCAACTTCAAATGAATAGGATTTCTGTTTTGCTAGAGGTGTATCTTCTGCTCTGAAGGCAGTAAATAAATTTTCTCTTGCTTCTTCTATGTTGGAGGTGCCAAGCTAATTAAGGCTGTCAAACTGTTTTATTGTTAGTGTGAAAGAAAATAGGAGGTGGCAGGAGTGTAGCTCTGCTTGTGCTCTACAGCCACAGCTAAGTGGTATGGCTCCCCTGGGAAATTCATCAGCAGTGAGGATCAGGTTCTCTGTTCTGGCTCTCCCGAAATAGCTCCTTGTTCAGCCACTCTGTTCCAACTACAGGCTTTTTATTACGGGATATTTATTTTGTTAGCTGAGGAATTATTCTAAAAAAAAAAAAACACTCATATTTTGGAAAAGAAGTTCTACTTAGGGATAGCATTTCAAAATAGCTGCATTACACTAAAATAATTACAGTGTAATAATTGTTAATCAGGAATAGAGCTGTTGTTTTTATGTATGATGACACTTGATGTGAGACTCTGAGTCTTTGACCAGGATCCCAATGTCCACTGTGCTGTACAAATGCCACATCACAAGAGCATCCCAGCTGTGATGAGTTTTCACTGAAGTCTTTCTGCAGGCATTTTTTCCTTATGGGGAAAAAAAAATCCTAATTCAATAACAAATCTGATTCTGTGCTATTTCTAGGCCAAGGAAGAGGTGGTGGATGTGTAGGAATGGTAAAAGCCATCAGAATCTCCAGCTTCAACTGTAGACAGACAGATCGGCTCTTGAGCAAACCAGATTTAAACCACAAACCTGCAAATAATCAGGTAAATTCTTCTTCACCTCGTCAGTACTTGCATCATACCCATCTGTGGTGTTGCATTTAGCAGAACGTGTCTGGCCATGCTTTTATGTCAGGGGTGTGCTTTTTGATATGCCTGTGAGAATACACCTGTATTTGGCTGAATTATCAAGCAATGGAAAATGCAGGACTTTTGTTCTGTGCCCTCACTTGCACAGGAAGCTGCAGTTACACAAGCCTGTGGTGCAGCTGGCTTACAAAGCTTCACCTTACCTCTGACTGCAGTGCCAGGCTCCTGCGGGCCGGGAGCTGAGCTCTGCAGCTGAGGCTGTGGGGCAGGAGGCTGCCCCTCTCTGCTCCTGGTGCCCCCACATGCATCCCATGTGCTGGCAGGGATCGAAGCTGGCTACACCACTGGTGGGTCGGGCAGGACTGGAATAGGTAGGGCTGGATACGATGATGGGTGGGTGCTCCAGCTGGACGTGGACACCTGGAGCTTGGAGTCCATTAATATGGGACTGTGAGAAGTTATGAAAAGTGTGGCAGGGAGCTGTAAAGGGAAACTAATGTATGAAGATCGGGCCTTTCTGGGCAGGGTTGAGAAGAAGGGGAAACAATCTGGAATACTGGCTGACACTCTTAAAAACCATGTAACTGCACAAGAGCAGTCTTTTCAAAGCTGATGTGGAGTTAGTAGGTCACCATACCTATGTTTAACCTTGAAGTCTCTTCTGTGTTTGAAGAAACTATCTTATTTTTGTAGATTGAGAGCCACCCATACCTTCCTCAGGAAGAGCTGATTAAGTTTTGCCAGTCCAAGGGGATCTCTGTCACTACATACGCTCCAGTCCCTTGGAGCACCCAACTGGCCATGGTAAGAATGCTTTGTGAGACGACTTCTCACACATATATTGGAGCCAATATAATGACCAGAATCAGTGTGTTGATAAGCCCTTACAGAGTAAAACTGATATAACTAGAAAAATGCTTGACAATTTCTTAAAAAGGACAGACAGAAACCTTTCTCATGCTTATTGTGATATCCAGTCCACTAATTCGCTCCTGTGCTGTTACTAGATCTTCATGTTTAGGAGAAAAAGGATCATTTGGTTGGTGAAAGTTGTGAAGATAATTCTTAATTGAACTTTGGTGAGCTTATTAAACACATAAGAAAACTTCTGATCTAAAAAAACACCAACAAACAAACAAAAGCCAAAGCGCCACACACTTGCAAAAATAGGAAGCATGATGTCCTGCTGAGACCTGAGGTTTTTAAATGGCTGACTTGAAGAAATTTGCTTTTATTCCAGTCTCCATGGCTTTCTCTGACCTGGGACTTACCAGAGAAACCGTGCTTATGAATGATGGGACAACTGCCCACTGCTCATTGTATTTTCCCCTGCAACACGTAGTTTTCCAACTTGTGCCAAAATAACTATTTACAAAGACTTTATGGAAAGTTGAGTTCCAGCTGTCTCATCCGGAATGTAACACTTTAAAAATATTCTAAGACTAGTTTTAAAGACCTAGTGTTAGATGATTGTTAATGATCACCAATGTCTGGATTTTAACTGGTGGGCTGTAATTGGCACACTAGCCACTTCTACACACAGCAACCCTGGGCAATTATGAATTCTTGTTCAATGCACTCCCATGTTGTCATCTCAACTTGAGAAAAACAACAATTAAATGACTTCATGCAATAATTAGGAAGTGCTTATTTTAGTGCTTTTTCTGTGTTTTTCCTATGTAAATCATCTCTGATCATCAGTAGAGCTGCTCCCTGTAGCCATGTAGGCAAGTATGATTTTCAGCTTTCAGAAGATGGGCAGAACTTCTCAGCTTTAATTCTCTGTTCTTTCAGGTGCTCATCCAGCTCATTCATCAAAGAAATGTGAGTGTAATTCCTAAATCTGTCACTCCACACCATACTGAGGAAAATTTTAAGGTAAGAGGGTACCATACAAAATTCTTAGCGGTGTTAGTCTTACACAGAGAAATCCATTCTGCCAGTGGAACAAAGTATCCCCTTCACACCTAGAACTGCAAAAAACTTTTGTTTGTCAGATACCATGCAGGTTACTTCTTTATGAATGATAGATATTATTTTAAAAGTAAGGACCTGAGACTCTATCATTAAAACAGATCAAGAAAGAAATAGTAACTTTTCCACCTGGTGATGTAAAAATGATGCAATTAGGCTCCCACCAGCATTATAACTTTGACATTATTTCATTGTTCACTGCAAACACCCATCCATTACATGCTTTCTAGTGCTTCAACAAATACAACACTTTTCTACTTCTGTTTTTGGTATTCTTTCTGCAAATGAACTTATATTTGTCTTTTTGCAAATTGGTATAAACCAGCTGTTTGGGATCTTTTTTTCAGGTGTTTGACTGTGAATTGGCTAAAGAGGAGATGAAAACCTTCCTCACCTTCAAGAAGCAATACCGAATCTGTGCATTAAGTGAGCGAGTACCTCCCTCTTCCCCTCCTCCTCTGTCTTTCAGCAGGATTGGATGTTGGATTGCATAACCTCTTAACAGACATACTTTGATAGCCTCGCTTAAAGAAAGGGGTAACCTTAGCCAATACCTGACACATCCGTATCTTTTGGAATCCAGCACCAGCGTTTATTAGAGCACTGTCCATGCTCTAATATGCGGGGACATTGTATATTAAGACACCTGTAATGGATTTCAGACTAATGCCTGAAAATCAAAATCAGTTGGAAATTCTAAAAAAAAAAAAAAAAGGGCATTTTTTTTTTCTTGTTTTCTTTGGCTACTTTATGTAACAGACAGTCACTGTAAATAAACTCCATTTTAAGAATGAGTTGCAAATTTTTTTTTGAAGTGAAAAGCTGTGCCTGTGTGTTTATGCCAACATTATTAGGGCAGCATCTAGATATCAGAACAGTTATATACAGACTTAGCAAGATCTGCCATTTATTGTTTCCCTAGGTTTACTCGCTTATCTAATAGAATTCTGCAAACTTGCAGTTCATCACAAGAGAGTATATATATATTGCAGAGAAGTTTGGCAATTTCCACTATGCAAACGTTATCTTATCTTCTGAGAACGAGGTCATTGGCATATGTGAAGGTTACAGAGCATGAACTTGCACTACCCTACGTAAGGTAAGCAGGGTTTGTTTTTATTGCAGTTCACAGTTTTAGCTCTGGAGAGCTTTCACTGGGGCAGGGGGGAAAGCCTTTTTTTCTCAGCTTTAAGACTATATGATATGAGCATTTTAATCATATGCTCTCTTTCTGATGCAAAAACCCCAAGGACCATCTTTTTGGAGGACTAATGTGGGCATTATCTTCAGATCCTTCAGGGATCAGAAGGACTATATTTCATTGTTGAAGTGATTTGTAGTGCTTCAGGCATATTAAATCACAGCAGAAGTTGAATATGTATCGCACAAGATGGAAGAACATAGTTCATGGGACTACTGAGGAGTAAACTTCAAGCAGGCATGAGTTTGCTTTCTTTAGTATCAACTACAGTTCTATCCCTCCTTTATCTGTATCTTTACTTTGATCTTGTAATTGTTCTCAGTTGTAACAAAATACATATTGTATTAGCATTTAGTAATGACAGTTAAAGAAGTTTAATAATCCTCAACCCCTGGGACATGTGAAAAGCAGCCTTCATCATAAACAAATCATGACAAACTGTAAAGAAACCTAAAGATTCTCCTAGTACTTATATTTTTGGACAACAGGTCAAAACATGCTAACTAGTTTTTAGTTGTTAATAACAGAGTCTTCTGATGTTATACTAATTATGAGTAGACAATGTGATTTTAGATTGTTACCAAGTTCAGTAATTTCATTGTAAATGATTGACAACACTTCAGAGGACACTAAGTTATATTTCTGGAGCAGTTTTCTTAATGAGGTTTCCACTTTTATGAACTGCTAAATACTAACAAACTACTAGGAGATCCGTATGTTTGGTTTATTGTATCCACTAGTATATAAATACTGCCTTTATCAGTAGAATACCTGCAGTTCAGAGTGTGAATCTCTCCCAGCAAATTCAGTCTGATAAAGGACACAGGAATTATTTTGTTTGGCAGCAGTCTTATTTAACAAACACAATTTGGGCAGCTTTTAGAAGCCAGGAGTAGGTTTTCACCCTTATATCATTCCCTTGATACCATTTTGAGTTTTGACCCAAAGGATGTTACTGAACGTTGGTTTTGGGGTGGGGAGTCAGTGTTGCTGCAGCCCATGCATCTGCTCAAGTTTTAATGAAGTATCTGTTAATCAAGACTTCTTGCTCTTGAACTCTCACCCACAAAACTCCTGTAAGCCCCTTGGGCTCTTTCAGTCCAGTAGGACAATGTGGACCAGCACTGCCTGCAGAGAGGAAGGATGATTATGTAATTAAGGTTCAGGGCTAGGATACAGACCTCATGGATATCCTTTGCCAGCTGATCTTCTTTGAAGTTGAGGTTTTTAAGTCTATAAAGGAAATGACGACATATCTTTTAGCTACTTTAGACTTACAAAATGCTGTAATAACAGGTGCCCTAGAACTGGGAAAGCAATTCTGTCAAATTAGAAGAGTTGCTGTAGGAAATTAAAGTGCTGCTCTGAAACATGCATCAGCCATTGACCCCAAACAGTTTAGTGTAGTAGTATGGACAGAAAGATGCTTGCAACAGACTTTTTTTTGCCCCAATATGCTAAATTGAGAAGGTCAGTTACAGTACATCATCATAACCCCAGTTAGAAAGTAAGCTGCATGGAACAGGCCGTGCTTCCCAGGATTGAAGACTGTGGCCTTGTTTCTGTCAGAAATACTCTGAGAGGAGAGCTGGAGCTTTTCTGAAGCAGCAGTCAGGCTGTCAATCCACAGCAGGAGGAGCAATGCTCACTCAAGGCTGTGGTGCACAGCCTATCTTGAAACATACTCTGCTTCAGAGGAATTTAACAACATTCCAACTTAATCACAAGTATCAAAGTTATTTACAGGATGTTTATAGAGTGTAGTAGGCAGGAAGTCAGACTACATGATCACAGCAGCCATATAATAGTAAAAAAAATTCAAAACAAGCTAGAAGCCAGAGATTGTTCATTTGTTTTTACAGACAATAGTTTGTGTTTTTTTTTCCACCTGCAGAGACTTTACCAGAGGTAGGAGAAAAAAGTTGGGTGGTATCTGTTATGGGACAATAAAGTATCTTCTATTTTGCAGCACAGCTGCAGTCATACAACTTAAAGACAAGATATCCTTCTGTCAGACTACTGGTGCCTCACAGCAGCCCACAACAGTAGCAAGCCTGCTGTGGGCTGCTTGAGAAGCACACTTTCGTTGCTTCACCAGTTCCCTTATTCCAACAGGTGTCACCAGGGCATTGCTCTAATTACAGAGACCTGTAGAGAGGAAACCACTAAGCATGATCACCCTGTATTCAGTTTTTTCAGTTTTGAGGATTCCAAAAATCTGTTCTCTTCTGTTTTTGCAAGTTCAGCCTTTGCTTTACATAGAACCTGCTTGTGAAGAAAATAAGAATCGCCAAGACAGGCAAGGAAAAACTTAAGATTCTTTTAGAGCTATTGTAAATTCAATTGACAGGAGAGGAAAGAAGTTGAGTAAGATCCTTGAAGGACTAGCAGTTCCTCTTCCCATGTGTCTACTTCCTCAGCAGCACACAGTCACCCACTTTCTGTTGGAACTACAGCAAGAAGATTAAATTATCCCAAATCATTATCAGTTTCCATCAGCTATATGACAGTGCTCTTAAAGCAAACCTTCAGCTACATCTTTGCGAGTCAGCAGTGAGGTTATCCGTAGCACCACACTGAACCCAATGAATGGACGATAGCTTAGCTTAGCATTTTGCCTTTGTATCACATGTTGTCCCATGACTTGAGCTTTTATTATGCAGTTCATCTGTTCCAGTATAGTCAGCCCTTCATTAACAGTTCCAAAGGGGCTGGGTGAAAAAATAACATTATGCCCATGTTTTAGAGGAAAAACATGGGAACATAGCTAAGGAACAACAGGTAAAATTCAGAACATTTTGCTGCTCAGGTTTTCCATCTAATATAATTCTAAGCTTTTCCACAATTTGTATTGAACTCAGTATCATTCAAAAGCAACCAGAATGAGAAGAAACATTAAGGCAGATCTGTTCCACTATGAACTTTTTTTGCATTCAGTCCTGCACAAAGAGTTCTAGCCCATACTTCCCTCTCAGAAAGATTTATAGAAGACTTAATAGGATGATCAATAGCACAGGAGTAATTTCAATAGGGAGCAATTAAAGTAGGCTAAGACTCTTCTTGATCAGACACCAATGCAAGGAATTATGACAGAACATTACAAAGTCTGGAGCAGCTTGGAAAATGTGAAAGGAGATCACCAGCTGCTATCTCCTCCACCACAAAAGTCGGGAGCATCAAATGAATCTTGCAGCAGACAACTTCCAAACAAATAAGACAGCAATTCTTCACAAAAGCATGTGGTTGTAAAAGTTATTCCCTTTGAGTATAAGATTCACAAGGTAACTGAAAAAGGAAGTTAACCAATGGCTGTTAAACATTAAATACCTTAAACTGCAGTCAGACTATTCAGTGAACACTACTATAACACTCTACTTACTCACCTTAGAAAACTGGTTTTGGCCATAGTTGAATAGGATGCTGCAGTTGGTAGACATTTAATCTGGTTTAGTTCAGCTGTTTTTATGAACAGCTATCAGTTGTAGTCAGGCTTATTCTAGCAGAATAACTGCATGTCAAGTAAAACAGTTTAAGGAAACAATCAGTTAAGAAAACTTATATTAAGGTGAATATGCAGTCTAGATTTTCTGAAGACTTTGAGCAAAATGTAGTCTTGCAAGTGTTTGTACTGATGGTCCCATGCCATACACTTTAATGAATTAAAATGCGAGAGCAACGTGACCTGTGAAAGGGTTTTTGAGTGGCTTCTCCATTTAAATGAGCAAGGCCCTGCCAGAATAAGACTCAACTCTATACTTTAAGTGATCAAGGACAAGGCTGGGTATGTCTGGTGTGTTACAAATAGCTACTGACAGTTTACAGTTGATAAACTAGGGATTAAGTGATTAAAAAGAAAGTTATTTGTCCCAAGTCAACTGTTCTGTGCCCCAAAGACCTCAGTTTTCTAGTAATACCTTCACCTTGGTGAATACATGAATACAAGGAGTATCTTGAGGAGTTTCCTGTGGCCCAGTTTTCACAGCTCTGCACAAGCATTACAATATGCACTTGGGTCAATCTCAGGAACAGCAGGAAGAGCCTTGTCTTCCCCAGAGGAAAGTAAAGACTAAGTTACAGAGCATTATATACGGAGTGGTTCCAACCAGCCAGGCTTGTGTTCCAATATCAAAAGTCAAGCTATTGTCTCCCAAAGCAATGTTAATTGCATGCTGAAATATACTGTACCTGTAAGACTGTTGGTGGTATCCCATCTCAAATCTGATACTGATGGCAGCTTCTTGTATTCTCCTCTGCTACCCAAACAAAACTTGGGTTTTGAAAAGGTACCCATTTCCCCAATAAACCAGTTCACCACTGCTCTTGGCTACTACTGAAATGCACCTATTCTCTCAGAGAAATCTTCTTTTAACATGAAAAAAGACCTGCTAGTCTAGTATTTCAAGTAGTAAGAGTGCAACTGAAAAAAAACATGAATTTTGAGTGCAAGTACTAATTCTACAGGTCCTAGGACTGATCACATCTTGTTCTTAATTTTTCCTGTGAGCCAGCTGGACTTCCCTTCCTAGGGGTCCTACAGTACCACACTAGCTTAGCTGTTGCAGTGGTGTCCTGAGAAAATCTAGTTAAAAATGTCAACAAGGTGGAGTTGAACTACAAGTCCTTAAATTGAGAAAGAACAAAAAAAACATTTCATTGTAAGAGCTACAAGATTGTATTTGTTCTTAAAAGTTTCTTTGATCAGAAGTCCAGAGATCCGTCAAGTCACAATAGAAAAACAAATGCTGTGAACAGATATAGCAGGAAGAACTCAGTTAGCAGGAATGTTAGGCTCCGGATATCATATTCTTTGATCATTCCACTTTACCTTTTAGGAGATGAAAGGAAATCTCTACCCTGCTATGTAGAAAGAGTGGCCCAAGCATGGGGTTTAAATTAAATGAAGACTTGGCTGTAGTCTAGAAGAATGGCTCTTCCCATTTCAGCCTTGTTTAATTATAACTGGCCTTGAAGAATTATAGAAAGATTATAGAAAGTTAAAAATTAGAAAAGAGAAAACCTTGTCATTGATCTCTCTCGCTCCCTTCCTACTCTTCATCCTCTGTCAACAGCCAGCTTTCTGTTCAAGCTTAGGCATCATTGTTTCTTCCCTTGGATATTTGTTTATCCTCTATTCCCACTCATATTTCACCAAGCATCCAAGTCCTCTATTAGTTAAGCACTGCCTTGTGTCCCAGAACGACCCTTTCCAAATTCTTCCCCCTTAGGTCATCCAGCAAAATACAGAGAAAGCCTGTTACAATACCACTCCTCTCCGAGAGCTTGCTGGTCCTTCCCTCTGCTGCAGGGCTGTCTGTCTGAAAGTATTCTCCAGTAAAATTCCTACTTGGAGAATGGAAAAATTCCTACTCAGAGAATGGAAAAATTCCAGGCACAAACTTCCATAAAGTTACAGTGAAATGAAAACAGAGGAAATGAACAGAGCCTGATGTACTATTTTGGAGTCCCTTATCCGCAATATAACTCCTTGCTGGAACACTTGGCACAAAGATGATATTTCCAAGCAAGTCAACACCGCCACAAACAGTTTTCTGTCACAGCTCAGACTAATCTAAGAACATTAGCTGGTCTGCTTTTTCTTGATGCCTCTAGGCTTTTATTTATTGCATTATAGATACACAGAACCACTTTTGGAGCTGAAACTTTTTGTATTTGCCTTTAAGACCAGAATTTACAGTGATTATAATCAATTTATGTTAGGAGAATCAGCAATGGAGAAGAATACTGCTTAGAGTCAGACACTAATTCTCTCCTCCCTCCCTGCTGCATTTAAAGTTAACTCAATCTTGTCTGGTGAGGCTGTTGTAAATTATTCTGACCAAATATGTATTGCACAAAGTCTGACCTCAGCTATACTGGAAAGATTTTAAAAAGCATTTGAGGATAACAAAGGTGGTGTACCCTCCCCCCCCACCCCATATAATGGTTGTTTCAATTCATCAGAAAGGCAAGTTTTAAATTAGCATGACTCCTCAGTACCTTTTTTTTTTTTTGTCAGAACCAGGAAACAAGCTTACTTAGGGTAATACTCTGAGAACAGCTGCATTAACTGGGCAGTAATGTTTTATTACTGTGCCTTTCAAGCTAGCAGAGTTCACCTGAAGGTAGGATTCTGGTTCCGTAATTGCACAGCATACCTTACGCTCACTGCTTAGGGGTAATCATGCCTTAACAGTTCTGTTATCTCCTTCCTTCATCCCTTCAGAAAGAATGCTCTTCCTGTCAGGACTACACACCCTCCTTCAGAGGAAGGTTCACACTCTAAATCAACTCAGACCTTGTAAAGAAATTTGTGAGAACACTCAAGAAAGTCACCCCAACACTAGCCACCATTTTTACATCTGTCTAAATGTCTAAAGTGAATAGACTTAAGCAGCTCTCAGAAGGCAACAACTTGAGAATCTTTACCAGCATGTATTGTGAGAAAAAATAAAGCAGAGGATATCTCATGTGTCAAAATGTGGCCATAAGCTTACTTCTGTACTCCCAAAACATGGTAGTAAGCTTTTGAACTGCCAGCTCATGATGCAGGAGGTTTCTTGGAAATCCATTTTGTGTTATTTGCAGCTGTTGCTTGTACAAGCACAGAAGTCTTTCCTGCATCACGTGCTGCCTGCCTGGAAGGTGCGTGTTTTCTATTGTTTACCTAAAACATCCCATAGGATTCTGTGTAGGCTTAATGTCTTTAAAGGAATGAGTTTTCTACTAGCCCAAATATACTGCCAGTTTAGTAAAATAAAGATTGATTTAAACATTAATTTAAACATTAGTATATTAACTGTCAGACATATTGGAAGAGCAGTATTTAAAAAGAGGCTCAAGTAGGTTACTCAATAGCCAAAGGTAAACCTGTGGCCACTGATACACACTAATGCATAACACTCATGCATTCCACAAGCAGTAGCATGAGTTCAATAGCTAGCTAGCAGGTTACACTTGAGAAGCTAACGTCAACTGCAGTGATTTCTAGGGGGGACAGTTTTCCTTGCAGTTGTGTAACCAGACAGCTAACATAATACAGCTACTCTACACTACCATTAAGAGCACTGCTGAAATAACCATCTCATTACACGCAGTAATGAAACTATATTTTATTATAAGCAAACCCAGCTTTTATAACACCAAGAAACACGACTTATACACTTTTCAAAGAGCTACCCATGTAGCAACTGCTATACTTAAATCAATTGGTACTTCCAATTAGAGGAAAAAAAGCATGGAGTGTTACAAAAAAAGACAAAATCAAACCCAGAAGTAGTTAGAAAATATCTGACCTCAACTTAGTTATGCAAAATCTGTCATATCCTGGTCCTTCCAGACAAGATCCAGACAAGAAACATCACTAGCTACAATTCACAATATTCCAAAGTAAGAGTGACTAGTAGCTCAAACTTTCTCAACTTTTTTTGCTTACCAATTCCAGACATGCAGTTTGGCAAAGACACTCTACTATAGTCCACACAGTGTGCTCTTCAGAAATATTTTAGCATGTCCTTCCTCAAAAGAAAACAAAACAAAAGCCACAAAAACCACACCCAAAGTCACTGGGTACACACACTGCGTCTTCGTGGGCAAAAAAGAGGGTTGATGCAGTGAGAAAGCTAGATAGACAACTCAAAGGCAACAGCAGAAGTGTATCTGAGAAGTCTGGAGAGAGGCAGGAAACTATCTTCAGTACTCTGCATTGAAAGGGTAGTCCTTGTGAGTTTTGCACCTGAAAGAAATCAAAGATTATTCTAACAGCTGAAAAATACTACATGCAGCTGTAATCCCTGCAGAGAATCATCAGAGGAGGAACTGAACTGTATAAACAGAGTCAGTTTCAGACTTCTGTTTTCTTTGGAGATGCATTTCATTTGTAAACAAAGATTCTCAAGTATCTTCCTTCCTGTTGTTCAGGCTGAGCACTTCAGGCTGTGGGACCTAGACACTTTGTAGATCACCAATTCAAGGTTTTACTGTCTACTGCCTAGAGGATCTTTTTTGCAATCTTTCAAAGACTTCATATCTAGCTTTAGGCTTTTAAGTTGCAAATCCTCACGTTACTTCTTGAATGTTCACCCCCTTCCCCAATAACCCATTAAGCTCATAGTGTGCCTTTTTTATAACATACCTAAAAGTTAGGACAGACAACGTAAAATTCCACAAGCAAAGTTGATCATGAATTTGAGTCTGCCTCATACTCCTATCTCCAATACAGACAAAATGAAAGTTATGAACAAGAATCCTTCTCTTGGAATTCCAGCTACAAAAGGCTTCTTGCAGACTGAACTCAAAATGAACGTTGAGTTTACTTTATGATCATCATAGTTTGGTTCATAAGTACATCTGAAATTTTACTGTGAAAAAATATTTTGAAGATGAACCCTTTGGAAATGGAGTTTGAGTATCCTGAACCTTAAACAGGTCTAGTATACAAAACTGTGACACAACTTAACAGTTTAAAAATATCACTTACGTGCTCATTGCGCAGGCTCTCCAGTTTCTATTAAAACTGAGAATAGTTGCCATCTCTTCTTTAGTCAGCTCAAAGTCAAACACCTGACAAGAAAAACAGCTGGAAATCACCTCTTTGAACCAGACTAAGCAAGACTCACAGAATTAAAGCACAAGTCCACATTGGAGGGGTGCTAAGTGAGAAGAACTGGTGGCTTCAAGAAGGAGGAAGAGGAAAAGGCACCTTTGGATTTCCAAGACTCCACTAGCAGTGGGAGAAGGAGGGAAGGAAGCATTTGAAAGTTCTGAAGTTGCTTCAGAAACTGGAGTTTTATATGCCAGCTGTTCCAAGAAGCTTGTTGAGCACTTAGAGGATGGAGGCATTCTGCAACACTATTTGTGAAGGATGCATCTCTGTTCGTTGTCTCTCCAGTTTCAGTTTTTAGCTTAGCCCTCATTATAGGTAATGTGAGAAAGAAAAACTCTAGTCCTCATCTGAGGATTACTTTGGAAGGCTAAGAAAGGACCACTTGCTCCACAGGGGGAAGGGATGCCATCCCTGCAGGGCAGTACCCAGGCCACTTGTAATCACCCACCTTGAAGTTCTCCACAATGCGCTGGGGGGTGACGGACTTGGGAATCACAATCACGTTTCTCTGGATGTGGAACCGAATGAGAACCTGCAAGAAGAGACCACTAAGTCAGAGAGAAGGCAGAGCATACCACTGAGAGAGAACAGCTCTTGTTCTGCAAAAAAGTAGACGCTATTTCAACAGCTGTTTGCTGTAAACTGTACAATTCAGCACAACTAACCACTTACAGCAGAGCTGCATTTCAAATTGTACCTGAGTCTAAGCAGCACCTTCTGAAGTGCAAATAGAAAAGCAGTGGAGCCCTGTGGAAGCCCATCCAGTCTTGTGATACAAGGCTTGTTTCCTTCCTACCTAGAAGGTTAGCAGTCTATACAAGTGTTCACTTCTCTGCACCAGCTTAAGATGGGAAGACAAACATCTGAAGATGGGTCAAGAAAACGTTTCTTGTTGATAGTCAAATAACCCTTTCAAGAATGCATTTCAGGCCATGTAATAAGCTGCATTGCTACATAACACCGCAGCTCAGAGAACGAAGAGTCAAGCTCTTCATCTTACATCCTTTGTCATTAGTTGTTCTAAAGAATAACAAATCCTGTGTTACAGGAAGCAGTACCCACTGTCCAGCACCCACCCACCTGTGCTGGGGTTTTGTTGTGCTTGGCTGCAATCTCTTTAATCTTGGGGTCATCCAGAAGGGAAGGATCCTCTGGTTTAGCCCTACACAGAAGAAAGAAAGACCAGTGGCAAGAAACCTCCATAGAAAGAGCCAACCCAGCAACAGGAATCTGTATCTTGATGAATGATTAATGGAGCACTTGTAGTCTCAATGCTTCAAGTGTAATCCCTGCCAGCTCCCTTGCAAAATGGAAGTGCGTCTTACCATGGCCTGTCAGGAGAGCCAAGAGGACTGTATGCTGTCACAGAGATCCCTTTGGACTGGCAATAATTGATCAGCTTCTCCTGGGTCAGGTATGGATGGCATTCGATCTGAAACACAAGAGTACAGAGATTGACAGTGGCACAGCTACTTTCATATGTTTCATTATTTTTTAAAATCCAAGGGTTGATTTTCATTGTAATTTATAGTCCACATGATATTATGCGGCATTTGTTTCCGTATATCCCCATTCCCTTTCTGTTATTTGTAGTAATTCTCCTTGCAAGTGCAGGTGTCCAAGAACTAACACCATTTTCTTAAAACTTTCCTGATCCGTATTATTTCTAACATGGAATCATCATCTTCATAACTCCTGAAGTGGAGTTCATCTCAGTTCAATGAGATACACAGAAGTACCATAAAATCATAGCAATGGGATAGCAGACCGATACAGAGTACAAAGATCTCTTACCTAATTAAATGTTGTAAAAGCATTAGGTTTTTACAACTACCATACTGCCTCAATACAGGCATTGTTTCATTCCTTTTATCTGCTTTATGTCAATAAGCATGCTGAATATTTCCAGTCTGCAAATATTGGAAGTAGCCACTAATTGCTAAAGACTTTAGATCTTCAGATTACTCTTTGTTATGTAATTTTTAGAAATGCATTTGTGCTTACCATTAGTTTCCAGAAGACTATCTACGTAACAAAATACAGACTTAGTGTACCAGATCTGTGTTCTGGCAAGTTAATACACTGATATGCAGTACAGAACAGACATTATCCAAGTATCTGGCAGCAGTGAATGAACATGAAATTTTGCTGCTTTACATAAATGGACTTTCAGGATAATTACACACCAGGGAGCAGTACTTTTCCTTTTAGCAGGCAAACTCAATCTTTTTTGACTACACTGTCATTCAAGCTTTCAAAGAAACATGCTACTGGCAGGTGGCAACAGTGTAAATCATGGGATTAGATTACACCCTTGCCTGCTTTATTTATGGTTCTGGGTGCTTGCTGTTATCAGAAGCTTGCATGGCTGCTTCTCTTCTGAAGCATGTTGAAATATTAGACACAACAGGGCACAACTCAGTTTTTAGGCAAATTATACATATTTATTGTACTTCAATATCTACTCAGAATAACAGAGCATTTAGCCAAGTTGTGTATTTTCTCCACTATTCAATAGGTAAGCTTCAGACCATACAAGTGAGGCAAAATCATCCTTACCTGCCCACCTAAACTCTAGTTGAAAAACTCCTGAGTTGCATTATCTAGTGCTATGTTTGGGCCATGGTGAAAAGCCTCTGATACATTTAAATAAGTATTTTAAGATATTGCAATACACACTGACAATGATCAAATACTTGACTCAGATTTCCTTCATGGACTAATTAGTAATATTATCATAATGTAATTACTGGCTTGCCAAACTGGTATCTCACCATGAATGAAACCAATTTGTATACTGACTGCATTCATAGTTAAGAACAACACTGTAGACATTTCATTTAGAGTCCAGTAATTCCAACTATTCAAAGAGAAATGGTTTGCAGGAAGCACTATAATCTTATATTAGGCTAACTGGTAAGAGTTAAGACGAGTTTCAGACTTGCAACTGTTTCTTCAGAAGCAGTAAGTATTGAAGGACAGAGACCAAGATCCATTGGTGAGCAGACTTAGAAGCGTGGAAGAGACATAAGGTCAACATCCCCTATACAAGTGACAGAAGAGTAATTACCAACTACAGTGAAAGGTTCTTTGGCAATGAGGTGTGGTAGGTCTGATAAGACTAAGCTTCCTAAAAGTAGATTGGACTGAATATGAAGTTAGTGCAGAATTATGAATTTTGCAGTTGTCACAAGGCTTGTTTGACACTGGACAGACTTGCAGAGAACACTCCCATTAGCTTTCTGAAGAAAGGTGTTATGATCTCTTTTTAGTACATATGCTCAAGCTATCACAGTAAGTTAACCAGTTCTTGTAATTCAGTATCAAGAACTTACTGCAGTCCTTCAATAACTGGAGCAGTTTAAGATAAGACTAGATAAAAAACACAGGTATCTATCAAAGGACCTGTCTTCCTCAAGAACTTGCGATGGGCTATGATCTTGTCATGTTTGCAGGTGATGCCAAACTGACCAGTAGAGAGAAGTGGACCAGACAAAACACTCAAGGGTGGGCTGCCACTTCAGAGGGACCTACTCAGGCAGCAGGAAAAGTCCTACATAAACCTTATAAAAGTCAAGAAAGCTGCATGCAAAGCCCTGCACCTTGGAAGGAAGAGCCCCCAGCAATGGCACAGGCTGGAGACTGACTGCCTGAAGAGCAGCTCTGCTAGAAAGGACCCGGAAGCCAGACCTGGAAGCCACGGCAGGCTGACCTGAAAATGAGCCAGTAGTCATCCCTGGCAACAGGAACACAGCCAGTAGGTCATGGGAAGTGATCACCCCCTTCTACTCAGCATCTGTCAGACCACCTTTGGAATACAGTGCCCAGGTTGCCCCCTTCCCAGTCCTCTCAGAGGAAGAAAGATTGAGAAACTGGCATAAATTCAGCAGAGGGACAGCAGGATGGCTGGGGGCCAGAGCACCTACTGTATTAGGGCAGGTTGAGGGAATTAGGCTTGTTCAGCCTGGAGAAGAAAGGCTTCTGGGCTCCTAGTAACAGTTTTCCAATACCTACAAGAAGGTCATCAGAAGTCAAGCCAAGCTCTTCAGTGGTGCATGGTGGGACGAAAACAGACAGCATGCATAAATTGAAACAAGACAGGTTGAGACTAGATACAAGAAAACTCCCTTCGCTTCCCCAATCCTACCAAGGGGGGAGCAGGCAGTAGAGCACAAGCACACTGCCTTGAGAGGCTGTGCAGTCTCCAGCCTTGCAGATTTTCAAGAACTGACTGGATAAAGCCCAAGGTAACCTGATCTAGTGTCACAGACAACATTGCTCCAAGCTGTACATTACACTATATCCTGGAGTCTTCTGCAGTCTGAGTTTTCCTAAGATTTTATTTAAGTATTGCCCATATACCTGAACAATTTTACTTAACAGCCTACCTTCCAAGTCCATTTCCTCCCAACCCTCCTCAAATCTGTAAGCAGTCCAAAAAGCATTCCCTGTTCAGTTCCTTTAGTCCCAAGTCATCAACAACAGGAACTGGCTTCTCCACAGAACAGTTGGAAAATCATCCAATTCTCTACCAAGCTTTTGTACACATCCTGGGTTTTACTCAACTGAAATGCAGATTTAAACTCAGGGGATTTTTTCCACCTCCAAAATAAGATATTCTGGAGCTGCTCCTTGCCAGACTTCCAAGCAGTAGTGCAGGAACTCCAACCTTATGCCATAAGATTTTAGTAATCCTTGAAAAAACAGAAAAAAATTTCATCTTGGGTCACTTAACTGCTTACCTGGTTGTTGGCAGGCTTGTATTTCAACCCTGGCTTGTTCAAGATTCTTTCTATCTGTTCATGGTTAAAGTTGGAGATTCCAATGGCTTTTACCAGACCAGCATCTACCAGCTCTTCCATGGCCTAATAGAAAGAGCAAAAATCAGCATCTGATATGCATGAAAGGGTCTGAAGACATTTTTCCTAACATGGCTTATTCTCTTTGTGAAAAGGACAAAATAAGTGTTTAGATATGAAGAGTTCATGTCTTGAGGGAGAAACAAAGCACTGATATATTTATTCCACATCTCCAATCTCAAAGCCCAAAGATTCATTCTTTGAGATTGCAGGAATTCCTGATGACTTGAAATGAGAAACAACATTTAACTATCCACCATTGTACCAGTGAGTCCTTTCAAGTAGTTCTGCATGAGAGACAATTTAGACTGCTGAAGATAATGAAGGCATGGAAGAAACTGCTGAGGACAGAAGACGTGACTCTTGCTGTGGGTGGACTTACCTCCCACGTATGTAGAATATCAGTGTTGCTGGGTATTGACATGCCTTTGTCATCTGTTGGAAACAGGTCCTCTCCTGCCTGTCAGTGAGAAAACACTTGAAACGTTCTGTTGTAAAAGTTTGGTTAACACTGGCTGAAGAATGTGATATCACAAACTTAGCGCACGAAATACTAACACTCAATCTACATTCTTCAGTCTTTTCTTTTGCCTTCACGTGTGTTTGTGGTATTTTTTGTCAGCAGCCATCTCAAAGAGAAGTACTTTACTGAACACAGCAAAGTCCGTTGGCTCACCAAAATACATATGGGAAACATGACAGTTCTCTTGTAGAATTATTTCCAGCTTACAAGTTTACTTCCTGTGTTATGCATTTTAATAAAATACACTGTTATGCTCACATAAGAGCTGTGCATTTTTGTAGTAAGGACCCACTTAAGACCTAGGACCATCAGTCTGTAAGGACCATATCTGCTGACAGGTCTTTCACAGGGAGACTCATTGTTTCAGTTGCTGGCAAAGGGAATGTTGCAACAGCCTGTGTCCCAGTTAGGGCTGGCTATAATTTATGAACTTTCAAAAGCAGCTGTTTTCTAGTGATACCTTACTATACCACAATGCATTTTCACTTTGATAATTCTGTTCACATTAGTCTAATTTAAAAGATACAGATGCTGTGAAAAGCACAAAGAGCAGAGGATCTCAGAAGCAACAGGTAGGAAACAGATTTTGATCAGGCTGTAACAGAAAGACTAAGCTTCGAAATTTTCAAGCAGACATCAATTCCTTTGTATGTAGCACATTAAAGTGAGGACCTAAAAAGCTTAAACCTTTTAAAATGCAAAGTCTGTGGAACACTAAGGCTCCTACAGCAAAGGTCAACTCAATTTGTATTAATACTAAGGACACAGTGATTACAGATGGAAGTAGAAAAATACTCTCTTGCTCTGCGTCTGAAACACAGAGGAAAAAAATTCTGTTAGGCAGCAGAGTACCACCCTCCTTTGCACAAAGCAGGAACCAAGTCATTGTTGAGCATACTCTGGATTTGTAAGAGACAACACAGAGGCAGTAATCAAAAGGAGAGCAGCATAACTTATGCTTGCAGCAGGGAAACCTGCCCCTACTACTAGGTCTACCTCTTCTACAATCAAAAGAGGAAGGTGCTGTGCAAGCAAGAATCTCAGAAGCAGGAATCAACAGCTTGACTCATGTGCAGGCACATGATTATCTTTCTCAGATGGAGACATTGTTGGGCTGTAACACTGTATAGCTCTTCAAAACTGCCAGCTATAACAGAAAGCCAGGTACATTACTGTTACCATACCTTAAACCCAAGAGGCCAGTGGATGAGGTAGAGATCCAGGTAATCCAGTTTCAGGTCAGCAAGAGTCTTCTCGCAAGCTCCTTTCACCAGATGTTTTTCATGAAACGTGCACCACAGCTGGAGACAAAAAGCCAAGCCACGCCATGAGCTGCTAGGCTAAAGTTCTTGGAACGCTTCTGTCCTGACCAGGAGAGATCTCTCTTTTGGAAGCCAGTGTGAAATTAGGTCATCTTATTTCTCTTCAGACAAGGCTTGCTCTGTGGCCAGGACTAACCCACGATAGCAAGACCAGTGGAGGCAGTGGATACACACAGGACTGAAGGGGGTCACTGCAGGCAGCAGAAGCAGCCTCAACCAATTAAGACATTATTTAAAAGCTACCCACTACAGGGTCAGGTGCTGCATAAAAGACAACAGTAAAGTTCAGCGCTAGGAAAAGCTCAAAGTATCACTCCTGTACTCAGCACAGTATCCCACCTAATTCTCCATGCAGGTGGGGGTGAAGGAAGAAGCTTAGAACTGGGGGTTACCACAAAAAAGCCATTCTCCCTGGACATCATACACCCCCAGGCCCCTACCTTGCTGACCACGAAGAGCTCCTCTCGTTTCACAGCCCCTTCTTTGATTTTCTGCTGGATCCCATCCCCAACTTCGTTCTCGTTCTGGTACACGTAGGCGCAGTCGAAGTGGCGGTACCCAGCGTCGATAGCGGCCATCACCGCAGCTGCCACCTTCCCTGGCGGGGACTGAAGGGGAAGGAGAGCGCTTGAAGAGCGCCCACCGAAACACACCCCAGGCCTTGCTCCCAGTAAGGACAAAAATTCAGAAAGCCATCCCACCAAAAACACCCTTTAAAAAAAAAAAAAAAAAAAAAAAAAACGAAAAACAAAGCAAAAAAAAGCAGATTTCTCCACAGGCCAGGCAGCGGCCCAGTGCCCCCGCGGCCTCCCCCTTCCCCGCGCCGCCGCCGCCCGGGCCGGGACCCCCGGTCACCTTCCATGTGCCCAGCCCCACGATGGGCATCTTAGCCGCCGTGTTCAGCTGTACATAGGTCGCCATGGCCCCACACACACCGCCTGAGCCTCCCTCCAGCCGCTTTAATAGCACCCGGCCCGCCCCGGAGCGCAGGGAGGAAGGGAAGGAGGGAGGCGGGCAGGGGGCGGCGCCGGGTCTGAGCCCCCAGGACCGCTGCCTGGGGCCCCCTTCCCTTCCCTTCCCGCTGGTGTCCGGGGGTCGTTTAGGAAAAGCAGGATTTAAGAAAAAAAGAGCTTTGTTTGGATGTTGGGATTTTTATTTTTTTAACGTGTTTTGAAAGCTGCAGGAGAACAGTGAGTTTTTAGTACGTGACAACGTAGCTGAATTGCCCCGCCGTCTTCAGGGAGGTGCTGAGTGCCTTGCAGAACAAAATGAATTTGTATTGCACGCATATGTGCTGGCAGCCCGTGGTGGCACGTCCGACATTGGTGTTGAAACCCTGAGGACAAGCGCGTGCTGTTCTGGTGGAGGCTGCAGCACAGTGGAAAAAGCCAGCCTTGGCCATAGGAGCTCGTGGGGAGTTTCCTCAGGTGCCTCTCCCACAGTAGAGGCCTATGCTCTGTGCAGCACTGAATTTTTTGCTCCATTTAACTAAGGGCGGGCAAGGTAATGGGTTTTCCTCTCTAATGTTCCTCCTGTTCTGTGTCAGTGCCATCAGCCGTCCCCAGCAGGATGTGATGTGTTTTCACTTGGATCACAAGGCACTTATATAACCCTGTGCTTGTGTGTTACCGTTTCAGTTCGCTTTTCCCTGGTGGTTTCAGCTGGGGGAGATGTCTCCATCTTGTTACAAAAGATCTCGGGCTGAAGTTCTGCACTGGGCCCTGCTCTTTGTTCTTGTGAGTGGGAGGCTTTTCCCTTGCCTCTAAGGCAAATCATTTTCCAGCTGTTTGTCTCTCCCAGAGGCCCTGCTGGGGCTGTCACAAGGCAGCAGGGCCTTGGGGAAGGAAGAAGCACTGCCTGTGTCACTGGGTGGCAGCCAGCCTGGCGAAGCTTGCAGGTCCTGTCCTTGGTGCCGTGCCTGCCTGTTCCTCAGCTGCAGATGCCGAGCTGCACACTGCAGGAAGGGCTTCTCTTTTTTCCCTGATCTGTGCACAAGGTTTCTCACTAAAACAGGATGTGTAGTATCACGAGTTTTTTGGTTTGTTTGGCTGACTTTGCACTCAGTAATTTCACCACAAGCGGAGACTTCGGAGACCAGCAGTGTTTGGTATCTGGGAAGAACCGGGCCCAAAATAAAGGAAGTGGGTATGTCCTTGTGGAGATGGTGGGCTTCACCAGCAGAGGCTGTGTGGCCTGCTGAAAAAGCACAAAGTCAGGGGGTGGCAAGGGCACAAGGTGCAAACCATCTCTGCTTGTAAGGAGGACAGCTGCAAGGGTCTGCAGCTGTAGGCACTGACAGGTGCAAACAAAGCCAAAATCAGTGGTTTGAAGTGACAGCATGTCAGTTTCCAGCTGGAATCTCAGCAAAAGTGGGTGCCTGGGGGAAGTCACCAATGGCAGTGGGAAATTCTCTCTGGCATAAAGAGAAGACCTTGGCCTCTTCCTCGTACTGAGTTCCTATCAGACCAGCAGCATGCTGTGGTTGCTTCTCATCTCCTTGGAGTTAACAAGGCTTTTTGTCTTTGGGCTTGTCTGTTAATCCCAAGTGCTGTGTGTGCTTGAAAAAAAAATGCTGGGGACCAGCCAAATGTTGAGGAAATGCCATTGCTGCAGATTTTTTGGGACGTGGCTTTTGTAATGGGAGAGCAGAGCCCTGTGGAGTCTGGGCTGCGTGCTGCTTGCAAGCAGTGCCCTGCACAAGAGAGGAGGGCTTTGGGATCTGCTAGTCAAGAGCTGTGTGGGGCAATGGCCTGATCCCACTCATCCCACAGGTGCTGTATATTCCCTTCACAGGGAAGAAAGAAGTAATTAACTGCAGTTGCTTGCACTGCTGGATTGTGCTTACAGGGAAATGGGAAAGGACCCTGAAAAAGTGGTGATCCCTGATGCCATGGCCCAAAAGCCCCAAAGGCTGGGCAGTTACTAACGCCCCTCTGGCATTGCCTGATAAGCTGCTGGGATGTTGTGTGTTGTCTTTGTGTATTGTACTGAGGGGAGCACGCCAGAAGACAGGTGTGAAATCTGCAGCATGGCCAAGGATAATGCTGGGAGCCCAGTAGTATCGTTGACCTGGGAAAAAGTGTTAGAAATGGGTGGAAATTCTCCATGCTCCCAGCTGTTATGCAGGGACTGCGGTATTGGTACTGTGGGTGTGATGAATCACACTGAACACTGCTGCCTTGTTTCACTCAGACATCCCTCAGCTGTGACTACAGCTTGGAGGATGACCCCAAGGTGCTTGTTGAGTGTCTGCACCTGTGCTGTCTAGGCACCTAAAGTTAGGCAAGATGAATCTCACACAGAGCCTTTAGCAGCTGCCTGTGACTTATGAGCAAAAGTCACATTTTGTTCTTGGCCTAGGGGGGTGTATATCACTTTTTTTTTGGAAAGAAGTTTTAGTTGGGAAAAAAAAAAACAATTCTGTCTACAAAAAGCAGAATCTTGGACTCATGAAAATAATTGACCATTGAAAAGTATTCAATTCCTGCAGCCAAGTTGTACACATGGTCCAGCATCCTGTCTCACTCCTAACTCTAGTCTAGGCAAAAGCATGTATACTCAGACTTTCAAAGCAGAAGATCTTTTTGATCAGGCAAAAATTTAATTATTTCATTGTTGCATTTAAAGATTAATTTTGCGGCTTTTTCTTTGTTTGTTTTTGTTTTTTAAATAGGGGCATTTGAATGAAATTTCGTGCACAAGTTTGGTTTCATTAATAGTTTTCTACGTAAGGATAGAATTTCACAGATAACAATAACGTGAAACACATGTTGAAGTAGTTGTATCCAAAAGAAAGTCACCACTCTGTTGTATTTTGACACACAGAAGAAAGCCTGTGTAAACTACTGCCCAGTATGCATCTGTATGTTTTCTGCATGAGGAAAATTTAGGAGAGGGCTAAAGGGGGTGGCGGGTGGGTACACTAGGGGAAAACAAACAAACAAACTCTTGAAGTTAGTTTTAAAGTGGTGAAATTCCTGGTTGTCTCCCTCATCCTCAGGAATTTGATCTTTACTTCACATTCCTCATAGGAGGTTTTTACCCAGTACTCCCAGCTGCTGTCTTCTGACTGTTGCGCTGATGCAAGACTGAGTACAAATGTGAATTTGTATTTCAAGGTCTCTCCACGTTTGGGCAGGAAATTATAACAGCTCACATTTTGTTCTTTAGAACAAACTTTCTGTGTCGTTTTTTTTCAAGGAAAAAAAAATGACAACGTCACTGAATACATATCCTGTGACTTCATGTGCAGCAGGAGGACAGATGCAATAAGAAAGCTGGATAAATTGGTAGGAAGAATGTTAGGTCAAGCTCCAGAGGAGGGCAGGATATGACCATCTTCAGTATTTTGCATTGAAATGGCACTCCTCATCAGTTTTGCCCCTGAAATGAAAGGAATTCCTTTCAGCCATCTATTTTATTTTATTTTATTTTATTTTATTTTATTTTATTTTATTTTATTTTATTTTATTTTATTTTATTTTATTTTATTTTATTTTATTTTATTTTATTTGTATCAAGCTGTACTGGGTGATTAGAGGAGCTACCAAGGAAGGATCCAAACTGTATAGTTGTAGAATTAATTTATTCCAGATTTGTTTTACTGGAAAGTATGAGCCCTTTTTATGCTGGGAACACCTGTGTCCCTTTGTCATTCAGGTTCTCTGCATTCTAGGCAGTGTTCAGACATAATGTGTATATGGTATTCATAAATTAAGGGTTTTGAAAAATAATAGTGAACACTACCACTTATGTGCTCATCATGTGGGCTCTCCGCTTCCTGTTAAAGCTGAGAATGGTTGCCACCTCTTTAGTCAGTTCAAAGTCAAACACCCAATAAGAAACAGCTGGAAATCACCTCTGAACAAATGAGAGATTGTAAGCAAGATTCACAGAATTAAAGAACAAGTCCGCGTTGGAGTGTGCTAGTGAGAAGAAATGACTGCTTCACGAAGGAGGGAAAGGAAAGAGGCATCTCTGGATTTCCAAGACTTCAGCGGCAGAGGGAATAAAAATCAGAAGTTGCAGTTTTATGTGCCAGCTGTTCCAAGAAGCTTGGTGAGCCCTTTGTATTGCAGAATGCTTCCATTTCTCAAAGTTGCATCTTCCTGTCCTGATCCAAAGGAAGATTTACAAGGCTTTCATATTCCACTTAATCCAAGTAAGCATCTCGTGAAATTCTGATGGCCAGTACCTGCAGTACCGATTAACACCACAGGAGGGCAACGTAGTTCGCAGGGAATGAAGAGCGCGGCTGTCCTTTGCATCCCTTGTCATTAGCTGTCCTTTATGCTGTGTATCCTCTGGCTTAGCCCTACGCAGAGAAAAGCCATCAACACAAACCTGTATCTAGATCAACAATCAATGGTGCATTTATAGTATCAATCCTTCAAGCGCAATCCATGCCAACATCCTTGCTACTTGCAAATCAGTCTTACCATGGCCTGTTAGGAGAACCAAGGGGGCTGTATGCTGTCACAGCGATCCCTTTGGATTGGCAGTACTTGATCGGCTTCTCCTGGGTCAGATATGGATGGCATTCAGTCTGTCAACACAGAAGTACAGACATTGATAATAATACAACTGATGTAACTTGCTGCAGGGATAATTGTCCAATGCAGTTACAGGCTGATTTTTTTCAGTGTGCCAGTCTTTGCAGGATATTATACAGCCCTAGTTTTGTATAGCGCCTACTTACAGTAAGGCTTCCTGCATCTCTGGCTCTTTGTGCTGGGGAAGAAGGGTTTCCTGGAGCTTATCTTTGGGTTCCTTCACCCCAGGAAGGAATGTTGTGAAGTGGTTCTCTGAGATATCTAAGCAGTATTTAGCCAATACTGAAAACCCTTGTGCCTTGTACATACTGCAATAATTGTAGAGTGAGATTATAAGGGAATGATGCATCTGCTATTATCTCAATTTCTCTGTTCTTGTCATAAAAGCCCCTTTTTGTGACTTTGTGTAAAGGGATTCTGTAGGTTTGGATGAAGATGCATTTTGTCTTTTCAGCCTGCTCTTTTTTTGGTAACTAAGCCGAGGAAGTCTATGTTAATGTATCTTAGGACTGAAAATCTCAGGAGACTAGTACTCATAGTAAAGCTACGAGAATTAGTGAATTCAGAACTGTAAGACTCTGTCGAATCTGTACAAGGTGACTTGGAGAAATAAGCATCGGCAGCAGGTGTGTAGCTCCTGCATCCAAGAGGGTAAGGACTGCTATAGGTAGATAAAGAGTAGGATGATTTTAATATATGTATATGTATATATACAATTTATATTTAATAAATACTATATGTATATATATTATTTATATTGTATAATTATAAGTTTTTCAGGGCAGATACCAGGATGCCTCTAGTGTCAATACATGCTCTGCTGCTGCACATATAGTTAAAATTGACTTCCCATTTTTTATTCCAGCAGCATGACTCAGCAAGTTGTGCATGTGCCTGTGTGCGTGCACACACACGAGAAGGAAGAAATGCATGCGTTGTGTAAGCAGTAAGCTGCTAATAGTAGGAGCTTGATTCTTTCACTAATAGCAGGTCAAATAAGGACCTTTGAGAAGTTCTGGTTGTAACCTGTGTCCCTCAACTTCAGCCCTGTCAGGATACAGGAGATCCAAAACATCCTTATGTATATTCAGAAATAATCGTAGGGTGGGATTTAGAGTGTAAGCTGTGTCCACTTTGTTCTCCCTTTTTCCATATCCGGCTTCAAGTGCAATCAGATCTTTATAATCCCTGAAAACTAGTCACCTGAGGTCACTTAGCAGTCACTTTCCTGTTTGTTTGCAGGCTTGTATTTCAGTCCAGGCTTGTTCAAAATTTGTTCAACCTGCTCATGGTTAAAATTGGAGACGCTAGTGGCTTTCACCTGACCAGCATCCAGCAGCTCTTCCATGGTCTAACAGAAAGAGGAGCAAAGTCGTCATCTGGAATAGAGGACAGGTTCTGAAGGTGATGTTCTGATGCGGCTTGTTTCTCTTCATGAGAGGAAATGACAACTGTTTGTACTTGGAAAGCCTGAGGGAAGAGGGGCTTGTGCTACATTTGTGCCATGTCCTTTGTCACACTCGAGCCCAAAGGCTCTTGTCTTAAGATGGTGAAATTCATGCCAAGTTACATGTGGAAAGCAGCTACACTCAATATCCTGCTCTTGTGTAGCCATGAAAAGAACCTAAAATGTCTTTATTCCTGCAAAATGTATCTGAGCAGTTCAAGGACTGTGGTAAAGTCAACTGTGATCATTAGTCAGGTCCTTTGGTCTATAGCTCCATTGAAGATTATCAAGTTTGTTCTGAAAAGCTACTTTGTATACCATGAAATCAACACACAAGATGTGACTGCTGAAGGCAATGAAGACATGGAAGAGACTGCTGAGGACCGAAAACTTGGTTCTGCCACTGTGACTGAGCTTACCTGCCACGTATGTAGAACATCAGTGTTGCTGGGTATAGACATGCCTTTGTCAACTATGGGAAAGGGTCCCCTCCTACCTGTCGGTGAGAGAACACACTTGAAACATTCCCTGTTGGGAGGTTAGGTTAATACTGAGACAGCTGAGGACCATGATAATTTAAATGTCTAGTACAGGAAACACTAGTACTTGTCTGCATCCTTCATGCAGGGTTATGGCATTTTCTATTTAAAAACAAATATAAGGAAATGCTTAGGTACGAAGAGCATGTAGGTTAGGTCTGTGGTGAGTCACACCTGTGGAATAAGATACACTCTGCACACATGCAATTCTTTTGTGGGGATCCTCAGTTCATGTCAGTGGCACGAGGAAAATCACATCCCACTGTATGAGAGTAGAGCTGTATCTCCACATCTCCATATTGCTCTACACCTAGTATGTTCTGTAGATGTCATAGTATAAAGCCATGACACTTTCACTCAGTGGCTTTGTTCACATAAAGCTAACCACGACACCTTTGAAAGTACAATGTACAGTTGACAAGATCAACAGCAAGAGATAGAATGAAGCTCTTGACTTGGCTGTAGCAGAAAGGAAAAGCTAAGGCTAGAAATAGGCTGAGGCGCCAGCTTCTCTGAAGTGCATGCAGTCTGAAAGTCTCACCTTTTGTAATCCAGGGTCTGTGAAACAATGCGAAGGCTCCTACAGCAAATGTCAGGTCAATCTGTATTGTGTTAAGGACTCGGTGATTAAAGAGAGAGACAGAAATCAGAAACATTTTCTTTCCTCTAGTGATTCTGTAAAATGCAGAGGAGAGAATTACTGTCAGACAGTAGAGTACAGCTCTCCTTCCCACAAAGAGGGAGCTAAGTCATTGGCAGGTGAGCATACTTTGGATTTGTAGAATGCAATACATAGACAAAAGTAAACCAGCAAGCTCATGCTTATAGCTGGAAGGCCTGACCTTAGTGCTACGTCTGTCTCTCCAAGTATCAAGAGGGCAGAGGATGCCGTGCAAGCAGCAGTCTCAGCATCAGAGTTCAAGAGCCTGCCTCAAGTGGCCAGAGTAGGGCTGAATGAACAGCACCAGAGCAGTGCTGGTGCACACTACGGACACATGATCTTTCTGGACAGGAACAGCAGTAATGCTGTGAGCATGACTGGCAGTTTTGGAGAGCTCTCCCACGTAGGAAAGTCAATGGAGGCCAGTGCGTGAGGTAGAGATCCAGGTAATCCAGTTTCAGGTCAGCAAGAGTCTTCCGGCAGGCTCCCGTCACCAGATGATTTTCATAAAACATGTACAACAGCTGGAGACAAAAAGCCAAACCACACTATGACCTGCTGGGTTAAAGCTGTCGTGTGCTGTCCTACACAGGACAGGAACACTCTGTTGTCTTTGGGAGGCCATGGGGAATTAGGACATCCTATTGCTCTTCAAAGGGGGCTTGCTCTGTGACAGGACTGGCCTCTGACACTGAAGGCAGGATGTGCTGTGGTGGTAAACTGAAAAAACAATCCTGTTCCATCAGTTAAGATATATACAAGCCACTTAGTATAGGCAGATAGTGTTCTAGTTAATAGTTTTTGTGATGAGCCAAATCTAATATTTCTCGCATATGGGGGGGAAAAAAAAGAAAAAAAAAAAAAGGAAAACAACAACAGCAAAAAAAACAGTACCCATTCTGGGACAGCGACAGCTTGAGTTTATTATGTATTTTGAACAGTTGTGGGAATAAAAGAGACTGTGGAGCCTATCTTGCATAACTGCCTACATGATGAAGTGAAAATAAGAAGTTTTTGTCAGCTTTGGTCTGAACTGTGTTCTGAATTGCTCCATGCTGCAGCACAGTCTTTCCCTACCACTTTGAATTCCCTCCTATGAATGTGCTCTATACAAAGCAGGTCCTCCCCTGGATTCTACATTGCCTGCTCCCTACCTTACTGGCCACAAAGAGCTCCTCTCGTTTCACAGCACCTTCCTTGATTTTCTGCTGAATCCCTTTCCAGCTTCATTCTCATTCTGGTGCATGCAGGGACAATCGAAGTGGTGGTACCCAGCATCTATAGCAGCCATCACTGCAGCTTCTACCTTATCTGCTGGGGACTGAAAAAAGATAGTTAAGATCCCGAATCAAAGCACGCGTGCCCTCTCCTAGTTACCTACGAAAGAAACACATTCAAAGGCTTTTTTAAGAAGAATTCTGCCATACAATGCTCTTAAAAGTATATTCATCTTATACATGCAGGCTCCTGGGCTTGAAGCCAACCCCCAGCCATTTCTCCACAGCCCCACTCGCACAGGCAGGCAAAGCAGAAGCCCCAGCGCCAGGGCACTGCTCCACAGTTGGACTGGGAGGAACCGAATTTTGTGCCAGGGAGCTCTGGCTCCTTGCTGCCATTCCTGAGAAGAAAAACAGCCAGCAACTGCCCTGCTGGAGAATTTTAGTTTGGTGGAGCGGGGCATTGGTCTGTACCGTAGCCATCTGCCCTGTTCTGCCTCAGCTCCTCCGCTGTGCAAGTCCCACCTGCAGCTGGACGGTTACACCAGCTGCTTCCTTTAGAGATGCACTTGTGTATGTATCTATGAGATATATATCTATATGCCGCTGAAAGGGTATATAAGAACTATATACAAAGAAACCCTAGCATGCCTTGTTTAGACAAACCCAGTAATGTTTGTTTTCAGGCACTGCACAGATCACCACTTGGTTTTGCATTCTATTAACAATTGTGCAAATCTCTGTCAGAACCTGCTTGAAACACCCAAATTGTCTCATAAAGCCGACAACTCAAGGAACTCAAAGTAACCTTGCCCCACATTTTAGATTATTTGCCACAGAGGCAGCACTCAGCAGTGCTGAGTCTCGCTGGTTGTGCCTCCCCATGACAGGCCGCAGGCTGCTGCCACCACTACTGGCCCCATGGCAAGCACCACTTCTCTCTGCGCTGTCAGAGCGGCTCCTTTGGCAGCCAAGAGAGCCTCAGAGAGGCCCTCCGGGGGAGCACCGTGTCCCCCAAAATAGTGGGGGCCGACCAGCCTCCTGCAGAGAAACCTCAGCACATGCAGCCTGTGTGGTTTTGGGAGCTTTCAGCCTTCCGTTCCCCCACAAATGTGGGATGAATTCAGCCTTTGTACATCATCACAGGAGAGAAAAGTGGGCTGTTCTGTGGGAGTAATATAGAAAACACTGTTTTAAAAGAACTTTATTTTGAATGTTGGGAGACGTTTCTTCTAATTTATTATTTTTTTTAAGTTGCAGACTACTGGGTTTTTAATGAGTGGCATGATGTTCATCACATTGTCCCTCTGTTTTCAGGCAGGTGCAGACTGTTTCAGAATAAAATGTACAAGTGTATAAATAAACAATAGGTGGCCTGTAATTGCACATTAGAAGTTGGCTTTAAAATGTTGTGGATAACAGTATGCCATTCCGTTGAAGGTGTCACAGCACAGTGAGGAAAACAAACATTTACCTGCAGGATCCACTAGATAGTCCAGGATGTTACATTAGGGCTGCCTGGAAGGCTTTGCTGCTTGCTCGCACTTGGAGAATTTAGTCAGGTATTTAGTCCATTAATCCATTTAGTCAGAATTTAGTCCATTATTTGGGAGTATAATATTGCATTTTTTTCTGGGTGCCTCTCCCACAGCAGATGTCCAGGTTCTTTGCAGCGTCGTGCTTTTTGCTCCACTTACCTGAGGGCAGACATGCTAATTGGTTGTCTCTTTAATCTTCTTCCTGGTTTGTGTCAGCACCACAGCCATCCCCAGCAGGATGCGATGTGTTTCAGTTGTATCAGAAAACAGTTATATAATGCAGTGTTTACCCTTCCATTTTCCGGATTCCTTCTCTGTAAATGTGCTCAGTGTGTGCTCAGTCTCTTGGGGTTTGGTTCAGGGGTCAGTGAAATCAATGGAAAGCTTGCAGTTAGCCTGAGCCTGTTCCTCAGTTCTGCCAACAGTATTAAAAGCAAGCTGTTTGCACAAGAGTGAGAACTGCCAGGGAGGTGGGCTAACTGGTGTTAGCTGGGCTCGAAGAGAACAATTTTCCATGCCTGACCTCTGGCTTGACCTTAGTTATTGGCAGGAGCTATACGGACTTATCCTGACAAAGATAATCTCCCTCCAGAGAAGTCACCCTAGTCTGAAACTTCAAAATGAGCATCCATATCTTTAACAGGCAATCCCTTTTTTTGCTGATGAATGCTAATTTTTACATAGAAAAAAAATTTTTGAAAACGACATGGTATGCCATGCCTGTGATCTGCTGAGAGCAGCCGAAAGACCAGCTGAAGTACCAGTTTGCCTCTGAATGCTTGAACTAGTGGTATTTTGCTGATGATTTGTTAGTACCAGCAGTGTCACGCTTCAGTGCCAGGTGTAGGAACTCTTGGTGTAGGAACTCCCAGAGTCAGTCAGATTTTGTATGGGGGCAGTACCAAAGTGAACCGGTGATGCCAAAGAGACAGATGATGAGACTAGGTGGAGAGCACAGATGGAAAATAAAATTTGATCTTCCTCTTATTTTCTCTTGAGATTTTTGTCTTGCTTCCTCTGCAGGCAGTTGATGTTCTGCATAGACTGGTGCTTGGTTTTCCTCAATCATTTTTTGATTGATTCATTTTTTCCTCAATCATTTTTTGAATGAGACATGTCTCAGCCTTTTAACAGAGGATTTGATGCAGAAGATTTGCCATTTTGCATTGCTGTTTGGGGCTATTGGTGTGGGACCTCATCATGCCAAGACACGTGAGCCATCAGGTCTTTCTCTCGGCATGGCTGGGGTTGTCAGACAGCGGTACACCTTTGGGAAAGAAGTACGGCACATGTCACTGTGTATCAGCTGGCCTGGGAAATCATGCAAACTGCATGCTTGGTAAAATGCCCAAGGGTTCCTTACAATGAATGCTGGAGATAAGGAAGTCTGTGTGCGTGTGAGGAAGAATCTTATCTGATCAAGTGCAGTTTTGTACTGAAGCAGGATGCTTATTCAAGTTTGCTGACATTTGGATTCAATAATCCTGAACTACCAAAAATCATAGCTTCAGGAGACGAGCAGTGGTTCGTATCAGAGAAGAGCAAGAATCAAGATGACAGAAGCAGGCAAGTCCCTGTAATCTTTACCGACAGGAAGGCTGCCTGGGGGCATGTGGCCATGAGGGACAGGCTTTTTCAAGGAAACCACCCTTACTCATGTGCATAAATGAGTTACAGTTAAATGAGGTCTGTCTGTTACCATGCCAGTGTAGCCTGGAGGGAACATGATACTCACTTCAGTGGAGTGCATCAGGCTCTGAGCAGCTGCTCAGCATCAACACTTCACTCCACCTTGAAACCTCTACTTCTATGCAGTGTTAGATATCAGCATAATGCTGCCTCCTCTGTTTCTCTCTTCTCCCTCCCTCACTGTTACTCGTTATAGGAAGTGTCAGCACAGGCTACCAAACAAATCAGTCTGCAGCAGTACCACCATACAGCCTTCCAGGTTTTGGTCTCCTGTTGCTTCTTGCTATGCAGCCCATACTAAGGCACGTCATACTCTACTGATCTTGTCCGCATTGTTCTGTCAACCAAAGCTTACTATACTGAGGTACTCAAATCTTGATCAAGATAAGATCCTGGAGCTCCAATGACATAGTTTAAAATGTATAATTGTTTCATATGGCAAACCAATGCCCTTGCATAAAAAAAAAATAAATCAATTTTTCATGTTAGACAAGAGCTCCCAAACCATCAGTAATCTGTAATCTTTTTTTATTTTAATTTTGGATAGTATACAAATCCAAATGTGATAGTATACAAATCCAATCAGTGTTCAGTTTTGGCCTGTAAAGGATGTGACTGCAATACAGCCAGTATAAACTGGTATGCATCTGTAGGTCCAGACATTTTTCCTATTTATTCTTCTTTTCAAAGAGCTTTGGGCTGTGCTCTGCAAGTGAAGTTAATCATTGTCTTTCATCTTCAGGCTATGATTATATAGTTCATTCTTTCAGGATATATCTTTCTTCTGTGCTCACATATCCCTACCCTACAGGGTTAAGTAGTGTTGATACTAGACAGGATTAAAAAAAATAAAATAAAATCAACTGCTAGTTCATTCTTAATGTTTTCTGCTTTGCTATTTCAGCCAGGTAAGCACACTTATCTAATGAGTAGAGAATTATCACAGCCAGTTATTATAGCCCATATTTTGTTCTTTAGAACAATTTTACTATTTTCTTCTACCAAAGAAGAAAATCCCAAACAGTCACTGAATATATATACTGTCTTTGCTGACAGGACAGATACAGTGTGTAAGCTACATGGTGGACCACCCCAGGCAGTGGTAGAAGCTTGTTAGGCCCTCTCCTGCAGGCAGGAGGACAGGATAAAACTATCTTCAGTATTCAGCATGGAAAGGGTACTCCTTGTGATTTTTGCACCTGAAGGAAAACAAAAGATGAAAAATTACTTTCAAGGATAAAATAAATGCTGTACAAAACTACAGCAGATGTGTCACTTGTTGCGCAACAGCAGAATTAATTTGAATGTCTTCTGCTTTTACCAGTGTGCAAGTGGCACACAAACAACATATGCAAGTCTTTGCCTGTTATTCAGGCAGTGAGCATTTAGAAGTCCTGGAACCAAGTCACTTCTGGATTAAAAAAAAAAACAAAGTTCACACTGCTTACAGATAAGATAGCAGTTTGTGGCCTTTCAACCAAGGCCTTGTCTGGATATAAGTTTCCATGGTGCACATCTGCAAGCAGCAGCTCATACTGCAGTTTAGATAGTCATTCCCTCCCCCAACCACCTATGAAAAGCTGACATCAGTTTACTATGATCTCAACAACAGAAAAATCATCATGAGTTTAAAACTGCCTAATGCTCACTTCTCTAATACAGAGGTAGCCAAAGTTATTAACTAGACCCTTCCTTCTAGAATTCCAGTTACACACTTCCTGGAGAAAGAAGTCACAAGTACATACTATGACTTAGGCTTATCCTTCAGGCAATACAGTGAAGATATACAGCTACTAAGATGCTAAATAATAGATGTTTAGTCTCCCTTATGAATTCAGATTTCAAAAACATGCCCAATTTAAACAATTACACAAGCACCTGTGAGTTCAGAATAAAGGGTATTGAGAGGAGTTTGAAGGAGACAATCTGTCACTTACATGACCATTTCACATATTCTCCAGTTTCTGTTTAAGTTGAGAATGGTTGCCATCTCCTCTTTAGTCAATTCAAAGTCAAACACCTAACAAGGAAAAACAGCTGGAAATCACCTCTTTGAACAAATCAGATTGGAAGCAAGATTCACAAAATTAAAGAACAAGTCCACAGGGGAAGGGATGTTAGAAATGGCTTCACGAGTGTGGGGAAAAAGGAATTCTCTTTGCATTTTCAAGACAGAGGGGAAAACAAAAAACCATAAGTTGCAGTTACATGCATCAGCTGTTCCAAGCAGCTTGGTGTGCACTTGGTGTTGCAGGATGCTTCTACTTGTGGGTTGCATTTCTCTCCAATTCCAAAGAAACATCTGGAAGACTTCCATATTCCAATACATCCAGCTATGTTTCTTTTGAAATCCTGACGTCCCAACATCAGGAAGACACCACTGACTTAGCAGTGAGAGGAGCAGTGTGCTTTACTGACACCAGTATTCTTGACACTGCTGATATTATACAAAACTTTTTTGGCATGCTACTGCACTTGGGCTCCAAGCAAGCCCTGATGCCAATTCACCTACAGTCTGCAGAATAGGAGACTGCATGTCAAGGTTTTCAGCACAGTTTCCAAGACCTCCATCAACCTCTCTTCACCAATTGCACTCTTCATTTTAGCTCTAGTTCAGCCCTCAGCAGAGTATAGGTAAACATGCAGAGAGAAAAAAAACAGTCCTCGTTTTTGAGGAGGTCAGCTTGGGAAAACTAAGAAAGGATCCCTGCTCAATCTGCAGAGGGAAGGGATGCCATCCCTGCAGGGCAGTACCCAGGCCACTTGTAATCACCCACCTTGGAGTTCTCCACAATGCGCTGGGGGGTGACGGACTTGGGAATCACAACCACATTTCTCTGGATCTGGAAGCGAAGGAGAACCTGCAAGAAGAGACCACCGAGTCAGACAGAAGGCAGCTCCTGTTGCCACAGAGGCTGAGCCTGTTCAAAAGCTGCTTGCCTGAGCGATGGCTACTTTCACAGAGCTGCATTTCAAATCACTCCTGTCTCTGTGGCCTAGGTAGCACTTCCTAACAAGCAAAGAGAGAAATGGTGGAGCCCCACAGGGGAAGCCTCCTTTCCCATTCAGCTTTGGGACAGTCAATTCCTTTTCTTACCTCGTGGACTTTCAGCAACCTATGTAAGGCTTTCATTATCTGCAACAGGGCTTGAGAGTGGAAGTAACACCTTAAGAGGGCTCAAAAATCTTTCTTGTTGAGAGAAAAAGATCTCTTTAAAGCCATATGCAGGTTGCTTACTATGCAGCCTGCGATATTGCTTATTAACACTACAGAAGACATCCATAGTTCACAGGGAACATACACAGGCTCTGTAGCCTCTCTTGAGGTCTCTTTTCATTAAGAATTGTTACAGGAAGCAGTAGCCATTGTCTAGCACCTACTTACCTGTGCGGGAGTTTTGTTGTGCTTGGCTGCAATCTCTTTAATCTTGGGGTCATCCAGAACAGGAGGCTCCTCTGGTGTGGCCCTACAAGAGTGAATAAGTAGGGAACTGCAAAGAATCACTGCAGAGAGATTCTACCCAGCATGATTTTTTTTGGGGGGGGGGAGAGAGATGTGTAATTGTTAGATGTGTGTATGTACACATACATGCACCATAACTCTTCCAATTAATCTGAATGATTTGAACCAAGAACACACTAACACATTTATAAGTTACCTGTCAGGGCGCCCAAGGGGACAGTATGCTGTCACAGTGATCCCCCTGGATTGGCAATAGTTGATAAGCTTCTCCTGGGAAAGGTATGGGTGACTCTCAATCTGCCAACACAGGAGCACAGACCAACAGTTGCAGAACTACTGTTATGTCCCCAATACTCCAGCGACTTTTCTGAATCTTAATCTCTCATTTACAGGCTGCCTTCATCTCACCCTGCAGGTGGTCTGTGTGATAACAGAAGCCTCTAATTCTATAGGGCACCACCATTTACACTGAGTCCTTATTTGCTTTTTGGATTTTGTTCAGAGGTTTCACAAATATTGATTAGTCACAGAATACCTCTCGTCTGGGTTCTTTATCCTCCCAGAAATAGTGTTTCACCAGGAAAACAAGGAAATACTCCAACTTTGTTAAAAGTGGATTAGCAAGGTGAGGAAGAAGAGTATTCCCGTTCTTTTCATACCCAGAAGTATTCATAGAGTGGGATTTAAAGTACATGCTGCGTCCACTTTGTTCTCCCTTTTTGTCATATCTTTGTTCAACTGTAATCAGATCTTTATAATCCCTGAATTATAATCCCTGAAAACAAGTCACCTGAGGTTGCTTAGAAGCTTACCTGGTTGTTTGCAGGCTTGTATTTCAGTCCTGGCTTGTTCAAGATTCTTTCAGTTTGCTCACGGTTAAAGTTGGAGATGCCAATGGCTTTTACCAGACCAGCATCCACCAGCTCTTCCATGGCCTAACAGAAAGAGGAATAAAGTCATTATTCAGGTTTCAAGACAGGGCCTGAATACATTCTTCCTGATGTTCCTTCTTGCTTCTCATGAAGGGCAAAAAAGAACTGCTTGAGCTTGCCAAACTTGATTCTCTTGGGGAAGCGTAGGTACTGGTAATATTTGCACCATGTCCTCCATTGCACCCAGCCCCAAATCTCATTTGGGAAGACTGAGAAATTCACTCTGAGTTCCACAAGGAAAAGCGCACCCCTAGTCTACAATCCACTACTGTGGCAGCACTGGAGACCTATGCTGTAGGACAATGGCAGGATCACAAACTATTCTTCATTTCTTCAGAATGTATTTGAGCAGTTCAAGAACTGCATGAGAACAATCATACAATTGTTATGGCCAAGCAAAGAACTTTTTCTGACCTCAGCCTGCTCTGTAGCTCCCATGAAAGTAATTTCAATGTACTTCTGTAAACTCTTTACAACTAATTCTGCATCCATGCACTAACTATTCTGTGACCACTGAATTAACACTGCTGAGGACAGCAGACGTGATTCTGACACTGTGGCTGTGCTTACCTCCCACGTATGCAGAATATCAGCATTGCTGGGTATAGACATGCCTTTGTCATCTGTAGGAAACAGCTCCTCTCCTGCCTGTTAGAGAGGAAGAAAATGCTTGCAAATCTGTTGACAAGTTTGCCTAATACCATAAGAGCTCAGGATCATGATAGCTTAAACTTCCAGTGCAGGTAAGAATATTAATTCTTGTCTATAATTATTTCTTCCTGCTTGAGAAAGCGAGGAATTTAAGGTATGCTTGCCCAGCAATTACCCTAATCAAGGCAGATATTTCTGCTGGGCCTCTCAAAACGATGACTCACCCAAATACCTGCAGGGAAAGAAACCACTCAGAACCATGGGCTAGAGTAACATACATGGTCACTTCATGAATTGTTCGTTTTCACCTCTTAGGAAGATTTATTTTTCCTCCAGAAGGGCATCAGGTGGGGCCTCGTTAGGTACTGAGTACATGTAGCTTTGGTCTCTACTAAATTAGATATTTTGAAAAGAGGTATTATGTACTGTGACAGTTATTCTGTAGCAAAGCTCAGTGTAAAGCTGCTAATGCCGGAAAGTTAGAAAAGCCTTTGTGTACAAATTACATAAAGACACCTAGGCAGAACTGTGTTTCACAACTGAGTTTGCTGCTGCCATGAGACAGCTTCACTTTCATGGCTTTGTTGACAAAGCTAAAAAGGAATATGAAATGAAGTTGAGCAACTCCAAAGCAACAGGTAGGACTGAGGCTATTCACACTGTAGCAGGAAGGAAAAGCTAAGATTAGAAATAATTAAACTGAGAAATCTACTGCTTTGGTTATCTGAAAAAACTTAGCTGCCCCCCCCCGAAGTCTCATCTTTTGAAACACAAGGTTTGTGGAACAACACTAGGGCTCCCACAGCAAAGGTCAACACAATCTATACTGTACAACGGACTCGGTGGTTAAAGACAGAAATGGAGAACAGAAACATTGTTTTGCTCCAATTCTGTAACATGCAGTGTAAAGAATTTGTCAGGCAGCAAAACGTAGCCTCCCTTCCACAAAACATGATTTTCAGAGTATACTTGGGAATTGTAAAAAGAAAAAAGGAGAACAGCACAGCTTATGCGTGCAGCTGGGAGACATGCCCTAGTTTTCAGGTCTGTCATTCCTAGGATGACAGGGGTATGCAAGCAGCAGTCTCAGGGATAGAGATCAGGAGCCCAGCTCACATGGCCAGAGTAGAGCTGAGCACCAGAGCAGTACTGGTACATGCAACACTTAGTGAGAGCAATTAAAGGGCTATAAAGCCATATAGGTCTTCAAAAACACCAGTCACGAAAAAGCACCCTACTGTTACTGTACCTTCAACCCAAAAGGCCAGTGCATGAGGTAGAGATCCAGGTAATCCAGTTTCAGGTCAGCAAGAGTCTTCTGGCAAGCTCCTTTCACCAGAGGTTTTTCAAAAAACGTGCACCACAGCTGGAGACAAAAAGCCAAGCCACGCCATGAGCTGCTGGGTTAAAGCCCTCTGATGTCCTGCACAAGAGAAAAGCACTCCTTCTTTGGGAGGCAATGTGGAATTAAAGCTACCTATTGCTCTTCAGACAGGGCTTACCCTATGAGCAGGACTGGACCATAACAGTAAGGGCAGCACGTACAGTGGCACCACATGTAACTGAATAGGGTCACAGGCAAGGAAACCTCTGTTTCTATTAGAGAAGACACTATTTATGCCATCCCCTTTTCGGCAAGGTCTGCCTTTACAGTAGGAGGCTTTTAAATGAATGCAGATATCTGTCAGACCTGACTATGCATGAAACTCCTGCATCAGTATCAGGTAATGCCATGAAAATGCAGAAAAGTCACAAAGATGGAACCAACTCTACCCAGGCAAGAAAGTGTCTTGAAATCCAGCTAAGTCTCCCATTTTCCTTGATAACCATGGGAAGTAAAACCCAGCAATCACACCTTCCTTGGGACACATGCAGAACAGATTACATTGTCCCAAACCTCAGCAAGGTGCCATTGCCACATTGGTTCTGCCAACCCAATGGCTGCAACAAAAACCCACTGCCAGTGGGCAGCAGAGACTCAAGCAACATCACTGTGGTGGTGGTGATGGGGTGGAACGAGAAGTGGTACTGGGAGCCCGACCACAATTCTGTAAGGGGTCTCCAAGCCTTTGGTCTCCTACCATAAGGATGCCACAGGTGAAGGGGGCCTGCCCCAAGGCCCCCATGCCCCTACCTTGCTGACCACAAAGAGCTCCTCTCGTTTCACAGCCCCTTCCTTGATTTTCTGCTGAATCCCGTCCCCAACCTCGTTCTCGTTCTGGTACACGTAGGCGCAGTCGAAGTGGCGGTACCCAGCGTCGATAGCGGCCATCACCGCAGCTGCCACCTTCCCTGGCGGGGACTGAAGGGGAAGGAGAGCGCCTGAGGAACGTCCACCAGAACACACGCAGGCCTTGCTCCCAGTAAGTCAGAAAGCCAGGCAGCCATCCCACCAAAAACACCCCCCCCAACCTCCCTTACCCCCCCCCAAATAAACCCCACTCGCCCACCCCCCAGAAATCCAAGACCACGACGAGAAACAAGCAGACAGCCGCCTTTCCCCGCAGCACCCCGCAGGCCGGCAGCGGCCCGGTGCCCCCACAGCCCCCCCATTCCCTGCGGTGCCGCCCGGACCCGGTCCCCCCCGGCCACCTTCCACGTTCCCAGCCCCACGGCAGGCAGCCTGGCGGCGCCCAGCCTCACGCAGCCCGCCATGGCCCCAGCTCCTGCACGGGCCCTTTACGGGAGGCACCACCCCCGCGGCGGCCCGCCCCGTGAGCCCGGCAGTCAATCGCCGCCCGCGCCTCGCCCCGCTGCCATCGCCGCCCAATCCATTATTTATTTTATATTTTATTTTATTTTATTTTATTTTATTTTATTTTATTTTATTTTATTTTATTTTATTTTATTTTATTTTATTTTATTTTATTTTATTTTTTATTTTCATTTCATGTCATTTCATTCTATTCTATTTATTTTTAAATACAAACATCCTCAAGTCCAGCTGCCAGACCACTCAGGCGGTTCAGCCCCAACCCAAAATCAAATCACTGTGGGAGGAGTTGCAGTGCCTGCCTGCCTGCCCCTTACCCTTATTAAAGATGTTTTTGCTAATGCCTAAACTGAAATGGTAACGCGAGTTGTGGAGAGCACGGCTGGGAGCTGGGATTTGACCTTTTATAATGAGATTTTTGTGCTGCCTCCTTAGCAGCCTGTCGATGTCCTCCTGCAAAGGCCAGTGCTTGGCTTTCCCCAGTGATCTCCTGAATGGGAGACATCTCTTTTTTAACAGAGCGCTTTGGGCATAAAATTTGCATTTTCCATTGTTGTCTGAGCCCTGTAGGCATGGGTCTTTCCCCTGATCATGCCAAGACCCAGGACCGGTCAGCTCTCTCCCTCCTGAAGGTGTCGCTGGGGTTACCAAAGACGGCAGGCAGGCCTTTGGGAAAGAAGCGTGTGATAAAGGGATGCTGTCTCGCTACATGGTGTGCCTCAGCTGGATGCTTGTCAGGCAGGAACACAGACAGGAGGCTGGAGGCTGAGTGCAGTACTGAGGCCTTGGCCTCCTTCACGCACTGAGCTCAGATCAGGATCAAGCTCTGAGGCACTGCTACAAGCGTCTCAGCCTCTTGCCAGGAGGTTTGCTGAAGACTCATCCCTGATAATTCCAGTATTTGGCTATTCATCTGGTGAGCTGGTGGCAAACTGCGTACTAAAACTGAAACTCCAGAAATGAGACTGAGCACAAGCCCTTGCTGTCTGTGGCAGACCCAGGGTAATTTGCCAGCCCTAGGCAAGCAGCTCTGCTCCTCATCCTGCAGCTCTGACACCCAGACCTGGTTCAGCCAGGTGCCTGAACCCCTCAGGTGTGTCCTTGCCTTCAGTAGGTTCTTGTCTGTGCCCAGAGGTGAGAGAATAGACCCTACACGTGAGAGCAGGGAGGCCCTTGGGTTTGGGTAGACCGGGCAGTAAATGCCTATGCTGGCCCAGGAGCATCTGGATGGGTTTGTGTGGCTGTGCTCAGCAGCGATGGATCCACAGGGAGCTGGAGCAAGAGTCTGAGCAGGAGCTTTCCAAGAGAAGGAGGGTGCTTGTGAAGGGTGGTGGAAATTCTCTAAGTCTTTGGCTCCCACACCACAGTAAATATTGTACTCTGGGTTCAAAAATATGGCATATTTTTTCACAGGACGGATGTCTTTCCTCTGCCTGGAGATAGCTGAGGTTTTCATGGGCTGCTTCCTTCAGGAAGCTGAGAAACAAGGGGTCTTGGATTATATGTTTCTGAATTGAAAGTGGAAATGTGGGAGAGGTCTTCAAGGTGCCTCTTTTCTCTAACAGAAGGTGTTACGATCTTCCCGCTAAACCCAGTATAGAACTTTATAGCCGTGTTTGGGCACCTGTCCAGCAGGATGCAGTGGAAAGGAAGAACAACTGACAGTAAACACTGTCCTTCAGCACCCCTCTTAAGTCAGAAATTAAAGGGGGTAAAATGCGTGCAAGACAGTGTTATTCAGGAAACCTTGACTGCTTTGACAGCTTCTAAGTGCAAGGTGACGAGGCTGTGCAATTGATCCCTTCAGACCTACCCACAAGCAGCCCATCTCCCCTTGCCAGGAATACTCTGGAGCAGGAGTGCATGGTGAAACGAGGTGCCAGGCTCCATTGTCCCTGGCTTGCTGAGACCTGTGGCTCCTCATACGTCCTCTGGGGCTGGAGAGGCCAAAGAGGGCAGTGGGAGAAGGCCTGGCAAGGCTTCTGTGAGGACTGGCTGCCCGCTAGCTGTGGTCAGACCTGTCTATGCGTCCCTGGGTAGGCAGGTGAGAATAGAGCATAAACATTCATATATGGTTTATTTAACGCCAAAAAGAATTTTTTTTTCCTTGACCAGTCTTTCAGCCAGTAATGTTTTCACATTTTATTTTTATTTAAAACATGGGACACTTCTGATGAAATGCTGGATGTGTGCTTTTTCTTGTGGTTTCTCAGCCTCTGGTTTGTGCTGGTGCAAGGCTGAAGGCACTCAGTGAATGGTGGTTCAAGCTCCTCATCTTCTGCTTAGCAGTTCTGCCCAGTCATTTCAGTAATAATCATCTCTTCTGATAAGCAGAAATTATTACATCCCACATTTTGTTCTGTAGAACACTACTCTTTCCTTCTTCCAAAAATAAACAAAATCGATGTAATAAGTATCCTTTGACTTCAGTGGCAGAAGCAAGGCAGATGCAGTAAGAAAGCTGGATACATAGCTCAAAGTTGGAGGAGACACCAGAGGTCTAGTGAAGGCCATGTTACAAACATCTTCAGTATTCTGCATTGAAAGGGTACTCCTTGTGAGTTTTGGCCCTGAAAGAAATCAAAAAGGGAAGTTTCTTTTCACGGATGAAGTAAATGTTGGAAAGAGGCATGTTTGGTGCATGGAGGAGTGACCAAGGGAAAATCTGAATTGTGTAATTGCAGAAAGAATATGTGGAGATATGTGTCCTCATTTCTCTAATACAAACAAAGGCAAAATGCTCACCCAGCACCATATTTTGTAGTTCAAGTTATAGAGAGTCTCTGGAAAACTGAATTCAAAATGAGTATTTTGTTGTTGTTGTTTTGGTATTTGTTTTTAAAATGAAAATATTAAACCTTCTCTTGAAAAATTACTTTTTGGGACAAACCAACTATGGTTTGAATTAATGATTTCTTTTTTTTTAATTAACTTAATTTTATGCTTCCCAGTAGCTGTGACGTAAACATTCTTGTAACGGTTATTCAAAATGTAAGACTTGGAAGTAAACAATCAGTGTCACTTACAGTGCCATCCCACAGACCCTCCAGTTCCTGTTAACACTGAGAACAGTTGCCATCTCTTCTTTAGTCAATTCAAAGTCAAATACCTAACAAGAGAAAAAGCTGAAAATCACCTCTTTGAACAAATTGAACAGTGTGAAGACAAACAAGATTAGACAGCAGATCCACTGTGGAGGTTTTCAGTCATGGATGAATGATTTAAAAGATAGAGGAACAACTTTTTTATGTACACAAGAATGATTTTACGAAGATTGGTTTTTCTATATGAGACTTTTCTGCCATTTCACTGCTCTTGGTCTCCAAGCAAGTTCTGGTTAATCCTTAAACCACAAAGCCGCAGAATAGGAATCTTCACATAAGCCCTGTTCACCTCTTCAACTGTAGCAATAGATTAGCCCTCAGCAGAGTATAGGTAAACATGCAGAGAGAGAAAAAAACAGTCCTCGTTTTTGAGGAGGTCAGCTTGGGAAAACTAAGAAAGGATCCCTGCTCAATCTGCAGGGGGAAGGGATGCCATCCCTGCAGGGCAGTACCCAGGCCACTTGTAATCACCCACCTTGGAGTTCTCCACAATGCGCTGGGGGGTGACGGACTTGGGAATCACAACCACATTTCTCTGGATCTGGAAGCGAAGGAGAACCTGCAAGAAGAGACCACCGAGTCAGACAGAAGGCAGCTCCTGTTGCCACAGAGGCTGAGCCTGTTCAAAAGCTGCTTGCCTGAGCGATGGCTACTTTCACAGAGCTGCATTTCAAATCACTCCTGTCTCTGTGGCCTAGGTAGCACTTCCTGATAAGCAAAGAGTTCAGCACCCACCCACCTGTGCTGGGGTTTTGTTGTGCTTGGCTGCAATCTCTTTAATCTTGGGGTCATCCAGAAGGGAAGGATCCTCTGGTTTAGCCCTACACAGAAGAAAGAAAGACCAGTGGCAAGAAACCTCCATAGAAAGAGCCAACCCAGCAACAGGAATCTGTATCTTGATGAATGATTAATGGAGCACTTGTAGTCTCAATGCTTCAAGTGTAATCCCTGCCAGCTCCCTTGCAAAATGGAAGTGCGTCTTACCATGGCCTGTCAGGAGAGCCAAGAGGACTGTATGCTGTCACAGAGATCCCTTTGGACTGGCAATAATTGATCAGCTTCTCCTGGGTCAGGTATGGATGGCATTCGATCTGAAACACAAGAGTACAGAGATTGACAGTGGCAGAACTGTTGTAGTATTGCTGTGCGCCAAAGATTATTTTGTAATACAGCTAGAGGCTGCCTTTTGCCCTGGCTTATCATCGTTGCCAATGGCGTGGGTGATAATATGCATTCTTAGTATTGAAGGCACCTATGTTTATATGAAGTTTCTATACAGTTTGGCTGCAGGGGTTTCACAAAACATAGCTCTGGGTTCTTTATTCTTCCAGAAATAATGTTTCACAAGAAAATACTCCAGCATTTATAAACAGTGGTTCAGCAAGGTGAGAGAAAAAAAGTGAAGTATTCAAGACCTTTTTGTACCCAGAAATATCTATAGAGCAGGATTTAGAGTACATGCTGTGTCCACTTTGTTCTCCCTTTTTCCGTATCCTCATTCAACTGATCAGATCTTCATAGTCAATGAAAAATGTTCACTTGAGGTCAGTTACCAGCTTACCTGGAGGTTTGCAGGCTTGTATTTCAGTCCTGGTTTGTTCAAGATTCGTTCAATCTGCTCATGGTTAAAGTTGGAGATGCCAATGGCTTTTACCAGACCAGCATCCACCAGCTCTTCCATGGCCTAACAGAAAGAGGAGCAAAGTCATCATCTGGTGTACAAGACATTCCTGAAGATGATTTGATGTGGATTGTTTCCCTTTATGGAGAAGAACAAAATAACTATTTAGGCTTGCTATGTTCACTAAGGGAAGAATGGGTGCCATCTTATCCAAGCTCAAAGTGTCATTCCAATTCACACCAGGTTGCATGAGGAAAAGAACAGTGATATTCAGTAATCTGCTGTCGTGCAAGAACTGGAGAGTTATGCCCCAGGCTGTAGGCGAGATCACAACCTAAAATGTCTTTATTCCTGCAAAATGCTTTTGAGCGGTTCAAGAACTGTGCAAGGACTGCGGTGAAGGCAATTTTACAATTGTTATGGTCAAGCAAAGAAGATTTTGTAATTTCAGACTGGTCTGCAGCTCCCCTCAAAGTGATTGTTTAGTTCACTGTGGATTAGGCACTTGGGTAAGGTGCTCAGAGAATAGTAGTACTGACTAAGCATGCAAGTTTTGAAAAGCTACCTTGTATTACTTGATTTTCTTCCAAAAAAAAATTACACGCATGAGATGACAGCTCAGTGACTGCTGAACGCAATGAAAATGTGGAAGAGACTGTCAAGGACAGAGAAAGCTTGACTCCTGCTGTGGCTGAACTTACCTCCCATGTCTCTAGAACATCAGAGTTGCTGGGTATACACACACCTTTGTCATCTTGGGGAAACAGCTCCTTTCCTGCCTGTCAGTGAGGAACAAAAATGCTTGTAACAATCTCTGTTGGGAAGCTAGCTTTGTAAGGAAATCAAATAGGAATATAAGGAGTTAAACTAATAGTGCATGAAAACAAACAAGCAAACAAAAAAAACCCACACACATTAATTCTCATCATAAGTTAATTATGTTTTCAGTCATATATTTTTAGTTTATGCAGGGTCATGGCATTTTTGCCATCATCTGATCCAATAAAGGCAGGTGTTCCTGCTGGATCCATCAAAATGATGATAAATAAAATGTATGCAGGGAAGCAATTTACTCAGAACAGTATTCTGGAGCCTTACATGTGTTCAGTTCATATATTGCTCCATTATTTATTGGAAATGTTTAGGAATAATAGCTTGTTTTTTCATTTTTAGAAAGGTGTATGGAGGATTGGTTTTGATCCTGCGAACCTTAAAGTTCTAAGTAGATTTGCTAAAAAGGGACCGTGCGCACAGACTTTCTATTGGGAGGCTCACTGTTTAAGTTGCTCTGTTAGGAAAATTTGAAAAGCCTGTAAGTAGACACTATGGACAGATTGTTTTGAATGATTGGAATTTTCTACTGACGCAACAATATTATGCGGGAATGCAGTTTCACTGGACTGCTTTGTCTGCATAAAGAAAACTTAAACAATATTGAGCATACGAAATGAAGCTGAAGAGCTCAGAAGCATTAGACTGAACAGAGGTTTTCATCTGGCTGTAGCAGAAAGGAGAGGGTAATGCTAGGTATATACACAAAGTGACATATCCTTTGAAGCACATGCAGTATTAAGGACTCGGTAATTAAGGACAGATATGGAAAACAGAAATACTCTTGCTCTGTGGTTCTATAACCTGCATAAGAAAGAATTTCTGTCAGGCAGCAAAGTGTAGCCTCCTTCCTGCACAGGGTAATTTTGAGATTAAAATACTTTGGATTTGTAAAAGGGAAAGCAGTGTAACTCATGCTTGCAGCTAGAATATCTGACCTGAGTGCTAGGTCCACCTCTCCCAGTATCAAGAGGGTAGAGGATGCCGTGCAAGCAGCAGTCTCAGCATTAGAGTTCAAGAGCCTATCTCAAGTGGCCAGAGTAGAGCAGAATGAAAGGCACCAGAGCAGTGCTGGTGCACGTACACAACAGACGCGTGATCTTTCTGGACTGAAACAGCAGTAGTGGTGTAAGCATGACTGGCAGTTCTGAAGTGCTCCCCCATGTGGGAAATTCAATGTAAGAAAGAAAGTCAATGGAGTTGCTGTTGCTGTACCTTTAAGCCGAAAGGCCAGTGCATGAGGTAGAGATCCAGGTAATCCAGTTTCAGGTCAGCAAGAGTCTTCTGGCAGGCTCCCTTCACCAGAGGTTTTTCAAAAAATGTGCACCACAGCTGGAGACAAAAAGCCAAGCCACACCATGAGCTGCTGGGTTAAAGCTGTCGTGTGCTGTCCTACACAGGACAGGAACACTTGTTGTCTTTGGGAGGCCATGGGGAATTAGGACATCCTATTGCTCTTCAAAGGGGGCTTGCTCTGTGAACAGGACTGGCTTTTGACACTGCAGGCTGTAAGTGTGTCCACTACGGCAGGACACGTGATCAGATAGGTCTGTAGTAAAACCTCTTATTGTGAGATTACATTTGTGTAGAAAAAGATGGATTTGCTCAAAAGAAGTTTTCTGTCAGATTTGACCATTTATACATTTCTTGTAAAAAATTCAGATGTCAAAGTCATGAAAATATAAGACAAGCCACAAAACAGTGGTTGAAATGGGCCTTAACCAAAGTAAGAGGTAACTTCACAATCCAGCGAGGTGCTTCATCCTACACTGTAAAGTTTGTTCTAACGCTTAAGCTTCCTACTCTGAAAATAGCATAGGCAAAGCATTCCCTCATTCCTGCTTTGATCCATACCTTACTGACGACGAATAAGTCTTCTCGTTTCACAGCACCTTCCTTTATTTTCTGCTGGATCGTTTCCCCGATTTCGCTCTCATTGTCATAAACGTAGGCACAGTCGAAGTGGCGGTACCCAGCATCAATAGCAGCCATCACTGCAGCTTTTGCCGTACCTGGTAGGGACTGAAAATAATAAAGGAATCTTAAGAATCTCAAAACAATACATGTTAAATATCAATTTCCTAGCAAAATAAGAATAGGAAAACCACCTTACCCTAACCTACGGGAAGCAACCCCCCCCATTTCTTTCCTTTTTTTTTTTTTTTTTTTTTTGTGTGTGTGTCAAGAACAGTATTCCTTTCAGAAATGGAATACCGCACAGTATTCCTTGCAGAAACATGGGCTCCTGGGCATGATGCCAACCCCCAGCCCTTTCTCCACAGCCCCACTTGCACAGGCTCAGCCCCGCAGTCAGGCAGAGCAGATGCCCCAACGCCAGGACACTGCTCCACAGCTGGACCAGGAGGAACCGAGTTTTGTGCAGGGGGCTCTGCAAAGCGGCTCCTTTTCTCTGAGGCTGTTACCTTCCAGGTGCCCAGCCCCAGGAGGGGCATCTTGGCCGCGGTGTTCAGCTGCACGTAGGTCGCCATGGCTCTGTGTGCTGTCTGGAGGTGCTGCTGCAGCTGCCTCCTGCCCAGGGCCTTTAATAGTGACGGGTCCTGGCCCAGGGTGGGGGAAGACGGTGGAACTGCGCCTGCGCTCCAGGTTCTCCTGTATCCAGCAACAAGGCTGTGGTTTATTCACTGTAAACTCAACTCACCCCAGTTAATGTGCAAGCTGATATCAAATAAAAATCATTGTGGTGATCACCTCGGCAGGATGTGCTACAGCACGCTCTGCAGACCTTTCCTCCCAGTACAGTTCCTTATCAAAAGATGAGGGCTGAGGGCAGCTGTGCCCTCCTCGGGTTTGTGTTTGTGCAGGGCTTGCCCCTGCCGCACTTTGTCCCCATGCCACTGTTGCCCGTGTGTACCTCGCTCTTGATACACGCGGGGCTCTTGCAACACCCTTTTGAAGTTCACACTGTTGGTTACCTCACCGAGAGTGTGTTTGAGTCAGTGGCACTTCACCCCGTGACTTGGCATTATAGTAAAGCCGGGGGTGCCCTCAAATGAGTCAGCAAACAGGAGTCCTGAGGCAGGGCACGAGGCCACCTCAGCTGGGTACCAAAGGCCGAGGCAGGGCCGGGCCCACCATCCAGAGCCCGCAGCGGTGGCGGTGCCTGGCACTGGGCCCCCCGGCAGAGCCCGGAGACCCCATGTGCTGGGGCAGCTGGGCGGCGAGAGAAACCTCGGCATGGTTTTACAGGGGAAGAAGATGTTCCTTTCCACCCAGACATCCGGAGGTGGTGTTATCTACGCTTTACAGACTGGGACGTGAGGCATGGGGGAAATGTGACGTGCTGAAGGGCACGCGTGGCGAAGTTGGGAAGGAAAAGTAGGTCCTCTGTTTTTTTAGGATCTTAACAGGCCCATCCTTCTTCTGGTAAATTCCAGAGTGGCCTATCTTTTCTTTTCAGTTTTAATTTTTGCCATTTTATTTGTACAGGCTACAGGCACATCACTATGGGTTGTTTTTAATGACCAGTGCATTCATAGAGGAGAGTTTCACAATGCAGAGAGAGATGAGTGTAGAAGAGAAAAGGTGATCTATAGCTACAGGATCGTTGTAGAAGTCACATAGAATTAGCGTCACAGACTAATGCATCCTTCTGCACAAAAATAACACAGGAGCCAGATAATGGATGGGAGAGTGTATTTTAATGTTTGCACACATGGGGGCAGAGTTAAACTTGTGTGTGACAATCGCTGCTTTTGAATTTCTTCAGTAATATCTTAGCAGATGGAATTGCATATTGTGTTCTGAAGATTTTGTAATAATGAGAAGGTGGAAATCTCTCTTCCTAGGTCCTTTTGCTAAAGAGAATAAAAAGAAAAAAGAATTGAAGGTGGCTTACATTTGTAAGGAATATAAGGCACCAAAATTTTCTGGTAGGGTCTCAAGAGACACAATCTGAGTTCTGAAGAGGAAAGTAGCAATTATCACTAACATACCGACTTTCTGAATTGTTTGATCCTTAAATTGGAAAAAAAAATTCTTTTCTTTGCTGTGTTTTCCACTGAAATGAGTGAGACTGCTTCTCCTGCTTGAACTCATTGCTCTGTCGGAAAAATATTCCCAAACAGTGCTTCTAGGAATTGTTATGCGTGGGGAGGAAATCCAGTCTGTTTTCCACCTCCTCTTAACCAGGCACTTAACTTACAATATCCCAGGGGAATGTCGTGTATCCCAGGGGAAGCAGAAAGACTGTCCAACATCTGGAATAGTTAGATTTTTTTATAACTGATAGCACTCGAATGTGTTCAGCACCTCCAGCTTGTTTTGACTGCAGCGATCAATGGGGATTGTAGATTGTCTACAGCTGTTAGAAAGGAACACACATGTTACAGACTTGGGGTGTCAAGTACACATTTGTGTCCAGAGCCTACTTCTGCTGGGAGATCTGCTATTGATTCAATGGGACTGGAGCAGTACGTTTGATAAAAGGTACACCAAGAGCATCAGCTGTGCCTTTCTTCAGCCAGTCAAATGCCAAACTCCGTATCACCTACTTTATATATTGGCGCTGATGTCCTCAGAGTGGATGGATGTCAGGATTTCAGTACTGTGTCTGTTCTCCAGCGCTTTGGCACCAGACATCCCTGTTCCCTCTGCAGCGCACAATGCAGTCGTGGTGATGGCTCCAGCAGTGAGAAAGACAAAATTGCACAGGATTTCCATCACAGTGCTGGCCTGTGCATGCTGGCATCTGGGGGAAAGAACCAAGGACAGCAAGAAAAGTAAGAACTGACCTTTTCCCAAGCACTTTTCCCACTCTGTAGTGTAAATGGGAAGGCTCAATTGAAGAGCTGATTGATCAGGGGCTGGGATATTGTGCCAGGCTGAGAAAGCAGAGCTGCTTACAGTGGTTTATGGCCTTTTTTGTATTTTTCCTTGGTGCCGTTGTGTGACCCTGTGGAGAGATGAACTTCCAAGAAGCAGCAGACACATTCTGACACTACCACAGCACACAGAGCTTCAAGTGATATGTTTCGGCTTCCAAGGAAGCTCCAACAAGTCTGGCTCTGAGGCTGTACTAGAGAATACTGCTTTAAACAGAGGAAGCAGGGGAACTCTGGAACATGAGCTTGTAACTATCCTGAAGAGAAGCCTTTTAACTTAGCAGAACTGGAGGAAGCTAAAATTTTAGCTCGGTGTTAAAAACGAGGTGTAACTTGCCAACAAGTGGGTACCTGAGGGCACATGAGGCAGGAAGAGAGAGTTAATAAAACTGTCAGGCAGCAGGGAGCAGACCCCTGGAGGCACGGAGGAGGTGTTGACAGCAGAGAAAGGCAAAACAAGGCATGTTCACAGTATTCCCAAAGTATAATATGGTTACATTTTCTTCTGAGTCTTGTTTACATGAAAATCTTGTGCTGTTTCATTATGCTGATGCAAATGCCTTTTTTGGACACATATCAGTTGAAGTACGTTGTATATTGCCTTAACTTAAATCTATTCCTACCACTTCAGTTGAAACAGTAGAAAGCACTCTTCAGTAAAATAACATCTATCCTCCCACAGAGTTAGCGTTAATTTAGTAGCATCAGTTTTTGAGCTGGTTTAATTAAACTGCAACTTCCTTGCACAGGCCAGGACTGGTTGCCGCGGAAGGCAAGCATGCCAGTGTCTTGCGTGTCTTTTCTCAAACTCATAAAAATAAAGCTCCTGATAATAGACTGGAGAGGTGGCTTAATGTGAGACCGGCAGATTCTTTCCTGATCTTCTCCAAGTCAATCCCTGTGAAAAGAGCAGGTGCCAAAGCATCAGCAAAGGCCAAACCTCCTCAGTTCATTCCGTGGAAGAGTGGGCTTTGCAGTGAGGGTATAAGCAACTGAAGGACAATAAGGAGGACACCATGGCCAGACTCCAAACCCAGTTCATCTACAAATTGAAAATTTGCTTGTCCCACACCTACATTCCTGTCCAGTAAATGTCTGTCGGTAGGCATGGTTATCAAAGGAATGAGATTTTCCTCTCTCATGTACACAGACTGTAAGTTTTCCAAAACTCGTCACTTTTGAGAACAGTCTGCTATTTTTCTTGCCAAGTGGAGGCTATTGTCCTCGTGGAAAAATATTTTCATGCTCCATTTCAAGTTTTAGCAATCAGCTGCATCTAGTTTTGACAAGAAAAGGGATGCTTAGAATGCTTTAACAGCGGAGGAAGGTATGTTTTCCATTTGTGAAACACAAATGTGTTGAAAATATTTTCCTCATGTTTGAAAACCAAAACAAAACGAAGCCCACAGTAAAAACAATGAGTTCATCTTGATTAGGAACAACACGAAAAATACCACTGTGTAATTGTTCAGTTAGAGCTGTATGGAAGTTGCTTTATAACCTGAACTGATACACAACGGTGGAACCCGGCTGTTTTAGGTAAGTCACTCATGTTTTGTGAATGTGTGGGCAGAGCCTCATGTGGTCTTTCTCCTGTCACACGGCAGGACCCATGGACAACGTGAACATCTAGTGGGCATGTGGAAGGTCCAGTGATTCCCAGAAAATTTTGACTCATTGTCCTTCACTAATTTCACTCTGTGTTCCAGGCTTGCTGCAGGGTTGGTCAGATGGGCTTCTGCTCTTTCAGCATTGGTCTTTTCCAGGGTGTGCAGGGAGGAGGCCACGCACTGCAAATTGTTCTGGCAGGATGCTTCCAGCTGTTGTTTTGCCTGGGGACACTCACTCGTAACCAGAACATGTGAGGAACCTGAGGGGCTGAGAAGAGGTGATGGCCACACGTGGTGTGGGTTGCTGCAGAAGCTGGGAACGTAAATTTGGCCTGCGTGTGCCCTCAGCAGCCCTGGTGAACTAGATGAAACTGAGCAGACCAGAGGAAGTGGCTTCTCTGTGTCTAAAGTTTCTAAATACCTGTGAAAGGACATGAGACCTTGGTCAGATGGCATAGGCCTCATTTTGTGGTATCCTTCTAGAGGTACTATAACAAACAAAAGATAATAGTTCCTTATCAGATACATGCTACTTCTGCAAATGCCTTCTTAAGAAGGGCAGGACCATACTGCCTGGGATTTATTTTCACAGATCCACTGAGTTGAGCTCAGTAACCTATTTGGTATGTTTTGCACAGAAAGAATAATGGCAGCATTACTTAATATTTAAGTAAGTACTAGACCCATTCATATCGTCAAATGTTGGCTTGTGCCTAGTGTCTCTGGGAAGCAGAAAAGTTTGGCATTTTTTCTAATGTAAAAAAAGGAGATGCTGAAATATAGGCAAACTATTTTTTCCAGGTTCTGTGGACGGCTGGATCTGATGGCAATAGAGAGGAAAAGAGTGATCCCGTATTAAAAAACAACAAAAGTCAGACACAAAATGATTTAAATTAATAGATCTCCATGTGAGCAAAGCAGGTGTGAGACGAAAATTAGACTTGAAAAATTCTGGGAAGTTGGAAATCTTGGCTCCCCATCCAAGCATGATATTTTTGCATGAAAGGGAAGTCCCAGCTACCTTTCCACTCATGCGGCTTTTTCATTAAAGAAATGGAAGGGGCGGGAGGGAGCATGAATTAACTTGTGATATACAGCTGTTGATTTAGGGACTTAACTCCTAAAGTTGCCTGGGAAACAGTCCTGCAAAAGAAAGGCCTGATTTTTTGGCTTTTGTAAGTCAGGGGCAACACCACAGCATTCTGAGAAGTTACAGTAAGGTAGAACGCAGTGACTCAGTCCTGCTCTTTTTCCAACCAGGACACACAGGGCAGATTTTTTATATTGAAAACTCTTTTTTTTTTTTTTGCTCAATTCAAAACCAAACTAAACATCAGTCAGGCTTTTTTTTTTTTTTTTTTTTTTTTTCTTTTTTTTTTTTTCTTGTAAACTGGTATCTGCAAGAGAGCCACATACCATGGAAAGAAACTTAGAGCAGCACGGGACAAATCTTTGTGATTTTTAGAGTGTTTGTGAGAAAACAGACATTATAATTAGAGATGGAGACAGCTCGGCACAAGCACACCCACAAGTTCCTGGTTAACCTACTGGTCACTGTAACATGGAAGTAAAATCTGCTAAGCAGCTCTTTAAAGATGAACCGCTAATTTCTAACAAAAGGACATTAGCACAAGCAAACTCGAATATGTCTCTACATTCTCTACATTCTCTGTTCCCTACGACACTGGAGATCCTTTTTTTTTTTTTTTCTTTTGGTTATATTTGCCCAGATTCCTACGTGCTGTTACCATGCTCTAGTATCAGCAGTATCCAGTTTGTTTTTTAACTAACTTATCATGCCTTCACTAGACACCACCCTGCTGCTTTCTTTTTTTAGAGGAGCCCCTTTTGAGTTATCTCTTCATAGACAGTTTTTTACTGACGTCTGATGTCTGCAGCACTTTGTTTATCATGGCGGGGAAAAAAAGCAGATTCATCATGGGATTTCCCTCTCTTTTGATATTGATACAGTAAGTTAATTTGTACAGTCTTGTGACTAGAAAACAGTGAAATGCCCCAAACCAAAAGCTGCAATGTAAAACTCTCCAAAAACAGAAAAATTCAATGAGCTTTGTAGATCTTCAGAATGCATTTCTTGGTTTAAAAATGGGAAAACTTTTGGTTGTGAGAAAGAATTTTGTTCTCCCAGCTGTTGGCATCCTGTACAACTTATTTTAGAGCTGTTCTGGGGCTAGAACTGTACCTGTTAATGTGGGCTGGATACCTGCATATCTTTGCCTTGAAGGAGTACAAAAGCAATTGCCAGGCCAGTGTCTGAGACAAGGGGGAGTTGCTGTAATCTCCTTAGCTCTCTAAATCGGTGTTTTAATCATCTTACATTTACTTTAGAAAATACATCAAGTGTATCTAGGCATATAGGATGTGTTTTGGAAAAGAAATTAGACAAGGTAGAAAAGTGCTGGAACGTATGCCATTAAACTTGAATGTTTTCCTTCAGAGCCTTGGGATGCACACACCTTACTGTAGCATCTAGGCACCTGGTGTTTGTGGTAAGGTGGTTGTCTGAAGATGTCTCAGGGCTGTTCTCATTTACTGTTGCAATGGTTTTGAGGGCAGTGAGAATGTAAGGTTTTCCCCATGTGTATGATTTCAACTTGGGATATGCAGAAATAAAATAATTTTTTAAGTTAAGATTTCAGATGAACAGACAGAAGGCATGTTTTATTTCAGAAAAGTGTTCCAGAACATCTCCAGGGACTCCCTTCATTCCTCAAAGCACAACCAATTAATACTTCAGACTCACATTACCAAAGCCTTGCAATAGGGGTTACATAAATTCAATTCCCTGTCTTGGATTTGGAGTACGATGCAGCACATAGCAGCTTCCTTCCATCTGTTTTGCATATAATGAAATGAAGGCTTTGATGTATTTTTTTCCTTTTTATCAGTCTATCACTTATTCCGTACTTCATGATACAGAAAAACATATACATTCACTTAAAGACTAAAGCTACAATGCTGGTAACAAATGTGAGATTACTTTGAGTGCTTACCCACTCAATCCTTTTATTTGAACAGATTTTTCTCCCAGGCAATGGAGTTAAAGTAAAAAACTCCAACCAACTAGAATACTTTACTTGTCTTCCACATGGATTTACGCTTTTGGTTTTGACACAAGGAGAAACCACTCAGATGCGTGAAGCTATATATTGCCTCCATACCCAAACAGGATGAAAGCCCCACTGTATTTACAACTGAAAGCACCATTGTATAAGGCACTAGCAAAACAGAAGGTGAAAGAGGCCATTTGCTGAGGAGCTTAAATTCTAATTCAGTGACTAATTGGTGTGTGGGGGAAGCCTCACTGCTCTGTCAGGTATACCCCCAAGTTTTAGTTAATAACAGGCTTGGGTTAAGATGTGGTTGTGTGATATATTGGCAAATAGGGGTAGGTGTGTGATGAAAAATTACTGACGCATAGGCATGCATGCATGAGCCAAAAAAATGTTGAGAACCACTTGTCTGATGAAGTCAAGATGCGGTGAGTGGCTGTAACAAAAAGACAGGTGTAGGACTGGTGTGTCCTTACTCAGTATGTGCTCTCTGAGCTCTGATGGAGAAGACTTTGTTGTCCTTGTACTATAGACCAGAACCTGGTGTGTTAGAGATGTATGAAAAAGTTCAGGCCAACGGGAATGTGCTGTGGTCTCAGGGACAAGGGAAAGCTTCAAGTATGTGAATGCACACAGGTTTTCATGGGACTCAGCTAAATAAGAGGGTTTAGAGAACAGGCTTGGGTGAAAATGTGATGCTTGTGGACTTCCTGCAAGATAGGAAAAGAAAATGAAGGTGATTGAGAAAGCAGTGAATAAAGTGGTCATTTAAACCAGAATAACTGAGTAAGCGGAGATGTGAAGAAGAGGCAAGGAGGCTGAAGGCAAGTATGGATATGATGGCTGTGGTATATTGTAAGGAAGGGTATCCCTCCTGGGTAGCACTGTCCTGCCAACAGGGAGGTTATCACACAGACCTCTCCCAGACCTCTCTCAATACAAATTTGGCCTTGTATGGAAGTGGACCATCAGATAAGTGGCAGAGAAATGATTCAGTCCTAGAAATGTGAGACAACAATAGCATGGATAAAAGACAAAAAAAGACAGGATCTGGAACTTGCGTAGAGGAAAACCTGTCAAAGTGTTGAAACTGGCCTGAATGTACGCACACATGCAGAAATAAAGGGTTAGGATTTCCTGGGCACACATCTGGGTGGCAAGGAGAAAGGTCATGTTGCTGGCAGCAACCAGAGGAGGAAGGGAGTGGGGACAACCTAGGAGGGAAGACACGATTTCACATAGTAGAAAAACACCCAGGAGGAAGCTTTGGAGAGAAGGTTTAGAGTTATTAAAGAATACGAGGATTTGATTACAGAAACTTCTTTTGAAGATGAAATTATTAAGGAAGTCAGCTCATATATCAAATAGCACTAAACAATGAGCTCAGGGTGTTCTGGAAATTCCTATGGGGATGTCTGCAGTGCTTTATGGCAAATAGACGATCTAGCTTTGAACAAAAGAACTGTTCTCTGAAAACGTATCAAGGGCATTGAGCATAATCAGTACAGAATCCTCCTGTTTGCCACAGTTTTTGCCAGTCATTTAGCTGCCTTTCTTCCTTCCAACCCTGTTTTCTTCTGTGTCTGCCTCGCTCAGATCCTGGCCGTTCTTCAGTGCGATGCAGTTGTTCTGGTGCCCAAGCAGAAGCTTGTGTGTTGAGGAAAGGAGTTCCCTAAGCTGCTGCTTCTGCAATAAACATTCCAGTGAAAAGCATCTGCTACGGCCTGGAAGGGTTCCAGAGCAGAGACCCTGAAAAACACAGCCCAGCTGGTCCACGAGATAATTGCTGCCAAAGGAGCGTAGCTGTCTGCAAGAAGTCGGGAACAGGATATGGCTTGGACTGTCGGTCCTTGTGTAGTTTGAAATGCGAATCAAAATCACTTGGCTGCTTTTGCCATGCTAATGAAACGATCTTGTTCAAAGAGTAGCGGTAATAAGATTATGCATTTAATGGCCGTGGAGGTCCTGGCTTGTGTCCTGTGGCTGTGACTGCATATTGGCCTGTAATGCATCTTTCTGTTAATTGCATTCTTACCCACTGAAGTACAGCCCATAGATACTGAGGTCCTCAGGCTCAGGAATACCTATTTTTCTCTAGTATCTCTGCCTCTTTACCTCATGGGCTCCATCGGTTGGTTTGCCCGTGCTGGACCCACGGACCCACCTCCAGAACTGTGCACGTTGGTGCACGAGGCGTCGGGTGTGATCCAGGGCAGGCAGGGTGATGGCAGGTGTGCGATCACACAACGTGGAGCACCAGCCTTCCTCTTCACCAGGTGGAGCTGAGGGGTGGTGGACAAAAGGCCAACTGTGTCCTGGGCGGCATCAACAGAGGGGTGGCCAGCAGGGGAGGGAGGGGATTCTGCCCCTCTGCTCTGCTCTGTGAGACCCCACCTGGAGCCCTGCGTTCAGCTCTGGGGCCCCCAGCACCAGAAGGACATGGACCTGTGGGAGTGGGCCCAGAGGAGGCCACGGGGCTGATCAGAGGGCTGGAGCACCTCTCCTATGGAGACAGGCTGAGGGAGCTGGGGCTGTTCAGCATGGAGAAGGGAAGGCTCCGGGGAGACCTCGTTGTGTCTTTTCAGTACTTAAAGGGGGCTTATAAAACAGATGGAGGACTTTTTGCTTGGCCAGACAGTGACAGAACACGGGGGGATGGCTTCAAACTACTAGAGCGGAGCTTTAGACGAGAGGTCGGGGGAAGCTCTCCCCTCAGGAGCGGTGAGGCCCCGGATCGCGCTGCCCACAGGCCGTGGCCGCCCCATCCCTGGGCCTGCTCCCGGCCCGAGCCCACCCCTCAGGGAAGCCCCGCCCCGCCCCTCCCCTCCCTCCGTGCTGGCCCCGGGGCCGCGCAGGGGCCGTGCAGGGGCCGCCCGCCGCCCGCCCGCCCAGGCCGCCGCTTCCGGCACAGGTGACCTCCCGCCCCGCCGCCCCGCCCTCCCGCGGCCGCGCCCACCGGCGCGCTCCGATTGGCTCTGGGTGCCGCTCATCCGCCGGGCCGTCCAATCGCGCCCTCCGCTCCCTCCCCGGCGTCACGGGCGCGCGGACGCCGGGGGTTTATAGAAGAGCTCGGGGGGCAACTGCTCAGCGGCGGGAGGAGGGCGGCTAGGGTGGGGGTAGAGTTGTGGGGTGCAGCCGAGGCGGTACGGGCGGGCCGCTGCCTCCCTGTTCTCCTGCGGGTAAGGCGGCCGTTAACGGCCTGAGGGGGCAGCTAACGGTCGGGGGGCTCCGTGAGGGGCAGGCCGGGGGCTCCGGTGCGGCCCCGTGTGTGGGGTGCGCTCTGCTTTCGTACAGCCCCGAAAGCAAGCGGTGGCTGGCATGGCGTGGCCGTCTGTGGCTCCCTTGTGCGAGCGGTCGGTGTGTGCTCCTCCTGCAGGTAACAGCCCAGTGTCTGGGGGCCCTGTGAAAAGCAGAGCAGCTATCGAGTCTGCTGGGATCTGTGGGGGCTGTGCCTTTGCCATAGGGAAGGTGAGTAAGGTTGTTTCGGTGCCTGGCTCTCAGGCTTTGTAGCTAAACGCTTCCGTAAGTGTACTGATGTTCAAGCAGCCCTGTGACTGCCAGTCCTTTCTAAAGGGTGGTGATTCTCAATCCTTTATATAACTGAGCTGGAGTTTATAGTCCTCAGGTGGTCCTAGGTCTTTGTATAAGGCTTTTCTTCGTTAAATTCACTGAGCTGCTTTTTTTTTCAGACCCAAAGTACCTGAATAAGAATGTGTGTGAACAGGTGCATCTCCTTTATTGTTGGATCTTGTTTTTTTTGTACTCAGTCTTAACATAGTCTTGCAAATGACTTGATTTGTTCTTGTGGATAATACAGTTGATCTGAACAGTGAGGTATTTGCAGAGATGCAGCTTTCTAGGGGGCTGTGTTTTGTTTAGCTTTTGCTGTGGATGCTGCAACTTTTAATGGTACCTGTGGGCTGTTGGAGAAAGTACCTTGGCTCTGGATGGAAGTGCTGTCTGTAGTTCTTGTAAAGCTGGTATCTGATAAGGTATGGATCACTACTATATCTGACTGATAGAACATGACAACTACATCTTAATATAAGTTGATTTCTTTGCATAGTGTGCAGTTGATGACTGAGTGGAAAAAGCAGGACGTGCAAGGGATTTCAACTGAGATGCTCCTTGTGCTACATAAAACTCAAGTCTCTTCACTGTGAGATCAGACTTCATCTTGTATTTACCAACGGTCTGTTGTCTATCAGACAACACCTGCTGATATTATGTAAAACTCTGGTAGCCCTTAGCTTCACAAAGCCCTTGAGCTGTCCCAGTAGTTGGAAGCTGTTGCATGGTGTCCTTGTGTGATGTATGCTCTTTCCTCACATGGTGAGGCATGTTGCTCTGGAGCTGGTCAGTTCGGGTGCTGGACCAGGGTGATTTCCTGAGCCGGGGAAGCCCCAGGGTAGTGGAGTGACCTCCTGGAAACCCTTGCATGGGTTGTGAAAGCTACCACTTGAAGAATAGGCAGCTCTGGGGTGTGCTAGTGACCGCAAACAAGCATAAGGAAGGTGTGGCACCCTGTGTATTTACTGGCACTTGCAGGGTCACAGTTGTCTGGACAGAGTGGTGGGCACTTGACTGAGGGTAAAGGCTGCAGCTCCGTCTGGGGTTTCCTCCACCTCCCCCAGAGTTGCTTGATACTTCCACTCAGACAGAGCTGCTGGAGGGACAGGCTGCAGTGTGCAGCTCAGACTGCAGAAAGTGCCCAGACCTTTCCCTTTTGGTGGGGTGGGCAGCAAACCTGCCTGCAAAATCTCTCTCTGGGTAGAGGGCCTCCTGCAGGAGGTGGTGAGAAGGCTGCAATATCAGGAAAGCTGAGGAGGAGTTAGGTGGTTCCATATGTCATCTGCAGCAAACTCACTCAGAAACCTGTCTTCAAGCCCTTAGAGAAGGGAGTTAAACTGAAAAAACAGCAATGGAAGCTTCTTACAGCAAAGAGCAGCAGGAGGAAGAGATTTCCCCCGTTGTCAGTGTGACTCTATGGCCTATGTTCTGCCCTTGCAGAACCACTGGACTGCAGAGGAGGAGCAGTCATGTCAAGGGAGATGCGGGTGTTGACTGAGCCAGCTTGTTCTGTTCACTCTATAATGACCAGTCCAACCAAGAAACGGAGATGGATAATAGTAGTAGGGAACTTTCTTCTGCAGGGATCAGAGGTGGCTCTTTGTTGATCTGACCTACTTGCAAGAGGTTTGCCTATGGGGCTTTTATTAGGGCTGATGCCAAGAGACTGCTGCGCTTTGTACAACCCACAGATCACTGTCCACTGTTATTTTAGTGTGGGCACCAACAACACTGTCAAGCAGTCCAAGGTATATCATAGAGGACTACAGAGCATTTGGAGCATCTCTGTAAGAGCCTCTGGAGCACAGGTGGCTCAATCCACTGACTCAGTGGTTTGATGCCAGTGCCAGCAATGGATGCCCAGAGCCAAGGAAGGGGTCAGACCAGCAGCAGAGTGCCTAAAGAGCAGCACAAAGGAATGTCAGCTACTCTGTCAAATAAGTTTCATTAGGAACCAAGCTGAAGTGCTTCTACTTGAATGCATGTGGCTAGGGAAATAAGGGGAACTGGAAGTTTTACTTCAGTCTCAGGGCTGTGGTATCATTGGCCTCAGTGAGATGTGGTGGGATGGCTTGCCTGTCTGGAGATAGGTGGGGGTGGGGGTTTTGGGGTCCTTCAGGAGAGATGGGGAAGGAGAGGAGGTGGGGTAGCCCTGTATGTTAGGGAATGCCTTGGCTGCATGGAGCTGAGTGGTGGTGATGAAAGGGTTGAGTCTGGTTGGGAGTCAGGGAAAAGGCAGGCTGGTGGGGGAGAAGATGAGTATGGCTGAACAGAGCTTCTGGAACTGAACACGAAAAAGTTCATGTACCCTGGAAAAAGGGATGGGCAACACGAGAGAACTGTAGAACTATTGTCAAGTTGCACAGGGTGAAAATTAGGCTGAAGCCCGGCTGGAACTCAGTTTGGCTAGTGCAGTAAAAGACAATTAAATGCTTTTATTATATCAACAACAAAAGGAGGATTAAGGAGAATCTCCATACTTTATTGGATGTGAGGGGAAATTTAGTGATGAAAGATAAGGTTGGGGTACTTAATGTCTTTTTTTGCCTTCTTTTTTATTAGAAAGGCCACTTGTTCCCAGGGTACCCAGCCTCCTCAGTTGGAAGACTGACAGGGAAGGAGATGAGTAATAATCCCTATAATCCAATGGGGTGACCTACTACATCTTTGAATGTTTTTAAGTCTGGGTACCGAAGGAGCTGGTGGAGGTGCTTGCCAAGCCTCTTTCAGTAATTTATTAGCAGTCCTGGCTAACTGGGGAGGTCCAAGTTTACTGGAAATTAGCAAATGTGACTCTGATCTGCAAGAAGAGTGAGAAAGGAGGATCCAGGGAATTAGTGTGACCTCATTACAAGGGAAGGTTATGGAGCAGATCATCTCGAATGCCATTGCATGGCACATATGGGACAATTGAATGATCAAAAAGAGGCAGCATGTGTTTATGAAGGGCAGGTCCTGCCTGACTAACCTGATCTCCTTCTGTGACAAGATGACCTGCTTAGTAGGTGAGGGAAAGGCTGTGGGTGGTGTTTACCTGGCTTGTAGTAAAGCATTTGACACCAGTTACTGCAGTGCTCTGCTGGAGAAACTGGCTGTGAATGGCTTGGATGGGTGTATAGGGTGAAGAAATCAAAGCCACAGCAAATGGAGTTCAAGCCAGCTGATGGCTGGTCACCAGGGGTGTTTTCTAGGCCTTAGTCTTGTTTAACGCTTTCCACAATCCTCAGCATGAGGGGACCAAATCCGCCCTCGGTAAGTTTGCAGACAACATCAGGTTAGGTGGGAGTGTGGATCTGCTTGAAGGCAGGAAGGCTTTGCAGAGGGATCTGGATCGGCTGGATCAATGGGCCGCATCCGAGCACAGCTTCAGCGAGGCTCCGTGCTGGGTTCTGTACTTGGGTCCTAAACTGATGCAGTGGTACAGGCCTGGGGAAGAATGGCAGAGGAGGACCTGGGGGTGCTGGTCAACAGCTGTCTGAATGTGAGCCAGCAGCATGCCCAGGTGGCCAAGAAGGCCAAGATTGTCCTGGCCTGCATCAGCAATGGTGTGGCCAGCAGGACCAGGGAAGTGACTGTTCCTCTGTACTCAGTGCTGCTGAGGGACGAGAAAGCAAGATTTAATGAGTGGCTGAGGGAACTGGAGAAGAGGAGGCTGAGGGAGACCTCATCACTCTCTATGACTACTGAATGGAGGCTGCAGTGAGGGTGTCAGTCTGTCAAGTGACAAGTGATAGGACATGAGGAAACTGTCTCAGGTTACTCCAGAGGAGATTTAGACTGGACATTGGGAAGATCCTCAGACAGGGTGGTCAGTTATGGGAACAGACTGTCCAAGGAAGTGGAGTTGCCACTTCTGGAGGTTTTTAAGAGAAGAGACGCCCTCTTTACGTGAGGGGCGTAGTTCAGTGATGGGACTCGATGGGGTCAGGCTGGTAGCTGGATTCTTTTGAATGTCTTTTCCAACCTAGATTTTTCTGTGATTGTGGGTGTAAAGGAGAGCTTGAGATGCTGTTGGCCTCAATACTTTGATGTTGGCTGTAATGAATTCAATTTCTCTATATGCTCTTTGAAAGCGTTTGGTAAAAATGAATGCTGATATTGTAGTGGGTGCTTTCCAAAACCCAGGCTGTGTGGGTTTAACTCATACTACAGATGGGTCTGAATTTGAGCCACATGGAGTGTGACTGAAGCAGCTCCAACTGATTTATAAATATTACATAAATATTTAATTTCTGGGAATCCAGTCCTAAGTTAGGTCATAGTCTAGCACCCATGGAAGACAACCCAGAATTCCTGTTGTGTAGTCAGCTGAAATAGAGAAAGGTGCTGTTTGACCTCATGGATGTGTAGCTGTATTTATTGAAGACAAAATGCCAGTTTTACCTATGGGAAAAAGTAGAATCATAAATCCCAGCCTGTAAGAACAGAAGTGGAAAATGGGCTTTAAAGTCAGGCAGAGGGATGGAATACACTGTGAAATGCGTTCTGGGTTCCACGAGATGAGGGCTCACTAGCTGTGCATCGCATCCTAGGATTGTCTTGTGGCATTTGAGTGTGGAGGAATGGTTGAGGAGGTAGCCTGGAGAAAAATAGAGGAGAGATTAGCAGATGAGGAGTGCTGGGGAGAAAATGTGACGAAGCAAGTTATGTGGAGCATAATTATGGTCAAATTTCATTTGAGAAAGCTAATAAGGTTCTGTGGTGGCTCTCTCCAATTGCTGAGTCTCACAGTTGGTGTCTGTGTGCCTGCATCCCCTTGGAGCTGGTGTGGGCCTGGGCAGCTCTCAACCTTTGTCTCCATGTCTTGCCTCTAATTTCATGAGTCACCACAGAGTGAGGTCTGCTTCTCTGATTGGGAGCCACTGCTGTTGAATGAGGCTCTATTTAAGCACTTGATGGAAATCCGTAGGCAGGAATACCTTGCACAAATCTACCACTAATCAATTGGGTAAGTGGGCTTGTCCCAGCAAGCTGCATGGAGGATGGTGCTTTTCCTCACATGCGAGGGTGGAAAGGAATTCAAATCCAGGAGACCTTACAGGTAAAAACATACTCATCAGACATTAGTCTTTGGTTGTTTTGATCCTGATAGTTGTCTGCTCTTTTCTGCCATATTAATACTTGTAATGCATTATCTGTGGGTTGTGTTTGTGTGTCTCATCTATGCCCAGATGCCTCATTGCTAGATGCCAGACCTGTGTTCATCTGTGCCAAGCTGCAACCACCATGGCTAAGTACAAGCTTGTTCTCCTAAGACATGGGGAAGGAGCCTGGAACAAGGAGAATCGCTTCTGCAGCTGGGTGGACCAGAAGCTGAGCAGTGATGGGATAAGGGAAGCTCAGAACTGCGGCAAACACCTTAAAGCCCTGGGCTTTGAGTTTGACCTTGTCTTCACCTCTGTACTCAGGCGCTCCATCCAGACTGCATGGCTGATTCTGGAAGAGATGGGCCAGGAGTGGGTCCCCATTCAGAGCTCATGGCGACTGAATGAGCGCCACTATGGTGCGCTGATTGGTCTCAACAGAGCAGAGATGGCTCTGAATCATGGGGAAGAGCAAGTGAAAATCTGGAGGAGAAGCTATGATGTTACCCCGCCTCCCATAACTGAATCTCATCCCTACTATGAAGAGATCTACAATGACCGCCGGTATAAATGTGGTGATGTCTCCCAGGATAATCTTCCAAAGGCTGAAAGTCTGAAAGATGTGCTTGATAGACTCCTTCCCTATTGGAATGAAAAGATAGTGCCAGAACTCAAAAGTGGCAAAATGATCCTTATATCTGCTCATGGCAACAGCAGCAGGGCACTGCTCAAGCACGTGGAAGGTAAGGGTCTTCCTCTTAGCCTTCCCCTCTTCCCCCTACACACCTGTGTGGAGTTCTGCATTTTTCTCTGCAGTGTATTGCTCATCTGGACAATGTAACATTTAATTTCTGTGGTCTACAAGGAGAAAGTGAAAAGTTGACCTACTGGAACAGGACTCAAACTAGGGGCTGAAGAGTGGTGAGGAAGAATCAGTTGGGTTAACATAGTTGAAGAGCACCCCACTTCCCCCTCTTATTGCTGCTCATTTTAAACAAGTGTATTCAGACTAACTTTGTGGTTAGTCTAGACAAACTCTTCAGACTGGTTTTTGCATTTATTCAGCTGTTTTGCCAGAAGGGTTGAAGTCATAATCTGTTTATTAAACAAGCATTGCTTTAACATGGTGGAAAAAACTCTCTTGGGTTGCAGGATGTGTTCTTGACTTTATTGTGGTGTTCCTTCTTCTAAGGATTCAGTCCTGGTGATTCTTAAAAGCTTCTGTGACAGGGAGTTCTGTAGGAAGTATGTACTTGCTGAAGCTTATGAATGTACTGTAATATTTCCAGATACAGAAAATGCCTGCCAGTCAACAGCTAAGCTAGTAGCTTAGCATGAAGTTGATTATTTGGGACCTGGAAAGAAAGTGATTTATTTTTTCTAGATTATTCCTTCTCTCCCACCTCTTTATAATAACATGGCTTCTAGTATAAGCAATCCTGAACTGGAAGGAAGTGTATTCATTTCTCTATGGGCAGCGTAGAATTTAGTGACTACCATGTGCATGAGAGCAGTCTGCTAGGGATATAGCTGTGAATATTTGCAAACTGGATTGTGCCCACTCAGTTTTCTCTAGCTCTAAATTCCGTGTACCTTCATAGCTCTGACTCTGTAAGGCATGTTTTGCATTCAGGCATGCTGGAACAGTCAGTGCAGCTGATGCTGTAGTGGGAGTCAAAAGCCCAGAGGATAAGCACACCCAGGTGGCTTCCAGGTCTACAGAGGCAGTAAATTCTGTCTTGGGTACTGGTCCCTCGGATGTGGGAGGAAGGCTGGTTCAGCTGGTTCCACTGATGTGGTCAGGATGGCTGTCCGTATGTGAAATGATTTTAAAAATAGAGGGGATAAAGGGACAGGAGGACTCCCAACCAGTGCCCCCTCCCTGCCCCCTAAGAACTGAAGCAGTGCAGGAAGCCATGCTGGCCAAGCTGTCTAGGTGTGAGATGCCACTTTCTGCGGAAACCCTGGGCAACTCTTCATGCAGTTATGTACCAAAACTAGAGGGGACAGCATCAGCAACTGATAAACATTATTTTTAAAATGTGCCTGGTTTTCTTCTCATTGAGGTCAGTGAGAGCAGTAAGTTAGAGCCAGCTGCAAAGCTTTTCTGTGGATATCCTAAATTAGGTGCAATTCCTTAAGAGCTGCCCACATTACAACTACAAACGAGAAAACAACCAAACAAAACAGATTTTTGTGTATTGGACCATACCTCATCCCTCCCAGTGCATGCCTGCATAGTTAAATGTGAGGAATCCTTGGCAGAGGATCTTGTTCTTTTCACCAAGGACTGTCCATCAGCTACCTCAGCTCCCACACAGGAGCAATTACAAGAGATGTGCTGGCTCTTCTCTGCCCTAAGCAGTGGGGATCTGGATTGCTGCAGAGCTGTCCTGAAGGGTGGTGTGAGCAGAACTTTAAGACCTGATATTGCCACCTGCATTTTTTGCCTATCTCCAGTCTATGTCTAGTTAAGAGATGCCTTGTCTGTTTTCATGACTCTCTTTCTCCTGAAAGGTTGTGAGCTGCTCTGGAGCCTTGCTGGAGCTGGACCTCATCCAACAGTGTTTAAAGTTTGTTAGCCTGCTGTACTTGTAGCACCCACTGTGGAGTGGGCTTTATTTTGTGGGGGCTTTTTATAACAAACTGTCTTATACCTGTGGGAAGTGCCTTGGCTCCTCTGTCTTCACTGGAGCCATGTTTTTTGGGGCACTGAGAAAATGGGCTTCAAATTCTTCAAGAAGCAGTCATAAATGACTGCTTGGGTATCTTAGTAACAAGTTAATTGTGGAAGCTGTAGCTCAAGCTTTAAATGGCAATAAATATTTTCACTCAACTAGAGTTGATGAAATAACTTCAGTTGTTTTGAGGTGAAACTTCATGCCTTTTCTCAAAGGTTTTGCAAGTTATCCTTGAAGTTCCTATTTCAAAGTGTTTTTTCAAAACAGGCATTCAGTTTTCTGAATCAGAATGTTTTTTTAATCGAAAAAGCGGCTGTTTTCCCCTTGCACACAAAAATCATCAGAGCAGTGGAATGTCAGGCGAACAAGCCTTTGATTGTAGGTTTGGACTTTGTTTTCTCAGTGCTCAGGGTAGACCTCAGTAGGGTAAGTGAGATGTCTGTGGGATCTGTCACAGTTTCCATGTGAGAAGATTTAAAAGTAAAATTGCTGTAGCCTTGCTGAAAACAGTATTTAACAAAAAAAAAGCAACTGGATGGTCATGTTGTATGCACTCAGATCAGAAACAGCAGCTGCTCTCAGAGCTTGCTGTTTGGTCCCTGTGGGCTGAGTGACCTGTCCCAGAGGGTGCTGGTGGCCTCCGGTGAGGATGCTGGGCAGTGGTCCTTGTAGGTAAAAGCCCTGTGAATATGATAAATGCCACCAAGGAGACAGACACGTGGCTGTTTTGTGTCACAAAGATACAGCATTGGTGACAGATCCCAGTCATAGTGACTAGGCTTGTCTAGTCCTCTCAGAATACTCATCTTTGCATCATCTGCAGGTGATCTGTGTGATGATGCTAGTAATCATTGCCAATTAAGTTGGCAAAGGAGTGGCATCATCCCACTCTCTGGCTGTGCTCCTGTTTTTCTTGTGAGCTTGTTGGGCATTTTTGAGTTAGCTTTGCCTCTAAACTGGCAAAACCAGCAAGGAGTGGGTAGCTTTCTGCCCTGTTGGTGGCTGAGTCTGCTCAGGGAAGAGTGTGACAAGTGCCTGTGGGTAGTACAGGAAGGTTGGAACAGCCTGACCCAGATCTGGAGCTGCGAGGGCATGGCTTCAGAGACCAGTTGTTAGTGACTTCCAAAGGTGGAGTGTGAGGAGGACCTGTGGAGTCGCGTCTTCTTGAGCAGACTGGTTTCGGGCACATTTGTGAGAAGGCGGTGATCTTTTCCACAAACTTAGGCCAGTAGAGGGAAGAGTTCATCATAGCGCGCTACCTGACAGAAAGGCAGTAATATTAGTATACCAGGCCTCTTGTGTGAGGGACTCTGAACAGTGCTTCAGCCAGAGATGGGGTCTTTTGCCAAAGCCCTGTCCAAGAACAAGGTGTATGCTGGTAGGCTCCAGAGTTGCATGCTCAGAATTGTTGGTCACAGTGTTGCTGTGAGTTCCTGGCTGTGGTAGTGCGGCCTGGGTCACTTCTGAAGGACTGTGGGCCTTTCTCACCCTAATGGCATAGCTGGCAGCTAATGCTGTTGGTATCAGATCTAATCTGTGACTGCTTGAGGAGTTTAAGGCAGGCTGTGACTCCTCTACTGCATGAGAATACTGTAGTGTAAGAAGAAACATGGATCTATCTCATGGGATTGGCCTCAGTAATGGCCCCTGTCAAATTCAGGCCATGATCAGGATCTCATTTCCTATTGACATAGGAGAAAAGGTCGGCAGATGTAAGGGTGAAGCATGTTGATGATATGCTGCAGCAATGGTGGTAGCCCACCTATTGTTCCCAAAGTCTGCACAGTGAGATTAGATCCTGTAAAGGTCAAGAGCTAGATTATAACACAACCTACTTCTGCTACTTCACTGAAGCTAGGTCTTCTGTCAGCCTGCATGCAGCTGGCACCCCTTTAAGGAGGGCAGCATCAGGTCCTGGGTATTTAACTTCAGACTACAGCTTCAATATTATCATTAAGATTGTGGGAAGGATGCAGGACCTGATCTGGATCTCAAATACAAAGCACTTCTAGAGCAATCCCATTGTAGATGAATTTTCATCTGTTAGATGAATCATCTGTCCTCAAGTGTAGCTAACAGGCAAGGAAGGAGGGGTGTTGCTGTTCTCAACAGATGTTCATGGAATGGGTTGAGTTGCAAGGCACCCTGAAAGTCATCTGGTCCAGCCCCCTGCTCAAGCAGGGGTACCTACAGCAGGCTGCCCAGGGCCATGTGCAGGTGGCTTTTGAAGATTTCCAAGGAGGGAGACGCAACAGCCTCTCTGGGCAACCTTTGCCAGCGTTCCAGCACCTGCACAGTAAAATGCTTCCCAGTGTTCAGACAACCTTCAGTGTCCTGGCACGGGGCACCACTGAAAAGAGCCTGGCTCTGTCTTTACACCCTTCCTTCAGGTGTTTATGTACGTTGATAAGATCATCTCTGAGCCTTCTGTTCTCCAGGCTAAATAGTTGCACCACGCTCTTCCATTCATCAGAGGAGAGATGGGATTCTTCAGTCCTTTAACCATATCTGTGGCCCTTCCTTGGACTCTCTCCAGTATCTCCATGTGTCTCATGCTGGGTAGCCCAGCAGTGAACTGTGTGCGGCCTCACCAGTGCTGAGTAGAGAAGGATCACCTCCCTGACCTGCTGGCAATGCTCTGCCTAATGCAGCCCAGCTTAGTGTCAGCCAAGGGCACGTTGCTGGCTTATGTTCAGTTGGTGCCCACCAGGACCCCCAGGCCCTTTTCTGCCAAGCTGTTTTCCAGCTGGGCGGCCCCCAGCACATCCTGGTGCCTGGGGCTGTTCCTCCCCAGGGGCAGGGCTCTGCACTTCTCCTCATGGGACTCGATGAGCTTCTGCTGGCCCACTTCAGCCTGTTGAGGTTCCTCTGGGTGGCAACAAGACCTTCTGGTTTATCAGCTGCTCCTTCAGGTTTTGTCATCTGATGGTACACTTTTTGCCCCATCATCCAGATTATTACTGATGTTGAACAGGCCTGGACCCATCCCGGGGGTACACCATTAGTTACTGATCATCAATTAGTCTTTAGACCACTGGTCTCCACCCTCAGAGCTCAGCCATTCAGCCAACTTCCAGTCAAGGTCTTTGACCAGCTCTTCAAACTATGTTGTGCTTCTCTTGTTGCTCTGACCATAAGAATGGGAGGAAGACTTGGGAAGAACATGGGAGGGGGAGGGAGAAGAACCATCTCTTGTGGGAGTTGGCTGTAGGTGCTTAAACTTAAGCCACATGTGGTTTGCCTCTGCAGGACTTGCCAGAGTGCTAGTACTTTAGAGCTACAAGATACAAGTGAACTTTGAAGCTTGAAGAGATTTGTGGAGAAATGTACTTTGTAGTAGATCTGTGAAGTTAATACTGAAGGACTGCCTACCAGTGAAAGTCTCCCCCTGTGTATTTCACATCTTAAAGTAGGAGCCTGTTTGATCATCCAGTTCAGTTAAATGAAGTTTAAGTGAGCTGGAATAGTTTTGAATGTGACTTTGACAAATCTTTAAGTGCTATAACAAATTCTTATGATCATGTACATAATTGCTTCCTGCTGTACAGCTAATAAAGAACCAATGTTTAAGAGGTGCTCAAGAGAACATGGAGAATGTCCACTTGAAAAATGCAGTTGACCAGTCAGCATTTTATCTGGGGTCCTAAAGAAGGCTCCCTGAGTACTTTGGTAGTGTCTGTTCTCATGATTACTTCCTTAGGAATGATTAAACCTCTTTGGGGGAAAATCTGCTTCCAGCAGCATGGACTCAGCCCTGCTGAAGGATACTTAGGCTTTAGTATTACACTAGAGGGAAGAGTGTTGTTGCTTCAATGGTCTCATTTCCTGTTGCACCTTGTAGTCAGCAGTTGAATTCTTGTCCTCACTTCACTCTTCGTGTATGAGATTGGATGCAGTTGTAACACAGGCCAGGTCAAGTGAAATGCAGGAAAAGGTCACTGTGCTATAGTTAAAGCACATGAAGTAACCAGATAGCAGTTTAGCTTACACTCTGGCCATTCCAAGAGCAAGATGTGATCTCTTACTGTCTTCCTAGCCTGCTAGGGGGTGTTCTCTGGGCATTTTGCTTGCAACTGAGGGGCTTGTGTCAAGCCTGATCAACATCTCTCTGGCTGGACAGAAGTGCTATACAAATAGAGTAACAATGCTGAAATAAAGCAGCAGGACATTATTGGTTCTTTAGGATTTTCATCCATCTCAACCCAGAGCTCCAGCCTTCTGCCTGTGAGGCAATGCTTCCGCTGGAGGAAAAATCCCAGTGAGAAAGCCAACATTCTTGCTGCAACTTGTTTATCCCAGGCTGTACTTCTTATTTGTACATCCACACTAGTTGTCTCTGGTGTGGTCGCTGTGTTTGCTACAAAGGTAAAATGCATTTCTGAGTCTGTGTAGCAACAGCCACTTTTATTTAATCCAGATTTAGAGGAAACCTTTAAATATCCTGACAGCTGACCGCATTGTGGTTTGCCTAAATTCTCCCGTATGACTTCATCTGCTTTGTTTAAATCTGGATGGTTTAGTCTGGGAGGCTGAATGAGAGGTGGGCAGAACACTTCCTAGGGCCAGATTTTTTGTGTGGATATATGGTGACATATGTTAAAATCTGTGTTTAAGAATCCTGAAAATAAGATCTCAGCTTGGCTGCTTGTTTTGCAAACCAAAGTCCTTGAGCAAAATGCTTGTGCCTGGTAGATGGACTTTCCCATTGCGCATGGTTACAAAACTGTAGATGCTCCTTGGTGCTGTTATGTAGGCCTGGGATTCTACTCCTTATAACAGGTGAATTTACCCTTGTATACAGGGATCGATTCAACTGGCAGAGTATGTGGCTTTCTTGATGAACTGGTGGCTCAGTACAAAACAAGGAGCTTTTTGCAGGGGTTTATCTGTTTCTTGCTCCATTTCCTTCTGAAACAGCTGATCTGCAGCTAAACTAAGTGCTTGGTCTAACCAAAACAAGAACAGGTCACTGCAAATGTTTTGTGTAGTCTCAGGGTGGTGGCATAAAATGATTGTCACCTCCTGATTACTTGTTTTTTCTGACCTGCTGTCATACCACTGTTGCTGAATGGCTAGATTTTGTTTTTCTCTTAATGTGTTGGCTCTGCTCTTTTAATGTGAAAATTACTGGTAAATTTACACCCATGTGTTCAGAGAGCCACCTGTTTTGTCAGCTGCGCAAGAGAATGTTTTCTTGTCCTTTAGTTTATATGGAGTCATTGTTTTTTAGAAGCCTGTGTGCTTTTTGTAAGCATGAATTACTTGAAGGTGTCCTACTTCTCAACAGCAGGCAGGCTGAAACCTCAAGTGCTTCTTAAAGCAGAGATGGAAGGGGAAATGCTGATATTCTTCAATTCTGGACAGAAGGAAGTTGATGTCATCAGGAGTAATGTCTCCAGTCATTGCTCTTTAATGCGAACATTTAAACTTTTTAAAATTTTACTAGAGGCTTGGTCTCAAAACTCACTTGGATGCTTTAGACTTGTGCTTGATGTCAACATAATCAGAGGTTTCATTGAGATTGGAGCCCCAGAAAATGCATGGAGTTTTCTCCACAGGTATACCTTATTTTTAGTTTTCCTGCATTTCTGTTTCATTAAGTTGTATAATTTGACTTTCTTCCTTCTCTTCCTCTTTCCTTCATATGAAAATGGAAATGAGTGACCTGATCTAGTAATTCTGGTGGTAATACTGTAGGCAAACAGTCATAAGCATGCTTCTGAGAAATCAGGTGTGAGCAGTGATCCCTATACTGGGAGACTTAAATACTGATTTAAGATAACTGATTTAAGATATCTTCTCTTAAATTCTCTCTCCAATGGCTTCTCATGCAAACTAACTGTATCCTGTGTCTTTAAAGATAGTTGTATTGGTTAATTATCAGAGGGCTTTATGTTGGAATAACATGTAGACTATAATCTCTCCAATTGTGTATGAATTGTGAAGATGTAGAGGAGAGCCTATGTCCCCAGTGCCCTATATTAAAGGGCAGTTTCTTCCTGTTCAGTTCACATGTAGATGAGAAAATGAGGTAATTGTCCTTGGCTTGTCAGAAATTCCCTCCTGTAGCTGTTCTTAAAATGCTAACCAAGCTGGGGTCTAGCTGGGAACTGACCCTTCAGCAGCTGCTGGTGCTGCTGGAGGCTGGAAACAGTTCTTGATCATTTTAAGATGGGTTAATATTGGAAATAAGGCTGAGCACATATACAATTAGGAACGTGTTCACTAGCTGTAACTGTTTTTTTCTTTGGCAGGCATTTCCGATGAGGACATCATGAATGTTACTCTCCCCACTGGTGTGCCCATACTTCTTGAACTTGATGAGAATCTGCAACCTCTGGGCCCTCACCAGTTTCTTGGTGATCAGGAAGCTATCCAAGCTGCCATCAAAAAAGTGGAAGATCAAGGGAAAGTAAAATCTACTGAGAAGTAAAATCCTACTGATGAACACAATTATTTTCGAAGTGTATGGTAGTAAGTGACTTCTGTATGACTGCTAGGTTGCACTGTGTGAAAGTCTCAATTTCAAGAACTAAGTAATTGGAAGAGATAACTGAGTCTCAGGTTGGCAGATGAACCGTCTGCCTTTCAGAAACTGGAATTGAAATCTCAGCATGAGGTTATGGATACTGAAAAATGAAATCGAGATCATTTGGGTAATGGAAACTTGTGGGGCGGTCTGCCCTAGTTCTTGAATTGAGGAAGGCCCAGGGCAGAAAAAAGGGATATGATATTGCCATCTACCCATAACTAGAGCTGATCTGTTAAGGGGAAAAGCGCTGTACAGCACCAGCTTGTTGGACTAATTAAGTCCAGATTGTTATAGGCACTGACACTTTTTCACTGACGGAGCGGTGTCAAGTAACAGTAACCCAGTATGATTCTTTGTCAATGGCCATGGCAGTCCTTCAGAACACTTTCAACTGTACAACCCTCTTTCCTTTGGAGGTCTCCCAAGGCCAGTTCATGGTCCAGAGGTGAACTTTGTAATGTGTTGTGACTGTTACAGCTATCACAATTCTTACTACACTATGCTTCAATTTTTTAAGGAATCTAGAAGATATCCCTCTTTCACCATCTTTGTAAAGCCTAGCATGACTGCATTTTGCAGATGGCAGTAATGAGATTCAACTCAGACTAACCACAGACTAAGTACAAGTTTTCCTGCTCTATGTTTAAATGATAACTTAGTCCTTAATGAGCAACCTGAATAGCTTTGAAACATAAATAACATGTATTAGAGACTTGATCAGTTGTTAGAATCATTCATGTTTACCTCAGTGAAACTTTATGTATGAAACCCCTCTCCAAACTTTCCTGAGTTGCAAGGAACAGATAAATCTGTCCCATAGTGATACAGCTGTGGCATTGTTTGTACTGATTTCTCTGGAGGGCAGGAAGTGATGGGTAAGATGTGTAAGGTGTGTTACTGTGGGCAGCTCATACAGCTATCAAGCTTAGCAGGGAAGGTTATGCTGCAGTGCTTGGAAGTAGTTTCTTTTAAAGTTTTCCTCACAGTCATAGCTGGATTCCTACAGTGACCTTGCTTCTTTGCTTGGTGCTAGGCATGAGCGGTTCACTGTTATTGGGTGTAGTACAGTGTTCAGGCAGGGTAGTTCTGGTTTCACTTGCAAATGTGAAACTATTGTTACTTATATTTAGGTCTGACTCAATGTCTCAACATTTGAGCATCTGAATTCTGATCTCAGTTACCAGCATGGGTGGCACTTGTATATGCAGTATGAACTGAATGTGTCCTCAGCATGGCCCAGCTACAAATCCAAGAAGCTGATGAGAATTTCTTTGCTATGATGGTATAACCACTTTAGAAATCCTAGAGTAGCTCATTTGTAGTGAGCAGTTTTGTAGCTTGCTTTGTGAGTGTGAAGATGCTCTTGCTCTTTGAGGAGAGCAGTGTGATGGTGTTGTGCTTCTAACAATCTCCCTGCTATATGGAGGGAGCCTTTCCAGGTCAGATACCAGCTCACCTTAGTGTAGCCTGTACTCCATGAAAGACTTATTGGCTAGATTGTAGCTTCTCTTACCTGAACAATGCTTGGGCTTCACTTGTTTTATTTTGTAGCCCTTGCAATAGGAACAAACTACTTGTTTTTTCTTAAACATAAAGATGGTAATGATCATAAAGCTGGTAGGTTGCCTTTTTTGTACAAGTCAGGATATTCATTTTTTCTCTGAAACCCTGTTAGCAGCTTTCCTGCTACTAGATTTGTGACACTGGTTGACTTCTTTCTGGGTTTTTAGCTTTCTGTGCATAGTTACTCATCTTAATTGATACTTTGAGTCAGTGTTGTAGAGCTGCATTGTTGATCAGAAAACATTTACCTGTCAGTGCCGTGTGGGAGGACCACTGGCACTGAAGTGATGAATGTTTCCTCAAACATTCAATAATGTATGAAATCTTCTTACCAAGTAAAATTCCTTGTAGAATCATTAACAAGGCAAACCTAGCCACGTGTCATCATTGGGAACTGCATGCATCAGGATGTGTGAGCTTACAGAGCATGGCTGTGAGTGCCTGTATCCTTTTGGCATTGTGGTATTGTAATGTAGGACTTCTTGAGGGCTTGAAACAGCTGGGAGTATATGTGGAAAAAGTCAGCTGAACTGGGATATTCTCTAACAGAAGAGAGCATTGATGTTTGATATCCTCTGAGAGTGCACTGGGGAATGGGAAGGTGGATCATTGTGAAGAGCATTTACATTTCTTTCTGCAGCTGGATGGAGTTGACTGAAAACAGCCTTTCCAGATCCATGGATGGTAAGAAAAGAACAGTGATGTTTTCAGGTAGTGCTGTTTCTGCAGTGCTTATCAAGACAGGAATAGTGATGGAATAGTGATAGTGCCCTGGGAGGTTGGACTTCATTTGCTTTGGTTGTGATGCCAGGATTTTACATGTACATCTGGCAGCAATACCACCTCCCAAAAGTATCAGGTGGAACCAACTGGGGATTTCATTGTACTCTTTAAGATTATTTTAACACCTTGCAGTACTTGTTTCTGAGTAGTCTTGTAATTAAATTTGATTCATAAAACACATGTATATTGAAAAGAAACCAGCTTTCAACAGTTGCATCAGGAAGGATGTCTGCTCTTCAGGCATAGCTACATTAGAAGAACTGAGAATCTTGCTGCTGCTGGCTTTATAAATCAGTGGTTGGAAAACACTCTTCTGCATGTTTGAGTACGCCTCGAAGTCCTGTGGAGGTAACCAGTGTCACTACAATGGATGCTATGGATGTGGTTGATTGGATTGACTTATGTATTTTTAACTTGTGGTTCAATAGCAGTAATAGCTGTAGAATAACTTTTGAAAACCTTTTGTAAAGGTTTTCATGGTAGAGCTGAGAGGTTCTTTATAACTCAATAAATTCACCTGAAATAGAACTTAACTTTGCTTCAGTCTGTCTTTCTTCTAATGCCTTCCACTTTGCCACCTTTCTGGGATGGATAGGTAAATAAAGCTGTGACCTTCAGGGGTCTGGAGCTCATATCAAGCAGTACTTGATCACATATCATGCGGTCAGTTGGATAAAAATAGTTAAAGCAAACACTGCCTCATCTTTATGTGTGAAGAAGTCCGGCTGGAAGGGAACACATACCTGTTTGAAACTATGTGGACATTTGCATAGGAATAGCAAGTTAAACATAATTAGTTCCAGAGCACTGGAGCGAAACAAATGTTCACTGTCCATGTTTGCTTTTTATAATAATCACTATTTGATGGTGTGCCTAAAATTGTAGCTTCTGGACGTGAAGCCAGCTCCTTGACTCTCCAAAGACTGTCAAGCACAGTTCTGGCTCCAGAGAAAAGTGCAGGGGACTGCAGGGCTGCTTTTGTCTGCTGTTGATCTTCATGCAGAAGGCCTTATGTATTGCACTGGGAGGCAGTAGAGGCCTTACAGGTGGAACATTCAGGTAGAAATGGGGAAGATGCAACTGTGGCTTAAAGCAGAAGCATACTGACGAACATGACCTTTTAAAAGCTAGTCTTAGGATGGTATTAAGGGTGGGGAATAGAGCAAACCTGTCAGTTATTTGCATACTGCTATTTAATGTTTTTGAGTTGGTGTGGTAGTGCTGCCAACTAATTGAACGTGTACGGATGTTAAAACATTCCCCACACCCTTTATCCTCCACACCAATCACCTTTTGTACTTTGCTCTGTCCTGGTTAAACTCTGCCTTACTTATACCTCAAACTCTTCCTGAGTTATGCCCACTCTTTCCTGTGTTGGGAAAAGACTATATCTAAAGACTGGCTTGGCTGAGTCCTACCTGCCTTCTTATTCAAAGTTAGTGTGAAAGAGTTGCTGCAGCCAACTTGGAGTCTGCACAGGGTGAGGAGACAGACTGTTCAGTCACGTTTTCAAAATTTACAAAGCTTTTTTTAGTCTCTGGCATTGATGAGAACTGAATGCCAAACCAATCCAGTTCTGCCTCCCCAGGTTTGCTGTCATTTTGTTTCAGAGCTGCCAGCTTGCAAAGTTCACAATAAATGGCACTTGGCAATTGCTTTGTCTGTCTTCTGTGTTGGCCACAACCTTTCCTCAGCCTTAAATTCCCACCAGCAGAAAAAAAAAAAAACTGGTGTCAACAGTGCTGCTGCTACTCAAAGCTCTGAGCTATGGTGGAAACAAACCCCAGGGATTCAAATGGGGACTGCTGAGGTTTGGGGAGAAGTAAGCCTTCCCCCTTGAGAGCTGTGTAAAACAGGGGCTGCTGTGTTTTCGTTCTGTTACAGTGGCCAAAGGTTGTAGGGATGAGTACAAAAGGGAGCTTGACTTTCACATTACGTGACGATTTCAGTGTCTTTTTGGCAGGCTGTCTGTGACAGGAGTGTAAGAACTTATTTAGCTCCCAGGCCTTCTCAGGGCTGTTCCAGCAGAATTTAGCAGTCCTGTTGTGTCTCCCATCCCTCAGAAGGAAGCAGGGAGGAAGAAGAGGCTCTATTCTTGCTCTTCAAGTTATGCTGACAGCAGGGGAGGGCAGCAGATGCCAGACAGTAGATACTGCTGTGCTGTAAAGCTGAGCTTGCAGTAATAAAGTGGCCTGAAGATCATGTCTGCTTGCTGGTTTTGAAAGGAGGTATCGACCACAACTCTCGTGGCAATGTAGATACAGCAATTGTCAGACTCCAGGGGAAGCGGCTGTGGGGACCTCTGGCATTAGAGATGCTGTCTACCATAATATCACTTTGGTTTTTTTCTTCCAGCTCACTCAGCATTGTACATCAGCTTTTCTGTGCTTTTTGTCTGGCACTTGCATGAAAGAAAAGTACTAGTATGTATTAACTGGATGGGAAAACTCTCTCTTGTAGAGAAAGTCTGAGCCCCAGTGGCATCAAATGCTGAAGTACAACCTTCCCTTGTCAGTCATTTCTTGCTGTTAGGATCAAGCAGCACAACTGAACATTGCGGGGGACCCTGATGCTGCCAAAGCTGTGAAGTGGAAGTGTCCTTGTTCCTGCTCCTAACCTAGTAGAAGCAGTAGTGCTGGAAGGGAAGATCATGTGTTTGCCATTAATCTCATCCTCTAAACCAGGGATGCTTTGAGGAGTTGCCTCATAGTCACATTTTCTGACAGATGCCTGTCAGTCTCCTGGTCATTGTGTGCTCATGCACTGCTGTAGTTAAAGCTGAGCTAGTTCTCTATACAGCTCACATCTGCAACGGTCTGGCTCTTCCTAGCTGCAGGTTGTGCTTTCTGGGATCTCTACAGGAGGCAGTGGTACTGGCTAAGCTAGGAGTGAGCAAACAGGTGTCAAGATCCATAACTATCCCTAAAGACGAAGTAATTGCTCTTACACTGATTACCACCATAGATGGATGTGCAGAAATGCAAGTGGACAACAGGTGGAGCAAGTGCATTGTGGTAAGTGTGTGGGGAAAGCAGCAGCAGCAATTCTGCACTAATTCTACATGCTTGTAGGGAGAGCAAAGGGAATATTCAACCTTTCTTGAAAGGCAGCACCTTCTGGCTTTGCCAACACCCTGAAGTCTAACAAATGGTGCAAAGGTGGCTTAGTTCTGGTGTGCAATTAATTGCAATCATCTAGGATGCTTGTACAAATTGATGATTAGCCCTACTTCTTGCATCAGCAGCTTCAGTGGACTAGATAAATTCAACAAGAGCAAGGCGGGTATTAGCAGACATGTAACACACCACTCCTGCACCTCTCCCCCCAAAAAAACCCAACAAACCACACGATCTCAGTCAGTGGTAGTATTATCATAGTATTAATAGATCTAGTATTAACATATCAATATACTAATATATTAATGTCTTTTCCTGTGTCAGGAGAGGTGGGGGAAGTCACTGTTGCATGAGAAAGGAAGCTCAGCAATGAGCAGGTGCCAAATACCTTAAAAATAAAAATTGGAGGGTGCAGTGTGTTTCATAGATTTGATTCCAGACGCTCTTGTCCTCATTTTCCAAAGGATCATGTTGACAGATATGACAAACCTAGGCAGAGTGAGTCTGTAGGTGTAGCTGGTAGAAAGCCCTCAGCAAAGCTAATTCCCACTCTTGTACTACAGGCCACAATATCACATCCTTCTGCATCATGTTAGCGTGGAAAAGTGCTGCTTAGTGTGATACAGAACTCGCAAGCTTTGGTTTTTTTTTTGCATTTCCCTACAAGAGATTTTTTTTATGTATGTGCACAAATAAATTCTAGATCAAATGAACTGTTGTAGCAACTGATACTCATTTATTGTCAGGCAGTAATAAAACAAAATAAACTTTCACTGGTCTCGTTTTTCTGAGGTGAAAGCCTTAGGAGATGTACTGACACAAAAGGTACTGTCTTTCAGTACTGAAAACCTTGTGTTCTGTGCTTCCTCTTTGGTGTGGTTGGCTCAAGTAATTTCCACAGCTAGCAGCTAGGAATACCTTCTGCAAAGCTGTAAATCCTTCACACGCGCTGTTGATAAGAGGTTTCTGAGAAGACCTAGTGATTATTTCAATGCCACTTCTCAGTATTGGGGATAACTATGGTACCTATGCAAGGTGATTGTTAGTAATATAAGGTGACACATTCCTCTTTGTTAAGAGCTGCACACTTTCTCTTATTTACAGGTACGTTTTGTTTGTCTTGAGTCCACGTTACATGCCGTAATTTTAATTCTCCCTGATGCCAGACTGGGCTTGATCTAAACCTAGTCAGAGGTTGTCTTATACAGTAGATGAACAATGTTTTATGATTAAGTAGCATATGTTGGCAATACCAGAGGCAAACATACAAATCATGATTACAAATATGCATGGTTATTTTTTTGCATATATAAATAAGTGGTTAAATTGCACTTGATTTTTCTTCTTTTCTTTAAACTTTCTGAAAAAAAATATATAACTTGTATATTGGTGGTATGTTCTCTTCACGTCGGTTTTATGTTAGCGTACATCTGAATTTCCTGTTCTAAAGTCCTCTTCATAAAGTAGAAAGTGAGAGTATATCAGCACTTCTTATAAATAATCCTGGTTTGTTTTGCTGAAATTTGGGTATTTGCCTATAAAATGCTAACATTTTGGTGGCGAAGTTTGTATTTTTAGTTGAAAAAGTTACAAACGTATTTTACATTTGAAGTGGGCAGAGTTTCTGTTTAGACCTTAGAACTGAAATTTCAGGTATATCAAGTAACCTCAATGTTTTTTACTTCCCCTAGTGCATCAGAATACGTGATTGTGAGGGTTTGATTCATTAAGAAAGATGATGAAAAATAACAGTGAGGGTTCCTGCTGTGAATTAACTAGGACATGTGATTTGTTAGTGTGATTTTTCTGAAGCACAGGAATCCTGCATTTTGATTTTTCTTAAATTAGGGACTCAGTAAGACATGGCTTTAAGCATAACAAGTGGATTAAGTTATATGAGCAAATTATTATTCATTAGGAGGCTATGCTAGGGGTTTGGTATTTCACTGAAAGTTGGAAGTTATGGATTCAGTTTTGCCTTAAGTACCTATCACAGGCAAGTCACTTATTTCTTTCACCTGTGAAAATGGGGAGATGAGACCTTTGCTGCCTCACATGGCTGTGCTGCTTTCATTCGGAGTTGAAGGGCTGCAGTATATGACAAGAGGACTTGTTTGGTAGGATGTGGAAGTTCTAGCTTGGGGTTTGCTTCTACAGTTTGGCTCTTGTTTCGGTGCCTAAATATGAGTGGAACTCTTCTGAAAAAATTTCTACAATTTTGAGAGCACTTGCCTACAAGCATTTAGTAATATCGATGTTCAGCTTTTTCTTATTTCTTCAATAAGTGCCTGAGAATCTGACAGTTTGGGGCTGAAGTCTCCCATCATTTCCATGACTAAATATCTTTTTGACAGTTCATAGTAATGTTGGTAAATCCAAACCTTCTTTATATTTAGTATAATACAAAGGTGTTTTAGACATGCCTGAACCTACAATATGAGCAGGGTTCTCTCTGATGGGAGTGTTGTTGCCCTGCTTCTGGCTTTCAGTTCTCCTTGCAAGTGCTTTTGCAGTGGGTATTGCTGGCATAGAAGGAATCTCAGCAGTTCCCTCCCTCTGCTGCAGAGGACAGCCTTGCAGTTGTGTTAAGCTGGCAATTTAACGTGAGCAGGCACTGTACTGAGCAGTGGCGGTCGTATGGCAAGTGTGTGTGCTGCCATCTTGGCACTATCTTCACGTCCCAGACTGGGCATTAAAGATGCTCATGAAAAAATAAATATTGGTGGTGTATAAAGAAAATATGTTGGGTTCACATCACCCTGAGAAATGTAGGCAGTTATTTATGAAATGAAGCATGACCTTCAATAGTAATGTTAAGTTGACATTGTTGACATTGTCAACAACGTCCAGGTTTTAACTTAGTGTAACTTGCAATTGCATTTATCTTATGGATGTAATTTTCACTTCTTGTACATAAAATGGTAAGGAAGCGATGCTTGCAGTTAATCTTTCCCCTCTTCCCAGTCCTGATTTAAAAGAGAAAAGAAATGTTCAGCTAAGCTTTAAAACTTGATTGTCTTCAGAAATACAGATAATCCAATTTCAAGAGTTGTAACGTCCAAGTCCAGACTGCGACATGGCTTTAAACAGAAATATTCCAGAAGGTGCCACTGTTCACCAAACTCACGTAGCTAGCAGGAGAGGGAGGATGTTAGGGTTTGCCAAATGAGGAGATACCCTCAAAGCACTTTATCTCCTATCTTCCTCTAAGTCCTCATTCAGCTTCTGTGCCCTTCCCTGCTGCCATCTTAGGACTTGAACTCCAAAGGAGCTTGGATTTTGGTGTGGATTTCTCAGCTTGAAAAGCATTAAACAGTTTTGGTCAGAGCCCCCTGGAAATACTGTTACATCTTTGTTCAGAATGGGACACGAATGAAAAACACCAGCAAGTGCGAAAAATGTTTGGGTAAAAAGCTGCTATCTATGCAGTAAAGAAACTAATACCAGTTGTCTGAAACTCTTGAGGTCCTTTACATTTGTTTGAGGGGAAGAGTCACTGCATGGCTTTGTGATCCCCTTGGCTACTGTGCTTCTCCCAGCTTCACAGGCTCATGGCCCTGCCCTAAACCTCTTCCTTCAGCCACTCTTCCTTGCACCTCCTCCAGCAGCTCCTGTGCTTCACACCTCCACAGCGCCTTCCTCAGCATTGTGGCCCCCATTTTCAGAGCTGCTCATGAGAGGTGCTCAGGTGGAGAGAGATGGGAGGGAGTACAGAATGCGTCTGAAAGGGACGTGTGGCCAAAAAAGCCTGGGAGATGCTGTGATCTGTTAGGGATTTCCAGTTGGATAACTCTTTACATTGTATGGTCCTGTCTGCATTCCTGTGATGCACAGGGGAAAATGAGGAGTTTGTATTTTACGTGGAGAAAGCCACCCACGTGAGAGAATCATTAAGTGAACCTATCTCCTTAATTTTTCTCTACTCATTTTGTTCTTTCTGCTACTCCAGTGAAACTCGCTGTCCCACAAGCAGCCTCTCATGCACAGCAGTTTTCCAGAGCTGACAGCAGAACTCCTTGTGTAGCAGGACCAATTGGATATAGCATGAGGGTATGTTGCAATGCATTTCTGCTGTGTGTGGGCTCAGCGGTGCTACGTGACAAATGATTTTTACTGCTCTGACTTGCCAAAGACTTCAGTTTGTGCCTCCACCACCACTGGTGAGATTTGTGGTTGCTCATCACCTCATGGATCAGGTCTTTTTTTAACAATGTCGCTGAAAATGTGTCACGCTTGCTTACAGACGCCACCTGATATTATTTCCTTCAGGATCCAAGGACAGTGTGCCAGGAATGAAGAAGAATTGGTTGAGTTAATGAAGGGAAAAATCAATTACAGAAATATTAGTGGTGCTATATTAGATGTGCCTGCACTCCCAAAAGGCTAAGCAAAGGGCTGTAAAAACATCATGCAATCTATTTTCCAGTTTTGCATAGCTTTGCATTTGGTTTTCATGGAGAGAAGGGAAGAGGCTGCAGAAAGCCCAGTTGTTTGGTTTTGGTTCAAAAGGTGCTTAGGTTTGCCTCTGCTGTCCCTGTTTTTAAGCGTTGCACGCAGTGATTTCCACTGAACTCAGCATTTCTGAAAAAAACAGGTCACTCGAAGAGTTGTCTGACTAGATGCAGAGAGCGTGGAAACGTGACCTACTGCAGCTCCCGGTGGCAGCGTGGGAGGGGAATGATGAGGCAAGGAACTGCCTTTCTCAGGCAGGTCCAGCTCCTAAACACTTCGCCTTCGTGGCTTTAATGTTCACACTGATGGCGACAGGACTCCTGACTGAAAGTGTAATAATGGACCTAGTGTTTTGCACTCGTATTTTGCTGCATTCACATCGGTTTTTATAACCTGGGCTCCCGATCCTCCTCCTTGCAGTAAATGGTGTAAGTCCCACTGACAGAGGCAGAGGATCAGGCTCTCCGCAGACTTCCCACTTTAAAATGCAACCTCTGTATCTTGTCAGCGCATTTCTTTCTAGATTCCTGTCCCATTAACGACGGCAGCCTCCGATGGACAGACAGGAAGAGGGCTAGACCTCACAGAAGTTGCATAGCCATGAACTCCAGCTCGTTTGTTCACCCAACAAAGCCATGAGTAATGAAGAGAGGCCTTTGAGAAAGCTCGAGGTTTCCACTCCACCTGTTTGCAGCAGTTCTGTGCGTGTGCTTGAAGGGCAGATTAATTTGTTTTCAGCGTGGGGTTGTGCCCTTCTCCTCGCCCAGGCGCGTGCACCCTGGGGCTCCAGTTGCTGCCGTGGGCTCTGCTCGCTGCGTCAGAGCACGTGCTACCCTGCGCCCTGTCAGCAGCGCCCCATTCCACAGAAACACCACTAATCAGAGCAAGCAAAAGGGTTTTCTACGAGCCCCGCTAGGAGTGGATAACACCAGAAACTGCTTTGTGGTGTATTGAGCAGGACGGGAGAGTGGAGAGAGCAGGCATCCCCTGGGAGCCTGGGAGTCAGGGACCAGCACTTATGACATGGTGAAGAAATCCATAAATATATTTATATATACATACATACTGCATTTGTGTCCCCTCTCATCACCACAAGAACTGTTACAAGCATTAAAAAAAAAATGTAAAGAGGGTGAAGCTTAGAAGTCTTTGGTGACAATTTATGTTACGTTTGGTGTGATAATGCTGAGGGAGCCAGTCAATATTGCTTCAAGAGTTTTTTCACACAACTGAGTGAACATCTGAACACTGCCTAAAACAGGGCAGTCTGACCACTTCCAGCTCTGCAACAGGCACGCAGCTCATTCTCACAAATCTTTGTAATGCTCTTACAAATGGCCAGAGACTTTTTCAAGTTAAACATCCATGATACAAAGCTAGATCTGGAGGAAGAACTGTCTGCTGCGATGCAGCACTTCAGGGCATGTTCCTGATAATGCTGTTTTCTTTACCAGTGGGACAGGCTTCACCTCACCTCCTTGTATATGTCTGCAGTCTAAATATCCCCACTTAAGCAAGGATCTCCCTTGTTTCCTTTTATTGACAGCAGAGTAACAGGCCTTTTCAGGATGTGAGTCATCAGACCTCTTTTGGACATTTCATTTAGGTAAGATTAATGGTGTCTTCCTGCTGTTTACCTCTTGCTAGTGACTAAGGGAGCTCCAGTGTGACTAGGTTTGATTTAGCATCTGTTTCACAGAGGTCTACATCTGCTCAGAGGCGTCCCTCTGCCTGATTAGAGCTGGTTTCTTAGCTGCAGAGTTCATTTAGGTAGGTGAAACATGTACACGCACAAATAAAGCCATGGATGGGTACGTTAATGCTCTGTTTGCTCCAAAGCTGTATTTGTTGTCTGTCAGCAAACTTGGTCTCATATATGGACTTGATGATCTTGTAGGTCCTTTCCAACCTCTATGATCCTATGGCTGCAGCTTCTCTTCCACCCTACGTGAGGCCAGCTCCAGTGTGCCTGGCAGCCTCATACGCTGCCCAAACACACCCAAGGGGATGTCCGCAGGCCCCCTTCTACTCTTGCTCCTTAGCTACAGCGTGCATGAACCCAAAAAAGATGTCAAAAGATGTCTTGCAGACATGATGCTTCTCCTGTTTCCAGGCTGTGACTGCACAAGTCAGAAGAATTAAGCTAAGGTGAGTACAGGGTGATGCAGGAGAGCAACACATCCACATTTCTTCTTAGGAAGTCAAATGTTTTTTACTGCGTCGCTGTTTATCTGGTAGTCCCCTGGCTTGGGGGGGATGGGTCAAGGCAGAGGGAACTGGGCTTTCTTCTCTCGTTATCAACATGCTACATGTTTTACAAAGTTCTTGTGTTGAAAGCTGCCATCAGAGTAATGGAGAAAGCATTCAGATCTGCGTACTTAGCTTCCAGAAAATGCCCACGTGGATTTCTCAGATTAAAATGAAATAACCACAAGGGAAATTCTCAGGACAGACAATTTCAAATTCAAAATAAAAATGTAACAGGAAATTATAAAAGAAAGGCCTATGACCAATACCCATGAAGAATCATTTGACCAGTGTCTAGAATTCAGCTGCATAACAAATCTAGGCAAACCACCAAGAAATATGCATTTGTTATGGTTTTTCAGTTACATTTCTCAAGCTCAAACCACTTTAAGTAAATAAAGCTGACTCAGGAAATTAGTGTATTAAGGTTTTCATTGATGTAATTGTAGCTGCAGAACATTGTACAGTATTAATGTCAGCATTCAATCATTGCTATTGCTCTGCAGTCAGTATAATTGGATGCATCTATTAATTAAAGGCTCAATCCTGATTCCATTGATCCTTTTAGAAATTTACAGTCTGTCAGTGGCTATTTGTATGCAGTGTGTGTACACAGGTAAGAGATTTGCATGTTGAAAGCTCAAATCTTCTTGACAGTAACATTTCATTTGTATCTTTGGTGATTTTGTTCAGGGGAGATGGTGAATACCTACCTGATGTTAATAAGCAACAATCCACAAACTGTCCTGTTTCAAGCAGTGACAGGTCCTAGAAAGAACTTCTTAAAAGTTGAAGGTGAATCTTCTGCATTGGGTCACTAACAACCTTGGTCTTTTGCGTTTACAAAACCCATATGGCAATGAGGGTGCAGAAGCACCCTGGGGCACACACTGCTCTCACATGCACAGCACTATTCGATGGGACATACGGTGATATAAAAGTACAGCAGAAAGAGAAGAGGATACTTGGCTCGCTTCATTAGCCTGAGAGAACAAATAATACAATTGGAGGCTTATATTCTTTTAGGCATTGGAATAGTTCAGTTGGAAGGGACCTTCAAAGACCATCTAGCCCAACTGCCTGACCTCCACAGAGACAACCAAAAGTTAAAGCATATTATTGTGGGCATTATCTAAATGCCTCTTGAACACCGAGGGGCTTGTGGCATCAACCACCCCTGCAGAAAGCCTGTCCCAGCGTTTGACCACCCTCAAGGTAAAGACATTTCTCCTAATGCCCCACCTGACCCTCCCCTGGCAGCTCTGTGCCGTTCCTGCGCGCCCTGTGCTCAGTCCCAGGGAGCAGAGACCGGCGCCTCCCTCTGCACCTCCTCTCCTCGGGGAGCTGCAGGGAGCAGCGAGGTCGCCTCCTGGCCTCTCTTCTCCAGACATGGGACAACTCAGTGTCCTCGCAGGACGTGCCTTCCAGCCCTTTCACCACCTTTGGTGCCCTCCCCCAGATGCATTCAGGTACCATAGCATCCTGTTGTATTGTGGAGCCCAGAACTGTACACAGTATTGAAGGCGAAGCCACACCAATACTAAATATAGCTGGAGAGCCACCTCTTCTGACCAGCTGGCTGTGCTGTGTTAATGCACTTTGCCCTCTTGGCTGCCAGGGTATGCTGCTGGCTCCTGTTCAGCCTGTTGCTGACCAGCACCCACAGGTCCCTTCTGCCGAGCTGCTCCTAGCCACTCGTCTCCCCACCTGTACCTGTGTCCAGCATTCCTCCGTCCCAGGCACAGCACCTGGCATTTACATTTGTTAAACTTCATGCTGTTGGTGATCACCCAGTGCTCTGATTTATCCAGATCCCTCTGCACGCCCTCTCATCCCTCCAGAGGGCCAACAGCACCTCCCAGTTTAGTATCATCAGCAAGTGTGCTGAGTATGCATTCAACTTCTGCATCCAGGTTGTTGATAAAAATGTTGGACACATCCTGCCCTACAACTGAGCCCTGGGGAACACTGCTTGTGACCATCCACCAGCCTGATGTAGCCTCATTCACTACAAACCTTGAAACTCTGCTGTTGGGCCAAGCGCATCACCCAGTGTAGCATGAACCTTTTTATCTCACAGTTGGATAATTTGTCCACAAGGATGCTGTGAGGGATGGTATCAAAAGCCTCACTAAAATCCAGAAAGATTATGTCCACTGCCTTCCCTTCACCCCCTAAGTGGGTGACCTTACCACAGAAGGAGATCAAATTACTAAGGCAGGACTTTCCGTTCATATGAACCAACGTTGACTATGTCTGATAAAAGCTTTGCTCTTTAAATGCCTTTCATTAGCACCCAGGATTATCTTCTCCACAATTTTTTGAGGTACTGAGGTCAGACCGACAGGTCTGTAGTTTCCTGGGTCTCCGCTTGTGCCCTTGTAGATGGGTATAACATTGGCTAGCTTCCAGTCAGCGGGGACCTCCCCAGACTCCTCAGACCTTTAGTAAATTGTTGAGATGGGTCCAGCTATAACATCTGCTAATTTCTTCTCAGAAAAGTATTTCCAGATATTCAATGTTAAAATATTTTTGAAATGAGAATTCTAGTCTACAGTGTAAGAGTGTATATATATATATAGTATACTCTTGTATATATAACACTACAACTAATTGTAATGGAAAATCATATGTCTTGGGTACACTATTCTTACTCCATTAAAAGTGCCTGTTTCCATTCCCTTCTTTTCCTTTCCCTTCTTCCCCCCCCTTTTTTTAAACAAAACAAAGCCTTTTAACACTTTCCATCTCCCTGCACTGACAAGCAGAGACGAATTGAATTTCTCAAAACCCAAAGGATTCTTTTTTTTTTTTTTTTTTTTTTTTTCCTGGGAGGCTAAGAACAGGCATGAAAAATGTCAAGGGAGGTAACAGATAATTATCTCTATATATGCATATTTATAACAGCACATGCATTTATACACTGTACATAAGAAGCTTCCAGAGTTTTGCAGTGCAGGGTTTTCAAGGGGCTGTACCGTGCCAGCCATAGCAGTAACACCAGTAGCTTCCTCTTCCCCTCCCTGAGTATTATCCCATCTATTTTGGGCTGGAGAAGCAGGGAGGCAATCTGGAGCTCTTTGGCTGTGAGAAATGACTGGCATTACTAGCACTTGCCTTGCTTTGCTATTGAGCCCAAATAACTGTTTTACTGGTCTTCCAGGCAGACCTTTAAAAAGCCTTGCACAGTTTTTTTGCTTCTGATGATTATGGAGCAGTTGCTGTGTGCTTTGTAAGGGGCTGGGATGTTTCCAGGTGTGGTGGGTTCTTGCATGTTCATGGGAACATGCTGAAGAGAGCCTGCAGCAAGATGGGAGGATTCCTTTCTCAGGGCTTTTCTGTAAAGCTAGGTAAATACAAATAAGAACCAACCAAGCAAGGTATTCTGTAAGTAGCTCCTGGGCAGCAGGAGTGAGCTAAAAGAGACAAGCACTTTAAGCAGCAGAATGGAAGAACAGCAGGTTCCATATGAAATCAATTCAATCCTGCTTGCTTGGCATCTACACTTGGTTTTGCTAAGATTTTATCTGATTTCTGAACATGTTGTAAGAATTCCTCTTCTGGGTCAGTCTCTTTTCAGTTCTCCTCCCATAGAGTATTTTCACCGGGGCTCGGGAACTTCATATGCAAAGCTGGAGATCAAGGTCACAAGCAATTAAGCCCAAGTTGTGAATCCTTCACCCTTGCAGGAGTTTAAGTGGGTTCTAAATTTATCAGAGGAATAGGCACGATGCATGACCAACAATCATAAAACAAGGCAAAAGCGTAATAGCTGGTGATAAAAAGCAGTTCCCCAAAGGCCATACTATACTGAATATATGTACCTCTTCCCCTTGTATGACCCCTAAAGGCAATATAAACTTTGCCAGTGAGAAGCCAACCAAACACGAGTCGGAAACCTCGTCTCATTATTTATACAGATACTTATTGAGATAAAAGAGATCATAAAGCACTCTGAGGTCTGCACACTGCCTGATGCTGAAGAAGGAGCAGTCCTCTTCTACGATCTCCTGTGTGACTTGGAAGTCTCTCAACAAGCCTACCTGTGCTTGGCTCTATAAAAAGCAGACAGGAGCAAGCATATTTAAAGAAAAACCAGCATGCGCTACTATTGTCAAGAGCTGATTAAATTTTTTTCCCCTTAGAGTGTTTCAGAGACAAAAGTGTTTTTTTTTCATGGAGAAAAAATATGAAATGAGAAACCACAACTTTGGGGTACAAATATTTTGTTTATAAAAACTGGAAACGATTTTGGGAAGTGGTTTTCAAAGATTCTTTTTTAATAGAAAATGGTTTTAAGAAAACAGGAGAAAACTCATTTTTAAGTCCAGGCTTTTTTGTCCAAAGGGAAAACATTTTGTGAGGGGAAAAAAGGGGAAAAAAAAGGTTTTGTAATCTCTTACAAAAATACTTGGCATTTTTTCAACATTTCTATGTCTTTGTTTGCATCTTGTTCTGCATGTTAATTAATTGTTATAATTTAGCCTTCCCAAGATGCAATATTATTTATCAAGGAGTTGTGTCAAATATGTCATTCTCTCACAGGAAGGTGGCAAAGAGGAAGGCTGCTGTTGCAAAACAGCATTCCTGGGTGCAAGTCTCTCTGCTAAAGCTCCCTGCAAGGCAGATAAATATGTTATAGAATATCTTCATCCCACAAAGAATGTTTGCAATGGGTTGTCTTTTCTTTTCTTAAAAGTGCAGCATATACGTCATCATGCCAAAACATTGTTCTCACATCAACTGCTTTCCATATTGAGGGACTTCATATCTTTCTGCAGAATTGCAGCTTTCCAAAGACAGCTGAAAGGTCAGATGGCCCTGGGATGGAATAAGCTGCTGTTTCTACACATGGCTATGGTCAGGGAACAAAGGTGGCTTTTTCTCTTCACTCTTCACCGGACTCACTCTAATTTTGGGTTGTCAAACACTGGGGAGGAATGAACCTCAGTGTGTAATTTATTTTGAACATGACGGTAGGGTTTTATACTCTGTATAAACTAGACTCTGTAGGATTTTATGACTTTCTGTGCTAGTAGACTTGGTTACTCTTTGTCCTGTTATTTCCTTTTGTGGCAGACACAGGTAGTAGAAGTTGACCACAAGGCCAATAATTAAGATTGCTTAACATTTATAAAATAAAAATAAAATAATAAAAAATAACAAATAGTCTTGTCTAGATCCTGTTTTCACTTGTTTGTATTTTTGTTAAACCTCATCCCTGCAGAACGATATTTTCCATACCAGAAGTTTGTCTTAGACTGGAGTGTCAAAAGTCAAATGACAAATGGCTTGCTGAGTCTCCAGTTAGGAAATCCGCAATTTCTGCCAATGTGAAAAAAGGGGAGAAGGAGGAGGATGCAGTTAGCCTGGAACATGGGTAGGGGGGTGGCATCAGGATCAGTAGACTGGTGACAGCTAGTGGCTGAGAGAAAGGTGGCAGCTGACCTGCCACTGAGGCAGAGAAAGTTGGGCTGGAGGAGCCAGCACAGATCCCGAGGCTTGGCATTTCTTTTCTATAGGCCAACAAGTGGCTCTAGAGTGGGTTTTGTCCTTCCCTGGGCTGTGGCCACGTTGGCTGCCCCCCTGTTGGCGGAGCGCATGGTGCTGAGGGTTCTATCCAGGCATGGCCTATGATGTCTGTGTGGGTCATGGGCAGCTTAAAGGGAGATGCCTGTAAAATCCTGTATGTCCTTGTGACAGCTGATATTTGGGCCCTTCTGGAAGGACTGGATGCTGCTGTACCTGCACCAGTCATTTATCAGATCCTCATGGGCATGGGAAGTGCCACACAGCAGCCATGTGAATATGAGCGAGTTCCAAAGTCCAAGGTTTTCTTATAAATATCTGTGTGTATGAAGCAGGAGGCACGTGCATCCCCGTGCAGGGCAGGCAGGTTGCTTCAGAGCCAGAGCTCTGATGCTGTTTCTGAAGGGCAAATGAGTTTGTTCTTGGGTGTAGCCTTGGGGCTGTCCTCCTGCAGCCACATGGATGTTACGTTCGCAGGATATGGGCAGCTGCTTCTTTAGGTTCAGGGGTGTGTGTCTTCACTGTAGACCTAATGCTTCAGCAAAACAGAAGCAAGCCCCAGCGGTGGCTTTGACTGCCTGTGCTGACCTGCAGCTGCCAGAGAACCTGCAGAAATTTTCACTCCAGCATCAGTAGTGCCTAACCTGAGAGGCACTGTAATCCTTCAGCTTTCTTACCTCTGAACCGACATTACTCCATGCTGCACCCTTTGTGCTGGTAATAACGAAGAGGGCTTTATTTAATGACAGTAAATACCATTTATCCCTGCAAGGGAGAGTCACCAATGGCTACACAGAGGTGCCTTTCATGCCTTCAAGCAAAAACTAAGGTAACTCCCTGCCGTGGGGTTGCAGCACATGAAGTGTGTCTGTAACCAATAACAGGGAGAAATCCCTGCACGGCGAGGCTGCTCTGAAGAAAAGTGCTTTCACCACAGAAGATGACTGTTCCTCAGGAAACAAAGCCAGTGGGAACTTGCCTTATAAAGGTCACTTGGACTTCCCAATAACACCGTTCTTGAGAGTGGGAACTAAGGAGGAAATGGGTGGCAGGATTTGGGCTCTATTTGACGAGCTTCACCATATGAGTATTACCCAGGGAATCCCCCCTGATTTTTGATCATTGCTTAGCTACTTGAGTGTGACATTGACATTGCTGGAATAAGCCTCAAAGACAAGAACAAACACTGCCTGTGGATTTCCAAACCTTGCAAACAGAGTTTCACTGTCCCAGTGCTGAGACTCACGTTATTGTACTTTGACATGCCTTCTACTATCTAGATACTTTTGCTCTATCTAGTGAGTAAATTTATTGCTCATCCTGGCTTAGCTTTAGCTGTGGAGAGAGCCTGGGGAAAATAAATGTAATTTATGAATTTGACCTATGCAAAGATGGGAATTACCCAGGAAGATTCTAAGTTTGATTTTGCTGGAAGGGTAAGAATGACAGTGATTTTACCTCACAGATGCTCGTTGACATGTCTTTTAAATTCTTAGAAGAGCTTTTTTTTTTTTTTTAACGAACTTTCCCATGAAAATCTATTTGTGTTTATATTCAGTGGGTGGATTTACTTGTTATGTGAAGCAAATGAGGGGGAAGAGATAAAATGAGAAAAGCTGGTTTAAGTACTTTAACCATACCTGTTACAGCCCATCTTTACTGTTCTTGTTCAGCAGCCAAAATGCATTCCTCTTTTATAAAAGAAGGAACACAACGGCACCAGCTCACAGATCTTTAATGCAATAAAGTTGTCCAGAGGCATATTAGAGAGGCCCCATCCTACTGGGCACTGATGAGAGCAGAGACATGATGTGCCAGCGTGGGGATGCTCAGGAGCTGCTCTGGTGCCTGCTGAACACCCCAGGAGGCTCAGAGAGGTCTGGATTTGCCCTTTCCTTCCTCCTTCCTGCTGTGCCTTTCCACATCCGAGACCATCTTGCCTAACCCTTGCCAGACATATCTCATGTCATATTCCTGCTTTTCTTTTTCCCTGTTTCCACAAGAAATTCATTAAAACTGTGACTGTAAAGTAGATAGAAGGAGAGTTTGTTTTTGGGGTCCCATTTGATACTCATGGAAGAAAACTGCTCTTTTCAGTTTTCTTTCTCTGGGCCAGACCCAGGGGTCTGGCAGACCCCATAGGTGCACCCCATGGCCTGACCTACACCAGGCACCTTCCTCTCTCTATTGCTTTCCCTGCAGCCATGCTTGCGCATCATGGTCCTGCTGGGCGTTGAAGCCTTCTCTCTACCTGCATCATCCAGGCTGGTAGCTGTGTCTGGTGAGGTGTCTCTGCTGGTGGAGTGCCCAAAACTGCTGCTGGGCTCACCTTCCTTCCTCCCTCATGTGTGGCTGTGCACAGTCAGGCTGGAAGCAGCACGATCAAGACCCGTTTGCTCCATCTGAGCATGCATGTGGTTTAAGGAGTGGTGACAACATGATGTGCATATTTCAACCAGATGTGATGGCTATGTAGCATGGTAGCAGCAGGGACACTTGACTGCACAGTAAGTGCCATTTTCTTTGGGTAGAAGTTTCCTAATTTTATTTGAAAACTCCTGTTATTACTTCTGAGTTTGGTTAAGCTCATGTAATAGATATATATATGCCATATATTAAAAAATATATGTATTCTGAAAGTATACAAGTTAAATACATAGGGCTTCCATGGCTAACAGGATTTTCTGCTTTTAAGTGAAAACATTTTTTTTTTATTTTGAGATGAGATTTAATAAGGAACGTTCCCTTCCCCCACCAAATAAAAAGCATAAAAAGAAGTCAGTACTATTTTGTGCCTGTTATGGCCAAAGTTATACGGGGCTTATAAGGACTAGCTCAATGCTTTTGCCAGGGCCTTTGTGGCTTTGTTTATTAGTCTAGCACTAAATGGCATAACAGTACCTATGCAGTACTCCAGGCTATTAAATAACCTTAGAGCAATTCTTTTGCACAGTAGCATTTTCCCACTTTCTTGAAAAACAAGACTTCATTTTTATAAATTCTGAGGTGGAAGGGTTGGAAGCAGTGGTACAGGAAGCCTGGTCCCAGTTTTACCTTCCCCCTTCAGCTGCGCACAGTGCAGTGCTGGCAGCTGTCCTGATGTAAGGAGGAGGGAGCTGGGCCACTGCTGGCCTGGAAGACTCCTATGGCACACCATGCTGAAGGAAATGTGCCAGTCCAGGACATGGTGCTGTGTCTTGTCTAGCGCTATCGACTGTAACTGTGTGCTAAAACCCTGCTTTCCGTGACAGAGACAAAACTAACCTCTTGACAGCAAATGCTGAGTAGCATCCAGGTGATGTTTGCTGCAGTCTTTGTCCTGGTGCCCTGTCTCAGCCAAATTTCAGGCCAGGCACTGGGTTTCTCATACTGTGCAGCTTTGGACTGACATTGCTTCTTGGCTTCTTCCACTTGAGATAGTTCTTTTTGTTATTTCGTGCTGTTAGATCACTTCACTGCTCTGTCTATGAGGTAGCTTAGTTCATCTGTCAGTGATACCGTCCCTGCAGACATCACAGTGGAAGGAGGTCATGGCTTACTATTTCTAAGGATAATGTTTTCTTCAATTCTACGGTTTGGTGGCCTTGTGTGACCTTCACAGCTCAAAGCAAAAATGTTGCGGTCTCACTGTATGTGTCCCCTGACTATACGAGCCTGATCAGGGGTTTTCATATTCTAACCTATGGACTGTCATGAACTTTGTGGTCTTTAATGCTGTCATCAAAAACTCCAGATCTGCATTGCTGTCTTATTGAGCAGAATAACATTTGCAGGTAAAAAGACAAAAATCAGAAATCTGCCTAAGGGATATCAGAAAAAAAAATAATCAGAAGATATACTGAGGATCTGCCTTCCTGAGCTAAGGAATCAATGGAGAAAAACAGAGGGAAGGAAATACAGATGGGGAAAAGTTCAGGATGAAATAGAGATTGTGGAAATCTGTCTATGAAGTGTTATGCTTCCTGCGAGGCAGCACAAAATGCATTCAGAGTGTAAAAGACAGGCAGCTTAAAACAAAGTGTGAGAGTTGACAGAGTGCTTATTTTCTGACCTGACAGTAGAGGAATGAATGCACTGTGGTGAAGAACTGCAAGGAGAAGCGTTCAAATGATCTGACTGCTGGAGCCTTCTGCTGGAGCACAGGAGTTGGTGGGAACCCTGGGGAGATCTGTGCCACTTGTGGTCGCTGCTGCCTGGATGGTTCTTGAATCGATGCCATGGGGTTCAGAAAAAGGTCAGAGATGCTCCAATTGTGCTAAGGAAACAGGGGACAATAGGACTGGACTGAGAACTGCCTTTAGATGACAGAAAACTATCCTGGAAGCTTTTGGTATTTAATGCTGCAGTTTACCTAACAGATAACCAGGCATTTCCTGTCAGGAACACAACCAAAGGCTTTTAGTTGTGCCTGGGAAAAAGTGGGTGAATTAAAGAAGCTCAAGTGGTTCCTTGACAGAAGCAATGAGAAAGATGGATTACAAGAGAAGGACAGTGAATTTACAGAGCTCCTGGGGAGAAGAAAGCAAGATGTTACAGTTGGGGTGGCAGGTACTGAGCAGACATTTGGAATGGCTAATGTACCAGAGAGCATGTAATTCATCAAGGGCAAAAGAGACTGTCTGTGGAGCTTTTTAAAACATACCTCTGCTTCCTGAGTAAAAATTAACCAGTCGTCAGATAAGTTTTTTGAATCTCTGGTCCTTTGAAGGTTTTGTGTTGGAGGATGTTCACTTCCCTTGACATAGTTGGATGAACCTGGGATCGAACCTACCCTGTAGACCACTCGGGAACATTTTCTCTGATATTTTGACCTGGCAATGGAAGTGCTGAGACAGAGCATCTGAAGAAGCTGTTCATATGGTTTCTTCTGCATGGGACAGGCTGGAAATATCAGATATTTAGGACAAATAATAAAACAAATACAGGAAAAGAGAATAGGCCAGGTATCTTGAAATCCAAGTCCTGCTGAAAATCAAGCAGCAGCTTGAGATCTCTGTGTCTCTTGTGCTATCTGGAGTCCTGCCATGTGGGAATGGGAATCAGGACAGATTCCTCTTGTCACAAAAGATCTGAGGGGATCTTTGTGGACCACAAGTTCCATCTTTAATGTCATGTGAAAGACCCAGTTTCTAGCCACAAGATGCTCTACAGACTTCTGATCCGGACTGCCTGGGAATCACTGCCAAAGTGTCTGCCAGCACCAGGGTTTCCCCTGGGAGACCTCTCAGCTGGGCTCTGCCCTGCTCTCTCTGACCTTGGCTGAGCTGATGGAATCACAGCCCCAAGCCGTCTACAGAAAATCAGTAGGCAGAACTCCACTTCGTTCAGAATGTGCTTTAAAAAATATAAATAAGAAAAAACCCTAGATATTTTGATTTTCTCTTTTGGTATCCTAAACATCCATTTTAGAAAGACTAGATATCTGACGACATTTCCTTACAAGTCCAAAGGAACTTTATGGAGCTCACAAATCATCTGCATTGTTAAAAAGTTCTTTCTCTTGAAATACTATCTGGAGGGAAAGTGCCCAACAAGCTGGCTCTGGACATGACTGATGCAAAATCCCTCCTTCCCCAGCCTGTATGGCAACTGCTGCAGACAAAACTGTGTCCATGCTATAAAGTTGTGGTTCGTATTCATACATGCTCATATTTTGATTATTCTGATCTGAGACTTATATTTCAGTTTGTTTTCAGGAACTACATGACTGGAACCCAAAATTTCTGGGAATTCAAAGACTATAACAACACTTCCAAATATGCAGGGCTGAGGAGGCAAAAATCCTTCATGTTTGCAAAATCAGTACAATGACACCCCTTCTTCAAGTTACTTGCTTGTATCCTTTCTCTTCACCCTCCCTCCAATACCCCTTGCAGGTCACTGCTGTGGCTCCTTGCTCTTTGCTCCTTGCTCCCACCAGCAGGAGGGAGAGCCCAGGCCCATGTGCCAACCCTGGCGCTGGTGCCGTGGCTTCCCTGGCACGGCAGCCGGACTCTGGCACCTGGAACACAGATGGGTACAGGGGAGGGTCTGGGCTGGGGCATGTGGGAAAGGACCAATGCTGAAGATGTTCCTCTGTTTCGTTGCAGGGATAAAGATGCTTTGACTGCTGCTGGAGTGGTGGCTGCAGCTGAAGGGCAGCCCTGCCATGACCATCTACCCACTCAATAGCTGAAGGGCCAGAAGATGCATTAAATTAAGATAGCGTAGGAAGTGCCAGAGCCCTGAGGGCACAAAGTGAGCCTTAATGGCCCTGACCAACTTCACCTGGGATCTCCAACCCTCACCCTTTGCCTGTGGGTTCAGGGGCTCTATTTCAGCTCCAGCCTGGTCAGGTCTGAGCCTGAGCCATACTGCAGGCATGCAAGCCATCAGCCCTGACTTTTGCCTGGATCTTGGCCTGATGTTGCAGGTGGCTTCACCTCCAGCTCTGTCTCCGTCCCCATCTCCTGCTGCTCCCAAAGGGACCGCCTGGATGAACCCACATTTGACTGATCTCTCACCCTGCCTGGGGCTGCTGATGGACCCCATTACCAGCCTCCAGCCCTGCCCGTGGTGGTCACAGCCCCCCAGGACTGTGCCTGTTGGTGAGGACACAGCCTGCACGGAGGTTGCTCCTGGCTCATCCTTTCTCTGAGATCGAGTTGGTGCCATGACGATCATTTAAAACATCAAGAGCTAATATTAGTGGTACTTGGCTTTAAAGCTTGAGAACATAGAGCAGATGGTTTTATTCCTGTGCACTGTTTCTACAGTATTAAACTTGATTATGCATTCTTATTCAAATGTTCTACTCTTTCAAAGGACTAAACAGGGCAATTTGGCCCAGGGTATTGGAAGCAGTATAAAAGTACAAATACTATTGGCAACTCTTTGCTGTTATTTTTGCAGTTTATTTTAATTAGTAACCAAACTTAAATATAATTTTTCAATTCTATTTTTTATTCCAAATCTTTAATGTTTTCCAGATCCACTCCAGGTTCACTGGACTGGGTGGCAAGTATGGCTTAATTTTGATCCAGGGGAAAATGCCGTGCCCATTTTGAGCATTCCTTGTTTGCTTACTTTTGCTCTTTTATTTTTAGCTATATTTTGTATTGCATTTCTGTGTGTATGTATTTTAAAATTATTTTAGACTTTTCATTTTTACGTGGCATTGATTCTTGGCACTGAAGTTAAAGGCTGGAACTGAGCAAGCTATGAAATTACTGCATCAGCACAACCACTTGAAAGTCTCCACTATGTACTCAGCTCTGCATTTATCAAACCTCTCTTCAACCACTGTTCAAGATCCTACATAATATGTTCATCAGCTGGGCAGGAGAGAGAAAGAGAGAGTGAGAATACCATTCACTCATTGTTTAACTGGCTAGCTGAGGTCCAAAGTTTGCCTACTAAGCCCTGAAATGCAAAGCATTCAGAACTTTTCCCTGTAAGGGAAACTTAAAAAAAGTGGAGTTGCGATGACCAAACATTAAAAGCAAAAAAACTTCTTTTGGGTATGTTCTACATCAAAGGATCCCTCTGCATGAAATCCATTTTACTAGGTGGAAGCGCGGAAGAAATGGCTGCTGCTGCTTTATCCAGGCATGGGTTTCTATCAGTGATGCTCAGGATGGGCAAAGTTCAGGGCTGGTGCCAGATTTCTCTGTATTAAAATGCAGTGACCTCGAAATCCAGTGCTTTGTATCTTCTTGTGAAGCTAGAAATGTGGAGGGAAAGTTTATGTGCATCAGAAAGTGAGTGAGATTCTTTCATTTCCCATTTGGACTCTGTGCTTTGGGAAGACATTCAAATAATCCTTAAAGCTGTGATGTTTGTATTTAGTGAAGGTATTGTAGGTCATAGGCAGAGGTGTCTTAGCAGGGTGCCTTTGTAGGTGTTGCTGCACCCTTTGCAGGAAAGTGCCATCTCTGGCTGTTTGCAGTCAGGTCTACAAGGCAGGGGCAGCTTTACAGACAATGCAGAAGCCAGAGGGAATTGCTGCCACATCCTCCCTTCCCAAATGCTGTGTCCTCCACCACCATGTCTCCTTTCCTCCGCTAGCTCAAGTGGCAGAGGCCTGATGGAGGGAGCATTTGAAATGCCAAGGTAAAGATTTAGCTAGTAAAACTAGAAATCCTCAGTGCTATCTGCTCAAACCCCATTTCTGAGTCGCCACAGGCTAGCTCCTGCAGACTGGGAGATTACAACAAAGGAGCATTTGGGGGCACCACAAGTCACAGATTACTGGATAATCGCCTAAGCCCAATTGCTGAGTGCATACTGAAATACACACCACCTGGTAAATGCACCTGGCACATGTATGCCACCTGGATGCTGGTGGTCCATCACTGTTCTCTGCTTCTGCTCTTTGCAGTCCTGTACCTCTGTGCACACTTTCATTGTGCACATGTGTATGAACAGCCAAAACACTGAATGTGTGGACACACAATGCACCAGAGTTGTGCTGTTGGATAATGTTCTGCCCTTGATGGGGCCTCGATGAAGGGAACCCCCTGCAGTGTCTCAGAGTTGTGGCTCCAGCCCCTTGCTGCAGAAGCCCCCATCAGCAGGGGCTTGTACCCAGGAGGGGATATTGGCTTCTCCCTTCCCAAAGACCTCATGGTATGGCATTCTCCAGCCCCCAGACCTCACTGCCATTGTCAAGCCATTTCCAGCTCAGTGCCCTGTGTGACTGCACAGGCAGAGGAACCACTACTCTTGCCAATACTAACGACCAGAGAACTGGTGTGTGTAGGAAGAATGACAGTTGTGCTTCCTATTTCCTTTCCATTATGAACCAAGACCGTCTTCAGAAAGCATGCTTGACCTGGAGTAGGGCAAGGACTTCAAGAAACCCTACTGGCTCAGCGGGTAGCTGGCAGCACGTGGGCATCGTATTCAGAGAATGTGAATTTTTTTCTTGATATTAAATTAATGCACAATGGAGTATTATAGATATTTCTTCTATATCTTAACCACACTTACAGGGCTTGCGTTGTTAATGCCAAATATAATAAAAATGTTTTCTAATCTTGATTGAATTTCTGGTTCTCATTTGCTCCCTGGCATCTTATGTTTCACTGCCTCTTTCCTTCCAGTCCCTCTGTTTGTATTATGATTATTTCTTATGCGTCTCTGCCTACAGACATGTATATTCCCTGTCCCTTTCTAGGGCTTTCTTTATTTTATTTTCTACTCTCCTGTTCATTCCAAAGTGTATTTGAATTTTTGCTTTTCCTTTCCTTTATGTTAGCTTATTTATTTATGGAGGAACATTTGTTGAATGCCATGGCTATAGGGCAACACTACTCCTGTCCCTGAGAAGTCATCAGGGGATTGATTTAAAATAGCTATAAGCATACTGGGAGGCAGGAGAAGGATCAAAGGACAGTAAGCATTACAGCTATTTGCGAAAGTATTTTATTCACCATGTGAGTATATCTGATCTTCAGCTTGATGCTCTGATGGTTGCATGAAATGCTGCCTTGTGGGTCAGCGGGGCCAAGATGCTGGAGGTAACTCTGGTATTAGTCTTTCTCCCTAACCATATGTATTTCATCATCAATAACCTTCCTGATGATTTACTGTCCCTCTTCCTACTTGATCTCTGTCCAAAATTGATTGTTTGAAATGTTGAAGTCATTCATCAGTTATTCCTGAAGCCAGGTATGGGGGCAAAATAAAAATTACCAAATTAAAACAAAAAAAGGTAGTGGTTTTCTCTGTGAGAAGAAGGTTGTTGGGACAGAAAGGACTGCCTGAGAGTGTCCGGAGCCAGCCAATACTGCTTTGTGTCTGGGTACAGAAACAGGCCTGAGGAGCAGGCCTAAGGCAGCCCTGGCTGGGGTGAGGAGCAGTGGTAGGTGCCTGATGGGAGGCTGAGGCAGCAGGCCAGCGTGGAGAGGAAAGAAAAAGCATCTATGAAGGAAATAGGTGCCTGTAGCATTTGGTTTGACTGAACCCTCTGCATGCTTTTTGTTCACTTCTACATAGGCAGGGAGGCTGCTCGCCCCTTCCCTCTTTGGCGGTGGTGCTGCCCCGTACCACAGTTGCACCCCACCCAGCAGGCTCCGCTAGGCCAAAACACCTTCATGGGGGAGGAGCTGCTGTCACACCTGCGGTATTTATAGGAGGGACATTTACCGCAAGGGCTGTCCTCTGGACAAGAGGCACCCAGGGGAAGTGAGCAACACTCCGTCTGATGTGGCCTGCCACTGATGAAGAGAAACAGTTCCCAGCTCAGGGTGGAAATATCTTTCTCTGCAGTCAAATATTTAAACTCTCCCTGCTAATCCTGAGCTACCGCAGCATTTGATTTAAAGCGATTGCAATTTCCCAGCACCACGTAGCAGCACTGAGCACCAGGCAGACCTGAGAAATGCTGGTGACCAGACAGACTGCCCGAGCCTGGGGGCAGAGCTGAGGAGGAATGACTCTGGTGCAGGGAGCCTACCGCTTAGCAAGCAGCCACAACTGTATTGACCGCAGTCCAGAGGCACTCAAGAGGGAGTCCAGAGACTCAAATGTGTGATAATGTCCACTCTATGGCAGCATCACACAAATATAAGTGGGGAGAGGACAAGAGCCCAGGGGCTACAGGAAGGACTGTGTTCAAAGACCACATATCTGAGGGGGAAGAAGGCAGGTAGGACTGATGAGAATATCTGAATTTTGCTCCTGGTAACTTTCCACAGGATGAAGGGCAGAGGATACACAGGTAAAATGCAGTCCACAGGGACAACGCAATAGTAGAAATCTATGGGGGGAGTGAGAACCCCTCTGCATCCAGCAGCAGCACGCAGTAGAGTGCTCCCCAAGTTATCCTGTCAAAATTTGGCATGGAGTCAGGCATGAGCCAGCAGAAGTGAGGGGCTGAGGGCCCTTTGTAACTGGGGTCACAGTCCATGTCCTCATGAAAACAGGCTCAGGTAGAGCCCCAGCTGTCTTGAGGGCTGCCCAGCATCTCCCCAAGCAGAAAGTGTAGGCAAGTGTCCGTACATAGTGATTTGTGTGGAAATGGGGCCTTCCAGCCCTGTCTGTTCCCTTACCGAATCCACTGCTGGATGGGCGAGCTTCCAAACAGAGAAGGTAACTGATGATATGTCCCTTAGAGGTCCAAGGGGCCACCAGTCCTGCTCCATCATCAAACCCAGCAGAGAGGTGTTTCCTAGAAAGGGCTGAGGGAATACCAGTGAGAAGGTGCTGTTTGTGGGCAGGAGAGCGTTAAGCGGTGACATGAGGACAGGACAGGGAGCAGCAACTTGAAAAAAGGTCTCTGTTGTCTGTTTTGGTCAGGAAAATGGTTTTGTGTTTGGAAGATAAACTGAGCCCTGAGGAGAAGGATCTGATCCAGGCTCTGTGGGTGGTGTCAGCCCTTCCCTGGTTGCAGAGATGGGCCAACAGTGCACAATTGAGCGCATTTTTGTGTGTGCTTGGATGACTCCAAAGTGCTTTTTCTTTTAAACCTCAACGTGTGCTTTGCCCCGAGAGATTAATGTTGTTTGAACTGTTTTGGTCAGCTCAAAATAGTAAGATGACTATGAGTGAGCTTGTGTGTAAAATTCACTGGTGTGCGCTGGCTGCGCTGCGCTGGCCTTGCAACGCAGACCAGGCAGAGTGAAGCAGTGGACTTGTTCTGGTGTGTTGTTGTAACCATGGGTTTGGGCAAAAAAGAACATTTGGGGTTGTGTGCAGTCACGGACGTGGGGTTGCACGCAGTCACAGATGTAGGGCTGTGGTTTTACATCTTCGGTGAATGATGTTGCAGGTATGGGGCATTTTTAGGAGAGAAGAGCACCCTGTGTATACCCACACAGCAACACAGGATCTCTTGCACTGCATTTATCTGCCAACAGCCTAATTCCACAGAAACTACATGTATTAGCAGACTGCCCATATGTGTGTTTGTTTAACCCTCCCCAGAAAGAGTTTGGTACCAGGCGGGGGGCACCAGGATGCTTTTGAGATCACACCACCCTCTTGAACACAACACCTGATGGCAGGCCACACAGAAAAGTTTGGTTGATTGAAAGGTGCCTTTAAATGGGGAACCCCTGTCCATGATGTTTTGCATTTTCCCCCATAATGACTCATTTTTTCTGCTTATGTTATGATGAACAGCAGTTTGTGAATTTGCCAGCCTCGGTGTAATGCATCCTTGGATGAGTGTGACAGGGGTTCCTGGTTTGTTTTTGTGTGTGTATTTTTTAACTGCAGTTGGCAGGGTGGTAACTGGTTACTTCAAGTCAGTAGACTCAGTAGTGTGCAGTATGAATTTCTCCCAGATTTCTTAAAGTGGTCTTAGACAGATATGTGCACTTTTGAAATGCCTGCTGCCCTGCAGTTCTCTGTGACAGCAACTTCTGCTGTTAGAGACTTTGTAGAGTGTGTACTGTAGCTGCATAACTTAATTGAAAAGATGATGAGCAATTTCTTTCATCCTCCATTGGCAGGAGATGATGGTGATCAGCAGTTATGTTAAAAAGATGGGTTGGACTCGTGACTCCTTTACTGCAGGTTGTAGACTTGCCAACCCAGTTACTTTCTGGAAATAGCTTTTTGTTTATCTTGGCAATTTAGTGACCTAGTCAGTTCTAGACATCTGGCTGCTATATAATACCAGATCAATCAGCGCACCTACAATAGCCAGGCACACTTAAGTTTGAAAAGTGGCTGCTGCACATTCATGAAGATCCCACCATGGATGCATTTGGCTGGCTATGCATGAACAGGCTGGTTCTCCATGCTGGTATCTGACCTCCTTGATGTTGACAGGCCTGCACTGCGCAAGCACTGTGAGGCAAGACTTTCTGCACCACGCACGCTGCTCGGGACTACAGCTGTTGGAGAGCGAACTCAAGATACGTCAATACAGATAATGCTGGGTGATGCTCAACCAACACTATGGGGCTTTGTCATTCAGCTGCAGCTTTGTGCATAGGTGAAAGGTGGTCCAGAGCTTGCTTATCCACCGTGCACACTGAATGAAAATTTAGCAAATATTGTCCTTTATAAAAGTGTCAGATGTGTTTCCTGATGAGATCTTGCAGGACAGGACAAACACAGTTATTTTGCACGTACCTGACAAAGTCAAGAGATATGAATCTTTTTAATGTCTATGCTGCTTGAGTTCAAAAACAAATGCTAGTCCCAAGAGTGTGATCTGTTACCATTTTAAAGCCGTGAGTTAGTATTTCCATCCATTGTGTCAAAAACCTGTTGCACTGTGGGGACAAGAAACCACAACCCATTGTGCTTAGAATGAAGAACAGTACTTGAACAAAGACACGGCTTTTTTTTTTTTTTTTTTTTTTTTCCTCCTCCTTAAGTAAGCCAGACCCACCATCTAAAACACGTTTAAGAAACACAGCTGAATAGAGAGCTTAACGGGTGTTCATGTTGTGTTCTGTCACTTTAAAATGCCGAACAGCCTTGGCAGCCTTATTTTAGGTCATGCCACTGGGGAGAAGCTGACATACAAGTAACAAGGACCCAGCGCGCCGTTTGACGTGGTGCAGTATGGATAAAGCAAACAGTCATGAGTCCCCCTGTAGCAGTCCTGCTTTATGGAGCTGGCAAAGAAATGCGCTCTCTACAAGTACCAGCTAAAGAGCTCAGTGCTGCTGTGGGAATTTCTCTCTTGTTTTATATTCCCCCAATCCACTTTTGGCACCTCCAGCAACTACAGCGTTGAAGGGATAAACGCAGCTCATTAGGGGCCTAATCCAAAACCCATGGATGTCACTGGGAGTTCGTACCAGCACTGGGACTTGGTTGGGTTTGGTAATGAGCCTTTATCTTTTCTCCACATGTCTGGATATCTGTGATTTAAGTCTCGGCGAATACTACTGAATACCCTTCTCTGAGGGTTAGCCTCAGGGTTCAAAGCAGTGGGTTTTACTTCCCCCTCTCATAAGGACTCATCCTTTGTTTTTCTCTGCATTCATTAGCCAAAAATACACCATCTAAAGTGAAAACACATTCCATTATTTTAGTTGTACTCCTTGCAATGTTATGACACATCCCTCGGATATCGGCTTTGTTAACTGTCAACAAATTAGTGCCCTCTCAGTCCCAGCACATGCGCTCGTGGGTCCTGGCCCCGTTAGCTCTGGAGAGTGGCACCGTGCATCCAGCTGAGGCTGCAGCTCGGGGAGCACTCCCTTTCCCAGCCTTTTGCCCTGCTATTCACCTTGGTGGCAGAACAGCAGGACAGCAAGTCAGCATCCTGCAGCTAGGAGAGCTTTCTCTCCTCCTGTAGCATTGGGAGAAATGACTGGCACCAAATTTACAGATTTTCCAGCAGAACATGAAGCCAAAAATATCGGGCCCATATATTTTATATGCTTTACAAAGGCAGATGTGGGTCTTGAACACCATCACTAGAACTGCACTTGCAGCAAAAACCCGTCTGAAACCCCAACCCGGACGTGCCGTGCTCGCACATGACTAAGAGACTGGTGCTAATGGGGAAGCTACAGCCTGCAGGGGTGGAAGGAGGAAACAAAAGATCTTCTCTCCATTGAGCAGCTAGAGAACTGAAACGGAAAGTCCAAGAGAATTTTCTGCACCATCCTACAGCCTGAAGTTATGGCTCAACAAGGGTCTGAGCCCATTTGGCCTCAGCGGGTTAACCACAGGACCCTCCTGTTGTTCACACGGTGACCCATGAGATCCCTTTGGAGACCTGATGCCATCCCAGGCTGACCAAAAGAAGGCTAAGGGTGGCTCTGCTCCGTCCCGTGGCCAGTAGCAAGAGCTGCGTCCGCAGCACGGACAGCAAACACTCATGCAAGCGAGTGCGTGTCCAAGGCCTGCTCTTGGGACTTACATCAGCATGAGAGATACCAGGGCATGGCTCCTGGTGATCTGGGGATTTATGAAGCAGTTATTTTAATCACATGGTTAACATTTAGATAAACAGTCGGTGAGTAACCAAGGCATGTCCCCCAACTGAAGTGAGTCAGACACACCATTTAAGGGAAATGAGAGGGGAATAGCTTCATTCCAGCTCCGGCCTTATCCCAGAAGCATTCCAGTGCTTGGCCTGAGGCACTGGCAGGAAGCATTGTCTGCAAGCTTCTTCACACGTTTTTCCTGCAAGATAATTACACGACTTCACTGCTATACCACAGCCTGCTAAGCAATGCTTTACCTTTACAATACGCTAATGTAGTTTTCTCCAGCAGCTCCTGTGTATGCCCAAGGTCAATCAATATTCACGCTAATTATGCATGGAAGCTCTACCTTCTGCTTTGTGCTGGAATCAGCTGAATCGGACTTTGAAAGAAACCCTCTGACTTTTTTCGCTTAGAGATCTGAATTTTAGAAACAGATGTTCCATTCCTGATTTTTTGAGGTCCCCAAACAATCAGACAGTACAACGGGGTGAGCAAAGAAGCACTCTGCGTGCTTGTCAGTCAGCTCTGCTTTCATGTCTGACCCTACCTCTGTTTCTGCATCCTGTCATTTCTTCTCTTTTCTCTGTTTCAAGGGATAAAAGGTAAACTCAGGGTGAATTTAAGCATGGAGAGAATGGATTTTTGGTATTTTAATGCCAGTCTTGTCTTTTAATGCATGGAAATTGCTGCCTGGTCTCCTGCGAAGTCAGTTTACACGAAGGTCAAAGTCTTGCAAATATTCAATTAGGAGACCAGTCAAGTATGCGGGATTAAGTTGTTTATATAAATGTTTGCAGAACCACAGTGTGAGTTCACAGGCAGGCATGGGAGCTTTGGTTTCCCAGCTGATCCATAAAAAAGGGTCAAACACAGCATACTGATAACCACAGTACACTGACAAATGCCATCTAGTGCCAGTCCAGTCTTCACTGGAGCTCCCAGTACCAATTCCCTGTTGTTTCTCAAGGTTAAATTGGAGACTGATAAGTTTGCAGCATATATTGTTGAAAAAAAAAAAAATTGGTCACGTCTATGGGTACCACTGCCCAGCTCTACACATAGATAGACAGTTGGGAGTGTAAAAGCAGATTTTTCTTTAAGTAAACCAAGAGTTCCCACTGACAGCCAAGGATCAGTGCTGGTGTGGGCTGTGGGAGCATGCAGGAGTGGAAGAGGCCCCATGGACTAAGATCTGAAAACAGGGGCTAGCATCGCTCCCCTGCATTTCCTGCAATTGCTTTTCCTTTTTTCTGCTTCTGGTACCTACTTCTTGAGAGAGGCTGGGGAAAGCACCTGATTCTCAAACCCGCGGAAGCTGGAGGCTTCCAAGAGGGTAGGAGAAAATGAGCTCCCCTTGTGGAGAGAAGCAAATGTTTCTCAAACCCAGCCTGAATTTTGGTGAGCCATGGCAGCACTGGTGGAGACAGCAGAAGACAAAACTAGGCGAGGCAGGTGAAAAGAGGAGCATTTCACACATTAATGTTTCTACGCTTTAATTTTAATGTGGTGTCATTTTTACAATAATTTTTTACAGTCTATCGGGGAAAAGAGGAAAAAAAAAGAGGACTTCAGTGTGCTAAAGTGTTTGCTTCCAGTTTCCCTGCTTTCTGTGTTGGTCAGGTCAGGGAGAGATGAAGGCATCAGTGAGCAGACAGGAACGTTTTACCTAACCCCAGTGTGCCAGAAGGAGGAGTGACTGTATTATGCTTTTTTTATTCTCTGTGGGTAGCTGGCATGATAGGATAGGGAAGTCCCTCATGCCCTTGTATTTTTTAGAATAGCTGCTTTGGCCAGCTTGTGGTTATGCTGTTGAGAGTATGCGACTGGTGCATTTCGAGATGAGAGGTGCTGTGTCAGTGCAATATATTGCTTTTGTTGCTGTGCTTCAATTTGTTTTTAAGCAGTGGTACCTATACTGGAGTTATTAATAGACTGAATTGTCCAAGCAGGGATTCTTCACCCCTCCTGCTGCAAAATACTTACTATATCCCTGTTGCTACAGCATGTACAGCTATGTTACAGCTAGTACAGTCTGTTTTTCACTACGTGCATCAGTGAACAACGTTTAAACAAAGTTTTTTTTTTTTTTTTTTTTTTTTAAAAAAAAGAAAAGTACTGGCAACAAAGAGATGACTTATCATTTGCAACTTTAAAAAGGAGCCTGCAGCTATACGAATCTGGAAATAATATAAACTTAACCCACAGGACTGTTGCATTGGTTTTAGAAGAGCTTACTTTAAAGCTGGTATGTGGGCTCACTAAGAGACTGAGTGGTTGGCAAGGATGCTAACGATTTATGGAATGTGTCTTTGGAAAGGATTAAAGCAAAAAACATGTTGCTTCTTACCAGCTCTGAACTAGGAATATAGCTCTAAGGGGCGAGCGTTAAATTTTAAGCATCCAGTATGTAAAACTTTTAAAGAATAAACTTTTTTTCTTCCCTTGCCCTGGTGCTCGGGATCAAATTCAGTCCAGACCGGATAGACTAAAAATCATTCCCATCTGACGTCCAGGAAAAGGTCAGGAATTAAAGGAACACTGGCAGTGGTGCACAGTTCCCAGCTTGCGTAAGTACTGTTTGTGAGCTGCCCAAGACAACAGTCAGCATTTTAGCTCCAAATGTCCCAAGCCTCATATAACTGTGTCTCTTCATTTTCTCCCCCTAAGTTGCTTTTTAAAACTGCTTTGCACCAAGTAAAAGCACAATTAAAACTGAAGCTTGAGAACTTGCTTAAAACATAAAATTCCCAGGATTTGGTTGGGAAATCTTTCATTTCCTGTATTCACTGGCCCTATAATGACTCTGCCTAGGTACTCAAGCTCTGGTCCCTCACTGTGTTGTCCTCTTCCTGCGGCACAGCTTGTCCTAGGCTCTGTTTGAAATGACAGTGACAAATCTCTCTAATTGGCACCATCTTTTTCGAAGAGACATTCCCTGTTCCTAATGAAAATAACTCCATATTTTTCTTCTGTGCGTGTGAGTGAATGTGTTGTTGCATCTGTGTGTGTCTGCAGAAGGCACTGAGAGGACTTGCTGCCAAACCCAACTTTCTGCCCAGTATGGAGGAGAGGAGAGGCACAGTGCTGTTCTCAGCCCTAACATCGGCACTAAGTGCTCAAGTGCTGTCTCCCCTTGGGAAGCCACCATTTGACGACTCCCGTGGGGTGCACACAGGGAGAAGTTCTCCCTCCGCAGCAGAGCTGAGCCCACGCAAGGCTTCAACCACCAGATGGATGCCGTAGTTTAGGTTCGGTACAAGTGACAGCCTTTCCCCAGTGATGTGTGTTGCAATGGGCTGTGCTCACCTATCGTGCTAGTCCCACGTGCGGGAGTAGATCTAGAAAACTGCAGAGCAGCAGTTTCCTCTGTATCATAGAGCCTCATCAAGGCAGCTGCTACTAGCGATAAGGGGGCCATAGTTACTGGGCATCTCACAGTACTGGCACTACAAAATGTTTGCAAAACAGCCACTTTCACAGTAGATGCTACTGGAAATGGGAGATACACATCTAAATAACTCTTCTGAGAGGAACAGCATCCCTTTTCCTGCAAGCATGGCTGCCATCCCCTACTCATCTTCTCTTTCTCCAAGTGCTCATTTGGTTATCACAAAAAGAGGCCTGATTCACGATGACACTGCAGCGTGATATGAAGGTGTATTATCTGTTCCCCGTCAACTTTCATGCAAGTCTCAGTGACTTTAGGGTTGAAATCAAAAGGATGGGGAGTCAGAGCTGTGGGGCTAGGGGCTTTGGAGGGGTCAGATCTCCTTAGTGGGTCTGAGTAATTTTGGAGGGCTCCTAGTGACCATGGCAGTTTATTAACAGGATCCTACTCCTAAGAGACTTGTGTCTCTCTTTCTCTAAGACCTCTCATAAACTCCTGAATCCAGTTCTGTGGAGGCAATGCGAATATATTGGACAGGATGGCTTGGTTTAGGGGTGATCCACCTTAAAGCTTTCCTCCAGAAGTTGTGCCGCATGGTCAGACTGTCTTTGTGATTTAATTTTGAAATCCTTGATGGATTACTAGAGAATCTATCTGCGATAAGACTTGTGTATGAATTTGTTTTCAGAGTTTACGAAGTAATCTAATGTGCATGCTTTGACAATGAATGTGTTTATCAGTGCAATAAAAGCAAGTCATCCCACATTAATTGTGAGGCTCCAAGAAGGAGTTACTTGGCTAAAATGTAGAGGTGAGCACCTCTTGCTTCTTTAAAGTGAAAGCTCTAAAGCTATGACTTTTATGGTTAGAACGAGTGAATTTGCTTCCAAATAACACAATACTGAAAATTACCTTCTCTCCAACGTATTACTTACTGTGATAGTCTCTAGAAAAGGTAGTAACAGGTGCTCATTGTGAGGGCCCTGAGGGCGCTAATAGGTTATAATTTTCCAGACCACCTTCGTCTGAGGCCTCCATGCACATCCAGGAGCCCCATTTAGGCTCAGCCCCAGCCAGGTTACATTGTAGGAGTGTTGGTTGTCAGCCTTGCATTTGGTTCTGCCTCCTGGGTGGACCTTAGATTTGTGCTGTTGGTAACTCTCTCCTGGATGGGGACCTCCAGTGTGCCTTTCTGCATGTCTGCAGTCCTTTGCCTGACTTTGTCCCCTCCCTGCTCCTGAGGGGACTCCACAAATGGACCTTGGACTTGGTTTTCTGCTTGCTGTGTCTGGGGCTGCTTCTGGGGATGTTGTTATCAGCCCTGTGGGGCTGCTGCTGCTGGGTTCCGCTCAGCTTCTGGCTTGCCTGCTCTCTGGGAATTTTGTGCTTAGGTGCTTTGCTGAGGTAAGTTGAGAATGGGTGGCTACTAACAGAATTAAAAATATGAAATTGAAATTAGCCTGATTATGATAGAATTAGTAAAGCCTGGTTTTTTTTCTTTTTTTTTTTCTCCCCTATGATTTTATAATTTCAGTATTTTAAAAAGTATACACACACACACACACACATATATATATATGTATATTTTTTTTTTCTCCCATGAAAAACATCTTGAGCAGTCTCTGTGTATGGCCCAGCTACTGGCTGAGTGAGAGAGAATAATGTGATGTGCTGCTTGGCTACCTGGAAGGTCAGACGGCACAGTTAACCTCTAAACTCAGGCTACAGCCTTGCCCTCAGTATGGGTGCTGATTTACACCTCCGTCCTTAGATCCATTTTTTTACATTTATTTTTTAAACTTGAAAGAATTTAACAGCTTTTGAGCTATTCTTTCAGATTGATTTGAAATTGGCTATTTTTGAGATACAAAATTCCCTACATGAAAAGAAGAATGGATAGGCAGAAGTCTGCAGCCTGTTTCTGTACAAGACGGCTGACAAGCATATCTGCACTTTTAGTGAGAAAAAGTTGGGTGGAATTCATTAGAAGCTAGCAGAATCTTTTTCTTTTTAGATATGGGGAGTAAGGAGCGTGCTGAGGCTATGGCCAATGCAGAGTTATCAAATGTAGAGAAGTAGAGTGAAGAAATGGGCCAGGGAACCTTGGGAGAGAAGTAAAGGGACAAAACAGGCTCAAAGCAGGATCACTGTCTTAAGACAAATGGCTTAACTGAAGGGGAGTTTTGTTTGCTTTTTCTCCTCTTACCAGCAGCATCTGCTGTCCCACTGCTGTAATCTTTCTTCTGACAACTCCAGACAGCTCGTTGCTTCTCCCAGATGCCTCTGTTGCTCAGAGCACATACCCATGCTGCAGAGCTGAAGGCTGTTCTTACTGAAGCATGTTAATGAACAAATAATAGTTGTCATTAATAGAGAAGATAATCTTGGATCTAGTGAGGAGAGCCTGTTCCAGGGCTAGAATGGCAGAAAGCATATTGACTGCTGGTGATGAGGCTCCATTCATAATACCTAGAGTGATAATGCCCAAGTGCACCTTCCTGCCTTTTGGTGATGGCCCTGGACTCACAGAGACGTGGACTGTCACAGTGGAGTTGCACTGACCGTATGCCCAGGATGGCTTGTGCAAGTTATCTCTGTGGCCTTGCTTAGACATTGCTGAAAAAGGCAGTCTGAACTACTTCATGTGAAGTTACGGGTTCAAGAACCGAGCTGTCCATACGCTTTTTCTTCTGTTGGCTTTTCTGCTCTTCTGACCCCTGGTCCTCTGGAAATGAACCTGAAGCTAATTAAAAGGGTCACTTTTTGTGGCATTTACTTAATGGGAAATGGAATTGCTTCACATTTGCATAAACAGAGGTCTGGCAGCAGCTGCAGCTCACTGTGCCTCATCGGAAAACAAAAAGGACAAGGACTGAAATATAATTCACAAGAAACTCATTTCTTTAAAATGTGGGTTTGCAGATCTGCGTGCCTAGATGGAAATATGTGCCTTAGTGCGATTCTGTTCTTCCACAGAGTTCTGAAGAAAGTTTTCAGACTTCAGTTTTAGTGCTTAATTTTCAAAGCTATGTAAGGACAAGTAATGTTTAATGCCTTGATACTCTGCCTCTACTACTGCAGCACAACTAACAATGTAAAATTAAATCGATTAGATGACATTACCCCAGGAAAGGGGTATTTGTGTTGCCTTTTGTGTTATGATGTAATTACGGGTATTCTGGTTCATTTTGGCAAATGCCTGGGTTTGAAACAATCGTGTTTACTTTTAAAAGAAAACAATTGGAGCTTTTATGCTATTTATAGCTCCTTTTGCATTGGGTTGCTTACCTGTGAAGGGGTTTTCATTGTTCACTTGAGATGGTTCATATCTGCTTGGTGGACCTGATTAAAATTTAATCATTGCTGGACTTTTGGGTTCAAAATCCGAATTGAGATTTGAAGACTTCTGATGTTCAAGCTAAAATGAAAGAAAAGGTAGGTGTGACAGTGAGCTTATCCAATACTGAATACAGTAAAAATACTGACAACACTAAACATGTTGATATTATGAGTCAGGCTCCTCCCAGGCTCAGTACTTGGCTTAAGTAATGAGACTTATGAAAAAGTTGTCAATTTTTTTTCCTGTTCAGTTGTGAACCTCTGTTTTTGGGGTTTTAGGGCTATGCTTTTTTTTTTTTTTTTTTTTTTTTTTTTCTTCCCTGTTACAATAGGCATTTTTCCAAGGAAATCTGTAATTCTCATATGAGCTTTTGTCTCCAGGTGCTCTCAAAATATTGCCAATTATTGGAAAAAAAACTTGAAATAAAATGTTATTAGGCCTTCTAACTTTAAGTTAGAATGATAGACCTGTTAAAATATTTTATAGATTATGTTAGGGTAGCCTGTGGGGACTGAGTATAGGGTTTCGTTTGGATCCTTTCGTTTCATACATTCATGCTCTTTCTTACTGAGTAAATAGTGCTGCAAAATGAGGAGGGTGGATTAGGTTTGATGCCTCTGAACAGAATTGTCTTAAAATTAAGCTGTGTTTTCTTTGGCAATACAGAATAGTTCATTTCTCCATTTAGGGTAGTATGCATCTGATGATCTAGTGAATATCGTTTTAGTGCTTGGTCCTACCAGCCTTCGTGTACCTCATGCCATGATGCTTTCTGCCCTTTTCAGTTTTTTACACTTTCTGTCTCTGTCCCATGATATCTGAAAGCATTGAAAGTTCCCCATTGTTTGGTGCTGCGTGAGTATAGGAGATGCTGATTTCAACTAAAAAAGAGAAAGTAGGAGTCTTATTTAGCTGGGATGCTTGCACAGATCATGCAAGTAAGATGTTCTCAGTGGCAGGAGTGAATTGTGGGAATCCTGACTTTTAGAGCTCGTTTACATTGGGAACGTTTTATAATCAATTAGAAGTACTATATGAGACTTGGTGAAGGCTTCCTTAAACTGCTTGTGTCTATACTATGATTTTTACTCCAAACACATAGATGTAACTGGATCTTCTCCCAAGAATTATCTAAAACTAAGCAAGGTCCAATCAGATAATAAATGGTTCTACCTGAACTAATTCTAACTTCTGTGAAACCACACTGGCAAAACAAAGTGTACCCATTTCTTTTGCTCTCTACCCACAAGAGAAGGTGTCCTCACAGGAGGGGACTCTGCTGTTTTCAGTTTATCAATAGAGTGTGTTCAGAGTCTGTTTTCTACATGTGTTTTATTGCTAAGTACTTTGTTAATTCTTCAGTCGTTTTCTTTCCAAGCTAGAAAAATCCATGTAATCAATCTCAGATCTAGGGTTCTGCTTACCTGCTGTTGCACAAACCCATAGACTCCGTTTGCCCCGAAGCTTTTTGTCTTCCTTTGGCAGCTGCTCTCATTCCAATTACAAAATATCCTTGGAAATTCAATACCTCATTTTTCTATTATTTAAATTATGGCTCACATTGTAGTTCAATGAATTTAATTAAAGCATTTCCTTACACACATGGTGTCCATGTGGACAGGGAATAAAAACTTTTAATCTTAATACTAGGCATATGTAATAATTACAACAGAAGATTGTTCCTTCTTATTGCATTCTTCAGGTAAAATGAATGTTCATATTGCCTGGAGGAAGACATAATCTGTATGAGCTGGCTTTAAATCCTTAGGTAGCGAAGGGAATAATCTGTTTTAAATAATGAACAACCCTGCTGTGAGGAAGTTATGACCCAGTTTGAAAGTTTAGGAGTAACAAAACATGGAGATAACCAAATATCTTGGCTAATGCGTAGGAACACTGCCAAGCAGCTCCAAAATGTGGGATGTAGGCAATATCTTCCAGAACCAGTGATGATGGGTCTTCAGGTGGAGATTATCACCTCTATGCCTGTTGGCTAGGATGCATGTGTGACCTGTTTCAGTCAAGTGAGCCAGGTCGGCGTAAACAATAGGAAGAGCTGTCCTCTAATGTGGCTCCTCTCCACTGCATCATGTTAGGAGTTGGTGTTAGCAAAGGGGAAGGGAGCCATCATGCATGGACATCTGGCTCTAAGAAGTCTACTCACAATTTTGAACTACCTGTCCTTAGCCAGGCTATCTTAGAAAATCAAATGTGAACACACAGTAACATGAAGAACCTTCCAAAGAAGCAGGGTGCAGTGTGAACTGCAGCCACGTGAGCCAGGCATGAAACCAGCAGTCCACGTGCTGCTGCTGCTGTGTCTTCCCTGAACTTGTGCTGGCTCCCCACGGGTGTCTCTGACAGTGTCTGTAGGTTGGGCTGCTAACCCACTTGGCTAGGAAGCTAGGACCTTTGTCAGATATTTTTCATCTTTGATACTTGTTATGGGAATTTCTGTGTTGCTATCTCTTGCTACATCTTGACCTTGTTGGCAATTCCAATCGGCAATTCCGATATCCCCCATTTTCTGTTCTAGATTAATTCAAATAATGTCTTGTTTGTCCTGCCAGCTGACTGGCTGGCCTGGGACTGAGATGGTGCCTGAGCCCACACTGCTGGGAGTCAGCTCTGTTGGATGCTGTCGCTTAGCTGGCCAGTGGCTGGGAGCTGATGGTGCTGAGATGTTCCCCAGGCAAGGGGAAGTGAATTTGCAGTTCTCAATCTAGTTCTCTCATAATGTAAAGGATTTTCTTTTGCCGTGATTATGATGCTATATGGAACTGACCTAACCATTTAACCTTTTAGCAAGATGATTAAAGAGCTATTTACATTTTGGATTAATTTAAAATGTACTTCTGTAGTTTTTTCTGTTCCATTTTTTTTTTCTTCCATAGCTCCAATTGTGAATATGCAGATTGCTTGTGATTTTACTTGGAAAACCAGAGATTAGCTTACATAACTTTGAGAGTAGTTCAGCAGCTTCCCTTGGGCAGGTATTGCTAAAAAAACAAACCACAACACACAAAGAAAAAACCAAACAACCCCCCCCCCCCAAACATTCATATTTCAAATTCTCTGTAATCATGGGCAATTATGATGTGATAATGTTATACTGGTCCCCCTTTCCTGAACGTAGAATAGTGAGGAATACTCAGTGCCCAGACTTAGTACATTACTAGTGAAGAACATCCTTGAACTGGAAGGTAATATCTGCTGTGCAGCAAATACTGTTTTAACACCTTAAAGGCAGGGTGATCTAACTCACTGGGGTCACCTACATTTGACAGCTTTCGATAATGCTGAGTTAAACCATTGCTGTTGTATGTACTAAAGAAAAATAATGAGAAATCAGTTATGTACACAACACCTCTGAACAGAGGCCAAGGCACCTCAGAAGCCAGTTAGAATATTATTTTTGCTGAAGTATTCTAACAAGGAAACTACTTTAAGCTACCTGCAATTGATGGTTAGCTTATAATCAGTAGCTTTTTTCCTAAAATGTGAATTTTTGTAGCACATATACCTACAATGATTTTAAAGTATATCGTAGTATAGCTAGCTGCTTCCTCAGCTACCAAAGTACTTTAATCTCTGCTTGAAGTACAGTGCCAGTTTGACTGTTATTTAATTTGTCCTCCACATTTTCATGATGTCAGTGACAAATGTATTACCAGCCAGATGTCAGTGGCATCTGGCAAGAATTTTGGGGGAAATCTACTGTGAAGCAAACTTGGAAGAACTTGTTCTACTTTAACAGTGATAAACTTCTGAAACTTGGGTTTCTGAATGCTTTGGACATTTAAAAAATCGGTGCTTAAAAAGGGGCCTCTTCAGTCAGTCTGCCTTTGCTTGGAGGATGTTGTCTTAGGTAATGAAAGCACGTACAGCATGCTCTATTTATAACTTAGAAAACATATGTAGTACCAGTGTCTTTGGCCTTATTACTTTTATTGTATTTGCAGAGCAGTTACTAAGCTGTTCTGTTTTGGAAGTACAAAAAAGATTATATGGTCTGTGCAACCTCCTTCCAAGCTCCTATATTTCAACAAGTAAAGATTGAAAGGATGTATTGCATGTGTCGAACCACTATGGGCCTTTTTCAGAATCTGCTCTATGTTATGGGAGTCTTTCTTTTGGCTTCAATATGTGCTGGATGGGGGCCTTTGGCAGTATCACTGGCAGTATCACTACTAGCGGTGTCTTCCATCCAGTGCGTGTGCTAAATTAAAGAAAGTGAAAATGTGTCAGAAATGCTCTGTTTGCATGTTACTCTTGAAAGCTGGGTGTGATGGTGGGACATTCTCCTTGTCTCTCAACAAGCTGAAACAAAACTCTAGCTTAATAACTTGCTGATCATTCATTCTGAACACTTCCTGGAAATCTGTGAGCAGGAGGATCCTAGGATGCTATTTTGACACAGGTATTTTAAGAGGGTAGCTGTGTATCTACAGGTTAAATTGTAGTTCTGGATGGCTGTGAGGCTTTGGGTAGTCTCTGCAAGTTTGGGATAAAGACAGCACAGCTTTTTTTAGTATTTCTCTGTTGAGGCTGTCAAGAGCCTGATTGTTTTCCTGATTAATTATCTAGGCATTGCCTAAAGTCATCTGTTCTGGAAATCAGCCTCTGTCACCCACTGCCTTTTTGTAGGCACGTAGTAATTTGAATTTTTTTTTTAATTTCTCTATCTGTTGCATTTGAATAACAACTGACACTTCAAATAGCTTTTTTTTTTTTTCTTTTCATAGCTTTACAATTACTTTTCTCCTGTTAGCTTTTACAAAAAGTAATTCAAATATCTTTTTAAGAAAGCAATACATACAGTAGCCAAGGTCTGGACAGATCCCTCTACTTCTGATTTTAGATTTAATTATATAGAATTAACTCTACATGTGGTCTTCATTTCAGAATTCATTCTAGTTTGAGAACTGTAAGCCATTATCTCTTTAACTTGTGCGTTTTAGAGTGAGTATAACTCTGCTGAGATTTTTAGTCTCCAGTATTTACCACTATGAGTCCAAGCCAGTGTATTTCAGAAAGTTTGTTTCTTAAAGATTTGCTTTTAAAACTAAGTTTTATATGTCAAACTTTGTTCAAAGCTGGTGCTACACATTTTAATCCCTTTTTCATGCTGACCATTTCCATCTTTCTCTGCTACCTTGTTTAAAGAGAGTGTCTTAGAGGTAACCATTTTATGAAGATATTAATAGAAAAAAAATCTACTTTGTGGATTTGACCCTGTTACAGGTTTGGACTGTACCTGTAAAAAAAAAAAACACTGAATTTGGCAAGAGTTTGTGAAATACCATAATTCAATAGTACATTTTCTTCCAAATGGCCACGGTGTGAACAGCTGGGTGTTTTGTAGTTTTAATTGAGTTTGGAGGTGTTTTCTATCAGATATCAATGAGCTCCAAACAGAATTCATGGTGATGGTGACTGAGTAATGAAAGTCATTTGCTTAGAAAAGCACAGCAAAAGTCTGCTCAATATACACGAGTGTATTTCTGTGGGAGTTGCCTAGTGAGGCTGAGCACTGATATCTGTTAAGACAGCTTCAAGGTTGACCTGTGGAATTCACTTGATTTTTCTGTGACTGATATATCCTTAGAGGACAAAATGTACTTGAAACTCTCTGGTACCTGAAATATGAACCAAAAGTTTCTTGTTTTTAAATCCTGGAGATGCTCTATTGCAGCAATGTGCCATGTGCCAAAGGGAGAATTTGACCTGTGTTTTGTGTGTTTGTATTGAACCATAGTAACTGACCAAGCTGGTGAGGCCTAAGTAACTTATGACTGTATATCATCCTGGGCTCTCCGAGGGGAACGTGATGGTGAGGATTTCCAGAGAGGGTGGCATGGCTCAGCTCGGAGTGCCTTGCTGGTGATTTGCACTAAGGAGTCATTTCACCTTTTTGGAAGGGAACTTTGCTTCTGAAAACTGATTTTAAAATACTTTCATTTTAAAAGGGCTTTTGAGAATTGACAGGGAGAAGATACTGTCATTGCTATCCAAACATTCACAGCTGGGGTAACAACTAAAACTGGTTCAGCTGGCTCAAACTGCATGAAAAACAGAATAATAATTGCCAATATTTTCTGACGCTAGTACTTGAAAATTGATCTGGTGTCCAGAGGTGTTGAGTGACCCCTGATCCAGGATTTTCCACCATTCAGGCTCAGGTCTTATAGGTGCATACCACATTTTTTGAAGATGCTAGTGGCTGTTCATATATTTTGTTGAATCCTTTCTAGGTCCTTTCTGATTTACTGGAGGTGTACATGATTCCCCTGAGGGGCTGTGGTGCATAAAGTACTCATGTTGTATGTAACCCGGTCTGGCTTCCAGTCACCTTGATGGTACCAAATACTTTTACCACGTGATTTATTTGTGGAACAAGGTAAGCACGAAATCTGGTATAGGAAATCTGGCTCTTTCAGTAGTGGTGGGAAATGGAAAGAAATAAATGCTGGCACTTTCTCATTAATGCAATTACCATATGCCATTAAGCATGTACCGATACATTTGAGTCTTACTTTTCATTAGGCATACGCATTCATTAGTGCAGTCATCATAAAATAAACAGGGGAGTGTCCAGTACGGGGAAAATTTGAGAGAACAAGAGCTCACATTATACAAACCCATGATGATAAATGTCTCCTGTGGCATAATTCTAACTCTTACCATCTGTGATTCCCTGTTGCTATAGCAACTTAAAGTAAATATTAAAAATAGTCTGAAACCAGGAAAAGCACAGCGGGGAACGTCTGTCCTGAAAGAAAACAAGCCCTCAATGTGACCAAGCAATGGTAGGAAAAAGGGCTGATGAGAACTTCAGGAGTTTTAGTTGAGAATTTTCAATATGCAGGGGTGGGTGGGAGAAGGATCCCAAAACAGTATTTATAAGCAGTTTAGCTGTGCTACCAAAATATTATCAGATGCTCAGTGCTGTACTTGTCATCTATTTTCAACTTTGAGCTTGAGAAGTAATTTTGCTTTAACTGGTAGGAGATTTGTGTGTATACATATAAAAAAAAATTACATTTTTGACAGATGTGTTTTTGATTTTTTTGGTTGAGCTAGGGAGGAATGAAGAGCTTTTGTGAGGCAGTTTTTGAGTTATGAGCATTGCAGCGTTCATCAAATGATGCCATTCAAATAGTATTACAGCTGAGTGTTCGGGCCAAAGAGAAGGCTTAAAAGGAAAGCTGCACTTTTATACCAGGCCAGCACAGGAGCTGCTTCCAGTGGCTCCTTGCTGGAAATTACAGGAGCTGAGAGCAATGCAACAAGAAAAACCAACCAGGGAAAAAAAGGCAAGAAAGGATGAAAGACTGAATGTGGTGGAAGGGGCACAAAGAACCACTTAAAGTATTTAAAGTGCTGGAAAATATTTGAATGCTTGAAGAACACAGGAGCTTTGCTCTTTTATCATTAAATTAACTGGGGAAGCTTTACCTAAAGAAATCTATGTGTGAAGAAAATTTTGCATGGAAAGAAGCCCTACTCAGGGGAATTGCTAACTGCTCTGGGTGTGCCCTTGCTTTAGCTTAATTGCAATGAAGATTTGTTTAGCTTCCTTGGTGAGCATTTCTACTCCTGTGTGTTTTTTAAGGTTCCCTTTCATTCTTTTGGCAGTCACTTCAAGAGCAATTTATGATAAGAGATGAAAAAATAAAGATGTGCTAATAGCCAGTAGGTGGGGAACCTAGGTATAGTTGCTGCTGCTGCATAACATCCTGCAAAGTTCTGTACGCAGTGTGTGCACCATAGCCAACTTGTGTAAGATCTCCATTAAGCTTGCAAACCAACACAGCCTGGATATACAAAACAGCCTGGGAATCCAGGTGCTGTTAGCACAAATTAAGGGTCTGTGGCTGGAGTCAAGGTGAAAGACCAGAAGAAGACAAGTCTGAAGGTTTTTTGTCTTTAAAGCTGGTCTGAAAGGCATTTTTTTTGTCTCTGGCCTTGTTTGTGCTAAGACAATGATAATGCAAACTCTAAAAGGCAACCAAATGTGTATGCTTTTTTAAGGAAAGCTCTGACATATTAGAACTATAATTTTTAGGGAGAAATCACATGAGTTCCAGTTACAGCTACTGTATGGCTGAGTTTTCATAGACATGTCTTCTCTCATTCTCATTTTCTTTCATTCCTAGCCTTCTCAGAAACCTCTATGTAATCAGAGTTTTCTATATTTGGCCAGATTTGCTGAGGGGTGCTGCCCTCAGCCTGTTGTATATCTGGAAATCATGGACACTTCTATGGCACAAAACCAGGCTGACTGCACAGTTTCTGTGCAATGAGTCAGCTGCTCTGGAAGTATTGAGCTGTTGGCTGTGTTAAAGGTAGCTGTGTGTGTGCAACAAGTCTGAAACACCTCTAAAACATCAGGTTCACCCCAAAACCACCCGTATGAGGCACCTGGGGTAAGTCCAAAGCTTATAACTTGGCTGTGTGTTCTCTCTGCTCATCTGACTGAGAGAAATGTGGCATTGTGTGTTGCAGTGTTAGGATCTGGGAGTCTTTCTCTAAGTCTTGTTGGGATCTGGAAGAGACCTGGACCACTTTCTCCTCACTGACGCAGATTTTTCCAGGCTTGCTGCCCTTGTCCTGGGTAAGGATCCCGGGGAGAGCCCCTGGGATGCTTTTCTGAGGCCTTTGTTTTGAGTGATGATATGGGGAACCAATGCATTGACCTATTAGGATGTCCTAAAATACAGTTTGAGCCTTTATCCTGACACTGGTGCGTGTCCATGGTGGACTCTCACACCAATAACAATTCCTCAAATTCCATCTGACTCTTCCAGCCAATAAAATAGCTTATCCAAAGCTTCAGATATTCAGTTGCAGATATTCATTGTGCAAAAGGGCTTCATAGCCATTAGAAGATGTTGTGCAGCTTTTTGAGCCTTGCTCCTGCTGTTTTTCTTACACTCCCCCACTTCTGTCTGCCTTGTTCTTGGGGAATCCATGCTCGCACTGAAGTGCTTTCTGGCATGCTGCAGGAAGGAAGGGTTTTCCAGAAGCCCTGGGAACAAGCCAATTGCTTGGAAGTCCTGCTGGAAACACTGCTTGGAAGGTGCATAGAAAATAATAAAACTTTCATGTATCTGTTCAAAATAGGCCATTATTCAATAGTATGTCTAGTTGGATGCGGTGGAGATGCATACATAAGCATGCCTGGTTTGACTGTGTTCACTGCGTATATTACTTAGCACAGACCGTGTACTTGGCTGTCTCCTGTTATTACTGAGGATAAAATGTTTCCTGCTTTGAGGGATTTACACCCAAGATGGACACTTCAGGAAGATGGAAGATCCAACAGCAGCCCGAGGTGGAAGAGTTCACTTTAGGAAGTTTCTCTCTTTCATGATGGTGATGACATCCTTTACTTGAAGGAACAGGATTTATGCTGATGTACTTTGGCTTTTATGTCAATCTCCTTATGTATTACATTAGACATTCCCTCCTGGAAAGGCTTGAAATCTCAGATACATTAAGATATCTGATCTCTCTGCTTCCAAAAAATAAGTGTTGTCAAAAGAAAACAATAAGCTGGTGGAAAGCAGTGTACAAAAGGCCTGATACACTTCATCAGGATTTAGTGGCATCTGTATATAAGTAGTTGACTTTATTTTGACTCAAATAGCAGCATAACTGAAATCAGCAGTCAGAAGTGTGTATTCTCTAGAGAATTCAAATTGCTTTATGGGGGAAGTGATAGCCTTGCAATTACCTATTTCTGTCTTTGCAATCCTCTATATTGGTATGGTGGCAAACATTAAATAACCTTACTGCAGATGTGGGAGGTGAGCTACGGGAAATCTTACTGTGTTTAAAGTTTTGCTGTAAAATTTGAAAAAAATGAAAAAAAATTGAAAAAATTCTTTGGAAACTTTACAGAAGTTTACAGAACTTTCAAATATCTGGTTCCTGGAGCTGTGCCTTGTCTTTAGTACAGCTGAATTCTCAGATGGTCCAGAATTTTGTGTGAAGCCTAACACTAGTTAGCTCTGAGCTGGTGCAGTCCCCTTAATGAAAAGTCCTCATTGTGTCTTGTCACAGCCCAGGGCTTTACAACACTGATCCCTGTATGTTTTCAAGCAAACCTGAGCCTTGTTTTCCATGAATTGAAGTTTAATCTGGAGCCAATTTAAACTTCTATATAGTTTTGAATTTGGACTACAAGGAATACATGTGTTTGTGTGTATTTGAAAAACCTCATACAGAACTTAGTTCTTCTGAATGAATTTTGTTTTGCAGCTAGGAGCCATATAATGTTGTCTTTCCTCTGTGCTAGAGTTGTATTACTGAATTGAAACTGAAAGATGTAAATAACTACTTCCAAGTTCCAAAAGGCACTTCCTTCCTTATTCCACCCCCTTAACTTTCCATCTTGCACAGACTGCAATAGTTTCCATGCTCACTGTTCAAGATCCCATGAATCTGGAGAGCTCATGGTGACTATCATTTTATTTTGCTGAGTACTTTAAAAGTTGTAATGAGACCGTGTGGTAATGTTAATAGGGCCTCCTGGTTATTCTCACAGTACTTGTAAAATTACTTGGTGTCATGACTTCATAGCCAGATGACTGTATAAAATTAGGAATACTCTTAACGCCTGTTCTCAGTTATATATTTTTTTAAATATACTAGTGCCATGAAGGTACAATCACTTTATCAGGGAGATAACCAAGAGCTTTTAAAATGCTGATGAATACCATGCCAAGTCTTTTCTGTGTTCAATAATACAGCTCAAGGCATAATGCACTGGACACATGAGAAGATCCTTTTTGCTTGCAGATTATTGATGTGCCAACCTTTCATTCTGCTTCCAAAATGCTTGTGGAAAAAAATCATTACAGGCCTTTCAAAAATTTTGAATCACTTGAAGTAATTAGGATCTAAATGTTTTATCAAGTAAGTTAAATGTCATCTCCTGCAGGATACTGTTAAGGGCCTTGTAGATTAACTTTTCTGCTCAGAAAATGCTGATCACCTTACCTATTGCCGCCTTCTGGTCTGTAATAATTAGTGTTCTATATAAGTAGCTTTCCTGTTGCATTTCATTTTTTATTAATCAAGAGGGAGGGAAGGAAATGAAATGCTAGCATGGCTTTCATCAAAAATGGTTCTTTGTTTTTACAGATGTTTACTACTTGCAGAACTTGATACTATTATACTGTCTTCCTGGTCCGTTTCAGATAGCTTGGGTGAGGCACACTCTAATTATTCATGAACTACAGCACTAAAAGCATGCACTTGTAATAAATGTTCTCTTTCTAGCTTACAATATTTCTTTCCTGTAAGGCCTCTCTAGTCCTTCCTTCCACCATCAGCTTTAATCTCTTTTGCCTTAAAAACAAAAAAGGAAATGCAATGAATGTGACTTAGTGCACTGAAATAATCATGCTGCAAAAGCTAGACTTTTCCAAAATTTGGTTTAATATTTCCATGCACAGGCTAATATTTATCCGTATAGAAAGAAGTAACTGCATGATCTTGGATATCCTTGAGTACCAACAGGGGAAGGGATAGTTCTTGGGCCTTATTTCCAGGAGCCATGGCTGTAACCCTCTAGAAATCTAGATTCTCTAGAGTCTGACAAAGGCTTGTTGGTTAATAGTTGAGAAACTGCTTTCCATAATAACTTGTCAGACATTAACTCACTTGGAAAATGTGATGACTGATTCTTTCAAGTGCTTGATTGGCACAAAAGCCAGGTACCACATCTATCTCTCAGGACTAAAATGCAGTGTCTTGCTGTGACTTCCATTGGCAGTGGTTCAGGGTTGAGCAGTTTCTGCTCAATATATAAAATCAAATATATAAAATCATGCATATATACATATGTAGTTGCATACAATCAGAGGCAAATGTAATATATGATCCGAGTAACATGCTGCTCTAGTTTAGCCCAATTGTAAAAGGCTACTGAAGTTGATAGAATTCTTTTGTAGTTCTTCGGTTCATCTTAGGGTGACCATTTGGTGCCACAGCATCACTAGAAGCCTCAGGTAAATAAAGGTTTGCCTGTTACTGGTTAGAGTTGAACACCTTGTAGGTAGTGGTAGAGGTTATTCTTAGAAGTAAGGTCTGTGTGCCTTGATGCACACTTGCAAACAGGTCTGTGCATGTGCAGCGTGAATTTCTTGGACCAGTAGATCCTTCACAGGTCCCTGGTGAGAATGGGGTTGCCAGCATTGCCAGACCCAGAAGTGATGGCACTGAGTGTCTAGCATCAGACCTACTGGGGGTGGGCATTGTGACCTCGCATGTCACAGTCACCCAGCATTTGCACAGTGGTCTTTTGCCTGGAAACCCTATCGGTCACTACTCCTTGCCAAGTCAACAGATAGTCTCACAGAATCCCTCTAATAATTAACTGGGACTTGTCTGTACTGTGAGCAGGAGGAATGTAGTTTTTGAATGGAAACTTCTATACCTGTTTGCATCCCTCCATGGACTACATGATTGCAGGTAGGCCAGAGAGAAACAGTATTCTCACAGCATTAACTTCTTTGGGAGGTGCTACATGCCCAGGCCTCAACAGCAGCTGTAGATGTGCTTGGCATCTTGATGGTGTAGAGAGGTCCAGGTTTTTCTTTCCATGAGAAATAACTTCATAGTAAATGGGTTAGGGTTCACATTTCCATAATTTATTAATTGCAAAGTGAATAAGCTCTTAAAAAAAAAAAAAAAAGAAACAAAAAACACAACAACTAAGTTTTTAGATGTTAGCAACATGCAGTCATAACTGAGGCTAAGTACGTTTGCCAAAGGTCACAACAGCTCTCTGCTAAATAGTAGTAGTCATATTTCACCATAATCTTTGGTTGATGTTAATGGTACCAAAGAATTACTGTGCAAAAATAAATGCCTTGGACAAAAATTTCTTAACAAGGCAAAGGATACAAATGGTATTTATAAATGTCTGACCTTTCTTCATCTGAAATCCCAGATAGTGTACTTAATCATGATGTTCTATTCTGAGGTACAAAAATATGTAGCTTCTGGCCCGTATATCTGAAATACAGGCTGGAAGAAAACTGTTTCATAAGCTCAAGGTTTCTGCTAATTGATACCTTGGCAACCTGGTGATGATTATCAACGCCATGAAAAACAGACAAATGATATCTTCTACCTATGTAACTGTTTAGGTTAAGACATCTGTAAATATTCTGAAGCTGCTCCCTCAAAAGACCTCCCTCTACTGTGTTGAATTAAAATTCAACTGTCAAGGGTACGTGAGAAGCTGCAGAATATTTTACTACTACTTTGTGCCCATAGGTTATATTCTATGCCAAATCATGCAGCTATACTTCTATATAGCATATATAGTAATTAAATATGGAACCCAAGGCTAACATTTGGCCTTAGGGAGTTTAATTCTGTTGATTGTAGTGTTGGTGAGAAAACTAACTCTGTAATTTAGGCAGAGATCTGATGTCCCCTATAGTATTTGAGTATTTAAATATGAGATTTTGGGAGAAGTCCATTTCTAATATTCACACTAATTTATCATTTTAATTGACACACTTGGAGCCCAGTACAATTGTAGGTTAAACAAAAGGAAAGCAGGATATTAAAAGATCTGATGGGCTGCATCCAAGTTTTGTGTGTGTCTTTCTCTACTGGCTTTCATGGAACATGGCCCACTGTAGAAATAGTTCTTGAATTCTTTTCCTTGGAAACACTGACCAAAATTAATATGCCCCTAAAGTGAAACAGACTTGGGAAACAAAACAAAACTGAGCCTCTTATAATTGTCCAAGCCAAAGGAAGTACAGAAGCTAAACAAATACCGTAAGAATGTAAGAGAATATTTATGCTTTTGGTTTTAATACCTTAAAGTATGAATAACAGAGATAAGGTAATAGTGGTCTATCTGCTAATTAGAACAATGTTGGAGTCATGCTGAAAATGGAAATTTTAAATGTTCAGAGCCTTACTGGTATTTAGACAGTGTGTATTTGAAAGAGGTGATTTTCAGAGTGGTCCTAAAGATGCTTGCATTTCTACTGTGGTTCTGGAGTTCACTCTTGTTAGCAGGTTTCCTCAGAGCTCCAGTGAGTTCAGAGTGCAGCCATGAGTAGCAAGAATATAAGGTCTTTAGGGTTTGAATCCCAATAGAAAAAGCTGGTGGGGTACACTTCTGGTGGGATGAAGTCACCTATGTATCTTAGGCCCATCTATGGATCTATTAATATCCTTTTAAATGTGCTTGCTATCCAGTTTGGTAACTTGTCACTCTTTGAGTGTCACGTCCTAGAGTATGAGAATAAAGAAATAAGGAGGGTATTGAGGTGTCTCTCATGTTGAAGTAACAGCCCAAAATAAAGCAAGTGTAAAAATGCACAGAGAAATAGGTTCTCTTTTGGGATCTCAGCACATTCACCTTTCATTGGGATGGAATTATCCCTTAGGAGGAAAATGCCATTCACTATCTGAATTCACGTGGAATTGTTTCCACTGTGCAAGTATACAGTGATGTGACTTTGTAGTGACGTGACTTTTTGCAGTGTCATGCAATTGGCAATTGTCAGGATGCAAAAACAGGACCCTGGAAGTTGTCCTGAAAAGCATCATGCAAAATAATTTGTCTTTATGTATTAACTGTGGTGATTCAATTGATGTTGAATCTCTGCTTGTGGGTTGATTTTTGCCACTTTTTCTAGCTCAAATTTTTCTTGGTAAAATGCTATTGTGGGGAATAGCCACTATTCAAGCTGAGAATAATTTTACTGTTGACTTAAATGGTGCCAGTTTACGTTTAAATGTACTGGGCTTAATCCTTCAGGAAGGCAATGTTTTCTGTAAAAACAAACAAACAAAAAAAACAGTTAAAATCACTTTTTCTATGGAAAAGTACTGTTCTGGGTGGACTGTGATAGCAAGTACTGAAAGACTATTTGACTAGTTCTCTACCTGAGGAGCAAAATAGCTTTGAGAAACCTGCTTTTTAGAATATGTCAATGGGCATTTACACAGATTATTTGTTTTTTGAACTTGAATGTTCACCTTTGTAGGTGAATCCAGTTTCTACTTCTTAGTGAAGGCCTGAAAATGTTTGTTCTGGACTCCTATCCAGTTATGATTTGCAGGGAAAGGTACAAAGTCCAGAAGTTTTTTTTGAACAGGTGGAGGTCCCACAGGTACACAAGCCCCTAGTAAGTAATGAGCACTGAGAGCTCTCAGTACACTCTACCATTGAAATGGAGTTGGAAATATTTTTCTGGACAAAGACCAAAAATCCTGAGGGTTTAAGTCAAGGAAAATCCCTCTTACCTTGCAAGTAACTTGCAGGAATAAATGTAAAGCCAGATCTGTGTTAGATCACTCTAGCTACTTAATGCAGTACACTGTTCCTAGGAAGAGGAACATATTATCCATTCCTTCACTGTATACATTCCAGAAAAATGTTTGTTTGAATTTATTTATAGACACTTCTGTGGTGCTCACCATCGCAGTATCATTTTATTGCTCTTAGGGCATTCATGCCTTTAATGGAAAAGGACAGATGTTTTGCCTCAGTTTTGCAAGTGAGGGCACATCACTGAAATTCAGGTCACTGAAATAAAATGTTACTCTAAAATTCTTTTCTTTCAAACAGTATCTGCTGCTTTGCAGCAGTTTTGGCAAGCTTCTCAAAAAAATTAATTAAATTGTGATAAAATTCTGCTATTCATAGTTTTCATGATTTGAAACACTGTTTCTTCAGGCATTTCTTCTGGTTAAAAGCACATATGATGGGGAGTTATCTGCCTGAAAAACTTTAATTCCCTTAGTGGCCTGCTTGTCTCTCGAAATGCTGATGGAAATGGGAGTAATTTTCACAAGAAAATTGTTTTGAAAGTTAAATTCAGGGAAAAAAAAAGATTCTTAATTGTAGACTTTCAACTGACGTCATGAAAACAGTACTGAGATCTAAAGTTCTCACTTAGAATTTGATTGGTGCCAACTGTCCCTGCAGTCCCTCACAATCATAGGACATACTACCAGCTTTTTATTAGTTGGGGTACTGGGCAGTGCCTCATGAGAAGCCTGGGTCTGTTGAAAAACTCTTTCAGGGAGTGAGATTGAGGTGTTTGTCCTAGAAGTCTTGAGAAGCAACATCCTCACATTTCTGAAGGGATTTTTTTTTTTTTTTTTCAAATGAAATCTATTTTGGACTATTTTGGTGCAAAAAGTTACCAGTTCTCAATGAAAAACATGATTTTCATGGAAAAGCCTTGCCATAAGCCCATTTTTTCTATACCAGTTTTTCTAACTGGAATTTTTTTAGCCCAAGAAAAAATATGAAACCCGAAGTCCTAATTCTGCTGCTACTGATTTGCTGTTTAAAATCAAGAATTTAGTTTCTTTTCTGGCCCACTGACTGGGTGTGTGTGTGTGTGGGGGGGGGGGGGGGGGGGGGGGAGGGGAAGTGGCATAGAGATTTAACCCCTGATAGAACTTTGTATGTTTAAAATATTATACATATTTTTTTTTTTATGTTATTGTCTCTATTTGCTAATCCTTTGGGCCAAAATTATATTTGGAGTATGATCCAAAAATGCGAACAGGAAGATCACTTAGAAAAAACATTGTAACTAAAGTCTTTCATCGATATTATTAATACATCATGGGTGGTCTCTGAAAATTTAAAGGCAAGCTGAAAGCTTTGGCTCTCATAAAACATGTACAATGAGTATGTCTTCTGGTATATGTTTCATAAAGTTTTTGCCAGTTTTGAAAATGTTGCAACTTGCAAAAGAGCCTGAAGCTAGAAAGAATGTGCTAAGTAAAGAATACAGTGGAAATTCAGAGAAACTCACAGGAGAAGAAATCTGATCTTGGAGAGTTTTTTGGTAATCCAGTCTGAGAAGATGTATGAATACTCAAAGCTATATTTGATAGACATCCTAAAGTGAAATTCCACTGAGTAAAGAACAGGAAGAACTGATAGGAGAATAAACTCTTTTTTGTCACTTGCTGACCAAGTTTGTGTTGGTTCTGCTGAGCTGTTGTGGGGACGCTTTGTGACTGGGAAGGAGAAACTGCAGAGAGAGGCGGTCCTCCAGGAGCAAGGGATGGGAGAACTGGTTGCCCTGCTGAAAAGCAGATGGTATGACAAAACTGCAGACAATATCTTCATAAGTTTTACTCTTGAGTAGATTTATTGTTTCCATTTTTTAATAAGGATGCTCAATTTTCCTGAAAATTAACTTGTTTAATTTTTATCCTTCTGTTGCCATAAGAGAGATTTCAGGGGAACCTGGTTAGCCATAGGGGACTCTCTTAATGTGGGCAGGCGGACTTTGGAGTCCTGAGACCTTGAAGTGCCAGGCATGAGGAAGACTTGACAAATCTAGACCTGTGACCTAACAGGTGACAGTGGGGAGATTGCTTGTGACTGTTAAATGTGCACACTGTTGGCTTATGCTGGGAATAAACTTTGCTAATCACTAATGGAGATATTCTGTTTATAACCCTGGGCATGTTTTTTGTACTGATTATCATTTAGCCCAAGCTTTGGAATTTTGACTTAAATGAAAAATAAGTTCCACAGATATAATGAAAAATTGTTCCCTTCCATGTGCTTCTTGCAATGCCATACCAGGGGGAAATCCCTTCTAAAGGCAGAAGAGTTTGTGTCCAGGTATTATGAGGAATTTGTCCATTATTTAGTTATCAATGAGCAGGTTATACAAAAGAGTTGACTTATGTTATAATAATGCTGTAAGCACAGAAGACAATTATGTTATGGTTAAAGAATAGCCTCTCTGTAAAATTGGTGACATTGGTTATAAAGATTAGACTTTGGAGCCAGATGTTACTGATGCTATTTCATTCCAGTTGGTTGGATGACTGTAAGAGTCTTGAGTCTGATGTATTGACCATTGGATTTTAACTTCAGTGGCTTCAATGGAACAGAAGCTTCTTGCTGTATGAGAAACTTTCTTGCCATCCTAAGAGTTGCTTAATTTTGGCATACAGATGTCCCCCACCAATAAAGAAAAACTCCCTGTTTGATGCTGACTGCATTCTTCTACGGAACAAGAACAAGAGTGTTCCTGGCTAGAGTGATAGTCCTGATTATCAAAGGTTCCCATGTATTCATTTCTCTATCTGCAAACTGGTGTTATGATTCTCAGTTCTTCATAAACTCACCAGAAATGGGCCATCTGAAACTATTTGGATAGCAGACATCAAACTTAGAGGAAGCAGCCTTGGTCAATAGGTAATACTCTGTTCCTAACTCAGAACTAAATATCTCAGTAGTTGTTGGGAGTCAGATCAATTCAGGTTGTTAGGGGATACGGTACTGCAGAAACAGTCTGGATGAGTCGTAAAACTGAGATTACATAGCTCTGCCAGAGCAAAGTGTTAAAATGTCTCAAAAGGAGAAAATTCCAGCTCACTGACTTAAGGTCTACCTAACTAAAACTATAACTGCGTCTTTCTCCTTGTGCTCTGTACGCAATTGTTTGGTGCTGTCTTACTAAAATACTTTTTTTTTGCTCAATGTTGTCTGCTTCAGTGGTAACTGATGTGATTCCTGTACATGTCTGAAACTCCTTGAAACTCACTATGAGAGTTTAGCATGTAATCTAAAGTTAATTTAGATCACGGTTTTATGTATGTTTTCACTTCAAGAGGTAACCTCTTCTTTGTCATTGCAAAAACTCAAATTCAGACTTGATTTCTTTTCAGCTGGATCTGAACAGTGGCTTTTTTCCAGGTCCTCCTTAGCATCTTCTCTGCTAAGAGACAGTGATGTGCCATATTATGTGCATTATAGATACACTTCAGTGATTATCTCCTCTTGGAGTGCTTGTAGAGACCTCAACCAAGGAAGTCAACTGTAAGATAGGCAAATGGCTAGCAGTTTTACTGAGACAACCAGCTCATTTCACTGATTTCACATAGGTCATCATATAACTTTCAAAGCACCCACTGCCTTGGACTGGTTTTGAACTGTGTTGGTTTAGGGTGGAAATATTCCATATCCCGCTACTAATCCTCTGAGCCAGCTGGCTTTCCCTACTCCTCCCTGCCTTCCTGGTCATCATTTTTAAGGAAAATCAATTAAATACAGAAACTCAGCTTTGTGTTCTTTCACTTAGGTCCCCAGCATTCTGTGTTATGTCAGGGAACCTGTATAGAGTCTAGGAAAATGCAAAATCAAGAGACTGAAGATGTGAAGGTTGCTTTTCTTTCTAAACTGCAGTGAAAATGTTTAACTAGTAAAAATGTCTGAATATTACATGCTAATTAAACTTTCTCAGTGCTGCTTCAGTTCTGTTGTTCCTATCCAGACCTGCTGGGCTTTTTGGCTTCAAGGATTTCTTGGTTTTGTTTTTCATTTTTGTTAGTGTAGAAAGAATTGTGCTCTGCAGCTGACTGTGTGTAAAGCAAGATGTTAGCTCCCTTTGAATCTCATAGGGAGCATTTTCATCTGATGAGTCAGGAGCAATAAAAACTTGTCAAAGGATGTGGATGTCTATTCTTCGAGTGTAGTCTCAGTAAGGTTGACAGTCAGGGTATTTTTGATGAAAATAAAATTGCTGAAGAATTATTTAACGGTTGGGCTAAGATTCCTAGTGCTGACAAGTTCTTGCTGCGTTCAGCAGCCTTCAGTGTTGTCCTACCTCTTCAGCCCAGAATGTTACCATGTACTTGCAGAAACGCCAGTGGTGATTTCACTTCAGAGGTTATTCGTGGTTGTAATCTTTCCAGAGATGATCAGATTTCTGACAATACATACATGTGTATATTGAGTTTGAATGCTTATCCAGCCTTTTCTTCCTAATAAAGATCATGAAGCTGGCACTTAAAGTTATTTCAATATTATGGGTAGCTACATCCTTGAATATGGAGGTAGAAGAGGAACTGCAGAAGTGTAGAACAATATTATGGGAACTTGACATACTGTCTGGAAAACATGTCTGGAAAGCTTGTGGGTTTCCTTTTTACTCATGCCTCTGAATGGATCTCCTTTATTGCAATGCCAATAAATAATTTAAGCCATTTATATTAGACATTTGTGATCCTATCCATTAGGCTAGCTTTTTCTTTGTTATGCTGGTAGAAGTTTGCTTTTTATCTGAGATTTCTATGATGGCTAGAATTACTCTGCAACTATTAGTCTTCATTGGATGGATGCCCTGTGCCTTACCAATGCTTTTCTAACACCTGAGTAGAGCGCCCATAAGAGTCATGATCTTTAATGGAAGAGATGTGTGGTCTCATTGCCATGATACAGAAGTTAGGAAAGTGGTAGCTTGTTTGCAGATCTACTAAAGACTTTAGGAGTAGTCTTTAAGCTCTTTCTTTATCTGAAGCTCTGTACTTGCAAAAATGGTTATAGGATCTTGACCTCAAGTGAATAGGAAATGTTTCTGGAAAGAGACTTGCAAACTGTTCAAGAACACTCCCTTTTGAGAATCTCTTCTGGAATTTCTATCAGTGCAAAATACAAACTGTAATACTACTGATTTTGAAAAAAAAAATATTCATAAATATATTAATCTTCCAATATTTTGTTGCAACTATTTTTATACTTTTCCATTTGGTAACCTCTTAGATCAAGTGATAACAGTATCATCCCAAACATCAGGGCTTTTTGGTAGCTTGTTTTGTGAAAGTCCAACAGCAATGTTTCTGTACCACTGTCTTTCCCACCATCTTTCTTTAGCAGATAATAAATGATGGGGTTGTTCTAATTGTTTTTAACTTACCTAAAGCACAAATTCCGCCCGCATCTAAAGCAAAATCTCACTGTCCAATAAATGGTCTAATTTATGACAGATTTTATATTTCTTTCCAAACTACAATTTTACTGTTTTCCTCTCCTTCATACAGTGGAGCAATGCATGCATCTCTTATTTGTCTGTATATATCTATCAGGTTTGTTTCTGTTCTGTTTGTCATAGTTGTCGTCTCTGGAAACACTGGGAAAATCTATTCTGGGTCTGGAATGGTGAGGAAAGAGGAACTTTATTTGCTCTTCTGGGTGAGAGACAATGCATCAAAGTCGCGTTGTGACAATAAAAATGTGTTAGAATTCCCGGTGGCTCTAGCGATGTCTAAATATAGCTTAAAAGCCTATGCAAGATTTGTGGTGAGCTAATTAAAGACAGTATGGTGGAAAGAGCTAAAAAGCTGCCAATTCCAACTAGAAGAAGGTTATCTCGGCATTTACAGTGTTCTTTAGTACTCCCATTTACCCTGTAACTCTTAATTGCTGCAATTAGGGAATTATTTGAATTCCTAAAGACTTCCTTTAGGGCCTGACCTCCCTAAGCTTTGTGTAAGTGGATGGATCCTGGCACTTCACACAGCTTCCACAGGCTTATTGACAGTTCAATGTAAGTCCATTGCCATTTTCTCACTGGTTGGGCAAGTTCTGAGAGAGTGTTGCTGTGCTATCCTGATTTAAATGTGATTTTATATTCTCATAGAGAATCTCTTGTCTATTATACCTTTTAGATGTGTTGAAGTACAAATGTGCAATTTTCCTTCCAGCAAGCTCCTATCTAGAATATTTTCCTTGTTGTTTCTGTTAAGCACTTAGATCTTTATTTTTCACTGAGCAGTACAGTAGCAAAATGTGATCAGATCTGTGTCTTGGTAAATTGATTGCTGCAGTGCATTTGGATTTGAAGGAGGGGATATGAATGCAACTGTGATCCACCAGAGTCTTTCAAAGACTGAACACAAAGATTTTGAATCTCTAGTCAGCTTCTGTCATGGCATCAGTGTATGGAAACTTTACAGCTACCTTCAAGAGCAGAAACCTCCAAGTTTCCTTTGACTTTCATGGTTAAGTGCAATAAGATATGTTTAGGCTAGATATATGTATATATACATATATGTATTTAGATTGTTGGATAGCTGCTGAAATATTAAAGCCAGAATACCTAAGGATAGTAATTCTCTATTCAGGGCAATACGTGAATGAAAGAATAAATTAGGTAGGAATGAGAGGTTGTATTTCTATGCAGAGCTTCTCTGGTTACTACATTGGCTTCCATGGGCAAACAACAGACTTTTCTCACTCTGCAATTTCAGGTTTTTCTTGCATGTGATCAGAGTAGGAGTGAGCCACTTCCAGCTAGCTTTGTGAGGAGGCAGTGGGAAAAACTCCAGCCTGGCTTTAAGAAAGCATGCTGTAGTTCTGTCAGTTGTCATCAGCTTCCTTTCCTCTGATACCTACCCCACTCAGTCCTAGAAAGCCTTTTCCTGAATGCTTGATAGTCTGTTCTCTTTTAAGCAAATGCAAATGTTGTCAGAAGCACTGGAAAGGAGATGATCCTGTCTGTTGCCCTGATGGTCTGTTGGGTAAATGAAGGGAGTTCCACTGAAGTCACTGTGGCTTTGCTGATTTACATGCAAATAATTTGTTGACATATTTTCAGACTATTTCCACGTTGTGTCTGGAAATTAGAGTGATTAATGTCTCATATTTTCTGTTGATACGTGCTGACTTGACCTCTTCTGTTTGTTCTAGTTCTGCTAATCTACCCCCTGGAAGACTAAGTCATTGTAACAATTTCCTTTTCCTCTTTATTTCTCAGCTATAGCAATCACCAACAGCAAGGACATCTTTGTTAGGACTACGAAATATTTTAGCCCCAGTCTTTTCTTTTTTGTTTTTCCAGAAGCTGCTGATTCTTGTTGCTTCTTGTCTTGTTTCCTCTTCCCCACTTGTTTTACACCTGCCAAATCCCACTTCACATTATTGCCATGAAAAAGCAGAAAACATGCCTGTCCTCAAAATTACCAGTGTCTGCCTCCTTCATTTGATTGAGAAACTAAGGGCTTTCAGAATGCTGAAATGAATGGTGATTTTCTGTATGATGTGTGACTTCACTGGGTAGCACAGTTGCAATTGCTTGGCATGATATTCATCATGCTTAACTTTAGTGCCCAAAGAAGTGTCCCAGCTGACTTTTCTGTTCCTCTTAAGTCTGTGGAGAAAGGTACTTCCAAAGGAGGTTTGTATCCCATAGTAGGCTAAATCATCCTCAGGAGATGTCTTTCTCTTAAGCTAGAAAATCTAGGACCTCTCTCATCCCATGGGAGAGGGGAGAGAAAAGGGCACATGCCTGGGATTTCAAAGGTTGGAAAATCCTGTGAGAGCTCTTGCAATTGGAAATGAGTTAAAGGTCATAGGCAGGATCAGAATGCCCAGAGCATTCTGCTTTCCAGTATTGAAGTACCAAACTGAAGCACTTCATAATCTGGGGGAACATCTTTGTAAGATTTCCCTGAATACAAGAACTTATACTGCTCTGCACGTAGTCTTGCTTATAATAAAGATAGATGCAGGGGGAAATCACTCTGACTACACTCTGAAGTTATGGCATGTTATGGGTGCTGAATACTTGAGTCTCCCTGGTCTCCTCTGAGATACAGAAGGATTGCTGGCTCTCATGGCTACAGGGTGTTACTGTGCTTAGAGCATGCAGTGTGAATAATTGTGGGAAATTAGGAACAAAGAGCATTTGAACTTCTGATAAGCAGCTCAGCTATGCACCAAAATGTAAACATTTGGCAAAACTGTCTGGCACACAGTTCATATTTCAAAAGTTGAGTTACAATTTCTAAAAAGCTTAAGAGCTTTGTTCTCCAGTTCTTCCAACATCCTAAATGAATCTGTAAGGAATGGATTCCCTCTTCTAAAAACTTAGAAAAAACTTTGGAGTTTTTACTTTCATCTTTACTACAGTGAAGCGTTGGGATGTGTGAAACAAATGGAAATATACACAGTGTCCAGGTTAATGCTTACCATCTTGGCTGAAGACAATTTCCATAAAAAATTAAAATTAAAGTAAATACTAGCTGTCCAGGATCACTGGTCCTTATTCAAGTAAAACCACATGTAAAGCAATTTTACTAAGGTACACATGCATCAAGTCCTTGCTGTATTTCACTTGCAGAGATGGAGAAATGTCTACTCAATGTTTGTATGAAAAACTACAACACATTGGTTATGAGATATCAGTTATTTTCTACATGAGGAAGAACTAACAACTAAACAAAACAACCACGTAAAACAATCACGTCTGACTCTAGTGCATGGCAATTAGGAAAGTATGTACAGGAAAGATGTGGCAAATAAGCATAGGCAGCTTCAGCTCTGTCAGCACAAGGGATCTACCACCTTCTACAGGGCAGTGAGATGCAATAACTTTGAGCTGGGTTCATTTCTCTGTCTGTCTAACCTGAAACTCAAGGAAGAGACCTGAGGAGGAAATTTTGTGTGTGAATAGTGAATTTCCCTTTGCTATTTTCTTCAGATGATAGGAGATATCAATTTGACTTTGGTCCTGGGGTACCAAGAGCTTCCATAAATCTGCAAAATTGAATAGATACATAGAAGAATCTATATGCGGACTATATTTTGCTGCATTTTTTGGTAGTAGTTACGGGTTGGAATTCAGGGGAAATGTTACCAATATGAATAAAAGGCAGTGAAAACACAATGCAGCCTTATTTGTCCACTGATCTGGAAAGAACAGCATGAGACACAAACAGAGGGCTGCTGTCTAAATCTTCAGTGTATGCAAGCCGAAACTGGTGTGTAAAAGGCTAGGTGTGCCTGAAACTTCCACCCCTGCTAAGATGTGCCTCTCTTATTTTATTTTTATTTTATTTTATTTTATTTGGAAAATCTAGTAGGATCCTCTTGTGCTACAGATCCTTCTACTGGTGCTTAAATCTTTGAAGGGTCTGCCCAGTATAATTGAGATACAGAAGCAGATATCCACAAATAAGTCCAGATGTTTGAAGTGCTTATTTTTTCCTACTAGATACTTTCTTTTTGTCACAAACTTTCAATGTTTCGTGTAGAAGAGATTCAGAATAATAGCATATAGATGCTCTTGTACAGGTCATTATGTGCAATAAAAAAAAACCCTTTCTCCTCTAAATTGTTCTCTTGTTTGGGAAGTAGTTGTAAGTGGAACCCCAAATATTTAGCCAGTCTCAACTGATCAGCTCAGCAGCAGCATCCTCTGACCACAGCCCAGGCTCACGTTGTGGGACTGGCTACAGAAGCAAATTCCAGAAAATTAGTTTAGCATGTCAGTTCACCGTAGACTTCCAGACTTTGGGGGGAGGAATGAATGCAGACACAGTTCTTGTTCAGACCACGTGGATTCAAGACTGCCGTCTGATTTACACATACGCTGTGCTCAGAGGAGCTGCACAGGTGTATGTGAAGGCAGAAACCAGGCATGTTCGTGTTTGTTTTAAAAGCAGTGCAGATCTGGACTGTGCAGCCAGATCTGTGCTGCTCAGCCACATGCTTTATGTCCAACCAGTAGCTAACTTCATACCTGAGGCTAGATTACAGAATATGTTGTTAGTTCAAAGTACCTTTGTACTGCTGCCAAACAAGGAACAGGCTTGTTGCTTATTCTTCAAATCAAAAATATATTGTAAAAAGCAACATAACATGGAATTAGGGTTGCATGGTTTAAACATTAAACAGCAGAAGCAAAAGGAAAGATTTCTGCAGCAGTGTTAGCCCCAAGCCAGGCTATTTCTATTACTGTTTTTCCAGCTAGACATGCGGATTACTACTTGCACTTGCTCTTGATGAAATCAGCAGTGACATTTTTGTGTGGTGGCGGGCAAATGAAATCTTAAAATGGGCTAGTATGATCCAGTGCCAGCTTGTGACTGCAAACCTCACCAGTGCATCTGGTTTAAATCATAAAATGAGGAGTACTCTGTATGGCTGGACACATTGGCCACAGCTTGGTTTCCTTACGTGGACCAGACAGGAGGATAATGCCTTAATTGTAATGTATTAATGACTGTGAGCCTGAAGAATGTGTGCAGGTCTGGAAGCAAAAGAAACTGATTTTTAAGTAGAGAGAGAATTTGGAGGTATTGAAGCATGGTAAGCATGGCTCCTTGTTAACGATAGCTGCATCTTGAGCCCATGCCTGCCTGCTCTTGCTTTTTGAGCCAGATAGATGGGCTGACTCTGGCAACTAGTTTGATTTGATTCTGGCAAAAGCTAGGCTGGTTGGAAGAATCAACATCTGATTGTTCTTATGAACTTTCTTGGGTGTGAACAACTGAACTTCAGGGCTTCCAGAGAATTGAATTGTGCTTATATATGTTAAAAGAGCTGTCAGTGTCTCAGGTTGTGTTAAGTATGTTGGGCTTTTATCAGTGAATATCTGGCCTTGCTATGAATTATTTAACATGCTTCTGAGATGTATGGTCTGTAAATTGGTTTAAGAAGCTTGAGTTTGCAGATTGTTGATCTACCCCCAAGCCACTGCAGACAGTTAAGTATGCAGTCCTATAGATTGGCAGCCCTGTAGCTGCAGCTGAAATGGTCTTGAAAGCTGGTCAAGAAGAGCAAGAGCAAATAGCTACACTTGGCAAACACAGTCAAAGGCTTCACTTCACTCTTATTTGTGGATCTTATTCCAGGCTCTATGGGTCTGACAAACTCACAATTTAAAATTCCTGATTAACAGTCCAAGAAATCTTATTCTCTTCTCATTCTGCTCCACACTGCTTTATTTTTACTTGGAACAGATCTTTGTCTCCTGGGGAGGAAAAAGAAAAAAAAAAAAAACCTCTGGAAGAGTGATGGCTGTTCAGTTTGTGCAGTAGTTGCTGGCTTAGGGGCTAATACTGCAAGACTCCTATGTGGGCAATGTGAATGCCTTCAGAAAGTCAGCAGGCGTATCGTGGGCTTCACAGCTGCCCAGAGCAGCCCATGGTAGGAGTGGGTCTTTCTATCAAAAGTAAAATTCTTCTTCTAAAGCCTGGAGCTTCTCTGTGAAACCACTGTAAGATCATTTTCATGTGGTCCGAACATCTTCCTCTCATCATGTAGCTACCTCATCTGGTAGCATGAAACAAATGCATAACGGAAACTTCTACTCAAACAGCTGAGAGTGAGCAAAGTTAAGCTACTAAAAGTAGGGTGTCCTGTAATGGAAAATGTTATAGAGGTTGAAATAGATGTGGAGCTGCCACTGGTATGTAGAACTTTAAAGCCATGTGTGGCTTGTTTTTCTCTGCTACCTTGCACAAACTATTTGCCCCTGAGGTATTTTTACATGAAATCTTAAACTAAAAGTAGAAGTGTTGCTAGCTGGTTTTAAAAGAAATCAGTATAAACATATGTATCTTAATTGGGACCTTCCAGATTTTATGCTGAGCAAGAAATACTTCATACTCAGATTCGGCCAAAGGATTTTTTTTTTTTTTAATGGAGCAGTATGTAAATGGCAGCTCTGATTCCCTGACTTTGTTCAGTCAGTGCAATTACTCTCCAAGCCTCAGGATGGTCTCAATCCTTTTCGCCTCCAGAAATGTGTTAGACTTCACATGGCCCATTTTTCTGGACTAGCAATCTGCATTTTTTAACCTCTTTAGCTCTTGCCTATGAACTGCAAGAAAGAAGTGGGGAGGCAAAAGAGAAATAGTCCAGGGCTTAGGAACCTCTCAGACCCTTTCTGCCTTCCCCTCAGCAGCTCCACTGCTGGTTGATGTGTTGAGGGAGACAATGGCAGAGGAGCAGCTGTTAGGGAGGGAGAAGAGCTCCTGAGGTAGAGCAGAGGGGCTGAGTATTTTATTTGCCAGGGAACTCAAACAGGCTGTCAGCTGCCCTGACAGCCTGTCAGCTTCTCTTTCTCCTCTCCACCACAGATGACAATTTCTGTACAAAGTGCCACAATGGCCACTTCTTCAGTTCAGTTCTTTCTGGGAGTATTTATACTTTGTTTGAAGACTCTTAAAGGTTCCATTACTCTTCCAATTATGAAATGAAGAAGACAAGGGGCAAAGGACTTAAACCTTTTAAGCAATTACTTCCACATTGTGATATTACCCATAACCGAAATGAAAATTGAAGCCAGAGATTAAGATCCCAGCAATTGGTTTGATATGAAAAAGGGGAAAAAGCCTGTAAGATTTCATTGCTGCTTTTGTACTAACCCTTGCCAGAATGCAAACCTCCCCAAAATCTGCAAGAATGAAAGGATTTAGACATGTTTGAATGGTTACAACAGCAAGTAGGTTTTTCACAGAAACTGGAAGTGCAATATAAACTGAAGAAGAGTAAGAACAATGACCCACTTTAGCTAAAATGCACAAATTATAGGAGTGAGAAATACAGACAGTGCTTAATATCAAAGCTTTCCTAATTTTAGACTGCTGCACTGGGCAAGTGTGGCTTTTGTCCTCTGCCACTCTGTCTCTCTTGGGCTGAGCTCATCCCCTGAGTTCAGTGGAGTTTGAATTCCCTTTGTGGGTTTCACATCCCTATTGGTATGCTTCCTCTCTTAGATGGTTATTCTTCTCGATGTTATATATTCAAGGTAGTAAAGTAAGTCCAATACTTGATTCTTTGATGCAATGGGTAGCTGTGAAAGAGCTAGCAATGTTGGTATTAAAAGAAATAAGAAGAAATAACATCTAATTTTATTAATGGGATACATTCAAAATAATTAAAAGAAATGGTTTAGTTTCTGCAAAGTTAGATGGAAGCTGCATTTGGCTTCTTTTCTTTGCAACCTCAAAGTACAGAAACCTTATTTCCAGTTATAGAAGTCCAGAGGATGGGTCTCTGTAAGTCCCAGATGCTGCCCTGGAGAAACCTAGATTCGTAGAGGAGTCCTGCAAGCTCTGTGGTGTGCAACTATCACCTCTGTGCACAGTGGGGAGTGTTGTTGGGGCCTGTGTTGAATATAAACAGGCTTGAGTGTGACAGAGGAGGAACAAGGGCAGTGAGGGTGAAAAATAGTGTCTCGGATACAATAAAATTGAAGGTGTTTGGAGAGCTGATCTTTGCCTTTACTGGGCAGAATGCACCTTCCTTCTCTGTAAAAGGCAACAGAGTTTCGGTGTGGCCAATGTCTGTGTGGGAGACCACCTGAAAAGTCCAGTAAATCACACTCACTCATCAAAGTGAGTTTCAGAATGAGTCAGCTTGCAAATCTGCATTTGCTGTTGATTTAACGGGAGGAGGATATTGTGTCTAGAGAATTAATCTGTGTATTCTTAGTTGTCATGTTTGTGTGCATGTTTTATAAGAAGGGAGTTAAAACTGAAAGTAATCTCAGGAGACTCCCTGCACAGGGGGTCAGGGAAGACAAAAATCTAGCTTTCCCTTTGCTGAGGAATATTCTACACCTTCAGAAGAGGGAATATAAATGTCTTAAAACAGCAGGGAAAGAGTTCAGCCAGTTCCTCAGAGTTATAAAATCCTTCATCACTCACTACTGTCCCACTTGATTTACAGTGACTAAGGTGGGCCAGCCACACTCAAGCACTACGATAGCCAAATACATAACAATAAAAAGCTAAAAAAGTCATAAAAGTTTTACACAGAGGATGTGACCAGCATAAACAGCTCACAACATGTGTCTAACTCACAGAATAGGTGTCTGGGGCTGAGTGATCAGCATCTGTGGAGCAAGAAAATAGCTATTGTTTAAAAAAAATAAATCATACGCTACACTACACAATCTAAATGCATAATAGTTCTGACCCTGGTACCCCCCTCCGGTTTTGTGCTGGGTTCCAGCAGCAGATAACAATTTTGCACCAAAAACTTTGGAGCGTTTCCATTTTGGCAAAAGATGCTGTTTGGGGGAGACAAGCTGCGTTGCTACAGTACTGGGATGTGGGAGAGACTGGCTCAAGTCTCTGCTCCTCTGCTTCAGGACACGTTTTTTCTTGCAGGCTTCTCAAAGCTCATCAGAGCAGGGACTGGACTCGGCTCGTCTACACTGCAGGTCAGTACTGGGAGATGTTTTCTTCTGCTGTAGCAGAGAGGAAACCCAACAACATTAAATTGAAAATATCAATTTAAGCTTTGCTGAGTGAAGTGGTATGAGAATTGCCCTTTTGTGCACATTCCCACTGAAATATATCTCTAGCAAGCCTTCACCCCTTGGACACCCCTTGTTATGAAATAACTGTCAGTATGTTTGGGGAGCAGATAGACCTTTATGAGGGGATTAACATATAATGTTGGAGTAGTGGGGTTTACTTGGCTGAGCAAAGCCTGCTGGCTGGAGGATCTGCTGCTATTGTCTAGGCAGAAAATTTTGGTGTAAGTGTTTTTGTGAGCAAGTGGACTTTGCCTAGGCATGTGGTCTGAGGTACTTGGCACCTTGCTGAGGACTGCAGTGATCAAGGAAATGCGCCTGAGGCACAGCACTTCCTACATCTTTGTCTACAGTGCTGTGTTATTGCTGTCCTTGGTCTGGTTTGGGCTGAAAGGATCTCTCAGGTGTTTGCTGTATCCAGAGAGAGCCTGAAACAGAGAAGAAGCAGAAGTATACAATTTTAAGGGGTTTAGGTAAAGGCTCTGCACCTCTGGTGAAAGAGACAGAGTAGTTTAATAGTGATGAAGTCAGGAATGAAATATTTTAATGAGTAGAGCTCAAGTGTTTTAAAAAGGAGAGGATCTGGAAGTTGTCTGGTTTGATTTATTCCTATTGTATATGAGGTATAAAATATGCTATATTTGTCAGCATTTTCTTGTATCTACTGGCGACCCTATACAACGCCACACTATTGCTAGTTAGCTCTCATTAATTGAACTACAGCCTTAATGGACCTCCTCCATTGATGAGGATGCACATATAGCTGTTATACTGAGCTTCAGCAGCCCATTGACCTTTAAACTTGTTGGTCCTGGGTGTGATGTTCAGTTTAGTCGGGTCATGTGTGTGCATGGCCTTTCAGCAAGTTTTTGGGTTTCAGGATCTGTGGCTCCCTTCTGGGAAGCTATGGCTCTGTGTAGTTTCCTCAGATTTTGTACAATCTCATATTTATTCTTTGTGCAATCTCTGTATCTCTACTTTTGATCTTTCTTTTGGACTATCATTTGTCCTGGGGGGACTTCATGATGAATGGTGAAAGCAAGAAACATGGGTATTTTGCAAAGAAGCTTTCAAACCTCATGCATGCTGTATTCAGGGTCACAACTCTCAAGGGAAGCAGAAAATAGCAAGCACTGCTTTTCAAGCTTAGGTTCATTTTTCCTCCCATTGCTTGACTGTTTCCTGCAGAGAATCTGGGCTCCTTCTTTTCCTCCCTCTCCATCCTGATTTCTGATAGATTCTGCTCTTTCATGTAGTGGTTTCTCTTCCAACAGCTATTATAAGACTTTTTTTTTTTTTTTCCCTCGTCTCCCCTGGGGATTTATCATGCTTAGCCTGCACCTCTTCCTTTGGAGCTTTGCCGTTACTGAGTCAAGGGCCAGCAGATTCCTTGGGGTTGAAACAGAAGGACAACAGCTCTTGACAGCAGTGGTTGCTCTATCAAGACCTAATGACTGAGCCATCTACACCCATCATCTACCCTTGAATAAGTCCCAATGTGCACATTAACTCCTGTGCTTGTGCTGCATGCATGAGAGTAATATGACGGACAGAAGATCATTTAGTATCAGTGGGCTAGATGTCTTCCATAGCTGTAGCGGATTTTGTGAATATCTTTTTCATCCATGGACCATCTGGTCATCTTATATGCAAATTTAATATCCCTGGCTACCATACTAGCTAAACAAAGATTAGGAATGTTTCCTGTTGGTGAGAACCCTGATGCTTCTGTCTCCATAGGACGGTTGTTTGGGAATATTTACAGGCTATAAAGCCAGGGAAGGTAACAAAGAAGGATGAATGCTAACTCAGTCTAGAGAGTATATCTCTGGGTGTGCAGATGCATACAACCATGGTGTTAAGTTTGGGCAAGTTTTTTCCAAGAAACAAGTGAACCAAAACCAATTCCTGTGATGTTTTCTGGAAAGCAGTACTGTACATTAATTCCCACCGTTGTTTAGAAATAAGGAATGGGTAAATCTGCACATTATAACAGATGCGGGTAAGGCATTGCTGCGGTCATGTACCAAAGTCATTACTGAGTCAAAATACCATCTCATTCCTTGGCTATATACCAGGCCTGCCAGCTGTGTGCATATATAAGGGCTGCCCAGAGTTTGGATCTGAGTTTGTAGCAGTGAGGCAGAAAAGGGTGCTTAAAAAAGGTGCCCGGCTTTAAACTGGGAGGACTTGATGAAGCTGAGTGGAAGCCAAGCAGCATTGGAAATCGGAGTGGTTATTATTAGGGAACATTGTGAGAAAGTACTGTTTTTCAATACTTTTTTGATACTAATTTTAGTCAGAGGGAATAAAATATAGTGAAAAGGAACAGTCCTATAACAGCATAAAAATCAATGTAACAAGCCCAAGAAAATCTAATGATGCCAGGAAATACAGAGATGGATGACTGAACTATTCAAGTACCTGGATGAGCCTAAGAAACTATTTTTTGCCCTTATACATTCCTGCATTTAATATTCATGCATCATAGTTAAACAGAAGAAAGAAGCGGAAATCTTATGAGTTTCTTTGAGATTTCCTATAGGTTTCACATAGAAAATTTTAAGAGGAGAACATTATTTTTGATAAAAGTAGAATTAATGTAAAGACCATGGAAGGTGGACATTCTTAAAATATCTGTTATTAAAATGATTTTTTTTCTATTCAGGAAAAGGCCTCTCTGGTTTTGCCTTGTAACTGAGGGAAGCACAGCCATCTGGGTTGTTTTTGTTTTGTTTGTCTGTTTTCACCAGTCTCTCATATGATATATTCTGAAAGCTGCCAAACCCTCTCAAATCTTGGGTGGCCTGCGCCTGAAACAATAAGCTGTCCAATTTCCCATACTGTTGAACTATGTAGCCACCAATATATTTTTTCTCCTGATTGAATTTGGACAAAGATTGTAAAAGTCTTCTCTCCCTTGGAAAAAATGATTCAAAATGTCTTTTGCTAATCTTTCTGAGTATACAAAGCCCATGTCCATAAGCCAGAACTAGTACCACGTGACTCTTATAATCAATCATAACGAAGCTGGAAGATGAGTTGAAAAAGCAATTGAGAAATTGGTCACTGTACCAAAAATCTTAAGCTAAACATTTTTTTCTGGAAATTAGTACTTGCTTCTTCACATATCTTTTGTGATTTCAAAAAGAGGCTGTATTAGTAAATAATGAATGATTAATATTACTACAGAAGTTAAGATTTTTTTTTAATTTCAGTAACTTTTTTTTTACATATTTCTTAAATTTCATGGGAAAGTATTTCACAGGAATCAATTTTGTCATTTTGACTAAACATTATTGAAGAGATTTTGAAAGCAAGTGAAACACATTCTGGTATTTATTATTTAACTTTAAGAAGAAGTTCTTGGATGAATTTAGAAAGGATGTCATTGTCAAGCAAAGGTACTTCCAAAATTTCACATAATCAGAAATTTTCTTACTTCCAATTAAATAATGAACTCAAGTATATTCCTGAAATGGTGGAGTTTCCCATGAAACAGATGTCTGGGACTTTGACCAGCCCAGAGAAATGTTGGAATAGCATTTTGTCCTTTCATAGCATTGTGCAAGGATAATTTAATGCTCAGTGTGCCTCTTTGGTGTAGGTAGGGGCTGGAACAGCTTACCTCTGGTGAGAGGGAGAGTATGGCTTTTTTACTTGCATTTTCACTAGCTGGTATTTCACAACAGCTCTTCATGGTTTCAGACTGATGCTGAACACAACGAATGCCTGTGCGATTCTGCAGCTGAGTGCAGTGCAAACTGAGGAGTAAGCCCTGATTATATGGGCTGAGGAGAATAAGCAAATCTTCTCACTGTGATTTTAAGAGTTCCTGACATATACCGGAGTTCAGGGTGACAATATTTTGAAAGATAGAGCTATACATTCTGCTGTGTATAGCTATCAAATATGGAGTATTTTGAGACTTGCTCTGAACCCTAGAAATGGCAACCAAATGCGTAAACATTTCTAATCCATGATTTCTTGAAAGTCTCTTTAAAATCTAAGGTGACCTTAAACCAATCAACTGATACTTTTTTGCTTGTGGTGTGATAGCGTGTTAAGTTCTGGAAAAAGTCAAAGGCATGTGATACTTCTAATGAATGCAAACAATAGCTATTAGTTAGGAATGCACGCACGCATTCTGATGCTGAGAAGCAGCTCTGTCTCATGATGCGTGGATGTTTATCTCAATGGTTATAATATCATATGTGGTAGATCCTGGCAAGGAGGTCCCTTTTCTTTACCCTAAAGCATTTAACAGCAATGAAAAGACTTTTGTAACAGAAAGCGTAATTCTTTCCATATTTGTGCTTGAAGTTCATTGATTATTTTTTGTTTATGGAAGTTTTCTTTGTGGCTGAAAATAATAAAGATATTAACCATAAGCTGCTGGTGACTGGTTTACGTCATCGGGGCCTCAACTTGCAGCACTGGGAATCGCTCTTAATAGCGTGTGAGACTGAGCATTAGCAATGAGAAGAATGCGGTAATGGTGCTAGCTTAGTAAAGGTAGTGCATGATAATCCAGTTTCATGGAAGAATAAGTTATTTTCTTTATGAGAACTTAATGCTCAGCCAAAAATTCTTAAAGATGCTTTTCAGTCTTTCATAAGAAAAAGAGTGTTTTTTCAAAACTGTGTTTTTTGAGCTTTGTAGGGGTCCTAAGACCTCTATTTTGGTGAGTGAAGCTGCACTGAGATACTATGAACATGTATATCACACGGGCATCCCTGTGCTGATCTTTCGTGGTAGAACAAAAAACAGTGCTACAGAGCATGCATGATGACAAAGAACATGCTTTATGCCTATAGAAATCCTGTGACTTGCTTGCATTGCTATGTTCCTGTTGCTGTTGTTAAAGAAGATAAACAGTGCTTCCTTACAGGAGTTATTCAGGGTATCTGGAAATAATCTTTGTCTACTGTTACTGCTGCAAAAAGACATAGGAGCATTGCAGTGTTCCCTGACATTATATGGCTTGTCAGAGGAAGTGGTATCTGATGAGATACCATGACCTACAAAAGAAGAATTCCAGAAACCTGGTAGGAACATTACATTAGTATCACATTTCCATTCCTCCTTATGCAGAACTGGAGGAAGGTCACTATAAGCATTTAAAGAAGGGCTTGAAACATAAATTCAAAGGACTGAGTGGGAATTATTCTCCTAGCATAAGGTATTTTTAATTGATATCAATGCACTCCCATTACAGCTGATAGTGCTCACTTGCTGTGAATTAGTCTCAAAAGAACAATTAAGGGAAAAATTAGCTTGTTGTGATTTTCCTCTTTAAGAATAGGAAGAAAATATAGGACATTTGCACTGAGCGTGTGTATGTCAGTGTGTTGGGACTTGCCTAAAACTCCAGGAGTTCAGAGTGTGCCACAGAAGGTGAACCGGGGAAGGAAAGGGCCAAAGGGAAATTGAAGCCATTCAGGAGGTCAAATATTTTAATAAGTACTTGATGAATGCCGATTACAGAAGAGCCATAAGGTCACAAAGTAATTTTTCAGGTAAGCGTGACCCTTCCCTAGAGAATTAAACCTAGTACTTTCAATTTCACCATCTGACCAAGGGGCAGGCCAAAGTAGATTTGATACAAAGTGCTCAGAGCAAGCTACATTCTGCATCAACCCCAGTTTTAGGATAAACAGCGTCTATATGACTTGCATAGCAAAACATAGAGATTTGATCTCTTGGAAGCAAAGTCATTTTGAAGCCCAGAGAAACTGGAAACTAGAGCTGTGAGAAACATATGAGCTGTTGCTCCTCTTTCCTGTGTACTTCTGTAGTTACCTCATCATGTGTTGTGCCAGTGACTTAGCTTATATAGACAAATAGCATAGCTGTCTGCAGTTCAAAGCCCCAGCTGCCCTCCGATAGCTTCACCCTGAGAAATTCTGTCATGCTACTACGTCGATAGAGATGATTGAGACATAGTGGGAAAATTAGGGGGATAAGAATTGTAAAATGAAATGTAATTTCAAAATATACAGCAGGGAAGCTTCTGTATGGGTCCTATCTTTTTAAATTTCATATTTAATTTTAATTTAAATGAAGCTGCTACAGGAAATTGCCTGTCAGAGGACATTACCCAGCACTCTAAAAGGAAGTTGGGTGTGTCTAAATTTGGAGAAGAGCAACTGCTGTGCTGGATAGTTAGCAAAAAAGCCACAATCCCTCCATTCCACAGAAGGGGGCAAGGAAAGACGTTGCACTATTCCACTAAATGCTACCTCCTTGTCAGAAGCTCATGGTAAGTCTTGGACTTCCCAAGGATTTCATGTGTGGAGTCCTGCCTGTGCAAGAACATCTGTCTACCTGGGGGTCCCAGTGCACCAGTGCCCCCCACAGCTGTGTGCTGCGATGTAAACAGAGGGACTGCTTCATGGGAACCTGACTGAGATTGTCAGGCAATGTTGCAACAGGAGTCATTATTTTTGTGAGCCCTTTCACAGCTTTGGGACGAGATGGCTTGGCACTGTGTGTTGCTAGGTGAGTGTTAGGGACTCCTATATCCAATTTTCAAATTTGATCCCTGGTACTACATAAGCCATATATCTAATGTTTCTTCATTTTTTTCCTCTTCTCTTCTGCCCCCAATTCTTTCATTTCTTTTGAGGCAGATGTTGCAGTTCCTCTTCCCTCCACTGGAAAACCCAAGGGCAGGCGGAGGTTTTGGCTTAGCAAAATGCCTGGGACTGCTGTTGAAGCTGTCTGCTGTGCCTGCTCCTCTTTCCTATAGATTTCTTGTCAGCGGTGATGACAGAAAGTTGGCTTTCCCAAGGAAGTGGCAAAGGCTTGTTCAGTCCAGAGGGATTGTGTGGCTGGAAGATTGAGGGAGGGCTGTATTCTGGCTGACATGCGTAGCTCCTTCTACAGAACCACTGTGTTACTTTGGCATAGCTACGGTCGGCTCTACTTGGCTTCTAATTATGGCTCTGCCGTTGCATTGCACAGGCTAACAGGGTGTGATGTGGAGCACTAGAGATCTCACTTTAAACAAATTTGTTGGTTTTTATTTGTTCACTGGAGCTATTGCACATCTGTGCTCAGAGCATGGCACAAAGCCACAACTGGTCACTTCTGAGCTGGGACAGTGCAGCGCTACCACTCTGTATGAAATAGCAACTGGAGTGTGAAAATGGGGGCTTGGTGCTCTTGTACACCCTAGTCATCACGCTTTCATCCTGCTTAGTTCTGGGCCTGCTGCAGTATCTGACCAGTCTTCTGCTATTTTGCCACACACTTTGCTATGTTTTCTCCATGTCCTATACAGTGCCAGAGCTTCTTCCTGCCTAACGCATGCAGTCCTGCCTTGCACTCTTTCAGCTAGCTTGCTCTGCTGCTTGGAGTGAAGCTGCTAGCTGGCAGCCTCATGTGAGCTGCCTGGCACAGCAAGCCTTTCACTAGGAGGTCTCTTGACTCTTGACTCTGGACTGAGAAGAACTTCTGGTCTCCTTGGCTCTGCCAGACACTGCCTGTGTGATGGTATTGCATGTTGCTGAGACCCGGATCCACGGTGGACTGAAGTGCTCAAATGAGAGGGAACTTATGAATTGCATAAATAAGAGCTGAATGTCTGCATACCTGCATGGACCTAAGCTGGATTTACATGGATCCCTTCTGTACCTTGGTTCCTATCTATAAAAAGGGAGCAATATTCCTTCCTTGCTATTGTTCTTGTTTCTACCAGCTCGCAACCGAAGCCTGCTACAGTAGAGAAGCAGAGGTCTTTGTTCAGTAAGCGCTGCCTACAGCTGCCTGAGGTGCCTTGCTCTCTACCCTGGCTTGCCATCCCTAGGCACGTGGCTGTGGAGAAGTAGCTGAAAGTGCTGAACTCTGTTATAGCATCCAGAGCTGCACAGGAGACATGGGAGAAGATCAGTAGCACTGTTTGCAAACATGGGCATGTGTAGAACTGAAATGAAGCTTGCCCACTAACGTTGTTTTTCATTTGAGTCCAAGTTAATGACCGAGACCTAACCTTTGCTCATTGCCTGAACTAAACTGCTGAAGCTGAATAGTTTATTAGCATCAGAGCACAAAGGGCCTGGTTCTCACATTGCTGTAACAATGGGATACGTCAGAGAATATTGATTTTATTAGGCTGACACTTGGTTTACCCTAGTCTAGGCGAGAGGAGAACCAAGGCCAAGGAATATGCCTCACCCTCAAAAAGCCTGTACCAGCAGCTGTGCAATTTGTAGCTTGGTTGCAAAAGTAAATGATGGCACCATCTTTTCTGCCTGGAAAACAATACTCAAAATAAAGCCAATTTTACAAAGGAGGAGTATATACAGTGCAATTGTTTTTGAGCAGATGCACTGATTTTTCTCAAATCAAGATAGTTTGAGAATGCTCACAATTTTTCTGAATGCTGCTAATTCAATTGCACATAATTTTTCATTTCTGCCAATGGAAAACAGGGGTGTTTGGGGAAAAAGATACACATCTGTTGTTCATAGTTTGTGTGAGAGAAGTGGGCATGCCCTTCAGGAAAGGAGGTGTCCCTGAGGGCAGAGTTCTCTTACCATATGTTATACTGCAGAAAAAGTGTATAAATGTCCTACTTCCCAAAGCAATCCAGAAAAGCTCTCTTTTTTTTTTTTTTTTTTTTCCCCTTTCTACTCATAAGTAAAGGTGCTGTGAAGTGTCTGTTTTTTTGGGGGCACTGTGTACTTGTAGCTAGGCTTATTTTCTTATTGGAAATGTGCAGATATTCAATTTTCTTTGGAACATGGTCTACTATGCTGCTTATTTTGTTCTTTAATAAGGTAAAGTCACCGAGTCCATGATTAATTCTTCTTACTGTGGGTAAAACATTGCTTTCCAGAAGGTTTGGGATGCCTTTTTTGTTTTAATTATTCTTTTTTAGTATATAAATATGCTATGCTTGGCTAAACCAAGAGAAATAGAGTACGACACCGAGCACAAATGGGCAGATACACCACATCAAAATGAATGGGAATGAAACACAATTATATGCTTACTGTTACTATATCCCAGGGAGAAGGAGTGCTCTGGAAATTTTAGACTGATCCCTACTCTCAGGGTGCTGTGTGATACTCTTGTCATAGCTGGGGGCGGGGGGAGGGGATCTGCTGGGATATGGGCGGGGATCTGCTAACGTCCATGATGTGAATAGCCCTTTGGAGGGATCTGTCTCTTCCAATGGATACAAAAGACCACTACAGAGACTGGGGCTGGCATCTGTATTAAGAAAGACACACATGCCTCTTTTATCTACATACACTACAGACCTTGCTACTGTGTCTGAACAGCACTAAATTTTATTTCTGGCTGACTGACGTTGTATTGCACATAGCCCTGCATTTGAAGAGACACTCATATTCCTCTGCTCTCTTTTGTGGTAGCTTTTACACCCACTTTGAATGCACTAATGGCTTTGAACTGCTATGGATTGTGCTGTTCCAGGCCAAAAGATATCGCCTGAATCAGCATGTGTAACATTTTCCCTAAAAAGTTGCCTCTGCCTCTCTAACATAGAAGAAGCTTGTCTGTGCCCAGGAGGTAATCATAAGGATGACCAAATCCGCTCATGGTGTGTGGGCTTCTCCCTCACACACTTTGAAGCAGTCCCCCAGACAGACCTGCCAGCTGGGTGGCTTGCTCACAAATCTAAGCTTACTCACCTTCATGTCAGACACAGCTGTGAGCACTGCCATCTGGGCTCTATCCTCTGTATATAAGATTAGGCTGATTTCAGATGAGCTGTGGAAACAGCACAGCCACAACCTTGTTTTGAACTCATCTGCTGGGGCCAGGGGGACCCACACTATTCTCTATGTTATAAGGGGCTGTAAGAAAAAGGGCAAAGAGCCGAGCCCTGCTCTCCACCCTAGCCTAGAGTAAGAAAAGGGTTGTGAACTGGCCCGGGATGCACGGCACGTTTCCTGACCACTGCTCTCTTGTACCAGGGGAGGGAAAGAAAGCAAGGTCTGCTGGAGAGGGTGCCCCTGCCTATTGTACTGTGTTGACCAGGGCACAGACAGCGGCAACTATCGTGTCCATCTCAACTGCTCCTAGTGCTGACTGAACCTGTAGGCCATTTGTGCCCTTCTGGGGGCCAGAGGAGCCTGCCTGTTTGTGTCCATCTGTGCTAGGAAATAGGGTCAGTTACTCCTAGCACAGATCTCATTACTGCCTTCCTCCTAAAGAGAGTCCTGGTCTCCCAACCTAAACACTGAGCATCTGGGATAGTTACAGCATGGAAGCTCCTTCGTAAGGATTTCTGTCTTTGTGCTGTGAACATGAGATCAGTTTGATCCACTGTTATCTGTGGTGACCATCAAAACTAGATTTTAGGGATATGAGATAAGGCGCAAGCGGGCTGGGAACAGACTGAAGAATGGTCTTCTCCATGGCATGTTTGATGCTCCATTATGCATCTTGCTGTATTGTGGGAATGTGCAGGGGTGGGAATGTATTTCCTTTTCGTTTCTGGAGTTTAAAAAGGAAGCTGAGGATACTGCCAGTGATAGGGGCGGTTTGAGTCTCATTGCTACTCGGTAATGGTCACGTGTGCCAAGTCAAATGAAAAAATAAAAATAAAAAATATCAGGAAACTCCAAACCAAAAAGTGACTTCATGTTGAAAAGCAAAAAATTATCCCTCCCCAAATACCCCAAACACACTTCCCAGGCAGGGAGCACATCTCTCTCCTCACGGCTGCTTTGGGAAGAGGGCACTCAGAGGACTGGAGCAGCAATAATCCAAGTGACCCCCTTGGCCACTGCTGCCTGCAGAGCCCTGAGGGCGTTGCAGCACCAAAGCACAAGTTCTTCAGCGTGGCTGCATGCAGCAACAAGACCTGCCTCCCAGGGGATGATTTATAGTGCACTTTCTAGACCACAGACTTACCTCAGCTTTGGACTGTAAATTTCATAGGAAAAATTGATAAACCTTAGCCACAGTCTCAACAGAGATTTCCAGGTATTTCTAACGTGGTTCTTCTGAGAGAGTGACCGCACACCTGGCCTCCAGGAACGCTCTGACAGCCCGGTGCACACAAATGCTTTGGCTCTTATCACAAGCAGTCCCACCCTTGCCCCAAGTTATCGAGCTCCAGAGCTTAGCAATGAGCATTGCAGGGCCCTTACTTACGGTTATAAGGTATTGATATTAAAATTGTGTCTGTTTTGAGGCCTAATTTCTGCATGTACGATTTTTTTTTCCTGTGTCTTATATCTGCAATCATAAATCAGGAATTGGGTTATTCAGCCCCAAAAAGGTTTTCAGCCTTGTGCTATGACACAGAGCTTGATTGCCAGGGTCAAAGCAGAGGGGATAGGAAGCTGCGGCTAGAGTGGCAGTCTTGGTGATGAGGGCAAGGACTGCCATGGTAGTTCCCTAATTTCCTTCTACTAGGGGCTTAAGCATATTATAGCTATGTATTGGCAGCAGGCATCTGCAGGTTGCTCCTGGTCATAGGATGCAAAGGGACATCCACTAGAAATTTAACTCAGCATTCTTGGTGGCTTGGGTTTTCAGAAATATCTCCAGGAGAACTATGGTATCTGTGGGAGTTCACTGACTTGGAAGTTTTAAGTCTCTCTAGGTGACATTCAGCTCATCAAGAAGGATGCAAACTTTACTTTCTGTGATATAACTTCCCCAAAGCAAAATTGGTCTTTTTGCAGAATTTTAATGGAAAAGTGACCTAGAATACAAAGTTTGGGATGCTTTGACAAGGGAGCATCAAAACTCATGCCAAGTCCCTTTCAAAACACATTTTTTAATGGCTTTCAGCCATACGTGGCTTTTCAGCCGTACACTTACTAACTCCCTATTGTAGTGGGCACGGAGACTGCAGTAAGTGATGGACTGCAGGAACGAGAACTTTGGGGTACTTCTAGCATTCAGTTTTCTGTCCTGCCCATCAGCATTCCCAATAGATGTCTACTCTTTGGCCTGGATTTTTGAATGTGTTGCATTTTGAATACCTGGGAAACAGCAGGATCTAGTGTGGATTTGTTATTTCTTTCTAGACAATACCACTACCTCTTCTGATTTGGTCATTGATACATAAGCTAATAATTTCTGTAGTTAATAGCATGACAGAGACCAAAGATTTGGGTTGTTTAGTAAATAAACCAGTAAATCCTGCAAATTAAACTATATATGTTGTATATATTAGTGTTAATATTTAAAACCATCACAGTCACATCATGGGAGATATCTAGGATTCAACAGTTTCCAAAGTTTTTTTTTGTTTTTTTTTTTTTCTAAAGTGCTTTCTGAAAACATACAATTATTATTATTTATTTATTTTTTGCTTCATCTAATAAGGTTGTAAAATTTAAAATGGCACTAGAAAATTGGGATTGCTTGGTGTAATTCTGCACAGCTTTAGCTCTTTAAAGATATATTTTTTTCATGTTGTAAAGATTAGTTTACTGTCTGTGGACTAAATCTTTCTTGCATTACACATGTGACTAAATCCATGGGGCCCAGTGACCAGAAAAAAAGACCCAGAAAGGCATTAAAATAGTTTAGACCACTCAGCTGCAAAGTCATCTTATACATATTTTCCCCCAACTGGTTTTGTGTATATTATTGTCAAATATGAATCTGCAGAATATCCCTGATCTATAATCCTGATCCTGTCCTCTGGAGCAGTCAGCAGTTCTCTTTCAGCTTTACTTAGTGGCTGGTACATGTGTTAGGGTCTGTGCGCTGCAATAATTTTCGTATTTCTTTTTGCACTCTCTTAATTTATGTAGCTCATTTGTTTCCAGTATCAGACTATGTCTGTTCTTTCATTTCAAGCTGTCTGCATAATTTGGAAAGTTATCAATACTGTGTGATCCCTAAAGAAAAGAAAAGATAAAAAAGAATCTAAGCTTACTCTATCCATACTAGTGAAAGACAGTGAAAAGAATTGGCAGAATATGTAGAGGTATGGCTGTATTCTTGCAGTAAATGAACCTGTTTTAATGTATAGATAAATATAACTGTACGCCTAGAAAAGAAACCTCTTCATCTGACTGCCCGGACTTGCTAAGGGGCGCTGTCAAAGTTTTGAATCCCTTTTAAAGTTACTTTTCAGAACATGGATATTCTATATGTGACTTCTGTTGTGCTATTTGAAATGGAAACAGGCTGCGGAGCCTGCCAACTCATCTTTCGTGTGCCTTTCCCACTGGTGTCGCTCTTTCTGCAGAATCAAGCTTGCACAGTGGAGCATTTCTGTGTTCCCTTTTACATGTGGTGCTCGTTATAAAAATACAATGAAGTTTGGCTGTAGTGAAATTATTTATTTGATTTTTTTTCTTCTGGTGCAAAAAGTAAATATGTTTACCGTGTCCCTTTACATTCAGTGTATTTCCTTTTTTAAGCTCTGTTTGTGTTCAACAAGACAGCCTCTTTCTCCAAGATTAACATTTCTTATGATTGTTCCTGACAGAGGATTTACTTTCAGAGGCCCTGCTAAGGATAACCAAAAAAGGGCATGTAGCAAGACAGTTTTGGCAGCTTGCAAGAATTTTCGGAGCTTTTTAGGTCTTGGTTTTCTGATGAGTGGCTTCCTGAGCATGCCTAGGGAATGACAGGCATCTCTGCAGGCAGGCTGAACCCACCTTGGCTTGTGCGTAGTCATTGGCTGCCTATTAGAATAAATTGAGGACAATGCATACCGCTGCCTGCCAATTGTAAACATAAGGGATATGTATTCACTTAGCATTGACTTTTGGGAGGGGCCAAGGAAAGGCTGCAGTTTTATTGAATAGGGCTGTGTGTGAGGCTGCTGGTGTGCCTTTCTTGCTGCGCTCCTGCTCAAGCAGCCAGTTATTCATTTCCTTCCTACTAGCTGAAAACTTTGCACCTCAGAGGTAAGGGCTTACGATACGTGTTTGTTTGGGAGCGAGCCGGTCTGACTGCATTTGCATCGTGTCTAGAGATTAAGCAGCATGCGAAATATAACGAGTCGTGGAAATGGTCCGACGGTGTCGGATGCTCTTTTTCCTCTCCCCGTTGCCCCCCCTTTCCTGCTGTCCTTGGAGGGCCAGGGTGGGCAGAGGGCTACGAGCTCGCCCACCCCGGTGGACCCACCCGTACGTGGAGCTGTGGGGGCAAGGCTCTGGCTGCGGGGCAGGTTGGTGCCGGCTCCGTGTGCTGGTCCCACTGCGCATGGGGCAATAACCTGTCTGCCCTTCCTTTAACTTTTCTTTGTATATATATATACATATAAATATATAAAAGCATTGCAATAAAAAGGTCTTTGGCGTGGTAATAGCTGAGTTGCTTTTTATTTTGCAACTTAATACCTGGGCTTTGGGGGCAGCACGGCTGCAAAGGCAGTCTCGTGGTGTAACTGATACAGATACAGCAAAGCTCTGGTTAATGTAACTGATCTGATGCTTGCTGCTGCAGATGTCTGCCATGGCAGCCTTTCATAGAAATTTTGTTGACAATAGACAGCATCCGTTTTTGTTTTCAGCCTTCAACATGCACAGCCGCGTATTGCCAGAAAGTTTCTTGTGAAGTTGTCTTTCCTGTTAAAAGGGGGAGAAAAAATGTGCTTGGGTGGGACCGGAGCTCTTAAAAGTATCGCTCTGTGCTCGTGTCAGTCAGAGCGCTGCTCCAGAGGGCTGGCGCGCAGGCTCTCGTTTCCAGCTCCTTTGACATGCTCGGACAGCTTGAAAGTGTTGTGCAAGGCTGGCTGCTGCTAGCACGATATTCTGTGTAGCGGGGAATTTCTTGGGGAAAGAGCTGGGAAAATGAAAGGAGGGATGAAGTTAGCTGCAGAGGGAGACTTGGGAGAGACACACGTTGGCTGAACAAACAACCTCTGACCAGACCTGCAGTGCTAGAATCGATTATTCTCATATGTCATATTATGTGTTGTTTGGAAAAATGGGCAAGATAACTCTTTTAAAAGACTTCTTGTGGAATATTTATTTTCAGTGTGCAGTATTTATGCAATTTTGCCTAGCTGAAAGCTCTTTTCTTGCTAATAGGCATATAGCAGAACAATTTGTGAAAACAACCCATTCTCTCCTTGGCAGCAGCTCAAAGAAAATAAGGAGGCAGTATTTCTGTTGTGAAAACTGTGTATTTATTATAATTTGTCTATTTTAGATACCATACTGTGAGTGATTGTGCTTGTATGATTTGCCATCAAAGAACCCTGAGACCCTGCATGCATTCTTTCTCGGTCTCTTTAAACGTAGCACTAGGTTGCTATCCAAGGGTACACATCTGCAGACAAATTTCATACTTTTTCCTCCTGCCGTTGAGAGATGGGATGGGATCCTAAAACTACATACAACAAAACAGATGGGCTGTTTTGACCTAAATTACAAAGGGGGTGATGTTTCAAGGAAGTAAGTAGTCCATTTGCTTAATTAAGTTGCCTTTAAGGTGAAATGTTTCAAGATACTCAAAGAAGGTAACAGGTCTGCCTTTTTTGGGAGGCTTTCTTATAGGCTGGTATCCTTGCTGATAAAAAAACAAACAAAAAACCCCACAACCAACAACTGCACGTTAACATATTATCTAAATCATGAACAGGAGAAAAAAATCGCAATAATTTGTATTTCCTGAAAACTCCTCTTTGTTGCAGCATGCAATGGCAAGGGAATCAAATCCACGGCCTTCATTCACAGGATTAGTCTTGGTGAAATCAATACTATCACTAATGGATGCAGGAGCTGATGCGAGGAGAGCCTTGTGTAGTCTGAATACACTATGACAATGAGCAATGTAAGTGTGTATTAGGAGAACAAGGGATTTTCTGCAATTGCTACTTCAGATGCCCACAGCAGTATTCTGACACAGAGCAGCCTGAGAAGGGCGTAACTTCCCTTCTGCTTTTGTTTCTTGTGCAGCACTGATAGACAGCGCAATAGTGTCACTGGAAAATAAGTAATTTGAAAGGACAGAGGGCCTCTGATTTCCTCTGGCTACCAGTAGAGGGAAAATTAAAGTGTATTAAGATGGGAAGATGTCTTATTCCTTGAAGTCTCATTTGCAGGGCCATGCATGGCAGGGAGGCACACTGGTCATCATCCATCCATACCGATACAGGGTTAGGGATCTGCGCTGCCAGTTCCAGGTGGTGAGACTAGAAAGGTATGGCAAAGCTCTTTTTGCTGGCTGCCTTCCGGGAGGTTGCTTCTGTCATATGAAGAGATATGCTGTGAGGGTCTATGAAGAGCCTGGCTGGAAGTCCTCTGGGGTTCGCCCTTCCATGTGTGCAACCAGAGTGGCACAGCCTATGGGGCTGATCCCTGCAAAGCCAGGAACTGCAATACAGGAGCAGGGTGGAGGGTCCTGGGTTTGATGTGTTTGAACAAAAACCAAAATCAAACTCTGGGCAAAATAACTCCCACCACAAATGATGAACATCTATTGTCTGATGTGACTGGTTTTCCTGACTTTGGGTTGCTTGCACGGGTGGGAGGGAGCAATACAACTCATATTCTTCTGGTAATGCTGACACTGGTTCAGCTTTTTGTGTCCAACTGGGGTGAGTGTTAATCTGTGTTGTCACAGGTAAAAAACCAAAGTAATAATAATAAACAAAACCAAAAACTCCTCCTTGCGCTCATGGAGGCTTGAAATGCCACATGCCCTGGAGGGCTTTTGCTTCCCAAGGGGATCTGTTCCATTGCACAGAAGCGAGCCTCTGCTCCCTTCCTTCCTTCCTGCAGGACAAATAGGATTTGAATGCCCTGGAGCTGTCTAAAATACTCTGATTTCTCGGTAGCTGCTTACGTGAAACTGTTCCATTGGGCGCTCGAGTTCTAATTTCTATCAGAGATCAGTGGACTTGGTAACTCCTATCCGCTAAGGGGACAGCTTGGTACATTGATCACTGCATGTGAACCAAGAGGGACAGGAAACCATATATGCATAAGAAAGAGAGGGCCAGACAGCAGCATTAGCTGTCCATCTGCAGGGCTTGCCTGGACTCTCCTGGGTGTCCAAGAAAGCGCCAAAAAAGGTAACCAGCAGAACGTGAAGTGCAATCCTGCGAACCTTTCATTGCCTTTGAGGGGAGCGTTATGGGGTGTTTGCAGGACTGGGCTCCAGGTGTACAAAGCCTGAGGCAGACAGGCCTGTGACTGTGAAGAGTGGGAGTCTATCTTCAAAGCAGGTTTTCATTCTTTAAAAATTGTCTCCTGTTAGTAACTACCCCTTGGCAGCTTGTAACAGGAAAACTGCTTCCTTACTCGAGCGTGCACCTTCAGAAATACTCAGGTGCAAAGGCCAGCTTGTTGCTTCAGTTCATAGTTCCTGCATGGCCTAAAGCCTCAGGACCTGGTGAGAATGGATTTCGGGCACAGCTGTACTGGGAACAAGTCACCTGCATGCCAGTGCTTTCTCCTCTGGCGCTGGTGCCTTCTGGGAAGCTGTAGCTGTTGCATGCCTCCAAATGGTTCGTCAAGGATTTTGCTGGACCTGAAATTTGACTCAAAGGCATTTGAAGATCAGATTAGGTTTAACCTTTTGGGATGAAACACTGAGGTCATAGGACAGTTGAACTATGTAAGAATTTCTCTTTGCTTTTCCTAAAGCTCTTGCACAGTTTAGCTAGCCCTGTGGGGAAGGACACTCTGTACATTATAATTTGGGATCCCTCCCACCCCCAGGGGAGCTTGCTCCTACTTTTCTTGAAATGGATTAGATTAACTAGACACATTAGGGCATGTAACACTGTCAATTAGCTGCTAGCCCTGGTATGTTAGCTGTATGGTTTACATCCAATTAGGAAACTGCTGCTTATGTGTTTTTTTTCCCCCTTTGGAACTGTGCTTAGTGCTGATAAATGGTGTGGGGCTGGCAGCTTGGCTGCCAAGCAGATACCAGCAATAGCAGTGCAGGCTCTTCGACATCCCCTCTACCCAGGCATCACCAGTTGGCACCTCCTGATCAGAAAATCCTGCCTATAGGAGTGGTTATGGGGTTTGTGTTGAAGCCAGGGTAAAGTGCTCACAGGGTCTGTTCTGCTGACTCGTAGTAGCAAATAACTGAGGAAGTGGGGGGAAGAGAGAAAGGAAAAAGAAGGCCAGATCTTAAACTGCTGCAGTCATTTCTCCTTTGATTTTTTTTTTCCTGTGGTCATAAATACCTGGTGAGTCATTTAATGGCTGTGTCTGTTTCTTTGTCTTCAAGTGCAGAATAATCCATGCCATTTTGTATTTAGCCCATGTGGCTACTGAGGCTTAATTCATTAGTGCTCCTAAAGAGTTTGTAATCTTGAAATGCCAAGTTTAAGCACTGGCCTTATTTTTGATTGATTTCTGTTTTGATTGATTGAGAAACCTTATTTTTGATTTATTTTCTGGCAAGAATGTACAACTTTTGGTTTGTTTGCACAGTTATATATTCCACTAGAATTTAACTGTTTTTCTAGATTGTGGACGTAAAAACCCAGAAGCGCAGCGAATGAGGTGGAAAACAGGGCAGGCTCAGCACGGTGACTGAGCTGAAACGCCTGGATGGGATTTCTCGGGTGCTCGCAGATTTAACTGCACTTGCTGCACCTAAGGGAGCATCCTGTGAAGCTGTTGTGTGGGTACCAAAACTGCAGGATGACAGCTTTTACCTCCAGCCCTGCCACAGTGTCACAAGAGTGGAAGAGAAACTACTGACCAAGCTGGCAAAGCTTATCTGCTTGTCTGGTTTCTTGCTGATGGGAACATTTCAAGTTGTAACTCCTGGGGCCAGGCCAGGCTGCAGTGGGGAAAATATTAGGGAAAGATTTCAGGCAATGGAAACATCATTACATGTTTTCCACACCCTCTTGTGTACAGAATACAAATAACGAGCATTTCCCTTGGGACTTGCTGTGGAGGGTGTGAAGCAAAGTGGAACCCACCCGTTTGCACATTTTCTGGTTTATGTCCTTAAATGGGAAAAAAAATCTTTGGAATTTAGCTCATAGAAGGGTTATAAATAGATTAGTGGAGATAAAGTTTTGCTGTAAATGCTCTGGTTTTGGGTGTATTCAGAAGAGTAACTCTGTAGGCCAGCTGATAAGAAAAAGGCAGCTATTGATAGCCACAGCAGGACGCCGTGTGGGCACCCTCCACACTTCTTCCTCCAAGTGTGCGGAGACCCAAGGGGCACAGCAATCTCTGGGTGCACTTCCAGAAGCTGAGTAACTCGGGATGAGGGAGAACTGGCATTGCAAGGTGCATGGTGTGTCGGAAGCTCGCTTCACCTCCCGCTGTGGGGCCAGGCGGCCACTGGCTGCGGTGCTGCTGCAGGGGCCAAACCCCGGGACTGGCGCAAGTCAGCTTCAAAGGGAGCTTTGCCCATGTGGAGGAGCCTGTGATCAGGCCCTTGTTTGTTTCTTATTTGCAGGGCTTTGATGTTCCCTTGTCTGTCTGTGACTGCCACAGGGCATGTTACTAGCCTTTTCCCACTTCATTCTTTTCTTTGACAGTGAGCTCTCTACTGGTGAAATGGTCCTCCTCCTGTCCCCGTTTTCTTCCTGAGCCACAGTGTTCACCCTGGTAAAACCTCTCTCTGATCCCAGAAGCTCAGGCAGGACCTCGTTTAATTCCTCACTGTTCCAGAAGACCTAGCAGTGCTTGTCTGATAGCCTGGGTCATCACCATCTAATACAAGCACTTGTGTCAAGAACAATTTTGCTTGGTCTTGTGGGATCAGCTGCAGATGGAGTAAAAGCTAAGGATTTTCTGTCTGCGTCTTCTTTTTGTGCTAAAGTAATGACCTGGTGATAACCTGCTTTCTCTCAGCAGTTTCAAAAGCCAGGGGGAGAATTTGGCTTCATTCCTGTCTAGTTAAAGACTCATAGGTTTGGGAAAGAATTTCCTCGGGCTTGGATGCAAGCTGTGGAAATGGAAGCAAGCTGGGTTAGCTCGGAGACGTGGGGAAGTTTGGTCAGCTCCTGTTTACCTGCAGAGCTGATCCCCTCTGTTGCGGGTGCTGTAGGATGCCTCTGGCAGAGGTCAGCATCCTGCACGGAGGGCTGTGGTGCGCTGCACCTCTGCGGCCTGAGGGCAGGAGAGGGTTTGCTGCTTGGCAGGGCTTTGGGAACAGCACGGCCCTATATGCACAGCCACACCCTGCTATGGAAACAGGGGGCTTCATCATTCGGATGTCTGATAAGCTGCAGCTGTTACTTTGCCACTTCAAACAAAACTGGATTATAAAGACTGAAGTGCAGCATTTTAATTGCTGTAAATACGAATAAGAGTGTTTAGGCAATCCAGATGACAGAGCTAAGCATTTCTGCGGCTAATGTATATTACACTGACAAAAGCAGGCCTGCTGAAGATTTCCCTCCCGCTACCGTCACTAACTTACCACACGAATTGAATTGTCTGAGGTCTGCTGTCACTGTGCCGGTGAAAATGAGGGAGAAGTTTTAACCTGGGCATTGGTTGGCCTGAATCTGACAGTGCTGTCGGCAGCTGTATGGTGAGGTAAACCATACAGTTAGTTTTAAACATATATATATATATATATATATATATATATATATGTACCGGGACTGATCTCAGTTATTGCAGTGTAAATCTGTTTGATTTCCTAGAGTTTCTCAGAATTCAGAGGGCTGCTTGGTATCAGAAACCAGCCCTTTTTGTTTTGCTTTCTATGCATCCCCTGAAGGCCGCTAGCAGCAGGAAATTAGGTCAGGATTGCAGTAACAAGCATTCATTGGGAATTGATATTTCATACAAGAGAGGGCACTGCAAAACCAGCAAGCCAGTAAAATTCCACTTCTCGTTTGCTCCCTGGTGATTAAAAGGCCTTGCTGTAAATGGGGAAGGCCAGAGCTTCATTCACTTCAGCCACAATAGTAAATGGCTTATTCACTGGACACAGTATGCAAGCAAATAGCATGGGTTTGGGACAATAAAAGGGAAAAGCAGCAACTTTTGCTTGCAGTTTGTTTTCAGTTTTCTCCACTGTGGGTTATTAAAATGCTCTGTGACTATTTTTTTGTTCCTTTATTTAGATCTATGTAAATGGCAGTCAATTTGTTTTGCTACTTAACCCTCACTCCATAAAACCAGACACACCAGCCTATTTCCTCTCCTTCCCCCTAAACAACCCAAACAAGAAAAAGACATTTCCTCTACCAGTATAAATAAATGTAGCTCCTCTGTCTTCAGCGTATCTGTTGTTGGTTTATATGACTGCAGCCTGGGGTTAGCAGACAAAATTTTATTCTCACCCCAGGTATAAAACACTAACTTTAAGAAAAGCAATGATTAAATGCTGGTATTTCCGAAACAGTAATGGGACCATGGGAGTGAAGCAAATAGGAAACGTGTGTGCATGAATAGGGATGAGTTTTGGGGGAGGGCAGGACCAGCGTGCTTTGGATGGGAAAGAGCACAGGGGAGCAAGGCTGTGCACACCCGTCAGGGATTTTCCTTCCACCGCATCGGTTCCTGCAGTGAAACCCTGTGCAGATGACATTAAGATGTGAAGTCATTACAACACAGTTGTGTTTACATTCTTGCTTTTCAGTTTATTTCTTTGGGGTTCGGTACTTTCTCTGCCATCAAAATCACAGGGAGAAAATCATCAGTCTATTTGCATTTTATTTCCTAAGGAGAAAAACAGTTAAGTGACTGCAGCAATGGAGCTATGTAGGGTTCCCTCCTTGCTGGACATTTTCCTGAGGCTTTTATTTGTCACGTGCCTTAGAAATATTATGTCATATTGGTAGGTTTAGAGGTTATAGATGGGGTCCTTTAAGCTGCTGTCATTTTGATGTAAGCCCAGAAGGGCTGATTGATTAGTCTGATCTCCCAGACCCCATGCATCATTGCACATCATCCAGTTACTTGTTTTGAGGCCACTTAAGCTGATGTGGTTAAAATCATAATTGGCTCCTCGAATGATTCTAGTTGATCCCCGGACAGGTGGCTGGATTTGAATCCAGTCTTCCGCTCCTCCAAAAAGTTATCGTGCCTCCCAGGATGGACAACAGCCCTGTGACAGGCGTGTGGTTCAGCTTCTTGTTTTGACACACATTTGGACCTCTGCAATTTCCAACAGGAGTAACTGGTAATATGGATTTTTGTCAGTGTCAATAAAGCAGACCTTCTTGCAAGTGACCAGCTATTGGGTGATACTGGGTTTACCCCTGCAGTTTAGGTTAGGTATTGACTGGCAGCTTTCCAGTGGTTTGGCTTCTCATTGCCAGTGGCTTTTTGACACATCACTGCTTCTGTTTCCTAGTGTTAAGGAGAATTGACCTTTCTTTTTGGTGGTCCCTTATGACAGTTGCTGATACCTTCATTTACTGAGAAGAGTTTTTTTTTTTTATTATTCTTTTTGGCTTGGTTTGCTTTCATTTATTACTTTAATGGTGAAACCAGCACCTTCAGCTTCACCTGAAGGCACAAGATCTTTTGCATCAAAAAGCAGTAGGGTGTAAATTAGGCCCACTTTGAAATGGTGTTACTTTTCCTCTCTGGATGGCAGTACTTCTGAGGTGACATCATCTGACCACTGTCATGAAGCTGGGCTAAGACTGATGCCCATGGAGGAACCGTAATGTGGCCAAGACAAGTGCTTTCAGGTTCTGACAGCCCACTAAAGTGACAGTGATGCACGTGTCTGCTTCTGTTTTCTGGCTATTGAAAGGATCAGGAAGAGCCAATTTGGAGACCAAAATAGCTAGATATTTAGCCTCCTCACTGTTTAAATCCTGGATGGAGAAAAATGTAGAAGCTTTGTATCTTCTCCTTAAATGCTGTCTGGAACCTTTGGAAAAAGCTCCTGAATAATAAGCAAATTGAGAGCAATAAGTATTCTTGCATGGTTGAAGAAACTTTTTGTTTCTTCTAGTTTTAGTATCCTCAGTCTTCCTGAGCCCAAATGTAAGATGCTTTGATTTCCTTTTTCCTCTTAGAAGAGTCCTCCTTAGATTCAGTATACAGAAAACCTAATATTAACGAGGGGGGAGGGAATAATGGTACTTTTATCTTCTGTATCAGATATCTGATAAAGATCAGTTTATCTTAGTAAGAAATGAAAGGAGTTTACTATCTGTGTAAGAAATATGTTTAGTTATAACAAACAGATTGAAGTGGTGGCAGACAGTGAATCTGACTTATATGACAAAATACAGCTATACAGTCCTGAAAGTCTGGAGACTGGCTTGATGAACTGGAAAAAACATTATAATCTGAACACTTTATTTCTGTCTCTCCTGTGACCCTTCAAAGCAATGGAAAGGCACTGATGGAAAGACTGTTGGCATTAGCAGGCATAGAAATGGTTTCATTGATTTTGGTTCAGTGCTTAAAGGTCGCTGAGGTTGAATTTAAATCTTTACGTTCGAGGTTTTTTCCCCATTTTAGAATTAAATACCAGAGGCTATAGGCATAGCCTGAAAACCTGGGAAAGACATATTAGGTCATCTTGTCCCTTTCCTCTAGGCAGTGCAGGATGACTCCCTAAAGCATATTCACACGTGTTTTGTCCATAAACACCTCTGTTTATTAACAAAATACAATAAGCTGTAGTTTTTCAGTGAGGATTGGGATATTTTGCTGCACTTTCTAGTTTTTAGCAGGGGGAAATAGCTATCATTCTAAAATGTGTTTCTTGGCCTATGGATATTGCTTATGTGAATTCAAGCAAAAAAATGTCTAATGAATGGAAACTTGTAGAAGAGTTAACGGCAGCTGGTTTTATTATGGACCATGGCTCTGACATGATCTCACGCTAGTTTAATACAAGTGTTACCTCACTGACTTCAATGGAACAGTTTTTCATTTGCAAGGGAGTAAATGAGGCCCAAATCAGTCAGACACCTAGGGAGACTCTCTGGGAGAGGGTTTTAGTTTGGGGAATGTACTTTACGTACATATAAAATATATGGGCATATCTGGACATCTCAGTAAATGCATCAGGCCACCTGTGAGAAAAGGGCCAAATTCTGCTTTGAATAGCACCTGTGTAAATCCAAAACGAAACTAATGGATCGCTTGCCAGGGAGAGCCAGAGAAGTATCTAATTTTTCTGAGTGCTGGGCCGAGTTTCCTTCTGAGTGTATTTCTGGTGTTTCCTCGATGAGATGGGTGGGAAATATGGCAGAGTAAGACTGTTCTGCAGCTTCAGTATTTTTGCTTCTTAATTTCAACCATATCAAATTAAAAGAGAAGCTGTGTTGACTATTGTGAAGCAAGCTCAGACAAAAGCACCACATGTGCAGCTATTCTGCCTTGAAACTATCAAAGCAAGCAGGGAAATAAGAACCATGTATTTTAGTCAAACCTCTCTTCTGAGTTGCACAATAATACGTCTTCCTTGCTCTGCCTTCAGCTTAGCTGAATCTTGCAAAACTCTAGCAAGGCTGTTGTGCTCTGTTGGAAGTGCAGCTCTGGGCTCAAAAAGGGAGAAGAGCTTCAAAACTTCCTAAAGTCCACCAGAGTTGTTACTTTACAAGCTGCAGCAGCAGTCTGCAACTGTGAGATGAGCTTTGCATTTACACCGTGTATGAGGAAACTGAGATGGAGAAGTGACAGGCATTGATTAAGAATAGAGAAAGGCCGGGGAAAGAGGCTGTGTGTTCATGGCTTCTTGCTGCTTGTGTCTTGGTGGTCCTGCTCCTTTCTCTCCAGCACAGCAGCACCTGAGCTACAGGCTTGTGTGGAACCAAGGTCTGCAGCCTCTTTGGTGCAAGCTTTGAAATGTGTTTTAGGGTTTGACTTTAACACAGCTCCCTGGATTTTACTAGGATTTCCCAGCAGTATAAACACTGGTTTCGGATGCTTTTTGCTTTGCTCAGCCTTTGAAATGGTGAAGTTTACAGGTGTGCGATAGAAATATTCATTGTAATGTGGTTTGCAGTTTGACTTGGGGCACTCCTGCTGACGGGGGGAAAACACTTTAAGACTATGGAGTTATATAGTGTTAATTCATTTTTATTTTACTGAAGATCTCGAAGGAAAGCAGAATAATGATAACTAAGCTTGATCTATTGGCCAAAACTGAGAGGGAGAAAGCAGTAAAGTACGTGCAATGTTTTAAATGGTCCTATCCATCCGCTTGTTTAAAAGGGAACTCTTATGGAGAGTGGTTACAAGTTTTTTCTCAGTCTGTTACAGGGTTCTTGCTGTTCACTGTCTGAGCCAAAGCTAATTATATTGTCCACAAAAAAGCACAGCAGAAGCTAGCATCCCTGTGGTTTATACACAGGCTAATTATTCCCAGTGGTGATGCAGAAGTGTGCCCCCACGGAATTGGTCTCAGGGTGCCAGTTTATTTCCTGTATGATACCGTTGTGCCATGGGACAGAAGTGACTTCTAGCTGCAAGGCTCTGCCAGATTCATCATGGTAAGTGTAAAGTAGAGGCCCAGTTACTTAGAAGATTTCTGATGAGCTTTTTAGTCCTCTCTGGACCTTTCTCCTGAGCAAATTAGATGCTGTTAAGATAAATTTGTCTGGTAATAGCACACACAGGTTTTCTTCTGCTTGCTTTGTATGTTTCTGTCCTTGAAAAACCCAAAACAAACAGAATCACAGAATATCCTGAATTTGAAGGGATCCACAAGAATCATAGAGTCTAGCTCCTGGGTCTGCACAGGATCACTCAAAAATCAGACCATATTCTATCAGAGCATATGCTAAACGCCATATTCTATTGCTATTTCAATACTGTCTTTAGCTGAACAGAGCTTGCCAAGTCCAGCCTGACCTGTATACACAGAATAATACTGTGCACACTGTAGGTACCTTCAAGTAAAAATGGCCCAGGTTATGTGGAACATCAATGGTCAGAGGCACAGACCAGGACTTCTGACACCTACATCAAGATGCACAGGTCTAAACTATACTCTCATCTGAAGGCATACTCATAAGCCTACTATTTACCTACTTTTTTTTTTTCTCTTAGCTCCTGGGACTATTTAATGGGACTGGCATATGACTGAAAAGGAAGAGATAAGTAAATAGGCAAATTTTTCTGTGAAGCATGATTAGAATTTAAGAACACCTTAGACAAACTTTAGAGACATTAAAGTGAAAGAAAGAAAAAATAATAAAGCTCAAGGTATTGAATACAGGTTTATCTACCGAACATTCTCCTGTGTGAAGGTTTTTATTGGCAAAAGACCTAGCTAGATGTGGTCTAGTGACTTGGATGTTATGAGGTGACGCCTTTTATTAGAAGCTGAATTCCCTCTTTGCTACTTAAATACAAGGTTAGTATGCAGTGTTATGGTATTCCGCCCAAAGTAGTCTGGCCACCCTTGATCAGTTTTGTTTTTGATCAGTAAAAATGCATGGCAAGAGATGTTGAACCACGTGGTATTTGCTGCTGCCAGGGATACTAAGATGGTCAACATCTGTGGAGTTCTATTACTACTACACTTTTTGTATTGGACTACTTTTACCATTTTTTTAACATAATATCATGGAGGTATTCTTAGAAAATGGGCAATAGTCTGAATGGACTGTGTGTATCTGTTGTGCTGGTTTCAGAAAGCAAAGGTGGTGTAAAGTCTTAAAACGGGACTTCAGCAAAGAAATAACTGTGGGAGGGGAGAGAGCAGAAGCTCTGACAGATGGTGTTACATCCATTTGTGCCATATCTAAAAGTGTCGCTTTAGCTGAAGTGGGTGTCAGGAACGAACAATTATGATTCCATGTTGAAACATGTCTGCAGCAGAGAAGGACAGTAGGGTACATGGAAGCAGCTGTGTTCCTCATACAGCATTGGTGCTGCTTGCTCCACTGGGAGTATAAACATATCTCTGAAATATCAGAAAGAAAAGCTTTATGTGCAACATGTGACTGCATTTATACAGGTGCAACTGGCCTCAACTGAAGGGCTGTTTTGATGAGAGACGAAATGTCTCATTTATATCATTGATATAAATTACTTCTTGACATTTACATGAGTGGTAGAAAACAAACACACTCCACTTCTGTTGGCATTCTTGTTGTGTGCATAAAAGAAGACCTGTCCTCCTTACCCATATGCATTTTCTGTAAGGATATAATGCCCCTATTCAGTATTCATAAAGAAGGTAGCGGCTACCCAGCTTGGCTGCTTGATGAAGAGGCAGTTGCAGAATTCCACCCAGCTGAAATCACTGATTTTTGCGAATGGAAATTGTTTATACATTTTTCTTCATTAAAAAGAAATGCAATTAGTGGTTTACAATGTTTATGTGGATAGCATCAGCTGAATCTTGTTCCAATCCATTGCATGCTCTTTTAACATGACCTACAATACACATCATGCAAAAATCTGTCTGGGATGTCCAAAGTTAAGTGCAAATTCCCAATGCAAATATAAAGTTTTGCCAAGCCGAATTAAGCTCCTTAGGTGGTATCAGGAAGGGCTTTGTTGGATTGTTTATTTTTTTCAGGGGGCAGGGATGGGAGAGACTATAAATAGAAATAAGATGCTATTTTGCAACTCTGAAGGATTCAGTCTTGAATTAGACTGTTATATTAAATCTAAAGACTGAAATTAAATCCCTGCCCAACATTCACTTTTTTGATTTAGTGATCTCTAGAAAGGGAACCAGCTGCACTCTCAACAAATTGTAAGGAGAAGGCAAGGGTGTCAAGACAAAACTTTGGGGTGTACAGCGGCACTAAGAGCATCAGGTCTCAAGCAGATCAGTTTGTACAACACCGAGTCCAACTGTTACACCAAATTGCTTGCTGTGTTACCGGATTGCTTTATTTTGTATGTGTTTTGTTTCATGTCAGCTTTAGTGGTCAAATATTACTTCTGGTTTAATAATATCACAGCAGTATAAAGCTTCTGGACAATTTATTTAAATAGGTGTTATTGGGCAATTGTACTGTAGCGTTTTACTGCTGATTGCATTTGAAACCCTAGCAATCTCAGGCAAGGTTTATCATGGCTGAAGCTTATTTCCCTCCAGTATCTCTGATACTACAGAATACATCTTTGGAAGTGACGCAAAATAAGCAATTGTTTCCCCTATTCATCAAGATTAAAACAAGCCCTTGTGTTTAGTAGAGTATTAAAGTAAGAGTTTAATAGGAAAAAATAAAAAATAAAGGCAGTTCTGAAAATTCCCAGCAAATTGTTCAGGGGCAATGCATACAGTCAGTTAAATGCCTTCTTGGAGGTATTGCACATCAGAAGTGGTAGCTCCTGTCCTATTTATACTCAGAAGCATGGTATTTCCAACAGCCTTTGGAAGAAACCATTCCAATATTGGGGTGTCCCGTGACACATGCACAATAAAATCTGAGTTGCCCCGATATGATGTTTTCAGGAACTTTCAAGTGTCAGAGTTTTGATTGTAAGTTACTCGCTCTCACAGAGGAACAGTTGTTTGCTGGCTCTTGTGGACATTTTCATCAATGTCAGTTTAATTCTATTTCAGTATTTCTTCTACTGACATCTGATGCAGACTGACCAAAGAAACATGTGCCTGGCTTTGATTTTTACCCATTTGCATGTGCCCAGTTGCTTAGGGTGCCTGGTTTGTAGTTGTGCTCACCTCTGGTGACTGAGGGGAAGAGGACCTGAAATTTCACTTTAAATGCTTTTTAGCCATCAAGCAGTTCAGCAACTGCTGTATTACCAAAAGTACCAGATTTTGTTAGGAACCTCAGGTGTTGACTCAGAATAATGTTGCTGCTTCCACATAAAATTATGTATTGAAAAAAGCTTCCTTTAAAGGATCGTACAGATTTATACACTTAGGTAATTGCTATCTAATTATCATAGCCTTGTTAATGTGGTGAGGAAAGAGAGAAAAAAAATAAGGAACTTTAAGTTAGCAGGTCAGAATTATGGATCCCGTAGCACATGGTGACTACAGTATTATTTTTTTAAAGTGCGTATGGTTAGCAGCTTTAAGCACTAGATGCTGTCTTTGATTATAACAGTGCTGAACTTTATCTGCAAAATTGAAACCTCTGATTCTCTAGTACATCAGTAAGTGAAACCTAAGCACATGTAATCTGTAAAAATAAATGTAATTACTTTAGCAAATGTATTACAGCTGGCCAGGTTTAATGTTAAGATACCTGTTTCTTATAGCTGACTAGTGTCAGAAGACAGAGGTGATGGCTTGAGCTGTGCTATGCAGACAGAACGGAGGAGAAAATATTGCCTTGCATTCTTCTGAGTGTACATTAAAGTGAATTAAAGTGAGTTGTGGTTCTGGCCTTTGACATTTCTTCCCACTGTTTTCTTCTGTTTAAAGCATCTTGGTGAGGGAAGCTTTTTTTTTATTATTTTTTTTTTAATTTCAAAATCTCTGGTAAAATTGTAGCTAAGTGGGCTGCTTCAAAATTGAACACTTGATAAAATCTTCAGGAACACCTAAGGCATCCAAAAGCCTTCACTGACCTACTTTAATGCAGCAGTGTTGCTAGTGCAGGAGCAGTGGGTAGGACTCTGCACTCCATTTCTGGTGCTTCTTTAGTTTTGCTGTATGATTTTAGCAGACTTTTTGGCCTTGTCGTGTTTACTTATCTTTGAAAGGCATATTTTGGATTTCCATAGTAGTACAGGGGTAACGGGCTGACTGCAGCAGATGAATTCAGTGTGGGTCAGTAATTCATATGGAGACAACAATAAGTTCATGATAGGCTGTGGGAGATCTTTGTCTGGTTGGACCACTGGCACAAAGCATGGCTTACATGGGTGTAGCTGTCCATTATTCTGTAGCTTCACCCCAACAAATGTCAGTGTCATTTCCTATAGAGGGTAGGGCCTTACTTATCTGCTACAACAATAAGCAAAAGTATCCTTGTTCCCTGATCTTTGGAAATTTCAGCAGGTAGAGATCCTGTTTCTCACAGGAGTGTGGTGAATTGAGCAGTAATTAGTGTCTACAAAGTGGTTAGAGGTCCTTTAATGAAATGTGCCCTGGAAGTGATAAGTGCATTGTGGTATTGTTGACTAAAGCAATGGGCACAAGAACCAGTGGCCAGAGAAAGCTATCATCAACTGCTAAGCTTTTTTGTTCCTGCTCTTTGATCCTGCAGGTTTCCAATTCTTCCTTTTCATCATACTTTTAAATCCCTCTTTGTGCGTTGCTGAGCTGATGGGGGCCAACTGATTTGGGGTGACTAATCCAAACAATTGGAGTAAATTATTAGGTTTACAATTTCAGTCCTAACTTAGAGCACCATCTTCTTTTAGAAGTCAGGGAGGACTAACAACGTTTTAGACATTACTGCTTTGAGTAGCCAGTGTAGGTTACAGAACAAGACTCCTGATAAACTAACAAGTATTTTTAGCCCATCGATCAATTAAAGTACTTTCCTTTTCTTAGAAAAGCAACGCCAGATTTAGAACAGTCAAGGATTTTGGTATTACAAGTCAGCCCAGCTGAGGTGTAACTTCTACAGGAAGAATAGGCTAAGAGAGACTTCCTATGCATTTCAGACCATGGCAAGAAGCAGCCATAACCTTAGCATTTGTACTCCTGCGGATAGATGTGTAATTATCCCTCAGCATTGCACCAGGAGAAGCAAGCATCTTTCCCGGTGTGCGGTCTGTACTGAGGATGTGTGCAAGGAGTTGCAGCCAGTTCATCTCCTACCCCTGTGGTACTTCTGTTCCCCGAGAAGGCTTTTGTGGTAGTAGCGCAAGCAATAACTGCCCTACGTGGTGCCCTAGCTTGTGTTGGGGCCATGTTGACTCCTCTGTCTCTGCTTCAGGGGTGTGTAAGTGGGGTGTGCAAGGGTTGAGACGTGGCTTGTCCTTCTTTTGGCTACTCTTTGGGAAGGCAGCAGAGGGAGAGCAGCACGGGACCTTTCTTGAGACACTGCCTCATTCTTGTATTGACGTAACACGTGCTCTCTAAGAGGCATTTTCCTCCTGTGCAATGCTGCTCTGAGTCTTTTGTGGAGTTAATAGCAACTCTGTGGACTGCTTTTAATCCCTCTGCCTCTCTAGCAGTGTCTGGATAGAAAAGCTACAGTGGAGGCCCAAACTCTGTGGTGTTTTGTTTTGTATTGCCTTTTTTTTTTTTTTTTTTAAAGAAGGAAAATGCAGTTTTTGAGTGACCTACAGACATTATGTAGGCAAAATTCCTGCTTTGAATGGTTCCCAGGGCACTCTGCATCATATATGGCCCCTAAGCCCAAGCAACATGTAGCTGAGATTTGTTTATTTTTGCTTGCAAAAGAAAATTAATATATCACGATGGGCAATGCATGGCACATAAGTCAAACTACACAAACAACTGCAAATTTTTGTGTTCTTCTATCTGTCCGTGGATAATATTTAGAAAACAAAGTCCTTTGAAAACCTTAAGGAATTTTGGCTGCCTTTCAGGAATGGTAGAGTTAAGTCAATAAAATGCTCAGTAGAGATTGTATGTCCCCAAACATATTTTATCTTGACATGTTATATACTATTGAGAGCTGCAGCCATGACTCGAAGCCAAGTTACGAAAAGAACACTTCTGTTGCGGGGCTGCGTTTGATGGGAATCCGAGGAGGAAAAGGGAGAGAATAGTGTGTGCTCTGAGAATGCCAAATGCAGAAAGCTTCTCTGAGTTGGATTCCTGGGTTGTATAAATTGTTGTAACTGTTGCTGGCATCAGTAGGACTTTACTGATTTCCATCCTTTGGACATCTGGTGGCTTTTGTTTTTACACAAAAATAATTGTTCTGGATGCATAAAAGCATGGGTTTTAATAGTGGTTATATTGATGGGTAGTAGCTTGGAGTCTAAGTATTAAAGTTTCTAATCTGTATCATTTGCCTTTAAAAAAACATGGGCAAATGGGGTAATGACTAGCCTCTGAGACTTCTGCCTGAACTGTATCCATATACTTTGTTTCTCTGTACTGATGTGGCTTTTGTTGAAGTCTGCTCATCAAAGAGCTTGCTTTTATACAGAAGTATGACTGGGGGGGAATAGGCTTTTTCTGGGTAGGAGTCGCTAGAATTGTGTGACATTAGAAAAGATATTTTATTACCCTTTCCATCCTTCCATCTGAAAGGAACACACAGAGGTAATTCTAACATGGGGGAGGATAAAAATCTGCCTCTGTGATACCTGTTGATTGAATCTCTATATATCCAGGCACACCATTACATGATTATAATAACTCTGGGTGGAGGGGGAGAAAAAAGTGTGTAGCAATGAATTACCTAATCTCTGTTTTCTTATATCCAGTCCACACCTTAGTAATGTGAAGGCCAGCTGCTCTTTCCCAATGAGACTGAATTCGAAAGGAATAGCTTGCCAGTGGGAATCGTGTCTGTTGATGGAAGGTGTTTATTCATCTCTTCTTTAGGAAGAGGGTATTCACTTTTCAGGCACTATAGTAAAACCGTATGCAAACAGCACATTTGGGCTACAACAGCTTACTGTTGAGGGTATGGAAGATAACTTTGAAGTGAATTTGGAGGCTGCCTTTGACACACTTAATTAGCAGAGGATGGAATGGTTTGGGGATTGAAGTAGTGAAAGAATTCCAGGGAATTTAAATTCTCTCCTCAGCCATCCTATATGAGCATTGGCAAGACTTTTGAGAAGGCAATATAAAAAGTTTGATTTTAAGAGACTGTGCTTATAAAACCCTTTGGTGCTTTGGGAAATTCTTTAGTATTTTAGGTTGTTTAAGAAGACAGGGTGGACCACTGGTAGTTGGTGACTTATGTTTTTGCTTGTCCCTTCAGAAGCCTGACTTCTAAAAGGTCCTGAGCACTTTAATGTATGGAGGGGCTACACTGTCAATATTTATCATGCAGCATCTTAAATAGGAGTATGTCCATAAGCCACACAACAGTATGTACTCTCCCAAAGCCTTATAGGGTTATATGGAAAAGTTTGGATTCTAAAATGAATCAAATGGTCTTTGCATATGTAGTAGACCCAATTGGTGTTTTTTCATAGAAATACCTTGAAAAGATATAATTTTGTGTTTCCACTGTAAAATAAAATAACTTTGACTGTTATACTTTTTTCTTTAAAAATAAATAAATTGGAGAGATTTTTTTTTTCTCCTTAGAATTTCTGTCCTTGAGGCAAAAAACAGTGGCTTGAATTTGGTAAGAGATGCAGCTGAAAATGCAGCTGGTTGGCTGTTTCATGGAGGCAACTGTTCAGAATTAAAAACCTTTAAGGTCTGGCACTTCAGCTGGCATAAGAAAGCATTATATTTTGGTGGCTTTGTAGTGTAAGCCCAGGGCTCAGGAGAAATCCCTTTATTTTCACTTCTCTCACGTTTTCATTTGAAGTTGTCTTACAATTTATATATTTGGAGAATATGAGTCTCTTCGGAAATCCTGTCTGTTGCAAGTTTCTCAAAAAGTGACAAATGATGAAATGTCAAAATGCATGTCTTTCTACCTCACCCTTCCCCACCATGACTGTGCATGTTCAGCTGACAGAAGGTTTCATCTATCCCTAGAAGCCTTCCTTTATCCGCTTAGGTTCAGTCAGATAAATTACATTTGGTGAGAGGATGTGTGTGTCTATGTGGAGAAGAATTTGCACATAAGATGAGATTGACTGCTGTTAAATTATTTCTCCCCTATCCAAAAGCAGAAAGGAACATATGACTTTGAAATGTCTGAATCAAATACAATGTTTCTGCATTCATTACATTCAGTGTGCGTCCAAATAAAGTGCTGAGTTAATTATAGGGAGATTTTAATAGGATGCAAAGGCGTTAACTTCCTTCACCATCCCTAAACTCAGCAAGTGCTGCTTCTTGTGGTGCATGCTTTGTATTATGCAGGCAGTGTCAGACAATTTGCTCGTCTTCCTTTTAAGCATGTCTATGCAATGGGGGCAAAACTGGACTCTGTTGAAGTCATTTGATTAGGGTTGAGGTATTTGTCTTAGCATATTAAGCATATTAAGACCTGCTGCTGTTTACATGATTGTATTGACTTCAGCTAAAGCAGGATCAATGCCTTACCATCCAGGAGTGCCAATTAACATAGCATGATCAGTAAAGGGGAAGCTATTCACTTTTTCATGGAGAGGTCCTAAATTTGAATTAAGAGCTCTCACTAGCCAAAGCTTTTATTGAATCTCCATTTTTTTTTTTTTGGTGACTTGAGATTTTGAAAAATTTTTCATTGAATTGGGTAACTAAAAAACATTAACACATACCAGGAGCTTGTAATTACAGACTCTCTTTGAAATGCGTTCCTGACCTCTTCTTGGATGGCTCATTTTTAGAGACAGTTGCTGAATGAGACTGCATGATCTGAAGTTCTGGAGACTGTATGGCGTGGAGCATGATGCAGAATTGTAAGGTCAGATCCAGCTGATGTCAGAGGAGTTACCAAATGCTGTTGCTGTCTGACGGCTCTGCTGTGACTTAAGCCACGCACAACAGTATATTCAAGTAATGTTGAGGAAATATTTTTCAATTGAGTTTTTAGGACATATTCTTCCCATACACCCTTTTATAGTCATGCTAATCACAAGTAGATTATAGCTCAGGATTTAGTTACATCTTTAGGGAAGTATAATGAAATCCGTAATGCTTAGCCTCTACTATAAATTCTTCTAAATAGAGGACTTCACCTTCAGGTCTGCCTGTCCAGCATTTTTCATAAGTACCAAATTCACTCAGCTGGTCATCCTGCAGTAACCTCTGAAGCATGTGTGTTCAATGAGGTTGTTTTCAATGTTGTGCTGAAAGAATGAAACCTGTGGTGCTATGAAACAGTGATATAAAGTCAGGCAGGCAGGTCCCACAGAGAGAAAAGAGTTTATATTAATGCATATACTTAAAGAGATGTGGCTATGGTTACATAGGATATGACTGGCTTCTTTTCTTTTGAAGCAACTTGCTGATTTTTGTTTTCACAGTATCATTTGGATTAATTCCTCTAAATGCAGAAACTTCTATTGTTGGACCAATTTTTGCCCTCTGCTAAAAGTGTCCAAATAGTGCATGAGGCTTTAATTCCTTCACTGTTACTCTTTTCCTTAAATCTTTAGGAATTATACTATGGTGACTAGCAGGTTAAAGAAAATCCAAAGCAAAAAGGCTTAATTGAATGACTGATATAAGTTCAGTGCAGATTTTTAAATGTGAAAACTGCCACTGTTACCAGTTGAATGTGGTGCTGATAATTCTGTAAGTACCGCTAAAATCATGAAACAATTTAACTGAAGTGACAATTTGGGTGTGGAATCAGGGTTTTTCAGGAGCCACACCTCACCAAAAGCAGACATTCTTTTCTTGCTTTCACTGGTACAAATCCAGATGCATGCTTTAAAATTAAGTTTACCCTGGATCCTTACTCACATAAGCAAAGATAGAATATTGGTTCAGATGGGGATGTTTAAATCACCAGCCTATACCTTAACTCCTCTTCTTTTCCTCCGGTTTGTCCTCCCTTTGAAATCCTGGCCACTCGAGAAAGTTTCTGAATGCTGTGATCTCTTAAAACAATGCCTGCAAAGTTATTTTTAGACTGTTGATTTGTTGCCATTCTTCCTAGGGTTTTTAGTTTTTGATCCTTTCTACAAGGATTCTTGAGGTTGGCAAGCCCAAGGCAGTAATAAAATGAAGCAGTGAGACTTTCACTCGCTACTTGGTTGTCCAGTCAGAGGTCAGTCTCTGATTTTCCTCATGGCAGAACACATTACTGGTAAGGTGCCCTAGTGCTTGGTATCGTTGTCACTCATGTTATTTCTTTAAAAATGCAATTTCATGGGAGCGTGGTTAGGAGGACTGCTGGATGAGCTGTGTTGAAATTGAATTAATTTTATTTCTGGAAGAAGATAGGCTAAACAGAAGTTTTTATCAGACTTCCCCCCTGCCCTGAAAGAGCCCAGCTGTTAGGAAGAAGGAAGGGCTGTGTGCAGACTCCATGCTCATGCAACTGTTGGCTTTTTCTAGGGAGATCGCAAGCCGGGCTGCTCGTTTATAACAACTACAACTGTTTATTTTTGCCAAGTAAAAAACTGTCAGGGTCTTGTCTAAGGAAATTGTGTTCCATTGGAACAAAGCATCATCAGGTGTCATGAGGTAGATCAGAAAAAAATAAATTTGCAAACATTTCCAGCCATTTAGCCCTTGACTGTTATTGTAAAAAGACTAAAAATACTCAAAATACACATTCTGTTAGATTTTCTTTCCAAATCTGAAAAAACAAATAGTCTATCTAAAACCTCTTTAATGGAAAATGATTCCCAAGGGAATGGAGACCTTCTGGTTCTTTTCCAGTAACTAAAAAGTTAGCACTGAAACAGGAAGTGCATATAAATATCTATTCAGCAAATACGCTACACATTTATAGAGTTAAGAGTGTAGAGGTTAAGAGAGTACAGTTGGCACTGGGAATGCTCCAGGTTGTCCAGGTTTACAGTTTCATTATTGTCTTTGAAACCTTAGGGAAAAATATAAGTATTTATCAAATATTTGCATTTTTCCACCTACTTGCAAATTATTTGCTAGAATGATGCTTTAAAGATTTCCTTGGGCTTACTTAATGGTTCTGGAAGCTCTGTGCTCTGCCTTGTCCCATACCTACAAGTTTTTGGTTTTGCTTAGTTGTTACTTATCAATTTCCAAAATCATGCATTTGATAAATAAAAGAAAGAGTTTACACATTGGAACTAAGGACAGGAATGATGTCCTTACCCCGTGCCCTACTGAAAAGGGTTTGGAAGGTTTTTACAGACTGTGGGGAGAAGTAGGCCTTGGAAGCTTTGTACACTAAATCAATGGTGGGATATATTCCAAGGTCAACAAAATATACTGTGGATCTACTTCTGTAACCCGGAACTCCCATAAACACTCCTTTCTGATATGAAAAGTACCACAGCTCCATCGGGATTATTCAAGTGGAATGGGTTAGCAAGGGAGGCCTGGCTCTTACTGACAGTAGTTCTGTTTGGTAACCTTAAAGCAGATGGTCCACCTAGAATTCAGATGTGATTTTGGGAAACATGCATCAGACATACTAGTCTCTCTTGAACAGTATTTACGATAACACACCAGAACTGGAAACCTCAGGAAAAAGTGAAACAAGGAGCAAAAGTTAAGGAGAACTTCTACTGGGAGTTACTGCAGCTGCTGCTACTTATGATTCAGATAAAAGGCACAGATGATACAAAGATCAGGATGGTGGGGGGATAGTGAGCAGTGAAGATAAGGCAGCTGTACAGCACAATCTGTATCACTCAATAAAGGGAGTCTATTCAGATAAATTGTTGTCATGCAGCCAAAAGCAAAATCGTATATCCAGGAACAAGAAAAATGGAATGAGGAATTGTATCTTCTGTGTATGAACCATGTAGAAGACTAATAAAAATCAAATCTTGGTACCTCCTCAGGGAGAAATATTGGCTACTAAAAGGCTCTCTGATTCTACCAGAGAAAATCCTATCTAATAGCTGGAACCTAAAGCCAGACAAGTAAATTAGACACACATTTTTACATTCAGGGTGATGAACTACTGCAAGAATAAAGTTTTGGTAATTCTTCATCTCTTGATGCTGTTAATAAAATGTGACATCTGCTTCATGTCACAGTGCCCTGCAGTTTCTTTCCTTCTTTCTCTCAGCTCATAAGTCCCCTCAGGTATGCTACATAAAAACTGACTCAGGGGCTACATGTGCACTAGGCTCATGAGTCCTGCTAGACATGCTAGAATATTTCTGATCACACCTGAAGCTTGAGTCTGTTGTAAAAGGCGCTGAACTTGTTTAATTAAAACCCTAATAGGAATATTTTCTTACAGTGATTCATAAACTGTGTGATAGTCTCTGTCTGGAAGAGTTCTTACAGAAAAGTAGTCTAGAGATGTATGGAAAGACAAGAAACACGAGATAGAGCATAAGGAAATAATGAGTTCTTACACGAGGAACATGAAGCTGATACCGGCCTACTGAAAAGTGGCTTGGCGGTCCTATGCATTAGGGAACCGGAGGCTGGGAGTGATGAGCAAGGTATGCACTGGAGGCTTTTCTGAATGGGTGCTTTCATGGAAATTCTTAGGCTGGAATTCAGTGTCTATTTAACTGTCACATTAATGACTCACTAACATAAATTGGAGAAAGACAACATCAAATGAGAGATGTGCTGCTCTGCTGCATCTCCCAAACAAGATCAAGCTGTTTTAATAACCACTAATGATATAAACTCTAATTACAAAATGTTTCAGGAGACACTAGGTACCTCAGTGACATAATAGAACAAGAAAATGTTATTTAATACCCACTTTAATCTACAGTTTATGCAGTGAGCTCTGTGCATTTCATATTAATTTTGCCTTTAGAGTTTTAGGAATAAAGTATTACAATCTAGCACTACATATTTGTCACTAGACATAATTAGTGGCTGCTGATTAACTGTTCTATAGCCACATGCAGGCATTACTTAAACCTGGTTCTTTTTAGTTGCTTCATGTATATGTTCTAACTTTTCTCTAGAAATCAGGGCAGATGTATTTTAGTATATTTTTCTAGTGACTTTAAACACCATCTTACCTGTCTTGAGATGTTGCCTCCTCAGCTAGTCACCTTGAGGCTCCTTTTATGGAATCTAAAGAGACCCTGTACTTCACATCCTAGTCATAGCTACTAGAGCTTTTCGTTTTTATCTATAGAGTCTGGAGAGGGAGGCATGCAAGCAATCTGTATTTGATCAGAGATGCCCCTCTTGAATATTGAGGCCCTGCTTTTGCTGAATTTCAAAGTCTTTGGCACTGTCCAAACAAACAGTTTCTGTAGAAACAAAACTACCTGATGTACTTTTAAAACTTGATCTTGGTGTTAATCTGTAGTGTGGTACAAAAGTCTGAGAAGGGTTGAAATTAGCCTTTTCAGCACGCAATGGTGCAAACGGTTACACACTGAAAAAATTTAGGAGGAAATTGACAACAAATTATCATTTAAATTATGCTCAGGTCAGAGGAATTTAAGTGGTGTTTCCTCAGGCTGTTCTGTGTGCAGACTCAATGCCATGGCAGAAGGCATCCAACATTGGGAAGCCCTGACCTGTCTCTTGCAGCCCCTCTCCTTCCTGGGCTCATGGTAGAAGCTCCCCAGGGTGGAAGATATAACTCCACGGTTACCTGTCCCTGAACTTCTGGCCATTTGTTTTGCAGCCGATGGGCTTGCAGCCTTGTTGGAGCTATGAATCAGTCTAAGGGAATTGCTGCATTGCTTTCTTTCCCTCTTTACAGAACTGGGTGAGGGGGCTTGGTTGGCTGAGGAGATTGTACGTTGATGAGAAGACTGGGATGGAGCATAGGGGACTGAAAGAGATGAAAAAAATGAGGAAGAAAAGCTTTAATTCTGTCAATGCAAGATGGATAGCCTGTGAAAGGATTAAAGAAGTGTATGTGACATGAAAAAAGGGCAGGGGAAGAAACACTTTTTGCAGTGGCATTTATAATCCCAGGTAATATGGAAAGTTGCAAAGAAAAGCAGCTACAAAGGTGAATCAGCAAAGTTTTTCTTTTTTCTTTTCAAGTTTACATTTATACTCCTGAGGACTAAGAGAACAGATATGTGAGAAATGCCAGTGGAAATTCATGAGAGAGTGTTGAATTTGAGAGCAAAGGTGAGAAAAGATGAAGATAGCATTGGATCCCCAAGTTTGGGAGACAATAAGGTGGAGCTGTCAGGAGTGATAGAGAAGAGAGAAACAAGAAAGATGGGTGCAGTTTTTTAAAGAACCAGTCTGAAACAAAGCTGTGGCAGAGTAGGAAGGAGCAAACAGAAGATGAGCTGGTGGTTGGGATGATAGTTATGAAACTGAGATCAGAAATATCAGCACTTGGCACTACTGGAGGTGACAAATTGTAACAGATTTTGAAGGCTGTTGTATTTGTTTGGATGTGATAATATTTAGTAGCCTTATAGCAGCAATTCTGTTAGCTGTGGCACACTTCCACTTGGTGGAAAACATATTTTTCATTTTTAGCATGAACATTTCACATATCTGATGGTAAAGAGTGGATTGAGTGTGTGTGTGTGTGGGGGGAACATAGTGTATTTTAATGGACCAAAAGCCAGTAATAATGAATGCATTCCAGTGGTGGAAAAAAAAAAAGCAGTATATTTAAATGAAGTTAGATATGTTTTTTAAATGTAAATTTCCTGCCCTGTTCTCCAAAATAGGACAAAGTAACAGATGGTGGATCTGCCATCACTTGCAGCTTCAGAAGTAAGCTTTCATTAGTAGATGTTGGTTAGCTCAAAGGAGATGGACCCACGCGTAAAGTAGAAATTTGTTATCTTGACCGTATCTTCAGAATTTCTGCTTCTGTTCTTTGCGCAAGAATTGGATGAGGCTTGACTTCCTGATGGGACTCTGTGACATATTTTTAAATTACTCTCAATTGACTTAAAGCTATATTTTAAAACAAGTGCTTGTCTAGGCTTCTCCATTGCATCTTTCATCACTTTTTCCTGATGTCTCCCCATAAATGTCAAGCACTTCATCAGTTCTATGACTTCATGCACCTTCATGCAGGGCTGGTGACCTTGGGATGTTCCACAAGTCTCTGTACATCTCCTCAACACCAGCTGTGCTTTGGACCAGAATTGCTCCTAAGTCACGCAGACAGATGTCTGGGACTGATTTCAACAGGGCCCTTGTTGTTTGCCATCCCACTGCCTAAAGCGGCCTTGTTTGTTTTCTGTGCTGTGCTGTTGGACCTGGCAGTGCCAGTGTCTGGGGAAGAAGGACGAACGGAATACCAGCACTCTGTGACTGTTATTTGGATAATGTTTCCAAAGATGTTTCTGGCAGCTGCAAATATGGTGTTGTCTTGACATCTTTGCAAGACCTGTCATTTTGTAGAAGTTTAAAATGTGTTCAGTTCTCTGGCCTTCTTGCTGTAAAATGTGTGTTTAGGGTGAACTTTATCAAGATGATACATCTTGAGTTCTTTGTGTGTGTCCTCCTGCATGTGGTTTCAGGAGGCCATAGCAGAATGATTGGCAGGACGACCTGTGCAGCAAGCATGTGATAAGATGCATCCGATCAGCACTCCTTGGGTTTATGTGGTCACTATTAGTATTTCAAGCAAAGTTTTGTGTGCTCTTTTTGAATCTTCAGTAGCTGCGTGACTTTAACCAGTTACTACTCAGTTGTATTCAGTCAAATTCTTCTTTTCATGTATTGCCATGTACTTTTGTTGTCATCTTCCAGTTTATGTAATGTCTGCTTCTATGTATTATATTGTATTCTAGTATATGTTACAAACATAACATGTTATATACCTTTCCCAGCTTTGTAGGCTGGCAGAAAAAACATGATTCTGATTGATTTTGGTGGCTTGCTGGACTGGGTGTAATGAATGGAGATTGATTACGTAGGGTGGTCTTCCCTATGTATTGTCATCCAGGTTTGGCAGTGTAGTCTCAAGTTGAAGTGGTGGACAAATGTTTGCTAGACTTGGTGTGCCTGACACCAGTATCTTCTAATTTTAATGAACGTTTAATGCTAAGGGGTGAAATGCAGACAGCAATAAGTGTAAAAGGTGATTTCCTTCTACTGTGGTGGTTTTCAGTTCATGTAGGAACTGTACTTGATGCTGACTAGAATTAAACCTGGATTAAAACTTGGATACTAACTGCAGTCTGCACACATGGAAATAAAGAAATGAATTCCTTCTTGATAGCTGATTTTTGCAGAAATGCCTTTTGGTTGAAGTACTACATGCATTTTGCAAAGTTTACGTACCTCTGCAGTTTATTTTAAGAGATCTGAATTTATTTGGTGTAGATTTATTTCAATTATCTAATCAGAAGCAGACACATAACTTCTTAGACTGTCAAAGGTATTCAGGAATGTATGACAAACTTCAAAGGAATGCATAAGATCTTGCTACACATCTTACCATACACTTTTATAGAAAAGAGTTAATTAAATTTTCTTTCTGCCCAGAAATTATTTTTAGGCTAAAATTAAGTACATGGGGTTGTAAGGCTTTGGAGCGTTCTCTTTTTCTGCTTTATCTTTGCAGCTGATTAAACAGCCAAATGCTTATCTGGATCAAAGAAGTAATAAGCAAAGGGGCATCCTTAGGCCAGTTATCAGCTGAAAACAATCTTAACTGTCATGTACCCAAGTTTCAAAGCACAAACTCAACTAAATGGATTGAGCAATGTGCAATACTGTTCACTGGTGATGAAGAAACTTCCAGGGGGAAGGAAGTGCTGTTTCCTAGTGCACATTTCTGCAGGCATGGATGTGCTGGGGAACTAAAAGACCGTACTGTCCTTGTGAGCCCTGCCTGGTGCGGCATGTGGACCCAGTCAGATGAGGCAGGAGTTTCCTTCTTACAGTACATCCTTCTTCCCTGCCTCCAAACTGGGACTGCAGCTTATTGGGTTAATTCCTGTCAAGACTTAATTTATGTTCGCTCACTGGGAGGGGAGGAAAAAAAGAGTGTTAGTTATCTGAATATACAGCATTCAAGTATGTTTTGCAGGGACAATATTTCAAGTTATTAGTCTCAGCAATTTAGATAAGAACATGTACTTTCCTATGAAAGACGAGGCACAGTGTCTTAATATTAATACATGACACAGAGTAACCTTATGTGATAAATGCCTAGATAGCTCGACAAAGGGTAAGTTAGAAATGCCTGGGAAGATATATGATGCCATTAGTAAAACATACAGATTTATGTGACATTAACTTCTCTAGGGCGGCAGAAGCAGAATTGTTCTACCAAAGCTGCATAAATGTTTTGCTTCCCCCCCAGATGCAACAACAAAGCACTGTGAGATCTGTGTAATCCAATGGATAAAGTGCTGCCTACAGTTCGACACACTACCTTTAAGTTTTCTTCTGAACCCTTTGGCATATGGCTAGGTTTCATATTTTTGAAAACTGGCTGATGCCTGTGGTGGTAGTGACGGTTTGGGTGTGACTGAATAGAAAGGTTGGATGTTCTTCCCTGACATACAGTATCTCAGTACCTGAGGGGAATGCCTATATACAGCCTGGGCAGAGTTAAGCAGAAAGGGTGACCCTGGAAGAACAGTTCTGGCCAACAGTAAGCACTAAGCATACAGGTATATGAACTACACCTCTTCTTGTACACACACCAGGGAAATAGAGGCATTGTTGCTGTCTCCAGATTCAGAACCTGGGATCCCTCTTGCAGGAGGCACCTATTCCTCTGCTGAAAGGGCCTTTGCCTTTCATTTGAAAGGTGAATTGTTTTTATCAGTGGCTAGCACATTTGGGAAATGGGCTGGGTCTCTCCTCAGGGTGATGGTACTCAGCTTGCAGGACAGTGGCTGCTCTGGGAAACTATAGACTTGTAGAGAGGGGCTTGCAATTGCTCACAAGAAATCAGAGGTTCACAGATGTAAGCGTACAAAAGAAGGAAAGGCCTGTTAGCTAGACAGAGGCTAACCAGGGAGTGCAATTAGGGGCAAAAAGGCATGTGAACGATAAGGAGCTTGCTAGACAGCTTTGCAGCACATTTAATCTGTAATGGCTGCAGGATCAGAGGATGGTAGAGTGGCTGTCCTCTCTGGGAGAGCCCTTTGCTGTTTCACATTGAATACTGCTGCTGTGAATTATTCATGTTCTTTTTGTCATGCCCAGTCAGGCTCTGTTTTGCATGCATATAAACTGAGGATTGGGTCAGCAGTGTTGCTGCTCATTCAGCCATGGGGCAATCCTGTACCTCCTGCCACGAGGGAGGTTTTGTTGTCTCATATTCATTATTATGTAGAGAGATGTAGCTGCAATTATAATCCTCCCATCGCCCTGCAGTATGAAAATGTTTTCTTTCCCATTGGGAGTTCCTTGCTGGGCAGAGTGAACTCAGTTGAGCAACAACTTCATTTAAAAAGATATATTTTCTACAGTGCAGGGAAAGACTTCATGGTCTAGGAAGATACTTCCTACTTGCTTCAAGCTAGTGTGAAAGTTGAAGGTCAATCTGTATTGTCTTAAAAGCAGAAAAGTAAGAGAAGCTGTCAGGGTCCCTTGAATATGAAAAATTTGAGGAATAGCTCAGCTTCCAAGAGAAGAAAACATTTTCCTTGAACAGATAATCAGTGTCTAGTAAGCTGAGGCTTATTTATCTATTGAAATTACTCTTTTTTTTTTTTCTTTGAATCAACTGTTAGTGTGCATGTATATTCATATAAACTGTTTTAGAGGTAAGGGTTTAGTTTTGATACAAAGTATTGGTAGGTGCTATGGAAGGTATGCGGCATATCGAGGAATTTTTGTTGGAATAGTAAATGTCCCCAGAAATTTTAGAATCTGAAGTTAAAGCTGACAACATGCTCTCAGGAAGACTGTTAGTTTGCTGAAGGTTAAATGTGAATTAAAAAGCTGCTTATAATAAGAATTATCTTGTCATTCAAATTTTGAGTCTCTTTACATTTGGTAAAATGTCACTAATAATCCGTTACATGTAAAAATACTTTTGATATAAAAGGTCCCAAGGATCTTCGCAAATCTGAGTTTTGTGCCAAACCTCACTGAAAGTATTGTTCAGATTCCACAGAAGAGACTGAGGCATAGTAAGCCTGAGGATTTTATCATAATTTACACAGGAATTGGGAAAGGGAATACCAGAAACATGATTCAAGGTTAGTAGGCTAGTCACATGTGAACATATGATGATCTTGACAGGCATTATTTTTTGTCAGCTGGAAAAAAACTAATATGTCTGCTGCATAAAGAAAGGGTATAGGGAAGCTGACAAGTATCAGAAATGCTGACTTTGTGCATTTCAGACGAATTTTTCATTTTTTATGAGGAAAGTTGACCAGAAACAGCTCCATGGTGCATAACCCGTTATTGGTTAGGGGTTTGTACGTTCCATTTTATTGTTCATGGCATATTTTTTTTAATCTTGTAGTCTAAAATGGAACAAGACCTCACTTTTATGATGTGTAAGCGTATATTTTACCTTTATTTTCATAACTTCCAATGTAAAGGATTCCTCCAAGGAGCTGTAGTTGGATTAATAGAGCTGGAGTCTGGGGCTCCGTGGAGCAGGGAAGTCCTTTACATCCATTCCATAGCATGGATGGTCCTGGCTGCTTTACAGAAACAAAGATGTAAGGGTGTTATTTGGCAGCACTGATCCTCGGTAGTCGCAAGATGAAGGGTCTGATGAAAGGTCTTCAGGGAGTTTTCAAACATCATGAAATAGTTTGTCTATGAAACATCAAGGAATTTAGACTTTTTTAGATTTTATTCAAAACCAAGTTCTCTGTTTCAAAAAAAAAACTTCAAAAATATGGTCATAGTAATTGTTCACAATTCCTTTAAAGTCAAGAAATTAAACTATTCCAGTGATTTCTAAGAAAAGTGAAAGTTAATTTGTGAGAAACTGATGCCGAGTTTCTGGCCCCGTTGAAGTTGATGATGAAGGTTCTCGCCTATCCAGTTGTCCATTCTCAGATTTGGCAGCCACACCGTTTTTGGCTGTTGACTGCTTTTAGCAATAATCTCCGGTTGTGATGCACCATTTTTTGGATGTCTAGTACCCTAGGCTACTAGATGTCTGTAAACCCAGTACAAACATTTAGTCTGTACACGCAGAGTGTTTCCATTGCATGTTCTAGTGTGCCTGATGCTTTAGATTGATTCCAATTGAACACAACGATAAGTGGTGCAGTAGAGTGTAATTCTAATATAGAAATGTTTCAGACCTACTTATTTCAGCTTGTAGTTGTTGGCAGATTTGAGAACTCTGCACAGAAATTATGATGGTTTAATCAATTCACCATTCCTCTAAAGTAAAATGGACCAGTTGAACAACAACAAAACACAAAAAATCTTGACCCTGCCAGAATGAGTGTGTGCATAATTGAAAGCTCCCAAACAGTCTTGCTAAGTTCACATTTTATACTGTCATAGACAGTCATGCAATGTAAAACAATAGTCTGGCTCTTGTGATAGGTCAAAGTTCTGTTTGTGCTTTCATATTTCTCCTTACTTAATTTGGCAAATGGACACTCTTTCTGTCAAGGAAAAGAGGCCAAAACAAAGGGCATTTTTTTTCCCAAGTTATTTTTGAAATGCCTTGATTCTTGGATGTCCAATTAGGATATTTTAGACCTGGCTGTCATTACCCTGGAAATCAAATGCCATTGCAGTAACTTAACACAGGCAGCCAAAATCATTGAGATCTTTTGAAAAACTTCATTTAAACATACTTTTAGTTTGACTGCACAAACCAGCAAGGCACTAATTAAAAGCTTAACAGAAGATTCAGATGTTAACTCTTATGTATCAGTTTTAGCTAAAATGAAAGTGTGACCTTCAAAGAACTGAAGATGGGATCCACTGTGTTTTTCTTTCTGCTGTCCTCCATACAACTTTTTCTATATCAGAAGCCTGTTTCAGTGCTCAGGTTAGTTCCTCTTTTATGTCTATATACAATAAGCCAACTTGTGAAGAGCTGTGTGCGATATTCAAGTGCAACAGGAGTTGAATTCTATGGGAGCTTGAGCTGTGGGATTTGGACCAATATGTCAGGCTGGGTTGTGTGCTTCCCCCAACTCAGTGACAATGAGAATTTCTCTGAGTGGAAGGACCTTATTTTGTGAAAATCTAGTTAGCATTGTCAGGACCCTATGTGCCGGAAATGCCTGTGAGGACAGGTCTGTCTGATGCTTCCAACATCACTGCAAGATGGAGTGTTGGTGACCCAAAAGAAACATTATTGTATTCAAAGGATGAGACTTTCAGCAACTCATTCAATCATTATTATTATTTTTAATGCTGGTCCTCAAATGTCAGCCTGGTCTTATTCATGATTTATCACAGATCTGACAACATAGACCCATCCTGCATTTTAAAGTAAAGGTTGTTCTTTTAATTTATTGTTCCATTGACATTCTTTTCAGTATTTCTGTAATGTTTTGCTTTCTTTTCCTGCCCTTAACATAGTAGTATGAAAGTGAACAACTATTTCCAACAGCAGTATTGGTGGGGATCTGAAAAAGCAATGATTTGAGATGCTATACCAAACTCTCTTTTAGTCCCAAATTGAGTGTTGTTACAGTGAATGTCTTTAGGTTTAGAAAAGTTCCTATCTGCTGAAGACAGTTTATCTCACTTTGGGCTCTGATAGGTCGTCTTCCCCAGACTTGAGTTATCCACCTGCAAAGAATGGACAGGTAGTCTCAGTAACTTTTGGTCCTATGTAGCTGTAAGATGATACTTCCTTTCTAATTATTTTTTAAGCAATCTTTAAAAACAGACCTTCATTCTATAAGGTAAAATAGCATAAAGATCTAGCTGTTAGGCATTGCTCTTCATGTGTTGATCTCAAAGTTCTTTACAAAGGAGCTTGGTATTGTTTTCCCATTTGTCAATCTGAGAAACCGAAGTACAAAAAGGAAAAATGACTTGAGCTTCAACACCAAAGTGGAGCTGATGCCAGCCAACTGCTTTGTCCACTCTGCCACGCTGAGCTTGGAAGGGCAACAATCTGACAGTCCAAGTAGTATCAAGCATGCTGATAAAACCATTGAAATATTATTCATCATGGAGATGGATGGGATGTGAATATAGGAAAAATAGTTTTTACAGTAGTAAATGATAAATAGAGTTGTACTAAATGACAAATGTTTTGAAAAATCCAGTAAAGGGCAGAATTAGATTAACTTTTAAAAAGATTCAAGTAATAGCATAACTTGTGCTCTGTCACATGACATTTTAGCACACACAAGTGAGCCAGACAACTATGTTATTTTAACCTACATTCAACATTCCTATCAGTAAATCTGCACAAAGGGCCCCATATCCATATCTTGTGCAGTTCTATCACAAAATCTCTTTTTTGCTACTGCCTGGAATTTCATTATGAACCATTATTGATGTAATACTAAACCTATGGAATCTTAAACATGTCTTAAAATCTGTGGAATAAAGTAGACTCCTACCAAATAATAATAAAAAAAAAGCAAAAAAAAGCAGTACCAACAGAAAACACTGCATCTTTTTCAGATGGTTCATTAATTTTTCCCAAACATGCTTTAACTACAGTGTCTCAAAACAAACTTGCTTCAGTAGATCTGTTTTCCGGTAAATGTTATTTTTCTTTTCTTCCCTCCCCTATTCCCAAGACACTATTTGCTGGTTCATCTAAGTCCAGAATATCTGTTATATGCTGCCCTCTTTTGCATGAACAGTGTCTGAGTTGCTTCTGGTTGCTGTAGGTGCCTGCCTTTGGATTTTCCCTGGAACTGTGGGATTCTGTGAGAGAGACTTTCTCATCTTTATACTCTGAGATCTTCCAATGTTTCATTTATATGTTATGTGAACTGTACCAGTCTGAAGAAAACAGTGAAATTTGTCTTTGAGAAGCACCTCAGTTCACAAAGGAGGGTATGATTTACACTGTAGCCACTGGTATGACTTAAATAACATTGAGCTATAAAAATTTACATTTATGGGCAGTGATTGAGGGATGTGCTGGCTCTCTGTGAAATGTTTAGCTAATGCAGAATTGTGCTGCTTTCAGAAACAGGAGTAAAAATTAAAGGGGGTGCTTTAAAAGCAGCAGATCTTCAGCAGCCAAACAAGGAAAGAAGTGCCTACTTCTGGTTTGTAGTCTATAGAAAGGCACGTGCATGCATTTTCTGGAAGTGCTACAGAAGCTGTCCTGCTGGAGTTGGTGTTTAGCACAGAACCAAAGCTGGCCAAAGGTAGAAAAGCAGGATGTGGGGTACTGGCACAGTGGGTGTCACGGTCCTGCTGGCCATGAGGAGACGCTGCCCCATGGGCTTTCCTTGCACTGGGCACCGATGTGAAAAAGGATGGATTAGAGGGCAAGGGAGCATGTCCTGCATGCTCATGTATATGCTTGGCTGCTAGGATCGATCAGGAGCTATGCTTAGGAAAAATGACTCACTGCTGGCTGCCTCACCACAGCGCATGGGAATGAGCTGAGGCCAGAGCGGTCTCAGCCAGAGAGTGTGAACATCCATTAATACATGCTCGTCACTGCACTTGCTGTCATGGCTGCTTGTCTAGCTGTCCTCTTCTGCTCACTCTTGAGCAACAAGTTGTAAGGCTTTGCCATCAGTTTGCTGCCTTATCTTGGGATGTGCTTTTATTCCTAGATGCATGGCTTTTACAGCTTTGTTATGTGTTATACCTCCGTATTGCCGACGTCCTTCAGTCCCACCCAGCTCTCAGCCTGCAGGTGATGTCCTGATGCTATGCTGGGTGCCTGCTGTCAACACAGCATTTGCTAGCATTGAGTATTTGATGCTCAGTGCATTCCCCACTTGCAGGACTGTAATTGTCCTCCTGATGCCTGTTAGACGACCACTGCTTTAGAAACCCAGTGTCTTTTTGAGCAAAGGCTAGATTTCAGCACTGTAGCAAAGTCTGTCTAGGCAAAAAGTTGTTTGGTGTGTATTTTGTTCTAACAACAGCACAGACTGAAACTCTTGAGAATTAAGTTAAACAAATTAGGAGTGAAGTAAAAATTATGTATATTTAATAATGTAGATTGCCAATGGTCAGTTTAAATGTGCAGAGGGCACTGATTAAATCTGAAACTATGTACCAAGGTAGGAATACCTATAGAGACAGAAGTGATAGTATGGGTGAGGGGCTCAGCAAGGTGTGACTGGGTGCTAGAGCAGATGATGCTTTAAATTCCACTTTTCCTTTATAAGCCTGATGACAAACTTGTCAAAAACAGCTTTGCAGATTTAAACAACAAAACCAAACAAAACCTCCCTCCCACAAAACCCTGTCTCTTCAGAATTTTCTTTCCTTTGAGCTATAAATTCACTGCTGATACTGGCTTAGAAATTGGCTGGCTGCGAAATACAGTTGTCCCACAAAAATGTACAGAATCTCTATCTTTGTCTCCTACAAATAAAAACATGAAACAAAAATGTCAGGGGAAAAAATGTGTAAAATAGGACATGACCTTCTGTGGAGTGAGACTTAAAGATTCCTTCAAAAAAGCTATCCTTTTCTTTTTTTTTAAATGCAGATATTTGTTGATGATTGATACTATAATTGATAAAGGCAGTTGGGTTGGTGGGTGGTGGGCGTTCTAACAAAAATGTCTGATCAGAGATTATTACACAGGTTTCTACCTATACATGCAGTGTCAATGCACATATGGTATTTTGTAGATTGACAAGGAAACAACACAACACATATTGCTTTTTCGCCCATTACATAATTGGATATGGCATACTATTATCATTATTGTCCTGTTAACTCAAATTGTCAGAAATTCAGCTTAATTTATGAGCTATGAAAGGGACTAAGAGCTGTACTTCAGGCTAGGTTATGGCTAATTGTGCCTTTTCACATCAGTGATGAAAAATACAGGAGAAGAAAAAATGCTACTTTTCTTGAGGTAACAGGCAAACATGCTTCAGGTCTCTTTAAATGCTGTTGGAGCAGAAATTAAAGGACTTATTTTAATAGGTAAGATAAAAGTGTTAAAGCAAATACATTGTTGTTGCAGGCGGAATTGCTGTTTTGCTATTTTAACGGTGTTCCTTCAAACAGTCATAATATAAATATTGTGAAAAATGACATCTTGAGGAGGATCTTCAAAAGCACATGAGAAAGTGCATAAGCTGCAGCATATTTCACCTTTCTGTCATCATCTGTTTCCAAGCTGGTGATATGAAAGAGTTGGGGATTTGCATCCAAGGATGACTACCCTATTGAGCATTTCAATTTGGTGTTGGAAGATATTTTTTTCATTTGCCTCATTTAAAATGTCTACAGCCTAGGTCCACTTGGGTTATCAGGTCTTTTGACCACAGAAGCTGGATAAAACCAGGCCAGGGAATTCTCAGGGAATGCCTGCAGCTGGAATTGCTTTAAAATAGAGTGATTTAGCACATATATTGCTTTCCTCTGAATCAATGCCATACCTGATGTGGTTTTGATGACTTGCTTGGCTGCTGTTCATGCTGCCTGCCTCTGTAGCCCTGGACAAGGGTTCCAAGGATATTCAGAAATTTAAGTTTGTTTTCTACATTCAAATGCTTATGCCATAATGGGGGAGTTGTCTTCAGCGTTTTGGCCAAACAAAAATTCAAATTTTTCCTTATCTGGGTTATAGAAAAGAAGACTAATCCCCTCCTAAGAGAGAGAAACTAGGTAGTTCTTGGTGCCATCGTTTTTGTTTGCTATTGCAGGATCTATCATTTAAGTTTTCCTTCCCATGTTTAAAACCACAGAACAAGCCCAGTAGGATTCCCCTGCTTAGAGAGACTCCAGTGCCTCAGCCTACTTTCCAATCAACACGTAGCATCTTAATCCTATTATGTACCAACGTGGGAAGGGGCCAGTCCCTAGGCCGCAGTATTTGTGAAATGGGATGTGTGTGAAGCCCTGCAGCTCTTCTTCTTAAGAGCTCGGGCCTGATTTTGCATGTCCTGTACTCATGCAAGTTGGGTTGTGCTGATATAAAATAAGAATCAGTGTAACAGTAAACGAGATCTCATGTTCATTCATGTCACCCAAATGGCCTAAAAATCATTAAAATGTCATGCTCTAAGTTAATCTGAACAATTTACAGGCACCCTAGGGTTTTAAGGACTAGCTCAGAAGACTATTTATTTTTTTAATTATTTTATAGTGTACCATTTATTTATTTGTGAGGAAGGGAGACTATGCTGGAGAAGCCAGCTTGCATATCATAGTAGTCAAATAAAATTGAAATGGAATGAACTTCTCAAAAATATTAGACTGTGATAGATTGATGCTCTGTGATCTAAGCTGTAATGGCTTTATTTTCTGGAAAATGACCATTTCCTCCTTCCTAGGAAGAACGTAATTTAATCTTGGAAAAGAACAATGGAAAAACAAAGATATAGTTTGCTTATAAAAATATAAATGGTCTGCTTCTGTGTTTGGAATTAGCTATCTCTAACTGTAAAATTATGGAAGAAAGGTAGTACTCATCACATGAAGAGGAAGAGAAAGTTTATATTCTTCTGCTGTTTGGGTTTTGTACCCATTCCTCTATTTCTCCAGCCTGGTAATTTTAGTTTTGTTCATAGTTGGTCAGTATGTAAGTATGTATACTGGTGAGATGGACTATAGGAAAGACTGAAGAAATAGATAGGGAAATCCATTTGTCTCATAGTTTAGCCTTATTTAGGAAAGAAATGCAAGATAATTTTTTGAAGCCCTCTCAGCTTTTCAGTAGGTATGGCATCCAGAGATTGTGTAAATCTAATCAATTTTGTTCATCCTCCAGCAAACTAACTTGTTGATGATGTATCTTGCATTTAATATTTTAGAGGCTATATGGTATGAAGCAGTAAAAGTACATTTACAAGTGGTTAAACTGTTCTTCTGCTTCATATCCTGCCTAGTCATTGGTGGTCACTAATTTGCAAGGTCTTTCAGAGAGATGTTTCATTATTGTTGCTTTTTAGAAGAGAATTCACGTTTTGGTATCTTTGAGGGCACAATACAGATGTTCTGCACTACAAATTCCATCGTAACTAGAAACTAAATTATGTAAAATATGTTAACTTTGTCACTGAGTTTTACTGAGGAATTCTTGAAGATGTGGCATAATGCAACTTTATTATATATATATATATATATTTGCTACTGCATTTTGGACTACAGAACAAAAACCGCCTATGGAAGAAAAATATATACGTGGTCAGGTATATGTATGTGCATGTATATTTTGGCTCTGCCTCAACAAATGTGTGCCTAACTTTAAGTAGGTGAGTAATCTTGTTTGGTTGGTTAGGAGCATGCTTAAGCACCTTGTGAATCTGGGCACTTAAGAATGAGGTGCTGACGTTAACATATCACAGGAAACAAGCCTAAATGAAAGCAATGGAAATTAGATGTTCTTCTGATTAAGACTAATGTCCACCTTTGGAGCTTTATCTCTGAAATATCTCAGCAACCAGGAAGTTCCAGAAGTTAATGCTGCTTAGCTCTGCTATATTGCACCTTCAGATTTCATTTTCCTCATCATATGTAAATGATAGTGCATTTTTGTATTTCATGGCTAGAGTGAACTATGTAAAGCAGGTAATGCAAAAGCTGAATTACTCTTGAAAGAACTGGATCACTTAGGGAAGTTGCATGACTCTTAAGAGCCATGTCAGTCCTTGGATTTTACAAATGACCAGAGTATTTTTGTATTTTATTGGTGCAAAGATGGCTCTAGATTTTTCTCCAGATTAGCAGATTCAACTGCTATTGCTTTTAATAGAAGCTTTACTGAAGCTGAGATAATCCAGAAACCTGGACCTCTGTGATGCTCAGAGAATCTGTATTCCTTTACCTAGCTATGCAGGATTTGGTGCACCACCGAAAGCATGGGGTGCTTCAGCACTTACTGCAATGCTGTCTTAGGAAGGTCCAGAGTAGTTTATTGCAGGAACTGCTGCCTCAGCTGGACGTGGCTGTTATTTTCTGTCTTGGCAGTTCTTGGACCAACAGAAGTGTTTCATTTTTTTTTGGTAAAACAATAAGGGTACAAGTTGTGTTCAGTCATGGTGGAGCACAGTACTGTATTTTTGAGATTTTGATTCCCCCATCCTTCCATCACATGCTATCTTAATAAAACCTCATTTGACAGGCAGTATAGGATTATAAGCAAAGCCCCCCAAATCCTCTAAGATAAGTACAACCCCACAAACCCCCTGTTTATGGATTAAGAAGAACAGTGCAAAAATACGCACCATCACTGAAAGAAGCATCATATAATTTTCAAGGTGGTCTTGCAGAGCTTAGTCAAATCTCCTGCTCAAGCTGGTTAATCTAATACTCTTGAACACATATGCTGATTGTGTTGATTAAGTGGAGAAGAAAGGTAAACTCTGTATTTGTCTAATTAAAGGTTGCTTGTGAAGCCAGCTCATTTTTAAGATATCTTTCTTCACTAGAAAAATAAAGGTGCTTTGGACCTTAAGATACCAGCCTTTTGTCTTTTGTGTGTACAGACATTTGAAGTTTGTCTTTTTGCCACCATTATGGATGAAAGAGAACAGGAGCCCCTAGCGCCCCTGAGCAGTTTTCCAGCTGGTTTGCCTCATTCCACGTGGGATTTCCAAGTCTATTCCCCAAGCAACTCCCTCCAGTCCTCCTGCTGAGGCATCTCTCAGAGGCAATTTCCAGTCTTAACCACACACAGCCCAAACTGTTATCATTTATCCTGGCTATTAATTGGAGGTGGTTGTTCTATTGCTTTAACAGTCACAAAGTGGCTAAGTACCTGTAAAGACAAACAAGCTGCCACTGAAAACTTTGTAAATGCACTGCAGTGGCTATGCGGAAAAAGCCAAACATTTTTGCATCTTTGACTGGAGGCAGCCAGCAATCAAGGAACCATGCTGATCTACAGCCAAAACAAACAGGGAATTCCCTCAGATATTTTTAATAAAATGAATCATGAGGGAATAATCAGGTTTGGATCCATATTAATCGCTGCAGTTCAGCTATTAAAATTCTCAGGTTTGATACTGATGCTTCCCAAGGTGTTCTCAGGGTTGCATTCCGTTGCGGTTGGGTTACAGTCATGGGAGCATGGATCAGGTGCATGGAGTAGCTTTCCCTGCAGGTGGAAGCCACTCTTTTCCCTTAATTGGACTTCAGATATGCATAATGCGGAATTTGCCAGAACTACCCGTTCTCAGTTGGAATTTCCTTGTTCCACACGGAGGAGTTGCTGGAGAAAATTAAGGAGCTGCAAGCCAGTTTAGTCAGTGGTACAACAGTACCTAGCAACCACAGCAAGGATTAAGATCTGATTTTCTGCTTTCTAAATCATCCTTACTGTAAAACTCTTCTGTCTTTTGTGCACTCTTTGTTCCCATCCATAAACACTTCTGTCTTTCCAGTGCCTGTGGTAATCCTTTGGTTACTCGAAGAATCCCTTGTGAGCTGAAGAGGCAGCATCTTCCAGGCTCAGGGACATCGTAACTGGTGAGATATACTATTAATGTTTATATTGTGTGTTTTTCTTTATTTAGAAAGGTATTTACTGTTCATTTGAGAATTATTATTGTGAGAAGCACTTTAGTTTTAGCTTAGTTTTCATCAAAACTCAAGGTCTGGTGTGGAAATAGACTGTTCTGGGCTCGTTAGTATACTGCTTAATTTAACACACTGGGAAGATACTTTCTGCTAGTCCTTGGTTGAACTGAATGCCAGAAACTGGGTATGTGGGAGTCTTCCACCTGACATTTCCTTTTGATGGTGTTTTGTATGTCAAGGATTGTAGGTATGTGCTTGATAATCTAGACCAGAGAAATTCTTCCACGCTGTGGCTCTTGTGGTCCCTGGACACTACGTGAATTTGGAAAGGAACATTTCTTCCTTTGGCAAGACTAACTGTCATTTGTCTTTGTCATTAAATATATGCATGACCATCTTTTTATGCTCACATCAGTTGTGTACACAGGTAATTATTTCAGCTCAGCAGCTATAATTGTCTTTCTCCTATTGAAAAATTATTAATATGGAGACTATTATGTCATTAAGGTAATATTGCTGAATATGTTAGTAAAGCCAATGACTACATTCTCTGTGTGTCCTGGTTTTAGTTTGATAGGTACATGTAAAATATTTCTGCTTGCCAGGTGGGAGGAGATTTGCCTTTCAAAAGATTGTTGCTTCAATGCTTGATAGGAGTCTTGCTAATAATAAATGTTCTCAGGCTATACTTGTTTTAAAATTGCAGTTTAGTGCAAATTGCTCCAAGTGAGGGAACTCCACTGTTCTGACTACACAGGTGGAAGTTATGTCATATAGCAAATTTTATTACCACACTGATCCGAAAGGATGGGACATTTCTATAAAATAGTAATACAGTGCAGACTTACAGTAGTGATCACTAAGGAAAACAATTAAACAGGATTTAAAACTGAAGTGACGAAGCCAACTTTGATGAAGAATGGACTTGCTTTGAATGGCTAATCTGCCTTATGGTGGAGTTTGCTGAAGACCTCTCTGAAGTGTCAGGACCACTGTCAAGGGCTTGGACGAGGAGTATCACAGGCTTGATCTTGGTTTTTTTTTTGTGAGCATCCTAAGAAGTCACAGTGCTGTACATGGCAGAGCTGATGGCTGTGTCTGCATTTGCTTCTAGTGAGTGAGGAGCAGACAAAGCCTTGCGTTCAAATCATATTGCCCGTCAGTGCCACTTAGTTTTCTAGTCAGCCTTTCGTGATAACTAGAGTTCACCACAGCCCTCTCCCACTGTCTCTCTTTGTCAGAGCCCTGACAGCACACTGAGTTTGTGTGGTCAGCCGTAATGTGCCTGCTCTTCTGAGCTCTGGCTATTGCAGCCTGGGGTGGGAGATGAGGGCAAGGGGAGACGGAGCTAAAACCAGGAGAAACCTATTAATGATAGTTGGACAGTTTTGGATCCCACACATATTTGATTTGCAGGTAGAAGTGTAGAGGCTTCAGTTCCAGGCCTCAGGAATAATTTATCCTTAAGCAGTGGAAAACAACGTATTACGCAGTCGGTGAGCTGCCCCAGTGAAGGCATATAAGCAGAATTATTTTTTGAGGTCATTCACTATGCTGGCTAACAGAGAGCTGCTTAGTTCTGTAAGGATAATGTTTTGGGCAGATTCCCAGCCTTCAAATGCTTGTAGGCAGACTTGTCCATATTTGTGGTATATTTGAGGTCTAGTGTTCCTCCTTTGGGCCATATATTTTAAGAGGAAATGTTAATGGAAGGAAACATTGTTGCAGAGTAACAGTCTTCTCTGAAGCACTTTCCAAAGAAATGTTAAGGTCAAAGGTCTTGTTTTTTCAGGACAAAAGATGTGGATCCTTCTAACACTTATTTAGTTACAAATAATGATGGACAAGGCTCTAAGGATGGATTCCTGGGAGACTGCATCAAGGGTTATTATTCCCTAAGCTGAGCAAAGGTGATGGCTGTCTTTAAAACTGTTGCATCCTATTTGGCACAGAGTTATCATTAAGCAGATAGCAAATAATTGTATTTGATGTATTGTGAATTTTTCATTCCTTTGCTCAGGTGTCTCCTTTTTCTCTTCTTTCCAAAGAAGAACAAAGATGTCTTATTTCAGACAATAAATGGCAGTATGTCCCGAGGGAAATAATTATTCTAAGTGTTTTGATTCTGCAGCCACAGCAGCAATCATGTAGACTATATCCACATTTGACCTATGCAGGTGGTAGGAGAAAGGACAACCTGGTGGAGAGAAGCGCTTAACTGGGGTGCAGGAGGCTCTGCTGTTGAACGACTGACTGGGTATGGGCAAATAACTGCCTTTATCCATTTCTCTCTTCTACTGTCTACAGATAGAAGGGAAGACTATTACTTTTCTTTGAGATCCACTGCTTGAAAAAAAGAAAGTTGCATTACTTACAACTGAGAATGAAATCTGGTAATATCAATGCTACAAAGGAGGTGATTGTTAGCTAGTTTAATTAACAGATTAACTTGCCTCCCATAGTGAAATTCAGCATCTTGCAGTCACAGGCCTTAGAGAGCTCAGCACACAATTTACGCATCACTGAAGAATTAACGTGAAACTGAAGGGATGAATAAGCCTTGCATTGCCTCACTAAAGAGGCTGAAGGGCAGAGTCTTTGTAATGCCTTGACACTTCCAGTCAGTGTCTTAGAGGTGTGCTTATGGACTCATGGGTCTGCTTGGAACCACAGGGCAGTCCTGGTATATGAGGCATCTGCCTTGTTCATACACATTGCCAGGGCAATGATAGATAAATGTGAAATTCAGAAAATTAGAAAATGCACAGCATTAATTCTTAGAGGAGTGCAGTCACTGATTTTCTTTCTAACTTTCTGTATTGGGGAAGAATGGTAATTAAACTGACTGAAAAATGTGTTTGATAGTAAATCCATTAGCTAAGATCTCAAATAGCACAAATAAGTTCTTTTTCGAACATGGATGTGGTTTCGTATAGACATTTTTCTATTACTTACTGTAGAGGAAAAGTCAAAATGAGCCTCTAATAGTTAATTGAATATCATTCCAAAATCTTGTAGTGTAGCATTTTTTCTGCCTATGTAAGACAGTTATCTAGCTTTTTACAAAGTTGTGGCTAACCTCTATAGGATGCTTTAAAGCTTAGGGAACCTAACAAATATCTCATTGTAAACTAGTCAAAACTAACAGTCATTTACTAATTTCAACATTTTTTCTTGAATTTTATTATTTTACATATTGTTTAATCTACATTTTTTTTAACTGAATGCTGTCCACACCTAGAAAAATATAACTAGTACCCCTTCCTTTCAAAAATAATAATAATAAAAAAGCAAATCACAGGGATTGAATGACAGAGTTGCTGCTTCTCTGGTGTTTATTAGCACTATCATATACGCTAAAGTCATTCCAACCAAGGGCATGTGGCAGTACTGGAATTTGATGTACAATCACTTTTTGGGAACAGCCTGTGCCTTGTTAATATAATCCATAAAAGGCTTCCAAACTTCCTGAAACCAGTCCCCTCTGTTTCCAAGTCTGTGTATGATCTCATAGGAAATGATCTGGGAGAGGCTGTCTAACTCTTTTGCATAATCAAGGTGGCATTGTTCTTCTAATGCCTGAAGTGACTCGTTTTGCTGATATAAGCTCAGTGATCCATTTTCCCTTTGTCACCAAATCCCTGTTATCATTCTTCACAATGCTTTCAGAGGTGTGAAAATTTTCAGAGGTGTGTTCACAATGCTTTCAGAGGTGAGAGTGAGAGGACTGAAGTGTGGCTTAATGACATGATCAAAGTCAGTCTTTCATTTGTGTTGTCACCCTTTTTTGTCTCATCTATTAAAAAAAATCCTAAACCTTGCTGCTAAATGAAATTTGACAGAGGGAAATGCAAGAAACACAAGTGGACAAGGTTTATTTTGTGGTGGGCTCAGATGGAAGCAAGTAAGCAATCTGCACCTTGCCAAGTTTCATAAACAGCAGCAGTAGCCAGAAAGAGTTCATATAGAATTGGATGTTGGTAAAGCTCTAATGTGTACATTAGCTGTAAATATAGAAAGTGTATTCTTGCACTGGAGCAAGAATATGTAAACATCCTCTTTCTGGGATGTTTACATAAACACCAGAGTGCCTCATACAGTGCATGTTCTTTTATATCCTTGGGAAACCCAGGATTTCCTTAATATATCTAGCCCGAAAGGGAAGCACTCCAAGGAGCTTCTATCTCCAAAATCCTTGTACGGCAGCTAGCGTTAATCTCCGTTGGCAGGGGACAGAGAGTGAAAGTGTCTGTGTTTTGTTAACTGCGTAGAAGTACAATTATGGTCTAGTTCATGTGAATAGGTAGTAACTGCACCAAAGTGAAATTACGGTGAGGATAAGCAGAGGGCTCTGTGGCACTCTGCTTACTGCAGAGTTGTTAAGTTTGGCACTCGGCTCTGGGATCCAGTCAAAAGTTTTCTTAACCATATTAGGTTATATGGAAATTGGCCAGCAGGCAATAGGCTTTTGATGTACTTATTGTTTGTGCACATATTTCATGGAGTAGAAAGCCACTGTTTTTCTTAAGGATTGCAGGTTTAATAAAGTAAGACAAATTGAACCCTTTAAAATTTGACATTAAATTTTGATAGCAAAAAAAAAAAAAGGGTGTTTCCTAAGACAAAGGAATCACAAGTCCACAAGTTGACATTATTATAAAAGAAATGTGTGGCTCCCTTGTGCTTTTCATCCATTGATCCTGACCTCAATAAAAGCCTAATAGTTAAATATTATGCAGTTATTCAGGTGAAAAACAGGAGTGCAGTGAACCTGACTGGCTAAGGCACAAGCATACCCATTCTTGCTGGCAGACTCGTTAAGGCAGGACAAACAAGTGGATGAGAGACTCTTTAAACTGTTACAAGGTGGTTTGCTCAGGTTTGGCAGACGGAACCTTTTCCATCCTGACGGACTGTCAACAAGGTCCCCTTCTGCACTGTGTCCTGGAGAAAACGAGGAGAAGCAGAAAACACTAAATGCAGAGTTGTTTAGTTCTCTTATCATTGCAAATCATCCAAATAAATGCTGAAATAGGATCCAGCATTTATTTTTGTGATTTTTCTTCAGGATGGTTAGATGAGACAGGATCCACTGGTGAATGCCTTGCTGTGGGACACACTCATGGGCTGGTCCACTTGTGTCTGGGAGAATCCAATCAAAATTGAAGCTTATACCTGGGGCAGCACAAATGCAATGACCCAGACGTATCTGTAATGCCTCAGGGTTAAGGATGTCTGAAATCCCTCCAACTGGGGTTAGCGATTTTATTTGGGAAATTTCAAAACTTGTTTTCAACTAAAAATTTCAAAACAGATTTTTTTTTCAAGAGTTAGCTGTCAAGTTTTGTGTTCTTAAAAGACCAGAGTTTGAGAAGTGGGAGTGTTAGTTAAGGTATTATTAGGTCTACCTCGCAGTCTAGTAGATTTTGCTATTAAAATTATCTTTTGATGAATGTTTTCATGATTTTTAATTTAATACTACTGCATGTAGTTGTTCACTTTTGCTTCACTATAAAATCATTCTCTGTGCTTGCTAATGCTCTTCTAATATGTGTAGACAGTTGTCACGTCCACTTCTCAGGATTTAGTTGGGCAATGCATCCTTAGCTCTTTTTAATTCCTTTCTGTAGGTCAGGCTTACCTAACGTTCTTTATGGCTCTCTTGTCATCTTCCTCTGGATTGTTATCATTCAGGAAATGAGTTCTCCACAGCTGAGTGAGGTATTCCAGGTGTGATCACCACAGAGCTGTTAGGGATATTACCTTTTTGCCCTGTGCAGTTGCCTTTATATTTCCTTTAATATTGCTTGAACTCTTTTTGCTACCACATCATGCTCCAATGTGATGTATACTCTTAAGAACCTGGAACAAACATGTCCAGCTTTAAACCCTTTGAGCTGTTTGCTTTCAAATTTTGATGACACCTTCCAAAGATGCAAAAAGGGCTGGAACGTGCCCTGAGTTTGTAGCTAAAGACAGGCCTATGTTGTCAGGATGCTGGAATCATCCTGTGAGTTCTGACCCTGTTTTCTGCTGATGGTGCGTGATCTTATCAGAGTCATTTAACCTCTTGGCCCCTGTGTCCATATGTGTTGGAAGATAACACTATAGTAGCTGTATTTTGTAAGGCTGCTGTGAGGGTCAGCGTAAGTTGTACATGATCTGGAAAATATATAGAAGTGGAAAAGTGACATATGTGGGTGAGAGGCTGCAGCAAACCACATTGTATGACCTGTAAGCTTGTGTTGTCCAGGCTTGAGGAAACTGAGGAGCACTATCATTAAAAATTGTTTGTGCATAACCATTTTTCACCTTCTTTGCTAAACAAAGAGGGGAACTAAATCAAATGAAGAGGATGAACTTTGTCAAGTGTAGCCCCTGCAAAGTTCAATAGATGACCACTGAGAACACATCTTAATGTGTCCAAATTTGCTTTGTTTTGCCCAGCTGTTGATTTTTATTTTAAGAGACCTGAAGAAGCAAGCATGCAATCAGCTGAAAATCTGAAAATCTTGAAAAAAGAAGCAAGCCTGTCTTTTGTCTAGATGTGTTTGTATCAGTGCAGTATAAATGCAATATTTAAAAAAAAAAAAAAAAAAAGAATAAAAATACAGCAGAGCTAGGAGTGGAGCATGGAGAGAATAAAACATTAATTTTACATATACTTCGAACTCATGTAAATGGTGACACATGACAAATGCTTCTTCTGAACCCAGGCTGGTAATCCACTTCATGGCACAGCATATGGATTTACTGGATTAAAGAAAACTGTGTCAGACCCCGCTGCATGAAGCAGATGCAGCCAGAAGCAGATTTATCCAACTCTCCTCCGCCCATCGTCTCTGTGAAATACAAAGCTGGTGAAGTTTTAACTGCAGAAATATCCAGTTGATGTTAATTTGTGAGTAGCTGGTGTTATTGGTGGTATATACCTTGTGAAGAGCTCTCTGAGTGTTGTAACATACCTGTGAGCCAGGCTGATTCATGGGAAGTCTTTTTAATCAGGAGTGGTAATGTTTATGAGTTGGGAAATCTGCAGTAATGGTCCCTGAGGCGTAAAAATACATCAGTGATTTACAGTTTTACTAAGCTACATTTATATTTGGACGTAAATGTTGTGAGGTGGCTGATGGTAAATGTAATAGGGAAAAAGAGTTTTCTTAGGGATGCTTCAAGTGTATATAGCTGGTTATAATCTGGCAGTTCAAAGATTACAAAACCAGTAGTGTTGAAGTTACTGCCCAGGTGAAGGCTTTTGCTATAGACCACAGCTATAGTTTAGGAGTGAAAGGTGTATGAAAGTTTAGAAAAATGCAAGGAAGATGTGCTAAGGTGCATCTGCTCTTGGGGGACGGAGGAGGTTACAGGTGACTATTCTGCATTTCCCACCACACATCAGATTAGGACAAAAAAGATGGAAATGCACCCCTGGTGCTGAATCCACTCAAAAGAAATAGGGAAGGGATGGAGTCAGAAACACTTTCATTCCCCTTTTCCAATGTTATATCTTGCACATAAAGGAGCTCTGGTTTAGGGCTGCAGTTCAATTCTTGCACAAAACACTTCTATTGGATTTTGGCCTAAGGTGAACTTCCCAAGAAAAGCTACTGTCTAGAAGATATTCCAGCTAAAATCTTCTGAGGGCTATTTGAAAATGTTGGCATTGTTTCATCTGAACTGTGATCCAGCTTTAAATATAAGAGGAACATACGAGGTTCTGACTCAGATGTAAATGCCTTCTCTCTACACTGTCCAGCTTGCAAGTAAAGTGAACAAACAGAAAAACATCCTAATCAAGCAAACCCCTAAATGACCACTTATGAAAATAAAAAAGTTGTATAAAATTTACGTTTGACTAGACTAAGGACATAACCATAGATAGTTATGAGCAGAAGACAGTGTTTCCTCAGCAGGGACAGGAGATTGTGCCTGCGTAACAACACAGAAAGTAGAGATGCACATTGCACTTGCTGAAAGTGTAGCCTGTATTTGGCTGGGTCTGAACATCATTTGCAGAAATCCTTCCTGCCATAGTACTGTTGTTGTCAGTCTCACAACTAGCTCAATTGTTTAGAAGAGATCTGGGTTTGGAGCCTGGTCACCACAAAGGTCTTCCAGTGCTGACTTAGTAAACCCCACGGTCGCCTAAGTATTAAGTTGAGCTACCCAGTTATAGGCAAAAGACAGTTTTGCTTTAAACTAAGAGGGTCTTGGACCCTTACATCCAGCTCTTTTTAATGTCAGGTGATTTATGCTAAGGGATTCACCTGTATGAAGTGAAAATGCCTGTGACAGCAGTAAGGTGAGGTGGATGGGCCCACACGGAATTCAGGTCTGTTCTAAGCCCGCACACAAGTCTAGATGAGCTGGCCACAGCGTGGACCCAAACTTCAAAGGCTTCAATGAATTTCAAAATAAAGCAGCAGGAGATTTTGGGGTTTTGTTTTCCTAGAGGTGAGCCAGCACTATGAAGCTGAGATCTGAGCGTGTTCTGGATCCAACCTCCAATTCTATGTGTATGAAGGCAGCTATTTTGAAGCACTGATCGTTTCTGGCTCACCTATGTTCTTCTTGGGATAGAACTGGGGTGTTGTTTTGGATGTTTTTTTTTTCTGTAAACCTCCTTTCATATGCCTCACTCTGTTATGTAACAGAGTGGACTGAAGAGTTACTACTACTTTGTGTTTTGGGGAAAAGTCTTTCTACTGCTGCATTTTTTCCCCTTTATCTGTTCCAGAATTTTAGTTAATCAAATTCTTGGCAAAATGATTAAGTAGCTTGGATATAAAAGAAGATTTTGTTTTATGACTTAATAAAAAGTGTGGATGTGCCTGTGAAGTTAAGGGTAAGCAGATCTCATGCTCCAGAGTGGAAGCTGAATGCTGAGGGATTTGGAAAAGAATTCACCTGTCTTATCCTGCTTGTTATTGCACAATCTGATCATTGAATCATGGGTTTATCTTCTTCTGAATACCTCATAGCCGCTGTTGGAGTCTGGATACTGAAGTTGGTAGGACAGCAGCCACAATGGTTATCGCTGATGTTATTCTCATGATCCAAATAAAAATAACAGAGCAGAGCTCAATAATAAAAGGAATAGTATAAGTAAATTAAATATGCAGAGAATTTTCAGTGAAAATAGTAGTAGTTAGGGGGAGATTTTCATGGGCAGGAAATAGTCACTCAGTAAATGTCAAAGCTAGTAACTGGCCGTTGTATCTCTTTAAAGTCTCTCTGAATTTTCAGGTTAGGATATTTTTGCTTTAAGGAAAAGAAATGGAGTTAATGGACTTTAAAACTGTACTCTTGGCAAAAATAAATTAAAAAAAAAAAGTCTGCATCTTGAGTTCATTATACTTCTATAGCTATTCCAATCTGGCATTAGGTTGGAGTTTTGTACATTGATTTGATTGTTATCTATGGTTAACGTGGTGTCCATAGTCAGTATTTTGGGTTCTGGTTTTGTTACATGTCATTGATTTTTGATACCTTTTGGCTATGAGGACATACTGACTTGCCAGATGAATCTTTAGGAATCTTTCTCTGCAAGTGCTTCTGTGGATAAGGTAATAACTGTGCACTTCCTTTCCCTTCCTGTGGTCTTTTGATGAACTCCAGCTTACTGCTGTTCTTGTTCAAGACACGCATAGCACTTACACTGAAATTCTGGCAGGTGGTATTGCAAAATACAAATTCTAGGCTAGAGAAAATGTTGGTAAGTAATCCAGTCAATCCTATTAGCCCAAACGAGAGGTTCCTACTTAAATGATTTTTGAGTGGTGTACTCTGTTCTGAAAGTGTCCCATGCAGAGCTTTACGGTTTTCCTCAGTTGACCTGTAATGGTGTTTAATTATCCTTCTCCTCACATAGTTTCTCCTAGTGTCTTAAGTGACAGGGAAACTGCTAGTTTCAAGGTTTAGATTACCCATCTAATTTATGTTATGTTTTGTCCTTCCCTCAGTGGATATGAAGACTTTGTCATTCTCTTCTCCCCTAACATACATGAGGACACTTACCATGTCTTTTAGGCTCAGCACACCCAACCTTTCCAACCTCTCCATGGGGGCTGTGTCACCTAGACCTCTGATAACATTTGTTGTCCTCTTCTGGACCCTCTTCCAATTCCCCAGCTTTCCCAAAGCGATGTACTTGCAGATGGACTCAGGACTCTAGCTGGGAACTGATCAGTCAGTACGCGTTAAAAAGGGAGCATTATTTGTAATTGCTGTGTTTAGAGCCATATGACATTATTTCTCCAGTGAAATACGCTATCAGCCCTGTGTGTTGGGTTTTATTTATCTATTATAAGAACTGAGAACTACTGCCTCGTTTAGTAGTTCACTATCTAGTGTTTGTGAAACCAATTACCAAACTAATATGACTTTTGGAGAGATCTGGCCTGTACATTTAGAATTCTCTAAGCTGAACATTGCCTGTTTTTGCATGTTTTGACACTATTCGATAGTGCCTTTACTCACAGTTCCTATCTTTTATAGGATTTTTTTAAGCAATTAATAGCAAAATATGTATCAATGAAGAATCTTGTTCTTTTTAATAAAATGACTTAGGTTGCAAATATATTCAGGCACGTTATGACCAAGTGGCTTCATGGGAGATGTCAAACTGAAAAACAAAATAGGCTGAAATAGGGAGGCAAGCCCTAGAGCAATGAGGGAAATGCATATGAAATGCTTCAATGAGTTTTTGAAAGTCATTAGGAGAACAGCAATTAGAAAAACACTTCAGGAGAGCAGGATGGATCTGGAGCCAAGTTTCTTTAGCACCTATGGGTGTGCTTCATATTCATTTTTAATATCTGGTTTTATAAATCTTGAGAAGAACGTGGCAACGCTATGACAGAAGAGCAAACATGTTTTGTTGAAAGTGGAGCAAGTCCCGTGGAACGTAACATGTTATTAGAGTAGAAGCCACACTCCTTCCACAGAAGAGAAACAGCTTAAGGCAAGGTACTTGCTCCTCTAATCCTCTTTGTTACTTCACAACTGAAAGACTTTTGGAGTCTTTGAAGTGAATTTAACATAGCAGTGAGGGAATCATCCAGATCTCCTTACACTTGGACTCCTGCAAGCTTCCTAGACACTCAGATGAATGCTAATGGGGAGGACAACCTGTACCTCCCCCCCAAGTATTAATTTAACTTCATGTACATTGGTAGCAAAGCAATTGTCAGTTCCTAACATCCACTTGTCACAGTTTGAATATGCTGAATTCAGTATAGCAACCTTGTAGTGAAAGGTTCATATACGTTCTTTCACCTTCATTTTGAGCCGACTTCTACTTTGTAAAGGAAAGAGGAAATGAAAAAGTGTGTCTGTTATAACTCTGCAGTAGAGCAAAATCTCTGGAAATGAAAGGCTAAATAAATACAGAACTGAACTTTGTATTGTAATGAAAGGTAACGGTGAGAGTTCAAAAAATATCTCTTACTATAATTAAGTCTCTAATCTTTTGAAGAATATGAGTTTTTTACGTTATTTTCCCAGGTGTGAGTGTCCAGCCAGCGTATCCATGGTGAACTCTGTCATAGACAGGGAGCTCTGTGTGGGTCAAGCTGAATGTGAATGTGGTCAATGTGCTGAGAATAAAAGACTTGCTAAAGGAATTAGCTTTCTTGCATTGGTGGCTGGCTAGCTACTAGTATTCATCTTTACGAATATCAAAGTTCACCTCTTAGGGTAATAACTGATACCCTGCAGACTTTCACTGTGCTAGGAATAGGAAGTAACTGCTGTTTCAAACTTTCCCATGCACCGAATGAGTAAAGACATATGTTTTTAAGCTTACCACCTTGTCTTTCTTTTTGAAAGTGTGCTGAAAGTTTTCTGTCTGACCCCAGAAATACCTTATGCACATTACTGTGGTAGATACATAGACCATTTATGTAGTACGAGCTTTTACAAACTGTTAACTGACGTCCACAGAAACCTGAAATAGGCTTTCAAGTAGGTTTTGGGTCAAGATCTGAATTACAATAAACATATTGGAAACTGTCAGGTATGCAAAGGTGAACACTTGTTTTCCTCTTCACAGTGTAACAGAAGTGTAAACACATTTAATATTTGCTTAGTAATGTAATATCTTATTTATATAGACTTATGAAAAAAAATCAAGTGTTTTCCTTTTCCCTTCCCACCCTTTCCTCTGTGGCATTGTTAGTGTGTGTGCATATTTGATCTGATCCAAACCCAGGGAACTGAAACATTTTTTTTCCACTGGCTGGATAAATTTTGATCATTTTCCCAAGTCTCAAACATGTCCGTCCTGTCATTTTTCTTTCCTCAGATATGTCTTTGAGTTCTTGTCTCTGTTACAAAGGCCATAATGGATATTCAAGAAACATTTAAACAGCACTGTGGATGTTGAAGTCCCCTTCTTACTATTAGGTCATGGTTCAGTGATAACATAAATTGTGCATTAGGGCTCCTAATAATTAGCAAGAAACATTGTAATTTAGACATGTAATGCAACTCTGGTACGAATTCTCTCTGCTAATTCATATCACTAGCAAGGAAACTGACAGGTTAACTATGCTGGCAGGATTTTTGGTGGATTAGATGTTGCCTATGTTTGCAAAGCTGTCACAGGGCTGGTATAAATGTGTAATGCTCTGTAAAAAAATAGGACAATAATGTGATCACAGATGGTTGGATTTGCAGTTTTTGGTGATGTGTATGCACAAACCTACTGACTGTGAAACATCAAAACCTGTCTCAGGTAACTAGTCAACCACAGTTAAGAATTCAAACTACTAACTACTTTTTTTTTTTTTTTTTTAAATTATAGTTGAATTAGTACACTTACAGGAAAGAGTATGTGAATGAAAGGAACAACTCAGTTACCATCTTTTATGAAGCCTGGTGTTATTTATGCCCTTCAAGCTCCGTAAACACCCATTAAAACCTTGGTGTATGTCATCAAATTTTTAATGCTGTTTTAATTATATAGCATCTGTCTACTCTTGAAATCTGGTTCAGATGACTAAAATACATGTGGAAAGAGGGAGAATAATTTTGGATATTTTATGAATGACAACAATGAGACCTTAGATATTAGTGTCCCTATTTTTTAGCTTGTGGTCTTGACGTTTCTAGGTATACCTGACAGACTAGGACATCACAGTGTTAACAGCAGTTATTGGTTTTATCATACTGGAGGTGTTGCCTGTGCTTGCAATAACAACAATGGTGGTAGGAAAAATAAAATGAGTTTTTTAATGGTATTTAGATAAAGTTGACCTTAGAGTTGAATGCCATAGCTCCAGTGATGTGCCTTGGCCACGGGTCTTTCCTGTCTCTCTAAATAAAAATAAAGCAAAGCCAGCTAAAACACATTGCCAGTTAAAAAGACTCTTTGATGGGGTACAGCTTGGCAAATAGAGAGCTTGTTTGCATCTTAAGAGGACCAAGGTTATCTTGGACAAGTCATTTCCTCTCACTGTTTCAGACCTTTTCTCTCTCTCATGTGGAAGGACTTGAATTGCTTGTGTTAATTCCCTGGGATCTGATCCTCTAACACCTTACTGAGGCTAAACGTGCAGCAGCTTGAAGCTGGTTTCAGCACTTTGTTACTGACCTCTTCATTTCTAGGTGGATTGCACGGTGCTGGCTTGATTCATTCTGAAGCCTATGTCGCAGTGAGGCAACCTTTCAGTTAGTATGTTGGATGCTGCATATTGCATGGTTGATTTAGCTAGGTTCGTGCAGCTTTCCATACAACTTGCAGCTCTAGAAAGAAATTTATGGGTTTGAATGAGTAACCAGTTACACGGGGCAAATGGCACTGTCTCAGATTACTGTATGAAAGGAAGTTTGGGTTTACCACTAATTGCAGATAAAAATTAATATTTGCAAAGTAGACACGTATGATTTATTTATAAGTGTTTTCTGTTTCCATAATGAAATTTCCTTTGGGTTTAAGTACAGTCATTTGGAGGAAAAAGCGGAGGTCTGTGGCTCATTAGTTTCTGGTGGTTGTCAGAAACCATTAATCAATTGCCCCTTTTACCAACATAGGTCCTAATTCAGCAAAGCATTTAGGCACATGCTTAACTGTAAGCATGTGTTTCAGACCATTTTGCTAAATCAGGGCTTTAATGTGGTTCAAGCTTGCCACATTTCTTTCCAAGTCTAAGGTTACCCCGAAATGACAGCAATAGCTAATACATCAGCTAAGGTGCCATGTACCTTCCTCACCTGTCTTTCTAGAAAGTGACAACCAAGGGGAAAAAATGGGTAAATTTTCCCTCTATTCCTTTTCTCCCATACCCATCAAATTTTACCTCGAACAGAGGCTTCTGTACTGAATAGTATGGCATATGAAATGGTAGCAAGCCAGGATCAGACTTGGTAGCCTGATAAGTCTAGGTAGGGTACAAGTACATCTTGAGAGCTGTCAGAAATTACAGCGGTCACTAGACCAGTATGACTTTTACATATCAGCAGGACATTGGATGACTTGAAAGTATAGGGAGCCAGTCTTACAGTCCCTTCAGGATTTGGTTGTCTGGGCAGACGGTATGGTCCTTGTACACTTCCCCCCCCCCTCTTATGAAAGCCCAAACTCCCAGCAACGACAGCTGTGCATCACACAGAGACTGGTTCATTACTGATTTTGCAGTAGGGATGCTGCCTGTTGAATCATCAGCACCACTTTTTGATGGACGTGAGTTTCCTTTGGATTTCCTCCTCTGAAATGTTGGTGCCACTCAAACTTGTTTTTCTTGTGAATTCTGACATCATTTCAGCCTGAGGTAGTATGTGGGAAGGAAAATGACTTCAGATTCATGTTTCCATTTTCTTTCCTTTCTGTATTTGACAGCATCAAGAACACATGATGGAACACTGCATGCAAGCCTTTGCCACACACATTACACAGATGGAAATGTCAAATGAGCTTTGCCTTTCAGACTGAAGCAAAGCTTTCATTGCTCATAATGGGCCCTTTTCTTGATTCTAACATGCAGCCACTAGTTTAGTGTGGAAAATTTTTGCATGCCTCCTTTGACTTTCTATCAGTATTTTCTCTAACTCTATCCTGAAGAAAAGAAACTGAAACACTCCACTATCTGCACTTGGTTAATAGTTTGGTACTACACTTGTGGGGAACTTGAGAACTGTTATTAATGAAAAACATCCCAAGACCTCAAAGATATATCATCTGTGCAGATGAGAATGAGGGGGCAACAGGGGAAGAAGCACAGATGCAACCTTCCTCCACTGCTCCCACCCCAAACCCTTTCTCCAAATCACATAGCAGAGCTGGGCAGATAGGTCCTGTCTTGAGTCTCAGGTCAGCTTTCTTTTGGTGGTAACAGGGTGTCTTTCAAAGGCCCAAGCTGTCTTCTGTAGCTTGAGTCATAATGGTGGCAGTGGCTCCTTAACATGTTTTTCCTCTGGGACCCTAAATAAAAATGTCAGCCTGCCAGTGGTGGAATTATTTTGATAAAGGACTCTTTTGCTCCTCTAGCATTAATTCCTGAGACAGGTAAAAACAAAGAATTTCTGTGATGGTTTCTTAATTTGGAATAAGTTCCTTTGATTTTGGTTTTGGAAAGTCAGAGCAATAAGTCAGAGCAATAAAATGGAATTTTTAAGATAGTTCACGTTTTTTCTTCATATCTTGGTCATGTTGTTGTTTTGAATTCCTAGTTGTTTTGTTCTTTTTTAACGTGCAAGAGGGGGCTTCGCATATATCTCTGTTCTGTGGTTTGCTGAGCACCATGTATTGGGGGTATCACAGTTCTGTCAGGAGCTGAAGCTGGAGACTTTGGGCAAGACTGTGGGCAAAGGAAAAGTCAGTCATTACCACTCTGAAACAGTCATGTTGCTACTTAAAGACTGTTGCTTTAGAGGAAACGGGACATCTGAGGAAAGGGATTATTGATAGTACATGGATTACTTATTTGTTAAGATGAACCATCCAGTCCTGCCAGGTCCTGAGCAACTATACGTGGCCCTGGAAACAGTGAATCCTTGGGCATCCATAGAAGTCACTCAGCAACAGCAGAGATTTGATCATGAGTAATTAAATAAATTCCCTGTATTTGTTTCTAGACCTTGAAGTTTAACAAAAAAGAAAAGGGAAAGCATGTTCAGGGAACAAAAGGAGAAATAGTGGGCTATGTGTGATTAATACAGCTTTAACTTTGCTGTCTATGATGACGGTATGCAGTGATGAAGGGGATGTGTTCTGTGATTTATTTTCTTCTACTTTAAAGTAGTGGAGCTCTAAAAATGACTAATGAATCTCCTTTCAAGGTTCATATCTATGACCTAATTCATATGCGCAGAAATCTTGTCTTTCCCCTTAACTACAGCAGAAAGTTGAGGGTTGTTCATCTAAAGAGTGTTAGAGGCCAAAGCAGAGACCCTGGACAAGATCCAGCACAAATAGCTGCATTCCAGTGAAAACAGGAATCAGATGTACAGGGCACATGATAGTCTAATAGGCCGATGCTATTTACCATATGTTAATTGCAAGTGTTATTGTAAGTTATGATGTTGATTATAGCAATAATTACAGCAGTTTCTTGTAAGACGCTGAGTTGTTAAAAAGTCTGGTAAAAGCAGTTGTTATTATGTGGGTACCACTGAAATTTGTTCTTTACAACAAAGCCTTTTTTAATGTGTATTGTTCATATCTTCAACTGTTGCAAATTGTAATATATAGGACTAGCTTACACTAGATAGGTGATTACCTAAGCAGCTGGCCTGTTTTACTTTTATATTATGAAAGATAGTATGTTTTGTATGTTTGCATACTGTATTTTGTGCAACATTTATTGCAAAATATATGTGTACAGTTATCACAGAACAATTGCAACCGGAAGGGAACTCTGGAGATTTTGTAGTCCAATGCCCCTGCTCAAAGCAGGGTGAGCTAAAGGAGGTTGCCCAGGCTTGTGTTGAGTTGGGTGCTGAATATCTCCAAAGATGAGGACTCTACAACCTCTTTGTTAAAATTCATACGGTTCTTTCTTGGCCCATTTCTTTCTCAAGGTCCTTCTGACAGCAGCACAGTCATCTGGTGTACCAGCCACTGCTTCCAGCTTTATATTGTCTGCAAACTTGCTGAGGGTGTGCTCAGTCCCATCAGCCAGCCCATTAAAGCAGATGTTATGCAGTATGGGCCCCAGTGTTGACCTCCGGGGTACATCATTAGTGACCAGCTTCCAGCTGGACTTTGTGACCCTGGTCACTACCTTCTGGGCCTGGCAGTTCTTCCAGTTTTCAATCCACCTCTTTGTCAAAGAGATGTTATACCCTATGAGACAAGCGTCAAATGCCTTACTAAAACTGAGATAAATGACATTCACTGCTCTCCCAGTCTCAAACAGACTGGAAAAAAAAAGACTAATTTGTCCATGCATGGAGTGGTACATCATCTTTAAATGTAAGTGAATGTAACAAGAAGTAAAAATAAGGTTATCTAGACCAAGGATAAATTTTTTTACAATCTGAAGGTGATAGAATTTTTCCAGAAGAATTTTCTAAGATACAAGGTACATGTATCCCGGTAAAACTTATGAGGCTTGGACACTGAACTGTCATTCTCCCTAGAAACCTGCACATTGGCCAAGCCAAGTCCATGTCTATCATAACTTACTTTTGAGCTTAAGAGCAAGGCATGGGTGGCATACTTAATGAGCCTCTTCCGGAGTTCTATGATCAAGGCTTCTAAATTTAGTACTTTTTTTCCAAGTTTACTTTATAAGGGGCTGGTAAGTGATCACAGGAATTTACAGTGAAGTTACTGGTATGAATGATGTATCTTACAGATACCAGTGGAAAATGACATTGCTCATTAGGAATAATTAGCAACCCACTAACATGCTCATTTCTATTTAAGAATGTATTCTAGCCCATTATAAACAATTATTACTAGAACCCTGATAATTCTTAGCAGCTTTGTTTATTAACGTTTAATATCAGTGTTATCTGTGTTTTGCTTTCTGTTACCCTACCTCCGGAAAGAAACTCTTCATATCGAGAGTTTGCATTTGCTCCAGTGAAGTAGAAGGGTTGCCCTGGTTTTAGTCACCTTTTAAATGTCTAGCTACTTGATGCAGCCATCTGTAGACATAAGCAGGCATCATTCTCTTAGTTGCAAGGAGCGAATAGTTCAATGCATAGAGCATTGTACCCTAAGTAGTGATGCCACGATGTTAATGGAGCCCAGGTTGCATCTTGTAGACAAATTTCACTCGTAGTTTGGCAGCTGAAAATCAGTCTTTTGACTGTACAAAGCATGTAACAAGGACTGAGCCTCTTATCTTGTACTGTCTGTATGTTGTTGAGTTATCTTATAGTACAAGAAAGAGTAAGAAAATGATCAAAACAATGGGCTCATCCTTCAGACAAATCTGGCAGGTACACTGCTGTAGTTCCTTTCTAGTACAGAGAGGTCCCAGGATTTATCCTGCCGGGAGACCAGCTGCAGCTGTGGTCATGGTAGTAGTGTGGATCATTAAGACTGAGCGATGTGTCTGCTGTTCTCCACTGCTCACATTCTGGAAATGATCTCTTTGGAAGTAGTTGGGCTGGCCACTTTCACATGGAACACACAAAGATACCCCAAAGAGAACAGAGCCAATCATCTGATTGCACTAATGAGCATGGTGAGGAGGGAGCAGCAAGCACAGGGACAGTCCTGTGACTTTTTTTTTAACATGGTCTTATTCTCAAAAATGTATGGAAAACCTTACTGTTGGTGCATGCTTGCGGACACAAAAGTTCTTGTCATGTGTCACCATGCTTCCCTTAAAACACAGTGCTGAGGTTTCCCTTTGCATTTACGTTGGAAAGAAGATGACATTCTGTCCATGTTCCACAATCAAGTAGTCACCCGGCACCATGCCATTATAACAAGCTTTTAAGATGTACCAGAAGACAAGAGAAAAAAGCTTTTCTCCTTTAAAAAAAAATAAGAGGACAGTATTTCACACAATCTAGTGGACAGTGTGTATTGCTTTGAGAGATTGATTTTTTTCTCCATTCTCTCAAAGTGGAAGGAACTCAAAACAGGGGAAATTGCTGTGTTGAAGGAGAGGCTACTTTGATTTATGTCATCTTCAAAGTGTTCAGACTTCCAGTCACACTCTAAGCTCTCACACTGAAATAACTATGTCTACCCAGGGATTTGTAAGGGCTTAGCTGCATCTGTTCAGAATTGTACCTCTCATTGAAGTAGTGCAGTGTTCCCTTCCTAGCAGAGGTGGTTTGCATACCAGGCAAAGACTGCAGATGTAAGAGCAAACTTGAACTGGTTATACTTTCCATGATTGTTTTTTGTGTCTGTGTGCATTTCTGCTCTAGCAAGAAAGCTTACTTAGATGGTGCAGTCCGCAGTTACTTGGCTGTGGACATGGTACCAGGAAGATGAAGCAGAGGGTACCCAAAGAGAGCAAAAACCATCATGACTGCAAAGTATGACTAACCAGTCTGTGCATTAGGGCAGGTATTTGAAAATAGTGACAAATCAATCTCCAGGGAAATGTGCACCTCTGGGAATGGGACTAAGTCATTTTCATGAGTGTTTGTCCTAAAACTAGGAGACGTTGGTTTGCAGCTGCTTGGTCTGCTCCCGAGTCTTAGGCCACAGATACCTCATGGAACAAGTGCAAATAATTGAGGAAGATTTGAGACTTCATGTCAGAGTGTAAATATACATACCATATACCACTTCTGGATGCATGCAGGGAATATCTTCCTCTTTAAAGGAAAGGAGGAAAATAAGTGGATACCTTTCAGCTTTGTGACCCGTTTTCAAAAACTACAGTGCAGCAAGAGCCTTTAAAACCATGGTACATATGCAGAAAAGTTCTATGATAAAAAATTTCCAGCTTTCTCGCGGATGCTTGTCTGTAATTTTATTAGATCTGTCATGAAATGAGGATGTTGCACAGTTTGGGAGGCTGAGAAATCTCAATAGTGAATAGAGATTTTTAACCATGTATGATCCTCACAGATGTTTGGTCAAATTCCAAGTACAGGTGATCCTACTTGCAGTTCCAATAGGGAACTAATGATACTGCAGCTGCTTTTATATGCTTAGAACAAGACAATACTTGGGGCTTGTCTGAAGCTTCCACTCTTTTCTCCTTCCTTCTCTTCCCTCCTTATGGTTTAGATGTCTTTTATGGCTAGATAAAGAAACTCTTTACAGAGTGTGTTTTGCTTTTGGCTCAAACAAGAAAGTTGACAGCAACAGAATTGCTATTTCTAGCAGAGACAGCAGTTTATCATCTTGTATCACATTTGTCGCTGCCCTCTCTCCCTTTTCAGAGCATACCACTGAAATAATTTGACAGAAACCAGTTTTATGTTTCTAGGAAGTGAAGCATTTGTTTCTTTTTTTTTCTTTTTTTCTTTCTTTTTTTTTTTTTTTTGTAAAGAAAACCAAATGAAACAAAAGCTGGTTCACTATTTAACACACTAGGAGGCCTCCATGTAGGGTCTTCATTCACAGGATGTCTGTGACTGTGTATAAGTTATTTATTCTTTCTTTGTTATAATCAGCCTATTGCAAAATGAGAATAGAAACTACTCTGTCCTTCATAAGGTTACTGTGAGATTGAAAGCTGTGAATCACTCAGTATTGCAATGAAAATAATATGGATACTGTAGAAACAAAATTTTTTACTTTGGTTGAATGTTGACTGAAAGTGATAAAAGAGATATTTGTGAGTCTGTGTTGCAAGAAACCACACAAAGTTAGCCAGGGGAAGACAGAATATATTACCTGAAGCCTTCCCTGTGTGGAATTTCAACCATGTTCCTCTCAAACTGGGATTCAGCTCTTTTGATTTCCTATAGACGTACAGAAGGCAGGTAACGCTGGGTGGTTTACTGCTAGAAGGATCAATAAAGCCGCTGCCCTACTCTGGCACCCTGGATGGAAAATGCAGCCGAACATTAAGTGGGAGTTAAAATTGGTTCAGTCTGTCCCTAACTGGGCTGGCACAGCTGCCACTGCCATCTCTGGTACTCCATCAGCTTTGCAGATCAGTGAAAGACTTTGTTCTATGAGACTATTAATCCAACATCAACACTTAGAAAGACTCATAATTACTTGTTTGGTTGCCCCCCACCCCTTCCTCTCCAAATGCATCATAGAAAAAGATTACCACTCAGAAACAGAAGTGGGACCATATTACTAATTTTCAGTCTTGCTGTTAAATAATGAATTTGTAATATCACATAGAAGGATAATTTCTGCAGCACAGAACCAGCATGCTAGGCATTTCACTGCAATATCAAAGTCCACGGGAAAAAGTCATGGAGTACTGTCTGGAGGAATTATGTTGGCCATTCCAAATTCCAGCTAAGGAATCCCTAGATGGCAATTATTCAGGCGTTTTCTGCTCTCTGGTGGGTAAAAGTCAAAATCAGAAAAATATCTGAGATGATGAATAGCCTGGAGGAGAACAATCTAATTGTTTTGACGAAAGCTGTTTTGTCAATTAAACTCAGAGCTACAATACCAGCCATCTAACTTCTCAAACGTTCATTCTTTTTTTTTTTTTTCCTTCTTTGATTATCTCTCTTTAATCTTGTGTTTTTGAAAAGATAGGTAGAATGAGCCCTGCTCTGTGAAATATTTGTTGTTATAAGGCTTTTTGAGCAGTTCATCTATCTGACAGTAAATCAACACAGATTCCTTCTCTGTTGGTGTGTGGGCCTCTTTTATAGATGCAAAATCAAGCAGTGCAGATCATCTGCCTTTGTTGCCAGTAGTGGGGACAAGCAGAAATGAGAATGAAGATATTATCATATTATTCTTTTGTATTTGTAGCAATGTGACACCATGCAGCTTCAACCAGAGTCAGCCTTAAACTGGAGGAGCTGTAAGAGTTGCTTTGAGTTTCTAGTATGATGGCCCCAGCTCTAGTTTATTGTCAAACTTTTACATGCTAATCTGTTCTTAGGCTGGTCTCATTCCCTCTGTGCCAATTGTTCATAGAATCATAGAATATCCTGAGTTGGAAGGGACCCATAAGGATCATCTAGTCCAACTCCTGGCACCACACAGTTCTACCCAAAAATTCAGACCATATGACTAATACCACAGTCCAAACGCTTCTTAAACTCTGACAGGCTTGGTGCAGTGACTAATTCCCTGGGGAGCCTGTTCCAGTGCGTGACAACCCTCTCAGTGAAGAACCTCTTCCTGATATCCAGCCTGAACCTCCCCTGCCTCAGCTTGACACCATTCCCATGGGTCGTATCACTGGTCACTAAAGAGAATAGATTGGTGCCTGCCCCTCCGCTCCCCCTTGTGAGGAAGCTGTAGGCTGCGATGAGGTCTCCCCTCAGTCTCTTTTCCAGGCTGAACAGGCCAAGTGACCTCAGCTGTTCCTCATACGTCTTCCCTTCTAGACCCTTCACCATCTTTGTAGCCCTCCTCTGGACACTCTCCAACAGTTTCACGTCCTTTTTGTACTGTGGTGCCCAGAACTTCATGCAGTACTCGAGGTGAGGCCGCACCAGCACAGAGCAGAGCGGGACAATCACTTCCCTCGACCGACTAGCAATGCCGTGCCTGATGCACCCCAGGGTACGGTTGGCCCTCCTGGCTGCCAGGGCACACTGCTGGCTCATATTCAGCTTGCTGGCTCATATTCTGTTCTTCCCATCTTTTTAATCTTTGATGCTTCTGTATCCCTGACAGTCTTCCTCTGCTTTTTACATCCTCTTTTCCCACAGCTTTAATTTTCCACATATATTACATTGTGTGTTTTGAGTGTTTTTCGCAAGTATAGGGTAGATTTCTCTGTATAGCTACTCATTCTGTCAGCTTTTTTCACTCAGCCGCCACTGGGAATGTTATTCCTAGTCTGCATAGATATATGGTCTTATAGGTAAAGCACTGGGACTACAGACACCAAATTTCCTTTCTCTGACTTGTATCAAAACAAAAAAAACCTCATCTGGTGGCAACTTCACATCAGTGTCATGATGCAACATTTATTCTGACAGCGTAGGCCTCTTCTGTTTGAGCTAGAGTATTCGCTCTTTCAACTGGAAGAAGTCATAACTTGGCATCCTTCCAAGGGATGAAGTTAGGAGTTGCTTCATATATGAACTATTTGATTCCCAGATTTCCAACTGGACTGGAAAAGGAAGATGAGGCATATTCAAATGGGAATAATATTCTTTGAACTGTGGTTTTGTTATATTATGTGGTAGGAGAAATTAGCGGAGTAGGGGGCTATCGTTTAATTTAGTATATTTCTACAGCATAAATATCAAGGAAATCGTGAGGCTGACAAGAAGGTTATGTTTTAAAATAAGAAATACATAAAACTTAAGCATCAGTCTTGTTGAATTCTACTTAGTGAATGAATCATGATGTCTATATGATACTCGACTGTTTATTGGTCTAATGTGACCCTTATAGAAAGACTGATTTGGGCAAATGGCATCAAGACTTAAGATTAATAAACTCCCTGAGTGTTGTTAACAATGAGAGCTGACAATAGACAACATCAACTAGTTTCCCATGAGAAACAAAGGAATATCAAAGGGCTATAAATAGCATTCCATTTTCTGTTTGCCAGATGAAGATGTGACATGTGGCTGGTTTTAAATGTTTTGCCCATTTTGGCACATGCTCGCATTTTCAATAGTCTAGCTTCCTTGTCTGAGTTTTAAAAGACAGAGCAGTAGAGCCTCCCAGCCACTTAAACCACATCAGAATCATTGAGTTGTTCTTCACTGATACAACTGCTCTTCTAGATTAAAGGCCAATGGCATTTCTGCGTAACTTTATTGCAAATCTTTCTTCCTGGACAGATCTCTTACTTTTCATTTGTATTTTTGAGTTTCTTTTTGTCTCTTTGGTTCCCCTGTCCTATTCGGTATTTGTGTGATTTTACCCTCTGGCATTATACAAACAATAGAATGAGCCTCCCAAAGCTGCTTTTTTTTTTTTTTTTTTATATATTTTTAAATTATTATTATTATTTTTAGATTGAGCTATTGCGGATCTTGAAGAAAAGCAAAAATGCTGTAAGAAGGAGAGCAGAATCCTCTTTAGTAGTCAGATGGAGGAAGTACCTATTTTGGTAGTCAAATAGTCAACCTATCTGTAAAAGGAAAAGTTTAAATGAGAAGTCTTTCACTCACATCTCTCTGCTTTCATGTAACCCTTAGACTCAAGCTGCAAGTGACCATCTGAAAGACAAAACTGCCCCTCTGACCATGTTTAATTCAACTAAATTCTATTCTTACATGGAAATTCATGTAAAACTGAAGGAGGCTGAAGCACGGCATGTTTAGGTTCTGCCAGTGCTAAACTATTCTTCCCCTCCTCTCCCTCCCTTCTCTTATTTTCTAATGCCGAATCCAATTTTGTGTTGCCATAAAAGAAAATTAATGTTCACAGAATTAGTTTAAGCTCTGTTTCAAAGCTTAATTACCCAGAAAAAGTCATTCTCTGTTGTATACTGTTGGTCACTAAGCTGTTGAAATATTTACATTTGGTTAGGATGAGGAATAGCATTTGAGTTCCAAGGGATTTTTAATGTTTCTTTTTTTTTTTTTTTTTTTAAATATGGTTTGGGTAACAATGACTTGAACTCTCACTAGTTGCAGCAACATTTCTTTGTGAGTCAATGTCCTTGAGTCAAAACATATTGCTTCGCCTAATGTGGTTTTCTTTTTCTCTTCCAAAAAATATGCAAAGCATAAAGAAAACTGTTTTGCAACCCAGTATCTTCTTTCTCCTATGCTTACTGTTGCATTGCAAATAATGTGCGTTATGCTAACCTCATCTTCTGTGGTGGACTCCACATTTTTTCTGGAGTCGATGGAAGATTCAGATACTTGGGGAATTTGAATGTGAGTCAGCAGATAACGAACAAAGATGAATAATAAAAATAAAAATATTTCTATCTTAGTTTTCACAAATTCACAATCTTTCTGGAAATGCATAAAGACCTTGTGAAGTAGAAAAGCAGAGACACATCTAGCCTAATCCTTTGGCTAGGGCTCCTTTCAAGACTGAAGGTTTAAATATAACTCTGTGCAGCTGGGATGGAGGCAGGGTCTTTCTCTTGTGAAAATGTGGGTGAATCGACAATTCTGTAGCACACTGTTTTTGTTCAGGACTCTCTTGAGAGTCACTCAGCATGGAATAAGTAATTAAATATTCTATACTCTTCACCAATGGACTTTTTTAAAATGCAAACTAGAGTGACTCCAAATAGATGCAAGCAAGTCCTACTCAAGAACACCACTTAGGGTGGTGATTTGCTATGCATGATGGTACTTATCTGTGGTGCAGGAGGTAGATGCAAATATTTTTCCTTTACCTGAGTTCTATTTTTCTCACCAGCTAGCTGAATGACTAATCATTAGAATAATCTTTGATTCAGCAAGAACCTGATACCTTGGTTCAGTTGAACAACAGAATGGATGAGGTTGGGAGGAACCTCTGAGGGTCATCTGGTCCAACCCCCTGCTCAAGCAGGGCCACTCAGAGCAGATTGCCCAGGACTGTGTCCAGGTGCCTTTGGAATATTTTAAAAGAAGGAAACTCTACAACCCCTCTGGGCCACCTGTGCCAGTGCTCAGTCACCTGCACAGTAAAGAAGATATTGAAGAAGGATGTTTCTACAGAAAATTTCAGTGATCTGTTTGGGGGGTGGAATTGCCCCATCAACTCCTCTCCTACATAATGTTTTATCGGAACAATTGCAACTGGTTCTGGTTAGGTGTTTCATATGAATTATGGTCTAAAACAAAAACAAAATGAAAATAACCAGTAAAGCAGATGGGGAAAAGTAGAAGTTGATTAGACAAAATAAGATTCTGAAGTGTGTTGTGGAAGCAGTGTGGTGAAATGGTTGTGGTAAGGCTGGTCTGTGGCTAAGACTTTGGTAGGAGAAAGCTGTTCTGAGGATAGGCATGAAGAAGGCACACAAGAAAGGTATAAGACAGATGAATGAACAGCAAAGAGGAGGCAGTGTAATGAGGTAGCCAACCTTTCAAAGTAGTTAACCTTTAAGTCCTTGGAATGTATGAAAAGCTCGAACGAAGTCTTTGGATCCTTCAGTTTTTCGCTGCTAATGGGCAAACTCCTGCCTGTGTAGTAAGGACTGCAGAGAAACAGTGTAAGATCTTTAGTGGCCAATTTTCTTCTGCTCTTAGACACAAGAAAATTCCATAAAAAAATAGGACAAACTCCAGTCCAGGCATGAATAAGTAGTGTGTTAATATTTGATTGAAGAGAAGCAAGACTGACCTTGGAAGGATTAATGTGGGTCTGTTGAAACCTTCGTTAAAAGGGCTGCCCAAAGAGGGCCTCTATCAGTTGCATGCCTGCAGTCTCAGGCAGTGCAGTCATGTGTACTTGTGCAGCTAGCAAGGTCAGCAGTGAAGATGAAATAATTAACAAAGAATTAAAAATGATAGTCTCTGACTAGTTTTAATCAAGGAAGCATTCATGTGAGAGAATGAGAATGCCTTAAAAATTAGGCGGCTCTTTGTGGTGCTGCAGACTGACCTAAATTTTATGACCATGGGTTTTCTGCAAAATCTATAAATACTTTGGAAAAGAAGAGGGAGGGGAAGTAGAGGGATGGAGGTAAGGAGGGGGAATGAGAATGAAGTAAAACAAAATTCTTTTTTTTTTTAATGGAATGCTAACCAATCCCTTGGCAACAAAGCCCATGTTTATTTTTAATTAAAAAAATAACATAGCTGGGTTGACTTCAGTTTTCCCAGCTGCTATTCTTCCATCACAACGGCTCTCTGGCCTGTTTTCCCTTGCTGATTTCTTTCATCATTTGCACTTAGCTTATATGTGTTACATAGATTTTATGTAATATTTCCTACTATTGAAAGTAAAGTTAACAGTCTAAACAAGTAGCTGGGGCTCAGTCATCTAGATTCTCATCTACAGTACCTGAGCATGCCCTTCCTTTTGGAAAAGTAACAGGTGTGACCAGGATAGCTTTTTTTTATGTGCACATTCCATGCTGTTTTATATGGCTGCCAAGTGAGGAAAGATTTAAACTGTATATTGAATTTATGAGTTGTAGTTCATTAAAATAAATGGACTGGGTTTGGCAAGATTCAGGTATCACTGAGCACTGAGGTAGTGTTTGAAGGCTGACGAGCAGCCTTAGTGGTTTTTCTTTAGGTGATCGATTGCAAACTGCTAGTTTTTGTGTTTGCGCATTAGGTGAAAAGGTAGAAAATAGACACGCATAACAGGCCTTTTCCAACAACTTAATTTCCTCGTCCTGTGGGGCAGAACAGGAAGAAGTTGGGGCGATTATGATCCATTCCTCCACATGTCATGACAGAGCTGATGACTTGTATAGCGAAGATGGTGTCTGCCCCTAAAAGTTGATTCTTGAGTGACTAAAATTTAAGATTTCTGTGGACATTTAGAGGTCCCTGAATATTCATGAGTATCTGGCGCTTTCTGTGGGTGTTCATAAGCTAATTAAAGTTGAGTTGTTAATGCTGTAGCCTTAAAGGTTCATATACTAGTGCCAGCAGCAATGGGAGCTGACAGCATCAAACTTACAATTATTCCCAAAGAGAAATGTAGTTGCTGGGGAAAACAAAAACAAAAAACAACCAAAGAACAGTGGTTTGTTGGGTCACTGGAACCAGACCATGGAAGAAGATATAACTATATGTATTAATTGCCAAACAATGTTGCCACTGGGACTGTCTTTGCAATGCATGATTTGCATTCTTTCCATATACAATATAGCCATGAAAAAAAAAAGTTATTTGCACTGTTTATTCCTGAATAAGTGGCAGCATTTTGGTGTACTATATTTTTTCCTGTGGAAATTTAGCTCTGCTCATATTGCCTCAGTTAGAAGCCAGAAAGGCAAGCACAAATGAATATGGATGATCCTAATCTGAATAAATATTGCTACCCAAGCATTTTTAAGGCCCAAAAAGGATTTGAAAGAGATTGGAGATTTCTGGAATAAGCAGCTTTTGCTAATTTCTAGTTTATTGTTTTGGCATGTAATACTTTACCCCTTCTAAAAAATGGTTTACTTTGGGTTAGTACTTAAATATTTAATAATAGTCAAATAAAATGCAGTGCTTGTGGTCAGCTGAATGGTTTGTCCTAAGCCCTTTATAACAGATTACAGCAGTAGTGAAATCGTGTGTTTTGAGCTGACTCTTACTAGGAGAATGCTATAAGATTATCTTAGGAGGAAGGTGCTATGAACTGGAAAACTGAAAGAAAAAGGTATTCGGTACAAACCTGAAATAAATCCTGAAGCACAGAAAGTGGAACCATATGTTCCCCTCCATGAAGTTTTGGAACGTTCATTCTTAGAGTTACATTTTGGCTCGTTATAGAAATGTTCCCCAAGGACTAACCTAGAAAACTTGAATCAAACCTTCTGCACCCCAGGGGAGGCAGTTCTCCAGAGACTTTCTGCTATCCCATCTCCAGTGAAAATCCCATGTGAAGGGAAGCCACGGAAGACATTCACATGAACCTTCCCTGCTGAGGGAATGCCTTCATTTGCACAAAGCTCTTTTCTAAACTGCTTTATTTTTATGCGAGCTGTGAGCTCTAGGATCCTCAAATAGTAACTTTTAGTACTGGCACTAATCCTGTCAATCACAGTTCTTCTCAGAACCACCATTAATTAAAATTCCCTGAAGAGGACACAATTTGTAGAATGTTCCCTGTAGCTCCCTCTCTCCTGACACTCATCCCAGCAGTGTGTTCATATTCAATAACTGAAAAAGACGTAGAAGAGGAGAAAACCAGAGCTTTCACAAGACAACCTTTTTGTTATTACAGACTTATTTTGGCTGCACTCCTCTGCTTTTTTGAGTAAATTCCTTCATTTGTCATGTTGAATGATGCTAGCAGCTGTCAAAATATGCTTTAAATCAGTCAGTTTCCATTTGTGGACTGTTGTAAGTGACTGTTTTCTGAATTATTATGCAGTAATTTTTAATGGATTATTAATACTTGGATCAAAGCTGTAAGCTTTCTGTAACCCTTTTCTAAATGGGACAGTACACCCCACAATTCTTGCAGTTGTTAGAGCAGTTGACAGTAGGTACTTTGAAAGTTTTGCAGCAGCCATTTGACTGGATACCTCAGGAGATGTAGATTTGCAAGGAATTTGGGACTTTTTATCAGTAAATATTTTCCCTCAGCAGCATGTTCTGTCGCAGACACGCCTGCACCCACTGCCAGTGATGTAGGAGAGTATATGTTCAAACTCTAGATGATCAAAAGGGATCTTTGATCAAGCTTTGATTTTTAAATTTAAAAATGTTTGTCCTTCCAGATCACAAATTGAAAGGGGAAAACCCCTCCTGTATTGGCTTTTCCTTCCTGCTCATGTTGCTGTAGTGTTGGGGAGACAGGTTTGCATGAGAACAAATGGCTATTCTGGAACAGGCTTGGCCTGTTTTTGCTGCCACTGATGTCCATGGGACAGCAGACCCTGTGTGGAGCAAGCAAAGAGCACAACCCCTCTGTTTTCATGTGGGCAGTAAGTGCTGAACGAAGCAGGAAGAGATGAGGAGTCTGGTTTTCTGCTAATGTGAATGCCACTGCGGTGTGGTTAGCAAATGGTTTCTGCTTAGTAGCACGCACATGGCCAAAGAAGGAAGCAAGTGCTATATTTGTGTGGCTGGGCATGATGTTCAGCCCGCATCTGCTCATATGTACGCATACTTGGCTTATTTGTTAGCCTCTACTTTCAAGAATAACAATGCAAAGAACTTCTGCAAATGCAAAGTCTACTTCCACTAGGTATGAGCTGTATCTTCTCCTGCCTTTTGGTTGTGTTTAACTTCAGGAAGCAGTTCTCTTGTATTTCCTGTCTCATACCAGGCTGTGTAGAATAAAAGTCTGTATTTGTGGCAATCATTATGTCCAAAAGTTGCTCCCTTCACTGAGGCAGTGTCACTGTCTGTGTAGGAGGGATGATCACCACAGTCCTAGGGAGCTCTATTGCTGAGGTTAGTGCAAGGATAATTGGCATTTTAAGGTGGTTGACAAGAAATATGGCATTGCCTGAAACTCTAGGTCAGATGAGTTGCTGTTTAAAAGGATTTCAGCAGCTTAGATGAAGGGAAGAGACAAATCTCTCCTTCATAGGCTCTCTTCTAATGTGTACGCTGTCTGGCATGGTTTTAAAGAACAATCATGATTATAAGCTCTGATTCAAATTGTAATTGAGAACATTCGTTGAGCAGCTTAGCACATGGGATGCAGTGTGCTCAGGGTGCCCCAGAGCCCTATTTTGGCAAACCATTCTCTGTACTGCTATGCCCATGGTGTTGGGAGGGGATGGAAAGTGGTGTCCATGGGGCCTCCAAGAAGTTGAACTGCAAAAGGTGGTGGGTGGATGTTGGAGAAGGATTTCTTTCCTCCCTGCTCTTCAGATCTCCAATATATTCTGCAGCTGGGCTGGAAGAGGCATCGCTGACAGCATGATTTTCCTCTTCTCTGACTCTTTACCTCCAGACCCTGAACTCATCTGGACAATCAGGACCATCAGCCTTGTATATTATGCAGCCTGTGTGGTTCATGATCTGTAGTTCAACCAGAAAATGTGACAGTGGGAAACCTTTCCCTGCAGCTCACATTCTCCATGTGAACATGTACTTATTGATATTTTTCTGCATCACTGAAATCCTCTTCACATGAGGCCACAGAAAGACAAAACTATAATGGACTGAGTGCTTCATAACCTTTGAAAAATAATGGTGGTATGTACACGAAGCTACATATTTAGAAGACGAAAATATTTCACTGAAAATATCTTAATAGTCATTCTTCAGCTGAAATTAAGATGACACTTGAACTCTAAAGCCTTTCTTTAATAATATATTAATGTAACAATGTTATATTAACTTCTCTGAGTATAGCTCTTGTATCACAAGTTTATAATGTGTAGTTTCATCCCTCCTGTACTTGGCTTCTAAACTCTTTGGGAGTAAGAACTACCCTTTTGTTCTGCTTTTGGTATAGCACCCACAGAGATGGAGCTCGGCAATACTACTGCAGTCACAGTTCTAAGACTGACAGAAAAATTGGGAACTTGGGGGTGGCTGCTGCCCTCTGTGAAGTATCGCTCAGATAGAACAAACTGTCCACATTCAGCAGAGCATGTATGTGTGTGTGTAGCCTGAAGGCAATGGGCTTTAACTATGGTTTTAAAATTCAGCTCTCACTTAAGTGTAGTACTGCAGGACAGTTATTAGTTGGTTTTTATTTATGTCAAATGCTCATGTTGTGTTCTGATAAACTGCTCAGAAATGATTAATTGAGCAGTTCACAGGAGACAACACAACTCCCCATTTTAGGTCATCCTGAAAAACAAATTCCTTGGGCACCTGTTCGGATAGTAATGGGTGCATGTGAGGCTTCCCATGCCCCTCTTCTGTTCGCAACACTTATTTGCCAAATGCTCTAATGAAAAGCCTTCTTTGTGCACATAGCGCGTCTGAGGAAAAGTTGAAAAGTTTTATTAAGTGTTCCCTCTAATGTCTTTGTAAGTAAATAAACTATCTGGCAGTCCTAACGTAAAAATTAAAAGGAGAAAAGGAGATCTGGAAGAAATGGATAAGCAAAGAAATACCTCACCTACACCATTTATTTAAAGGGGGTTTGCACAAGAGCCAATACTGAAATCTATGGACAAAAATTCCTGCTGTAACTGGAACGAGATTTATATTTAACATCTACTCTCCATCTCTGTGAGGTAGAGGAGTGGGTTGATGACAAAAAAAAAAAAAAAAAGGTGGAACCAGATTCAGGGGTGCCCAGTGAAAGGACATGATGAAAAGGACACAAGATAAAATACAGAAAATTCTATTTAAACATAAGACATTTTTTAACCATAAATGATAAACACTGGAAGAGATTGCCCAGGGAGGCTGTGGGGTCTCCATCCCTGGAGATACTCAAAACCCAGCTGGACATGATCCCGGGCAACCTGCTTTGAGCAGGGAATTGGACTAGATGATCTCCAGAGATGCCTTGCAATCTGAACTGTTCTGTGATTCTGTGAAGTGAAATGATATTTTTAAAGATCCAGGGGATCCTTTTGCCTAATAGATTAGTAAGAACCCAATAAACTGGATTACCTCCTTTGTCCAAAGGAGTTTTAAAGTGTACTATCCAACTATTCTTTATGGTGCTTCCATTCTCTCCTACTGATGTTATTTCACTTTCCTGAATGATTAAATATGTAACTGGGACTGAAACCCAGATGTGCTATTTCCAAAGCAGCTTCTTAACTATTTTGCTATTGGGTAATTTGCGATTGCTCCATTATATGTTGTGCAATGAGGAACACTTTCTATTTGCATTCCACACCTAACTGTGCATTAGGTGAGTGAACTTTCAGCTGGGAAGTGGCATAGCTGAGCCCAAGTGTCATTATGAAGGTTTAATTGCCTGTCCGAAGTGAGCTGTGTCTTCATATAGCAAATAATTATGTCATGGGACACTGCTGTGGGTTTTTGCTGAATGTTTGTAGCTACTGGAAATAATAATGGGAAAAAGCTGCCGTGGAGATCAGTAAATACACAGATTCCACCTCTGACTCTGGTATTCTGGAAGTTGCAAGTTGTTATAAGCTGGAAGAGTATTTGTGGGAAGCATCATTATATATGTTCCCTGCTTTTATGTTTTACCCTAAAGATCTGGTATTGGCCAGTTGCAAGAGGCAGGACACTGAGCAATTTGGACCTTTACTGTGTCACAGTTTCTCTTACACTCTTAACAGCAGCGCTGATAAGAAAGACTGGGAGGTACATTCAAGTGCTTGGGTAAGATGTAGGCTAAAAGTCCTCCAAGGAGAGATGAGATTCAAATCCTATCATAACCCTTGCCATTGAGCTCTTGGATAAAATAGAGCACCTGCAGAATATATATTAGGTAATTGAGCTCTATAACTTCATTTCTGTTCATAGCTACCTGGTGAAATGAAACTGAATTTATGAACAGAGTAAGGGGTGGGGGGGGGGAATGAAACCATGCTTTTTTGTTTGGGTGTGCATATAGCTTTCATAAAGAAAAAAAAATACATTTAGATGTGTCAGGTCAACTTCTGAATGGCCTTGAATGTGGCTTAGTTTCTCCAGTTTGTCGAATCAAATTCACTCTTTTCTTAAATCACAAAAATACTTCTGACAAAAGCATTTTCAAGAACTTCAGATAAAAGCAGAATGATTTGATCAATGTTAAAGTTGCATTTAACTGACCTACATTAGCTGAGAATCTAGTACCTATATTAGCTGGGAATCAAGTTCCACTGTATTCTTGAATTTGCAATGCTGGGAGTGTGCTTAGGTCTGCAATGATACTAATGCTATTGCATGAATAAGAGCAGAACATGAACCTAGTGTTTATGGTTGGGGATATTCAAAGGATCGAAAAAATGATTAAAAAAAAAATCTGCCAATTTCACCACAGAAGATTACAGCCCAAAATGGGTCCAGACCCTAGTGATGTTACTTGGATTGGAGGACTTAGCTTTGTGAAGTCTGTTTTTCGACCTGGACCTGAAATTCCTTCATGCTTAAATTGTGTGGAATTTTCCTGTTTGTTAAAATGTTCTCAGCCCTTCGTAGTCAGCTCACTATGGAACTGTGGTGTGATAGAGGTTCTTTGGGACAGCACATAGTGAGAAAACATATTTCAGTCATTTTATTAATGTCACAAATTATGTTGATCTCAATTCAGAAAAATATTGCTTTAGGACAGATCAAATACAAAGAAAATAGCAGAAGAGGGCTTTATTGCTGTGGGAAAGGAAAAATCATATATGGATTGTCTCTTTCTCTCTCTCTCTCTTTTAACTCTTGAAGAGTTTGGAAGAAAGCAAACAGTTTGAAGTAGAAAAAGCCTGTTATAACCAGGACCCCACGGAATGCATACCTTCGTGACATTCAGACCACGTCTGATGAATGTCAAGTGGTGCACACTAAAAAACAGAAATGGGCAAAGTCAGCTTTTCTGGTTGGTGAAAAAGTTTGAATGAATTCAGTGACCTGGAAGGGCTTTTATGCTATACATGAGTCAGAGCTCTGTGGACTGATGTAGCCCAGACTTCTCTTGCTTGTAAGCAGGATTAACCAGCGAGATGACAATGATTTGAAGTTCTTGGTTGTTCATTTCAGCTCTTGATGTCCCTCTTACCTTGCTCTCTTCTGCTATGAGTTATATGCATAGTAACAGTAAGAATTGGGGATTCGTATCTCTTTTGAATCTAATATTGAAACTTAAAATGGAATGAATGAAAATCTTGCTTTTGACCAGCCCCAAAGTTTTCAGTAATTATAGATCAGACAGGTGTCTATAAAACCCAGAGATCAGACCGTAAAACCATTTCTGAAATTGCTGAATAGATTACATCTCTCTCAATTACATCAAGTCCCTCAAAGTCAGTGAGTTTCCTGTGAATAACCAAAAAGTAATACAAATTATGGTCTCACACTCTGATCCTAAATTACATTTAAAATCACTGAAGCCTATTTTTGGTATTTCCTCTGGCACCGGGATGTTCTGTATGAAGGTCCTTTGGTCTAAGGAGAATGGACCATGCATAGCTTCTCTGAAGAAGCTTTTATTTTTACTGCTGTGTGTGAGTATACTGCCAAATTGGTAGCTGAATGAAGAGTAAGTCTTCAGAGAAAAATCAGTCTGCTTCAATGAAGCCTGTTCTTACTATATTTCCTAGTATCCATTAGGAGTTTCTACTAGATCACCCACAAATTGTTGTACTGCCTTTGAATAAGAGTTTGAACTCTTAAGTTCTTGGAACTCTCTGAACTGATGTTTACAGAAGTGTGGCCATGCTGGGTCAGAGCAAAGGTCTCTCCAGGTTAGTATCCTCTCTCTGAGACATTGAGATAGTCACAGTAAAGCAAATGAAAGGAGGTGGGCATGGAATGGCTCTTCCTTTTATGTGCTCTCCAAGAGTGTGGCAACTTCTGCTTTGGGACTTTCTGATCTAGAGGTTGCATCCAGACTACTATATCTCACAGCTGATGAAACAATCTTTCATGATTTTTTAATTCTTTCTTGAACCATAGTTCTCGTATGACAATAAACAACATTTAGTGTTTAAAACCCATACAGTGCCTTTCTCATACAATTTCAATCGTCTTTAAAATGGAAAAGTCTTACTCTACGTAGCCTCTTAGATGGGACCTTTTTTAGTTTTAGTGACTTTGAGAGCTTTTGGGAAATCAGTCTGATTTGTCGGTCTCTAGGCTACAGAGCTGTTGATAGTGGTTTTGTCAATCTTGCAAAATTTTTGTTTTGTTCTATTTTATTATTTTTGTTTTATACTAAAGTTGTTTTTTTTTTTTTTTCTAAAGACAAGTTCATCAAAGGCATATGAAGAGTATTTTTTTTGTATGTGCAATTACTATGCTATTGCTAAACAGCCTTCTTTTAATTATCTACAGTGATCACCTCTTGTTTCTGCAGTCATCATTTTGAATTCATCAGCATCTGGTTTGTTACTGAAAGGTTCAGAATATTTCCTCTGATTGCCTTCCTGTGAGTATGATTAAAGTATTTACCTCAGATTTCCTTGCCAGAGGAAATCCGATGGTATTTCTGCATTTTTTTTCTTCTGTAAAAGTTTTTCTATATTACTCCCCCCCACTCCCTCCTCCCTCCTTGTGCTTGCCTGCTGTTTTGGGGGCTGATTCTAAACAGTGGGCAGGGCTGCAGTCAGACCCTTGACTTTTATTCCTTTGGAGCCATTGTCACCAAAATCTTTCTTCTAAATAGATACTAGATTTAAAGGATTTCATTTTTAATTTTATCTTCAAATCAAAATCTTTGAATTTTATCATAAGTACTTTGTGGACATTTGGCTGTTCTTCTAGTAGCTATTTTTATTTCTTCATTGGATTTCAGCAAGTTTTCTGCTTGCTATGAGAGTCTTAAATCATATTTACTTGTGTCTTCTGTTCTTTTTAGAGCAAGTGTGGGCTCTGGGGGGGGGTCTGTGAGAGTCCAAGTAATCATGTTTGCTGACTATTTACAACACGTGTGACTTAGACTTTTTTTTTTTTTCTTAAATGTTCTTTCACTGTCAGAGCCAACAAAAAAAGTGAGGGCTCACAAACCTTTTAAAGGAAGTGTTTACAATGTACATAAACTTCACCCCCTCAATATATGGAAATTCCAGACTGGAGACATACAGAAGACTGGCTCTAAGTTTAAGCGATGCCTATGACAGCAGTCTGGTGGGGTCACAAATATTGCACCAGGGTCAAGGCAACTCCCTTAGGTACCTTCATCTTCAGTTAATTCAGGGTACACTTTGCTTCTTATTCTCACTGATGGCTGAACATGCTTTCCATGTGCCTGGCCCTCCTATGTACCTCTGCTCCATTCTTCCTCTTTTTGGCAAGAGCGGTGTGGAGGAGGAGAGGGACATGGCTACAGACTGAACACTGGTTGCATTTCCTTTCATCTCCAGCAGCCTCCCCGCCATCAGGAATGCTGGGTCTGGACCCATTTTAGCTGTTTTTGTCGTCGTCCTTGGGGAAGCAAATTTAACTTTATGTACACTTCAGAGAAGGTTTGTGCAAGTGCTGGATGGACTGGTGATTGTTGCAGGCTGTTCTCTGCTGATTGCTGTTTTGGAGTTCTGCATTACTTTTAGCCTTAGAGGAGACATTTAACACTGAAGCCAGAAATTCTGATATTCCAAAATGAGGAATTTTCTGATTCAGAACCAGACTAAACATTCTAAAATTTCCCATGAAATGCCTCTTCCAGTGAGATCACTGAATTTACGTTCCTGCATGCTTCCTTGGGTGGTGCCTTCATAAGGTACCTAAATTCCTTAAAAATTTGACCCAAGGAGAGGGAAGCCATTTTTCCCCAAAATCAATGAGATCAGCAATGCAAGTGTTCTCTACCCCATTGCTTAGAATAGGATATGCAAAGAGCAGTGACTGCCCTCCAGAGTTTTTCTGAAAGCTCAGCAGCTGGAGCTGTACTTGTAGACACATCTGAACATGCACATTGTCATGTTGAAACAATCCACTTCAGTTGCTTGAAACTCAGACTTGTTCTTCAGTGAGTTTCTGACCTGATGCCGTATTTTGATGCACAAGCTGTCTGAAAATGCACTGTCCTTCGGTGACTCAGTCATCTGCTCCAAGTGGAGGATACAAGGAGAGCCTCATTTGTCTCATGCTGAAATCCTATCGTACTTGCACAGAACTTGTCAAAGTGGTTGAATTTTGTCATGAAGAAAAAGCAAAATCTGATGATAACTTCCACATTTAATCTTCTCCTCCAAAATGTAAATCTGGGCAAATGGGAGGATGGTCTGTATGGGAGATGAATGAAATACCATAAAAAATGCCAGTAGTTGCCTTTGGAAAAATCATTAAAGCAAATGATGTGGACCAATACAGCAAATGATGTGGACCAATACAGCCATTTGGAGAGGAAAAGACAAGTGTTATCACTGTAAAGTACTGGAAACAAGACACATCTCTTTATCTGAGTATAAAATGCATTAATACAGTTCAGTATTAATGCGACAGTTCTGTAACTCTTCCGTTTATTCTTGAGTACAGCCATATCTGACTTTGGAAAAAAAAAAGTGATGTGCTTGTATAAATTTCTTTCAAAAAGAAGTGATACTATATAAGGTTAAGGTTCAAAGTCACTGGCTAGTGATGACTGGTTTTTATCTTCTTTGGAAATGTACATTTTGTTAAGGCAAGATACTTTCCATTAGGAAACATTGTATAAGAAAGGGTTTGGTCATCTTTTCTCTTCAATATTCAGGACTGAAGGCATTTCTGTATAATCTCCAAAGCCTAATTTTTCTGTGGCTTGATTGTGGTGAGTTACACCAAGATGAATGTAGGGTCTTCTTTCTCTCATCTATCATCTGCTGTTTGGAAATGGAGTTGCAGCACCAAACCTTGTCTGAGTTTCCCCATAGTTTCTTGAACTTCAGGCAAACTCTGCTTGTAGCTGGGGCATTTTTGGTATGATGAGAACCTGATAGTTTTTGTGTAGCACTGCATTCTTGAAAAGCCATAAAAGCCTACTGTTTGGAGTTTTGTTTAGTTTAATACCAGGGGATCAAGCCTGGAAAGTAATAGTGTCTTTCTTCCTGATGCAATCCACAGTCCCAGGAAAATGTGATGACTGCCTTTCAGTGGCTGCTGAGCCCTGTTTGTGTATATCATTTTCTAGGAAAGTCTTATCGCTTGAAAGAAATTTGCAGCTGAAACAAAACCAGAGCATCATTTAGATGTATAAAGTTATGCTTCATTTGAGGGTGAACCAAAACAAGTAAACCTGCTGTGACTCATCCAAAATTTTGGATGAAGAACATTTTTTATTTTCCAGGAATTACACCACCTAGGAATTGTAAAACTGACGCACTGAGTAGTGGAAGAGAAATCTGCTTCTAATAAATTGTGCCTTGCCAGACAGAGGTTTAAGAACAGAAGAAGAAAAAATCTGAACAAGCACAAGGATCATAGGTAGGGGCAGATTCACTGCTGTGCTCGGAGTGAAGGGAGTGGAGTTGATTATCTGCATCTTCCCAGTAGGTAGGGAGCGGATATAGCTCGCTGGAGAGGATGTGGTAGGAGCATGCTGCGCTTTGGCTCTGTTAGCTGGCAAGGAGTCCTTCAGAAAGCAGTGCCAAGCACAGCTTAGGCACAGCAGAAGCTGTATCTTACTGTCTTCTGTGCTATATTAACCTTCTAAGGCAGGAAATGCATGCACTGAGGGAAAGATAGGCTGGGAGCTGGGATTCTTCACTCTTCATTGACAACTGCTCTTTCTTAGCTCAGTTGCAATAAGCTCTTCTGCCACTTAAAAACTACATTACTGATACTGCTGCTTTGAACTTCCTGGGGATATTGTTCACTTGGAGTACTTAGATCTCTCAGATACCCAGGGCCAATTGTTCGGAATCCCAATAATCATACCACTGCACAGCATTGTCAAAACAATCAAAAAACCCACTCCAAAACAGTACTTCCCTGTTCTCAGGATGTTGTGAGATCTTTCTTGTATACATTTTGATGATGGTTTTGGATCATGGGAGGAAAGAGGCTTGGTCAAATACTTTTAGGTCATTGGGAAGCAGGAAGTATCTGAAGTCTCGAAGGAATATCTTGTCTGAAGCTAATGTTCTAGACTCAGGTGCTGTGGAGGGTAGCCTCAGAAGTGCACCAGCGCTGTCAGATATTTATCTGAACTGAGCTTGAACTCTCCAATGTCTGGAAGTTCCCCTATGTCTGTTTTCCAAGAAGAGCCTGATCTTTGCAGCTCTTTCTCACATGAGTGCTGTGGGTTTGGAGCTGTTAAGCCTTTGGACTGACTCTCACTTCCACTAAAGTCCCTTTACACAGTACAGGCATTCAGGGATCTTAAAATGAGACTAGATGACATGTAATAGCATAAATGAGAAACAGGTCCCTTTAAAAAAAAAGAAAAGAAAGAAAAGTAAAATTGGCCTTCCCTGGATTGAGCGCTGACCTTGAAAAAGCCCTTAAAGTCTCTGCAGGCAGGCTGAAATATTTTTAGGAGAACAGATACCCTAAACTGCAAAAGATTACCTGAGGCAAGTGATTTTATTTTTACTTTTTTATTTTTTGAGAAAATTCTTTTCCACTACACTTGGTACCCACATGTCTGTCTTACAGCTCTATTTATTTGTCACAGACCTTCAGAAATGTTGGTGTAACTTTCTCACTCATCTTCAGGAATTTTAACTTGCTAATTTTAAACATTTTTGTATATTCCTGTTATGTGATACATTAAGGATTCCATTTGTATTTTGAATTTTGGGGATTTTTATGTGGGGCAATGTTTAAATATGTTTTGAGAAGGGAGAAGGCAAGAAAAGCTGTCATCCATCAACTGGTATTAAGTCCAACTTTGAAAGTTTGATACAAACTGAATCTGACTGTTAGCACAGACGTGATACAAATTAGCTGTGACTTTATGATACCAGCTGTTTCTCTGACAGGGTAAAAGGGCACATAACTAGAATAGCATCTTTTGTTGAAAGCAGTGTTTCCCTTTGTTAAATGTGGGAGCCTCAGGCAAAAAATTGTAGTCCATAGTTATGTGACATGTGCAATCTGCAACATGTTTGTGGAGCTCGGGGGGCTTTTTCCTGATGTTTTTCAAAGGCAGGGTTATCATAAGTGTTCTATTTTTGCTAGTTTTATCACTTAAAGACAAATCTCTGTCATGTTTTTTCCTTGTGTTAAAACGGAGGATAATCCAAGTGCTATTTTCTTTACAAACACAAAGAAAACATTGAACAGGAGAACCCAAGAAAAGTCTGCAAAAAAAGAAATCACAAATCTCAAAGTAAGATTTAGTTTCATTAATCATTTGTTATTGATTGATTCCCATCAGCTATTTTTTCCTTACCGGGATTTTCATTTTTTGTTTTTAATTCCATAGAAACTAAGCCTACATACAAAAGTCTTTAACAAACTAACAGTCAACAGCTAATTATTTGTTAGCATTAACTGAGTATAGCTTACTGAGGCAGTGAATTAGTTGTGACACAGATGCAGGGACACCAGAGTCAGCTTCATGCAGTCATGTCTTGGTCTGATCTCACTTCTTCCCTACTGCATCCAGCGCCTGTGCAGGGTGGGTGCCAGGAGCCTTTAGAATGGAAACACAGAGCTGATGCACCTGAAGAGCTTCGTGTGGAAGCAGCCGGGGGCTTTCCTTGTTACCAGAGCTCATAGAGTTACTCATAAACTGAAATGGCTCTGAATGAGGACATCTGAGTGACTTTACATCACTGTACATTTGTGTCCCTACTGTGTATCTGTATGACCTTAGCATATCCTCTGACTACCTCAGGCAACATTAAATTGGCTGTAGCGTGTATCTAAACTGAAACAATGTGATTTATTAAGCGATTGAATTGATCTAACTTCTGCCACTTTACTAAGAGCCAGTAAAACGTTGGTAAGATTTCAAAATTTACTGTTACAGATAACAGACATACTCTATTTGAATCAATCAGGGTTAATCAGGGGTAAGAAGGGAGGTATGATCAGTATACTAGTGTCTAACTAGAAGTACTAAGAACAACAATATTTAGGCTAGAACTATGAGAAGCAAAATTTAGCAGAATATCTTATGAAGTTTCTTGGGCTAATGGTTACCAGTGCTGGTATTAAACTGAAAAAGTATCTGCAAAGCACAGTGCTGGTTATAGGCACAGTCAAACTAAAAACAGGCAGGAGATGCTGAAGAACATACTTATTGCTAATGCACTGTAACAATCTACAGGAAAAAAGATCGCATGGAAAGCTTGAACCAGTAGCAGTGTAGCAAATGAATGATGTGCTATCAAATGTATGATAGCCGCAGAAGCCATCATCTGTTGAATTTTATATCTATGATGTCAGATCCATCATAGCACCTCTTACAATATCATATGCAGAACATCTCTTATTAATTTCAATCAAAGAAAGGATGCTAGCCTTCAAATCCCAGGATTTAAATTAACCTTTTTATTCTCTGCAAGTACATGTAATGAGAATGGCATTTTTGCCTCATTTTGTATTCTAAACTGCTGAGTTCTACTGTTCTGAACTTCAAAAAAGTTGCCATATTCTACTATAAGACAGTCACATTCAGTGATGAATGATGTTGGATCCTTTTTGGGTATTTGGGAGAGAACAGACAATATCTTGTCCTTGGCTGTGGCAGCTGCCTCGTGTCCTCTGAGGGCAGAGGAATTTCAAGAACTAGAGGACTGGGACCACTGGAAAGCACTCTGCATTTACTTGGTAGATAGGAAGGTATTCCTCATGTCAATTTGTAGTTTATCAGAAGGAAAGTCCCTCTAAGTGTCCATTGTTTTGTAGAAGCTAATCATGCAAAGAGTCACTATATTTCATGCTCTTAGTCCTCCTGGTGGCTCACTGCAACCCTCATATACCTTTTTCTTATCTTCATTAACTCATAAGGGTCAGAAACTGTTTACTTGTCATGGTTATTTGGTACCATGCTCTGTGACTTGTCTCTTTGGAAGCCTCTGCAGGCAAAAACTCTGTTCTGTGTCAGTAAAAATGGCAAAATTCAGTCCTTGAAGATGAGTAAATGCTAAGGACTTGCTTCTTCCACACACAGGTGAATTAAACATTAGGTTAATCTTTGTATTGTTGTGTTGATAATACAGGTTCTTTTATTTTTTCCTCTTTTCCTTTCCCTTTCCTTTCTACTTTTCTTTAGTTCTACCAAGACCAAAGCAAAGACTTCCTACCCTTCTCATTTAAAAACAAAACAAAAAAACAGAGGAATAAAAACATTGCCACAAAACCAATGAAGGATAGGATGCATATCAAAATATTGAGGCTCCCTCTTAAAACAGAGCTCACGTTGACGGAGGAAACTGTGTCGATTAGCAACAATCTTGTTCAAAGTATGAAAGCAGGCTCCAGAACCAACCAGCTCTAAACTTGTTTCACTTTTAACACCTGGCTTGAGGATGCCAGGATCCCTCTACTTAAATGACTTAATTTTCAAGCAGTATGAATCATACGGCAACTGCACAAGCTCTTGTTAGGCTGTATTGTACATATGTTTGTTCTTTAGGCAGTAGGAAGAGAATCCAGAACTGGAGGTGATTTGAGTTACATCTACTTCGGGGGATTTTTTTTTTAACATTCCTTCTAACAAATGCAGTTTAAATGGGTTTGTTTATATGGCGTGGAATTGGAAAGGCCCAAACTAACCAGGCTTTACACAATGTGGCCTTCTTCCAAATTAATCTAAAATATTTTAATCCCTCTGGAGTTCCTTTATCCTCTGCATCTGTGCTATAGTGGAGACACATTTTTAACATTTCTTTGAGGAAAATTACCTTTCTTTCCCTCCAACTGTATTCAGCAAGGTCAATGGAGCACTGTTATATGCTATTTAAACATCTGAGATTCATCATATAGCTGCACACCAGAAAGAATCATCATAAAAGGTCTAATGAATCCCGACTGCTAGCCAAGCAAGGGAGTCCCCTTACGGATACTGGGTATTAGAAACAAAGAACACATACAAAATACCATTTTTACGCTTTAGCTTTATGCAATTAAGAATTAAGCTGCCCCTAAAGAAGAGGGCAAGGGCAATTTGTGACCCCCAAAACAATTTCAGTAAATCAAACTGAGCCAAATTCTGAAGTCAGTGCATGGACTAAGATCATTGCCAGGTAGGAAGGTGACCACTCACCCTGTGGGACCAGACAGGGCCTGAGGAGGAGCCTAGGCGGGCTTCTTGCTCCTGGGGGAGGAGATGCTCTGAGTCACAGGCAAGCTCCAAACCTGACTATCTCAGCTTCTGGCTGTGTGCCGATACTTGGTTTTATGGCCTTTTGGTTTTCTAGTTCAGTAGCAAGTTTACAGGACTGAACTCATTTCACAACACAGGAACTGAAATACTGAGAGAAAACTTTATTATTTTTTCTTTCCCTGATCTTTCAAAGGTCTTCTCTGAAATATTGTTATAAGGGGTGTTTTTATTTGAAATACCATTATATAACTTGCACTGCTACAGATTACGCTAGAGCTGGTTTAATACCACGGTTTATTCTAGACTTGTTCTTCCCATGAATACTGCTAGGTCATGAAGTACAGATAGTTTTAACAAAGTTCAAATAAGCACTTGAACCTCCGAAGGAAAACGATATGTTGAAGACCTCAGTTCTGTGAATTTACAGGGTTTTACCACAGATTTTTTTCTCACCACTAAAGTCCTGTGGGGCCTGCAGAGAAACTGGAACTTCTCTGCCACCCTGCTCCAGGCTTTGTCCTTAACCTGAGTGTGCTCTGCTTTTCCCAGCTACAGCACACATCGTAGTGCTGGTCTCCTGCCCAAAGGGCTGCAGGGTGTGGGTTGTGGGACGACACTCCAGGATAATGATCCATTAAGGTTAGTCACCTCAGGGTGTCCCTGTTTTTGAATGAAGAACTATACCTACCCCAAACACACTGTTCCTATCTTTTCATATAGTCAGAGGTGTTTTGGGCCCATTGCAAGCCATATAGTAATGGAATAAATTCCAAGTGCAGCAGGAGACCACATTGGAGGAAAAACTCTTTAAGTGCCAAGGGCATTTCTTTTACTTTTCTTACTGGGACTGGAAAATATTCCCTAAATAATACATCTGGATGTAGAGGAGTAGAGAGGGAAAAGATGAAAAACAATCCTTTAAATTCAGTAGGAGCCTATTTTAATAGCTTGTTTAATCTGCCAGCTGGCACAGTGTTGACTTATTGCTACACGTACTTTAAGGAGACCTATGTAGTTCTTGGAACCAAGTTCATATTAAGTTGTAGAAACTTAAATATTAATAAATTGTAAATTGGCGGGAATGCTTTTTGGTACTTAATAGAAATCAAGAAACTGCTTAGTCATCTCCAAAGTTATTTCTGTCTCTCTCTCTTTTTTTTTTTTTTTTAAGTGCAAATGCCAAAATAATACGGACTTAAAGCAGTAGCATAGATAGTAAAAGCTCAGATCTGCCCTCTCTGGAGCATGCGGACATCCTTCAGACTTTGTAGTCATATGTATTCCCTATGTAACACTTTGGGCAAAGTTTTTGTAATGTTCGTTGTGACACCATTTGGTTTGAAAGAAGTACATTATAAGCTTATGCCGAGGAGTCTTGGCCAGGAGAAGAACTGGTGCCATCTCTGTGTGGATTTTCATTTACAGTGTGTTGCAAGTAATATCATTTAACAGCTGCTTTAGAATATATTATGCTTGTCTTTTATGAGACTGTAAATGTCCATGCATTTGTTTTTTTACCTTATTTTGTGTGAAGCCATATGGGTGCCTGAAGTGCAGTGTCAGCTATGTAACTAGTATATTTACTCTTTGTTCCTAAAAAGTTAGGGTACATCAAGAAGCATGTCCCATGTTTTCAATTGCTTTCAGCATTAGAAAAGCAAAGGAGAAAGGATTTAACTGCTGACCAACCTGTCTTATGTTTAGTGAATCCTTTAGCAATATCTGAAGTGACACTCGTCAGTATTTACAAATTGTAAAGTTTGATTTGGTCCAGATAAGCACTGAAAAATCTGGCCAGTTTGCTCATGTTTATTTATGAATTTCAGATCTGGATTTATTTCCTTTGTTCACCTTAAGGATACAAGATATTTTCAGGATTTCTGTGTGGGGTATGAATTGTAAAAATCCTCTATGTTTTCAAAGATCATGATAGGGGATTTAGATTGATCCTTTTCTGTATTCCTTTTCCACATTATATTTCTTTTCTCAGACCTCTTTTCTTCTCCTTACCTTGTGTTCTGTTGACTTCATAATGCCTTCTCTGTATCTTGAGTAGGGACGGTATCCTTGCAGATCGCCACCCTGCTGTATCATCAGATCTTGTGAGTTGTGAAGCAGCCACTGTGAGGAGGCCTCCGTACATGTGTGTCAATCATAAGTGCAATTGTGTTTCTGGTTGCATCATTTTGAAGGTGGCGTACAACTTTAAGGCAGAATTCAGCTGATTTTTTTCTAGCAAGTCCATCGATGAAGATGAAGCTATTGTGTTGTGAAAAATAATTTGCTTAGTAAACAAACATAGTATGCTTTCCCTATTTGTAGAGCATTTGCAAACAGACTGGAAGTTGTCCTTCCTCCGCTTTCAGCCTTGTGTTTTTGGTTTTGGCTAGCACTTTGTATACATACAACCTGGCTTTGTCTCTCGACTGTGAAAAGTGTGCTTCATGTGCTTTCAGTGCTTAGAAATTAGACTGTGACTGGCCTCGTGTACTCTGTCTCTCATTCTGAGCTGGATGGACCTAACAAGGCAAGGAGAGAGGTTGGAGGAGCCCCCATGGGGTTTTGGATTCCTAGGGTAAATATCTTAGGGAAAAGGTAGTAGATAATGCACAATACAGAGATTTTTTTCATTTATTTTTTGAAGGAAAATTAAACAGTTTCATTTCTGGACCACACAGACATTGTCTGAGGCACAGTTCCTAAAAAAAAATTAAACAACTGTAAAGTTTATTGTCTTGGTACAGGGCTCAAGTGTAACTTTCCTTTGTCACATTCATACAAAGTGTGTATGCCTGTGTGCTCTCAGCATTGAGTGTACAGAGTACTGTCAGGGCCTCACCTGTCTTGTTTATTTGAGGCTCTGTTGAAAGTTTTGCTGTTTCCCTGAGAAGGGAAAGTTGCACACAACATTACTGGTGTATCAATGTATTGCTGTCACCATGCTTGCTGGCAACAAGCATTTGTGCTTGAATGTCTAGATAGTCAGATTATTGTCAAGACTACTTCACAGCTTCTTCGTGCAAGTCTTATGAGGGTAACTGGAAATATCCTAATCTTGCTGCATCAGGTTTTATGCAGGCTCACGCACAGTATGTGTGTATCATCTTGCTTGTCAGTTTTCTGTTGTAACAAAGCCTCACTGCTGTCCCGTCTTCTGCTTGCTGTTGTTGGTGTGTCAGTATTTCCATACTTTCAGCTAAACCCAGCATGAAGATGGGCCAATGATGTAAATTTCAAATATGGCAAATGGTTTGCTGCACTTCTATTTTGTGGCACCCTGTTTGACTTCTCCTGTCAAAAGACTTTGCAGTTTTGTTGCCCTACCTCACCTCTTTAAAGCTGTCACTGACCTCATGCCTCGATTCTTAACTAAAAAGACACAGAAATGCTGCTTATTAGAGATAATTTAGTATAGCCACTTGGAACAATTGGGGCTTCATTTGTTAAGATTACTTTGAAAATTTGAGCTGGAAAAGCCCAACAGAAAGTTCAGCACCTGGTTTCATTCCTGGTGGAATTCCACAGATTTCCATGATGCTCTGCCATGGAGTAGCATGGGCTTTAGGCTAAAATGTGTCTATTGTGGTGATATGCATTGTGTCTTTGCAAAGTAAATGTACAGGAACTGGGAGGGAAGATGTATTAACTAAAGTTCCAGAGCAACAGACAGGACCTTCGGTATTTATCTTTCATTTCTCCTGAGGAACTGTTTAGGTTTGAAATGCTTAGTATCTCTTAAGGGATGAGTACTAAGATCAGCAAACCAAGGAACTTTAGGGGTATTTTTCTTTCTTTCTTTCTTTCTTTCTTTCTTTCTTTCTTTCTTTCTTTCTTTCTTTCTTTCTTTCTTTCTTTCTTTCTTTCTTTCTCTCTCTCTCTCTTTCTCTCTCTCTCTCTCTCTTTCTCTCTTTCTCTCTCTTTCTCTCTCTCTCTTTCTCTCTCTCTCTTTCTCTCTCTCTTTCTCTCTTTCTCTCTTTCTCTCTCTCTTTTTCTCTTTTCTTTTCTTTTCGTTTCGTTTCGTTTCGTTTCGTTTCTTAAAACTGTAGGGATAACAACTAAAACTTGGTATTGCTGCTTATTGCTTGTTCAGTAGAGCAAGAAACAGAAAGCCCTCAACTCTCATTAGAGTTTATGATGCACAGCACTAGGCAGAGCTGGATCTAGGGCTGCATGTTTTAACAGGAAAAGAAAAAATAGTTGAAAATACAAATATGAAGCCACAGTAAGCTGGCTGCATTGTATCTTCATATTATTTTCTATTACTTTTTTATGACTGACTATGTAGCTTAATATATCATGATTTTGTATTTTAAAGTGTGTTCCAGAAAACATGTGGAGTTTGCAGTCTGGCTGAGCGAATGTTGCTGTTGGAACTTTACCTTAGATTTAGTTGGACATTTTATTATTTTTAATGGTATTACTTTAGCTTTTTAATTCAAGACCTGAGAGATGCAAAGGAAGAGTATGAACAGTGTACTAAAATGTTCATGAAACCTATTTGGACACAGATAAGTTCACATAATGTATTGTTGAAATACTGCATGTGGGCATGAAGGTCAACAGCGGTGGCACGAGGGTAGAATAGAAGAAAAACACAAATGAGAGGGATGAGAGCAGAGTGGGAGAAGTGAGAAGTCAGGGAGGCAGAGGCTGATACTTCCCATTGCTACGGGTTGCTGGCACTGATCAGCTCTGTGCCTGAGAGGGTGAAACTCTTGCAAAGGCAAGTATGGAAAGCTGCACTGCTACTGCTGGCTTCCATGCCAGTTCTAGCACAGGAGAAATGCTCCTGCAGTTGGACAGAGCAGCATTTTCCCTGCCTGATGCCTGCCCAGCTTTTAGTGCAGACCTTGTGCCAGAGCTGGGACGGCTGCTTCGTGCACAAGGCATGACACCCTGCCGTGCATCACATCTGCCTGCATCACTGGGCCATTAGCACTGCTGGGCAAGAGCCCCCAGCATGCTTTCTGCTCCTGTGGCTTGTCCTGCCTCTGTTTTTTTTTCTTCTCTAGTAGAAATCGATGGGAAAATTAGCTTTGCTTGTACAGGCCAAGAGGAAATGCGTTCTCCATCATTAATATGGTCTTGGCCATCTGAGCCGGACCTAACCTGTTTCTTGGTGATGTTTGTCAGTTGTTTCCTGTTATGAAAAACCAAACAGCTCCTGGCTGGAAAGCGTTGGCTTGGGCATTGTTTTTCCACTCTCAGAGATTTTAGTGGGATGTGAAACTGGCCACCAGCCAGGGAATTGCCACAAGTTTCAACACTCAGGCCACAGATTTGCGGCAAAGCCTGCAGGAGAAGTTAATGCATGATGTGGGCATTCTTGTGATTGCATTAACATGATGAAACTGAATTTCTTTCCTGGTAAAAGTAGTTAAAAGATAAGGGTAACCAGTGAATACCCCATGAACCTGCTTCCCAGTGTTCAAGTGCAGTGAATGTAAGTCAGATCTTTTTTTGGGTCTAAGCACAAACTGCTTTGTAGACGTAAAATCCCTCTAATATCAGTGTTTTGTACTTCTGGGTTGGGTCTCATTGTAATTACCTAGGACGTATACTCATTAAACAGTAGTAAAAGCCGATGCAATTTTCAGCTGCCCTATATATCTGCAGAAGGGGCCTCAGTGATGACAATATGAGTAAAAATATTCTTTCTCTTAAATAAGCATTGCTAGAATAAAAGAAATTATGCCTTTTCATTTGTGTGCACAAGTGTATGAGAGGACGAAGTTGCCTATATTGGCACAATCTGAGAGCACACCAGTTTCTGACATGCAAGGTAAGCTCTCTTATCCTTTGTATCATACATTACAGATGAACTCGGCCTGCTAGGGTGGAATCCAGTCCTGATTGAGGTCTTTGGGAAGTCTGTCAGGGACAGGACCAGGATTTCAACTCTAGTCTGTATATGAATAATATTTCAGTATCTTCTGATCTTTGGGGACAGCATATTTGAAATATTTCGGAGGACACTTGAAGGGGGGAGTCAAGGGTCAATCCTTCTAACATGAGAACCAGTGGTTGTGCCAGCAGCTCCCAGCTAAGTGTTGTTTCTTCCTTTGTCTGCTAATGGGAAATGATAGACAAATGTCTCTGAGGATCAGGGGTGGGACCTGTATATGCAAATCCAAATGTCAACAGAAAGCTCTGCCTGGCCCTTATGTCAATGTGCAGTAGGAGAAAGATGAGGAAGGAAGCGAAAGGAGTGGAAAAGGCATACTGACACTCAGCCTGCCTGAGGGAATAAAGACAAATGGGAACTTTCCATTGCAACTGGCTGGCTCTGAGATGATAAGTCTTGCTGCTGCATGCATTTTAGTATATTGCAGTGTTAGCAATAGCAAGCTGGGTGTTTGCTAGCACCTCCAGGATGGCGTAGTGCTCCTTTCCCACTGCTGAATTACATCATGAATATGAGAGATGGGCCAAAACAGATACCTACATCTTCAAAGGCTGTCACAAAAGTTACCCAAGCAGATATATTTAAAGGCCTGGGCCTTTCAGGTGCAGTTCCAAGTAGTGAACTCTGGCACAGACAATGTCCTATGAAAGGCTGCATGTCAGTGCTTTCTTGTGATTCACAGGGGGTTGGAACTAGATGATCTTTAAGGTCCCTTCCAACCCAAGTCGTTCTGTGGTTCTAGGGCCTAGCACCATCGAACAGATGCGTGACGCTCACTGTGGTAGCATATAACATGGTGGGTGATACCTGTCAGGACCCATTTGAATCAAGGGCCTAGACCATGATGTGGTCCTGTGGGCTGTCAGTGGTCTGCAGAACACCAGATGGGAATCCATATTCTATGTAATCATCATTTAGCTCAGGGTGCCACAGAAATTTAAATAACATGTCAATCAGGCTTAAAAATGCCCCACCCATATACATAAGCTTTGTTGTATTTTGCATTTTACTCCTGCACAAGCTGAGATGAAGAGAAATTTACCTTATGCCACAAGCAAAGACTTTAACAAACTTGGTTGTGGGTTTTTTTTTTTTTGGTCTTTGTTTTGAGGGGGCCGGGTGGGAGAGGTTGAGTTCCTTTATTCTAGGTTGTTCACTGGCTCCTTCTCATAGATTCAGTGGTTTGGATAAGCCCATGTAGATAGAAGTGAAGCAGTCTGAGAATAGAAACTGGGACTTGGAAAAACCTCCAAAACTTGTTTTTTTTTCTGATGCTAAGTGTGAACTGCATTTACTTGATTGGTTTGCCATTGATGAATTTTCCTTGGAAGGCCAAAGAAGCATGGTCCAATGAAACAAAACACAGGCTAGACCGGGACAAAGCTGTGAGTTCACGTGACCTATTTTTTATTTTGCCTCGAGTCCCAAATAAGGTGTTTGCTTTAGGAAGGCTTAAAGCTGCTTGACAGGAGCACATCTGTGTGTAAATATATGTATTTAGGAAGGAATTCTTTCCTATGAGGGTGGTGAGGCACTGGCACAGGTTACCTAGAGAGAAGCTGTGGATGCCCCATCCCTGGAGGTGTTAAAGGCCAGGCTGGATGGGGCTTTGGGAAACCTGGTCTGGTGGGAGGTGCCCCTGTTCACGGCAAGGGGGTTGGACTAGATGATCTTTAATGTTCCTTCCAAGCCAAACCATTGTATGATATGATAGTATATATCTTCTGTATATGTAAATAAGTGCAAGAGTTCATTATCTGCAGTCAACTTGAATACTTGGCCAAATTTACAGTAGCAATTGGAGATGTGGTTTTATATGAAGAAAAAAAAAACACAAAAAAAAGAATTTATGGAGAAAAGAAAAGCCTCTTTAAATGTTGCCTTTGCTGTTGGTAATATACAATTGCCAACCATATCCAATGTCAAAGTTTAAAGAAAGAGCATGCATGAGGTCTGACAAAGGACAAATCAATCCATTGAATTCCACCTTTTGACTTCAATGCAGTTGTGCTTGTTTCTGAAAGATCTGAGTGTCACTGAATGCTCCTAATACAAAATTAAGAGGGAAGTGGGGAAAATCATTTCCAAATGCTTTCTGATAGATTTTCACAGAAAACAGATTTATTTGTTTTGACTGAAGATAGATTAAGGAACTCTAATTCTCCCAGATATTGCAGGAGAATGTTTGTCTTACCTGTGTTTCATGGATGCCAGATTAAACAAGTTACACTTGGACAATGAGTGTTGCTCTTTGAGTTGCTCTCAGCTACAAAAGGGGCAACAAAGTAGTTCTGTTATCATATTTGGGGTAGGAAAGGCACAAAAAAAGAGGGAAATGGTTCTCATAGAGATACAGTGGATGTTGTGGCATGAAGCTAGCTGAAGCAAAATACTCTTCGTGCTTCTCACTGACCATTCTTTTACTGACGTTTAAAAGGTCCACGCCTCCAAGCCAGGGATTTGGGACAGTTGACGTGGAGACAGATGGGAAAATGAGATATTCAACTTAATGGGGTACAACTCACAAAGCTGCTTGCCGTCTCAGTTTATGTTGAGATTTAATGAGACACTTGATTCTTTTTGTAGGAATACCGAAAAGAAAGAGGGTGATGACAAAGTAACTGGGTTTTGTGTTACCACCTAATCCTGCAGTGAGGACAGGTCGGAAGTCAGAGGCCCAGCTGCATGTATGCAGAGAAACTGTGTAGTTGGGCTGGAAGCCCTGCCTTTCTTACCCATCTGTAGGAAAGGCTCAGAAAGAATTTCCCTTTATCTTTGGGTGTGTCTTTTTTCATGTTACAGATGCATCTAGTGCCTGTGACTGAAACCAGGGCCTGGTTGTGCTTTAGCATTCTGCAAATCCACAGCAAGAAGAATTTGCAGTTGGCGGATATGATATAGACTCATGGGCACAAAATTGGCTAAAGCTCGGTCTCTAAGGCCATAAAGTAAATCAGAGGTAGAACTGAGCAGGAGTATCCACAATTGCTGGGTTCACTCTGGATGCTGGGCAGTGAGCCATGCTATCTCATTGCCCACCCTGTTCTATACCTGTGTTATTTCAGTTCTCCTAGAAATCCCGAAGCCATCTCTCTTTGCACCATTCCTGCCTCTGACTGCTCAGGATGCAAGAGAAAGAGACAAGGAACTGGTAATGGTTTCTTTTATGAAGAAACTGGGAATCATCCTTTTTACTAATCTAGCCCTTTTCTTTGCTTCCTTTGGGCCCTAAAATTTCTACCAGCTCCTGTGGAACTGCAGTCCCACAGCCATGCTGGTCTGTGCTGGTATCTCGCTCACTTCAGCATGAGAGGCTTGTTGGGCTGCAGAAGGAAGGGGGATGCATGTGGTGTACAGTTCCACACAGATGATGTGTGTGGCTGTAGATGAGAAAGGAAAATTAGCAGAAAATCTCCTGTTACAAAGAAACCTAAGGCCAAATCTCTTTGGTCCCCTCCAGCCAATGAAACTGTATTCTGCCCTGATTTTTTAATGAATAATTTGCCAACCTCCTGGGAGGGGAGTCTGTCAAGAGCTCCGGTCCATGCTCTCTTGCATGGGCAGCAATCACAGTTAGCCATCTGCTTAGATGCCTGTGTGAAGGTTGCTCTGGGCATTCACAGCGCCAGACCAGTGAGCGATCCTGCTGTGAGGAAAGGGACATGACTTTCAGGCTGTTTGCGCTTGAAGGCCACCAAGAGGAAATCTGCAGTTGTTCCTCTGCACTGGGAGGGACACAAGATGGCATGTGCTTGCACAATGCTATCACCAGACGCAGCCGGTTTACAGCCCGGTGCAATACACAGCCGTGCTATATTAGGGAATGTGCTCTGGCTTGATGTTTCTTGGCTCTGCTAGGTGGAAGCTGGTACACAGGCTTGGCATTAACTAGGTTGAGTGCTCATTCTCTGTAATGGAAAGGCGACTGGCAGGTCTGGAAAGAAAGGCAGCTCCCTTGGCTAAAGACCTGAGTAGCAGTCTGCATTTTCACTTCCTTTTTATCAGTCTAGCTCATCTATTTTTAAGGCCCACTGGGTGCTGGGTTGTCTCTGTAATCAGTGCTGGGGAGAGGGTGAGGACAGAATTTAACCTGAGCCAGAGAAGGAGGTTATTTAGCTCTCCACAGTGGAATGAAATAGCTGTGTGGTTATGTGTGTATTTCCACTTAGCCAATTTAATCTTTGCCATTGAAGAGTATATTCCTGTTGGTTAGTGTTAAAGTATCGTGTCATATATTTACAATTACTGTGCATTCCTCTGATTTTCCACCTTGCTGAAAGCTGCAAGAAGACAAAATTGTAAACTCTTTCATGGGATGAGGCATAAAAGGGAGACGGATTTGCATGCGTGTGTTTTGTACCAGAAGGGATTAAATGTGTCTGTCCTTGAAGGAAGCACTCTTTTGCAAGACAATGAAAAACTCAACAAATTTTAGCAATAAACCCTTGTCAACTGAAGATCAAAGGCACTATGTGAAATGCAGAGATAAAAAAGGACAGAGGCTCTGGCACTGCTTTTGAAATAAAGAATGTTTACATGGGGAGATGGTATTATTTGCAGGGCACATACTTTACTATAATTCTGACGCAAGTAATGCGGTGATGCTGGTAGATGTTGTACGTTAGCTCTTTTGCTCATCTGGCCATTTTAGTCTTAGCATCTCTTCAGAAACACCACAGGGTTCATCAAACATCTTGTGACCTAAAGCTTCAGCCTCAGAATCAAAAGGGAGGGACCCTAAGAAGACCCCTGTATGTGAGGCTACAGAAAATCCAAGGTCCTGAGCAAGAATTACCTTTAGTGGCTTCTGAGAGGTGTATATATATACAAAGGCAAGATCAAAGATTTTTGTAATATTTTCCTTAAGTTCCTCCTCTGAGCCTAGTGGTGTGAAACTCATGAGAGTTCACTTCAGATTCTTTCAGTAATATTACAGTTGTGCTAAGTTTGAAATAGTGCTGAGAGTTTTGTTTTGATGTAGGAGCAACATAATGACAGTTTTTGTTGTGCACCTTTTCACAAAACCAGTAGCCACTATTCCGTCAGTTTGTATATGTATGTGGATATCAAGGGAAGGGAACTGGTGAAACAGTTTCAGATGTCTCCTTCTATTTGCTAAAAAAAAAAAGAAAAAAAGAAGTGTTCATTAAAAGTTGTTGACTTATGGTTGAATCTGGTTAAAAACTTGCCCGCTAACAAATCAGAAAAAAATAAAGGTGATACGAAAACATTTTCCATCATAATTCTAAAACCAAAATTTTTACATTTATAATAAAAATGAAGTACTTTTTAGAGGTTGAGTGTAACATTACACGTGATCTGAAACTGTTTTCTTAGGGACATTTTCCTCTTGTGAGACAAATGAAACTCTGTTGGTCTGACGTTAAATGATTAAAAATGTTTAACAGAAAAAAAAAAGGATACAAAGAATAAAAAAATAATAATTTATTTACACACCTTTGATCAGGAAATGTGGGTTCTGTGTGCTGATTACCTCTCTAGATTTGGGAAGGTCAGAGACACAGAGACATTTTCACATTTGTCTCTGAAGGCAGGCCCTGGAGCCATGTGGAATGTTATGCTTTGACCCGGGATGTTTTCACTCATTACCAATTTTTATTTAAAAAAAAAAAAAAAAAAAAAAAAAAGGAACATCAAAATGTGCACACTCCCAAAAATAGTTTGTAGGAAATACTTCAAATAATTGGTACCTTCATCTATAAGCAAAGTGATTTTTGAATCTTCTGAGGCTAGAACACTTTGGGAAACTGCGAATTTAAGAAACTTTTCTGTGGAAACAGGAAGCATTTTTAGAGAGATTAATTTTGATGAAGTTATTGTCTGGTAGTTTACAGAGGCTGAAAGATAACTTGTTTTGTGGAAGGCAGTAAGCAGCACTGAATGGTTGACTTCTTTAAGTGGACTGTCTGTCTGATAACTCATTGTCTCGCGCTTCACTAATTAAAGGATGTAGTGTTGACCTGACCTTAGTTTCCTGAGTACCCTTCTCATTTTTGAGGTGATTTGGCTTGGAAGTTGTCTGAATGCCACCAAGTGTCCCTCTGTCCATGGAGAGGAGGCAGCACACTCTAACAAACCCGAGACGTACTCCCAAGAGATCCACTGATGTGAACTGCACTGAACAACACAAAAGCACCCAGAAGATGGAGGAAGGTTGTCGCACCATGGAATATTGCCTGGCTGCAGCACAATCTCACCCGCACCCTGGGAAGAGATGATGGGAGGAAGAATAGTAGTAGTTCTGGGTTGTTGTGCGTCCTCCACAGTTTTCCTTGTGAGGAAGAGACCCTGAGCTTTTGAAGATGAGAGATGGTGCTGAGGCCACGTGGGAAGGGAAGGGCTGAAGGTGTTGGCTGGGACATTTGCAAAGGGAATGGAGAGGGAACTGGGTACATGGTGTCTGGACTTTTGGGGAGGGAAGGAGCGTAGCCCTGTCAGGAGAGGTGGAGAAAGGGGTGTACCTCGCTGGGTTAGAAGGGATGAAGGTGCACATAAATCAGATGCCAAAGCATGTCTATTTGGGCAGGGAGAGAGAAAAAGGGTTTGAGAATCTCATTTTCTAGCACACAAGGTGTCAGCCTAGCAGTCAGCTCTCTGCTTTAAGGCCCTGTTGGTGACTGCCCTCCCCAGAGCAAGTGGTGCTGCCTGGTGCAGCTCAGCTCCTGCAGGCACCGCCACCAGCCCTCTGTGCACACAAACAAGGCGCTGCTTCAGACTTGCTCTCTGGTGTGTATTGCTCCTCCTTTGATCCTGGTCTTTCAGCCGTGGGGAGCCACATCATTCCCACAACTTACGGCCCCTTTAGCAAGGGAACTGGGACAGAACTTAGCTGCACGTGTAGGCTGAGATGAAAACCCTTCTCAGGAAAAAACGGCAGATTTGGTGTGCTGTGCTTTTCAAGGGGTACACAGTGGTAAGGGTAAGCAAATACAAGATTTGAACAAAGGTCTTGTTGCAACTTGCTTTTTATATATATTGTCTGTTGTGCATTAAAAAAAAGAAAAAGTGGAGCAGCAATGGTAAATTCACTATCAGATTTGCAAAATTAACATTCCCTTTTAACCTCTGCAAAATAACCTCAGCCAGCGAAACATGCAAAAAGTCATAACAACAACAAAATTTTAAATCCCCCAATCCAGAAACAAATGAGAAAGAAAAACACCCTCGGGAAAAGTAAACTAATAAAATAATCTTCGCAAAACCTCTGTCCTCAGCAGTGTTTTCATCTGAAAAAGGGGGCAGAAAAAGCCTCAGATTCCCTTAAGTCATGAGAGGCTTTGCTATTGCCAGTGATTTTATGGGGAGGGCGCTTGGACGCTGCACCGGTGGGCAGGGATATAAAGCCGCAAAACAGATCCGTATCTGCAAACAGAGTGCTTCAAATAATTCCCAAACGCACCTTGGCTTTGTCTCCCTTTGCACTGCAAGCGGTTACGGAGACCCCTTTGAGTGCTGGTCTGCATCTGCACGCTCGCTTCCTTTGCAGCCGGTCTTGTACTGCCGGGCTGGAAAATGGTGGGGGGGCGTGGGGGGGGTGGAAATCCTCCGAGTGCAGCGTGGAGGCTAGGATTGCAGAGGAAGCTGAGGCCTCCAGCCCTGCACAGGAAGCAATCTTAGAGCAGGCCTTAAATGCCAGATTCCAGGCAGAGTTTAACTAACCACTGACAGCTCTGTAAACAAAGCAGGGACAAAAAGAGAACAGCTTTCCCTTTTCTGGTAGTCATTTTTGGTTTGGGGGCTGCAGGGGAATTCTGTAATACTCGGCTTGATGGGATATAAACCAAGGCTGAAAAGGCTTTGTATATGAAGAACTGTAAAGGGGAAAATATTTCATGGACTAAATCATAAAGAAGAAGGTAGGGCACGGGGAAAACGCATGGATTAAACTGCAAAAAATATTGCTACTTTTGGTTCTTTGAGAATGATTTATACATAGCTTGGCTCCTCCTGGGTAGTATTTAAAAGCTCTGACTTTTTTTTTCTTCTTTTTGCTTTTTTTTTTCTTTTTTTCCTCATTTTTTTCTCTTTTTCTCTTTTTTCTTTTTTTCTTTCCTTTTTTCTTTTGTTTTTGTTTTTCCTTCTCTTCTCTTCTCTTCTCTTCTCTTCTCTTCTCTTCTCTTCTCTTCTCTTCTCTTCTCTTCTCTTCTCTTCTCTTCTCTTCTCTTCTCTTCTCTTCTCTTCTCTTCCTCCTTTCTCCTTTTTTGAAGGGGGGATGGGGACAGACGGACGGGGGCAAGCTTTTGCAAAACTTTTCATTATCTGTGCTGTTAGAGAAAACAAGAAATCTCTTGTGCAGCATTTTTACTGCTTCCAGTAAAAACTGGAAGCTTAAAGTTAAAATCCTGCTGAATTGTTGCTTTTGTTTGTAGGAAAAGACCTGTGACGTTACAAATAGCTAGTCTGCGGCTAGCAGATGTATACAGTCCTTACTTAAAGCATGTTGATTTAATTTTAACTAGGAAACTAAACTCAGGCATGGGCTATGTTTATCCTACAAGGCATTTCATTAATCTTGTTTATCTCAACAATACTGAGGAAGTTACATTTTTTGATAGAAAAAGAAAATTGTTACAGTGAAGTTAAGAAAGCAAAACAAAACTAAATGGACTCAGTTGGTTAAATGCATTCATTGCGTTTTCTCTGTCATCTGAGTGGTCATCTCCCTTTTAGGTTTGGATCCTTCCAGAGCTCTGAACACTTGAACACCCACCATGGATGACTTTGAACGCCGCAGAGAACTCAGGAGGCAAAAGCGTGAGGAAATGCGCCTTGAAGCAGAGAGGTGAGGTAGTACGTATGGAAAATGGTGCTGGTGGCTTGACTTTTATTAGCAGGGGCTTTGAGGATTTCTGTCTTAAATTCCAAAGTATGCTGCAGCTAACCAAAGAGTTCTTGCTAAAAATGTATGCTGAATGGCTTTAGTTAATGTCATGGGAGAAGTTGGAAGTCAGTGGTGTCTGGTGCCTAAATCCCTTAGGCTGTTATAAATGCCCTGGTTTACAGTTATTTTGTTGTATGGATGAATGTAAACAGTGAAGGTGAACTATGGCAATATGAAATTATTGATAGGAAAACTCATGCTCAAATGCTGTGTGAGTGTTTGCTGTACAGAAGGGATTTTTTTGTGTTTCTAGACACAGCTAAAATTATAGGATCTCAATTGAAAGATAAAATACCCTTGGTATATGTGGTATAGCATATCTGTGATTTGTGTGCCACTACTGTGCAATTGGTATTATCTCTGTAGTGCCTATCATTATTTATTTACAGCCACTTCACATGGACAATAAGGGCAGCATTTGCTAATGGTTATTACAGATTTATTTTGGTGCAAATGAGAACAGAACATGACATAGGTACAATGATGTCCATTTATCAAATAAGCGTGAAGATATTCATAAAAACATTTCTTTAACCCCATTTCATATTTGTACAGTTCCATTTGCATTAATGGAATTTCCTATTTTTTACACTGGAATAAGTAGGGAGAAAGGCTCTACTTTTGTAGCTTCTTGATATAAAGATTTGATGTAGTTTATTAACACCACAGTGATTTAAAAAAAAAAAAGAACAAAAACAGAGCTACAGAGCTTGGTTTTAAGCATATTTTGGTCTTATTTTTGTGTTTAGTTTTGAATATGGACTTCATTTTTGTTTCTGTTTTTTTTCCCATGCACTAACAAAACTGTGGTGTTTCAGGTTTTGCATGCTGTAGAGAAAATACCTTTTTTTTTTTTTTTTTTTCCCAAGTGGTTTTAAATGGAAATCAGCAGTCAGCAGAATGCAATGCCAAATATATTTTGTATGTCTGTTCTGAGCTTTTTAATAAAGCCTTGCTTACATAGCAGGGCTCTATGATGGACACTGATGGTGCACTCCCAGGTAGAGAAGATGTAACAGCCACCTTCTTTTGAAAGGAAGTGTTGTTGCCTTGGAGAACTGGGCTCGTGAGCTCTTGTCAGGCTATAAGCTGAATTCGTGAGCTCTGGAAAGCAGCAGTGCTGCCTGCAGATAAATAAACTCACACAAAGTGTGGTGGCCAAAGAGAAATGGGGCAGTAACCTCCCTTTGCAAAACTCACCATCGCCTGGTCAGTGACCACTCCCAAAAGGCAGAGGGGCAAATGTGCCGTGGCACTAAGAGACCTTCTTATCCCATAAAGTTCCTCTCTAGGCCTGTGGTGATGTATTTTGGTTGGACAGCATGGGAGGAATTGCAGAGCCTGTGCCAGCACAAACCTGGTCTGCTGGGTAAGCAGAGATCTGCTACATCTAGCAGTATCTGGCTTGCACTTCCTATCACAGTGTTCATTTAGGCAGAAATGAGATGAAATGAAGGAAGGTTTGTGCTGTAGCCGTTGATGTGGGCACAAATGCTGGGCACATACACCAGCTGGAAAGAAGTCTGCTGTTTATCTGAGGAGTCAGAAACACTCAGATGTATCGCATGCTGGAGGTCTGGACTGAGGCCCATTTACACTCAATGTACATTCACTCCATATGCATCCATTTTAGCAGATTTTTAACAGGGCTATATAATGAGAACACATGGTATTTATATACTTCTAGTATACTTCTACTTAAAAAACAACAACACACTTTGAAAGGAAAGGCTGAGAGTTTAAGGTTTATTGCTAATACATGTACTCAGATGCCTGCGGAGAATTCTGGGGTGTGTAGTCTGAGAGTTATTTTCTACCATGGAAAAGTGCCACTTGAACTTCTCTGTGATGCTGTTCAAACTCTTAGACAAGTGTGCTGAGACTGTGGGGTAATCTGGACACCAGTGATGTGGTGGGACCAGCTTGTGGATGCAATGACAGCTGCAGGAGTTTGGGGGTAATGGGGTCTGCCCTCGCTGTCCTAGAAACAGAAATACAGTACTTCCAGTCACTGTGTAACACACAGGTTGGGCTGTCCCTGTTCATGCACAGAGAAAACAGAGCTCTAGGGAGACAAAAGCTGCAACCAGCAGTGCAGTGGTGGCCTTTGAAGGAGCTGTCCCCGGAGAGCCCTGAGGGTTGATGGCTCTGCCTCGCTGCGTGATCGGGAAGTCAAGTGTTTGAGCAAGAGAGTGATGGTCTCTGAGGTGGGAAACAGCCCCAGCCCACCCATGCATCCTTTTGGGAAGTGTTTTTGCGATGCCTAAGGCAGCTCTGCCCTTTTTTTTTTTTTTTTTTTTTTTTTTTTTTTTTTGTGGTAACCTTTGTGGAGGGGATGAAATTGATGCAAGCCTGGCTGGAGGAGAAGGGCTTGGGCCTGTTTCCCCATTTTCTGCTCAGTTGCTGCAGAAGCACTCTGCCCTTTCCCACACATTTGAAGACTCTTAGCAATAAATTGCTGTATGCTAAATCTTGCTGCACTCCCTCTGCTGCTGCCAACTTCAAGCATTCAAGTATCATGAGTCAGACCCCTTGAAAGTCACAAGACTGCTTTAAAAATCTTGAGATCTTAAAAATAATTTAGTCTGGCCTTTTTATTTTGGGTTTGCCGTAGCAATAAGAGAGCCTGATAATAACAGAGCCTGATTCTCAAGTTTGGATGTGACTCTTGGAGCTGGGGCTTCACGAAACCCACCCCAGCAGGCGCAAGGCCAGGGAGGAGCTGAGCATTGGTTCTGCCTGCATAGCAAATCGAGCCAAGGGCAGCAGGATTTAGGCAGTTATTAGCAAATGGATGTGTAAAACTGGATTATTTTTGGTGAAATCACATCTTAGGGATTTGGACATCACTTTCACTTTAAAAAATATGTCTACAACAATTTTGTGTAAATGTCTTTTCTCCTACTTTAAACCACAGCAATCTACTTGCCAGACCTCCCTAGGTCTGAAGGCTTTCAGGTGTTTGATCAGGTGAACAGTGAGTTCCTGGAGAGCAGCATGGGGGCTGAAGGTACACCGTTTGCTCTGAGCATCGGTACCTGCTGCCCAGGGCATTTCCCTGCACGTCCCCTCAGTGTATGGCTGTACGTAGCCTTTCCACGAGGAAGCTGCGATCGTCAGCATTTCTGCAGGGAGATGGACAGACGGGTGGTTATGTGTAGGCTGTAGCGTATTTCCTAGGTCTCCCAGAAACTGTTTAGGCTTCTTGGAGTCAAACAGTAAACCCAGAAGTGAAAACAGCCATATCCAACAGCACTATTTGTAACTTGGCCAGCCGCAGTGACGCATTTTGCCATTTCCTGGGTAAAGGCACATGGAGAGTTTATCTTCTCAGCCTGACATCCACGCCCAAGAGATATCAAGGGGGTGAGGATGGCTTATAGCATGCATGGACTCATGGGCTCATGCTTGTGAGGGGGTGACTTGACACTGTTTTGTCTTCCCCAGAGGCTGTGTGAGGCCTAGTCAGGGTCCATGTACCATCAGCACCCCAGGTGTCCACCATGCTAGAGCCACTGACACCCATCCATTGACATCTGATTTCTGGAGATGCTTAGGGCAAGTCCAGTCCATGAGGGCTGATGGTAGGCTTTGTTGTTGCTGTTGCTCCCCATTGGAAAGCTGGTGAAAACAGTGCTTTGTTGTGGTGTGTAGCCCTGGCACTCTGGGTTGAGTGCTTAGGAGTGATCCTGAGGAAGCTGCCTTTTTCTTTTAAAGATCAGCAGAGTGGTTCACCCTTGGCACATGCTTTGGCTAGTAGTTCATACCATAGCAGCTCAGTTATAAATGGCTACCAACTCGGAAAGCTAGTGTTTCATCAGCATTTCACACTCTTACCATTTCAAGGTATCCTACATGTTCTGGATTCTCCCCCACAGGCCTGCCATACCCACCCAGAAACTTTTTCCAGCTGGAATTTTTTGGATTTTATATTTGCCTGGGATCTCTGGAGGCCTATTAGCTGGTTTGGAGTAGCTACACACACCTGTCTAGGGGGCATGTGTCCAACAGTGGGCACAGGGGCTTGCCCACAGGGTGTCAGGTTTATGGCATGTACTCGGGCTGGCAGGGCCCCAGCAGCTCTTGTACCTCCTGGATGAACAAGACTTTCCAGACACAGACTGGAAAGCCCGGGACAAAGCATGTCAGTGTTAACTGTTCCAGTCTGCTAGCATTTTACTTGTGGGTTGTACTACACAGGTGCAAGGGCAGGGGAAATCAGACCCTGCCAGCTGTTTGGGTGACGGGGTGTGCTACATCTCTGGAACTGCTGTGGGGGGGAGCTGAGGCTTCATCCTACTCCTTGGTGGCTGACGGAGACCTGTGCATGGGCCTGAGCTGTCTGAAGCTTACCATTGCTTTCAGTGGGCTTTGAATTAACCCCTACCTGAGATATTCTAGCCAGATGACTTATGAGACAGTCTCAGTGGCAGCCTTGAAGGAGCTGGATGAACACTTCACCTTCCCAGCCAAAGGGTACATACCATGCTGGAATATCAGGGCTGTCACAGAAATGGTTTGCATTTGATGAGAAAAATCACATCTGTATTTAAAGCACAATGGGCTGATTTCTTTCAACAATACTACTTGCTGCTTTGTGTTTCTTCCTGTGCAATAAAAGATGTTCTCTGGCCATTGGTCTTTGTCATTTGGATGACGTTGTAGCTGACACTGGAAGAATTCAGCCTAGGATTGGGTGGAGTGTGCATGTGTGTGCACACCCACAGTGAAGCATTGATATGAAACACTTCTTGAAGTGGCAGAAGACCTCCTTCCATGACTTCAGCAAGATTGAGAGCAAAAATTGGCCCCTTGAACTCTCTAAAGAATAGCTCTAAGGTTAACCTCCTTAGCATATAAGCCATGGTTTTACAATTGTCTGACTTGCCAGTGCCCCAGCAATGTATTTTCACCTTTCCGTGGTGTCAGGGCTCTTTTAAAAATTATACTAGCAAGCCAATCCAGTTTGCTTCATTTCTATACCATCACTGCTGCAGACTTTGGGGAGGTGTCAGGGTCAGTGCCAGACATTGAATCTGAATCACAATTTTGCTCTGCATAATGTTCATCCCCAAGGGGTTGCAGGTCATTTCACAGGGAAGGAGAGATATGGGTCATCCTGTTGTAGAAATACAGTAGAGAGAAATGGTTATCTAGCAGCAAGTCATGAGTCATTAAAAAGGCTCTCTAAAACCACCCCATTACTTTGTGGGCTGTGTAGGATCTCCTGACAAAAGCTATAGCTGTCCTGACTAGAGGACTCATCTGCTTGCAGACCAATAATTAAACATATGCTAAAAGGGACAGACTCAAGTGTCTTCTACATTTATACTGTAAATAATAGCATTTTAGCATTAATTACTAAAGGCAGTAGTTAAGGTTTTTTTTTTGTTGTTTGTTTGTTTTTTAATATTTAACAGTTAAATCACAAACTCTCTCCAGCTTATCATTTGAACGGTTTCATGAGGTAGTGTGGTTCAAGTTTGTAGTCATAGGTTAGGAAATGTTTGTAAAAATAACCTAGCTTTCAGACTGGGGATGGAGGCAGCCTGCAGCAGGCTGAAAACCTTCCTGGGGTGTTCAATGCAACTTCAGTTAAAAGAGGGCACATGGTGGTTAATACCAAAACATATATTGGCACAACTGAAAGAGAAGTCAACTGAATTTAACTCCAGACATGTGAAGGTATGTACAGAACCATGAAGGCATCTAACATGCCTTTTACTTGTGTGAGTGCTCATGCTGAGAATCGTGTAGCTCAGGTAAGCATACCGATGGCTGATTCTACAAGTTAAGAATGTGAAGCCTGCAGGATCAGACAGACTATGTCCTTGCCGAACTTAATGAGAAGTGTGTTGCTCATCTGGACAGGTAAAAAAGGAGATATTTGCTACCATGCGGTCTTCATATGGCTGCAGAGCAAGGAAGGGTCATCCTTGTCAGCCACAAAGTGGCCAATTTCTATTCTCCTGTCCAAGAGAGCTTAGGTGAGGATAAGTGTGTATTAATATTAGATCAACATCAAATGACCACAAACAGCTTTTCAAACTATTTTTTATTCCTGAAATTGAGTTATCTCTGGGATAGAGTGTACATCATTGACAAATGATAAACAGTGTTAAAATGTTAAAAATAAACAGACAGTTCCTTTTTATTTATCACCTACTTTTTAAAACACTAGGAGTTACCCATGACTTGTTCCTGAATGTCTGGTTCCATTTTTATTAACAGCTTTCAGAGATCGCGCTTCAGTTCAGGCTTGTGTAACTGAATGACGATTATGATCTTAATACCTTGTAATTCGTTGTAAGTTTTCAAGGAGTGTGTGTTTAAGCATATGAAAGCTGACTTCATATGCTTAACAAAGAGTTTCCCAATGTTCATGACTTATTTCAGAATAATACTTTCAAAAATGTCATCCTCTGTCCTCCTGAGTACTGTGCTCTTGTCTAGTCCAGTCCTCTTTTGGTACTAAAACACAAGATACAGAGGCTTTCTCTCTCTTTGCTCTCTTTATATATCCTGAAGTTTCAAGTTCAAGGGTATCTGCTTGTCTTTCCATGAAATGCCTTCTGGAAAATGTGAGACATGACATCTTCTGCCCAGGAATTAAACATTAAAAATAATAATAATTTAAAAAATGATTAGAAGTGCATGAGGGTTGAGAACAAATTGAGGCAAAGTACTCCAGCTGTTAATCTGTTTTCTGAGCTACTTTGAATTTCAGGACTGGCGGGAAATATTTGGATTGTCTAGGTGAGTTTGACCCCGCACGTTACATTGATCACTATTCTTAGAGTTTGTTCTTAACCCAGGCAAAAAAACATGATTCAGTGCCTCCTTAAAGACTGCCATACCGCTATCATTCTCAACTGAGGGTGGATACTAGACAAATCTGTGCTATTCTAGCATTTCAGATGCCCTGGAGGTAGTAACCAAACATAGGCGAACATGAGTAGTGTCCTACAGCTTTTTTTTTTTTTTTTTTAACAGCTATTGTGCATTTTGAAGATAATATTTTCTTTAAATGTCCTGATGGAGAAATGTTTTATAAAAGAAGCTTTGTTCTTCCAAATAGCCAGACATGCAAAATATAAATTTTACTGAGCTGACCCCACTGTAGTTCCTAGCAGACAACAAAACAGGCTTCTTAGTATTTCAGATATTTATCTCACATGTATGTTAAGATTATTCTGTAATTTCTGTACTACACTTACCATACCAGCTAGGCTTTTAGGAGAGTCCAAATCTAGCACCCAGACAGCTGGCAAAATGCCATGTCTTTCACCTCTTTCAGCAAAGTGGAAGGTTTGCTTTGGAAGCACCAAGGAGTGTTAGAAATTCCTGGGTGAAAAGCCCCTCTCCCCAGCATATAGCCAGCTAACCCACCTACCCCAAAGGGAAGTCTACCTTTCTGTTTCCTACTGTATTTTTATTAACTTTAATTAGACTGAAGCCTTTGATGAACTGGATCTTATTTAAATCTTATTTAAATGGCTACTAAATACAGACATTGAGGTGCAGCTTTTGCTGCTTGTAATTGAAAATTTTAGTGTGCATATTTAAAAGCGTACCATCTGAGGTGCAGGACCTTAAGGTATTTTATCATGGTTTTAAGAATTACTGATGCATAGGCACTGCACAAAGAAAAACATGAAAGTGAAAGAATGGGGCCTGTGTAGTACAAGCATGTCAGTGGCTGTCCTGTCACATTTACGTGAAAAATAACATCTCATTAATATCTTATGTGCAAATTGGCAGTATGCAGTCAATTAAGCTAGGATAGCCTCCAGCATTCTTGTGGCTGCCCATCTGCCATTGTATCTTCAAACAGTGTAAATTGTATCTACCTTCAGAATTGGCTCATACCAAAGACTTCGAGAAACTCAAAATGCAAAAAGCCACATTAACTCAACATTGGCCAAAGGTTTGTGAAGGCACAGAGCCTTTGAACTTCCTGTACCAGCCACAGCTGAGCCGGGTGGTGCCTTTGACTACAAGTATCTATGTCCTTTGGAGGCAGGCATGGCACTTCAGGTACCCTGGGATCATTTTCTGTCCTTTGGCAAGGAATGCATCAGCCCTTCATGTAGGTTACACTCTGTGAAAGCTCAGTTAACTCAGTATGGCAGGGACAAAGACCACTGTCCTAAGACAATCCAGAATAAAGAAGGTTGGATTCTTGGTCCTTAGGTCTACTTTTATCAGATGCTTTCTTAGGTGGGTCAATCCCCCATCTTCGTTGATCTAGACAGACAGTTCTAGTTGGCAAATGAACCTGCAAGAACCATTGATTGTTCTATGGTTCATTGATGGTTCATGCTTGTTAGATTCCTAGGTCAGTCTCCCTTCATAAATAAAAACAATTGATCTGTATTTCTTTCTAGACAGTAAGCATTAGATTGAGCTCTCAGCTGCATGGTCACTTCCCACATGCTGATGGCCACAACTAGCACAAGAGGCAGAGCTGATTTATTTCATTGTATTAAGACATGCCAGGCCATAGGATTGTGCATACATCATTGCACAAATGTATATGCTTATAAACAAGTTGGCTGAAAATCCTGCACCAACCCTTCTTCTCTTGATTAAAAAAAAAGGCCTTATGACTACTAATAATCTGCAACAATTTTTGTTTAAAGAAAAGCAAAAAGAGTACTGTGTTGTTTCCATAACAAAAGAAGATGACAGTTCAATATCCTTGTATCTCAAAAAGTATTTTCAGGGAAATACATTGTGCACTGATGTATTCACCCATAATAATATGTCCTATAGCCTGCATGTGCTTCTTGCAAGCAGCTCATGGCATACACTGTGGTGGTGCAGCCTGCCCATTGATGGGCCACATTGGGCCCTGAAGCTTTTCACGTGGAGGGTTATGAAGTGCTGCTCTGATGGCTGGTTACTTTTCCCAGCCCCTGCCATGCAGGCTGGTGCAGCTCTCCCTGCTGCTGCCAAAGAGGGAAGGTGGGAGCAAAGTGAGCGGAGATGTCCCACGCTGCCTCCCTGCTGCAGCACCTGCACCCTGGCCCCAGAGGCTGAGCACCACCTGTGGGTGCAGGGGCTGGGGATGATTGGGGCTGGGAGTCCTGAGCCCAGGTGCCAAGTTGCATGTGGTGACATGACATTGCATCTACAAGAGGTGTGGAGTACAGGCTGCTGTAGAAAGGAGAACACCAGAGTTAATTTGCTCCTTTGCTCTAAGCAGAAGAGAGCAACTGAAAATCATTCTCTAAAACTTAAAATTTCCGGACTTGGATGCAAATGATCTCTTAGCTGTTACATTGCAATGTCTTCTTTTTAGTGAATAAGGATGTCATTACACTTGTTGCTTTATTGTTTCACTATTGTTCAGGAGATACTGGGCTCAGAAAGATAAAAGTTAGGCACAAAAGAAATTGTAGTTATTACCCGACTATGAGACTCTTTCAAGAGTGACATGAAAATGAGTTTAGCCAGTGGGTTTCTAGGAGCATCTGCTTCTCAGTGTAAGTTTGCATTTTTATTTATGTCTTTATGATCTAATATCTGAAATTAAACCAGGTAATCAGAAGATTAGATTTCCCCTTAAAAATCTGAGGCCAATTTGTTTGTAGGGATAATAGATTAAATGAAGTCAAATGCTAACCAGTTTTACACACAAATAAGCACAGTGTGTAAACACTATTAAATTGCTGGCAGCCTGGATGAAGTTACCTTTTTACAGTTCAGTTCAAAGAACTATAGAGGAAAAATGTAATTTGCAAATGAAACTCCAAACTGATTTCAACTTGCAGAAGCATCTCATTTGGTCAATTAGATCCTGCATTTTTGGCTTTGTGCTGTCAAACAAAGCTTTAATTACTGAGGATAAATGTTTATGAGCAGCTTTATTTCTCTCATGATAACTTACTTATTAGCTTGCACTCAACAAAGATATTCCTTCTTACCATCAGATTGTCCTTGTGTGATCAAGGTCTTTCATGAGACATCAGGTGGATGTGCTTCTTCGACAACTTAATTCATCACCACATAGCTCAAGAAATATTCCTGCCCAGAAATAAGGTTGGAGGGAGGGCAACTACTCCTTAAAAAAGAAGTCCGGTGACAACACAGTCCCTATGGATGCTGGCATGCAGCATGACCAGAGGGCTGGTTGATAGAAGTGATACAGCTACAGATGAGAAAGACCAGTAGCTGTGTCAGTCTTGTGGTTGGGTCCTTCTCTTCCTGGGGAGCAGTGAGGGTGATGGGAAGTGGAAAAGTAAGCAGGATGCTTTTCTTGTCGTTTATTGGAAAGTATAAACCAATGGGTAATGTATTTGGCAGTTAAAGGTCAGTCTCATCTTGGTTGACATTAAGAAAATATAAATAGATGTTGTTTTTCTCTCCTTTATGTCAAAGCCTGTTGGTTGGACTACATAAACTTGCATATTAATAGCCTTGTTGGATAGGACTTTGTTAGATAGTCTGTTGAAAAATGGCCAGCAAGTTTGACATAGAAAATCGAAGGAAGGCTGTCACTCAACATCTAGTTGGGTCTGTCTTTTTGTTTAAAAGAAACAAACAAACAAAAAGCCATCTTTATCCTATTCTTTTACCTGACATTTGCTGAAAACACGCTTCAGTTTTCTTTAAGGTAGCTCTTAACCTGTTTTCAAGGGAGACAAAATCTAAAAGCCAACACTAAGAACTGCTCTAGGAAGAGGTTATCTTCTAGGCAGACCATATTCTTCTTGTGCTGGGGCCATAAGAACAGAAAACTGAAAAAACTGAAAAGAAGGGCTTCTTCAGTGATTTTAAGTGAATCCTCCATACTAGCACTTTCTTCTTCCACCAGCATGAGACATCATCTTGTCTACTGGCGTTTAAACTGGTTCACTCAAACAAGTGCTTCCTTCTTTGTTAGCTCTCTTTGTATGACACAAACCTGATGCAAATCGTGGTAAAATTTGAAGTCAATTAAATGCACACAGTGGAAAGTAACCAAATTACTGTGGCTGAAGCTACCACTTGTCAGCTGAGCCTCTTGAAATGGAGGTATCTTACTGTGAAACAGTGAGGAAGGGTAAGCTTATTTATGTTTAGACTGTGAGGTTTGCATAGATTTAATTCACTTGAGGTAAATGTCTGCAACTTCTATGTACACACAAGGCTTTTGTGACTGAGGTAAGGTGCATTGGTGTTGGACTGCCTGATAAGGAACTTGTGTTGATCTTCAGTGCTGGCATTTTCCATGCAAATCTGTCTTCTCTTACAGCTGCTTGTGTCTGCTGTTAATGTGGATCTGCAGAGAGATGGGAGGCACAGGTCATGGACAGGGAATCTCAGAGGTTGACCTTGCCATACCTTCATGTTACCATGTTGTTTGAGGTCAGGTGTAGATCATGGGAAGGCTGGTATTAGATAGGTGAATCAGGTGTCATGCACATCCACTGACTGCTGCTGACCACGTGTCAAGAAAAAGGGAGCTCCGAGACATTCTGCAAGCCACTGTGGAGTCAGCAAGTGGCTACAGCTATTCCTGGTCTTGGCAGCAGGCATCCTGCAATAGCTTGGAGTGTTACCGCTAGCTGTTTCAGAGGGGTATCCTGCAAAGATGTAGACAGACTAGAAAGAAAAATCTGAGCAATTTCACTTTTAAAGTGAGAAAAGCACTGCAGGAGTATCTAAGAACATATATACCTGCTTGTTCACAAGACATATAGCTTCTTACCACAAAAGGTTTTCCTACGTGTAATAGCTAAATTCTTAGAAATATATATATATATATATATTTTTTTTTTAATGGAAGAAGGAATGGTTTTCTTGGGCAAAATCTTGACTTCAGTTAGTAGATAGTGCAAGGTGGTTTCATTTATAAAATTGCCAGCTGTCTAGTGATGAGGAGAAAATCAGATGCTCTATTTATCAATCTTGGGTATTTCTGAAAGGCATTATTATAACACACTGGTGAGAATGATACAGGGATGAAGCTAGCCCCAGAGCAGAATGGCTTCTTAATATAAAGGATAAGCGTTTTTCCATCTATATTTTTTGAACAGAGAAAGGAAGGAGGTGGTATAAACAGCTTTCAGTGAAATGGAACTTTGGTGGAAAAACAAAACAAACCTCATAAACCAGGCCACTGTCCAGTGGCCTTTATGCAAATTCAAAAATGTTTTCAGCAAAAACTAGCTATCAGATTTTCACAAAAAGTCTTACACTTGTGAAGTCAACAACCACAAAACACTGTCTTGACCCTTCCCACTTATTGCTTATCCTCTTGTGAGAAGACCATAGCACAAGACTTGAGAGGAAATCCCTTCCGATCATCTGTATGTCAATACTGTTTGTCCTTATGGCTCCGCATGAGATGATTTGTATGGCACATCATGCAGTCCCTTGAGATGTAGTTCTCAACACCCAGTCTAGTTTTCTCTGCAGAAGAAAAAAAGACTGGACTGGAAGGAAAAAAGTTGTGAGCATTTTTACAGGTAAAATGGCTGAACAGGTATTTTCAGAAGGGTATGGAGTCCCCAGGAACAGCATTGCTTCCTGCACCTGCTAAGCTGAACAGGACTTGCTGCGTTTCAAGTTCATTGTCAGCCCATACAAAATGAGAAGCTTTTTTAGGCACTGTTACTCAGAACATTCCCGAGATTCTCCAGCTGGCTATTACTGCACTGTCTTAATAAGGCAGCGCAATAGCCACAGAGGACAAGGAGATGGCTTTTCTAAACACTGGCTACACATGGATTCCTTTTATGGTCCAGCTTGTGCAGTGGGGTATTCCACTGAAGGTCAGCGACATGGATAACAAAGTGCTTCCCACTGCAGCTTGCTTTGTGAGTGCGGGCATCATGTGTCTGGTGCCACATGTACAGCCCGCTCCAAGGAAGAGAAAGAAGTAGCTGGGTAGGGAAATGTAGAAAGAGGGCAAAAAGAGCATGGGGCGCTGTGCTCACCGTGGCTGCAGGATGTAAATGTGAATGCCACGTGTAGAATGCATGCGTTTATGCTGGGCTGATATTCTGTTAAAAAACAAACAAACAAACAAACAAACAAAAAAACCCTGAGAAACTTCTCAGTAGGGTTTCAGGGTTCAGGTCATCCCATAGCAATACCGAGGGCAAATTTTCATGTCATGCCCATGAATTCGGCTTTTCATTCTTGCAAAAAAATGGGATAGCGTGCTAATGACCTTTTCAAACCAGTGAGTTATGATGGCTGGAGGGGTTGTCTGTACTGGAATGTCACTAGATGAATTTGTTTAAGGAAAAGGGTTTTTTAAAGTTTTTCCCCCCTCTCTCTCTATACAAGCTAGTGAGTGTTTACCTTCATTAGCATGTAATCATCCTCTTACACTGGAGGGCTGAATAAGTTCCTTCAGGGCTATCGTCTTATTTCTTACCAAAATATTTCAGGGAATGAGTGAGTCATTTCAATAGTTCTAATGAGAATGAATATATTGCTCATTAGTTTAATATGAGAAAAACCCTACTAAGTAATGAAAATCTCATCATGTTTTGTTAGGCCTGAATGTATGTACAGGATATACATAAATTGAATGAAGAAAATATATCTTCAAGGCACATCAGAAATGTTTAGGCATATTCAATAAGTCCATAATCTAATTTTTCTTTTACTGATTATTGTCAGATGGACTAATACAGTACCTAGTAAACTATGAAGACAATGAAAGACTTTAATTGTGTCACCAGCTCTGACACTGAGAAAGAAGAAGCACTTGAAGGTGTTGTTTTGGTGACTCACATCTCAAAAGTCTAACTTTCTTCATCTGTTTCACTGTTGTTTCACTGGCTCCATCCAGATTTCACCTATTGTGTGCACATCATACTTACAATGAGATCCGGATGTACTGACTTTGATATCATTATAGGTCGTGCATGTTTGTGGTTATGCTGGCTTTGGAGGGAATGTGACTTCTCAGCCTGTTGGCTGTATGGTTTTGCTGGATGCAATACCTTGCTTTGAGGACATAACGGCATAAATGCACAGCATTGGAGCAAAGATCACTAGACATGCAGTTTGGTTAACAAAATCTTTTAAACCCTTGTCAATGCCTGCCGATAACAGAATTCTGAAAGAGAAACAATTAAAGAATATGCTTTAAGGCAGGAAAGAGCTAGGAGGAAAGGGTTGGCCCTCACTTAAACTCAGAGGACCCATTTAGTAGGCTGCGTAATACCTTCATAGCTGTTCCATGTTATGTGTCATTCAATATTTTAAAACTGGCTATCATTCTTTTCAGTCTGAATCCTGTTTTCAGTGGCTGTGTGTGCTTAGCAATTAGTCTGGATTTAAGGAGTTGGTATAACTGAGAGCAGAGATCATTTGTCCTGTCCTCATTATACTGCTGGAAGAAAATATTGGTAAGATGTCTTGGTGACTAGGAATGGCTTTTCCGTCACCAACCCATCTTCCGTTATTTATTGGTTGTTCTTTCCTCTTGGGGAAGAACTTGGGCTGTACCCTGTCATCAATTTCTAAGCCAAATTCTTTATGGAAGTCAATAGGGAGTCCTGCGCAAAGGGAAATGACATAATGTTGCCCTTTAGTCCTACCTACCGAGAAGCAGACTTGGGAAACATGCACATTTTCCTAATTACCAAGCACTGAATTTACAGCATGTGTTCATTTTCTATCGACATCCGGCAGCTACCCAACATATTGTAAATTGGGCCATTTGTATTCAAGACAATTGTTTTTAATAAAAATATTCTGAATGTTGTCTTTATTTGGATTACATATGGTAAATATCGAGGTCTTCACTGCTCTGAGGTACAGAATATGCCATTTTTATGAGAGACATTGACTGTTTGCTAAAATGTCTTCTTGTCCTACTGGAGTACATAAATAGTTAGTAGGCTGCCACCTTTTGCCCCAGCAGTAACTGCATTTTACTAGAGATATGCATCTCTGTAATTTGCAATGCACTTTTCATATGAAAGATGCTTCTGTGAATGTAAACTATTATCATCTGAGCTGTCAGCTTTTACAGGAGATGAGTTGCAGGCTGTGTACTTGATGGCCTACTTTTACGGTGTCTTCAAGTTGGTCCTCTGCAGGGCAGGATAAACAGAGTTGCAGAACGGCTTTAAAATGAAGACTTTTAAAATAGGATAACCTGTTTGCTAGTTAGAATTCAGACTCTTTAAACCTGAAGTGCTTAAGTAGATGAAGGAAGTCTGTAAGCGTAAGATATAAACACGGAGAAAGTTGGCCAGAGGGCACTGCTTCAAAGGTTGCTAGAGGTGATTCCTTTTGTTGGAAAGAGTAAAGAAAGACATTATATTTTCATTATATTTTTTTTTTTTACTCCTTCCCTTTAGCACTGGACTGCCTCTGTTATGGTATAAGTTGTTTGTACACCACTCCTAACAAGAGCAACTGAGATCGTGTCTTTTTTTTTTTTTTTTTTAATGCTAAATATGTATATATCTCTTTTTCACCCAGGTAACATGGTAGTGCTGTTCCTTTAGCTTTGCTGATAGGGAACTGAAAGAGACTCATTGGCACAGCCAAAAACCTAGCAGATGGGATGGATGAATCCTCTCTTCTTGCCTGTTTACTTATTAGATTTTTCTTCAAGCTGCAGAATTTGGAGAATGATGTTGAAATCACCAGTCCCAGAGTTTTCACCACCGTCATTTTGGTACTGGCCATTTTAGAAGGGAAAGTCATGAAAAATCATCTTTCATGGCAGGCAGTGAGACTCCACCTCCGCAAGTGTTGAGGTCTTTAGATTGCAGGTTGGCCTGCCTCTGTTGTTTACATTTAAGAAAAACTCCTTGTACATTTTGTTGCACAAAAAATTGGATGCGAAGCCTTCATTCACCTCTGCCACTCACTTACTGTTGACTCTTGGATGTCAATATGGAGATGTTTCAGTGCATGTGCTGGTGATTTCTCAGGCAAGGGAGGATGACCAGGCTGACAGCCTGATAATGCTGGACTTGGTCACTGTTGGGTGCCTGGCACTGAGGTGGCATCAGCTGCTTTGCACAGCCTGCAGGGAGTTTGTGGGGCTGCCATGTTCTTAATCTGCTAAATACTTACAGAAGCTGGAGAGGAGCAACAGCACCTCGCTGTAGCCCTTTTCCACTGGATTTTGTGGATTTCCACCTGGTATAGCTTTTGTTTAAGGGTAGACTGAAGTGTCTTTCAAGTGCCTGTGCAAGCTTTAGAGGCACAGCTTGAATGGTCAGTAGACAGGGCACTTTAACACATTGCTGAGTGTCTGTGTGAGAGAAGGACGTGGAAGACATCTGGAGACTTGTTCTGGCCAAAACTAACAAACATGATGCTTATTTTTGGGGAAAGCAATCAGAAAATAGGGCAGGAATCATACCAGACCCTTTGACTGAAAGTACTTTTCTGCCATTTGTGAACTGGTTTCACCATCTGGGATAGCAGCTATGGCCACATCAGATTATTATTTTTTCCCTGTTTTTTCTTACTCTTTTTTTTTTTTTCTTTTTTTTTTTTGTTAAACCAGAGCCATGTCCCTGTTTCTTGTAAATGTGCCTTTGTCATCACGGGTTTAGGCTGTCATAACACATTTTACCTCAAGCTCCATCTTTAATCACTTAGTGGCAGACCTGGGAATAGAAGCCACATCTTAGCCACAGGACCGCATCGTCTCACTGAGGCAGAGAACAGCTGTGAGCTTTCTTACAGAGCAGCCTGGTCTGCAGTTTGCCTGCAAGCTGTATTTCGGGCATCTCGTAAACTGGGTCAAACACAACCTCACCTTTTAATAAAGAGCAATGCAAGTCTCAAAAGATACAGGACTGCTTGTGATCTTGTTTATGCAGAGGAAGGGAACGTGGCAGTTGAGCCTGTACATTTAGTGAGCATTGCGAACAGATAATAGATTAAGACTTTCAGGAAAAAAATAAGTCACTTATGTAATTCAACTCTCTTTGCTAGACTTCCTCCTTCCTAGCTGCACTCCCCATTATTTATCAATTAAATATGCTAGGAATAGTGAGCTGCTGGCCACAGAGTTGGGGAGGGGGTGAAATAATGGTTATTATCCCGTTCCAAAAGCCATAATGCTGGATACCAGAAAGAATGAGAGTCAGATGTAGATGATGCTGTTGAGTTGCCATTGGTAGAACAGAATGTACTGTACTATCCAGCCATGGTCGCTGCTTTGTCTAAAACCATATACTATGACTGAAATGTGGATGTCAGTCTGTAGCACGTGTGTGGTTTATAGGCTCCTCGTTATGTCGCTAAACTGTGTGCAATAGATTGAACTGCCATTAAAATTCCATGTCTCAAAACAGTTTATTTTGCTGTGCTAACTCTCCTCTGCTTCCACAGAGAGTTATATGCAAGTGAAGACTCTTATCATTCAGGCAGAGGTTCCTGTTTGTTATTCCTTCTGTGGACAAAATTCTTACTGGTTTACCCTTAAAAAAAGGGGGGGGGGGGGGGGGGGCGGGGGCAGATTTTGGTGTCTGGGAGCTAGAAAAGAGTACTGAAAACTGGAAAAGCTATTCCAAACCCTTTTTTACAAATGGAATTGGTGAGGAGGGAAGGAGGGAAAGTTCTACATTTCCTGCAAGGCAACAATGAGCAGCCCTAGTTTTCTCCAGATGGAGAAAACTCTCTGAAGTGGTAAATTGTTCCATGAAGAAATAAGGGTAGAGGCCTTGCATACTGATACTGAGCTGCGAACAACATGTCCTGAGAGAGCTGGGGAACAGGGCAAATTGCTCTCTGTTTCATGGGGGGGGAGACAGGGTCGATGTTATCGCCATGAAACATGTGCTGCTGCAACGTGAATCACTTTGCTGCTTGGGTTCTCCCTGCGTTAGTTAAGTCATCCTTAGCAACCCCTCTTTGTGCTATGCTTCAAACCAGTGGTGTTTCAGTACTATCTGGAGTCACAGATTAGAAACCAGCACCAAAGTTTTGAACTGAATATGAACTCAAAATTAATTTGAGCTGTTATTCTTTTCTTGAAATGAAACTCAGTCCAAAACATTACTTTAAAAGTCTCCCTTTAATTCAAATATTAACTTGAATTGAAGGAGCCTGACCCAAGCCAAACAAAACCTGAGCTTACAAATATACATCTCTCGACCTTCGTGATCATAACTATACCACAAAGTCCTTTACGTATAGACAGTGAAAAGAAAGGCCTCTGGTCCGAAATTCTTGTAGTCTAATGGGGTCTAATACCATAGGGTATCTCTGCAAAGTCTCCCATGGATTTCAACAGTATATTCCCAAATAAATTGCTTTTTAAAATTTGCTTTGCCTCGTTGGAAGCTGAAGGCAACGAAGACAGTAGGATTATATGTGGGCGACTACTGGGAGCGATTAGCCCCTCTTTCTTTCAAGCTCTGCATGTCATCCCTATCTGTCCTTTCCTCTCTGTTCCCCTTCTGTTCTGAATGTGAAATGCCCCAAAGCTGAGGTCGAAGCTTGTCATGTGAGCCAAAAACTGCTTACTTGCATAGATGTCTTCAGAAGATGTGTGGGGCTTTGGGTTCCAGTTTCTTTTAAATTTAAACAAGTTCTGCATATTTCTTAGTCCCTCCAAAAGACCAAAAAAAAAAAAAAAAAAGAAGACTTGGAAAGGGAATAAGCTTTTAAAGATTCTCCTGTCTGATGGGTTCCTGGCAAACCCTGCTCATGTCACTCTGTCCTGTGTGGTTTCCCAGGTGCAGGATTGTGCTTGTGGCACCTGGTTGGTGTGGGGGCCGCAGCACGGTCTTCTCCTGGCTTGTCCCAGGTACAAACTGCACCGGGCTTGTGATGTGCAGGAGCCCTGGGCACCCACGGAGGTGCTGAGCAACTTGCATGCTCGTTATTTCAGCCCAGCACCTCGCCTTGCTGGCCTTCATGACAATGGGTATTTGGCTTGTGATAAATACCAAGGTTTTTTCCCTTCCCTCCCTCTAGTATTTAATGGTCAATTGTCAGCATCCAGGAAAGCTGTGTTTAGACTGCATTGGAAACAGGTACCAATACGGCTAGCTGAGGCAAGAGTAGTATATTTTCCATTTTAATAGTTCTTTAAACAAGTCCCGCATTCGTATACAGCTCCTTTGTTGGAATAAAAATCTTTGTCATAGGCTACCAGACAGCTATAAATAGCCGTGGTGAGTATTTATGCTGAGGATAATCTCAAGAGAAGGTATTTTTAACTTTGCATGTTGTTTAGAATAGGAAATTCTTTTAATGCCCACATTTTCCATTCCTGGTGCCATTAGCTTTTCCCCACCCCCTCTTATGCTGTGTGCATTGCTCTTTCTTTCTCCCTCTCATTTCCTTTAAGGTTCAAGGTTATAGCCAACCTGCTCCAGAGGCAGACTTGAGTTTATTATTTTTTTTTAAAGAAAATGCTAACTTTGGCCTTTTGCGACTATGTGGGAATTCAGTTCATTTCATGGGGCTATCAGAATGTAAACGAGATATCTCACTAGGCTGTCACCGCAAATTGGGTAATGAATGAGCACTTTATTTCTCTAGCACATGGAACTAATGCGCTTGTTAGAATAACAGTGGCCAATCTATTTTATACTCCCACAGAAAGTATTCCACTTTTTTTGGCAAGTTTGTGGGAGCTGCTACTTGTACCAATACTCAAGCTAATGCTAGGCAAAAAAAAAAAAAAAAAAAAGAAGTATCAGGCTGAATGATGCTTGTAATTTAAAAATATGGTTCTCAGCAAAGCCCAATCCTACACGGGTCAATAAATAATTGTAACCTACAAAATAGTCAAATGTTGTGTTAACTTGAGAGAAAGTACTGTGTGGACTGTGGGACAAATTCAAAGCAGTTATAACCTGACACACAGCCTTTGAGAGAAGTTCACAGCTGACATGTGAACAGTTATGTAGCCCAGTTAGACTTTTTTTTATATTATTTTTAAAAAAAAAAAAAAGATTTTTTTTCATCTTAAAAGAGACCGAAGCATGCAGAGCCTCACAGTTAATGGAAGTTGGGTAGCTTTGCAGGCGAAACAAAGATGATCAGTACGAACTTTTAGCTAATTATTTGATGTCTATAGTTAGGTGAGATTTGTACTGTTCAGATAGTTGGATTTTTACATGTTTTTCAATAACTTGAGAAAGAGACAAGCACCTTGTGAGATTTTTTTGAAATCTCTTATCATCTGTAATGGAACTCTGCAGAAGTCAATCTGTGCATGCTCTTGAAAATGTCACCAATGCTCCCTGCTACTGCCACCTGCTGCGGGGCCCCCTTTTAGCCCCTGTGAGAGTGATGGTGCTTTTGGAGGTGAAAGGTGAGTGTTTCAAGGCTCATTTCCTCTGTAGAGGTGATAAGGATAGGATTTGTGGCCTGTGAGCTACCTGCCCTGTTTTACAAAGAGTGCTGTTGACTTCATGGAAGTTGTGTTTTTGACAACCCATATTCCTGTTAGATTTGGCTACTATATTTGTATTCCTCACATAAATATGTAGGCAGATGTGTACACATACCCTGCAGTTTTGAAACACTGCCACCCCTGACGCAAGGGGTGGCAACCAGACAGCCCACTTGCCATGCTGACGGTGACAGGGAGAAGAAACTGGGAGGATGGGAAAGCTCAAGGAAACCCTTTTTGGTGCAGACTGCACCTTGACTTGAAAGGCTTGCCAAGTGAGCAGTGTGACATTCACAAAGATCAGGGTTTAATTTCCCATCTGTAATGTTGTTTGTCAGAAGACCACAGGTTATTAAACATTACTGCTACACAAAGTTTGACCTTCTAGACTACTGTAAACATTAGGGAAACATGCAGGCTGCTTGGAGACTGGAGAGAGGCTGGATGCTCAGGTATGCCTTGCTGGAGAAACTGCTTGTGGTATCCTTCAAGTAGACAGGCAAAAATGCTGGGGTCTTCTGCCCAAAGGCAGCTGATGACCTACCACAGGCAGATTTTTGTGGTCTTGGAAGGTCTTTGCTGAAAACCATCCACAGTTCACCTGGGAGAGAGTCTGGGGAGTAGAGCCAGTGAGTACACAGTAAGCACAGCTATCTTCTGGGGACTGGGTGGGCAAAACCCAGGGGGAACAGCAGCAACCAGCTGGATGCAGGGCTCAGTTTCATTTCTCACCCAGGGTCAGTACTGGCCATGCCCTTCCAGCAAATGAGGTCAGAAACATTTGGATATCAGCAAGGAGAGGGCTGGTGGATCCCAGCCACATTGACTTCTGTACTCCCAAGTCAGAGGTGGCAGGGAACATCGTGAATGGAGGCTTTCTGCATGTGCCATAGCCTTAACAGAGAGGCAGCTTTGCTGAGTTAGCTTGCAAGGATGCCAGGTGTAATGCGTCTACTAACACCTGGCTGGAGACCACCAAGTTTCTCACATTCTCAGTTTATGGGATTTAGTCAAATGATTACTTTCGCAGTTACCTTGCCTTTCTTATCTGATGAAACCATAGCTATATTATATTTTAACATTTTTCTCCTTTCTCTGTTGTCTAGAATGTGATGAGATCAAATTTCCCCCTTCTGTCATGAACATTAGTAGCTTAATTTTTTTATATGAAGTTTTCTCAACAATAAAATCTCTCCCAGGCTGCAGTGACATAATATTCAAGGTCACAGTAATCACAACAGAATCCGTCTCACTTAGTAGGATTGTGCTCATGGAAATGAAAATACCCCAGCAGGATTGTTTTGCAGGATTTTGCTACTGCACGCATAATTCATGAGACTTGATCCATAGAAGATGACATCATTTTTAGACCCATTGTATTGAGCTGTTCGTATCTTAGATTTTTTAGTTGTGAGATAGAACTAAAAGGCATATGGGTCATTGTCTCAGACCATAAGGCAAGGAACAACATTGTAACTGCTGAATTTCTTTAATATTCCTATACTGCACATATTCCTAGGGGCTTTTAATCAATTTAATTATTATTTTTTAATTATTTTTAATCATTAATTAATGAAATTTAAAAAAATATCAACAGAGGTATAGGCCAAAGGGTCTTCCGAGATATTTTGTGCTTTCAGTTCTTGTGTTCCCTCTATTTCCTCCCCAGTCTTCTCAGCACCACAATCCTACAACCATAGTTTGCAGTCCTTCTACCAGAAATTTCTCATGTCGGAGGAAAAGCTTTAATGCCTTTGACTGTGGGCGGAGGAATGGCAATGTAGGGGAAACCCATCAAACTGACTTGTTGCCTGGCCAGCTGTAAAATGTGTGGTGCTTTCTTCAGATTTTCTATATCTGGCATTCTTTCTCCTCTATCCTTGCCTTTGAAAGTTGTGAGCTTGTGACTGTTTACAGAGAAACATAGAATCACAGAATGGTTTGGGTTGGAAGGGACCTTAAAGATCATCTAACTCCAACCCCCCTGCCATGGGCAGGGATGCCACCCACTAGATCAAGTTGGCCAAGGCCCCATCCAGCCTGGCCTTGAACACCTCCAGGGATGGGGCATCCACTATTTCTCTCGGCAGCCTGTTTTAGTGCCTCACTACCTTTACAGTGAAGAATTTCCTCCTAATGTCTATTTTAGTGTAGTTTCACCGAAAGACAAACCTATTGCTAAAGGGGATTCCTGTCCTCCTCTGAACTAGAAAACACAACTTGGTCTTCAGTATTGAAAAGTACATTGTAAACAAAGAGCCATATCCACTTGCTTGCTGTTTATGGGCTGCCCTTCGTGAAGTGGATGCAGGACATGACTGAGTGGGGACACTGTCATCAGTGAAGCTGCATAAAGATTAAATTTGTCTTGATCTTTATAAGGGACATTCTTGCGTAACTTCTTGCTAAAGGTGACTTGAGCAGCCACGTAGAAGCTCACAAAATATAGCCACTACTTGATCAAACCTTCTGTTCTGAGTTTTCAGAAGCAAACAGGGCTAGCAATGGTCGATTTAACGTGTGGGGTAAGAATCTGTATTGCAGATATTCTCCTGTGCCCAATCTGTATGGGGAAGGAGAAGTATTTTATGTTGTCTCTTTAGGATGAACTGTAGGAGCTTGACTGCTTGTCACTGCAATCCTTTGCATTTTCACTGCCAACATGGCAGTGATCCCTTCATCACAGTCTAGAAGTCTGCTACAAGTCTTCCACTGCTGCTGCTAATTCAGACTGAGCCTTTTACTCTTGTTAAAATACCAGCACTTTAGTAGCACAAGTAGCCATGTGCATCTTCAGACTGCAGTGTGCTGTGAAATGGCAGCCTCATCACCATGCTTTCCTTGGGTAAGGATACCTTCAACATTTCTGTGGAGGCTTCCAGCCGACCTGTGTGGGCTACAGTACTTGGACATGTATACACTCATTGCTGTGAGAAGGATTTAGGAGTGGTGGGAGTGGATTGTAGAGCTTCGCTATGCTGGGGCCTGAGTGGGTTTGAAGTGTCCCCTTGCATTTCTGCAGGAAATCTACAGAAGTTCAGAGTCAAACTTAGCCTGTTTTGATCAAAACTGGCACTGTTCAATTACTCTAATGGAAGTATAGGGGGCTTACGATTTCTGGCACTGCATGGGTGTGCTAAAAGAGTCACGGGGAGGCTTCTTCTCTATAATACAGCAAGCTGAGTGTGTGCTATGAGATGGGTGGAAATTGATAGGGTAGAAACACTGGCAGGACAAAAGAAACTTTGCTGACTGGTCTGTGTTGAAGGGATGCCTGGTTATGCCATCCTAGTAGGAGATAGAAAGCTTCTTAAAACTCTGGGTTAAATTCCAAAAACACAGTCTTGGTGACTATATTTGTTTGTTTGTAATGTCCTGTGTAATTTGATGGTAATTTTAAAATTAGTTTTACAGTGTTAGACATCAGTGAAAATGCTTGTGTTTATCTTCCCTTTGAAACATCTGGGTAGCTTGTAACTTCAAAATTAAATGTAGGATCTTGTAAATATGGACAAAGGTAAAGGCACATTAGAATATCACAGTAACAGACTCAAGACTGTGCCAACAGTGGTTAATTTTGAAGGAAGCATTAATTTCCTTTTCCTGTTTTTCAAGATTTTTTTTTTTATGTGTAGGAGAAATGCTTCTGCTGCTTAAACATTTTTAAAATAATGGCTTTAAAGGGCACGACTGAGAGCTTGAATCCAAATGTTTTGCTAGTACTTAAAGAATCTTTGTTTAACTCTTGCTTCCTTTTTTTTTCCTTTTTGTGTAATGTGGCTTGAGCCAAGATCAGTATAGGACAGAAATGGGCAAAAAACAAGGATGAAATAATATCTGCCTGTCTATCATAACCTGTTCTATTTGTCTGGCTAGTACTTAAGCCAAAAATGAGAGCCAAAACAACAAGGGGAAAGCAGACTGGTCTCTGTTCTTCCTTGTGCATTGTAAACTAAATGTGTGGTTGTTATAGATGATCTTTCTGGAGCAGATACAAGAAGGAGAATGAATGCAACCACCAATTTGAGATGCCAGGTTTGAGTGCACTTCTCAGAATATTTTTTCTGGGTACATTTATCATCCAGCTGCAAGGGAAACAGAAACACCAGGTGATGTTTGTCTGAGAGTGGCATTTGGAGGTCATAATCATGTGCTGGGAATAGGGACAGCGTCAAGTTGCCTGGATAAAAAATATAAGGGTCTAAAGTGGTGCTAAAGTAGACCCAGGGATGAGAGCTGAGGTACCTGATTACTGCAAGGGGACTAGACACCACTGGGTATGGAATATAAGCCAAATCTGAGTTACCTTCTTCACTCTTGTTCTTCATCAATAACACCTGCTTAAAACAGACTGAGAGAAATTGAATCATGTGGTGGAATAAAAGGAAGTTAAACAATTAGTTAAATCCATTGAGTGCTCTTTCAGGCTGCCTGGTTATTTGGAAGGTAGTAAACTTTATCACCCAAAACAGAACAATGTGATTCACTTGGGTTTGCTCTCAGCTGTGCTGTTGCTGGTGGCATTTGAACTGATGTCTTTGTGGGCTATGAGGCCGTTCATCTGCTTTCTTCTGCTGCAGCTGGCAGCATTGCTCATTCTGGCACAAATGCAAAGAGCGGGGAAACCCAGATAGTTGCTTTTTTTGGGTCTTAGTCTGAGTAGTGGGTAGTGGACTCTAAGCACGAGATAGGGACTGATTGGGACAAAACGTGGGTGGGTGGGTGGGAAGGTATGACATTTTAATGTCATAAATTTCTTTGAGTAGTAAATAGTCTAAATAAATACAGTGTGCTAAGTTGTGAGATGTATCGGTTGTTATCTTTTTACCTGCACTAGGTATGTTCTTGTTTAAGGGGGCAGTTGTCAGATAGAGAAGTGCACACATAGAAACAGGGCATGGCACCTGACTGGCAGCCTACCCAGTCCTCCATCCCTAAAAGATGGGACCAAAAGAGTGTTTTTGTTTTTGTTTTTTAATGCAGAGTTCCTAGTTTCCTTATCAAAAGATAAATTGTATTGCTAAAGATTTTGTTAGGCTTTCCTCATTTCATTTGAAGATCTGTCTGACACTGTTTGGAGTGCATTATTTTCTGATCCCACTGTTTACAGGAAGAAAAGCCATTGATTCGGGGTATCTTCTGTGAAAGAACTGCCTTATGTGACACTGCCACAGAGAATGTTTAGAGAAAATGTCTCTGGCAGTGAATTTCCCTTTTTACTGATTCTTTCTAGTCCATCACGTTGCATACATCTGGGTTAGTATTATACAAGGGCTAGTATTATAATTGTGAATCATGTATATGTATGTGAAATGAGCTTGTTATACCTCTAGCCAGCCACACTGCAGAATTATTTCTGATCTACCTGATAGCTGCACATGCAAATTGCACTTGAACTTAGCGTGTTTCACCTCCGGATAAATGCTACCCTTCTTTATTCCATATTAGAAGGCTCAATATTGCTAGCATGTTCTTGTTTTGGTTGTTTTGTAGGACAGGGACTGATTATTATTATTTTTTTAATGTTTTTTTTTTTAAAGCTATCAAATTTTTGCCTGTAGAATTTTTTGGGCTTTTTATAAGGCTCTAACTCCTACTTTTGAAATAGTCCTTCACTTCTAAGTGAGGTAAGTACTTCTGGAGAATTTTACATAAGTAGTTATCATATTATATATTAAAGATAATAGGAGAGAAAGCTGGAAGTAACTTGTTGGAAGCGGTGTAGGTAGTGCATGGTGTAGGTTGGAAGTAAACCACAATGTTCTCCCTAGGCCTTTCAGCTGCTGTTTACTTTTTTAATAATGTTTTCCTTTCATTCTGAAATTTTGGCACATCATACGGGTGGGGACCACAGTAATTACTACTTAATTTAGCAGGTTTAGGTTGTAAACTGTAGCTTATAAGAGAATGGGAGAGAAGAAGTAGTCTGTTGGCCCTCTTTTCACTGAGACAGGGAACTCCTGAGGAACATAGGAATAGACCACTGCTTGTTTGATGTTGAGCGTGTGGCTGGGATGCCACTTGGTCTTTACATAGACCATGCAAGATTGGGCAAGGCTCTGTACGCCCACTCCTTTAACTGTGCTTTTAAGGAAGGATCGTGAAGCATCTGGCCCTCAGCTAGAAAGTCAGAACTCAGGAAATGCCTTTGCATGTAGCATTTGCCAACTGTGGTTTCTGGTATGTTGGTGGGTGGGTTCTGAATGTGGCCATCTTGATAAGAAAATGCCTAAAGCCAGACCCTGTTCATCAAAGGACCGTTTTCTTTATCTCTCATTTCAATTAAACGTAGAGTTTCTAAAAACAAAAATGCACCGTACTCCTCTCAGAACCACATTGAACCTCTTAAACCTTTTTCACGTGCATCAGGAGTAGCCAGGTCACAGTTAAGGATCAAGCTTATCTTCCCAGATGAATCAATTTCCCTTGACTTTCTCTAAAGAATTTTGTATCCCCTGAAATTTTGTGTGTCACATCTTACCTTAGATGATTTTTTATTTTTTTTTCTGGGAAGATTTTAGAGGAACGTATAACATAAAAGGCTATAAAGTTTCAAGAAGTGTCCCTATTTTGATTTTGTAAATCGTAAAAATGTAAACATAAAAATATTATCCAGTCTGGGGTTTATTATGATTCATATTTTTCCTCCTAAGGAAGAATGGAGAAAGAAAACATCACATAATTTGATTGGGTTATTTGAGAAGTATATTGTCTAGGTTTTGTTTTCTGAGAATTACACTTTCAAGAATGTATTTGGGATTCAAATAAAAGGGTGGGGACAAAACTGGGTTTTGGAAAGGGATTGTGTTTAAGAAGAATGCATGTTTAAATAATACTGATAGGAATAAAATACCAGTGAAGGATCACACCATATTTCTTTTTAATAGTTTCTTGTACTCTTTCCCAAAATGTCTGCTATTTACTATTCTTTGGATTCAGGTCTGGCCCAGGCCAGTTAGTTTTGTATAAGATTCCTGGTGTTACAGTCATTCATCCTATCAAGCGATGCAGGAGTCTTTGCCTGCGGTGGCATTTGCGAGAGGCAGGACCCACTGTTGGTCCCTTCCCCATTGCCGAGGGGTGGCAGCTCCACCAGGGCTTGCTCAAGGCCTTTGGGGCTTTGGTGCAAGGCAAGAAGTCCATGCAGCCAGAAATATTTCTCCCAGCTGCACACTTCCCATTTGCCTTGGTTGCATAAATGCCGCGCTTCCACCGTGAGGGGTCAAGGTGCTGCTTTCCTGCCCCACGGCTGCAGACACTGCTGCCAGGTCCTCCTTGCATGTGAAGAAGAGTGGCTGGGTTGTGTGGTGGGGTGCGTGGGTGAGGAGGAAGGGAGCTGGGTGTCCTGTGGACAGCATCCCCTGGTGCTGCCATTGCAGTCACACCGTTGCCCTTGGGTAGCTGCCCAAACTGGGACAGAGCCAGACAGGGCAAAGAAGGAGCCCACCCTCCTGTTATGAATCCCATGCCATTGTAACACTAGACATGAACCCATTAAGCACCCTTCCAAGATCTGTTTGGCTTTGATTATGTAGTGTACTTTGCACAAGTATCGGTGTCCTTGGTGGTTTTAATGAGCATATCAGAAGTATGTATCTTGGCTCCCCTTCCCCTTTCTAAACACGTTGGGAAAGCCCAAAGTTCCTTGATTGGTTTCAGGGCTCTTTGGAAGCTTTAGAAGCCCTTGCTGAGATAGCATCTGGCTTATCAAAGCCTGAAACAGTTTTTTTCCAAGAGCTTCAACATTAAAAAAGAGCTAAGTTTTATCGCAGAACATCTTATCAATAGTTGGTTAGCTTACTTGTTGGCAGACTGCGATGAATTCAGTTTTATGCTTCCATTCTGCTTTTAGGCTCTAGCTTGGCATTTGGAGTTGGTGGGATTTTCTGCTTTCTACAGAGCCGAATGTTGAAGTCCTTGCTTGGTTTTAAGAGCAGAATTTCACAGCAGTTTCAGTGCAAATGAATGAATGCTGATGAAAAAAGCTGCAAACTTTTTTTTTCCTATGAAAAAAAGATAGTTCTCAAGTATTAGAGGTGTTTGAAACTCTGCCAAGTTTCTGAAAAATACTTCCAATTTATCTTCCATGCTCTCCTGAAATGTTTATTGGAAACATGATTTTAATAGTTTTCAAGAGTTACGGTGAGTTAAAATTTTAGTGAGATCTTGGTAACTATCTCTATAAGAACCCTGAACTGTTAGAAGCTTGTTTCAAGATTGTTGGAAACAAACACAGTGCTGTCAATTTGGATTTTTTTTTTTTTTATTAACATGTTTATTTGGCACATTGGCACCAGCTCAGGTGTGTTTAAACCTGTTTTTTTGGTCCCTTTGTAAGTGCAAAGATGGTGCTCTAAGAACAGGTTTGTCTCCAGTTGTCTGCAGTTTGGAGTGACAGAAAATACTTTCAGAATGTAAGTTGTTTAGACTGGAAGAGTAAGTTCCTGCTATAATGACTTATTTTAGGAAGAAGTTTGTAATACTGCATATGCATTAATCTCTACAGAACTTTTAAATCCCATAAGAGTCCATGGAAAAGGAGCTCCTGGAATCCTTCCCATCCCATAAACTTTATTCATAAAATGTGATGTTCTGAGACCTTCTCTCAGTGCACAGAACATTGTTGTGAAACTATAGCCACAGCTCTAGAAATAAGGTTTCAGCTTTTTGCAGATCTGGAGGAAGGTTTGCCATTTGAAAATAATCATGTTTTTCCTTTGTAGCCAGTGGCCAATGTTTCTTTATGCAAGTTGTACTGCTGAATTTGTGCTACTACTAACTCTTGATAGCTTTGTTATTTAAATCTCCTTGAATACAAGTCTGTCAGTTGTTTGGGGGAAAAAGTCAAATTTCTGTTTTGCCACTACTTGGCATTTTTTCCATCTTACTATGAGGAATTGAATGGGACAGGGAGAGTGTGGGTTAGTGGCAGATTGAGCAGGCTATAAGACCATCCCATACAGTGAGAACTGACAGGGGCTTCCTTTAAATTCTGTAATGGAAAAGGGGGAATTTTTTGCATTGTCTAGTGAAGGGGTGTTAGAGATGCAGGCCCTTTCTTCACCATCTTATAGCTTGCACAAAAACGTGTTTGGCTAGTGGAAGTTTGGGGAAGGTGTCTTTTCATACCCAAACCAAGTCCCAAAGAACACTGTGCAGTGAGAGATCCAGGAGAAATGTATAGGGGTGCTGGTCCCTGTGAGAGTGATCCAATAAGTGGGTTTCAAAGATTGCATGGAAGGAATACTTTGGTATTTGTCAGTTTCCCTCACAAGATCTGTAACAGCTGTATTTTGGTAATAATGCATATATTTACAGTATGCAAAAGTTACAGGTGTTGACAAACACAGATATGAACACTTATATTTGCTCTTCCTGCTGTCAGATCTATGAGGCTTTTCTCATGCCGTTACTGAGCTGGCTGATAAACCTCTTGGGTTGCTCATCTAGGCATGTGGTTAAGGTCCTTGTGCAAGCTTGCGTGTAATGGCTGCAGAAGAGGAGAGGTGGGGAATGAATGTCAATGTGTCCCAGCCTGGGTGTCTCTGATGTTACCCTCATCGTATGACCCATCTCTTTGAGCACTGTTAAGATGATGAATAGATTTTGAGGGAGAAGATATGACCGTGCTGTGGCAGAGAAATGTACCAAGGCCGCAGTCCTGGAGCTGAGGGATTTTTGCCTGTCACCCATGCAGTGGGTGTTTCGACCCTCGGTTACTGGCCACCAGGCTGAAGGGGATGCTTTCCTAACTCTGTGAACAATGGTGAGGAATTAAGACAAACTCAAAACTGTCTTCAAGCAGTGCTGCACAGATATTTGTTTACAAATGCATTTCTTCATGGATACCTTAACTTATAAGATGTTTAAAAATGAAAACCAAAACAGACATAGAAAAATAAGTAAACAACCCATGTAGAGCATGAGGGATTGCAGCAGCCCCTCTTCTTCCTTCTCATGGGCCTGCTCCCTGAGTGGCTCACCGGTTTTTGATCTTAGAGGGAAGCCAAGGCTTCATATGCTTGCTGGAGGCTCCAGTGCGCTCAGCAGATCAGAGCTGAGTGGCTTTCCTCATGTTCTGTAACTGTCTGGTGATCTACTCAGACGCTAAAGCATTTAGATCCATGATCCAGGGCTTCCCATCCGTAGTGTTGACTGGCACTGACATGCTGGGTGGTGCTGAGGAGGAGCGGAGCTGGGGTTGTTTGTAATGTGCTTGCACTTGTCTCCACCCAGGCCATCTGGGTAATGTGGATGAGATCTGGAGCTTGTGCTAAGGACCCAAGCACTTCAGGCTGTCCTCTTGCAGACAGCTTTGAGGCGTGGGTCGAGCCCTTTGACATGGGTTTCCAGGTGTACTGTGCAGGCTGATGGAAATCATGGTCTTGAGAGTTTGCTGAGGTCCGGCCCATCCTGACAGTAAGTTGCCACGCAAGACCTTAAGAGAAGAGGAGATAGATATGCTGTGCCGTAAAGAGTTGTTCCCATGTAGTTGTCACTAAATGAGGATAAATTTCAGGTACTGCAATGCAGAAACACGTATTGGCACATAGGTAAGTAGAGAAATAACAAAGAAAAAGTACACTTGGTCTTCTGTTATACTGGACTAATTTAAGTCCCTAGATCATTATGTCCTGATGCACATACTGTGATGCAAATACTGAACATTTATGATGATTTCATTTTAACTCCTTGATACCATACTATGTGTATTACCCTGCAGTAAATTACCTTTTTTAATATACTGGGGTGCAGATGGTGATTCCTGCATGTGGCAGAGCCCCAGCTGCCTGCCTGCAGGGGCAGAGAGGAATTTTGCCGCTTAGGGAGAATTTTACTCAGTGGACCAGGTGCAGTGTGGTTTGCCTTTTTTTTCTTTTTCCCATCGCTTTCCTCTAAAACATTAGGCATGAACCATGGCTGGAGGCAAGAATCCAGCCTTGATGGAGTGCTGTCCTGATCTGATATGACAGGCCTTGTGGAAGTGTTCAGCCTTGACCCTTTGTTGCTTTCAAGAGGGAAATCCCATTAGATAACAACTGTACTGATGAGACTGGAAGCATATGTTTAAATTTCCTAAGACCTGAAGAAAGTAAAGAATGAAACTAATTTTCTGAAGGAAGTAAGGGAAAAAAAAGTTGGAAATATATTTTGTTTCTTGAATAGTCTTACAAAGTGTTATACTTCTAACACTGTTTAATTTCCTATTCAGTTCCTCCCTGGAAGAAGTTGGAAAGGCTTGCTGCATTGGGAGAATACGTTTCATGGGTTGCTAGGTCATCTTGGAAAGTGAAAATGGATTGGGACAGGAGAGCTAATGAGGTTTATCAGACAGCAGAAGTTGGGAGTGAGTCTAAAAGTTAGCATAGAGGTTAGCGTGCTGAAGAAACCTCTGCTGTGAACCACAGCAGTGTAGGGATAACACAGATAGTTTAGTTCACTCCTTGCCAGTATGCTAAAGTGGATTTGAATGAAATTGAATGTGTAACTAGCCCCTAATTTCCAAAGCATTTTTGTGTGGGTTTAGCAATCTGATTCCTGTCAAACCCAATGACTGTCATATTGACGCAAATACCAGGCAATATTTAGAAAATTTGGGAAAGGTATTTTGCCAAGCAAGGGAAAAAAAAAATCCTCTCTTTTAACATGCATTCCTATAGAAGTCAGAAATACAGAAGAAGGGGAAAAAACATACTGACGTATTGACCATTCTAACAAAAATCATACTGTACTGGTCTTTTTTTGGAAAGTTTTTTTGAAGTTTTCCACTGGCTGGAGGCTTTTGAACAAAAGAAAAGAAAAGACACATCTTCTGTCTTCAATTAAATTTCTTAATGATTAACAGAGCAATGCAGTATGTGTGGTGCGTTTTAATTAAATCAGAGGAGACATGATTTGGACAAGATTTTAGTTTCACTTTGAAAGTTATTAAATAAACTGACACTGTTTGCTCTCTGAAGGTTCCTGGGAGCATCCGGTTAGTCGGTAATCCCCGTGCAGCTAGTGAAATAGAGGCCATTCCAAAACACCTAAGGGCCATTACCAGATATTAAAAATGAGCAGGCCGTTCAGCCAGGGATTTAACTGATCATTAACCTGCATGAAGCACAGTCCTTGTCTGAGGCTCCAACTTCATATTTTTAAGCTAAGTTCAGAGATGACAAAGGCCCAGACTGAATATTTCAAGTCTCAGTTTTTCATTTTGAATACCTCTGATCTGTTCAAGTGGCATAAGTTGTTGAACAGTCACTGGCTTTGGTGGATAGCTTTGCCAGCAGAGTTTATTGGGTTGTTTTTGATGCTGAGATCTCGACCAGGGCTTGGATGTTGTTCACCAGTAAAAGTCAGAATAAGAAGACAGGAGCTCTTGGTACAGGACTGTCTCCATAAATCGGCCCAGCAGGAAATGCTCTTCTTTTTCCAGAGCTATGTGTGCTTGTGCGCCTGTGCATGCGTTCATATAAACTATTCCAGCAGAGAAGCATCAAACCCAAAGCCTGGACTCAGACCACGGCTTCAGATTTAAGTGAGACAGTGGATGCTCTCGCTGCTGTGTGGTGGCACACAAGGGTGAACAGGTCCCAGTGCCTCACATCTCCCAAGTTTACTGTTGTATGTTGGGGTGCCTGTCAAGCTTGAGTGTCCACTCATGCCCACTCAGCAGAAGAGTCAAGGTTATAAACTCCTTTGGCTAGCCATGTATCTATTCTCTAAGTTTGTATCACGCCTACTGTGTTGTGGGTCTTTCTGGATTTTGTGGCTAAGTTTGAAGTTAATAATAATGTTTAGAGCATGCCTGTAAATAAATAGGTGAATAATTTCAAATACAATCTGTTTTTGAAGGTGTTGAAATTAACTGTTGCCAGAAACAATTGGGGTGGGGAGATCTTGCATCTACATTATTGGCAGCTTATTTGGCTTTCTGTTTTGTGGATTCTGCAAGACTTATACTACGTGGCTGCAAGCAGGAGTCCTACAAGTCCAATCGTAACTTTCTGGTATTTGAGTACCATACTTCTCACCACTAAAGCTGAAATTTCTTAATAGCAGTCATGGCTCCAAGAAAGCTAAAGATGAGGTATAAATGAGAGACAGCAAACTTTAAAATTTGCCAGCCAAAATAATAGATTACTTTTTATTGCTGTAAGAATTGGTAAACGTCCCTGGTATGTGTAAAATACAATGGTATAGGTGTGGAAGTGAGTGGGAAACAGTGGCCTTTCCCTGTACTGCTGGAGGCTGGAGAGAAATATGCTCCTCTTGGAGGGTGGCTCAGAGCTGGAGTGGACCAGAGTCTGTCCGTCGCTAGTGACAGTGCTGGAGAGTCGGGAGAGGACGTAAAGAAAACCTTTGTGAATGCTTCCCTCGTACAGTTTTCTCCATTTCAGTTGTTCAATGACAAGACAATGACTATATCCTAGCTCTTATATGGAGACTATTATTTGGATCTTAGTGTTTATTTGAAAGCAGTGAAAATGTGGCATAAAACAAAAGCTATGCTTTATTGGAAATAGTCTATCACCCCCATGAAATATTATGCTTCTTTATTTCTGGATTGTGCATTGCCCCATAAGTAGCTGATAGAGAATGCAAACACCAGCAGGTATGTTTTTCTAATCAAGGTTCAATTTACAGTGGTAGTTCTCCTTGGAATATCATTTTAGCACTTGCCTTGGAGTTTGTTTTGTTTACTGTTGCAGCCATACATGCAGATGGTAACTTTTTCATGTGAGAAGCAGGATAATATTAATATCTCAGGAACTGAGGGCAGACAGAGAAAATGAAATTCTCTTCTCTGTAGATGACCAAACTCCTGTCTGTGCTATTCAAGGCTGTCCTGTTCCAGGAAAGCAGGCATCCGATGGGATTGAGTGCTACATGGGCTCTATATAGGTCTTCAGTACCCAAAAGTACGTTATTGTGAGTGTTTAAAATTTCAGAGGCTTCAGGCTCTCACATTTTGATGGTACAAGTTTGTTCCCAATCCTGCAGAACTTGGCTATGCAAGAAGTTCTGTTGTCTGCTAAGTCATTAGCTCCATGATAATGTGTCCATGTGAGCATGCAAACTCTGTTTACATGTGCTTCCATGATTTGCATATGTCCAAAACCAAGACTAAATATTCCGATCTGAGAATATATTTTAATATATTTATCCACTTACGTGTTAGGGTAAGTATTACTTACAGGTTTCACTGAACACATTCAAATTTCTGGCATTGCTGCTGTTTATAGGCATCTAGGTAGAAATAACTATGAGTTACATTGTAAAAAAAAAATAAGGAGAGGAATAGATGTCATAGCTGTAGGATGGCTTCTTAACACTGAACTCTGTAAGAGTGCAAAAGTCTTACTACTGGGAAATGCAGAATCTCCATTACTTGAGGTATTTAAAACTGGACTGGAAGTGCAAGAGACAGTTCAGCATTATTTGATGATGAAATGCATAGCCTTATTTTTATGAGTACTCAAGAGATTTACTCCAAGACCTTATGTATGGGTTGCCAGACTCTACCTACTGCATATGATTTAATACACTAAGTGTTGCTCATCTGTGAAATGAAGTCCCTGCTCACATGCCAGTGTCCTAAAGTGAAATCTCATAGGAGCATGAATAAACAGATCCTTTTTGCCCTGTGAGATGCATACATTCAGTTCCCTGCAGTGAACTGTATTGGGGCATTTCAGAACAGACCTTAAAAAAACCAACAGTTTGTCTACTCCGTGAGAACATGAAAGACACTGTGACATCTTTCATTTTCCCAGGGAGGGAACAGTTAAAAATATTCTTCAAACAAGGAGCAGATGTTAATGTCATTAGAACGGATTTTCATAAAAAACAGAGTTCTGTTTCTCTTGCAAAATGCCAGTAGCTTTGCAAAGTTCTCTACAAGCCTGCCTACTTATTTCAGACCAGTGGCACACAGGAGAGGAGGTGCAGGATGAACTATTAATTGTCTATGAAACAAATCAGATATATTGCTGTAAGTTATTTGCCTGCCCATTTAAAAACTGCCTTGACTTGGGAAAGGACTAAATGAATTGCTGAAGAGTTAGGGAAGTATTTGAGGAGTAGAACAAGAACAGTGAGTGAGCAGTGCAGCAACAGACAGAATCCACTGTTGATAAACGGATGCAGAGAGGAATGGACTCTGTATGGGAAGGCATGGTCTGGGCTGTGCATATGCCTCTGTCAGGTTCTAAATCCACAATAGTCTCAGAAGAATAAGAATTCAAGGGTTATTGTGACAAACAAAATGTTAAGTGGCTCTCTGGATGACCTCTGGACATTCCTATTGTTAGTATGAGGAGATGTTGGAACCTCCCAACAATAATTTCCTTTTGAAAGCTCTCACGTCTCCTTCCTCCTCCTCATTTTGCTGTTTTAAATGTTGAGAAGCTATGAAAGGCCCTGCAGCTCCTTTCATTGTTGTAATAGATGAGCCTAGACTCTTACAGGGCCATTTGACTTGAATTCGTTGGTGTGAATGACTACTCTCAAGTGCCCTAGTTTTGTTAGTGTTTGTTTATTTTTTTCTGTTACTTTGCTTAGGAGTCTTGTCCTAGAGCGACTAATCATCTCAGAAACATCAGAACATACAAGGAAAACAGGTTGTGAGACATGCATGCCCTGTCACCATCATTTTTCATCCTTTAGATGCCCAAGTGAATTTCAAAATGATCTGGAGGAAGGTAATTTGCCTCTTATTGCTCCATATGCAACATGTTCACCTCAGGGCCACAAAACAGATTGTGTTTTTCTGTCAGTTCAGTTACTGAAGAAAGCAAACAACAACAAATGTTTGGCTTTGAAATAATGGGATTATGAAGTGCAAGGATCTATAACTGACTCAGCTCCTCCTCTCTATTCTTTGTAAAGGGGTTCAAAAGCATGGCAAAAATATTGGTTCAATGTCAGCCTCTTTCAGGAGAACCAGTTCTGCATTGCTATAAATTTACGGAGCTGCTGGATACGCACCAACTGAATGTGAATACTTAGCATTGCATGTGTTGGCCTTGGTGATCGCGCCTTTGTATTACAAACTGAATTGCAAAATGTCCCTAGAAGAGCTACAGTTCTTCTTAAAACAGTGATGCTCCTCAGCTGAACGGCCCTTATGGCTTAAGCAATGTGCACAACTCTGAAAACAGCTGAAGGTGAAGTCTCTTGGGCACTCACCAGTGGAACAGTATGCCACTAATACGGGTTAGCCCAGGTCCACTTGGCACTGTGCTCATTGCCTTTGTGCAGTGGATTAGCAGGACTGTGTCCAGAATTGCATGTCGGGTCTTGAAGCTTTACAAGTGTGATAAGTAATGCTTATTGCAATTTCTGGCTGGAAAAAAATAATAACAGTAGTGCTGTCAAATTAAAAACCAATATGTGGAATGCCAACAGGCAGAGCGTTTCATGCAGTTGTTGAGAAGGACACCTTTTGTAGATGAGTGTGACAGCCAGTTGGGCACAGAGACTGTTTGGGAGTGGAGTTTTGCTCGCCTTATTTATCTTCAGTTCTTCATTTGCAGGCAAAGATGACCCAAGCTGAGGATACACTTGCATGGTCAGCATTGATGATTGCTTAAGAATTGAGTGGACAAAAGGCATATGCTCTTAGTAGTGCTATAGAGATGAAAACTATAGGCAAGAAGATGGAATTTGGTATTAGAAGTCTTGCCCCAAATCAAAAATAGTTAGACGATGTAAATCGTTAACACAGTGGTTATTATCTAGACTGTAAGTGCTCCTCCAGACTTTTTATAATTCAAAACATTATTTGGAAAAGCAAAGAAAAAAATTATGATTCTTCTGACTGTCCTTTAAGGGGGTAGTTTAAAACAGTTGTGGGTCTTACTACAAGTGCGAGAGGCTTCTCCTATGCCTAATGAGCCAACAAATAAGTCAGATTTGCCATGTAGAGCCAGAATGTGCATGGTGGTTGGGGCAGTGGGATATTTTAAAAAATCTCGAGCTCTTCACAGAATCACTGAATGGCTGAGGTTAGAAGAAACCTCAGGAGGCCGTCTGGTCCAACCTTCCGCTCAAGCACAGACCCCTAGAGCAGGTTTCTCAGGACCATGTCCAGGAGGCTTTGAACATCTCCAAGAGGGAGTACTTTTTGAAGGAGTACCGTGAGTTTTTAGAAGATAATAATTTTGCTGTTATTTTTATCCCATGTGGAGGCAGTTTTGTTTGTGAGCCCTGCAGTAACCTAAATATTCCAGAATGGATTGCAAAGGACTTAGAACTCATTCAACTGGAAAAAAATAAAAATAAATAAAAATCTGTTTGTGACACAGTAGTAAATACAGACATGTACTAAAAATCTGTAGGGCTGCATTGGAGCCCGGTTTATAGTTTCATAAACATCAACTCTTGGATCTGGTATCTGATTAAAATGTATATTTTGGCAGAACAGTGGCACGATCTCTGTTTAACTAATGCTGTTCCAGAGGAAAGAATTCTACTTCTGTAATTTGCCAATCATGGAAATGCCTTTTCCAGGAGTCTTCTCAGGAGACTCCCTTCTCACTGGCATTTTTGGAGGACTCTTCACATTCACACTGCGTTATGTACCCTCTTTCACTTGAGGACAAAGTAAAAGAAATGGAGATGGACTGCCTGCTGCACTCTCATCTCACTTGCAAGTCTCTCTGCCACCACAGAAGTGGAATTCATATTTTTCTTCATTTGCAGTCAGCAGTGTTGGCCTTTTCTTGTTTCACCCCAGACTTCCCCTACATTTTATATGGTAAAAGATGGATAAAGTGGATTTTTATTTTTTTGATTTTTTTGACATGTAATCTAAAACAAAGGTCTTCAAATAGTACATATGAAGATATAGCAATTTCTTGGGTTATTGTTTCTGTGTGAAAACCTAAGCCTGTACCTTCTTGCATGAGAATCCTTCACCAATCTGTAAAGCACAAAACTGTTCCCTTTTCACAAAAATAATCACCTGGAAACCGTAAAGGGATTTTTTCAGGAGGAAATAAATAAATAAATGACTGCAGTATTTGAGCAGAACATAAAATGAGTATCAGTGTCCTATGCCAAGTGCAGCCATAGGTTTCTTGCAAACTCTGAGAAGAAAATTGTCCGAATGATTCCTCCCTGGACATCCAGCATCCTTCATGGCTTCAGACAGAATGGATTGACTCGGTCAGTGCTCACTCCAAAGTAAGAGTGCCACCTACTGAACCCACTCGCTCCTTCCCACAGAAGGGTGAGTTTGCTGTAGAGATTTCCCTTTGGAGTACTAATCCATCCACACCCACCCCTGTAATTTATGAGGTTTAACAAGATCGCAGCCTGGGGTGGAATGGCTGCAGGACTGCACAGTAAGCTGTTTCAGTTTACTCACATATGCAGGCGCAGAGGGGCATGAGAGCCAAGCATGTGAAATCATGGTAACTGATGGTGCCTCCATTTAAATTACGTTGTTTGCATTTCTATTTCCTGCCTCAGTCACTGGATTAGATGGAAGAACGTTGAGGAGAGTCTGTTACGTTGGGTTTAGCTCCAGCCCTGTTTTTAATCCCATTGCTAAACACAAGGTGGTTTTATCCTAACTGCCGTTGAGCTTGCAGCTCCTTCCCACCTCCCTGGATCTGTCCCTGTTCAGCAATCACCCTCTTGTCTTTTGAGCTGCCTGATCCAGCTTGACCTTTCACAAATTCGACTGGATGCAAGTGCCTACAATATGTTCAGGCAATGATTTATGATGAAAAGGGAGGACTGTGTCCTGGACCATTGTTTTATATTTAGGTCTTCTCCCCCCATCATCTCTCGGCAGGCTGGTATGTGACTTCCCTACAAGCAAATACTTGTGAAGGCAGCTCTGCACAGTGCTCAGGCTGCTCGGTGCTTGGACAGGCTTGCTGCAATAAAAGCACTTTTTGTGAAAGCTGAATGGGAAGCAAGCATTTGTCGATCAACTTGTACAACTGAGAAATCTACAGGATTTTCCGCAGTTGGAGGTCCAGCCATAGCAAAGAGCATCTATTAGAGAGAATACAGTAAAAAAGCTAATAATCATATGATCAGGGAGCAAAGGGGGGTGAAGGGAGGGGAGGAGGATACCAGATAGATAATGAGCTTCACAATAGGCAAATAGAGTGTGTCATTACAGGAGCTAAGGACCGACCAAATGGTTAACCTGTGGGGTGGAAAGAGCATCCAATGAGTCTCGCATGCCTGAAAGGATAATGGCATTTTTATTATCTCATTCCACGCCCTGATCATCTGTCCATTTGCTCCCTGGAGCTGGCAGCAGTTTGCACTGATTCATACGCTGCAGACATGATCAGCAGATCATACTGCAGGCAGAACTTGTCAAGTCTTTCCAAGTGAGTTGTCTATTTATTTTGATATCTGTATGGATTTAGCCATTTGGTGTTGTGTAGCAAGGGCTGGATGGTGTTGATGGGAAAGGGGGACAGAATGGTGTAAAAAGTTGGGAAGTTGGTTGAAGGGGGCAGTAAGCCTTGGATGCAGACTGGGTTCTTTTGCTCCTCTTTTTGCTATATTGTGCTATGTAGAATATTGTCTAAAGGAATAGTCTTTGCATATATGTATTTTTTTTTTATCGAAATTGCAGAATTTATTCAGTGCTTTATTCAGTGGCAGAATAATACGTTGGAAGGGTTGGTTGCTAATCAGATGTCTGTTAATGGGAAGTTTACAGAAGTTTCATAGTTTGTGTGAAAACTTTCACATAACTCAGCTTGCTTAATTCACTGTGTAAATAAAGTCCTCATGGCGCATTCAGCTCTGAATGTGGGAGGGAAGCAAGAGAAGAAAATCAATTAGCCTGTGCAAAATTGCTGGAGAAATTATCTGGTTTATTTGGGTCCTGTTTTGTTGTTTTGTTTGTCTGCTTTATATGTTGATGAGTGGGAAACAGGGCACTACTATGTTTCTAAAATACTGTGAAGTGATTTATGCCAGGGTTTTGTTTAAAATCTGGGAGAGATTTTCAAAAGAGACTGGGATTTCTGGGTGCTGCTTTTTGGAGTTTCCAGCATCAAATCCTGTGCTCTTGTACGGAGGGAGGGAGCTCAGAGATTTCTGAAACTCAACCCCTCCAAGAAGTCCCTTCCAGGAATCTGAAATCCTTCATCATGATTTCAGATATTGGGCAATAAATACTAATTTAACTAAGAGCACGTCAAATAAACTTGTTTTGTGTTGGTCTGTGGTGAAACATGGCCACAAGCCATGGCTGCCAGCCCTCCCATATTTCTGTATGGGAATGGGGAGCTGCCCAGGCAGGGAACCAGCTTCACCGCAACCGTTGCAAGGGGAAAGCAAGGGAGTGGAAGGGAGAAGCTGCTGAGATTTAGGCATTTTGGTGCTGATATAGCTGGTGGGAACCTGGACTCTTGGCACGTAGTGTGGGGAGCTGCCCCGGAGTGCCGTAACTGAGGCTGGAGGCTCCGAGGTGACCTTCAGACCCTACTCACTGGCTTGCACTGGGGCCAGTTTAGCTAGATTGGACAGGGTCTGACTGTTTTGTTTACAAAACCAGAAATCTTTGGATATCCTTGCTGAGAGAGGTTATTCTACGCTCTTCCCCCGGGTAAGAGTGGGAACCAGCAACTTGCTGACTTTGTGCCTTGTGCCTCTCTGAAGCATTGGGCGAGTGCTGGGAGGAATGCCCTAGTGTGCATCTGCATTAGCACCCACGGTTACATTATGTGAAGTGAAGCCACTGAAGTCAGTGAAATTATGTCCGAATGAAGGCAATTCAATTCTTTTTCTCTTAAAACATGATTACCTACCGTACTCCTGGTTTTCTGTGTCTTGGGTGATTTGTATCCTTGTAGCAGCTTCTAAGCAAGGGCAGACACACCTTGACAACCAGACATGGATTTTCTTTTGTCAAGGCTTCCAGTAGCATATCTGGAGAACAGCAAAGCTCTCTTGGGGCAAGGACTTTCAAGAGAAATGAAATGTGTGGCCAAAATTTGGAAACTGATTTATTCCCTTTTAACAAACACGTACATGACCTCAGGCCAAAAGCGGGGAAGACACCTTTAGCATTACCCACAAAGGCTTCTTCAAAGCATTGCTCAGTGAAATGCATGATGAAATACTGCCCTTCCCAGGCTGAGGCATAACGTAATCATTCCAAGTGCTCATGCCTTCTCAGGAGATTGCAATGGAAAAGAAAAAAGAGTATTAAAATCCATATAAGTGAACTCTCTGGAGACTTTCCAGGGAAAGGCTGGAAGCTGTTACTGCACTGCTTTGAATGAGGTACAATAAGAATTCTAACTTCTTGCAAATGTCCTCTAATGGCCTCTTTATATGATAGTTTCAGCTGCAGCATTTAAAGATACTTTCTATGCTCTTGGTGTACTTGTAGAAAATCCTGTAATTGCTAAATCGTTGAATATAATCCTGTTAGCATTCGATATGCTGGAAATTAAAAGCAGAAGCTCTCATCATAGCCAAGAAATCATTCTGGTTGGCCTGAAAATATAAAGACTGTTAAGTAAATGTATAAGGATTGAATTGGCTCACTTTGCTGGACACTCAGATAAGTGTTTACTGTGCAAGTTTCTAAGGAATGCAGAAATATTCTTTGCCAACAGGTAGAATGTTTTCTTCCAGTAAATTATAACGTTTGTTCGTACTTCACAGATTGTTTGTTGGAGGTCGGGTTGTTGGAAATTCACAGTATTTTCTGATTGGTTCCTTATAGTCTTGTATATCTTTTCTGTTTCTTGGATGGATGTTCAAGACAGATAATCGACTATATTTTTTTTTATTAGAAGAGAAGGGTGGAAGAAGACACCTTACATCTCCAGAACAGCAGAAATGATGGCGGCATTGTGTCATCTGGTTAATTCCGCTCTGAAAATAAGTGTTGTTCATTTTCACTTGAAGCCATCTTTTTACTTCTTACTGATCTTCTCTGTTGGACATGCTTTTCATTCCTGTTCCCCAGTGGGCAATAGCCTGAATCCTTAATTTGCAAAAGCCTTTTTAGATTACCGAGGAAAAATAAGATGGACATAATGTAACTAGACACCAGATATGCGAAGATGTTAGCTTGCAGCAAGCCTATATGTGTCCATTTTAAAAACTCTGAACAGCAGTCAGTCTCTGAAAGTGGCTCATCCCCTTACACTGTCCTGTCCATTTTTGAGCTGTACAGCTTATATCCAAGTTGCACATCAATGCCTTATGCTTAGGGACGAAGCCCAAAACACTTGGGATGATAGGTGAGTGCTTTTGATGCAAATATATTTATCTCTGTGTGGACCATATTTATGTCAAACACTCTGGTAATAATGTTTCTTGTGCACAGAGCATTCTTGATGTATTAGTTTTCACTGCCAAAGTGCACTACATGGGGTTTGTGTTTGGTTACACATCATCAAGGACATGGGCTATTGGAGACTGAATAGACTTCAAGGTTTTTATGCTGGATTTAGGAACTTTCCTCATAGTGGGTCAGAAGAAATTTTTGATGAGCTGAAACATTTCTGAGCGAAATTATCCTTTTTGGTGGAAATATTATGGCAGAGAAAGGATAGGTCTGTAAGGAAACATCTCTGAGATTTCTGAGATGCCTCTTTTCCTCCAACACAAGCAAGGCACTGAGGGGCGAGGGCACAAAGCTGGACTAATCTGTGTGGAGTTTTGGGCACCCACCTGCGTTTAAAGTCATGATTCTGTAAAAGCCAAATTTCTAAGATTAGTTCTCAAAAACCCCAAGCTCAGTTCTCTACCCTGTTTAAGCCAGGACACTGGTGAGAGGTATCAGACTCAACCTGGTGCTGCTCTCTGGGAATCCAAAAGCCTGAGGTGAGCTCAGAGAACTATTTTTCATTAACAGGAAATTTAGTAAAAACAAGAAAAATTAAGAGAGTTCGGGGCAGAGCAGAACTGTTTGGGAATTCATCAAATTCTGAGACTAGCTTTGTCTAAATGAAAACAAGTTGTTTTGTTTTTAATTAAGTTTTGGACACTTTTTCTAAATAAATTATTGAGTTTCCTCTTTGCATTTGTTTTTTGAAAACATTCTGATCTTTTGTTTCCAAACAGAATTGACCTAAATTTAAAAGAAAAAATAAGTTAAAAGGAAAAGAATAGATGAAAGATATGCCGCCTTCTTTCAGGCTGAATTAAAATAAAGCAATCCTGAGCATTTTCCATATCACTTCACTTTGACAAGTTTGTTTTTTTTTTCCTGCTTCAGCAAAACTAGAAAATTCCTTGTTAGTGCAAATCTTTAACCCAGATAGGTCCTCCACAGCCAACGTGTTGGCATAGGTGTGGCTGTGTGGGATGGGGGGCGGCAGAAATTCATCTGTCTGCTTCATACCCCTGCCTTTCCTTCCCTGCCAAACCTGCAATCCCAGGCCTCCCCCTCCACCCTTTTCCACATTTGGAATAAAACAAGAAGGTCCAGAAGGATCGGGAAGAAATTCTCTGGTGATTATTTCATGACCTCTGTGCTCTTCTGTCCAATTTGAGTAGTGCAATGTAGATGCAGTAAACTGGATACTTGAAATCCATAATCCATACATTTAAAAATCCAACCAAGTGAAATAATTCCATCAGTTATTTGAATAACTGAAATGCTCAGACTTAACTTTGTAACTTTTCACTGCTTTTGATTTTATTTTGTTAAAGAAAACACACAGAGAAAACTTTCTTTACCATAGTTTAATGTACTAACAGTTGTTTTGAGCCTTGTAAGCATTGAAGTGTATAAAAAAGTCTCTCTGACCTCAGTTAGGCTGCTTACATATATAAGTAGCTGTGAGGCCAAGATTATAATTACATATCTGTATAATGTTAGCCTTTATGCATTCATCCATTCCAATTTCAATTCTATATTTTATAAAATCTATGATCAAATTTTGGAGCCCAAACTAAGCTGATGTCGTCCCTTTTAGTTTAGGACTCAGCCCTTTTATTCTCCTCCTGTGTTTTATTTTTATTAGTTGCTTTCTTTTTGTGCTGATGTGCAGCACATATTGTTAAAGCCACTTATTAGAGCCAGAATTTTACAGCATGGAGACTGTCCTAATAAGGGAAAAAACCTAGCCCTTTATTGGTGAGGTAAGAGAAATCAGGCAGCGGATAATTTTTTTGCTGATTGAGAAGGATAAGGTGCGGTTTGGCAGGTATCGCATTGGTTTGGCATTTGCTGACATGGTTCCTCTTTTCTGCAGTTCAAATCCTTTGCAGAGCAGACAGTCAGGGAGGGCTTCCCCCCTCCCCTCTTCCTTCTCTTTTTCACAAGTGTTCAGCAGTGCCGTAAAATCTCCCTGTGACAGAAAAACTGGATGTGGTAATGAGAAGTTTTTGCAAGCCTAACAGTGCGATATTGTAATCACCTTTTAGGGAACAGCAGACACACTGAAACACAGATTTCCATGGGGGGGTGGTTGTATATCTAAAGTATTTAAACAGTTCGTGAAGTTGACAAAAAAAATCACACTTTAGTCCAAGGTATTATGATCCAATTTGTCTATCCTCAAACATCCATCACTGAAGGAAAATATAAATTGCAAGAGTTAGTTGACACTTTAAAGCACTCAGCTGTTTTTCTTTCAAACTGCTTTGAAGGTTTACATTGAATTGCAGGAATGAGTAACGCATCCGAGGCTTAAATACAGGCTCCAGCACAGATCTGAACTCAGTAGAGCTCCTCCGGTTTTAAGCTGAGTTTTGATGAGCAAAGTTGCAAGCGAGGACAGAAGTTGGTATCTAAATTCTTTTCTTCCTTAGTCTCTGTTTGTTTCTTGGTAAATGAAATGTCAAGCCAAGTGTCAGCTCTGCTAAAATTCAGTCAGTGCTGCACCAGGAGACCACAAGTGATGTAAAGTGGCTGCCCCCTTCCTACCCAGTGCCCCTTGCATGGCTCCTTGACTGTAAGAGGAAAAACAGTTTACCTAGTCACTAATTGCCCAGTTTTCTGTCACTCATTTCTTTTCTTCAGAGTATTATAAGTTTGATTATGTCCCTTGTGAAGCATTTTTCCTCTTTTTTTTTTTTTTCCCCAACATAATAATTTGAGAGTACATATCCTGTTATTGTTGAAGTTAGTTCACTGTAGGCAAAGGATGTGGAAGATAAACTTGGATGATAATAAAGCAGAAAAGAAAAACAAACATGTTAGTAGTAGGGATTGGATGAACAAGATCATGTTAAACAGTATGCACAGATGCACTGTTAGAAGTAGGCTACTCCCAAAAGGTTGCTGTGCAACCATTTCATTTTTGGGTATATACATATGTCTGTCTATCTGTTTTTTTTTTTTGTTTGTTTGTTTTTTTTTTGTCTGATACCTATTTGTATTCAGACCCTTCTTCCTCAAAGTTGGAATCTCTATTTAATATCAGGGAATTGGCTGATTTTGTTGTCATCTTTGTTTTTAATTTCCATCCACTACTTTTTCATATACATTGACTAAACAACACTGAGAACTATTTGGATTCTCATGAGCAACAAGCAACTCCAGCAAAACGTGGCGTGCTGGCCTGTAGGGATTAACTCCATATAAGCAGTTTTTATTCTGAATTCTGAGTCTTTTTCAGATCACTTTCACTCTGCTTTATGCTTCTGTTAAGGAGACATGGTGCTAGTGTGGGACCTCCATGTAAAAGTTACCGTATTACGCAACAACAACAACAACAAAGATGCTTCTTGTTCCAGACAGTTAAAAACCTTATTAAGAAAACATCTCCTAACTGGTCTGCTATGCATTTCAGAAAAAGTGAAAGTCAATCCTGCAAAAGTATTCTATATGCACTTGTTTTGCTTCCCCAGATACTCTAAGAATCATGGAGGCCTGTCCTAGAGGTGTGTCCCTGAGACCAACACACTTGTCACTGCAGGATGTGAGATCTTGGCTTCTATTTGATTTGTCATAGCCAAATTGCCTGCAGATTTTTAACCATAAAAATATATTACATGTTTCTGAACAAGAGATTTTTGGTTTGCCAAATTCCATCTGCAATACGTTTGGCGCTGGAGTTGCTTCAGTGTAATTACAGAAGTACCTTCTAGCATCACAAATGTTGGCATGTTGGCGTCTTGGCACCATCCTTACTACACTTTTTTTTTTTTTCTTTCTTATTTTTTAATTAGAGGAGCTTGTAACTGAGCAGTAGGGTTGTGGGAAGGATGAGCCTCACAAGGTTTAACTCTGTAGGTTTAAGCATCCCCAAACAAAGCCCATCCCCATCACTGCATATTGAAATGTCCATGTCAGACCCTTTGTAGTCTCTGTTCACTTTCATTCAGGTATTGCCTGGCTTGCCAGGTTGTGGGAGCTAGTTGCCTCTCCTATGCTGTGTGCTTCCTTTCCTTTTCTCTTTTGTTCTTCCCTTCAAGCACTCTTGCTACCGTGTTACCTGATGTTTTGCAAAACATGAATGAAATGCATCCTGAACTTACTGTATGCTCTCGCATATAACTTTCTTCAAAATTAGACTCCCATTTGTAACTTAGTCTCAAATAATAGCTTCACATATTTTGTGTAGCACCTGTATTTCTTCTGTGAAGCAGCAGATTTTTAGTTTTGTACTTCCACCCTGATGAGGGAAATCACTGGGATGGATTCTGGGTGTGTACGATGGCATTGTGCATCTTGGCCTTAGTCATCTGCCTGCTCCTGGAACAAGAGCGGTTAGACGCATCATGTAAGCAGTCTTCTTTTTCAGCATATGAAAAAGCCCCAAAGCCTAAGTAACAGAGGTAACATCTGCTTCAAAAGGTAGCTGAACTTTTCCTTTAGTTGGAAAGATTAAGGCTGAGGAATAACTTTCTTGTAGTTTCTCTATTACATTTACCATAAAGCAATGTAGTTTAGAAGTTCTCTGCAAATGTAACTCCTCCTCAAGACTTGTCAGTATGCTGAAAAGCTCACTTTACACCTTTGCAGCACTATCTCGGTTTGGTACTCCTGCAAGTCCCTATCTGTATGGCCATGAAAGCTTCCCACTGACAGCATGTGCGTTAGCGGTAATCTGCAGCCCATCCAGTTGAGGACAAATATTTCTGTCATGCATATCTGAGAGTTTCATTTGATCCTTTGTCATTTGAAGATAGCTATGGGGTTAATTCCTTGCTTAATTTCCTGGATTCTTCTCTCTTTCAAGCTCACCTAACACCCTAAGGAGTGATCAGGTGGGAGACAAAGTCTGGCTTTGATACATCCCATTTTGTCCTGTGCTTGTAGCCCCTGAATGAGAAGGGTGAACGCTCCGAATATGTGAAGTACTTGTTTCTGTTACATTCTGTGAGCACTAGTTGTTCCCTGTCCTATTCTGCCCCTGAAAATATTACCAACATGTTTTTTCACACTGAAAAGGATGTTATGTTCTTTACCAGATTATAACAAGCAGAGATTTTGCTGTTTAGTGCCTAGCTTTTGATCCTTTCCAGCACTTGCCAAGAGGCATGACAAATTGAGTGCATGCCTGTATCCTGAAAAGAATAGAATAGAATAGTTCAGTTGGAAGGGACCTTCAAAGATTTTCTAAATCCACCTGCCTGACCTCTTCAGGGCTGACCAAAAATTAAAGCATATTCATGAGGGCATTATCCAAATACTTCTTGAACACTGAGGGGTTTGGCTCATCAACCACCCCTGCAGGAAGCCTGTCCCAGCGTTTGACCCCCTCCCGGTGAAGCCACATTCCCAACGCCCCGCCTGACCCTCCCCTGGCAGTTCTGTGCCGTTCCTGCGCGCCCTGTGCTCAGCACCAGGGAGCAGAGACCGGCGCCTCCCTCTGCACCTCCTCTCCTTGGGGAGCTGCAGGGAGCAGCGAGGTCGCCTCCTGGCCTCTCTTCTCCAGACATGGGACAACTCAGTGTCCTCGCAGGACGTGCCTTCCAGCCCTTTCACCACCTTTGGTGCCCTCCCCCAGATGCATTCAGGTACCATAGCATCCTGTTGTATTGTGGAGCCCAGAACTGTACACAGTATTGAAGGCGAAGCCACACCAATACTAAATATAGCTGGAGAGCCACCTCTTCTGACCAGCTGGCTGTGCTGTGTTAATGCACTTTGCCCTCTTGGGTGCCAGGGTACGCTGCTGGCTCCTGTTCAGCCTGTTGCTGACCAGCACCCACAGGTCCCCTTCTGCTGAGCTGCTCCCAGCCACTCGTCTCCCCACCTGTACCTGTGTCCAGCATTCCTCCGTCCCAGGTGCAGCACCTGGCATTTTTCCATTTTTGGCATATCAGCCTTTAGGCTGATAGTGTTGCAAGGGTAGGCAGTAGGGAGGGTCAGGCTTGGGAGAATTTAAGGCAGGGCTCACAGGTGTGGAGGAAGAAGATGGAGACACCCATTAAAATGCCATTAGGTGAGAAGTGACACAGTCTGCTTGGAATGTGAGAAGAAATTGGAGAAGGAACTGGAAAAGCTTCTAGGGAGCTGAAATGGAGAAAACCATTTGGGAGTTTTCTCTGCAAAGTAGGAAAGTAGGTAGTGGGGCCTGCCCTGGAGCTTCCTAAATCTGTGGTAATTTTGTGGTAGTATCCTGAGAAAACTTTGGGCAAGGGTCCAGAAAAACTGTTGGTGTACACTTATAGCTGTGCACTGACACTGGCAATCACTCTCATATTGGGCTGGCAGAAGCACCCATAAGTACATCCAAGATCACCTCACTGGCAGACAGTCGTAGTGTCTGAATCAAGTTTTATGCCTCTGTTAGACTGCTTGGTCTTATAATACATTCTTGGTGTAGGTAACGCACATCATGACAGCCTCTGAATCCCCCAAATGGATGACATTTTTACTGAACACTCCTGTAGCCAGATGGGAGCTGAAGCACAAGGGAGTTTAAGCATCTCATGCACAAGGTTGTAGTGGAGAGAAGGCAAATGAAGCCTTCTAAATCCCAAATTAAGCATCTTAGCTACTGACATTTTAGCTTCAGTTAAAAGTAAGCTTAACTTATTTTTCCTGTTTGGAGGATCGCTGAACTCCAGATACTTTTGTTACCTCATAGCAGCTAAAATGGATCCTTTTCAGACAGATGATTACTGTATCCTTATTTATTCAGTAGTCTTTGTCAACTGAGTTGTGGTAAGAGGTTGGCCAACACTCTTTGAGAGCAGGAATTCAATTTCTCTCATGCTTTTCCTAATTCTGTTGCCAAATATTCTCTAATTTGCATTGCTACATCCTCATTTGTCAAATGTCATATTTTCACAAAAGCGTATTAGGCATGTACTTGCTATCCAGTGCTTTTTTTTTTTTTTTTTTTTTTTTTTTTTCTCCTCCCAGTGCCTTTCTGGATGCTTTACTGAAATTCAATGAGAAATTGAATTGCATCTCACTTACAGTTGCCTTGGTGTGCATATGTGAATAGTCACTGTGGATTTCTGGGAAGAGGATACTTGGACAAACAATGGCATGTCTGGATCAAGTCTAAAGCCAGTTTTCTGGTATTGTTATTCCTAATGATCCATATGTTGTGCGAATGCCTTTCTGATATGAGTCCCAGTGGCTTCCTAAAACACTCCTCTATCTCGCAGTGCAGGTGAGATGATAGGAAATGTTTTGTCTTTGAATCAAGAGGTACTCCTGTACGGGCCACTGTTGGTAGGTCTGGCTTATGTTCTGGTCAGTCCCATCTATCTCGTGGCACTGAAGAAAATGCAGCGAGAGCCACTATGCACAGAAGCCTTCCCATGCAATGTCTTTGAGAGTTTCTGCATGCCTAAAATCTTCAGGCTGTAGAGCAGGTGTTTTCTCACTCATCCACCTTTTGGGAGTCCTATCTCATCAAGATGCCTCTTCTTGCACCTGTTGAAGCATGGGAAGCAGAAGGGTTTGGCAGTGAACCCAATGGTAGGGTGAGGAGCTGTACCCCATTTTCCATATTTTCAGGCACTGAAGTGAATGTCGGTTCACAACCTAGTGCTTCAAAGAAGTGCCAGGCTGTGTTGGGGCATGCTGACCCGTGTGTGCAGCCTGAGGCTGTTTTGCAGTGACATGGCCGCAAGTTTCCCCTGGGTAAAGTAGCTTTCCACCCTTCCTTTCCTGTTTCCCAACGGGCACAACTCCTTAAAAAATGTAAACTACTGATTTGGAAGTACCTGGTAACTGAAGGCATTACACAGAGGAGGGGCAGGCCATCACTTGCTCAGAGAGAGCTCAGGGGAGGACGCCTCTTTGTTCTGTATGCCAGCAAAAAACGTCCCAGGATAATCAGTTCTGCCAGTGGCTTTCACACGCTTTTGGGTGCCGTGATGGAATTCGGCATGGCGCAGCTGTCAGAGATGGGCCTGGGAGGAAGGAGTCAGCATACCTGCATCAAGTGCCTTTGGAAGCTGCTGGAAAAGCTCCTGGTAACTTCTACAGGACTTGGACCATGCCTGAAGTAGCGCAGCCAAAGCGAGAATCTTATCTGCTGCATGGTTTAGGCTGAAACAAGTACATTCCTTTATGTCCCTGTTTTTCCATTCCATAAACTACTATTATAGTAATAATAATACCTGGCATGCGGAAGCCAAAAGGGGTTGTGAGGTTTAATTAACATTTGTGAAGCACATTGAGATCTTTTGGTGGAAAGAACTTAGTGAGTGCCAAGTGTTAATAATGACAGTGAGGGGAAAATAGCCATCAGTCTGTGCTCACTCCAAGAATGTAATGGTTTATCCCAGAAGCCTTGGCTTAAACATTTTTGTTTGTGTTTAATGATGATTTTTTTCAATTATTCTTTCCTCAAAAATGTCAGTTCAGTCTTTAAGAAGCCCATGCTTCTTGGTGATGAAATCTTAGCTTCTCTTGTCCCCTCACCTTCGGAATTGGGCTCTCTTTCACCTCCACTCACAGTCTGTTCCATCTCTCTCTCTTTCCATGGCAGCCCTTTGCCATCCTCTACCTGGGCTGCCCACCTTCTCTTAATTTCCTTCTCCTCTTAGGAGACTTGTCTCGTCTTGTCTCCACTTTGCTCCTTCACTTTTGCTGTCCTGGACTTCCCTGCCATTTCTTTTAGTTATATAATGAAATGCAGGTAAAAGAAAGTGCATGTTGCATGACACCTGAGCAATGGTTTTTGGGCCAGTGCTTTGATTGTGGGGTGCTGGGGCAAGGAAAATCATAATACAAAATCATGCCGTGCTCTCTGGTGAGGGCACAATCCTTGCTATCTGGGAGCAACCCAGTGCCCATAGGCCCAGGCCAGGTTGGTGCTGCACCCAGGTGCCAGTGGCGGAGGAGCATGAAGGTTGCTGTCTGTTGGACAGGCTGGGACAAGGACTGAAAGCCAGGGTTTGTGTGACGAACATGAAGCAGTGAAGGGGCTGCAAAGGATGGCTGGTTGGCAGTGGAAGAGCTGCCAGAGACCTAACAGGACCTGATCGATAACTTGCTCTGAATGTGTAGCTGGCAGTGCCACTCATCTCCCCCCGCTCATGCAGAGCTCCTCTGCTTGGGGCTGTTTCAGCATAAAGCATTTTGCAATAGCTATTACAGACCAGCTCCGCATGTGGAACTGCTGTTCCATAATAATAATAATAATAAAGCATATCATAATAGTTGCTGTGATTTGGAAACATGCTATATATCGTGGAAAAAGCCCCTTATACTGGCACAGTATGTCTGTGGTGTAGTTTCTGTGAGTTAGGTACATTCTTGTGCCTTGAAGAGCTGTATGTGTCCCATTGGAAGTCTACAGACCATGGGCACTTTCAGGGCAAGCAAATTGTCATTTTCTTTAGTTTCCTAGTTTTTATCTGAGTGTTTCCTGTGAATAACTCATGCTGTAGCTAATTTGTTAGTGAATATTTGAAATGGAAGATGTTTTTGTTGGACTCTAGAGTTCCATGAATTTTATTTAATTTTTTTACCCTTTTTGAAGCACCATGGTGGCTTGATTCATATTTCTAGGGTGATTGATCAGTGCTCATGAATTCATAGTCAGCTTTCTGCAGGCTTTCTCCAATATTTTACACTGAGTTGTTTGCTAGTTTCTTATAAGTAAATTCTCCTGGAAAAAGGATCGCAGTGGAGCAATGTAAGGGGAAACAGGCAGATCTAAGGGAAAGCTAATTGAAAAGATAAAGCCAGAGTATTTTGTAGTGTTTATGAGGGTATAGTTGCAATGGCTGTATGTCAAATTTCCAGCTGTTTAAATTGTGCAGTGCTATTATATGATGTCTGCAAATCATTGTGATGTTAGTGTGCTGTTCAAAGTGCCGTACGTGACCTTGCATATGTGTACAGGCCTGTTTTATGGAAGGGTTTTTTTACCTTTCATGAAGGTGAAAGACACATCAGGATTACCTTTCAGAGAGATGCATGGAATATATCTGCCCCTAATCCTGTTAGCAAATGACAGGATCTGCACTCATAATTCCTCCGCTGTCTCACTGAAAATGTTTCCTAATCACCTTGACTGTTGACAGTAGGTTTCTTAAACACCTGAGAAAGAGACAGATACTTGTCCATGTTAAAAGTGAACAGTCATGAATTTCCCTTGAAACCAAATCCGCACCTGCACAGCATCCACGGGTTTTGTGTGTGGGGAATTGGTACTAGAAAACTTTGAGACATCTGAGTTTCATTTTTTTTTTTCCTGTTCACCATATGGTGTAGCAATGAATGTATTTGTAATGCTGTATCCCCCCTGAAGTGGTTTATTTCAGTTAGCACAAGGCTTTGCAGCCCGTTCTGTTTTGGTGCGTGTTCTTTTCTTGCATTTCGACTACCTTCCTGTTTGCAGCATTTATTTCAATATTTAGTCTGCTGCGGTATGTTAAGGCTGTGTCCTACTCTTACATATTTTGTGTCAGGAAGAGTGGATGAACAAAAAGATTATTCTGTGATTATATGAATGATTATCTGGTAAAATTATTTTTCCAGGCTCCCTATGTGCAAATATATGCCTTGTACATTGTTTGTGGAGCACTGAGTTTGCTGCACTTCTGAAAGTTACAGCAGACATCTTCAGGGACCTGTCTGGTTCTGAGCAATAGTTAGTTACAATCTTGAATCCCCTGGGAAATATAGAGGAGTTTTGATGCTTCACAGAGCCTGGGCTAATGCTAACACCCTTACTTTTGACAAATCGAGCAATAAAAATAGCGGTGTCTGACCATTTGTAGTCATTTCAGATTACACAACATTTCAGGCAAGGTGATGTGAAGACCAGGTAGTTGTGACCTACTATCCTACAGTGTCCATTTTGCCAGTCATGGTGGAATTTGGCTTTCCAGGCCCTGGCGCAACAGAGGCTGGAGAGACGAGTGAATGGCCCCGTGCTGGATGTTCATGGCAGAGCTGCTCACCCTGTCAGTCCTGGTGTCTGGTCATCTCAGAAGATCAAAAATGTGTTTCTTCTCAACTTTCATGTCTTGTTTTGGCAGGATGAAGGGTGAATGCTGGCAGTTGATTGTGAGTAGGTTGTGCATCATGATGGAGGGTTAGTGTGTGACTGAGATTGGATGGGATGTTTATGAATCCCGTGGTTCTCTATGTTGACTTTTTCAGTGTTTGTCCTTGTATGGTGTTCAACCTGGAGCTAGTACAGGTTGAAATTAAAGAAGCTTTCTATGTCCGAGACCTATCTCTGTGGTCCTGTACTTCCCTTTAAAATGCAGTGCTCTTAAAATGCAGCTACCCTATTAGTTTTTGTGGAGGGAATGAAATGCAAGTGTTGATTTAAGAGGCTCTCAATTTCCTAGTGTGCTGCATTAAACAAGCCTTCAAAGTAGGAAACCAGGGTGAAAAATAGAGGAACAGATGAAACTGAAAGGCAAGGGACTGGGTTTCCAGGTCAGTGATATGTGTCTAACTCACAATCATTCAGTTTCTGCTTTCCTGAAATCATAGCTTCTTTCCTGTTTGCTAATTTGGGAGGATGCAGCATACTGGTTTGGAATTCAAAAATAACACCAGAAGTGTTGTTGTTGTTGTTGTTGCTGTTGTCTGTTTGTTTGTTTGTTTCTGGTTTTAGTTTAAACTTTGTTTACGTTACAAAACATTATCTGCTGCAGTTACAGGGATAAGCAATAGGCTATGCACTGTGCAGAGAACAATGAAAGTGAATTCTCTTTCCAGCCTTCCTCCTTGCCTTTGTCTCTATATTGAAACTTAGTGAAAATATCCCCTTGTTACTGTTGCTACTGGAGCTACACTAGGGTGGAGGCAGCAAGTATTCTGAGCATCATCTTCTGTAAACTGGATTTTAACTCACCTAGCCAAGGTGGTGCTTACAGGGCTTTCTGGAAGATGTGCTTCATGCCATTGCTACCCTCAGAATTCAACCGTTAGGAAGAAACACTAGAATACTGTAAAAAGCCTGACACAAGAAATGCTGCAGTTGCTATTGCACCCAAATCCCAAGTCTAAGAAACCCAACGGCTAAATTCAACTAGAAGATACTTACATCAGTCTAACAAATAAGCTGAATCTATTGCATTTTAACCCCTCTTTATCCTCTAGCTTACCCCATTGAAGTATATCCTTTGGGTGCAGAATTTCTCCCTGTGCTGTATTTCTTTTCCTTGACTTCTTTTGGAGATCTCTGATAGACATTACAGATGATACCACGAATTTTGAAAGGATTCAAATGATTCTTGGAGAAAACACAGAACTTTGTAGTTTGAGCATGACACATTGGAGGCATCAGTTTGTCTAAACGTGACATAAGAAAATGTTGGTTTCACTCCTCAAACCTCTTACATATTTTCTAGAAAGACCATAATTCTCAATATGTAGGGGATCTTTTTAAAGTTACAAATCTTGATGTCTTTCTTCACTTTTAATTCCTTCTGTCTTGAGTAAACCTCTCAATCACATCAGTTAGGGTTTTGTATGCAATGAAATATAAAAGAGGAGGAGTTGGATCTGAACTGTGTATACATTCAGTAAGCTAGCAATTTGAGGTATAAAAGTGCCTTGAAAGCCTTATTGAGTACAGGGGCCCAAAACCACAAGAAAGAAAATTTATGTTTTGGCTTTGTAGCAATTGTGGATTGTATATTCTGGGGTGAGTCCTGTAAGTCCTTACTTATGCCTCAGCTAGGCAAAATGCCCATTATCCTCAACAGTCAGATGCCTGACATTACTGGGTAAGGATGTGGCATAAATAATTTTGAATTTTATATGCAATAAAGCACTAGAAACTGGAGGTGGTGGCAGCAAGCAGAAAGCAATTTGCTATAGAGTCAACAAATACCACACCATCCACAGTGGTATGAACAGCAACTGTGTTTTTCTCCTTTTTTTTTTTTTTTTTAAATCTGAAAAAGTAAACTTGTTTTGTACACTTCTTTGTGTGTTTGTCATCTACCAGGAGACAGGTTTCTGGGTGAATTCCACTAAACTTCAAGAAAAGCAGTAAAAAAGCAATAGTTATCAGCTAGAAGGACCTTGGCCAATTACTATTTTCTACTCATCTGCTTATTTATTTATATTTCTTTTCATGTGAAAATTCTGAATTAAAACAGGTTAAATATACTGGACTGCTTACTGACTGGTCAATGTCAAATCTATCATGGATGAAGTATAACTGCAAAGTATTACAGACTTCACATATTGAGAGAATTACATGCTTTTCCCTGGGACATTTCCAGCAAGCGCTTTTATCTAAATATAATATATGTTGGAGGCAAATTTGACATTGTCTCAGTAGCTGAAGGTTTTTACCCTTCATGTTAACAGCCCTGCATGCAATTTATGCTGAGGTACTCACAGGCAATTTACCAGAGTTATTTGGATGCGGTCGGAGAATCTGCTTGCATTTCATATTATGAAACAGATCATCAGTTTTCAGCCATGAGGAAAAAAAAAAAAAAAGGCGAGTGCATGAGTCATTCTGCCTTTGTGCAGAACCATGCAGTGATGTTACAGACTGGCTCAAAGCTACAAGGCCCAAAGGCCCAGGTTTTAGGGCTTGAATCTAAAACCAAAGCAGCAGTCTTATCACAAACAGAAGGCTGCAAGAAATGAGGCAGGGCAAAGAAAATCCTGGGCTGCTACTGAACTGGAATGTACATTTTCAGCAGAACCCAGTAGTTTGTGAAGCCAGAATCTGTGCTAAAGGCTTCAATGCTATCTTCAGCAATGAAATAAGTTCCCTGTCTACTTTTGGCATGAATTACTTGGTAAAAAACAAGTATTTTTCTAATCAATATGGAGTCATTTTCACTGGTTGTTATTGGCTTGCATATCACTGTTTATGCTTTTTTCTTCTATGGGGGTTGCTTTCTAGTTAGTTTTTTAAGAATCAGACTGTTAAAGGGAGCAGTGTACCTACTCTTTCCTTACCTGTGAACAAAACTAAATGTCAAAAACATCAGGATGAAAGAAACTGCAAAGAAGAGTATATGGAAACTGGACCTCTCAGGAGACCATTTCTTTCCCATATTTAGCTCTTTTGTCATGCAAACAAAATAACGATCTCACAGTCAGATCGTTAACCAACATAAATGATCTGAAGATTTTGCACAGATTAAGAAAAATTGTATTTGTCGAAATACACATTGTTCTATGTTTTACATATTTTAGATCAAGGTTTAAAGTAAGAGAAGGGAGGCTTCTAAAGGTATGATAGGAAATTAAGGATGCCAGATTCAGCAGAAAGAACATCCTTCTCCTAACCCACAGAACAGGTGGTTACCCAGCAGAAAATAGTAATAATAATGATAATCCTTTGGAGCTATGAAAAATAAGAAGGGATACTAGAAGGCCTTAGTATGAAAATGGTGTAAATGAGAAGGGACTACATTGAAAGGTGTATCAATCTGTTTTTCACAAAGAACCATGTGGATATGTTTTCTGGATAATTTGCCAAGTCAGTAGTATTGGCTGTGTAGTTCTGGAGAATGTGTGGGTGAAAAGAGTAAAAGTATTTGTGAGACAGAGATGAATTGTGAACTGAATGAGAAGTCACATACTTTCTGTAAATGGAACTCTTTAAGTCCAGCAGGAGCCACAGTATCATCTAGTCTGACTTTCCATACGTAACAGATAATGGAAATTTACCAAGTTGTGTCTTTAGTGAGCCCAAGAATTGGTATTTTACTGTAGTGTAATGTCCAAAAAGGCATTCATTTTAAGATGGATATTCCATCATTTCTTGTATATTTAAGCAACCTCACTGTTAAAAACATATGCTTCATTTCCCGTTTTAATTTGTCTGGGTTTAATTTCCAGCCATTGGTTAATTTTATCCATTTGTCTCTTCTACATTCAATGTGAAAAAAATGGTGCATGTCAAATCAAGAAATATGTGAAAAATATGGGTGTTAATAACAGCATTCATGCACAGCATTGGACTGAGAACTGTGGTGGCATGTCTGCATGTCTCCATCATAATCCCCTGTTTTCACTCACTACATCTTTTTGAAACATGAGCATTTTGGACTGAAATTCTGCTTGTTCCATCATAAAAATGAATCTTCTTGAGCAGGTCTGAGCAGAATACTGGCAGCTGTCCTTGAATTATAGAGGAATGATTAGAAGAAATAGTTTTCTCGACAATTCTGCCCTCCCCAACCCCCCTCCCCCCCCCCTCCCCCCCCATGCACCACATTTTTAGATGCGACTTGAATGAAATACAGCTGGCATTTGACATGCAAAGCTTGACAGAGATGTAATGCTCTGAAAGCATGTGCATTTGTTGTATTTTGGAGGTGAAGATTGATTGCTTTTTTATTTTCACATTTTGAGGTGTGCCTACCATAACACAAATTAAGTGAACAATAAAAAAAAAATGAAAACATGCAATCATAAATAAAACTTGACCAAATATTGATAGTGACTCAACGAGCACTCTTCAGTGGGTTTTATAATGGAGCCCATCCTTTCCCTCTCACCCCACCCATCCTTTTAGGAATAGAATGATACAGATAGGCTTTCTAAGAGTGCAGAAGGCAAACAAATGCAGCTTGTATAGACTGAGTCTGGCAGTGAAATTTGTCATCAAGGACATTTTACTGATGTACTCCCTCTGCCATCAATTAGGAGATATGCAAGTACGAAGATGTCACTTCAACTTCTGTGGTGTTAGGTAATGAAGGGTGAAGTTATAAAGTCAGGTTGCAAGTGGAGGTGCAGTAGTTTCATTTGGGATGAATTATCTTACTTCTTGGGCAGAGAAAATCAATCTGTAGTATATGTACAGTGAAACCCATAAAGGCTTCCAAGAAGGTATGCGGGAAAGAGCTTGCTGAATAGGTATGGTTGCCTCTAACTGAGGGATGTGTTGGCAGCCAGTTCCATGAATGCAAGATGTTTTTTGCACTTAGGAGAGGGAGGACAGATCAGCATCTGAGTGAATCATGGGGGAAAGAAGAGACAGACCTGAACTATTTGAGTTAAAAATCTACACCCAGAGGCTTTTGTTCTATTTGGAATTTCTCCCCCCATATTTCTGACACACCTAAGGTAGAGTCAGAGCTCAGATCCAGAGCTCTTCTTTCTCCCTGCCTCATCTTGAATGGAGTAGTCTGATCCAGCTTAAATTAGTGTTTTGTTGTTTTTATTCTTTTTTATTATTATTATTATTATTATTTTTAAATTATTATTATTTATTTTACACCATTATGAAAAATGAAAAAGATTCATCAGGTTTAACTTATGACTCATTGAGGGCAGGTAGTGTTACGATGTGTTAAGTTTTTCTTCTGTCAGTATACCTGTTGTTTAGAATAGGGACCAGATCTTCCCCTATCTTTATAAAATGCCTACTATAGCAAGCTCTTGGGCTTGATCAGGAAATTTCAATGCTGTCATAATTCAGACAACAACAATAATGTAGTACTACTGGCAAGAAATTCTAAAACCAAAGTGCCTCAGATAATGTTGTTGCACATAGATGTGTTGCCCAGTCTCCTGTACTTGAGTTGTGCTGCATGTGAAGTACAATAGATTTGGCACTACTGCTTTACCAGAATGGCTTATCAATAACGCCTGCAGGTTACACTGCCTCTTCTCATGTCAGAAACGTAGAGGGGTAAAAGGAGATGCAGCCAACACTGCTATTTTTTCTTTTCCATTTAAATGTCATTTAAATCAAGTTATCTTTGGTAACAAGGTGTAGTCATCTTCATCTGAATATTTAATAAGAGGTGTCACGTATCAGAAGGCTTGTCATATCTCTTTGAGATCATGCTGCTCTCTCATTGCCTGAGATAGCTGGAACAGCTCACTGTAGAGAGAAGCTAGTCTGCAAAGGCTTTGAACAGTTATGAAGAAGGTGACAAATGGAAGCAAGGTTAGTTTAATTTAGTTGTGGGGTGTGCATGCATGCTAGGCAACAAAGCTGTTCTACAAGGGTGGAGGAACACCACAAGCTAGCATGGATCAGTGGATTTACATCTGCCTGATGCACAGTGCTGTAGTCTCAGCTTCATACTTTCTTACTTGCTTATTCGTGGTCTAAAGAATGTCAAAAGATGCAGACAGGTGGAGGAAGAGCTCCAAGATTGATTTTGCTTGTGATGTGAAGTTATCGAGAGCTGTAACAGTAGGAGAGGGAGCCTCAGTCTTATTTTGATCTAGAATGTATGGTGAAGGGTACAAGAATTTATATGACTGCCTGTGTCTTGTTTTACTTTCTATGTGAAATTAGCTTGACACCCTAAGCAGCAGAGGAGGAGAAGGCTACTTAGATAATTAAGGAAAAGAGAGTGATGTGCCAGCTGAGTTTGGATGAATGACCTCAGTGTGTGAGGACTGAGAGAACAGTGAGAAGAACACCATCATCAGAAGAGTGTGCTTTTCATGGGCAGAAATGGCAGTTGTCTAGCTTGCACCATCTTTCCTGTGACTGACTTTCTCATGCAAAGTCCGTGGCAGTTAAGGTGACTATGCCGAATCTCTTCATAAATGCTCGTGTTATCAGTTTGCTCCCAGCATGCTTGTTAGCCTGTTAATTGACATACCCATCCTCAGCCTGCACTTTCAGCTTGTTTTACTGTCAGTCTGTGGTGGCTCCTCAGGTCCACTCTAGCAAAGCTTGCATTTCTGAGGCAAGCAAAACAGCCCACAGATGTATAGTCTGGGAAGTGGTTTCAACATAATTTTAGTGAAAATATGATACAGATCTATAAAATGTTGCTACTAGTTGTTGATATCACTGTTTCCAGGTTACTGAAGATGCTTCATGCATCGATGCTGGTGAACAGAATTGAATGCTTAAGGTCATCCTCATGGGTGGAGTTTACATCTGGCGTACTTGCTTGCTGTAGGGAAATACTGCGATATGCCATGAGGCAGTGTATGTACTTAAAAGGATATTGAGAGGGATTGCCAGCTTTCTTAACAGATGATCTATGTGATGTGTCCAAAGACAGGAAATACGTATCTGCTTTCATGTGACTTATTTAATGGGTACCATTTGGTGGGAGTTTTTTGCTTAGAGTGTCTTTTCTTTCCTTTTTTAGTTTTCTGAGGAACTGGTGGTTTCAAAAAGGCATTTTAAAGAGGTCTTTAAAAGCGGTTGTTCTCCTCGCTGTCTAGGAGGGTTCTGTGTGGGAGCAGAGAGTAGGATAAACTACTTCGTCCTGTTGTGGTCTTACTGCAAAGACAGCGCCTGAGCTATAGACACTGGGAATTGACTCAGCCATGGCCATTATCCAGCTGCCACAGGCTAGGAGCAAAGGTCCTATGCCCTTATATTTGCAGTTCAGACCTAAAAAGATGATAGGCTTCTTGCAGCCAGAATGTGTTGCTAACAAATGGTCCTTCTGTGGTCACTTTGCCAATGCAGTTTTATTCAAGTCTTTTTCCTCTGAAAATTAAAGACCTCATTGGTTTATTATTATATTGTATGTGCTTTCTGTTCTAGACCTTAATGAAATGTTGACCCCCCTTTAAATTGCTTACAAATGACAGAAAGCATTTTTCCTTGTCTTCCCAGCTTCATCTCTTTTAATTCTTCTCCTCCCTTTCTTCCCATTCCCACTACTGTGATCCTTCATAGCCATGCTGCTCATGGTTTTCACCTTCTTTAAGAGGAGCTCTTTTGTACAAAGAGAGAATTTACAAGCTCTTGAAGTGCAGCATGAAAATAACAAATGAAATCCTTCAGTGTGCTAAGGCCAAGAAAAGTTGCACAGGATGAAGATGCTGTTCAAGGTCTGGCAAGTGGCTTGGCCATGTTGGGGTTTTAACTTCCATTTTTAATGTTTAAAGCAAAAAATAGGTTAATTGAATCTCTGCTGAATTTATACTTCTCTCAGCAAAGGAAAAGTGGTACCAGAACAAGGCAATTGGAGAGGCTTGGACCTAAAGGGTCCGATTCATGACTAAATCAAAATATTTTCATTTACTTTTAATGCTAAAGTATTATTTGAATCACAGGCTTTAGCTGTGCTTGTTTTGACTCTGTGCAGCTATTTTTTCTGTATGTGCATTGCTGTACAGCTAGCTTAAACAGATGACTACAAAAGAAAGGGTGATTTCTTAACCATCACTTATCTCAGACCACTACTGGCAACAAAGTGAATGAATGCTCTGATTGGGTCTGGCACATTAGCTTCCTATTTTGCTTTTCTTATACAAAAAGATAACAGGAATGCAGGCCTTTTGCTTTATCTCACACAGTAATAGTGCACCTCAGCAAAGATTTGAATGGACCTCTGGATTATTAGGATTGTAATGTCTTGCTTTCTTTTTCAAGTAGGAAGAAACTAATTGTAATCATCTGTTGGGTTAGATGAACACAATGGGTTCTCAGCTGTAGACTTTCATCACAGCGGAGATCTTGTATGATTTGGCCTGGCAGGGCTCTGGGCTCACAAAAGTTTTGTAGGTGTCAGATGTTTGGCACTCAGAACCAAACACTGAAAGCCATCGTCATACTTGCATTTCTCTGCTTTCCAGTCTTTCGGATCTAGAATGCTGTCAACATTTAAAGCGAGTTATATTTAGAGGGGGCTAATGAAAAGCTGCTTAGCTAAGTCCAATTTCAGTTATGTGGGCTTGAGCAATAGTCTGGTCAAGTGCTGTTTCTGGCAGGATCCTGATGCAGTCCAGCAGGATATCTGCTTAACTTCTGAGCTGGGGTTTCATGGTCTTGGTATTTTCTAGGAGCAAACTGACAATGTGGTATGGCTGCTGCCTTCGCTACTACCATTTTGTAATTTTCATTTTTGGAAAAGAAAACAGGACCAAATTTTGAAATGATGCATCTCAACTTGACAGCTTATTTTCTAAACACCACATGGAGCAGCCACTGCAGTCATGCTTACTGTGCTGTGGTCAGCTGCTTTTTATCATTTTCAGTTATACTGTCCTCCATGCGACAGCCTCTTTATTTCCTTCTCCTTAATGCTCTGTGGCAGGCTGTCCTACCAGAGAAATGATGATGATGATGAAGAAGCCGCCAGAGAACGTCGCCGACGGGCTCGACAGGAGAGGCTGCGGCAAAAGGAAGAAGAAGATCTATCAGGGGATGTAACAGAGAAATCAGAAGTTAATGCTCAGAACAGGTAAATGTTTGATGTTTACTGATGAGTCAGCTGTACTTTTTGTTTGGAGGAGGGATGTATTTTGAAAGGGTCAGCCATGCTACTTCAATTTTAAGCACCAGGTTTGGCCATCTTTGCTCTGAGGAGGACCTAACGCTGTGAGGAGTGCCACTGGCTGTGTCAACACAGTGGGGAGGGAGCATCACTGAGGCTAGGTTTGAGGCCATACTCATCACCCATTCCCAGAGTGTCCTCAGGCTGTCTATGGGGTAACACAATCACAGCTTAGTGAGGGAAACCCCTCCAGTGCATCAGGCTGCCCCACAAACCTCCTCATAGTACATCTTTTGTCTTAACACTAGATGGACAGACAAGAAAGTGTATGGTCCTGCTTATAGGGGCCATGCTCTCACTGGCAAAAAAGGTATATGGTAGGCACCCAGGCCTTAAGCTGTGGCAGAAATATGCCTGTAAGATTCTGTGTGTAAGCACTAAATACCAGCCCTCATCTGGCACTGTCAGGGTCATGCAGCTGTAAACAACAGAAAAGCTGGTGGGGTGAGGCATCACTTCTCACGAGCTGAGAGGGCAGTGCTGTCCTTCCAGTCTGTCCATTTTCACATATTCATGTCCATTTTTATATATCTGTATTTCATGTTTTCAAATATTCCATTTTCTGTTCAGTTTCACATAACCACAAATAATATATCCATATTTCCAGTAGCCATAACACCGTTGATAGAAGAGACCAGAAATACCATTTGTGATAGCAAACTAACAGATATTGAGCTCAAGTAGCATTCTATTAAATACAAGGAGAGTTGATATAGATAAGTAAATGGCAACATTTCTGACTGCAGGTTAGCTCTTCCTAGTATAAAACAAACAAACAAAACAAAAATACAGTGAGAAAGAGGGAGCAAAACTGCATGTAGGAAAATTAAACATCTGAATTTTGAAGGAGTCAAAAAAGTCTCCAGAGACTGAGAGTGAGATCCAGTCCTGATACCTATAGATGTTGAACAGCATGTCTTAAATTAGGAGCTATGCTCACTCCGTTTTCTATCAGATTCATGTCTCTGTATAGGCAATCACAACCACTCTGCACCCTAAGTTGCCAGGTTATCCCCTTATGGACTGCGTTTTCAGATTTTGTTGCCAAACAGGGGTAGCCACTTTCTTGTTGCTAGAGAACGTCACTGAAGTCAGAAGGTATCTTGCTTGTGCAGCATCTTCAAAAATTTTGTCTGGGTATAAGACAAAGATTTCTCAAGTATTCCCTCGGCCAAGCTGAAGAGGGCCTTAAAGCTAGCTGAGGTCTTTCAAGTATTCTGCTGCAGGGTGCAGAGTGGGAGGATGAATTTTTCAGAGCTGTTTGTATTTCAGCTGTTCCAAGCATCAGGGCCCAGTCCAGTGCTTACTGAGGTCAGTAAAACTCCTGGGGACTTCAGCGGCTCTTGGAGCTCGCCTGGAAGGGAACCTTTCCAGGCTCTGACATTGTGAAACACCACATTCCTATACATGTAGAAATGCCAAAATTAATCCCCGGAACCATTTGGCTAAATTTTGAATTATGCAACCTGTTGTGTTTTCAAACCATGGAATAATGTTACAGCAAGCTTTTTTATTTTTTTTATTTTTTTTAAGAAACAACTAAGCATACGTTGTTAGAAAGCTTTTTTAATGAGAAGTTGTCACTTTTATGTAGTGTGGCAGAAGATGAAACCAAACGTACAACCACAAGGGGAACAGATGATGAAGCTGCATTGTTGGAGAGACTGGCAAGACGTGAGGAGAGACGCCAAAAACGTCTACAGGAAGCCCTGGAACGTCAAAAGGAATTTGACCCAACGATCACAGATGGGAGTTTGTCAGTGCCCAGCAGGAGAGAAGTAAACAATGTGGAAGAAAATGAGACCACAGGGAAAGAGGAAAAGGTTGAAACACGCCGAGGACGCTATGAGACTGAGGAAACGGAAACGGTTACCAAGTCATACCAAAGGAACAACTGGAGGCAAGATGGAGAAGAAGATGAAAAAAAAGAAGAAAAAGACAAGGAGGAGGCACAGGAGGACAAACCAAAGGAGGTACCCATAGAGGAAAATCAGGTAGATGTGGCAAAATCCACAGATAAAGAAGAGGTAGTAGAAACAAAAACTCTAGCTGTAAATGCAGAGGAACACCAAGCAGAGAATGACACAAATGCCGTGCAGGAAGGGGAGCAGAGTATAACTGATGCTGTAGATAAAGAGAAGGAAAAGGCTGAAGAAGAAAGGGAAAAACTTGAGGCAGAAGAAAGGGAGAGGTTAAAAGCAGAAGAAGAAAAGAAGGCAGCTGAAGAAAAACAGAAAGCAGAGGAGGAAAAGAGAGCAGCTGAGGAAAGAGAGAGGGCTAAGGCAGAAGAGGAGAAGAAAGCAGCTGAGGAAAGAGAGAGGGCTAAGGCAGAAGAGGAAAGGAAAGCAGCTGAGGAAAGAGAGAGGGCTAAGGCAGAAGAGGAAAGGAAAGCAGCTGAGGAAAGAGAGAGGGCTAAGGCAGAAGAGGAGAGGAAAGCAGCTGAGGAAAGAGAGAGGGCTAAGGCAGAAGCGGAGAGGAAAGCAGCTGAGGAAAGAGAGAGGGCTAAGGCAGAAGAGGAAAAGAGGGCAGCTGAAGAAAAGGCTAAGCTAGAAGCAGAAAAATTAAAGGAAAAGCAAAAGATGGAAGAAAAGAAAACAGAAGATAAGCAGGTAAAAGAGAAGAAAGTACAAGAGGAAAAACCTCAAGCAGCTTTCCTAAAAAAACAGGTACAGTAAACATTTTGCACCAAAATAAGACACCTGTTGTTTGTGAGAAATGTAATGCAAGAACAAAAATATTGAATTGGAATTTCCTCACAGATCTGTTCCTGCATTTATACAACTAATACCCATGCTGTCTCTTTTTTAAACTAAATTTCCTTATTTCTGCTTATCAATAATGAATTACACAACATGCCTGTCCTCACTCCGTTGTTCAGAGCACACCTTGCATGTTCAGAGCTCTGCATGTTTTTTTTTGCTGCCTTTTTTCTCAGCTGCTATAAGCTGGCCTGCTGCAGTAACACATGAAGTTGAGGCAAACACAACTTGACACAAAATATTATGAACACCTGGTAAACTGTGTGAGGAACCACGTGTGTTAAATGCAATCACAATAAGGGGTTCTGTGCTGGGACATGTGAGCATGATGCTGCACAAGGGAGAAAGCCCAGATGGGGGAATGGAAGCATATGGAGAGGGTGGAGGAAGCATGGCTGCACATGGAGGTGTGGGCACAGCAGCATATGAAAGACGTGGCTGCACACAGGTTTGGTACATGAACACAGTGTGGAGAAACAAAAGTGCAAACAGATGCTCATAGAATGGTGTTTCCATATCTTACTTACAAAAAATATTAAAAACCCACAAACAAAGGAGGAAGACAAAGAGGCTAAAGTGGAAGCTAAAAAGGAAAAGTTACCAGAGAAGCTTCAACCTACCTCCAAAAAAGATCAGGTAACTTACAAACCACTGATTTAGATGTTGTAAGGAAACTTAAGATAAGAAAATAAGTAAGGGACCTATAACTGAAAGTTGTTTGTTCAGCAAAGTACTTAAGCATGTGCCTTACTTCAAGAACATGGGTAATCCTGATGAAATAAATAGGGATGAAGCTATTTATGGTGCTTAACATTAAGTATATGCTTAAGTATTTTGTTCTTTTAGGGCCTTACAACCAAGACCTGTTTGTCTTAGAACAAATACTTCAGTTAAACTCAGGTCAGGCAATAAAACAAGGATGGTTTGCACCTTAGGGATGAATTTTTCAACTAATCATCCTTCCCTGGTTTCCTTCCACTTTACTGTGAACTTTTTCCCTATGACTGAGACCTACTTTTACCATAACAATAACAATAATCTAAGCCCTTTGGCCACCTGAATGCCTTAACTAATGATTTTCCCCCAAACTTCAATGTCCCATGATATAAACTGTGCATACCCAAGATTCTTCTTTTGTTTTAAAGAGAAGTTCTACAAAATTTACTGCATTGCATTTCCACTGTAAACACAGGAGCTGGTGCCATGGTGTTTTACTGTATGGTAAGTAAATAAGATTTGGGAACCATTTACTCTTCAGGTTACAGCTGGCAAACAGGGAGCCAAGCTCCATTTTATGCAGCACCTGAGCTTTTGGGTCAATACAGCAGGTATAAGAATAGCCCCTGATCCTGGTCAGGCATTGGGACTAGTCAGCTTCTTGCAGGTTTGCACCCATTTAGGTTCATCCATCTCCATGTGGCTTAAAGGGAGCCACAGCACAGAGATTTAGTAACAGGCAGCTTGTTGCCTCTGCAGCTGCTTGGGAGCACTGAGGGCTACAGAGGGTATGGTCCAGTGTCCTTAGCTGTAGGAAGGCAGCTTGATTAATTCAGAACATGCTGCAGGAGCTTAGCTTACCCTCAGAGAGAGGTGAGGGCAAATCATGTAACAAGGTTTTATGTCCAGTTACCTGAGTTGATTGTCCATATTTTTAGTAAGGTACAGGAAAAAGCAAGTAAAGTGATGAAGATGGTTAAAAGAAAGGTTTCAAAATCAACAGGGAGAGAGACTGGCAATACTAAAATAACTTAGTCTAGAAAGGGAAAGAGTTAAATGAAACCTGGGACATATGTTAAAATAATGCTTTAGAAAAACGAAATAGTCACTGTACCTGATCACCCTGATTGTGAAACCAGAGGAAGGAACTGTGCAGAAAATAAGGGATGGATTATATTAAAAGCTGTTCGTATGATGGAATCAGCTTGTAATATTCACTGTTGCACACAATCTTTGACTATTACAAGTAAATGTAAAAAGTGGGCTGTAAATGTTTGACCACAAATATTGATTGGGAGGGCTTGACACACAGTCATCCTGCTTATGTTTGTGTGGAGCTCAATCAGCACTCAGTGGTGCTTCTGTCATCCTTTTCAGCCATACCTACAAGGCTGCATTCTTCCAGGAAACTGGAAAGACTTTTGAAAGTAACTTGTAATTTTAGTACATTTTTGGATGCTCAAGGTGAGACAATTTGAGAGAGTACTACTTTTGGTGCAATGCTGAATATGCATCTGCTGAAAGGTAAAACTTTTGCATGTGTATCGAGCTGAACATTCAACATGTTCTGCTCAGGTTTGAAAATCTCAGTTGTTGCTTCTTGGCTCGTGAGGAAAAATTGACAATCTCAGACTCCAAGCAAAGTCAAGATCAGGCACCTATCTCCACTTCTTCCCCCCATGCAAGGATGTATAAATTCAGTGAGGCTATTTCAGACACATATATGGAGTTAAGAGGATAGCATTATGTAGTGAACAAGATCCTGAAGGAACACTTAGCCAGATTTTGCTTCTGTAATTGTGCAACACAAGCACATATCCTTTCTTAATGTGACCAAAATCTGGTCCTCAAAGCTCAGGTTTTGATCAAATTAGCAAACAAAATCTGTCTCCTTCTCTGAACTGCCCCACAATTTTGGGTTCTCAAAACTGGCCTGGAAAGTTCATAAGAACAAGCTTTCTCATGATGTGAGACTTCTGGTATTTCCTGCTTCCAGTTTGGCTAGACGTACCGCAATGGTTGCTTTTCTCATGGTATTTGGGTATAGTCGTTGGCTCTAAATGGATGCCCTAGACCCAGATGCCCACAGCTTTTAAGTCACTAAGAAACAGCCCAAGCAAGGAATAAGATTTGCTAAATGGTCCCAACCTCAGCAACTGATTCATTGTTTTCTGAGAGTGTTCAAGTCCTAGATTTAGAAAACTTGACTCTCGAATATTAATATAAAAGCCTAACAGGAAAGAAGTAGTATGGAGAAAGATTAAAATATAAATAAATTATTTTTTAAATTAGCTAAACATGTTTTTGGTCAGGTTCTGTTTGGACTTGAGGGTCAAGATTTGAGAGACAGTGCAAGCTGTGTTCAGTTCAGGTAATACCACTCATCCACTCCAATCGTAATCAGAGTAGTGCTTTTCACTAAATTCAGTGGAAGCTGAATTCATCTGTAATTCAGGGAAGCACTGAGACAAGGGAAAATAATTTTTCTGTTGCCTTCCTCTGGAATGGGACATAATGGATTCCATTTCTTTGCTAATCAGTCACAGTTTTGGCATTAAAATTAGTAGGAAAATTATTGGACATGAAAGCTGTAAAATGTTTGTGTTATATCTTGTTTTATTATATTTTTGAATAAAGAAGCCAAGCTGCATTAACAGTTTTCTCAAATGCACACATATTACCATAAATCCTACTGCCTTCTGAAATGCTGTTTCCTAACCTATTAATTTTTAAACTATATTGTTTTAATATTAGTTTTCTCAGCAATTTCAATTAAGATGTAAGAGATATGACCTTCCCCAGTGGACTTCAATACATCAGGCAGCTGGAAGATTGGCTTTTTAATGAGACTTAGAAAGGTCTTGATGAAAATCTCGGCAAAGGAAATCCTATGCTCTCAAAATCCCAACACAGACATCCTGGCATTTGAAATCGTACAACAATCAACATCGCGGGTCTCCGTATCACCCTGTCTGGGACTGAAGGTTTAGGAGATTGCCAACAGGCAGCAGAGCATTTTTTTTTTCTTTCTTTCTTTCTTTCTTTCTTTCTTTCTTTCTTTCTTTCTTTCTTTCTTTCTTTCTTTCTTTTTTTTTTTTTTTTTCTGTGAACATGTCACTAGCTAGAATCTTGCCCAGATTTGGGAGCACCCAAAAGACATTACTGTCCAACGGCATTCATTAAACTCAGTGAATAGCACTGGTTGTCTCAGTGCAGCTCCTAGAAAACGGAAAGCCATTCCTTGAGGCAGCTAGCAATAATGGCATTGTTTGCTAGCAGTCACAGCATCACGGCCAAAGAATGCACGGCCATGGAAACTGAACTCCCCTCTTGTCCATCAGGGCAGTGCTGCCAGGTCATAGCTAGAGTCCATTGGCAGGAGCACATGGGGGATGTCTGTGCTGCTGCTGCCTGCTCTTGGGACGGAGCAAGTGTCTCTGTGCATTGTGTCCAGCATTGCTCCCCGGTGTCAAACTTACTTGAGTAGTATAACCACCCAGCACTGACTGGTGGTGTGTGCCACCTCTGCATTGCCTGCTGTTGGCTTTTATTTCTAGGTGCAGTTTGGAATGCTATAAAATCTGTTGTGCTGCAGACAGGGCTGTTATGGTTATGGAAATTATTTTATTTTATTTTTTTAAGATAGCAAATGGGAAGACGATAAGCTTCCAAGTAACAGAAGATTAAATTTTTTTTTTCTTGCTTGCCCACTTCCTCCAATATGATATAGCTGGGAAAAAAAGTTTTTTTGGGGATTTTTTTTTTCCTCTGCTGCTGATGAAAGTTTATTTAGGCTGCTAGTCCAATTCATTTTCTTAGTGGGAATAATTCTGCTTGAGGACAAAGTACTTAAATCAGTCCATATCCTCCACTTCTTATCAGCATCCAGCCATGACTCAGGATGCTGGGATCAGTCTGTCTCTAGTATTGGTAAATACTTCAAGCCCATGACTACAGAGGGATACTGGAGAGTGAAATCCATGCTCTAAATATACTTAATTGCTCTTAAAAATTATGTGGCAAAACTTTTTAAGGACGGGGGGAATTTTTGCTCTAGTGTTTCCAGAGAGAACATCTGCTTCTTCATAGGATTAGATATTCATTACTAGTGTCTGATAACACTATCAATAACTAGCCCCTGGTAGGACTATGCTTTTTATCAGAGTAACTTTTATTCTGATGTAAAGATTGCTTTGTATCTGTGTCATTATTCTTGTAGTATTGAATTATCCACCTGCTGTGACACTGGAAATGCTAGGTCTGGTCTGGTAGCACTCCCTTGCTGTGCTGCAGAATGGTCTGCCTACATCCAAATAGCACGAACTTACCTTATCCAGCTTGGCAATTGGTGAAGGTTATGAACCTGTTGCTTCAATGCTCTAAACCTTGTACCAAGAATGTAACAACAAGCCTAGTCCCAGAGGGTTTGCAGCCTAGGATCTTCATAGGCAACAGGTGAATGATGCTGCAGTGGAAGGGAGGAGGATTGGGGCGCCTGAGGAAGGTGCAGTTGTAGAAAGAAGTGATGTGGTAGCAAAGTCCCATGGCTGCAACAAACTTTCACAAAAGACTGATGATTTTAGATGTTTTCATCTTGAATTCAGGTCAGGCAGGCAGGGTGATGGATGATCACATTTTTGAGCTTTGCAGACTACTTCCTTCATAAAGCACATAAACATTTTGAAGACAGTTACTTAGTTAATCACTAAGATTAGTAAATCACTTGGTTAATACCAAGCAATTTGTGTTCCTTGACTGTTATTTATAATGACTCACTGTGACTTTTCTCCCTCCCCCTCTATGATTTACGGTATCTCTGAGCAGGTAAAAGACAAGGATAAAGAAAAAGCACCCAAGGAGGAAATGAAAAGTGTCTGGGATCGTAAAAAAGGAGTTCCTGAACAAAAGGCACAGAATGGAGAACGTGAACTCACTTCCCCCAAACTTAAATCTACTGAGAATGCTTTTGGGTAAGTTCCAAGTGAGCATGGGGCTTGTTTATGCTAGAGCAGAGCAGGGGGCCTTCTCAGGGGTCTCTCTTTAATGGCCTTGTGGCAGCTGAGGAGAAGACTTAAATGGCATCATCAGTGGAAGCTCTGGTGTTCGCTATGTGGTTAGGTTTGAATTAAGGCTGTTGGCCTGTTTTCTAATGGACTACCATCCCTTTGTTACAGCGACAAAACAAGGTACGGAAAGCAGATGTAAATAGTACCTTGCGCCCTCTGTAGAGATGAGCAGCTATTTTTCTCTGCTGGAGTTTTCCTTCCTTGAGGGACTTTCAATTAGAATTTCATTCTAATAGCTGCACAGAGGCCAGTAATGACCACATTCCAGATTTTGTAGTCTCTAATATTTTTAATCAGATCTCAACCTGAAATAACTCATTTTCCAATTACACATCTGCTTTTAATCAGACTGCATATCAGTATGCAGCACAATTCAATGGGTAACTCTTGAGAACTTCTCTCTTGATTTCAAGGCAAACCTTGAATTTAGTGGCTTCTCTACAAAAGTGATTTTTCAGTTAGATGAAAACCTCTCCTAGCCTATATATATATATATATATATATATATATATATTTGTCTTTTTAAAAGTTGCATTAAGTTAGATTTTTTTTTTCTTTTCAAGGAAACACTGGCCTTATGGCTGTATTGGGAAATTCAGTGAAGATAACAAATTGCTGAGGAAGTTTATTAAAAAGGGATTCTACCTGCTAAAAGGAAGGGAATAAATGAAACAGAGCACAAATTCTTCCTTCTAGCAGAGGAACATGAGTTGGTTAGAAATCATTTTTTTTTCCTTCTGCACATCTCTTCCTCTTTTACATTGGCACAGGCAAAGAAAAGGTTAAACTCTCCAGGCATGTTTAGAAATCCATGTAGGTCAGATGGATTTTGCTGTTATATCTCAGCATTCCCCTAGTGATTCTTCCGGGAAAACCAAACTTTCTCAAAATAAAATGCAGTTCATAAGGCCCTGGAGACACCCTGACCTAAGGTTAAAAGACAGAGGGAGTCAGGCAGCATGGAGATGGGATAGCAGGAAATGGGCCTTGCTCAGAACTGTCCTGCATCATGACTTGGGTCACATCATCAGTAACAAGAGAACGGTTTTCTAAAAATATTTTTGTTGTGTTTTCATTTGTTTCACTTCCTGTGGGAGACAGGCCTTAGTGGCAACATGTAGATCTGTGTTTCCATTCCCTTTTTCCTTCTTCTGTTTTTCTTCCACTCTTTCCCAAGTGTGTGAAGAAGGGTGTTTAACCTAAGGCTTTCTTTGGAACTATCTTCTTGTTTTTACATGAACACATCAGATACTTGTTAGGAAGCATGTAACTTGGCTAACTTTCAATGGTGAGGACTGAGAACAAAATAGGGCAGTGGAAGCTAAAGAAAAATCTTATCTTGTTTTTCCAAGTCAGTCAGAAAATTACAGAAAAAAAAAAAAAAACACCAAAAATATTCTACAGCTTCCCTTTCCCATCTCCCCTCCCACCTACCTTTCTCCCCATTCTTATACAGGACTGAAAAAGTCCTAAATATGAAGTAACACGTTTTTCACATTGTTCTGACATTTTTGGCTCCCACAAACCACTACTTTTCCTTTTCCTCTTTGTCTGAAAGCTTGCAACCAATTTCATTTCTTAGCACCAAAGAGGTACTTATGAAACTATTCCTCCACCCAACATCTCAATACTAATTCCTCAATCTTGACAATAGGGAATGGAGATTCCCAGAATCCGTTGAAAACAGAGGAGTTTGGGAGGTGGAGGAAAATACAGAGAATTACTGCCAGCTTATTGTTTCCTATTTCAGATTATGCAGAGCCAGTAGGGAAAGTCCTGTGTGCTGCAGGAGAATAAAATAAGGTAGAAACTTAAATGATCTTCATTGTAAGGAGTACGAAACAGTCACCTGAGGTCTCCAAACAAAAATATTAAGACTAGATTCTACTTTTGGCTTTTATGAGTTGAAGGTTGAGAGTACTTGTTGATTTCCTTGAGGCCATCTGCACTGAAGTCAGTATAAAGAGTAACCTTTCTTGTGTACTGATATAAAACAGAGCAGTTATTTATTAAGAGAATCAGAGTAACTGGAGTAACTGGTATGTTCTTAGCTCTCTTAATTTTGAGTGCTGAGCATTTGCCCTTGCCAGTGATATTCATTATGTCTATCAAAGGTGACCTCTTCCACCATTTTGTAGATCTGGCTGGGCTGACAACACTGACTTCAGAGGGCAAGAGCAATAAATAAATGAATGAATGAGTGAATGAGGTTCCTGGGATGTTTGTTACAGAGGTTGCAAGCCTGCAATGAAGCAGGAAAGCCTTAGAAAAGACGGATTTCTTCTGGGCTGCACAGGATAGATGAATTGGATCTTTAGAAAAACTTGGTGCCCTATAAGGGTTCCTGGGTTGTTCTGGGTTCTTGTCACCTCTGTGAACTAAATCAGAGGTATTTCAGGGTGGACACCCAAAAGTTTACCTCAAACCTCAAGTTTTGATCCTTGCTTTGTTTTTGAATAGTCCAAATGAAATTTCAAATAAAGTTTCCAATGTTTTCTCACAATGTTTTAGTTAGTTGTATATATATTTTGTATTAAAAAAGCACAAGGGTTCCTTTCTTTAATTAGGTGTCACTATCTGATGCAAGCCTCTATCAGTGACCCCTCACAACAACACGACTTTTATGGTGGAAGGTAACCTTCTGGTTCTACTTTCCTGGGTTAAGTAATTGCACTGCAAAAACACATTCAGGAATAGGACCCAGAGGAAAAAAAAAATAATAAGGATTGTGATCAGGTGATATTTGGGAAATATATGCTATGTACCTAAAACTCTAGATTAGAAAAACAAGTGTGAGTGTCTTAAGGATACATAAATTCACAGATATCTGGGAGGTTTTTTTTTCTTTTTCTTTTTTTCATTAGCTTTACTTTTTGATGTTATATATAGAAAAGACTTCCTAAAACCAAGTAAACACATTGCAAAATAAATGTCAGGTCTTACTACTTTGGTGTTGAACTTTCACAGATGAATTACAACAGGTGAGATGCACGTCACAGGGTCAGTTTGGTTATGCTGGCATTGTTTTTTAATAATACAATTCAAAAATCATGCATTCTACCCTTCTGCAGCTGAGTTTCGTCGCAGTCAGTAAGATCATGTGGGGGCAGAGTAATCTGTGTTAGTAGATCCTATTGCAATATTGAAACCACAGATAATTCAGCTCTGATCCGACAACCCGTTTTATATGGTTAACCCTATGTAGATGACGGATCCATCTGAATGAGGAGTACATTTACAGGACTGGGTGTGATTCACCAGACTGCAAATTTATATCATATTTGTTATTCATGTTGTCGTCTCTAGTCTCATCATCTCTAACATTTATTGTTTTTGTTGGAACACTCGATTTATACCGTCTCATGGCATTAAATTCTGCAACACACTGGTTCAATTAATTAAGTCATTAATATCTAGCTTTTCTAAATGTCAACAGAACAGAGCAGAAAGTTCTTTAAAAAAAGTCAGTAAGTACATTCCTTTTCTGTCCCTTGTCAATAGCACACTGATACCTCTGTCGTACCTATCTCCTTGTCAGCAGTAATACTAAACATGCTCAGGGAGCAGACATTTGACTAAACACTGTTGTGGTAATTGTTTAACTAGGTGATACTATCTGACTCTGTTGAAAGTATGCACTTCACCTATACAAATACTTTTTTTTTTTCCCTTGTGTTCTTTCTGTCTGTCTCTCATATTAGAGTTGATTGGAAAACTTCTGTTTTTCTTCTGTGGAAGCTTACTGTTAATAAATAATTTCCAGTTCCTTAATTAAAGTCATACCTTCCCTGGAAACTGTCAGCAAAAGATCTGATGAACCTTTCTAATCATATAAGCTTGCTGAGTCCAAGTGATAGGTGCTTTAGGTAGGGACCTTTTTATTTTTTTAAAACACTGTTGAAGCTGTAGGAGTCTCACCACTCTCTTGTTTCCTTCTGTCTTCCTCAAGTCAAGTAACTGGTTCTGTTCCCAAAGATACTTGTCTTTTTCTAAAGGGATTATATAAAATATTTGCCTTTGAAAGCAAAGGGTTATGCATTTTTTCTAACACAGAATATAGCGGAGTATTTTTGCTCTTTTTTTTAATATGTATATTTGTCTCACTTAAAACCAAAAGAGAGGAATTAGTTATGGGTTTCCATTGCTTTGTTTTCTGTATTAAGTACAATATGCTTTTTGGAAATGCTTCTTCTGCACACAAACTGCAGAGCAGAGATGTGAAACTTCGGTGGTTTACTGTATACCATGGAGATGCTGATAAGATATGTCTTGCTAAAGTTATGTGAGATGTTAAACATTTCAAGCTCATTAGCTGAGTTGTGATAAAAGTGGAGGTGGCCTGCATTCTCAGCTAGGGTGGTCCAGTCCCTGCTTCACAAGTATACGAGACTGCTTCCTCACTGGCAGTGGATGGGAGAGGTGTTCCTCCAAGTATCCCAGCCTACCTAGCTCCCGACAAAAATGCTTTGGGTTTGTTGTAGTTTACAAGGAGCAAAAGATCTTGTGAGGCAGTATCCTCATGTTGCTGGTGAATGTGGGGCAGCGGGGTGGCTCTGGCTAGGAAGGGAAAACCTGTGGTGCATTACCTTGCCTTTCTTTTATTTCCCAGCCGCTCCAACTTGAAGGGAATTGCGAATGCAGAGGAAGCGAAGGCAGGGTCCCAGGTAGACGCTGGAAAGCGGCTAGATGATCTGCGCCGTCGCCAGGGTGAGAATGAGAAAGAGGACTTCGAGAAGCTGAAGGAGAAACAGCAGGAGGCAGCCGTGGAGCTGGAGGAACTGAAGAAAAGGCGGGAGGAGCGCCGGAAAATCCTAGAGGAAGAGGAGCAGAAGAAGAAGCAGGAAGAGGCTGAGAGAAAAGCCAGAGAGGAGGTAAGTGTAAAGTAAGAAGTATTGATCTCTGGTTTTAATCCCTTATTGTTACTACTTTACTTCAATCGGCCATGGATTAGATGGTAACTCTTTACAGCAGTGTCTGTACAGACACCTTTTGGCAAAGAAGTCATTGGGGCTGGATGAGAATGTGTTTGCATTTAACAAAAGGGCAGAATAAGGCCATAGGAGACTTGCACATAGGTGAGGATGGAGTGTACAACAAGGAAGGCAAGACGTGCAGGCTACAGTGGGTTTCTCCTTCTTGGATGTGATATTGTTGGAGGTCTGTGTGGGGATTTGCTGCAATGACTTTGCTTCAGGTTGTGCCCTTTTTCTGGGAGTTCTATTTGGATTGTGTGCTCTTCTGGTTGTGGCTGTTTCTTATCATGTGCCAGGACATGGTCTGTTGCAGTGATTTCAGATATGGTACCAACATTAAAATTACCCCATTTACCCTTCAGATTTAACTGCAAGTATGCCATGTTTGGTATCAAATGACCACACCACAGAGATACTATTGTGAGAACCTGAGGTAAAACATGCAGGGCACCAAGAAAAACTGCAGTTCTTGTCTCTTTGAGAAAAGACAGAGCTCTAGTAATGTCTTCACGAGCCAGGAGGTCATCTACAGCAGTTGTAAATTTCTTATCTTGTTGGGTATGTGAGATTCTGGGGGCAGTGTTATAGCCACAGACTTCTTAATTTATTTGCAGTCCTTTTGATGTGGCACAACTTGAATTACAAAGTGCATGGCAAAAATTTGTCTGCTGTAGATGAGCTGGAATGCTGATGTTATATATAGTTATGATGGGCAAGATCTCATTAGGAAGATATTCTTGTCTATTTAAATATCAAGTACCCAAGTACATCTGTTTGCTTGTGCTTCCTCTGCCAAGGGACTCTATAAACAGATTTTCAAATCTCTGGTGCATCATTTAGGAATCTCACATGTTTGGAAAACAAATGGTGGAAGAATAAAAATAGTGTTAGCAGATGAATGCCGATTGCTTTAATATGCTAAGCTCTTTACAGTACAATTCAATAGATGCTGAGATTGCCCAGTGACTTGCTGTATAAGAACAGACCTTGCTAACCAGCGCTCACAGTGGTTGTCCTTGGAGGGCTTCTGGTTTGACTTGTAGCTTATGAAGTTAAAACTCAAGTTGTGTCTCTGGAGGGAAAATTATAAGCACTTCCTCTTCACTTTTTGGGCATCTATTGAATTTTCCATGTGAAGTATTAACCTTGGCACAAGTGTCAGAGCAGATGGAGAAAAGTACAATACAAAGGTGATACATGAGGGTACAGAGAAACTGAATCTGGGAAACAAAATGAGACCATGGGAGTTTCTGTTTCTTACATCTGTTTAGACAAACTAGAGTCTGTGCAACCTGTTTGATTGACTGGTTCTCTTGTAAACCTGTTTGCATTAATACGCAGACTCAGAGCACATTTAAGTGTTCTTCCAAAATGTTTTTAAATGTGTGTACAGCTACAAAAAAATGACATTAGGCTTCTGAAATCCAGTTCTTAATGAAACAGCATTTTTATGAATGAGTTAATACTCTCTTTAAGCAACACTACATGGCAATAAGGCTGCTGACCTCCCTGTGAGGAGTCACTAAAGTAATGGAATAGCTGTCTTCCTCACTTATTTAATAATATGATGAATTGACATCAGTATGTTACTAGCTTTCATATAAGTCCCCGAACTATTTTGGCTAGCATAAAAACCTTTTTTTAGAAAGTGCGCTAAATTTTTGCAGGACTACAAAGCCCTGTAATGGTGATGTAGTTTCTGCAAGGAGAAATAACCTTTATTATTTGTTTAGGAGGAAAAGAGGAGGATGAAGGAAGAAATTGAAAGGAGAAGGGCTGAAGCTGCTGAGAAACGTCAAAAGGTGCCGGAAGATGGTGTATCTGAAGAAAAGAAACCATTTAAATGCTTCAGTCCTAAAGGTTCATCTCTCAAGGTAACCTCCCCACTAACTTCCATAAAGTATAGAAGAAGTAAAGGGGGTTGCAGTTCAAACCAATTGCCAAACACCAAAGCATTGTAGAAATACTTGATATCAGGCCTGAGCCAATGTTCTGAAATAGACCTTTGCCTAAAACCTTCAGCTGAACGACTTCATTCATTTGGATGACTGAACATTAGAGACCCTTTCTAAAGTAGTCTAGCGTGGTATTTACCTGTTGTTGGTCAAGAATGTCCAAAAAGATTCAAGAAGAAGGATACTTAGAGTTGCCATACTGTGCTGATTTTCAATGTTAATTTATTATAGGACTGCTTTGTGAACTGGAGCAGAAAAGATCATGAATAGAACATTCTCTTCTTTCACAATTTCACTCTCTTCTTCCACAATTACCTTCTTCCTTGCCAAATTACTTTGTCTTTAAGTATATTCAGCCTAATCATCATTAATTGAAACTGTCCCATATAGTAGTTCTAGCTTATGTCTAAACCCTCCAAAACAACATCTAGAAACACTGGGCTAGATTTTTTCTTACATGATATTAAAAACAACAACATTAACAACAACAAAACCCCTTCTCTTGCTGCAGGAATTTCTAAATGGTCTTCTGTGGCCTATATTATTTCCGATGTCAGATAAATCAATTAAATGACCTTTCGGCATGGAAGAGAAATCCTGGCCTCTCTGAAATCATTGGGAATTTTGTTCTGATATTTAGTCTAGTCAATTCCTCAGCTCAAGCTAAAAGTACAGATCTGTTACTCATATTCACCTATCCTTTCCTTTTTTTCCTTTTGAGGCATTGGTCAGGTAAGAATCCAAAATGTCTGTCAAAAAAGACCACTTAGTGGGCACTAGCAAGAAAAAGAACCAGGCAGGACATTGTCAGGTAGGAGTTTATGTTGGGTTGTGAAGGGGATCTCCATAGGATTAAGCAGTGTGTGTCATGGGTGACAAGCTGCATTTGTTCAGAATGACATTTCTGCGCACACAGCTTGCTCTTTCAGCTTCAACCCTATACTGCTTTGGGTCCTGTTCCAGGTAATACAGTGGCCAAATGCTTTTGGCTAGACTTGGCTTTGACTCCTCACACACATCTGAACCTGAAATTTGAGGACAGAATACATACAGCTGTAAACAAAGATTGCCAAGTTGCTTCCCAACTCCCATCTGTTAGATAAACCTGCCATTTTGGTTGCAAAACATTATGTCAAGAACAGATAGTATAATTGTACAGCTTCTTCATAGTCCTCCTGAGAGGGCTTCTTTTTCTTCCTTCTGTCTGTTGAGATGCCTTTTATGACATACACTTGGAGCTTTAGTTCACAGATGACTCATAAGAAAGGAAATTATACTTGAGTATGCATAATAGCAAGATATAGATCATAATTTTGGGGAGAGTGGGACAAAACAGTGGATTTGGCAGGAGATTAATAGGTTTCAGAGAGCTTTTGGACTGATGCTACTAAGTGTATTTTTAGAGGAAAGCTGGCATTTTCCAAATGTTGTTAAGCATTTGAGGTCTGATTTTTTTATGATGATAATTGCTGCTGGTTTTATGACTTGTTAAGTAGAAGGTTTTTTTTTGTTGTTGTTACAAAAACTAATCTATGCAACTCTGTACATATTTTTTCCCCTTTCTCTCAGTCTATCTCTCTGAGAAATTGGTGATACTGTAGATATTTCAGTCTGGTGTCTGTGGGTGGCTAGAGCATACATATAATACTGTCAAAACTTCATGCCCTAAAATGTTTCTTGGCCTTCTGTGGTCAGTAGCTGAGGAGGGAATAATCTAGTTTTAAAAAACTGATGTCAGTTCCAGTGTTTAGAAGACAATATCTATTGTCACCTTTTGTTTGGACAGAATTGTCATGTTGGCCTAGCCTGTTTGGTATACAGTTCTCTCACTAGGCTATTATATAGTGACCAAGTTATCTTTTGACTGGTAAAGCATCTGGCACATATTTTCTCCCTTGATGAATGTATCATCTAGTTAGATATGTCATGAATCATGTGAGAAATATACTCAGTTGTCAATGGGCAGTTGGAATTGATGATGAAAAAGGAAGGCTCAGTATTAAAAGACTATGATGCATGTGCACATTGTCTTCTAAATCACAATCTGGCAAAGCATCTTTTTCTCCTTCCTTGTTTTTCTGATGTGATAAGCTTTAGGGAAGAAAAAGAAGTTCCTGGGAGTGATTTAGATGAAGAGAGCAGGGCATGTTTTTTACCAGGGGGACCACAACAACAAAGGAAAGAAGGGAAATAAACTGAAAATAGTGTCACATATTATCATCTTATGGACACTGCATTTATCCATCAGGCAGAGCATGGACGAGCATGATGTGCAGACTCAGAATTTAGAAACCAAGATGTACAACTCATCTCCATGTATTACTTAGCTCATGGATGCACAGATGTAAATACATATATGTATATAAACAGACATAATATATACATGTATATTTAAAAAGAAGTACTGTGGTTATTTAGTTTGGCCTGTAATAGATCATAGGCTACAAGGTGTTGGACAACAACTATTGTTTTAGCCGTTAAATAAAGTATTTCCCCCAAACCTGAGACACTATTTCACCAGAACCACAGAGGGCACCATGGTGGTTTGCTGTTGTGGTCAAAATGGGAATCTGAGATGTGGGACAGAAGAGAGCTCCACTGTCTCCAGAAGCAAGGAAACTGAATTTGAAGAGAATGAAATAAGAAAGAAGAGCTAGTGTTGACTGACATGGTACATCCAGGACTTTTTGCCAATTAATTTTAGGGGAGTTACAAGTGGCACTGGAAAGCCTGCAGCCTGTGCAACATGGAGTCCTTCCAGTGAGAGCACAAGGGCTGGGTCCTTTCAGAGGGGACAGTAAGGAGGAAGGATACAAAGCTGATAAAGGCTAGATTCATACCCAGATCAAGGACAAAGCAGTTTGAATTTCTTAGGGCTGGTGGAGTCCCCATGGGCTGTAGCTGCAGTACCAAACCTCTGTCCTGCCTCTGCTCACTCTCTTGTTGCTGTTTGTTTGTTTATTTATTTATTTATTTTAAAAAAGGAAAGACTCTCTGGAACAGCCTTTGCTGCTCTCCCATCCCATTCTACCTCGTGCTCTCCCTAGTTTAGTTCACACAAATGGTACTACAGTAAAAGAATGAGATTTTCTGCCCAGTCTTTATTGGTTTTGCCTTTTAGCCAGTTTCATTACTCATATTTTATTTGGGAAGGAGTGATCTTGACATCTTGAGCAACTGTTCCTAAATTTCATCAGGAGTAAACAGGGTATTTTGGTACTGATTCTCCTCTGTCGGTGGGGGTGAGCTCCCCCACTACAGAAATACAAAAGCAGTTAGGTACTGAAGGGAGGAAGCAATAGCAGGCGGAAAGGGGCAGGATATCTCCTGCTTTTGCTGCAGACATCTCCAGGGAAGCATGGGCTGATGTGGCAACCAGCTCTCCCCACAAGGTGACGCTGACAGCTAAGACTGAAGCAGGACTTTTCAGGGCTTGAGATTTTTATTTTTACTTTTTCCTTAAAGACCTGTCTGTTCCTATCTCGTTATTGCTCAATACTGGAGAACTGGAGCACTGACTGGAGAGAATTAGACTACACACAATCAGTGCTTTCTAGGAGATGAGCTACTCTTGTGGCAGATGGAAAACAAAGGACTAAGGACAGGATTTGTAATGCTTTTTTTTCCCTTTTTTGCTGCTGTTAGCAGCACCCTAGTCTGCCAGGTAAACTGGCATAAATTGGCTTACTCTGCACAGATGCTGCTGACAGCAGGAAAAGGCCTAACTCTGCTTGCTTAATGAAGCAAAAGAGCATGGGAGGCTCAGAAGAAGGCACTTTACTCCTAGGGACTACCACTCAGAATGGATTTCCACCAGCTTCTTCCACCTGTCAGGCATGAGGTGAAATTATAATAAAGGGATTTCTGTCTTTTTATATATTTCCTCTTCCCTCTCTCCCGTGGCCCATTTTTCTGAAAATAATTTTCATTACGTCAGTTTAGAACACTTTTTGTTGTTAATATCTAATACACAATTTAAAATTCCTAAGAATCATTTAAAAACTGTGCATGAAACAAGTGTTACTGGAAATATTTAGATGGTGCTTGTTTTCCAAGTTATTGACTCGAACTGTGTATTAACTCATTCCTTTTTCATTCCGTTTCTGTTCTTGGAAGATGTACAGATGGAAGGAAGTGCACTTATGACTCCCACACTTTAAATGGATTTTTAATAAGCAACCATTTTTTTGCACAATCAGCAAACCAAAAATGTCTATATAATACTGCATATGGATAAATGCATATATATACATTTATATATATATATTTGTGTAGCATCTTGCTTAACTTATTCCTTGTCACCTATGTGTGCTATCCCTGTCGAGTAAGGCTGCAATCAGTTGTGAGACTCTGCTTGTTTTTTATTTATGCCCACTGCCACTGATGGCTACTGCCATGAATCAGGCAGAGCACCTCTCAGCATTGTGCGCGACGGAGACCCTGGTGCATGTTACTGCCTTGTAGGGATGCAGTTAAAAGGCTGGATGCTCTTGTTGAGCTGACACAGAGCTATCAGCCTTAATTCCTGTAGGCAGGAGCCAGCTCTCTGAGGCAGAAGGAGAAGGGTTTAATTTCATCTAACGTTACCAGCAGAAGGACAGGTGTCCGTCTCAGGATTTTGTTGTGCAGTGTAACTTCTTCAGTAGCTGAGAGAGTGAGGAGAGAGCAAGAGTCAGCCTTGATGGACAAGCAAGCCCACACTCCCTAGAGTGAGGTGAGCTCCTCTGTTTCTCCACTGACTGTGGAGGGAATTAAAATGAGTAGTTTGGACTAAATGCTTAACTTACAAGCAACTGAGGTTAGGTGGGAGAGGTACAGCCTGGAATCCTATGTTTCTTCTCTCTGGTCATAGTTTAATTAGCCACTGGCAGGTTGACTCGATGGAGTACATGTGTGTTTTATGTCAGAGGCTTTGGAGAGTATTCCATGCTGACAAAATATAATCCCAAGATATTTAACAAGATTCTCTTAAAGAGAATATAGCAAAATAAGTTCTTTTTATTTCTTGATTTCTAGCTGAGGAAATAACCTTGCTTTTTTCTGATAACCACCTTGCTTTCTGTTTGTCTTACAGATCTATTTTGTAATATTGTTTACTGTATGTGCCAAACATTTTGAACTATTTGCATGGACTTTGTGTGGTGTGCAGTGGATAGATAAATAATCTTTAAATGTTGCTGTGCAGTCTAAATGTATTTGACCTATATGTTGAATACATTTGTGTGTACAGGTGTGTTTGCTCTAAGTGTATGCAATGTATTCTCTTTGCTGAATGCACAGTTTTGAGGCAGATGCTCTATAAAACAAATCCTTATATGTGCAGAAAATGCGTTATCCATCCCCCTGAGGCACGTGCTTCCATGGGAAGAAGACCATGTTCAGCTCTGAGGGCTGCTTCCTAATTGCTCTTCTGTTTAACTTACTTTCTGGTTTGTTTCCCCACCCTCCTATTCTGAACAATCCCCAGCTTATTCCTGACACCACAGCAAGTGCTCAAAGCATTGCCGTTTCCAGAGGGTAAGGAATAACTCCACATCCTTTTACTTCAGCCCCAAGAACTCACATCCCCCTTTTCCCCTGGCCTGTCCCCCAGTGCCTGTGCCAGCTGGGTTTTTGTGCTGTATAGAAATGCCTCTCCTTTATGAATGTAGGAAGACTATGGAGTCTAGTGGTTAGCTTCTTTTAAACAGCTTTTAAGATGTGTCCCTTTTGTACGAGTTCAAGTGGAACCTGTGTTAATCTGAACTAGAAGATGCTGTTAAGTGAGTTATAGCATAGTTACCTTGAGCCCTGGCTCTTTGGGATGTTCCTTATTGTTTATCCTCACTGCCAGCCAGGGTTTCACTGATATAGTTGGGGGAATTGCCCCTCCAAGCAGAGAACAGGAGAAACCAACAGCTCTTGTTGATATAATGCATCTTTTTGAGTACTCCTGGTTACCATCCAGAAATCAGTGCGGTGGGAAACTCTTCTATATATAGAACTATACTGTAGTTGAGGAGAGGTGATGTGTTTTGCGTTAGCATTGTAGATTTGTTTAGTCACTTTTAATCAAATAACTTGCTTGTTTTGTGGCAACGCTAAGTATATTTCCTTCTGGCAAAACTAAGGTGCAAACTGTTGAGGATGGAAAAGGAAGAGAGAGCCGTAGATATGCACTCTACTGCTGTGTTGTTCAGTTCCTGCCTGGTGTATTGCTGCCATCTTGTGAGAGTGAATTGAAACAGTTGGTACATATCCAAGCAAAGCCCATCTTTCTACTTAGGACTTCATTTAAATCTTTTATTGGCAACTAAAACTGTTAATGTAAATTGCTCTGTAAACTGTATACATTTGCTAGAGCTTTAGAGGTTCTTTTAAGCTGGATGTGACACTAACTGGAGGTCTTATTTGGCAAATTCTGCACTGAAGTGAACTGCCTGAGTTTTTGCTCATATGTTCTGGAGAAATAAAACAAACATACATGCTCTTTGATGGAGTTGGTGTGCAATTAAAAATTCTCATACAACCTTAATGCTAAAGGGCATGAAGGAGGACCATTTAAAGGAATAGCTGTCATTGCCTTAGCTTGAAGGCATGAACGCTGCAGCAGTCACTATTAAAGGGACTTGAAAATGGGCAGCCCATACTGAGACTGGGGAATCCCCAGGAATCCAGCCAGGCTGATTAATAGTCATTTCTGTACCCTGGAGCTGCTTCTGTATTTTTAACACTTAAGTGACGCTACAGAGCCTGAGACAAGAAGTGGAACAACGTAATGTGGAAGACATGTTAGGAAGTTGATTGTTTATAGTATTCCTGACACAGAATACTCCCCTATCATGAAATGCTTAAAAAATTTATTCGGGGATGTAGTCTTTTTTTTTTTCTTTCTTTTTTTTCTTTTTTTTTTCCAAATTTTCAAGAGATTTGGCATAAGTCTTATGATACCTTCATGATTCTTTTTACCTTCATGATTCTTTTTCCCTGGAAGCATTACAGTATTTTTCTATATGCAGAGCAGAAAATAGTGATGAAATGTAAGATACCACTTTTTATAATAACAGCTGGTATATATTGGCTCAACAATGACCCTGCTGAACATTAGCAGAGTACAGTCTGATGTTTTTTTTCGGAGCTCAGATGATGTTGTTGGTGTCTTGAAAAAACATGGGGAAGGGTACATGGCTGAGCTCCAAACTTGGCCTAGTCTGATGTCTCAGCTCAGAAAAAACTTTATTAAATTTGCTGTCTCCCTCTAGAGGTATATACTTGCTTTTTTGTGGGAGATAAGGGGAAATTTGACAGAGATTTTGTGAATATCAACCTCTTTAATAAGATAAAATTATTCCCTTTTCTCCTTTCTGTATTGCTGATTTATTGTTACAAATATTAACACCGAAGAAATAAGCAGGATACAACCATTAATGCAGAAAATTATATCCACCCTTCTGCATATGTTGAATGACAGTTTCCTAAGTACAAAACTTATGCATGTGTTTGCAGTGATTTCTGTTGGAATCCATCTCTTTCAAACTGACCTTTTGACATTTAAAATGATATTTAGCCTGGCCTTATACAGGCTGAATGTGTATTACTTTTAACCTTACAGGTCTTGTCTCTTTCTCTTCTAGATAGAGGAACGGGCAGAATTTTTGAACAAATCCGCTCAGAAGAGGTAAAACAATAAAACAGATTGTAGATTCAATGGAAACATCTGTGTTTAACTGGAGGCAATATTAATTTCTTTCTCTCTCTCCTTTTTTTTTTTTTTTATTTTCTACTCCCTAAAGTGGTATGAAACCCACCCACACGACAGCAGTTGTCTCAAAGATTGACAGTAGACTTGAGCAATACACTAGTGCAGTTGTGGTAAGTTAATTCCAGGTCACCGTGACTTTAGTTACTAATGGCTTTGGGGTTTTAATAATCACCTTTTATTTCCCTGTTTAAAAATGTCAATGTTTTGATTTTTTTCCACAAGCTGTTTCTAATGAGACTCCAAAAGCAAAATGCTTGAGGCATGCCTATAACCAACCTCCATATATATATAACTCTAAACGTAATCTCAGATTCATGTCTTCCCTTTTGTGCTACAAAATACACTGTCTGCTTTATAAGCCTGGAGTAGCTCTTGAAGGATTCAGTCAGCATGTCTTGAGTGGCAGTTGCATCCTCTCTCTCAGCTGAGAGCTGATAATCACCCTGAGCTGATTTGCTCAGGGTAAATTAACAGCTTATTTCTGAGAGCAAAGAACTGGGCCTGTGTTGATGACTGCCACTTCAGAATGAAAATCCTGGACAAAGAAAGATACTTTAGTGAATTAGGGAGTTAAGAAATGACAAAGGAAAAAGAGGGGAAAAAAACAGAATTCAACCATAGGTGTTTTTGACAACCGTCAAATATATATGCTTTGAAGCCAGAATTGAGAGCTTTTTCCTTTCATAGTTCAAGAAAAAGTAGTTTTTTGTTTTCTCATTTTTAAACTATTTTTATAAGTCAGTGAGTACAGACAATGTGAAAGCCACTGGTTAATATAGTAGACATGGATTTGCAAGTGTAATGGCAATAAAATAGTATTAAAAGTGATATTATCTTGATAGCTCATACAGGTTCCTACTCCCTTCAAATCTGTGTTACATAAAACATACAAGAGTTTTGGAAAGAAAGAATAGAGTGAGTTTAGCCTAGTGTTTTTGGTAACCGTACAAGGGACGTACTGACAAAACCAAAAAACAATAAAACAAAACAAAAAAGCCCCCCTCCTTAAAAACAAACAAACAAACAAAAAAACCAGCTAATTCCAAATATATTGCAATTGCTGAAATTTGCCTCTAGAATCCCAAGCTGTGAGGTTAACTTGTCTTGGGCAGATGGAGTAAGTCTGATGCTGGTTGACAGAGCAGCCTTTCTCTCCTGCCTCTGGATAAGGATTTCCATAGCTATGTCCATGAAAGAGACTTGCTTACAGGATTCAAGTGTTGTGACTTGAAGGAGTACAAAAAAAAGCCTTGGAGCAGTTGTGTGCAGAGCTGTGGTTTTCCAAGAGCTCTAGAAATGTAACAAATACAAAAATCTAAGCAGTTTCCATAGCCTGTCGTATCAAGGGTGCCTGACCAACTGCAAATCAAGAAGGGGAGAGTCTCAATGTCATCTCTTGAGCACATCCATCTGTGCATGATCATTACTAGAACTTAGAGCTACTGCATTCCTCAGCACTTCCCCAGAGCCAAACCACCCTGCAAGTCCAGCTTTTAATGCCAACCACCAACTGGCCTCAATTCTTCTGCAGGGCACAAAGGCTGCAAAACCAGCTAAGCCAGCAGCCTCTGACCTTCCTGTTCCAGCTGAGGGTGTCCGTAATATCAAGAGCATGTGGGAGAAAGGGAATGTTTTTTCATCACCTTCTGGGGGGACAGGAGCATCGAATAAGGTATGTATTTAATTTCACATGGTGATTATAAAGAATTATGGATGTTATCTTGCAGTTCACTTTCTTATGAGTAAGCCTGGCTGCTTTCCTTGACATCACTGCTGAAGAATATCACAAAGGTTCCTGAAATCCTCAGAAACCCACAAAATGGCATGGCTGCAGTACTCAGTGTAATGGAAGAATTTAGTGACACACTGTGCTAACTTATGAGACATTCCAGAGTCACATCAGATATCTTAGACAAATATATCTGGCTAATTCAAGCTGGGTACAAAGAAATTCTTTGTGTTGGGAAAGATTCTTTTTAGGGGCAGAGTGGGATTAAACAGACAAGCTACTGATCTATTATAGATCATGGATAGAAGCATTTGTAAGACGTTCATCTATTCTACATAAATTCTTAAAGCCACATTTCCTTTCTGTAAATTGATGTGATCTGAGGAGGATTTATCATAGCTGAAAAAGCAAGCCATAGATTGAAGAAGGATACTTACAGATAGGCAAGAAATTTCAATAATTTGTTCTAAGTTTTTAAAGATTTATTTTAATGATAGAAATTTTAGGCCAGCTGACTCTTCTATTATGTGTTGTTTTTTTTTTTGTTTTGTTTTGTTTTTAAAGTAGTTTAACAAAATGAAATTCTAGGCTTACTGGTACCCCTTCTTCTTTTAGGCTAAAGATTTTTTCTGCTTGGAGTTTGGGGTTATGACAGAAACACCAGGTTTGTGTCTAAGGTTTATTTGTGGGTTAGCACAAAAATTAAAATGATTCTGTCAGACCACATTTATCATTACTGAAAACTAGAGGGTAGCAGTGTAATTCATAGGGACAATATCTTCTGAGTAGACAGGATAACTCTTAGCTAGGCATAACCTCAGTGAGGACTTCTGTATTAAACTCAGATTTGGCTTTGTTTTTAAATCCAAACCATGAAAAAATATGGCAAAAGCTATTCTGAAAGTCTTCTCATCAGATTTTATTATTTTGTAGGAAACTGCTGGACTGAAAGTTGGTGTCTCCAGTCGTATCAACGAATGGTTAACCAAGACCCCAGAGAGTAACAAATCACCTGCTCCAAAACCTTCTGTAAGTAAACCTGCAACAATCTGGTTGGTTGGTGGGTTGTCTGCTGGGACAGCGGTGGGGATGGTGCTTCCTTAGCCAACTGATGGTCTTTAGAGGAACCTTACTGCCCGTCCTTTCTTGGAAGCTCTCAGAGGCCCTCTGCTAATTCTTGGGTAGGCGCAGGAACAGGTAATTGTTTTCTGGGGAAGGCTAGGGGTGAGGAACTGAGGCTGTAAGTTTCCAAACTGGAGAATGTTAAGACACCACTCATGGTGTTAATGATTCACCTTCTTTAGGATTGTATTAAAGAACTGCTTTCCTCTCATGCTTGAGTAATTTGTTTCTGCCAGTTCACTTGTCCTTTATAAAAGGTGTAGCTTAGCATACACTTTGTTAATTCATGTGCCTAGTTATCTCAAAGAGAAGCTTGAAATTTGCAATGTTGTCCCTCAAGTCAATATTTACTGGTGACTACATGGAGATTGTGTCCTCATAGAAATAAATATAAAAAGAAAACAAGTAATTGTGGTAGCTCTAGTTAATTACAAGTGCTGAAAACTAGCACAGCATCTGCCTCCAGATTTTCTATTTCTTCTAAGTTGCATCTTTTAGATAGTGTAAAACTAACCTCTTATTTTCCCCTCAGCCAACTGTTTCTATCTATGTCTTCATTTCCCTCTTTCTCAATAGATTGTTCTTTCTTCTTTCAATATTTCTCCTTGAAGGAACCTGCCCTCCTCCTATTCTTTGCGGGTCTGTTTTCTAAGTTGGTCAGGTAAACCTGTTCATAATTGACTCTGAAGAATCATATACATCTGTAATGTGTGTTTTTTTACTTTTTTTACTTTTTTTTTTTTTTTTTTAATCAGGCTAAATCAAAGGGAAAGCAAGATTTTCTTACTTACCAAATAACTCCTTATCCTCATCCTGTTCCTACATAATAAAGAATAATACATAGTTTTCCAGATCAGGCATTCAGACAGTCTACTGCAATTTTGCTATCTGCTTAACTCACTTTTTGAAGCACAGAAGAGGCTTAAAGTCTTAATGATATCTTTGGCTAATCTATTCTATAATATCACTGTTGGGTGCAAACACCTCTTGCAGAAATTAGACTTCTGTACCTCAGTGGGCATTTTTCTATCCCAAGTTATAAATTCTTGTGTGCAGAAAGCTACGTATCTATGCATGGCAAGAGCAAGATTCTGGAAACCATGCAGGACTTTCTGAAAGGGATGGTATTTATGTCCTAAATTGTTTTAAGAGTCTTTTGCTTAGCATCCACAGGGACAGATATCAATCCATCTGTCCTTAAAAAGGTGCATTACTACTAGCCTAGCATACATCTTCTGGATTTGTAGTCCTGCTTTTCCGCAAAGAGAAGTTTGAAATTTGTATATAGAGACTTTAAGCAAAATTCAATACACTCCTTTGCAGAGAATATTATTATTACTATTAATATTTTTTGACTTTACCGTACCTGGTTGTTTTTTCCCTGTCAGGTTAGTGATTGGTCCATGTTAAGGTTTTAAAAGGTACAATGGAAATTCAAATAGATATGACCGACTACAGTGTTAAATCCTGAAAACTTTATTGAAGAATGTAGAGGAGGATCTGCTGTATTAAATTCTGACACTTGTTTGTTTGTTTGTTTTTGTTGTTTTTAATTAAATATTTTGATTCTTATCTAACATACCTGAGACAAGCTACCTTTGAATTCCTCCCTAACAGAAATACTATTTCTGAATTCTCTTCTTCCTCAAAAAAAGGAACTTTTCATTGTATTATCTAAGAAGAATGTAATAAATTATAGCCAGTTTGTGTAAAACCAAATAGATGCAGCAGGACTGGATTTTGTGTTAAAGCATGTGTATGCGTGGAATGATTCTGTGATGTGTCATTCTGAATAGCTTTATAATTGATAGACAATGTAATATTTACAACTGGTAGATGCTCCTCAAATTTTCTTATGAGGAAGTCACATTCTAACTTTTCCTCCACCAAGTTAAAATCTGAACTAAAGTTGTTTTTGTTCTCTGACATTAACTTAAAAATACAGGATTTAAGACCAGGAGATGTGTCTGGCAAACGTAATCTCTGGGAGAAGCAGTCAGTTGACAAGCCAGCTGCATCTTCTTCTAAGGTAACACATCAGTGCATTCTTAAAAGATAGTATCTGTGTGAAGCTTTTTGCGGAGGGAAGGCACTGTTTGCCTTCATATGGACAGTCATTTGGAATTAGGTCTCTGCATATCTTGTGTTACTAATATGCCTTTTCATCTGTAAAAGAAAGTGCAACGAGGCACCAAACACCATGGATAGCATCTAACTTTTATTATTCCTATTTGGAAGAAGTTGTGTGTGGAATGCTGTCCTTTGCATGAAGATGACTTTTTTTTTTTCCCCATATTCAACTTTAATAATGGATTTTTACTTTTTCAAACAGGTAACAGCAGCGGGGAAAAAATCAGAGACTAATGGTAAGTAATTCTAATAATTCACCTGCATATTAAAAAGAAACTTTGGCACATTTTTGTACACACATCACAATTCTCAGTTTTTAAAACTCTACAGCTGTTAATGTTGATGCACAAAACCTTCTCTCTTTTGCCTTTCACTTTTCCCAAGCTCCCTTGCAATATCGCCAAAACATGGCTGCTATTTTGAGAAATAAGCCTGAATCATCTGGCTAGGAGAACTGAGGATGCGCTTTCCAGAAATGTTTGCAAATCATGGTTAGAATGACATTTGTAGCGCTTGCTATAGTTGGAGAGCATGATTAAATTGTGTCAGGTCTGAGGGATGGGTTGGTCATTTAACTAATTACAGCACAAACCAGGCATCTGGGAAAGGCTTTTTTAAAGGCTGCAGAGCAAATGGATATGCTTTTCATGAGTGGAGAGGGGAAAACCAAAAAGCCAAAGCTACTGGGGTAGCATTATTTGAGCAGAAATGAAAGACTTCAGTACTGCTGAGAACAAGCATCTCATTTTAAATACGGCCACTGGGTAATGGTGAAGCCTTGTGAAAATTCAGCAGCATTGGTTTTGGAAAATTCACCTGGCTGTTTGTGAGTCCCCTGTGCTCTTGATTACCCAGAGTGGACTGGAGTTCAAAAGCTCTCAGCATCATCATTGCTTTTGCTGAAGCTATGCATTGTTCTTCTCAAGGCAAAGAGTCTTACTACTGTTGTTTTGAAATCACTAGTTTGGGAAACACAACTTAGTTATAAGTCAAGAAGTCAGCAAATTCGCTCCCAGCTTGCGTGTGCTTCTTTAATTTTTGTTTTAATCTAAAACTTACCAAATAAAACCAATTAGAGGAAATACGTGCCTAAGGACCAGTGGGGAAAAATGGAAATTTACTGATCAATTTAATAGCTTTAAGATGTCCTGCAACATCCATTGATTTTTTTTTTTTTTTTTTTCCCACTAGGAATGACAGGTTCAAATGTAGAAAACCTGTTTTTTTACAGATTAATATTTGTACACATTTTTTTTTTATGCAAATCGAGTGCTGTGGTATGCTTGTGGACTTTTTAGGGGAACAGTTTAGAGTCACACAAGATGGAATTGACTTCCTCCTCCTCCTTCTTTCCTTTTTCAAACTGAAGTGTTGGGAGAGGGGTGTTCAGGCTTGCTCAGTGTTAGCACAGCTCCGCTCCCATGGCAGGCGTTAGCAGCTCTGCCATCATCACCCGCAGGAGCAGCCCCTGCTGAGTGGTTGAGACACTGCCAAGCCTCTTCTCTGAGGCTGAGTGAGATGAGGGCTTCAGCAGTGGGCTTGCAGGAGAAGGCAGATGGATTTCAGTCTTACTGTGGACGTGGAGTGCGTGTGCCCTGCCCTGTAGCATTTTGCATGGTAGCCACCCACCCATGGCTTCGGAGAAGGGAGGCAGGGAGAGTGCTGCGTGCAGCATCCACTGCCTTTAACGCGGTAAGCTCCTGAGTTGCTTCTCAGGGCTGCTGGAGGTGAGGAAGGTTTCATAGTGAAATCTGGAGGCCACCTCTGATCGAGCCCAATTCTCAAGTGCAGCAACATCCAGCTTGTGCCCTACCTTCTTACATGCTGCCTGCTAACCTAGAGTCATGCCTTCTCTATTTTAGAGGTATTTTTAGGTTATTTTAAGCCATCTTTAATCTTTCTTTCTCTCAGCAGGTTTGAGACAACTTGAGAAAGAACCGTAGAAGGCTACTAAAGACGCTGGACCAATCAGTTGGGGAAAAAAAAAGAAAAGAAAAGAAAAGAAAAGAAAAAGTGCTAAATTGTTCTTTTTATATTTATGTTTATTTACCAAAATGTCTTTTTGCATTATCCCAGTTAAAACCATGTATATTAGCACTGTATTTAATAATCAGTCTAGACATTCATCATAATAGTACTGCCTTTGCACAAGAGCCTTTATTCCTAAAGAAACCCATGCTGTGAAATATATAGACTCCTACTGATAGTCATAACTAACTATATATCTGAACAGTGATTTCAACTGGCATAAGAGGTCAACCCAAAATGCATTTAAAATGGAGTTGCTTAAGAAAGGTGTGCAGTAAACCTATAAAAACAATAGTTACTTTTGGAATACAGAAGTCTTTCTTTCTGCACTTTAGACTAAGGCATGGAAGAAATATCTTTAGTTGACAATGTAATATTTTCTGTAAGTTGCCCATGTCATGAGAAATACTGCATCAATAACTTGTTTTAATTTTTTTTTTTTGTTTTATACTTTTTTTTTTAAGTTTCAATTTTTCCATTCTAGTTTAAGTTAATACCTAAATTTGGATGATTATGTTAGCTGACAGCGGTACTGATATTTCTTTTTGTTGTTAGTGACTAGTAATTGATTGCAATTTAGAATATATACACACATAGCTTTACAAAGTTTAGCCTAAAGGCACTACTAACGGTAGAATGCTTTAATACGTGCTAGAGTATTATATTTAGTAATAAACATACATAATTAACCAATATCACAGCTTAAAAAAGATAAAGACAAAATCACACACTTTTCTATAGTAAGATTTCTTAATTGCCATTAGAGGTATGGCGAGATAAGTATTAAAAAATTTAAATGTCAATTGCCCAGTAATGGGTAATTAAAAAGAAAGTTATAGTTTTTAAAAGAGGAAAAGGTAATGGTATAGAGGGTCAAAAATAGGTCACTTGTATAAAACGTTGTAGTTTAATTTATATAAAACTACCATAATTAAAAAATAAAATAAAACTAAACACAGTTGGAGCTTGTTTCAAATGACTGTACACTAAATCTTGCCATTCATCAGTGCTGTACACTAGGTCCACCCAAAATGAAGTAAACCTCTATCTTTGTACTGCTTCTTCTTAACTCTCTCTCCCGAATATCTTATTTACAGATGTTTTGATTTGTATATAGTAAACACATGGCTATAAGACATCAGCTTGATTTGAATTTACATGCCATAGAGTTTAGCATTTACATCCTACAGTGTATGGGTGGCATAAACTGAGCAACTGAAGTAGCCCCCAAGCGCGTTGTTAACAGCTTCGTCGTGCATCAAAACTACCAGGCTCTCCCTTTCCACCGCTTCCATCTCTTACAGCATCTGACTTCTTCCTAGAGAGAAGAAAGTTATATTTTAACCCAAAGATGAGCTCCCCTGCTTGGCCAAAACATCTTGTTTACATATAGAGATGCACATAGTTGTCTGTAAGGGGTGAAACTGTGCCTGATATTGTCTATGCATTGTCATGTTTTTTGTTTGGGGTTTTGTAAACACTCTTCTGAGTCTTTCAAATACATTTGATAGCTGCAATAAAAATGATTCATTCAAACAATGTATTCTGAAACTGCATCCACAATAAATGGAATATTTCCATCAGCAGCCCCCTGTTTGTTAATGACTAGGAATGAACAAGTTGTTGTGACTAGGATAGGAATCACGCTAAGGCTGTGTGAAATAAGGAGTTACTGCCACGAAGCTTGAAGGCTGTCTTTCTTGATGCACTATCCTACACCAGATAGCTAAACCCTAAAATCAGCAGCTTTAACCTATGGATTCTCAAGAAAAAAAATATATATATATATAAAAATCTTAATTGTCATGCTTGTCAGTACAGGACAGGAGCTGGGCATCATCTGGATGTCAGCACGCCCAACAAAGTTGGTTCTAACCTAGTGTCATGATTGTCTGCTCTCCTGCTTTGCAAAACTTTTTTGGTAAGAGCCATTAATGTTGTTTCTTCTGCTTACCTTGGTGAGAGGCAGCTCAGTGGGGAAGTGCTTCCAAGCTTGGGTGGTCACAAGGACCAAGCCTGGGGAGCTGCTGGCATCCCATTGTCCTCCTACCCCCTTCTTTTCTGCTGTAAGGCAGCACAGCCCATACTGCCCTGCTCTACTCAGGTCACCGTCCTTTGAAAGAGGCCTCCCAGGCTGCTGCCAGCTCTGCAGGGGGCAACGGGAAGGCTGCAGCAAGCAGCTTTCTCAGCTGTTGGGGAAGAAACAGTTGGATGCTTTCTAACTTAATCTGGAAAGAGCTTGTATGCTTAAAAGTGTACTTGTTCTCCTTCCTCATACTGACCATATTGATTTGTTTCTCTCCAAGTTTTAGTGAGTGAGGTGTTTTTCTTGTTGCTGTGAATGTTTCTTCTGCTCCTGGTTATTATCGTTTTATAAGACCATGAAAGTGTGCTGGGTACAATTGGTTTTACTTTTAGGCAATACTGACGTGGGTCATTGCAGGATTGTCCCCCTGTACTGGTGGCTCCTCCTGGTGGCATTTGCTACAGACTCTGACCCAGCAGCACCAGGCATTTTTATGCCACTAAAGAGGTGACAAATTGTCAGACAATATGAGGTTGGTGCTTAAGTTTCTGATCATGATTAAGCCAAATCTTGTCTGGATATGTTATTTCCTGAATGCTGCCAGCAGAGTTGCAAAAAAAAAAAACAAATTTTTTGTTTGAGATTTCCAGAACAACTTGTCCTGCTTTTCTAGATAGCCCCTATGTTCAGCTGGATGCATTTTCTTTTAGGTTATCACTGCATATGTTGCTGTCTTCACTTTTTCACTTCTCATTGTACAAGAAATCACTTTCTAGTTGTTCAGAGGGAGGGCAGTTTTACTCTTTAGCTTCTAGGTGGGCTTTATGCATGTTTGATGCATAAGCCCCAAATTAGTTTCTTTCCCAGTGTTGTCCTTGTACAGAAAGCATAGGAGCCCATTCCTACCTGTATGAAAATTCAAAAACCAAACTTCAGGCATGTTTTTAAATAATTAGTCACATCAAACAATGTAAGCATTACAGTGACAAAGTTTTGTTGTTATTCAAACTTTATTTTTTGTTTTCTTGCTATTCATATAAAATTTTAAAGCATTAATGATTCACACCATAAAAATCACAACTATGCAAAAAGCAAAGTAATTAAAGACAGTGTTCTCCAACAGCCACTCATAAGCCAGTAAGACTTACTGCACTGAAAACAACATTAAAAAAATCTAGTTACTTACAAGATTTTTTTTTTATTATTTGTTAAACATGTCTTTAATTAAGGAAGACAAGGAAAAACAGAAATGAGACATTGTCTTTTTTTTTTAAACTATTAATCAAGAACAGATTTCTGCTAACCCTCTCAACAAAAGACCCATCCCCATTGATGCATTCTTTCACCAGCTAGTGGTCTCCTCCTAAAAAAGGAGGACAAGTAACCACTTTTAATGATCGTCAAGTACAAAAGAAGAAATCAGGACTCAGATACAGAGGACATCTTCTAATCTGGAAGGAGATACACAGAGGTCTCGCAGAAACCACTGGTGTTAATATTCTGCTTTGAATGGGTAGTCCTTATGATTGACAGCCCTGCAAAGAGAAATAACTTGTTTTTATAGGTGTCGTAGCAAGCATCTCCAGCAGCATTTCCCTAGTGCAGTGGCCCTCCCATCATGCCAACATACTCAAGTTTTGCAGCTGACAGCTGTCATTAATTTGAACAAATGCTTGTGAACAAGCACATGCAACACCAAGATGCTGAAGGGAAGGCCCTGAATGACTGCCTCCTGATGTCAGTTCCAGGACATGTCTCATTACCCAGGGTCCAAGGTTTAAGATGATAGCTCTCTCTAGTTTTGGTCAGGTATGCTTTCAAGATACAGGGGGTGAAAATACAGACATAGATAGGCCTAGTGGATAATAAGGATAATGAGGAACATACTGGGCTACTGGAACTGCCCTCCAGTTCCTGTTAAAGCTGAGGATGACATCCATCTCTTTCTTAGACAGCTCAAAGTCAAACACCTAGCAGAAGAGGAAAAAAAAAAAGGAAAAAAAATGCTCTTTTTAGTTAGGTTCATAAGTAGTGAGACACTAAGTGTGCTTCCAGCATGTATTATGACTCAAGGTAAGAACACACTGCATCCACACTAGTGGTAGTTAAGAAATCCTCTTATTTCTCAGCCAGATGTCAATTTACCAATTAGTCCTTTTCTCTCTGAGGTGCTGTTCATAGCAGTGTCTCAGTTGCAGGTACCTGAATGCAAACACCACTTCTGTTTGTGTTGTAATGCACCGACAGAGAACATAGGTGCTAAGGGCTGATTACTCAATGTGTAAGGACTTCCTGGATACCAACTGCAAATTATTGTCTCGCAGCTGATGTCATCTAAGAATTGTTGCTAGTGATTAAGAGAAATGACTCCAAATTATAGTGGCATGAACTGAAAGTAACAGAACAACATCTAAGATGCCACGTCTTCAAAGCAAGCATCCAGTTGACTCTCCCTGCCAAGGGAAACCACAGCCTCGAAATGAGACAAACTGCTAATGAGTCTGGTGTTTGCAGTTTGTTCCTTTATGCCCCAAAGCAGGGTTCACTAAGCATCTCCCAGAGGGGAAACCCCAAACTGGGATTCCACTTCCAGCGTTGTAGATCTTCAACCACCCTGGTGTAAAACATTTCTCTATCGGCAATAACAAGATGCTTTTCCCCACAGAAAAAGTTGTGGCGGGTAGTACTGAGCCCTGATCTGTGCATCTCTGTGCTCCCCTTCCAATGACTCTTGGGTGCTGCCTGGAAACATAGAGGGGATAAGGGTGTGGATGCCTATGTCATGTAAATAGGCGGCAGCAGTCCCAGTGGAAACTTCACCTTTATGTTTTCCTTAATGCGCTGCACTTTGTCAGACTTGGGAATGACAGCCACGTTCCTTTGGACGTTAAACCGGATCAGGACCTAAATAAGGACAAGGAGGATTATGAACATAGGGGTGCGAAAAAAATCTTCAAATGCATTTTGTACATTTTCTCTCTCTTTTTTTTTTTTTTTTCCATTCACAAGCCCATTCCTCTTTCTACAACCACATTCACTCTTTGGAAAACTACAAGACTGCACAGAGGAGTTTTGATGTTCCAGCATTTGCTGGCAGTCTACTGAAAAACTATCAGTTGTTTCTACATATTGGCTTCTCAATGATTTTTTTTATTTTGTTTTCATTTGGGGGGGGGGGGGGCAGGGGGAGGAACGATGATGCTTCTGGCTTGTATTACATGGGTGCTCAGACCAAATGAGCACAATTGTTTGGGGCTCATAGGTAAGTACCTCACCTGAGTTAAGCTTTCTGAAGTCTTTAAATGGAAAAAACAAAAAAGGAGATTTCTGAAGTTTTTCCCCTCAACAGAGGACTGTTGAGTACATTGTTTGCCTGCTCTGCTCATCTTAAAATATGGCTATGGTTTACTGCCTGTGAACATGTGGATTTGTTTGAAATGCAATTCCTGTCCACTATGGGCAAGATCTCTTTCGTGGGTCTAGCAAACCATAGAGAAAAACATTTCATCTTGACAATCGAGCAGCTTTCAAAGACTCTGTGAAGATGAGCAAACAGCAAGCAATCAAATAGCTCTGCAATCAAATAGCTCTGCAAATTACTTCTGCTTCTCTGAAGAGTAACTTAGCTGGAGAAAGGAATAATGTATTGGTTTGATGATTTGTAAGTAAATCTCAGAGGAAAGGGATTCTCAGAGAGTGAGCACTTCTTCCTGGGAGCAGAAGAAATCTCCCTAGGAAGGGGGACACTTGAGGTAAGCTCATACCCATACCGATCAGCTCCTTCAAGCTCAATACTCAAGATGAATTACCCGGTGTTTTCTAAGAGACATGAATGCTGTTAAGAACAGGGGCAGTATGAAGAGTCAAGTGCAGTTCAACCCCATTGCACTGTATCCTTAGAGAAGGCAGCATCCGCAAAGACTGGTCATCAACTCCTAAAAATGTCTGAGGAGGAGAAAGAGTTTGCTCTGACATCCCCACTTACCTGGGCAGGGGTTTTATTATATCTAGCTGCAATCTCTTTAATCTTAGGATCCTCCAGCAGCAGGGGTTCCCCTGGCTTGGCCCTAATGAAAGCAAAAGCCAGGTATTAGCTACCATATTGATGGTAGAAAGATATTAGCTTTCCTGCAGGAAGAAAGAAAGTCTGCAACAAAGCAAAAGCATTTCTCTCATTGTAGCTGCATTATTTACATACTCTGCCACAAAGATTCAAGTTGCAAATTCAGTCATCTTTGTAGAGAAAGGCTGCTGTGCTTTCTTACCATGGCCGGTTTGGAGAACCCAGGGGACTGTATGCTGTCACAGCGATCCCTTTGGATTGGCAGTACTTGATCAGCTTCTCCTGGGTCAGGTACGGATGGCATTCAATCTGCAAACACAGAAACCTGGTGGTTGGCATGGAGGCAGACTGCATTGGGCTCCAGAGTACAAGATTTGAATTCCTCTTGGGTCACAGACAATGTGAAGAAAAGGTTCCCAGGATCATGATTAAAATCTATCTTTTAAAAATGTTATTAACATTATTAATGTCACAGCAATATCTAGAAGCTTAACACTGATAAGTCTCCCTCATGCCACAAACTACACAAACATGGTGAGCAATAGATAGGAAGACTGAAAGTGCAGGATCTGTGGCAACAACTGGGGAAATCAGTCTTCCTGGACTAGTCAAGAGAGCATGACTGCATCCTTCAGAGGGGCTGCTCAGAATACCCAGAGTCTGGTTTCTTCTCCAAGGCACCCAACCTCAGGGAATCTCCCTGATTCCCAGAGAAGGTGAGGGAGATGAGCTTCCCCATCTTAGCTCTTCTGGACATCCTCCCCATCCCTCCCCTGAGGAGATGATATGTGAATAGACAAAGAAGCCTGGGTCCTGGTTGCTGCTTTGCTGCAGGCTCCCTGACCTTCAGAAAAAGTTGCTTCAATCTGTCCTTTGGCTGCTGAAATCCCTACTCAAATACACAGTCAGGATCTTGCTTCTTCTTCCTTACAGAAGAGGCATGATATAAAGTTTAATAATATTTTACATGTGTATAAATTTTCCCATTTTCCTCAGTGTGAAGCCAGTGCTTTAAACATAATGCATTTGTGAAGTGCTGCTATTTTTTTTTTCCAGGGAAAAGACTTTTGAATTTCATGTTAAGTTACTTCATTTAAGTTATTTAAATACAGCAAGATGACATAAAAATGAATGCAGTGTGCAAAGTAGCATGCCCTTCTTTCAAAAGCACCACGTGTTATTATAGCTGGGAAACACCGCTGAGGGTTTAGTCACCCTGGGTATTGGACTGTAACAGCAGCATGACAATGACCTAGTTTAAGGTCTCTATCAGATCAGGGCTATAGTAAATCCCTAACCTTGACTGCGTGCTACAGCTATATAATCGCTGTTTCTAGTTTAGAACTGTTTCAGGCAGAAGGGCTGTGCAAAATGAGAAGAGTTACAGTTGCAGGTGAAGAATCAAAAGGAAAGAATCAGAGTCTGTTTTCCCAAAAATGACCTGAGCCAGGCTGAACAAGTCTTTTACATACAACCAAACACATGCACACAAATAGAAGATGCTGATAATTACACCGCTGCCTCAATTATAACAGTTACAAAACTGCCCCAAGACATTATAAAGCTACCAAGTTTCAAGCCACAGCACTCAGAATGTCTTGCAAGCAGATCTTTGGACAAGATTTCCTTAACTGGATGGCAATGGGAACCTGCATGGGGATGCTGCTCAATTTACCCTAAGTACAGCCACACGTCTGTGTCTGTCTACGCTGCGTAATATGGCTCCATGCACATATCCAGCTATTTCAAAGTGCTATAGCTTTGTTACCAGGCACAGCGACATTAAGTCCATGTACAGAAGTTTATTCAGACCTGAGCTAGGTTAGGCAACTACTGCCATGACAGCGCGTGGCATAGGCATATCCATGGAGAAGCAAACTGGAGTCACAGCCTGAAGCTCTTTAAAGTGTTGAAGTTGGTGCAGCATTTAATGTGGGGGTACTTGGGTCTGTCCCCACCAGAACACCCTAGCCCTAAATAAAATCCTCCCAAGTCCTACTTCACCCTTCTGCCAAGTGTGGCCTCTGCACATGCCAGCAGCCCCAAAGCCCAGCAGTGCAGCAGCACAGGCAGCATAGTGCCTCTGTTGGACCCAGTATGGGGATTTCCCTGGATGTTCCCAAGGTGGCAGAGATAAGCATTCAACACCCCCAGCCAAGTGCAAAGAAGATGCCTATAAAAGAAAGTCTGAAGGTCCTGGTGCCCCTGCTGTCCTGTGTTCAATTCATTAATGAGCAGTGAGAACTTTTTTTTTTTTTAAATGTTTGCTTCAATCCTCCTTGTTCTACTGAAGTTTGGTAAAGTGGTTTCTTTTGTGTTGAAAATTAAATAAATCCAGTGAATGTGTTAGAGCATTTCTGTACATCCCCAGGCCTGTGCAGTAGCTTTCAGTGGGGATTTTTCTGGTTATCCCAGAGCTGGAAGAAGTGGGCATGAGGCAGCTTGGGCTGTGACATCCAGGTCCAAGTGGTACTTGGGAGCGTGTAAGGGGAAGTGTAGCAGAGGTCCTATATAAGATATATCACTGTTTTCTGATGTCTAAGAATCTTCCATTCTCATCTGTTTCATATTACTGTGATATGAATAAGCCAAACTGTTATTTTTTTTGTATGGTATTATTCTCAAATCTCCACAGCATTATACACACACAAGTCTACAAAAAAAAAAAAAAAAAGCTTTCTGTTAAGATCCTTTTCAGCTATAAACTATTAGCTCTGATACAGTAGCAAAGCCCTGCATATTGCCGCCCACACTGACTTGGACGAGCCTTCAGAGAGACCTAGTGTTTTGTGAGATCTTTCCATGGCACTAAAACTATTTAAAAGGTCATGGCAAAAGTCAGCTTTAACAGCTGAAGTGTAGCTCAAATATGTTTAGGAATATTCCACGATTAGCTGACATCAGTGGAAATAAAAGTCTTACCTGGTTATTTACAGGCTTGTACTTTAGTCCTGGCTTGTTCAAGATTCTTTCAATCTGCTCATGGTTAAAGTTGGAAACTCCAATGGATTTTACCATGCCACAGTCCACCAGCTCTTCCATGGCCTAATGAATGAGGACAACAAATGCATATTTATGAGGTGGTATTAACTGTCATGAACAGTATTTTATTTCATTAAAGCTAGTGACAAACCAATAAACATCCCACAGTAGATTAAATGACAGTATGTTTGATTTTAAAAGTATATATCTTTGCACCTTGTATTATCTGTGTACTTTATGTCCCATTGCAGATGGGAAAGTAGCATAAAAAGGGTAGGCCAACCCTTTTGTAACAGGATGCAAATCTTTTGCTTAGGCTTTTCTGGGAATCATTTTACTAGAGCTGAAAAAGCAAGGGAGATCCTTGTCCTAAGCAAGCACACTACCTGAGTTGGCAGAATGCAGTAGGGAAAGATGTTAGCCTAAACCCAGTTATCTCAGCATACTTTCTTGTGACTGTAATTGCTACTGTAGAGAAAACTATGCATTCGCAGAGCTGCAGCATCACAGTGGTGCAGGTAGCAGGAGCAGACCCTGAGTCCCCTCAGTCCACAAGGAAAGGAGGATTGAAGGATGGCCGGAGATGCTGATGCCCAGTGCTGAAAAGTGTGAGAATTCCTTATCTGTATGAAACTCCCAGTAAATTAACAGTCACGCCTGCATTAATCCATGCTTCAGTTCTATCATTGTGCATATTCAAGTATTGTTTTAGGCACAGCACCCACAACGCTCATGGGTTTGTCCTCTTTATTCATAGAGCAGACATACCCCTTTTGCTCCTGAAAACAAGAGGAAGCAGCAGCTCTTTCTGGTCATGAAATGTAATTTTGTGCAACTACTCTCTGAACCCAAACCCATCCCTTAATTTCATTGTGCATCCACATTTCTAGTGCTGACACATGCACAAAAGACCAAACATTAACATACCTCCCATGTGTCCAGAAAATCTGTATCACTGGGGATTGCCATACCCTTGTCATCTGTAGGCATCAGATCTTCACCAGCCTGTTATTTCAAGGCAGAAATCACAGGGACGTAAAAGTTGCATTTCCTACTGTATACTAGGATTTCTGACTGGGAATTACAGATAGTAAGTTAGTACTTTGTTTAAACACATCACATAACTAAAAATTATTCATGTTCCTCAGTACTCTCTTGGACAAGGGCCATACTTCTACAAATCAATCATTGCATACAAAGAGATGGGGATTGGTAGTAAATATTTGAGTAATTTAGGCAGGTCTGGAGAGAAGGGAACAGCCACTCCCATACTTTTATTCTAGAGTTTTTGTTTATTTTACACTGGTGCAGGCTGGTGGGGGGGGAGGGTGGGGAAGAAGCAAGTTCCTTCTGTGCTGTGTTTCATTTCTCACAGTTGGTTACTCCAGACCAAGCCCACATCTCCAAAAGATGATATGATCACACCAGTCTGGCCCAGCACAAGGCCATGATCCCAAACTCCATCATCCATTGGTTACACTTTCCCTGAAGACCCAGGGGGTTCATTAGCAATGCTCATAACCACAGCTACCTCAATCTAACATGCATGGAAAGCCAGACACACACCCTAAAACATACTACTGCTTAGTTACTGACCAAATGCTGGCTTCTGCCAGGTTCAGGGAGGAGCCAAAGCAATCACAGCATATCCTAGATGTGTAATGAAGATGGGCGCAGCATAGATGAGAGAACATATCATGTTTCTACCCAGGTAAGGAGTAAAGGGGAATGTAAAGAAGAAGTACCTTAAATCCCATAGGGAAATGTATCAGGTAGAGGTCGAGGTAGTCCAGTTGCAGTGCAGCAAGGCTCCGTTTGCACCCTTCCTTTACCATGGACTTCTCATGAAATGTGTTCCACAACTGTGGGAAGAAACCAAGCTCAGCTGTGACTCTGCAGCTCCCATTGTCCAGACCAGAGACAAGGATGCTAATATTTCAATGGTTAATGTAGGACAAATATACCACAGATAAAGGAATTAGTAGTGAAGGTGGAAAAGCAGTATTCTTATTCATGAAAAGAGATTCTCTGAACCAAATGTAAATCTCTGCCAGGTGTACAGCAATATTTTTACTGTTACAGATTATTTAAGTATATATTTTCTTTTTTTAAAAAAAAGACTAAATTTCAAGTCTTGAGCACCCCATAACTACCCTCTTTCTGTCCTTTTTATCTGACTACTTGGCCACTGTGAGGACCATTCTGAATTTTACTTCATTATTTTTGAAATGAAAATTCAAATGCTTACGTAGAGGAACTCGCAAGTATTATTCAAATTAAAAACTATTCTTTAAGTAAAAATAAGAGTATGTGAAAGAGCTTTGTTCTGCTCAATATTTTCTGTAAAACCACAAGTTATAAGTTTTTTAGTTGACATGTTCTCACTTTTTGGTAACGAGCACTGCTGAGACAAGTGGATAAGATGAGGGAATGGAGTACATACACAGAAAATACTTGAGACTTAATTCCCATAGTTTAATTTCTATTCTCTTTTAGGATTACTTTTTTCTACATGACACCATTTTCAATGTCTTGCACATCAGTAAGTAGCACAGCATCTTTGAATTCAGACATCTGATTTGTCTGTTCTTCCTGATCCTTCTAGGGTGCACACATATGAACCTTCAGTAAATGCAATGAAATTATTAGTTTAGCAATAACCATACTATATTTTCAAAGTTTTCAACAGTTCCTAGTAAGGTTCAGTCCAAACTGCAAACAAAGAATCGAATTTATAGTCTGCAACAAGGTAATCATGAAAGGAGTATCAGAGAAGGGAATAGGTCCTTACGGTACTTTAGGGATGAAACAAGAGTTTCTCTGCAAGAAAAGCCAAATGCACCAACATTCCTGCATCCTCATACCTTAGTGACAATGAAGAGATCTTCCCGCTTCACAGCTCCCTCCTTGATCTTCTGCTGGACTGCATTCCCTATTTCATGTTCATTCTGGTAGAAATAGGCACAGTCGAGGTGCCGGTAGCCTGCATCAATAGCATGCTTCACCACCTCTTCTACCTTTCCTGGAGAAGCCTGAAAGCAGACAACCAAACTATGAACTCTTCCACAGCCTTCTGCCAGTACTCACTGCTGTGACAGCTCCACCAAGTCTCCCCTTCCAGCAGCTGCTGGAGTCTCCTTGTCACCTGTATTTAAATCAAAATTTAACTTATCATTTTTGTAGGGAAAGGACTGCAGTCCTCGGACTGGAGCAGAAAGTAGTTAGTTTCTGCAGGACGTTTTGACACTATCCTTTCTAGCAGAGTAACACGCAGTATCACTTCCCACTTGCATTACCCAAGCAGTTTTGCCACTTTACCTTCCCTGAACCCTTCCCAAGGAAGCAGGTTGGTGGCACAGGGCTCCCATCAAGTGACCCCCATCTCACGGGGGTGAGCTGCAAGTGCCAGGGGGCGAGGAAGCCTTTTGCAATCTACTTTATTCTTTTGCTCCCCCTTTTATTTTCCCCTCTTCCTCCTGTTATACTTGTTGCCTTCTTCCTTTGCTCCCTCCCTTCCAGCTGCCTGGTTATACAAGCGCTGCAAGCAGACACCGAGACCAACCCACGGACACTTTCCACAGCAGCCCCCCGCATCCTGATTTTTTTCCCACAGGAACCATGGCCCCCGCCCCGGTACCTGCCAGGTGCCCAGCCCCAGGATGGGCATCTTCATCTTGTTGCTCAGCTCCACGCAGGGGCTTGCCATAGTGTCGGTGGCAGACTCCTCAGGCTGCCCGCAGGCATTTTAACGCTGCCCTGGCCCGGCCTCTGCCTCTGCCTCCCTCCCCGCCTCCCCGGGCTCTCGCAGGGCGCTGTCAAGGCTTTGGTTGGCTGCTGAGGATCTTTTAATTTACTTGTTCAGTTTACATTGAGCAAGCCAGACGAAAAAAGGCTGATTTAACAATGAACTCAGCACTTAGCATGGTGTCTCCGGAAGGCCTTCGTGTAGGGATGAAATGTTTTCAGAGCGCTGACAACTGAAGGCTGTGGGAAGCTCTGTGCCACCAGTGTGCATCACAAATCAAGGGGCAGGGGGCTGGGAGGGCTGGGCTGTGCAGCTGGCAGCCAGATCCAGGCAGGATTTACTTCACGCGAGGAAGCTGAGGGGCTTCAGATTGGGAAGCTGAGGTGAAATCCAGGCCACCAAACATGCGGGAGGGTTGCCCAGGGGCAAGAAGAGTGGTTCAGGTTGGGCCTCACTTGTATGGTGCCAGCTTTATGTTTCCTGTGCTGTGTTTGTCACAGCGGTACCTGACTGCCTTTCAACAGGTGCCACCAGTGCTGACCGCTTCCAAGAATAATACAGTTTATTTATGTACAATAATACGGGTTCGGAGACTTGATGTTAAGCACCAAAGCATTGGTCCAAATTTGCAGTGGGTTTTATCTCCCTAGGTCTACAGGAGGCCCCTGCCTCTTGTACTGTAAGGGCTTTCAGCACCTAATTTAACCATAATGTTATCTCATTTCTCAAAACAGACTTTCTGATCACCTTTGAAACTGCATGCATTTTTTCTGTGTCTTCTAAACACTCCCAGCCACAATTCTACACTATGGATTGAATTTCTCCCACTTTCCCATGTGTTTCTACTCAGAGCATATTAACACTGTTGGAGTACTGTGTCCAGTTCTGGGCTCCCCAGTACAAAAAAGACAGGGATCTCCTGGAAAGAGTCCAGCGGAGGGCCATAAAGATGATACGGGGCCTGAAGCATCTTCCCTATGAAGAAAGGCTGAGAGACCTGGGTCTGTTCAGCCTGGAGAAAAGAAGACTGAGAGGGGGTCTTATCAATGTTTATAAATACCTGAAGTGTGGGAGACAGAGGGCTTTGGCCAACCTCTTTTCAGTGGTTTGTGGGGACAGGACAAGGGGTAATGGCCACAAAATGGAGCACAGGAAGTTCTGCACCAACATGCGAAAGAACTTCATGGTGAGGGTGATGGAGCACTGGAACAGGCTGCCCAGGGAGGCTGTGGAGTCTCCTTCTCTGGAGATATTCAAGGCCCATCTGGACAGCCTGCTCTAAGGAACCTGCTTTGGCAGGGGGGTTGGACCCAATGATCTTTCGAGGTCCCTTCCAACCCCTACAATTCTATGATTCTATGATTCTATGACACTATTACAGAGACCAATGTCTCTTTGGTGTATGTTCTTTTAAGTTTTTATTTTTTGTATTTTAATACTCCCAGTTCAAGCAATGACAAAACTGGATGTGGATGCAGACACCAGACACATATTTTAATCAGAAAAGATCATCTCCTGGGGTGATTAAAAAGGCAACACGTCTCAGACATGGAGCATGAGATGTGCACAGGCAATGCTGATGTGCACAGGCACTGCCACTTGCCTGGCACCCTCCTTGCTCCATGTCCATGTGGGTGTCAGTGGTGCTCTGCATCCATTCCTGGCCAGTGGCACACGTTGCAGCAGGAGAGGGCTGGCTAATTGTGATGGTGGGGTCCCTTCCCCTTTAATGATCTATTAAGATGTTGTACCCTTGTGGGGGGGAGGATGCAAGGGGGTGAGGAATGTGACAGAAAAGAGAGAGCAAGACTTACACAAAGACAAACAAATCTGCAGAGATTTTATAAATTCAATAATGTTACATCTATTTTAAGGACAGCAAGAGCCACACTACTCTTCTGCACTGACCTCTGATGACAATGACAAACTTTTACACCCAGTCTATGATATATACCTATTGCTTAAATTGTTATTAAAGACTCTTGGGTGCTACAGCACTAAAATTGTGTAAAGAATAGATTGGAAAGTGTTGAGATTGAGCTACAGCTTATCTTTAACTACATCAACTCTTGTTCTGAAAGGCATAAATGGCCCTTTCTTTCTTTCTTTCTTTCTTTCTTTCTTTCTTTCTTTCTTTCTTTCTTTCTTTCTTTCTTTCTTTCTTTCTTTCTTTTTCCTTTCTTTTTCTTTCTTTCTTCCTTTTTTTTAAACAAGGTGTCTAGCCACAGTCTTTAACACTTTTTCTCTCCCTAAACCTATCTTCTATGACCTGAGGTTTCCAGATTGACAATTTTAAAATAATGTTCTTCTGCAAAACTAAGTGGTGGCTGGTTTTGATCAATTCAAAATTATTTGCAATTTGGATGTTTCACTTCAGGTTCAAGCCAGCCCTCTCTGTGAAATGATGTCCTAAGCTTTTATGCACTTAGCCAGTCTGACATAAGTGCATAAAGATCAGCTGAAACAGATGATGTCCAGATTTTCCTCAAGTATTATCTGTCAGACTAAACTCTGCTTTCTCTTTGATCAAATTTTTAGCTACATGATATATGTGTATGTATTTTGCTCTGAAACGGTGACTGATTGGAATTATACTGTAGCAAATCACAAACCTTCAATTTGTGTGGCTCTCATCGCTTCTCAAGGAGACCTTTTTGCATTTTAATCCACTTTAGAGGTTGACCTCCGTGTTACAAACCCACCTCAGCACAGTGGAGCGTGGGGTCCCTGTTTTGATGAGGGCTTGCTGACTCACTGCATATTCTTATGTCAGGCTGGCCATTTCCTAAGCACCCTGCCCATCAGTTCTTAGTCACAAGCCCAACCACACCAACAGCCAGATCTTCCTCAGAGAGCTCGAATGGAGAGGGAAGCCATGGAAATCCCCACTTTTTAATAAAGAATCACATTCCCAAAAGCATCAGAAACAGTTTGTACAGAAAGAAGTGAATTAAATTTTCTGTGTAATGTGACTACTGAGGAAAGGAGGAGAAACAAGGAATTAAGAGCTGCTGGCATTGCAGGCACTCAAAACAGAAGGGATCCAGCATGTGGACCTGCTTGAAATAAACCTGTGTGCATTGAGAGGGGCTGAATGGGTGAGCTTTTCGTGGATGTCTCATGGCCGTAAGCCCCATTTCACCCCATGGGACACCCACAGACTGTGGGACAAAGTTCAGTTTCCTGCTCTCCTTAGCTAATGCATAAGTGTTTGTGCCCTTTTTTCTTATGATAAGACTGTGCCCACGAACGTGGATACAACAAGATACGGGTACATGAGTAATTCTCTCTCTACCTCCTGCTTATTTAACATTTGGGCCAGTTGTATGCTGGCCAAGAATGGCCCCGTTGCTACCACCACAGGGAGCCTGGGGAGAGCAGCTGCGGACACGGGTGCCCTCTTTCCTTCTGCTGCTCCCCAGCCGTGACTCCTGCCTGGGAGGTGTAATAGGTGCTGGGCTCTTCCCCAGCTGAGGGCTTCCCAAGAGCAGCTGAGCACCAGGAGGTGTTTTGGGGCACTGAGAGGTGCTCTGGAGAGCAGGGCATGCAGTGGCATTGCCGCGGGAGAGAAGCAAGGTGGGGCCTGCACCTGGCCAGGCCTTCATGGTTTTGGAGTGAACTTCCTGGGGGCCAGAGCAGGGCAGGGAGAGATTTTGGCAGCTCAGGAGGCCGCAGCATGTGTCTGGCTGGCAAGATCTGCTGAAAGCACAGTTACACGTCCAGCCTTCTCTGCTTGGGCGTTTCTGTTCTGTTTAACCTGATTGCTTTATCTGTTTGGACAAAGATAACTCCCGTATTTACAGCATTGTAAAACCTACCTTTATGGGAGTCAAAAAGACTGCTAATTATTTATTCTTTTTTTTTTCTTTTTTTTTTTTTTTTGCACTGGACACTGTATAGGTGAAGACTGAGGCCTTCCCACTTCAATGTTTAGCTGAGTCACGGTGGCTTAGCTCCTTGCAGAGCGTGGCAGCTCTCCCGGAGCACTCTGCCACGCAATCCTGTGAATCAGCATGTGCAGATGCAGGCAGTGACTCACTGGAATCCTTGCGAAGTGTGGCCATGGCTTTCAAGGCACTGCTGCCTCCTCACTGGATGTTCACTGGTATTTGATTTTGAGTTGTCCTTCCTGAAGAGAGACATTCAGGGCTGCACTTTCTTAAAATACAGAACTTAGCGGTCCAGCTCTCATCATTGTGATGGATCAACTGCAACCATAATGAAATGACAAATATGAAATAATGAATAGTAGGAAGGTAATCATCATCATTTATATTTTCAGAAACCTGATGTTTTCAGTGAGTCTAAAAACCTTCTGGGCATCCTTGCAGAACTCTGTGGATGCAGACTGAGGCACAGCCACAGAATCACCAAATGGCTGAGGTTGGAAGGGGCCTTTGGAGGCCATCTGGTCTGACCCTCTGCCCAAGCACGGACACCTACAACCACTTGTGCAGGACCACATCCGGACAGCTTTTGAGTATCTCCAAGGAGGAGACTCCACAGCTTCTCTGGGCAACCTGTGCACGTGTTCCATCAGCCACAAAGTGAAGGAGTGCTTCCTGATGTTCAGATAGAGCCTCCTGTGTTCCAGTTTGTGCCCATTGCCTCTTGTGCTGGCACTGGGCACCACTGAGAAAAGCCTGGCTCTGTCTTTGCACCCTCCCTTCAGCTGTTTCTACATACGGGTGCAGGAATATGTTTCTACATATGGGTGCTGGCCCACAGGAACTGTAAACTTGGCTGCAGTTTCCAAAGCACAGCTCTCACCTTGCTGTGCCTTCACCTGCAGCTGGTTTTGAGTCCGTTCTCCCGCAGAACAGCTGCTGTAGCCATGTGCAGCTGCTGTTCAGCTGTGAATTCAGCAGGTGCATGCTTTGTGCTCGTTTAAAGATGATGAGCACCTTTTGCTATGCTGACAATAAGCTGCCTGCTGTAAATCTCCTCTCCTGGGGGGGAGGCCAAGGGAAAGGCTGAGGGTTCAGCCATGGCTGAGCTGAAGAAAGAGAAAGGTGTGGTTGTGAGTGGGTGCGGACCTCTCACTCTGTATCAAGTCACACTCCACTGCCTGTGAATGCTCTCTAGGACAGGAGTGTGGTGCTGAAACTTGTCAGGACACCTATTTATTTTTTTCTTTCAGGAAGAAATGGTTACTGGGAGATCTGCCAGCTTTCCTGGGTTTGTAGCAAAGCAAGGGGAGACTTAAGGACACCCGGCTGTTCTGCTGGTTTGGTGGGTTCTGAGAAACCTGGCTCTGTGGTGGGTTTTGAGCCTACTGCATGGGCTCCCAGGCTGAGACATTGGGTTTCCAGGCTCCCTGGCTCTGTGTTTTTTTGTTTGTGCTTTTTTTGTTTGTTTGTTTTTTAGCTCAAATGCTTTTTCTACATGTTTTGACAGACAAAGTAGCATAAGTGTATCATGCTACTGTGCAGCTTGAAGTCTCTGGGCTCCTGCTTAGTTTTGCTTTTGGGTGACACCCACTTTTCAACTATTTTAGCCATCCCTTCTGATAAATGGGTGGCAGGAATGAAATCTTCCCCTATCTTTTGGGATCTGAAGCAAAGCCTTTTCATGCATGTGAAAGGCCAAGTGCTGATCAGGTCTAGAGATCTGTAGAAGTAGTCAAGGCTGTCAGTGCTTTTTTTTTTTTTTTTTTAATTGTCTCTTATTCGCCTGTACAATCTCTTGACTATTTTTGGTGCCCATTTAGTGTGGGCTTATGTTATGTCTGTGAAAGAAGCAGTACTGCATAGCAGGAGCCTGTTACAGATAGCCTTGTGTTTCGTTTCAGCTGAAGGGATCCAATTTGTTCATGGTGAGGCTGCTCCATGGCAGTAGGAGATGAGGCATGGGTAGTAGTGGTGGTAACTTGAATTGCCTCACAGGTACCTTCCTGATCTGAATGCCAGCACTCGTGTAGACTTTGCCTGCAGCAAGCACATGCCAAAGTATCCTGGGAATAGGAGGAGGTTGGACCGTTTGTTTCAGATCTACAGGGTAAATAAACTGCAGGACCTTCTCTCTGGGAGGGTGTTCATAGCACAGGCTGTACCTAAGGGTTTGCTTGGGAGAAAGAAGGCTGCTAGGAGATACCTGGGTCCCAGGCCCCAAAACAGAAAAGATCCAGCAGATGGATTTGTTTGCAACAACCTTTTGTTCATTGAGAGAGGTTGAGATGGTGAACCTGACATCAACTTTTCACTGCTGTGAACTTTTCACCCCCATAGGGCACCCACACTTGTGGGTCAAAGTTTAATGTTCTCCTGTCCTGAACTAGTGCATTTTATCATACATGTTTGTGCATTTCCTTCTTAAGATAAGTCCTTTCCCACAGATATGGATACTGTAAGATACAAGTACCTAAGTAATTTTCTACCTCCTTCTTGTTTAATATTTTGACCAGGTGTGTCCTGGCCAAGAGTGGCCTCAGTATTAAACAACAAGCCTGTGGAGAAGCAGCTGTAGTCTTGGAGAGCATACATTCCCTTCTGCTGCTCCTCAGCCATGCCTCCTGTTTGGGAGGTGTAATAGGTGCTGAGCAGAAGTTCCCTGTGCTTGTTGGGGGCATGCTGTGCAACAGTGCAACCTAGGATGAGTTTTGGGGTGTCTGGAGAATATCTAGAAAGTATTAACTAGTGAGCAGATCTTTCTATCTTCTCTCTACGTAAGATAATGTCTCCTCTTTTGGTGTTTGTCCAGAGGGAGGTGGAGAAAGTCAGCCCTTGATGATGATGGATATAGGATTTTATTTTATTGGGTGGTTTAGGGTATCTCTTTTGTTGCTTTAAGAAGAGTCTGAGTAGAGTGGAGGCAGATGGAGGTGGCTGTCCCTGATGTTGATTTGGTGGCTGCCCAGGAGGGGCAGGCTAAAATGGGCTGCAGGGTGAAAGTAACCCGGAAAGCTACTGAGCTGGCAGGGAGCAGCTCACACTTGTTTATACAGTCTTTATACTTCTGTTTTATTTAATTGCCTTATCTCTATAGAAAAAGATAAATATTGTTGTAAACACCCTAACAAAACCTGTTTTTATGGAAGTCTAAAAGCCTTCCAGGCTTTTTTTTCAATGCTCATTATGGGTGAAGGTCGAGGAGCATCCGCCCCAGCGCTGTAGCTGAGTCACGGCCCCATCATGCCCTGGCAGGTCCCCAGGGGCACCCATCTGCAGCATGTGGGTGCAGGAGGGGGCTTGCCTGCAGGAATGCTAAATGTGGCAGTGGTTTCCAAAGCGTGGGTCTTGCCTTGCTGCACCTTCACCTGCAGCTGGTTTCTAGGTGGCCTTCCTGTAGAATGCTTGTGGCAGTCAGCAAAGCCAAATGATGACTTGTTTATTGCTATAAATTGTCACTCTTATTTTTTTTATTTTATTATTATTATATAATACGATTAGTTTATTATTATATGCTGTTTTGTATTATTATACACTCTGACACTCCTAGTCTTTGGTGTATTTTTGAACTGCTGTATTTTTTCAGCCTTTCTTTAAAAGCAAAAGTAAACAACCCCCCAAAAGTTATAGCAGGAAATGTCTGCTTTTACTGAGACAGAACTACTTCTAAGGGTCTTATTTCCACCATGTCATGCTTATGGATCTGGCAACGTCAGGGTGAAGCAGCTCATTAGCAGTGATGAAATCTGGGTATGTGAGCCAGATGTTTTGATTATTGCCTTCTTGAGTGCAGTGGACTAAACACAAATTTTACAGTATGTCATTGATTTTTTTCAGTACTTAACAACATTTCCTACTTGAAGAAGCTGCCTTTGGTTTAACAGGTAACTTTCAGTTACCGGTGAGACACCAGTTTCACCAACACTGAAATGCAAAATTTCACCAAATCTTGAAGACTGGGGTTAGAAATTCATTGCACTTGAATCACTGAGATCCACTGAATCTAAAGCCAAATGAGTATTTCACGTTTCTCCAGAAATGTTTGCTTTAACCATGTAATGGAAGAGCCTTGCATTAAATCCTTTGAAGGCTTTCTTCAGTTCAACAGTTGCATAGTGTGACTGCTGTGTATTCCTTCCTGTTAGGGCACCTCATCTCTTTCTTTCCCCCTGTAAATTTTGGAGCTCTGTTATTGCAGTTCATTTCAGAAAAAAAAAAGCTGAGACAGCATCTTTGATCTGGATAAATACCATGACAGCTCTGATTGCTTAAGCTAAGCGGTACAAAGGGAATGGAGCACCTGGTCATGGAAGAGAGTTTTGGAAAGTTACCATCTGTGAGGAAACGTGCTTGTGTGGCAGTGATCTAGATCTTTGCACTCTGAAGCATTGATAGTGATTGTCAGATGTGTCAGCTCAGCTTAACACAGTTATTTCTTATTGCTCTCTACAGCTACCTGAGAGAAAGTTGTGGGGAGCTGGGGGTCAGCCTCTTCTCGCAAATAACTAGTGATAGGACTAGAGGGAATGGCCTCAAGTTGCGCCATGTTGGTGTGCCAGGTTCATGTTGGAAATGAAGAGAAATTTCTTCTCAGAAAGAGCAGTCAGGCATTGGAACAGGTTGCCCAGGGAGATGGTGGTGTCACCGTCCCTGGGAGTGTTCAAGGAAAGGTTGGATGTGGTGCTTAGGGACATGGTTTAGTGGGTGACATTGGTGGTAGGGGGATGGTTGGACCAGATGACCTTGGAGGTCTTTTCCAACTTTAATGAACCCATTGCTGGGTGGATCTAAAAAAGTTGTCTGAGAAGATATTTACATTTAGAAACTGGAAATCTTTCTTTTTTTTTTTAATGGCTTAGATAATACCTAATTGCCTTCATTGTTACTACATGGAATTGACAGTCTTTTATTTAAAGGCATTATTAAAATAGAAACACTTGTGTCAAGAGGAATACTTAAAATGACAAGTTAACCATGTTTATGTAAACAGTTGTTTACTTTTATTATGCTATTTCACACTTAATCTAAATTTCGCCTTTCTTTTAGGTCAACAGACATGTTTTTATATCAGACTTTTCTAGAATCATAAACATGGTTGGTATTTATAGGTAAAGAGGAACAGTCCTCTGACTCTTTGCAGGTCAGCTTTCAACCGCAATTTTGCAGCCTAGTTTGGCAAGAGAAGAGGCAATTCAGGATAGGCATTATGACAATTTTATTTTCTTTTTTTCAAGAAATCAAACTATCAGTAGAGCTGGACTGTGCTACCAATGACATCATGCAGAACACACCTTTTAACCAGCATTAGGAAGAACAGCCAACTTCATCATTCTTTAAGGAAAGAGGAAAAAATGGTATTTTTTCCACTAAGGAGATTATTTTACTTGTTTATTTTGGGTGTCTTTATGCTTCTTTTCTATGTTAGAAGTATTAGAAAGTGTGAAGAACTCACTAGTATTATGAATGAATGAAGCTAACAGGCCCTACCTTCCTCTTCATTGCTGGCAAGAGGTCCTGCCACTGTTCCCTCAATTTAGGCTTATTTTATTCTTGATCCTAAAGGTAATTCTGTAGCTGGAGATGTGGAGATGTGGTCAGACCTTCCTAATATATTTATGTTGCTCCTATAGCATTTTAGGATTACCTGGATGTCAACCATGAACTTAAAAAAAAAAAAAAATTAAAAAAAAAAAATAATCTTATATTCCTAGGTCTTTTGATTGTGAAAACTTAAATTGCAATGTTTACATCTACTCCATATTATCTTCTAAGTATTCTGTACCTCAAAACCATGAATAATTAATTCTTCCTTAGCCTGATAATTCATAAAAGCTAATAATGATGCTTTAAAAGAATGACATTATAACCAATCTTTAGTTAAGTGGGAAGAATGTGGAAGTATAACTGGTGGTGAAACTAGGGGGAGGCTTAGGAGAAATGCAGAAAAAGAGATGGAGATAAAGGAGAGAGGTAGAGAAAGTATGGTGGTCATACTCTTAAACAAATGTTTTTTCATAGGAGTCCTTTAAAAATAAATTACTAAAAGCACAGTTTCTCTTAAAACTCACCATACTTTATCATAGATCTTTTGCTGACATTGTTTTCTTATTGACGTCAATGGAGGTTTCAAAATCAATTGAAAGCAGCTGTCTATTTTAAATACACATTGAAGTCATCAGCAGAAGTGATATACAGTCTTTCCCTGGAATACGCTTGATACTAGTCCAACATGTCTTTTCATCACAAATTTTTATCATCAGTCACTGACTTTGTTTATAGTTGCTGCAGTATAACATGTAGTAGGGCAGATGTATCAGATAAGGGTGCTTTGTGATAACTGGTATTACCAAATCCATCAAACTCACTTTCGATCTAAATAGCATATTATTTGTTTTGCTCTTTTGTCAGCCACAGTCAAGATTTTTCTCTTTTAACGTTTTAAAGGATAGCTCTCTTTTGAGAAAATAAAGTTCAAAACCCACTGACTTAATTTCTTATATCAATTTATATTGATGTTTGTGCTAGTGTATTAGGTTGAATGGTTTTTTACTCAGTGAATTTTCATTGCATGATTACACTGATACATTTGCTTAGTTTCCCATCTTGATCCCTTTTTTAGAATATGTATATATTTATGTGGTATGGTGTTTTTTTGTTTGTTTTTTTTTTTTTCTTTAGCTTAAAATCCTTTTGAAATTACACTAGGAAAAGGTGTGCCTTTCCTGAAATCATCTTATCTCTACAAGAAATTGTACGATTACTGCTATTTTTTCAGTATTACAATGCATGGTCAAAAATGTTTCATGCCAAGTACTAAGAATTTAAATTTCTACCTGAAGAAGAAAGCCTTTCTAACAGTATATACTGAGGTACAAAGGATTACATTTAGGTAAGGGTAAATACTCTGTAGGTTTTGGTTACATATAACCCTTGTTGTCTTATATCATAGAATCATTTAGGTTGGAAAAGACCTCTAAGATCATCTAGTCCAACATTTAACCTAGCACTGCCAAGTCCACTGTTAAACCATGTCACTAACCACTACCTCTACGCATTTTTTGAAGACCTCCAGGCATTCCCAAGTAGTGAATTTAAGAAGTTTATCAGAAGAAGGCTTGTGGTCACTGCTACATTGCCCAGAAAAAGTAAGTGCCCTGAACTCAGCTAGTGGGACAGTGCTCTCTACTCAGTTGAAGAATAAGGGGATCCTCAAATATTTTTTTGAAATACATATCTTATATGGCTTGATTCTTGATGGAGCACATTCAGGATGGTCTGACAGCGGGAAAACAGTCTTTCATCCATAAATACAGCACCCATAAATACTGCAATCAAAAAAGTCACAAAATTTCTGTTGCAGGAACTTGAAATTATGCATACAGCTATTGAATTTTATTATAGGATGGGTATATCTGCAGTGTCTTTATATCTCTCTGGACCTGCAGATGGTGCAAAATCTCCACGTAACATAGCTTGTAAGACACTGTATTCTCCTTGTGTGTTTTGCTGCTCTGATAACTTATAGGAACAATTCATCAGCAGCAAGATCCTGGCTAGAAAGTTAGTGGTAGAAAAACGAGATAAAAGCATTTATTGTTATAAGTGAGGCTCTTGCCATTTCATTTGTAGTAATTTGTAAGTAATTTTTCAAAATCCAAGTCCAGTCTCTGAGCCTATTCTCTGCAGCCTAGTGCCTGTCTATTCTGTCCCTTTCTATCTCATCTCATTCTATAATAATATAATTTCCTCTGCATCTTTTTTTTTTCTTTCTCCCCAGCTTTTATAAATAAATAAATAAATATATATATATATATAAAAAACAAAGTTTTCTTCTTTTGGCTCCATTCCAAACCTGAAGGGGTTGCTTTACAATATGTGTAGACATACAGCAAACTTGCATATTGGTAAAATTTATGTGATGAAACTCTGTGTAGACAGGGATATGCACTTATATTTTGGTCTCTGCATCTGGTTAATTTTGTTTTAAGCAAGTCACATTAGTTTTCTGGCTGTGAAGGAGAAAAAATTCTTCAGTGATCAGCTTGTATGTCATCTTTGGGTTGATGAAAAAAGTTCAATACGAATGTCAAGGGGCAAAATGGATATTGTTGTGCTAAGGCCCAGTTTGTTATGTTCATTGTGGCTGTGGTTGATGGTGATGAGCAGTAGGAAGACCTCTTAGAGGCTAGTCCTGATCTTACGGGGGTGGGGGAAGGAAGCTGAGCTGGTGCACTCAAGGGTTAGAGTTGCACAAACTGATTTTAATAGGAAAATGCTGGGAGGTGGGGACAGATTATTTTATTTTATTGTTTTATGCAGTGGGGTTGGTTAACAGTTGTTTGTCTCTGTTTGGCATGTGTCCTGTGGGGAGGTGTTTTAGAGCTTTACTGAATAAGGATGAACGTGCACTTGATGGTGTGTTTCAGTTCCTGTTGTAAGGCCTAAGAAAATTTGTTGCATGCAAAGGATTATTTACCTGTCTGAGACCAAACAAGATTGTTTCCTTAAAAACTACGAGTTGGTGTGAGAACAGCAAACCAGCAGAAAAATTTCATCCTGTCTCTGATATTTTTATATTGTAGAAGTCTCAAAACTAGTTACTTATCATAGTATAATTTATATTTGAAAGTTTTTGATCACTTTGAATTATTGTGTAGATGCACTTTGTAAAGATGATATTGTTAGGATATCACAATAGCTGCGGCAACATCATAATGTTCTTTGTATCCAAAACCCACCAGATTTTTATCTGTGTGAAGGTACACAGTCTCAGTGATATAAATTGGTAGGGAAGAGAAGCACTGCTCTTCACAAACAAAAAATGAAGGATTTGAGGCCAATCATGTACCCATCTGCAGCTTTCTTATAGACCAGCAATATCTGAATAACTTAGAGAAAGATCTCTGAGTAGCTGCCTACTCTCTGCACAGTATGGTGGCTTTCTCTTGTGATCAGAAAGCTGGAGTTATGTGGGGGCTTCTGCTTATAGTGATGTGAAATTACTCAGAGACATGCCATGTGAGGCAGTGTCATGGAGGAAATGGTAATGATGAAGCATAAGGTGGCAGCGGTCTTAGGATCAGGGAATTATTCTGCAGGCTTCCTCATTCCCTGTGTGTAGACAAAGGGGAGTACACAAGAGAGCCCGTATACAATCTAGGACAAAGCTATAAAAGACAAAGACGGAGAATAAAACAGCTCCTTTTAGATTTATTGATGTGCTGGGCTGAGGCTGTAGCAGAATCAGCTCCCTGTACAGCAAGCCCGACTGTTTCTGCCCTGCCTGGCAGGAAGGGCTCATCCGAAAGGACGGCGGGGCTGGAGCCTGAGCAGGGACATTTCACAGCAGTGCCTGTAGTGGGAGCTGGCACCTGGGCTGGATGAAGACTGAGGAGGTTATTTAAAGGGAAGCCTGGTTTGGGGGGCAGGGGTTGAATGTGTGATCGCTTCAGCAGTGTGTTAACTTATACTTCATTAAGCTCAGAGTGGTAAGAAGGAAGCCATAGGCATCATCTTCTTCCATAGGGAACTTTTCTCTGTATCTAGAAAATTTATTGCTTAAAAAATGTTATGATATTTTCCTTCATTATTAAGTGACATTCTTAGAAATCTCGTTGAAGTGTTAATTTTATTTTCCCATGTATCCTAGTGCATAAAAATTGATGAAGGGTATTGCTGGAAAAAAACAAAAACACACACATGATAATTTTTATCCTTTTTGCTGATGCTTTTGATTCTTTCATTTCTGCGTTAAAAACTTATTTTAATAATCACACTGAGAGAGGGTCATATAAATTTGGCAGCCTGACATCCATCAAAAGTGGAATTACTAACAAGGATAAATAAGAATTTTTAAATAAAAATAGATGTTTTTCAGAAGATGAAGAAAGTCAGAGGAAAATAAAGGACTTAATTTGCAATCCATTCCAAGCATACTGCCTCCAAGGGACTTAATTCTGTAAGCAACAAAGTTCTTATTACCAGAAATGATGTGTAAAACCTGCAAGGTTTTGGGTACTTTGAGTGGTGATCCTGCAACGGATTTGCCATATGAAACAATGGCTGATTTTTCAAATTTACTTGTGTCTATGGAGGAGAATAGACAGGGAAGGGCCCTTCGAAGGAAACCTGATGGTAAGACAGGTGCTGCTGCCTCTGGAACTCTGGCATTATTAATGGCAGCTGCAAGCACAGATGTGCAGCAGCATGGGCTGTTAAACTCATTTTTAAAACCCCATCGCCTACAAAGGGAGTATTTACAGGGCCTCTTAGGTACAAGATTTTTAACAGATTTCTTGCCTGCATGGTTTATAGCGATGCAGAGTAGCCCCTAATCTCTAAGGTTCATTTCCAGAGCTGGATGGAGGGTTGTACCTCTGGGACTCAGTCTGTTAGGTGCAAAGCAAAAGACATGGGCAGTTTTGAATGCTGTATTTCTCTGATAACCAGCATTGTTAAGAACTCTCTGACTGTAGTGTTTTCCCTCTTCCGTATGCTACTCAGCACTGCATATGGGCTCTGTTTATGCAGGTAATGTCACTTGCAAGGTGATAGAATCCAGTGACAGGTGATTTCCTTCCCAGATGCAACAGCTGTCTGAAAAACTGGTGGCTCCTGAAAGAGAAGACAGTTTCATCCTAAGGAATGGCTGGTTTAGGAAAACAGTCTGGATCTGTTTATGGCAAAAAGAGCCTGTGCAATATGCCATGACCACTAGGTAAACTTACGGAATTAAATGCCTGAGAGAGTGCATTTTTAAAATAGAATTTCCCTGAATGAGAAGTGAAAGAAGCTCTGATATTTTACAAATTAGGCAAAGCGAGGCTAGATTCCAGCCCGGACCCTGTCTTCTATAAAATCAGCATATGGACAGAGTGACAGAAGGAAAATTTTTCCTTTCAAGTGAAAATCCAATGGCGTTTATTTCTATTAGCAAACATGAGACAGTGTTTTCAACATTAAGAAGCAAGTACTCTACTCTCCTTTCAGGCAGTTGTTTTCCATGTGGTCACTTATTCTGGCCACAGTTTATTTTACTATAACAATTTAATATTTATTAGGGCAAGAGACATTATATCAGTTACTTGACCTTTTGTCAAGGAAGTTGTGATGCTTTTTGAAGATTTCTTGGTGCATATACACTTTCTACGTTAGAGAGTGGAATAGGGGATCATCATTTCCAGGCTTCGATGCACACGCTCTGGAGGGCAGGCACACACAGTGGCCTTTTTCTTGTGAAGCATAAAGGTCAATGGAGAGCTAAGGGAGACAGATTAGCTTCTCCTGATCCATAGCTCTGAGTTTTGATGTACCTCAAGTGTAACTGAAGAGAGAGTGCAGAGGTACGTTTTGGCGTCCCCAATTTCCTACTATGGATTTGGATCTTATTTCCTTCCTTCTGTCTGTTCTTGAGCAGTTTTATTTTGCTGCTTTGCTATCTCCTCATGGTTTCACAAAGAAAAAGGAGATCAACTGGGATATTTTAGAAACGAAGAAGTCCAATGCAAAGCAGGATTGCTTCTTCCTTTTGGTGTAGCTGCTGTGATTAGCTTCTGTCTTTCAAATGGCAGTAATAATTCACCATATTTCTAGGAGCCTTCAATTTACTTATCTTTTAATATTAAAGAAACAGAAGTCTGCTACATCTCTCCCCCCCCCATTTTTTTCTCTAAGCAGTTTTTACTGTTGATGAAAGAAATTACTTTGAAAGCTCTGGACACCTGAAATCCTTTCATCAACTTCAGATTAGATGCATCAAGCCATTCTCAGTGTAAGCTTCCTGTTCATGCTGGGATAAAATCTCTACAACGAACCGACTAACCAGAGGTAAAAGTATTGCCCAGCCTTGTTTTGTTTGGGAACTCAATACACTTGGCATAAAAATAGAGCTCTTTTGTGGATCCTTTTATGCTGTTTTTGTGATAATCGCTCAGTCATTGTCTTTCTGAAGTTCTTTGCAAACAGAGATGAGAGCTTTAGTCAAATTCTAATTAAAGTAGGCATTGTCTTGAATCAAAATATACTGGTTCTTTCTAAAGAAAAGAACTGAATGTAGAGAAGGTCCAAACTCCTTATTAATCTCTAGAGATGGACAGAGAGACAAAGAAAGGAAGAATTTCTCTTCTCTAGATGCAAAATGATGGTCTGGCTATGTTTTTAGTTGAAAGAGTAAATCTTTATAAAGAGAAGCTGAATTCCTTGTAAGGTGTCTCTTATGCACAACAAGCCTATGAATTTTAATAATATCAGGATATGCAAATCTTTACCAAATGAAAAAAAGGACTTAAGTGGGGTTTCTCATCAGAGCTACAATAATATTTTTCAAAACTTTCATTTTTGTTTAACTTGAGAATCCAGATGTTCCCTGACACGCTTCTTGAAAATCAGATTTGCAGGTACCTGAAGCTGAAATATAACTGCTCCTAAACACCTGCACTGTATTATTATCTGGCTTATCTGAGAGTGAGTTATAGTTCTGTGGGCCTGGATGAAGGCATATGGAATTCGGGGCAAACGTTTCCACTGAGTTGTGTATGCTTTGGATCAGGCACGGGCATTTCACTCACTCACCGACTGTGGTATCTAAGACGCTTATTACATGGCTCAAACCATCCCAGTTCTGTGGTAGTCTGTTCCTTCTTAATGCACAAAACCATATTGCTGCTGAGTTACATCATGGTACCTATGTTGTTGCACATAATGTGCCAAACCCACCTAGTGCAATTTGAACTGTCTTCTAGGAAAACTTTGGAAGGAATAGCGTTAAAGATTTCATTAGGCATCAGTACCTTTTCTCTACATGAACATTTGCTTCAAAAAAGCATTTTAAATTTTATCATCTCAGGTCTCTGCTAATTTAGAGACTTCTGGCTGGCCTTCCTTGGTATAGTCTATGGTCACTGATACAATTTGGCTTTAAAAGGAAGAAATAAAACCTCTGATGTATTGGGTGAGGTATTTTCATTGAAGATTGTGGGAACAATACCATCATTACAAAGCACAGCGAGTCTAGCTGAAGTACTACATACAGATTAAGTCATCGGTGATTAGAAAAGTGGAATCAAGTTGAAGCAGGTATGGGGAAGGACAGTTTGTATTATTACAGGAGATTACGAGAGCCCGTCTTTTTTGAAACAAGCCAAAGCAAGTCAAAAAAATAAAAATAAAAAAAATGCCAGGGAGGGAGAAAGAGCTACTCCTTCAAAGTTTATCAGAGGACAGCTTTCAAACAAAGTACACTCTTGGGTTTTTTTTCAACAGCTAGTTCAAAATGGGAGCAACCCAAAGGCTAGTAGGTGTCAGTCCAGTTGTAATGATCAGCTGGACTAAGGCATACATGTAAATGTACCAACCATTAGCTGTTTGACAAATTTGGCAGAAAGGAAGTAAAGTGGATTAGAGCAGAGAGAAAGAAAAACCCTTTGGTGGTGTCTTTTGCTAATGAAAAAAATAACTTCAGAATGTCTGGGTGGTAAAATCTTAATGCAGCTCAGACGCTAGCTTTCATTTCAGTCAAGGAATCAATAGAAACTCCCTTCTTCTTTATAGATTTTATCCTAACTAAATAGCTTACACAAAAACAGTACAGGTTTTAATTTTCACAGAAGTTTTACACTGAGTTAGCTAACTTTTATCTCTTCGTAAAGATAAACTCTTTGTAGTGCCTTTAAATAAGAGCAAGGGATATGTTACAGTTGTTTCTAACATTCACACACATTTCCTTTTTTTCCAGCATAAGTAACTACCAGTACCAACTGAGAATTTTTCTAAGAATCAGTGAGAAAATTATAGCTATTGAAGGAAATTCCCATTACTCATGCTTGTATTTTGTGTCCTCCCTGCATAACAAAGTTTGTAGCTGTCAAAGATTGAACATTACACAGAATTAAATTCATTACATCTTAAAAGTATATTTTTGTTATTAAAAGGGTAATCATTTCTCTCCCTTTCACTTCAGGAATTCCAAAGGAAAAGATTGTGTGAAAATGATGTCATTTCCTTGGTCACTTTATGTGTACCTCAGGGGAGGCAAAAAAACACAAAAACAACAACAAAAACAAAAACATAGATGGTATAAACATAGGACATCTACTATTTTTATCTCCTCAGTGTCTTGCTAATCTCCCTGACACTCAGTGTACCTGAATGGGAGAGCTGTTTTATGTTTAAGAACTGTCAGGACTGAGATTATTTTGGCTCTACAGAGCTACTACCTTAGGATGGCACTTCAGGAGCTCTGTGATAACTTTTTGTATATGATCTTGCCTTGGTAGTGAAGCTAGTAACTTCATCAACACTAGCATCCTCATCAAACTTCAATTTTGATATTAACATCTTATACCAATTAAAAAAAAAAAAAAAAATTGTCTTCTAAGCCTCCTTACTGCTGAAATTCCAATAACTGAGAAACATTGTTGCTTTATGCTCCAGTAAGCTGAAGGAAGATTACAGTGTTCTTCATGTTTTAACAGAGCATTACAAATGTTATTTTGCTGAATTCTTGTGAAGAAGCTTGTCTGTCTTTTCCATAAATAATTAGTTTCCCCAAATGCTGGATGCAATTTCATTAAAGCTTTGTTATACTGCCTCTTTTATTTCACACTGAGTTTGTGTGGTATTCATTTCTTGTATGCTGATTTGCAAACAAAATGGATTGTTAATTTGACTTGTACAAGCAAATGGGAAACTGAGCTGATATAAAATACTTGACTGCTTCCAAGTGTTTTATTGTACTGGCTAGAAAACATACATACAGTAAGGTATGTTAATCAGAGACTAGTGTGTTGTTGTGGAAACGGAGCCCCTTTTCAAGTGATTCTGAAGTGCTGACCACATCATCAAAATGATGCTTATTATTCTGCTGTTGTAACTTACCTGTAGTGTACATTATTACATTTTCCATTTCATTGACTTTCCATGGTCAGGTGACTCATAGTCACATGAAAATATACAAAGAAAGACTTCGGATTTTTAATTTATGGACACTTTTGAAACTGTCTTTTTCTTATCTTTCCTTCCTATTGTTCTGGTTGTCTTACTGGTTTTAAAATTCTTGCCATGTCACTATAAATCACAAATCTTCTCTCGTGGCTAATCTATATGTTCTTTGATCCAACAGCATACAGAATAGTTTTGTAATGTTTATATAGTCTGCCTTACAATGGTCAACTTCGGGATGATTCCTCTAATGGGACATCTGTCCCTTGAAAATCATGCCAGTTGTCTCCAGCACTCCTGTAAAAACTCATAATATGTGCCAGCATGTGATTATCATTATTTTATTTTTTAATCTGGTCCAATTTTTTTTCAAGCTGCAGTCAGCCACACAGAGTAGAAAAATCTGTGCATTTTTATTTCTGATTATGACAATGTCAGTTGTATCACCCATCATGACTACTGGCTGTTTGCAGAAGTCATGACTGTTGGTGTGGTAGGTGGGTAAGGAAGATGACATAGCAAATGATTCTCAGATAGCTAAAGTCAGTAAAACTTTCTTGACCTCTTGGTCTGTGGTACTACAGCTCTGTTTCTAGCTGCTTCCATTCAAAGCATTTTCCTTTCATGCTGGGGAGTTCCCTAAACCTGTTCAAAGGGGTTGGGTCTGACTCTAAGTGATCTTTGTGATCAGAGTCCTTCATTGATCTTTCACTAGGAATATGAACCTTTTCCTTGCCACTCAAAATAGGCTATTTTCAACCTGTCAGCACCCTTTTTTTTCCTCTTGATTCTTTCTTCTGCTTAATGCTCTTAATTACAGACTGTTGGGAAGATTATGCAGCAAAGTAACATGGTATGATCTGTTTTCTGTGCTGCTGTGTAGCAGCAATCCATGGGAGGTGCTGTCTGTAATTGTTAGGGAATTGCATCAAGCACTGGGTGAACTATTAGCCTGGTTTGCTAATGTCTAGGAGCAGAATGTTTCTCTGTTGTCTTCATCATTTCATATAAATACCAGACTCAAATCGGAAGACCCTTGTGCAGGTTATCACCTGCAGATGGTGGCCAGCCCCACAGCTGTGTGTGGCTCCTTACTTTGCTTTACTTTCCATGGGACGTATGACTTTGACATAGAGAGAAGCTGTTTTGAAAGCTCCCCCAGATATGACTGAAAAAGGAGGTCTTTCAGCCAAAGGACCATTCTGTGTAGAGGATTTCACAAGAGGGCATCTGAACCTGCGGGGAAGAGCTTTTCAGTCATTGGAATTGGTCTCTCCTTCACCTCCACTCACAGTCTGCTCCATCAGCCGTATTGCTCTCTTACGACAGCAGCCCTTCACCATCCTCTCCCCCTGGCTGCCCACCTTCTCCCAGTTTCCTTCTCCTGTTAGTCATGCTTGTCTCCTTTGTGGTCCCATCTGCTTTGCTCCTTCACCTTTGCTGCCCTGCACTCATTCGCTGCTTCTTTTAGCAATATAATGAAATGCAGATAAAAGAAAGTGTATGTTGCATGGCATCAAACCAATGCTTTGATCAAGGAGTCTCTCTTCTGTTCCTACCCACAGTGGAAATCTGTGTCATAAGCTGTTCCACTGGTTTAATTAAAAGCAGCAGTGCCAGAACTGGATACCCCAGTTGCTTTTTTCTTTCTCTCTCTCTCTCTTTCTCTCTGTCTCTCTTTGCCTGTTGCTATTGTTTTCTCCCTTCCAGTTATAAACTCCTAAGGGCAGGGGCTCTGGCATACATAATTTGAAAAATAACAGCAGGGAGATGACCATATGACAAACCTGGGCATTACAGAGCAGGTTCTTGCATGGTGGACTCGAGCTGTGTGGAGAAGCAGCCCTCTGTTGTCCTCCTGCTCAAAGTGGCCAGTGACTTTTCCTCTTTTCTGGTGTGTTATTATTTTCCTCTGTCCCTGTGGTTCTGAAAGCACCTGAGAAATCGGTCACTTTCTAGATTGAATTTACTTGAGATGCTGAATGTTTTCCAAAGATTAATTACCGGCCCGAGTCTCCAGTGGGCATCACTTTCCATTCATTTGGTTGCTGTGGCTCTGAAGATCCAAATTGCCTCAACATATACATCAATTATGATCCCAGTTGTGAGTCACCAGAGCTGACTTGGCTGGTATCATGGGTGTTTTTTTCATGCAGCAGAATTTAAAACTGTGTTCTTTTCTAACAGTGGAGCTCAGGTAAACTCCTACACTAGAAGAGCACAGGGGTTTCTCTGCTGTACCACAGAGTAAATTTTGAATTTCTGAAATATGAGGGAATCCATCACTTGCTCCTTTGCAGTCACCTTAGGATAAACCAAGTGGTGAGAGGGATGGTCAACTGAGGTATTTACATCAGGGTGTTATGGGCACAAAAAAGACTTAATGCCTCTGAGCAGGCCCACCTGAGGCCTTTTTCATGCTCCTGTGCATTTAAGCATGGGGATGGGGCTGCTCAGGGTCAGCTAGACTTGCAAGCATAGTCAGGACCCTGTAAGTTTAGATAAGTACCTTTTCATTTTACTGTCCCCTAATCATTTTCTAAAACTGCTGTACCTTTTCCGCACTGTGTGCTAAACTTACTATGTTTTAAAAAAAAAAAGTATATATACTTTTTTTTTTTTTATTTGCGTATGTTATATATGTATGTTATGTTTTCTGGATCTCCTAGGTGCTGAGCCTTTGAAGCTATTAGCGCAAAAATCCCAGACAATCTTTTTCAACTTACATCAGATAGATAGTAGATCAGTCTTTTAATTCGTGTACAGCTGAGAGAAGATAGAATAGGTAGGTAGATGCTTTTCCAGTTAATGCTGTTCTCCTCTCACTGTTTCTAAAGCAAAGAGCTGAGTATATCTTTTGTTACATACAACTTTTTCAATAGACTTATGAGAACACAGGTTAACGTGAAAAGAATATTTAATATTAACACTTGAGAACTATCATCAGCAAATTTTTCTGCATCCAACCTGTTTTTTAGAAAGATCAATAAGTTATAGTTTTGCATCCACAAATAGTTTTTTCTTCACATTTCACATACTGATTATTTTGGCTACTTAGTATGGTGCCCTAATAAAGGTATGCTTTCTTCTAGCCACAACTTTTTTATTTTGATGCTTTTCATTTTCTTTGCAATTTTATCTATTGGAATTTGAAGTGTATTTGGACTTTGAATTTTGGACTTCGAATTGCATCAAGCAGTTAGTGAATTGAGACCTCTTCTTTGTTTTGTCTTCCATCTTCTTGCTAAGTATTTTGAAGAGGGCATCTCTTTCCCAGTTTCAATTTAAAATGACATAAGGGATAAAAAAGAGAGAATTAAGTCTGATTTTGACAAACAGGTCAGGCTGGAGGAGAGTCTGGTAAAAACTGGTCTGTATTCCCAGTGTAGTTTTAGCTATTTTGGTTATCTGTCAGTAATGGAAAGAGAGGAAGCAGAGAAGATGTGTTGCATGTAATGTGTTTGAGCCTTAGAAATGAAGGTCTCTAATTTTGTCAATGCCTTAATCAGGCCATAGCAGTGATACCTCATCTTTAGCTTTTAGCTAGCTACAGAGTTATGTGTCTCTGTTATACCTGAATCAGTGTGTACTGTTTTTGTCATGGCTGTGTGTTAAATGAGTGACCACAGTAGTGGTTGTCCAAGTTGCTTTGCTGCTTGAACCCATTTTCATCATTGCTTTTCTCAAGTGTTATCAACTCTGCTCCTCCAAGTGCTCCTGCAGCTTGAGAAAATGGCAGGCAGTAAAACTACCTGTCTTGTCTGACACTGCTAGGAAAAAAACATGACAGCTAGAGTTTACTTTGTTTGTGTGTGTGTCTCCGTTACATCTCCTGTGAGTTACTTTTTCAGTTTTGTACATTTTGCTGGCCCTCCTAAATCTGTAAGCATGTATGTTGTGATATTTATAGCAGTGTTAACTGTGATTTAGCTATAAAAAAAGAATCAGTCCTTTTCCAGATAAATAATTGGTCTGCTCTTTATTTTTTTTTATTTTATTTTTAAGGCATCTGAAAGCATCTGCAATTAAATTCCAAGTGTTAATTTCATCAGACTTGGAACCCCCTACAGCTTTTATTACAAATATTTGTTGAGTAAAACTATTTCCACTGTTAATAGAGGTGGATAGGGGCTGAAGCAGTTGTGCCACAATTTAAAAGATAGAGAAAATAACAATTTTTTATTTCTTACTGTTGTTGCTTTCATTAAAGCAATCTGCTCCCACTGGAATGTCTAAGTCATTTTAATACTTGCAAAAGGAATATTTCTTTATTACAATGTAAATCACCTCTGAGCACATCTTTGATTACAAACACAACTAAGATGCTTATAAACAAAACTCAATGCAAGTTGAATCTTGTAGTGTTACGTTTTGTGTGGGAGACTCAGAAACAGGGGACCAAACTTTATTCCCAACTTTGCCTGTGGTTTGAAGCCAGAACTGCTCCTTGTGCTGCAGATAACTGTGCCCAGGCTACCTGGGCTGATAGCAGGACATAAAGGTCTGAGACCTCGAGGGCTGAGAATCTACTTTGAGATACTGGACCATAAAGGCAGGTTTGGAGAATGAGAGGGATGGTAAATCTGCCATGTTTGCACACCAGCTCACGTTCCTGCTTCCACAGGCTTGGTGTTTTATAAAGCCTTCAACGGGCTTGATGTTCAAGCACTGCAGACTTGCAGAAATTGCAAGCAGGCACTCAGATCCCAAGGTTTCTCTGCCTCATTGGCTAGTTCTGTTCATTTTTGTTAACTGATACTCCTAATTTATCAGATCTTCCCTTTTGAAACAGAAAACTTTTTTTTTTAACCACAATTAATCTATTTTATTTACCTTTTACTTAAAATTTTGAATAGCTAGCTCCAAAATTATTTTTGTGATAACCCTTCCAAAACATTCTCATTACTTACTGCAAGTAAAGGCATCAAACACTATCACCTCCTGTAGGCTATGGTTTTTGATTGGGGGAATTAAAACTTGCCAGCCATTACAGAGTGGAGTACCTGGGTCCTAGCACCCAGATGGTGGCAACTGGACCTGCTGTGCATCAAGGTCTTGTCTGCTATCTTCCCGTAATGGAGCCATAAATTCAAGTGCTGCTGCAGTAAGGAGAGCAACGAGCTGGGATCTGCATATCTGCTCCCCTGTGTTTGTATGTATTCTCCAACAGATATAATTAAAAACCTAATTGCAGAGATTCAAGAGGGAAAAGACATATTAGATAATATTGTTCATTGCCTTGGAGCCACAAGAAGATTGTTTCTTGTAAAATCACTTACTGACTTCAGGGGAAGTTGAGGTCTATAAGCAACATGCAGGCTCAGGCTTTTATTGAAGAGCTGCAAGGCTTGTATATACATCTTTATTAAAGTCTTTATTTAAAAAAAAAAGGCATTTCTATGCCCACTTTCTCTTGCAGATTTCACTAGTGTTACCTTATTTCTCTGAGATAAAAGCAGGTTTATTAGTTTTGTGTGCTCAAAGGGAAGCAAGAAACAACAACAACAATAATAATAATAAAAAAGAAATTAGAAATGAGGCAATACATGACCTTATTAACTCAGTAGAAGCCTTCAAGTGGCTTGGAGTTTCACCCAAAGCCTCATTCTTTTTTTTCCCCAGCTTATTTCACTGTGAAGCAGTAGCTATAAAAAGGGACTTTGTTCATATTATTTATAATTTTAAAGAGGTGATGTGTACTCAGTGTCCCAAATTTCAGGGTAAATGATTCTTCCCAGTCATGACCAACATGGAGTCCCAAGCTCTTCTAACAGTTGTAGTCATCAAGGAACAATAGACACTGTCTGCTTTCTGAAAAATCATTCAGCTACGTTCACTAAATGATGATTTTTCTCTTGTTATTAAGCTAAAAATCTTTCTTTTGTTAGCCACAATATAAGCTGCAACCATAATCATATATTGTGCTGTTTTAGCAATGAACGTTGTGCAGGTTATCCTAGATTTTGCTGATGTGGAGCTGTGCTGAGTCTGTGGTATTCTGTCATACCAGGCTGAAAAATACATTCAAAATGCTGAGTCCTGGCAGTCCCAGGTGGTCTTTCCAGATGCTGCTCCCACATCTGCCCACTCTGGGGTAATAGAGATTTACTAACTGCCACACCACCTTAGACTGCAGCATCAGAATGGTGCTGAGATCTCTATATGGCCATAGTTGTCAATCTCTGGCCTAAATAGTGAAGTACTTCTCTTTTCTCTGGGTGGAATTGCAACAACTTACTTCCATCTCATTACTAGATGAAGCCAGAAATCTAAAAGAAAGTTTGTCTCTCCAGGAGTATTATTGTGGCTGGGATCCTCAGCACAAGACCAGTTTTCAGGTTAAGTAGTAGTGTGGTCAAATGCTGCCTCGGTCACAGCGAGACTGCCTCCGAAACTAGCAGGAGAAAGACCTGGTACTCCTCTCCTTTCTGACTACAGGCGGATGCAATGTCATATGGTCTCTCTCTAGCTCCTTCGTACAGCAGGACCAAAGGAGACCTGTGGATCCTCTATGTAGTTGGACTTGATTTCAAGTTGAGGGAGAGGCTTTGACTGCCAGTGGAGAGAGTTCATGTGAATCAGCAGCCTCTACCTCATATTAAGAAGCTTCCTTCTGTAATCATTGCAGTTTGGTATGAAAGTTAAAATAACCACTGCTGCTGTGAGGGACAGCAAAGGGCAACACCAGAAATGGTTTGGTGCTTGCAAACACTTAATCTGTTTGTGTCAAAGGTGAGTTAAGTCTCAGAAATCAAGTTTATTAACTGAGCATGCTTAACTTATTAACTGGATCAGTTCCTGCAACCTGAAAGACCAAAAATATCACAATGAAGCAAGGTTTCATGACCTCTATAATTTGTTGCCATTGCATGAAATTAATAACCCTGGTATATGTACAGCATTAGAATTAGCAAGAATTTTGTTCCTTAATCTTTTCAGTATCTTGAATTTCTTAATTATTTAGAGTGTCTTGATGATTTAAATCAATTTCCAGGTTGTGTACAAAAGTAGGGATTAAAAATTGCAGCTATTTAGAATAACTTTAGCCTAAGCAAAGTCTCTTTGTGACAGTCTATATTGCAATGGCCAAGTGAGCGTATTATAAAGTCACCCAAAACTTCTTGAAAGCAGTGCCAGTATCCATTGGAATTTTTCAGCTTACTTCAGTAGTCTTTGTGAAAAGTAGCTTGAAAAAGTTATTTCTCTATTCTGAAAACTAGTACAATAGCTAATACGTTACTTAGCTTGTAGGTCTTTCACTTGTAAATGTTTTGAAGAAAATTCTCCTCTCTGTGATGACTGTGGTATGTTGAGTTGTGTCAGTTGGGAGTCTGGGCTATAAGGTTCCTGGGTACTTGCATAAGAGATGTCTTCACAGATGATGGTGATGACAAAGCAGAACTCACAGATATCACAATACCAACAGGACCAAATTAGAAATGTTCTGCCATATCTTAGTGACACTAAAAGCATTAGAACTAACACTTATTTGTTTCAAGACAGGAAAAACTCTGACACTTTCTAATGAGTCTTACTGGTTTCAAAATTTCTTCTGTTCTAATGGGCACGCTTGAAGAATAAAAACTGATATTTACCTTGTATGGGTTATAGTAAGTTTCTATATTGAGGTTGGCTTAGGACAGACACTAACTAAAGTTAGTGACAAGTTCCAAGAAGCAAGATATTTTCAAGTGAACTCAACAGTGGTGTGTAGGATTAGACAGATGTGTAAGTTTTCAGATCTGTTGTCAACCTTTTCTTCTCTATGAAATACAATGCTGCAAGGAACATAATGACAATGGCTGCATACTGCTACGTCAACCAAGAAAAGATTGGATTGAGTCTGCTGTAGTGATGGAAACCACAATGCTGCCCTCTGAGGATGCTCTGGGAAGTCCTTGAGGCTCCTCTCAGTGTGTTTGCTACTGGTTCTTGTTACACTTCTGTCAGGTGGTAAATCTCAGTTGTAAACTCTGTTCATGCCAGCTGGTGCTTCAGACTGTACATCCCAAAGCAGGTCCAAGTCTAGCATTACTGCTTACAGCTTAACTATGCTCTTAAAGCTTAACATGAAAGCAGATGGACCACAAATAATTCAGGCTAGGTTTTATTTCTGAAATGCTGTCTTTTGGACTGCCCCAGTAAATAAACAATATTATGAAGAGAATTAATTTTAGGTCCAAGTAGCTTAAATAATTGAAGAAATTCTACTAGAAGGAGATCAGAGTAGAGCCTTTTGGGAAATTGCCTTAAAAATAATCTGTGAACCATGTAGTAGCATGTCTTCTAGGTACTCTAAGGTGCCAAAATCCTGCCAATGCAACAACCCACTTCTGCCCCTTGTATGGCGCACAGCTGGTAGGAAGGGTTGTCTGGGGCATTGCTGAATGCACAGCTCAGCCAGATTACATGACCCACATCAAGAGCTGAGACACTTTTCTTAACTAATCACAGAACAGCCTGTCTATTACATACCATACCTAAAAGAAAGGGCTTGAGTCTTTAAGTGCTACTATAGCACTGTTACCAATAATAATAAAAGGAAGTCTTTTATAGGTAATGAGTGTATGAGAGCAAGATTGTAAAGTGAAAATCAGTAGGCAAACCCAACTACAACTGACTGCCAGATGCAAACTATAATTTACGGTCTCCAGGATTTGTTTTCACATATAACAGCTTATGTTGACATTTAGGTAAATATATACACACAAACATGTACAAATATACATATATTCATTTAGAACTACAGGGGTACTTTCATTATGTAACGTTGCCAAGATATTCATGTGCTAGTAACCAAATTCTAAAACTCTGGCTACTGCAAAACTACTGAGGAAAACAACGTCTGTGAGAATTGTGAGCAACTGGGACCTTTCTTCTGAGTCATGTCTAAGACAAAACCTGCAGATGTGGTGAGATTAGTGTTGTATATGATCTAGGATTTTCAGATCTAGGTTTTGTTGCTGTTATTCTGCATTTAAATGAAAAATCAGAAATAAAAAAAAATAATAATATGATTTTTGGAAAGCCAGAGAGATCTCTGAAGTACCAGGTTTACAGAGGAGTCACTGGGCTTGTTGCATGCCTGCCATGCTTGCTAATCAATGTTTTTTCACTTTCACTAAGGTGTTACACTGAAGATCTGCTGAAGTGGAGGCTTAAGCAGGCCAAGGAGGTGGGAACCTCACAACCTATGAGATGTGCAGCCAGGGAGCCAAAGATTCTAAAAGTAAGTATGTTTTTGCCTTAAGCTATAAGCCATTTTCTGTTATGCAGGTCTGGCAGGGTTAAGATAAGGCTTCTCTGCCTCTGAAAATGAAGAAATAATTGGATGGAACTAGATTTGAATCCATTACCCTTAGAAGAGCACAAGGATTTGTGCATGTGTTTGTTTTACAGTGAGTTCATACCACCAGTCAGCTTTCTTCCTGACCATGAATTCTTTCAGAAGAATGTATATTGCAGAATTTATTCTGAGCCTCAAGATGCTGGCTGTGAATAGACCATAACATTTCAGAGCTGGCACTGAGGCATGCTGCTTCTACCACTTTCTATTTATAGATCTTCAGATTTTCCATAGTATCAGTGGTAAATATTTTACTGCACAATATTCCAATGAAACATCCTCATCAGTTCCTCCAAAGGCAGAAGGTATTACTTTTATCTCTGTGAAATCTGTTGCTTTATTTAGGAAAATAGTTATCTATTTCTCAATAGGCTGCATAAGCCACTTTAAATTTTTGAGGGTTGAATATGTGGGCCTTTACATTTTGATGGCTTTTCAAATGTTGAGGGGAGAAAAAATTCAACAAACAGTATCCACTTGCAGATCAGATAGTATTGATGTACCATAGACACAACCCATTTGAATTTAAGAGTACAGGTGGTCAAAGATATGAATGGCTTTTTTTTTTTTTTTTTTTTTTTTTTTTTTTTTTTTTAGTGTGTACTCAAGGAAGAGACACTATTCAATTCCTAATGCATTGAAGTTTTGATTTTGGTTAAAGCCACTAAGTACTGATATGTTATGGCTACTTTCATGCATTCACACCCACTAGAGCCTAACTTTGAAAAATATTCTTACAAGTATCAATTAACTGACAGGCATAGTCATTTGCAAGACCCCAAACAGGCAGAACTGAGAATAAAGTGTAGGATGTAAGGCAGGCAGAACATGAGGGGAAAAAATATAATTTTTTTACTAATTTTTTTACTAGCCCTGTCCCCCCACTGAGAATAAAGTAACATGGAGGAGGATCTTCACTTCCAAAATGCTTGACGTGAAGTAAATTAAGGCACTGGAAACTGCAAGATGAGCACTTGCGTTATTGATGATCAGCTACTCTTACACCTTGCAGAGTGCTGGCCATAGTGTTTCACAGGACAGTTCCTGCACTGAGAGAGAACTGATTTCAAAAGACAAGCAATGTTGATTTGATAGATAAGCTTGTAGCAATAGTGACTGTCAGCTACTCTCAGTGATCCCATGGCACCGGTATCCTTCTCTAATCTAATGCTATATCTACACTCGCCCCTATAGGTAATACCTAACCTAGAGGTGATCTAGGATTGTGGTTTCCAGACATGGTCAGTTTACAATACCATGGAGCTTGGTGTGAAATCTCGACACCCTGTCAGGAAGCAGGGTAAAGGCTGCAGAAAAACTTTGCAAGTACTGTCAATTGTCACAAGCACCTGGATCTCAATGACCTGTTAAAGTTTGTCACTCACCATAGGCCTCCTGTTAGTAGACTTGGCAGCTACATTTTAAAGACATATTAAGGCAAATATTCCATAGCACTATTGTAATTGGCTTAGCAGCAAAATTGGCTAAGCAAGAGCAGATAACAACAAGGTCATATTTGTGATCAAATTTCTATGCTACCAGCCCAAAATGTAAATAAAAATGATTATAAAAAAAGGTCTTCTTTGTCAAAGGGTGGCCAAAGATTAGCTTTCCAGCTCACATAATTTGGTCTAAAGCTACAGGCAGCTGGTTTCATTTGGGAGTCACACGACACAGTTTTTCTGCAGCCTTTTCCCTGCCACAAATTCAGGCGAGCTTTGCATGAAACAGAAATAATACTTGCACTGTGCTTTTGAGGAGATTGTGGGCCAAGCCAAGAGAGCTGGAGTGGAGCAGGAGAGCCAAAGGATAGCACAAAGCAATAATGAAAGCAACATGGGATATCATCTGGCCAGAGAAAGATGAGAACGGTGGTGGGATTTAACAGTTCATTTTGAAATACCCCTTGCGAGGAAAGGAATGTGTTCAGGGATTAGGACAGGGTCCTAGGAATTAGGAAAATTGGGTTTTATTTCTGACCTTGTCACATCGTATCTGTGTGATCTTCTCTCTGTGCCTCAGTTTCCCAGCCCACATAAGCATTCACTTTGTAGCTGTTCTGTGGCTTCCTCCATTGAGGCATTAGCCTCTTCTGGGAACACAGCTGAAAAGCTGAATGAAAGGATGTAATTATTTTTAATTGACTGTTAAATGTTTTGAATTTGAGGTTAAAAACTAAAAAGATAAGTAGAGTGAGAGTTCCGAAACAGCCATTGAAGAAATGAGAAGAAACTTCTCTGAATTTCAAATATATTCGTATTTCATTGGGTCCTTTCTGAGCATGTCTAGTTCAAACATCTCTGACAAGCACTCTGTAAAGTTTGATTTCTGCTAGCAAGCGTGCCAGGAATGGATTCTGTCAGATCCACTGAACGCAGATAATGTGGCGTCTGAAGCGATTGCTGCTGTTACTGCTGTCTTCACCTCAGCACTCTGCCAGTTTTAGGGCCTCTCATGGGACTGAAGCCTGTCCTTTAGGTCTGAAGTGGGGAGGAAGAGAGGAGGGAAAGAAGAGGGGAAACGACTGAAAGATTTTGTGCAGTGGTGTAGCAAAGAGACTCCTGGTTTGGATAACAAAAGTCTCTTTATAAAAGAGATTTCAAGGTAGGTAAGAAAGAAATGATGAATGGCATCTGGCGAAGAAGCCATTAAGGCCTGACAGTATATGCAAAGGTGTTCCCTAGAGGAAAATGTGTGTACTTCCAGCAACAGAGGATAGTGTCATGCTTTTGAAATGAACCTGAGAGATATTTAGGAGACAGGGTAAAGAATGAAGTTCAAAATAATTTATTCTATGAAGAAAATCCGATTCTAAAAATATTATTCTGGCTACTCTGTGTGGTGGCATGCTCACACTGTGTTCCACTACTGAAGGCCATCCTTGGATTTCTTTTCCAGAGTGAATTTCACCTTAAAAGCCCTAGACCCTGAAGACGTTAAGGAAAGCTGATGGAAAGAAGGACTATTTTTGGTTACTGAGATGAAATGTTAAGAAATATTAGGAAAGGTCTTAGATTAGATTGTTTGCAAAGAACTGAAGAACAAATGAAGTAGTTTTGTAGAATCATTGAGTGGTTTGGGTTGGAAAGGACCTTAAAGATCATCTAGCCCAATCCCTGCCTTGGGCAGGGACACCTCCCACTAGACTAGGTTGCCCGAAGGTCCTGGCCTTGAACACCTCCAGGGCATCCACAACTTCTATGGGCAACCTGCTCCTGTGCCTCACCATCTTCATAAAGAATTTCTTCCTAATATCTAATTTAAATCCTCCCTCTTTTAAATTAAAACTGTTACTTCTTGTCCTATCACTACATGTCCATGTAAAAAGTCTCTATCTTTCTTATAATCACCCATTAAGTATTGAAAGGCTGCTGTAAGGTCTCCCCGGAGCCATCCCTTCTCCAGGCAGAACAACCCCAGCTCCCTCAGCCTGTCTCCACAGGAGAGGTGCTCCAGCCTCATGTCCTCCTCTGGGCTGTCTCCATAGGAGAGGTGCTGATCATCCTCATGGCCTCCCCTGGGCCCACTCCCACAGATCCATGTCCTTCTGGTGCTGGGGGCCCCAGAGCTGAACGCAGGGCTCCAGGTGGGGCCTTGCAGAGCAGAGGGGCAGAATCCCCTCCCTCGCCCTGCTGGCCTCGCTGCTTTGATGCAGCCCAGGGTACGGTTGGCTTTCTGGGCTGCAGCCACTCATTGACAGCTTACGGTGAGCTTTTCATCCACCAGTACCCCCAAGTCCTTCTCCACATGGCTGCTCTCTGTCCACTAATCACCCAGCTTGTATTTGTGCTTGGGATTGCCTCAGCTTAGGTGCAGGCCTTGTTGAACTTCACAAGGTTTGCTTATGTTGTAGCTCTCAAGCCTGTTCAGGTTCCCCTCTTCCCTCCGTATTTCTTCACCTTCAAAAAGCTTACTTTTGTCATCCCAAAGTGTCAGATATACAAAGGCACTGCTGTGTGGGTTGTTTTTTTTTTTTTTTTTTTCTTTCCCACCCTTTCTGTGTGAGAGACAGGGAGCCACAACTTGCAACACATTTTTATTTATTTATTTATTTTTGTTCATAGCCATATTTCAGCTTGTGAACAGCTGGGTGAGGGAAATGTCCCATTCACACAACCACCACTAGAGGCCACCACAAACCTCAATAAAGAGCTGAAAGGCCTCTAATTTATAGCAGAGTGCAAATTTACAAAAAGAAGCCAGAAGTAATGCCATAACCTGTGTCCCACGTGAGCATATGTTTTATGTCTTCCATAATGAAAGAAAATGTTGCTGAGCCTATATCAAGCTTGTGTATCCATTAGGTTTTTAATCTTTTTCTAAAGGAAAATATTCACTGTGAAGATGGATTAGGTATGAGAAATATTTTTTTCATCACCGTAGTGATCTTTACAAGAGTAACACACACAATCTCTGCTTTATGGAAGGGAAATATTAGGTCCAGAACGGTTAAGAGAGTTGCACAGAATATTAGGTATTGTTATTAATTCTTTCTGTAAAAGAATAACCTGCTCTGGACCATAGATTCTTTATAGCATTTTTGTTCACTAGGCTCAGATATCAGATGTTATAACGAAGAAAATGGACCAGACTCTTAAAATTCAGTATTTATTTAATACAGTGAACAGCCTTGCACTGAAGTGTTGTCTCTTCTAGACCTGACTGCAGACACCACTGTGAATAAACCATGTTTACTTCATTTCCCAATATTCCATGCACTTGCAAACCACAGGACCTTGTAACACCGCAGCTGTATGATCAGAAAGGCTTCTATAGCATCTTCCATGGCTGAATGCAGGAATTTGACTCAGCCAGAATAAAAAGCATAATTAACCAAAATCTAAACTGGAAATGTAACTTAAGGAGATGCCCATTTCATCTTTTCCCTCCATTTAGGAACGTGTCCAATGTAACATTTTGCTGCCTCTTGGTTAAGAGGAAATGGAATATTTTCAAGTTTGTGATAAATTATTTCATATAAAGTTAGCTTTTCTCCTTAGAAAGCCTTCTGTCTATCACTTTGACCAATAAATATTGGCAGTGGCTACCTGAGGTTGTCATGTCAGCCTTCCACTTTGCCTTGCAGTGTATCCTAGGACACACTACCCAGTAGAGCACCAGACTTGTACGACATACAGAAGATGTGTCCACCTAAAATGTGAGATCAACAGCTTGTTAGATGGGCACTGTTTTTTACTTAAAAGTTAGTAACAATGGTGATCTGATTAGGCGATGCATGTTTCTGATGTTAGTAATCATCATTTCTATTTCCCTCTCATTCTCCGTGATGTTTGATGTTTCTGATGGGACATTTTGGATGTACATGTCCTTGGCCTGCAATTAAGATGACAAAGTCATGTAGAAGAGATCATTTAGGAGGTACTTGTATAATCGGAGAGGGCGTGATGGGATAGGAAATACCAAAAGGAGGCAATGACAGGTGTACCAATGGTAAAACAATAGTACCTGACAGCAAAATGGTTAGCTAGCAGAGAAGAAAATTGTTGACTTCAGCATATTTGCACTATGTTGTCCACCCTTATATTTGCTATTGTTATTGAACCTTTCACCTACTCCTTCAAGGCGGAAAGACCGTTCTCTAAGCAGAACAACGTCTTCTTGCTGTTGGGAAGAGGAGCTGCTGCAAATTGGCCATACCACTAGTTGAATAAAAATCTATGAAGTAGATGGCATGACATGGGGAAGGACTGTGGTTTGCATCAGGTAGTATTATATGCAAAGAGGATTGTACCGATGAAAAACTTCCCTTCTGTCAGACTTGTCTGAAGTGAAAAATCTGGCATTTGACAACTGGGTATTTTAGAGCTAAGGGTAAGATTAGGTGGAGATGTATTAGAAATCCATACAATACCTTTTTTAAAGTTAATAATGAGGAGGGGACCACTATCAGCACTACAGATGTTTTCTTCTTTTCATGATGTAAGCAATAGGAAGTTTGGAGGTGGATGTTCCTTACTAATTTTGTCTGCCTAAATTTCTCACGTTTTTCTGTTATACCTCGTTATTGTAAAAATTCATATATGAAAAACCAACTGACACATTTTGTGTCTAACCTGTCCATCTTTGGAGAGAAAAGAGAATTGTACCTCTTCCCATAGCATATAGCAATGGAGATCTCATAGGTTCATTATGATGTGTGTGTTTTTTTTTGTTTTGGTGTTGGTGGTTTGGTTTTTTTGTTTGTTTTATTATTATTATTATTACATATGGAACATTATCAGGTCCTCTGTACTCATGGTAAATCCTCAACTCTGTCTCTATTTTTGTATGCTAAATAATAGCCAACTTTGTCTGTGCTTCTAGCTTTCTCCTTTGAGCCTTTGTTTACTTTTTAGAAAGGTTTTGCTGGGACTGTAGCAGATTCCTTTTGTCAAAATAAGGATATATTTGCCTTGCAAATAAATACTCAAATCCTTATCAAATATGGTTTTAGAAAGTGCTCAAGTGCTACATATCATGGAGATACACTTTGCATATTGTAACTGGCTTGTGGCCCCTCTGCATTCCCCCTGAAGAGGAACGCTGTCAGCTGTAGCATCTACCTAGGGCTGCTGCTCACAGCTCCTTGACCTTCATAAATCATGTCAATAACATAAGCCAGCAGGATTCTTCTGAGCCCTCAGAACGGCTGGAAAATCTGACAAGGTAATTCAGCTTTTTTTCTTCTTCTGCTACATCTCCCTCTGTAACCTGTTAGCCGCTCTCCTTAGATATTCAGTTGCTCTGTTGCTGTGTGCAGCCACTCAAAACAGGTCAAAACCAGAAGTAATGTTTTCAAATGTGCTTTGGGGAAAGGCCTTTTAAAGGTAGTTATTCACCAGCTCCTGGTGAATTTGGTGGGAATTAGATACCTAAAGACCCAACATGGGGCATAAAAGCCTTTTTCAAGAATGACCTGTGCACATAAGCACCTTAGGTACACTGATTCTCTGTAAATGTTAGGCTCTCTAGGCCTGCATTCATCTTGCCTATCTTTAGGTACGTAATTGATGCACTTCAGTTAGGAGCATAATTGTTGTAAGTCTCCCCTGTAGTAAGTAGAGAGAAAAAAGTTGTTCATACTAGTAAGATCTCAATTGCTGTCAGCAGGTGCCTCATTATCTCCTAGGATACTCAGGGTAACTCTAGTTAAGTGCCTAAAATTAGTTAATAGGGAGCTGGGACTACCTGTCTGTAAATCATTTTTAAGATTGCAACAGAGAAGTTTTTGAAAGGTAACTTGTTAACTTAAAAAATGCTTTACCGTAGTGGTTAGAATGACTTTTAAACCAATGATGAGGCAGATGATACTCTTCTTGCAGCAGATACGCAGCTTTTCAGTACAAAACTAAAACAATATGAAGGCTGGTTTTCGTTGTAGGTGTTCACTGATGCCAAATTTTGACCATGGTACTTCAGGAAGGATAAACTCCACACCATGAAGCTGTAGTGCTGTAAGGTATTCTTTACACCATTGTTCATGTTGCCATTCTTTGCTTCGCTGTTGGGTGTTACATCCCCGTGAAGAGAGCTGCTATCTATGTATTTTTAACCATTTATTTCTGTTAAAGCCTTCCAAGATGTTGCAGAATTTGTACTGGAAAAGATGAGATTTCTGAACAGTCAGTGAAACATCAGGCCATATCACAGTGTTCCAGGTGGATTATTTATGTATTGTTTGGAAAAACATTAGTTGGAATCTTCCATGAACTGTGCAAAAATACTTTCCTATGGAATCCAAAGGGTATAAAGTAAGATGCTCTTTTGGATTAAAGGTTCTTTTCTTTCTCTTTCCAGTTTTCAGTGTGCACCAAAATGTCTTTACTATTATTAGACCCTTTTGCAGACACAAATACAGAACCTCATTGACAGTGACTCCTAGATTAAAAGGTTTATCTCAAGAAACAGTCTGGCTGGTGCTAAAGAATGGATGGTAGATGGCAGAAATAAAAACAGTCAAATGAATAATGTGGTTTCTTTCTTGATTTTCTTTTCTGCATATGATCTGCTTTCACACGAAGTCATTATTGTACAGCCATTTATTGAGCCTCCAGTACTAATTTTCTTAATAAATCCTGGCACTTGGTCTGCGTTACTGACAAACATATGTTCTAGTGGGCTGAGGCTCATTAGACGTAGCTCTTTCTCACCCACTGCTGTTACAGATTTTAAATACTGCTCTTAGATACATTGGAACTATTCTCGCTCTGAGTTACTGGTATGGGAATGTAAAGACATTTGAAACAGTCCCTCACAGGCTTGTTTTCAATTCTAAGAACAGTGTGAACAAATTAGCTGCAAGATCATGAGGAACCATAAACCTAAAGGACAAAGTGGCTTAAATTAACAGGGCCATTGTATTGGCCCAAAGTGAAGAGAAGAACATGAGCCTCTGAACTGCTTCCTAGCAGAGCTTTTGCATGATCACAGATTAGAGTTCTGGAACATGTTTGTTTTACAGTGGTATTTTAAGCCAAGTTAAAGCCACACACTTATTCCTACTCTTTAAGTAAGGCAAGGTGGATTTAGTGCAGTAGCAGTGGATTCATCCCTGGGATGATCTCTGTGCCATCTGCAGTTACAGTGGGGGCAAGGTCTCTTATGGAGAGCAAGTAGAAAAGAGGCAAATAAAGCTTTCTTCCTCTGGGCCACAGACCTTGCGGACCATTAAAATTCTTTCTTAAGTTAAAATGTGGCTCCAGGCTCCAAGAGATTGCATTACATAGGACCCAGTAGTGTGGTAAGATCAGTTGTGCTTGATGAGATTCTGTTATGTTACATGGAGCAGTGCATGGGTGCAAGAATTTGCAGGTAAAAATGTCCTGCAGCACTGTGCACCTGGGCTTTTAAAAAGGACTTTTTATGTATGTGCAGCAGTATTCAGTTCCTTATGTCAAAAAACAAAACAAAACACAACCAACCAAACAAACAGAAAACCTATCATGAGACAGGATAGGCTGAATTTCTCACCTGTATAACATTTCTAGAAGCCACAAGAATTATTCTAGCGTAACCCTACAGAAGAAAAAAAGCCATCTCTCCCACATAGTAAAATTTACTAGTTCGAAAACAACCTGCACTTACAAATACTGATGCACAAAATACTGTGCAGGACCAAGTTAGTTTTGTGCAGAGCAGAGGTAGAATTGTGAATGCTGCACATTGCTGACTGTGAGACAGTGATGAACTAATTAAAGGTTAAGTTGTGGGGCCCTTAATCAGTGCATTGAAGCATGTAGGAGTGTTGCCTGACAACAGCAGGAAATCTAAGGGAAGTATTCTTCCCCCTCCTGTCAGTGGGCTCTGGAGCTGTGAGTAAGGAGAAAGGCAGGGGGCCTTGGTCTTCTCAGCCCAGGTCCTTGTTCAACATTCTTGTTCTGAACTTATGATTTTCTTCATACTGATAACTCAAGATTTGTATTTTTGTAGTTTTTTTTTTTTTTTTTTTTTTAATTGAAAGAAGAAAAACTAAATGTAATTTCCCAATTCCAGTATTTATGACACTTTCTTGGGTGGGAGGAGGGGAGCTTGATTTTCAAATGGGTCTCTGAGGATACAAATAGAACAATGCTGCTTCTTTTGATTTCTATGACGCTGTGTGATTTCTCTGGCCCTTGTTTCTCAGAGCAGCAGAGTCTTTAGCATCCTGCTTACTTTTAGGCTATGAGGTATCCATTTCCTTGTTTATAGTTTTCTGTATGGTATGGATTTCTGTCTCTTTGGCATCGCATATTTGAGGGATGAGACTTGTTTTGGTGGACCCTGTTTGCTCACCCGGGGTAAGGTTTCTATGTACATGATCTGCCAGCTTCTCTTAGAATTTTAAAAGTAGGAATTATTTGGGATTGTCTCTCTCTCTCTTTTTTTTTTTTTTTTTTTTTTTTTTCTTCCCCGTTATATTGCCCTTCTAGCCTTTGGCTGCTTTCAGCATTTGACTCTAATTTTGTCTTATTGGCTAATACTGTGTTGTACTACATTCATTTATATGACCGCGACCAGTTCCTCTGGTTCTATGCCCAACTTCTACAGGATGCTGAATGCTAAAAATAAATAAATAAATTGCTCTCCTACCTAAAACAAACATGAGGCTAACTAGATAAAATTAACATTTTTCTAAGTCATGATGATCTGTTTTGGGCCTTTAGTCCTTTAAACTTTTGTTGGTGGTGTGTCCTTGTACTTCCCCCTCAAAAAGAGATAGGCCAAAGTTTCTTTAAAAATTGCAAAGGTTGCCAACATATTCAGACACTCAAAACTTTTATCAGCCAAGTTAATGGAAATATTACAATGTCATGCAAATGTGAATTAGTTGGCAGAACATCTTGTTGCAGACAGGGAAAAAAAACCCTGCATACTGAGTGGCATATTTATACTTTTCCAGGGCCTGCTTATTGGTTAAAATGGAACACATGTAGCTGTACTTTGTAAAATAATGAAGTCAAGGATATAAAATAACCAGGGTTCTCTGATTTTCAAACACTTTTTCAGATCAACAAGTTGAAAAGGTTTTTTCAGGATTCTCTTGTGGCTTTATGCATGAAGGATGAAGTCATTCAAAGAACAGGGCATAAAGATACCACCTGATATGTGAATCACTATAATGTGCTCTATACTAAGAAAATAAGACCAGTACAGAAACAGTCTTGAATGAGGTTTAACATTCATTGTTCCCTATAAAATTGATTGACAATTCTTTTCCAACTGTGTAATTTTTAAAAGAAATATAGGAATTGTTCAGTCCAACCTCATTTATATTTTGAAATAAAGCTTTGTGTGCTTTTATTCATCATGGCAAGCATAGAAAAAATACCAGCACTTATCTGATCCTGGCTTTACATAATGCAGCATCAGTCAACAAAGTTTTACCTGTATTCCTCCTGTAGGTTACTGGGTCACATACTGAAAGTCGTTACCATTTCATGGCTGTTTGGCATCTTGTTTTAAAAGAAGTTGGAGAACTCAGCTTAGCTTCTGACAGGCCAGCAGAGCTGTACCAGAGGTGTGTATGCTGTTTGGGACAAAATAGGAACAAATTCAAAAAAACTGAGCTAAACCCCAGCTTTAGGCTGCAGTCCAGCAATGAGTTCCATTGATGTTTCCATGGAGCTCTTTGCAGGATAAGCCACAGTTGTTTTTTAAAAAATATTCTCATGGGGCCACAGTGTTTCCCGTCTTGCTGAGAACATGGGAGGAAGAACAGTCATTTTGTGTTATCTTGACACATCTTCTACGCATTTCAGTGGAGCACAGAATAGATGCAAGAGCAAAAGGCAGATTGAAATATATTGATTCTTTCACTTATTTATTTTAAACCCAAATGAAGTTTGAACTTGCAGTAAGATTCGAATGAAGGATTGAAGCAAGGGGTTGAGAGATTTCTTTGGGGGGAAGATTGCCTTGTCTCTTTTTGTATCACTTTTTTCCCCAGGAATTATAGATGAAAGATATCCCCAGATAGAAGTGTCTGGATCAGCATAACCCTAGGTGATGGATCCTGCTGCACGAACCTAGTTCTTGATTTTGTACGTTTACTTTAGCTCTACAGCTCTCAATCAGAATCTCAGATCTGAACATCCCCAGCTGTGGGAGCTCCCTCATACATTCCTAATTTGCTTTTTCAGCTGACACAGCTATCATGACAAAAAGGAGGGGAGAGACATCTTGAAAATGGAGTTTTTCCTTATGCTAACTCAACCTGAAACACATAGCAAAACACTTCCAGAACTCTGCTGCCCTTCCTCTCAGGAAGGCTGGCAAAGCATTAAATAAATTTGGAAGGTTCATACAAATAGTCTTTGCTCTTTTCACAAAGCTCATGAACAGCTTTTGAGTGGGGAATGATGCTGCACCAGATCTTGAGAGGAGGGGTGTTATTTTAAGCCAGTTATAGCTCAGTTTCTGCAGTTGACAGGTATGCTTACTGGCTGGGGTGGGAGCTGGCTCCTGACCCTGAAAAGGAAAACAAAGGTCCTACATACACTGACTTTTTATGCTAATGATACCACTCAATTACCGCACAGGTTAGCAGGACACAATGGTGCAGCTCTTCCTCCTTGCTTTCAGACATCCTCACCATGCATCTTGCCTGCTTGTACAGACTCTTCCTGCAGGCAAAGGAGCCTGAGTACACCTGTCCCCAACACCGTCCCACAGCAACTCATCCCACCTAATTATAGAGGACTGGACCCTGCCCCGCAGATAAAGCCCGGTGCAAGTTTGTCCCTTAATGGTCTTTTCCTTCCTGGTCTTTAAATGGGGTTGAAACAACTAAGATCTACGTGGCTGTAGTCTGGTGAAATGAATTCTCTTCATCTGTGTGCATCTCACTTAGCAAAGGGATAAATCATACAAAAAGTGTGCTGGAATATTGCCTTTTTATCAGAAACGTACCTGCAGGAACTAGTTTGCAATATTGTTGTTGGGTTCAAAATGATGTCTCAGCTTTCAAGGATTTATTTATTTATTTATTTATTTTTTAAGTTCTTCCATGCTCTGATTTTCTGACTGCATCATGGCTTGTCCAGTTGTCCATGAAGCTTCTTTCCCCGCATCCCTCACATTGTTCATAATTTCGGGTACTCTTTAGGCATTCATAATTCAGATTAGCACTCAGTCATGATATTAATGTTTAAGAGTACTTTCTTGCTCCCACCAACTTAGACCTTTAATTCAGCATTTGATTTACTCTGATTTCCTTTCTTCCAAGAAACTCTGTTTCCCATCTTACTTTCTCTGCAAAAGATTTAAACTTAATCCACAGTCTGAACGTCCTTGAATGCCTGCCTGTAACTCAAAATCTGAATCTAGAGCTGCTTTTTATTTCAAAGGCACTGAGCAGACCAAATGAGCTACTTATGACTTGCATTTGGTTAGTGCCATGTACACACACAGAAGAATCTGCATCTGTGCCTTTCTGTGTTTTGGTCTGCACTGTGTGTCCTCTTGTGCAGAGTTACAGGTGTTACTAGATTCTTCTTTGGGGTCTGCAGAAATATGTGCCAATGAAGCAGTGCTCAGCTGTGGAAAGTTAAAACGCAGATCTCACCTGAAGCATGAAGGTTTGTGTGCTTTAGGTTTAACCAAACAGCCAAAAACGTAACAGGGGATACATTAGTGTTGTGTAACTGCCTTGTATAAACAAAAGTTTTTCTCGAAGATGGGAGATTTTAGTACTACACAGAACTGTTTGTGTTGGGAATGATAAAATAATAAAAAAAAAGCAACTGTTGAAGATGATATTGTATCTGTATATTTTACATTTGATATTTTACGATATATGCAGGTGTCTCTGGGAAATATCTGTATTTATCCCCCTTTGTTCACAAATTAAAATAAATTAGAAAATTTAGCTTTCTTCCTTGTCTTTTTAGCTTATTGTACAAATGTCCTGTGGAATCCTAAAGGGCAAAGAAAGTACCATTGTAATTTATTTAAAAACACATGTATATTATGTCCTTCCTCCCTCCCCCCCAAGTGATTTAAAAGAAGAGAGATGGTTATCTTTTTCACCCCCAAATTCAAAGGGCATTCAGTGTTTGCCTGAGGCTCTACGTTTCAGACAGGGAAAGGTAAAGAGTAGAGAGAAAATAAGAACTTTTCCTAATACTGGATGTAGGAGAGATACAGAGATGTCACAGGTTTTGTGATGATGTGGTGAGGTCTGTCTGTTAGTATTTTAATGAAAAATGCAGTTTTATGGAAGCTTCTCTTGTGCTGGGAATTTTGAGAAGCAGTCTGCTTGTTAGATACATTATGGGTGGCTGAAGAGCAGATGTATGAGATTTTGCAGTTCTAATGTGGCCAGAGCAGCTCTGGTTTGACTTTGCTCTTATGCTATAAATTGAGGGAGAGGCGTCTTCATCTGCAGAAATTCTTAGCCTGTCCCTGTTTACTCAGCTTGTCTGTGGCATTTGGCACTGTAATAAGCACAAGAGCCTGTCTGTCTTTCTTCTGACATATTGTGATGCTAGGAAATAAATCCTGGGTATCGCTGAGCTTCACCTCTATTCGTCAGCTCCCCTTGTGTGGGTGGGAGGGTTAGGAGCAGCTATAAGCCCTATAGTACAAGTTATGTTCCTTGTTGTTGGAGGAAGCTCCCTCTGGGTTTCTCTAAGCAGTTTGAAAGAAGCAGAAGGTGCCACTTAGGCTACCATTGCTCTCCCTTTCTTCTACAGCTGAGACACAGCCACAAGTTCTTCATTTTAATTTTTTTCCACTTGTAAAATACTGTTAATAAAACATTGTCACAGCAGCCAGAGGAGGACAGAATGGAGTAGATAATTCTTGTCATTTTATTTCAGTCTTTTGATGTCTGATGGTTTTCTTCAGTTTGCAGTAGTTGCAAGTAATTAAATGAAAGAAAGCAAGATCCACGTAGCAACAGAGACTGAGAAAATGAACAAAGTTAATGTTAAGGTTGGATATCTGCACAGCAAACTAAAGGTTCCAGGATATACTATTCGTCTTTCTTCTGTTCATCTATGATTTCTGGTTTGTCTGCCTTATTTTTTGACCATCACTTAAGATATTTTGTGTTTGTTATCAGCCATGTTGATAAGCTGAGTTACCTGGAGATTTCTTTCATCTCCTTGCCTCATGATTCAAGTCCCCCTATGCTATTTTTGGAAGATGTTCTGAGTTTCAAAATGCCCAAGAGATTATGCCTGTTTCGGGGCTGGCAAGAGATGGGGTTCGATTTTGTTATTTTTGATAAAGTGGGGAGGAGACAGTGGAAAAAGTAAGGGTGTAATATTGGTCCGGAAGGGTGTAATATTGGTCCATGTATTGCCATGCTGCATGCTGTGCATTAAGAAAGGAAATACATGAGCCTTAGAACAGGGCTTTCACATGGCTAAAAGTATGGAAGAGCATCTTGCAAGATTTTAGGCTTTCTCCATCATTAACAATTACAGTTGTTGTCATATTTACAGCCATGATACAAAGCCAAAGGTTCCTTAACTGATAGGAAAATTTCCTCTTTCTCTAAAGTATTTGTTCTTCCACCAATTCCAAATATAATTACTGATATATTATTATTATTATTATTATTATTATTATTATTATTGTATCTTACGTTTGTTAAAAAAATACTAAAATATAATTACTGATAATATTCTAAATTCAGATGGTTTGGCTTCTGGGACAAATCCATCTTGTTTCAAACTATATTTAGAAGCTGAAAGAACAGTTGTCAGGGACGCTCGATCTCACGCTGCTATGGGACTCTGGAAACAGCTCCATGGTGAGGTGATGTCCTCTTGGAAAACTCTGGTGCACTTGGAACAAATCCTCAGACCTTAGGCCACTTGGCAAGGACACTGTAGTTTCCACCCAAGTAGTGCAGGCTGTGGGAAAAGACAACTTCTGCTTGGCCAGAACAAATCCCTTGCATCCAGAAGGCAGAAGATGAAAAGCAAAAATGGACAGTCACAGACAGGAATAACATATAAGACTTTGCGTCAGTTGTCTCACCTTGACTTATGTTCTGTAACAGGGCATATTATTCTTGATGGTACTCCAGATCAGTTAAAATGAGGATTTTGCAACAGTTTCAGCTAAACTTAAAACTGGAACACTTTCACATAGCCAACATAAAAAAATGCACTGTGTGATTCATATTATTTTTCTTTTGTATTATGCTATTTATGTTGTTCCCACATTTCCTGGTACTTAAAATACTTTGAAATAACTGCCAGCACATAATTACACGGTTCTGTTTGTCAAGAAGTGTAGTTGTGAGTTTGGCATTTAGGATTTTGGAAGCTGGGATACTACCAGAGAAAGTTTGGATTGCAAAAATGCTGAATAATAAAAAAAGAATATTCATCTTTAAATAATCTCAGTAGACTTCGGAATTCCTCAGCGCTGAGGTAAATTAGGCAAGAGACTTCTTTGGTTTGCATATGCTTCATTTTTATGCTGGTACCTATAAATACTAGAAACCTAACTTTTCAATGAAATCTTGGGACCTGAAGCCACTTTGACAAGGGGCGCAGACCAGTGCAGTGCAGTTCTGGTGGCAGGGGCTGGCGGTTGAAAGAAGGGCGAGCAGAGATCAAGTGTTGCCATTTGGTAATGCTGTGAGCTGCACATACCTGTGTCAGTGGCTCTGGCTCTGTGGCTGACCCTGCCTACAGATGGTCACCTCGGATTTTACTCAAAAATGTACTTTTTCCCTGAGCTTGCAAAGTGTCCTGCTTGTGTTCAAATTGGATTTTGTTTTCACTTTCCCATTGTTTGCACAAGCGCCTCGCAAGACCCCAGAATGAGACTAATGGACTGGGAGGTGACAATTTCCTTCATGAAACGTGGTGGGCTTCTGTCTTACAGTGGCTTTGCTTGCCTCCCTGCCCTGTCCACCATTAGGGAGGGAGAAAAGCAGCTGAGCTCACATTGCTGGAGTGAAATGATCTGGTTGGCTTTGCTGTTCAGGGTATCAGAGGGCAGTGCCATAGAAAATGGAGGTCCATGCATGTCTCCTGCTATTCCACATCCCTGGGAACAGCTGTTCATGTATAGCAGCAACTACAGGATGTGTGTGTGGGGGGGGTGCGTGCTTCTGAAGTACTAGAAATCCCCTGACTATGTTAAAAAAAGAACCATTCAGACAAGGCCGGGGTGGAGGAACTGAGGGAATAACAAATGAACTGACAGTGATGGCATCTGGAAACTGCATCAGTGAATGAAAGATGCGCTTAACAGAATTAAAGTAGCAGCCATGGTATGTAGTTTTACGATGCCTATGAGTAGTATAACCTGCTTTTGGCATAAACTCTCTGTAATCGCTATTCCAATGCTTTATCTCTCAGAAAGCATTTATAGTGAAGCAGATGTGAAAATTAGGTTTCAGATGCAGTAACCTGGTTTATAAATCTGCCTGGCGTATTGAAGTACATCTCATGTATTTCTAAGGATTCAAATGTAATAATGCATGTCTTGTGCAAAAGAAAACCAAACAACCTCCTTTCCAACCCCCCTCCACTGCTGTCAACCCTCCATATATTTTTCAGTTATGGATTGCTGTTTACCTCTGCTTTAGCTGTGCAATGAAATCAATCCTATGCTTCAGTCTGTCCAGCCTTTTGTTAATTACTTAGTACTACAAATATTTTCATGACAAATTTCAAACATTTCCTCTTAATGGGAATAATCTTGTAAAGGCTGCCTAATGCATGGACAAATTATATTATACTTTTTATATTTAAAAACTCCTGAAATATCATGATCTAAAAAAATCCATGCGGCTACAATATTAAAAAAAAATACACTTATGCAGTGTATATATATTGCTTATACAGTGATATACTGTAATACGGCATACATCATATTACCTGTTAGAAAGTGTTTTATGTGTTGCTATTTTATACATCATACAGCTTATGCTATACTATTTGTAATGTATTGTTCTATATTAATATTACAAAAATACATCATATCTCATGTGTTTAATCTGATATGAGGAGAGTAAGTGGTGCAGCTTGTCCTGCTGATGGCTGGGCAGGTGTTTTGCAATAGTCCCAGTAGCTGCAGCTACAGCAGCAAAGTATTCTTTCTTTTTATTTTCTGCTGAAAGTAAAACTGATGCCTAGCATCCTCAGCATGCTCAGCATGCAACACAAAGTCAGGCTCTGTCTTTGTAGTTGGACTGAACCCTATTACCCTAATCACATCAACCGTGAGGCTGGCACTGTGGTTTCCCATCTTATGGCTGAGAAACATGAAGAAGGAAAATAGCAATGAGGTAGCCAGGCTAGCAATGGGTGAGGTCTTGAAGTTCTTGTCTCCAACCCAGTGTTCAGTATCTTCACACTATGACATGTCACAGAAAAGCATCCTTTGTGCTCTATAATATTGAGGGGGTAAGAGGGTGGGGGAGGGCTCTGGTGGGGATATATTTATAAGTACAGGAAAGGCAGCTGGACTTTTTAACTTAAAAAAAAAAAAGTAAATTTTCTTAGTGCAATGACAAAACTCCTCTTGTCCCAAGTGATGGATATTCTTGATGCCAGCAAAGCGTCCTTTCCTGATTACAATCTGTATATGTTCAGGATCTTGGTAGGGAGGTTGGAGATGAGGGAAAGCATTAGAGTCTACACCTGCAGTGTGGTAAAAAAGAAGACTTTTGTAGACTTTGAGATAGTCTGATTTCTCTGAATGCACCACCCCCCCCCCCCCCCCCCCCCGAAAAGGGGTAAGAATAGATATTTCTGGAAGACTCCCAGAAAGTTAGCAGAGGTTTTCACTCAATGTCATATATTGTTTGGGGTATGCTTATTTCTAATGGATTTTGATGGTTGTCTTATTCCTAAAAAATGAACTCCATACGTAAATATCACTAACTACAGCCAGATTCATAAAAGTATTTCAGGTGCTTTAGTCAAGCCCCAGAGGAAATACAGGGGAAAAAAGTGCATGCATGATGATGGAGAATTAAAGGAGAATAGGTAATACTAGAGTAGTTACAGTTTTATTTATTTATTTATTTATTTATTTATTTTTCCCCATGGAAAAAAAGCAGTAGACAAATAAGATGAGATTTCATTTTGATACTCCCACAAATATCTTTATCTGGTGTTCTGTCTTTATTACTTTCAGTTAAGCTGTTCCACACATGTGCGTATTTATCATGTAAATGTCATTATATTTTCTTTCCACAACACCCTGCATTAGCTTCTGGTCCAACCATCACTTTTAGGCGCAACATCTCTGAAATCCTGAACTTCTCAACTGTAAAGAGTTTCATTGGAATCAACCCGTTCCAGTTTGATGTTTCCCATAATCCAAACCCTCAGCTGCTTGTGGTTGATTATAGTTTTTACAAGCTGTTGCAGTTTTCTTCTGTATTTTCCACGTGGGTTAAACTTAAGGTAAAGTAGTTACTTAATTGCCTGATGTTTATGTGAGACAGAATAAAACATAACGATGGGCCAGCACCCATCTGAGGTTACTTCAGAACTGAGTCCCCTTAAATTCTGGGAAAGCTTGGGCTCAGATGTGTGCTGAGAAGTTTGACATGTCTCTAGATGAATGTTATCCCATTGCTCTTCTTTCTAGCCTGGACACTTCTTGAAAAGGCATTGCTGCACAGAAAGACATTTGCAGATGTTTTATTTAATCTTTGCTCATTTTATGATTTGTACTCGGTGTTAGTAGCTCTATAACAACTTGTTTAAGGAGAATTCAAATTTATTATTGTGTTTTTGCAGAAATGACAACACATGGCTCAAAAGTATCTCAGTTTACCACTGTTTTAAATATTTCACCATTGGGACACAGGGGCTGAAGGAGGGGAAATACTGGTTTGTTAGAAGCATAACTCAATCCTTTTCTAATATATGCTCAAGTATGTAAGGCCATTAAACATTTTCTCTTTTTCACAACGAGATTACATCAGTTTTATTTTTTGGAATCTACTGATTCTACTTCCTTCTATTTATCCTTACCTCATCTTTATTCATTTTTTTCCCTTGTGCCACTGGCATTAAAGTGATTTTTATTTTTAATCAATTAATATCTCCTTCCACTCATTAGACAGTGCTGTGTAACAGGTCCTACTGTCTAGTGGCTCTTTCATTGTCACTATGAGGAAGACCTGTGCTGTGATTTACTCTTTTCATAGCTGTTGTGGATCAACATTATTTCGCAACCCCAGAGAGATTCTGAGCAGTTCAGAGAAATTATGAAGAAAGCACTTTATTTTGCTTCCAGTCTGTGGCACTGTGCATGTGAAATTATTCTTTGTCCACTCTAATTTTAAGGAACTAGATTCAACCTTTAGCACCTATTCCTATGGTGACATCATTGTTCATCACATTCTCCCCTCTTTTAACTTTAAACTTCTCTCCCACTTTGAACCTTTATTTTGTTTTTCAGTTCTTTTTGTACTGACCTTGTGTTTTGCCAGATCTGCCTTGAATTACTTTGGTATTATATTAGGAAAGGTATTTATCTTGAATGAATTCTCTTAACTCTCTCACCTCTGTGAAGATGTGGCAATGTCCATCTCTGACAATCTGTTCCTAGATTTTATTTTTTTTTACTTTATTTTTACCATTACGTACTTTGAATATAAATATAGAGTTACTGTTATTTTCTCTGAACTCTCTTCATTTGGCTTATTCCTGCTTAGGAACTGAGGTTTTTGGAACTGAACACTTTACACCGAGTGGCTAAAACAAAGTCACGTTTCAAAAAAATTTTGCAACAAAGTCTGTGGAGGCATATCCTTGCATGTGCCTGTAGTCCTGCAGTTTGTAAAATTCCCCAAAGAGCAGCCCACTTGGCTGGAGCTTACTGGAAAAAGGGAACCACCGTGAAAAATGCCCCATGCCTCCTCACTCTATACCTTATTGCCAAAGCACCAAACGCTGAAACTGCATTGACAGTTTTGCTGTCTCACTTTGCAAATTCATGGAATGTATAAGCTAGCTTCTGTGTTTTGTCATCTTTTTGTATGTTAGGTAAATTTTCTCAGATTGATCGCTAACTTATCTTCTGATGTTCTGTTTCCTCTAGGTTTCTCTTGCGTGCTGGAGATGTCTGAGCACCATAAGTTCTTGATTCTGGTGGCCCCAGGAAAGTGGCAATCCTTCGTTAAGAAAGTAAGATCTAGCATGTGGGTTGAGAAATCCTGGAAGCGGGAACTCTTGGAGGACTGTGCTGCAGGAAGCTTTCATCTGTGTTTTTGTTTGTTTGTTTTTAATATTCTTCTACATGATGACAGTCCATTTGCTTAGGCTTGCTAATTGAGACTTGAAGAAAGTACAAATGGGTGAGTGATAGCCATTCTGTAAAGATGTTTCTTCAGGCCTTTTTTAATAAAGCTGAATTTTTGTCGTACTGCTTTAATGTGTTGTTCTGGGGATGCAGATATAAAAAACGTCTGGCCACTGTTGCAAAGGATCAAGCCAGAGCTCTGCATGACAGACACTGAGACAAAGAGGCATGAGAAGTTAACACCAGAGAGATCTTACATAATCTGTCTTGTCTTATTCTGTAAGTCTAAATACAATGTCCCAAGGAAAATACAGAGAAGAAAAATCCGAAATCCCTGACACTGGGGACATGCCAAAGTAAAACAAAAACAAAAAAAAAAAAACACCAAAACAAAACAAAACAAAACAAAACACATTTCTTCTGTTCACCTATCTCACTATTTTAAAAATATACTCAAGCATATTCACCTTATTTATATTACAAAAACTTTATCTTCTGTATTCAGCTTTCCTTTATATCCTGCCTAGAAAAAGTTGTCAGAGAGACTCCAGAGATGGATTCTTTGAGTCATGGGGCTGAAGCTAATGGAAGTCTCCCACTCATGTCAACAAATTAGTTCACTTTCCAAGTGAGCAGCCTGAGAGTGTTGCAGATTTACAGTCTCGTGAAATACCTCACAGTAGAACAAATGCGGCTTTATAGCTGCAGTTGGAACTGGAGGGAAAACTACAAAAGATTAATTTTACCTGTAAGCTTTTATATTATCATTTATTTGAAATTCACCTCTCAAATCTATAAGTGCTGATAGTTTATTTATTAAGGAATCTGATAGGGTGAATTGTTTAAATGATTTGTGATGTATGAAGAAAAGCATGTTAATAGTAAGATGAGGAACTCCATATGGGGAATTGTGTACTAAATACCATCAGAAAAAGATGGAATCAGATGAGGGAACCAAGAATCAAAATGAGCATCACTGGGGTTATATAACCCTGGTTTTCTCTGTCCTTTGACTAAGGGCTTTGAGCAGTTGTAAAATTATAGTTGCCTTTGGGTCCTTAAGTCCCAGACTAACTCTGGATCCTGGACTCCCCACAGTGATACTCGTCTCCACTTCAGAAACCTTGTGCTGGGTTCTGGTGCATTGGGAGGTCAAGGGGTGCAATGGATTCTCCTGGAGATGGGCTATGCAGAAATACTGAAGGAGCAGAGATAAGCTGACCCACCTCTTAACGGTGTGTCATAGTTGAAATGTTATTAGAGGAAGTCTTCAAAGAATGAATGTTTATACGTTGCTATATGCAGCTTTGAACTTTTTTTTTTTTTTTTAAGATAGACATTATAGTCAAGTCTTCATACTGTTTTCATTAAATTCATTCTAGCTTTGAAATGGGGTCAATTTCTGGAAATTACACTATTTCTGTCTTTTTTATTATCATTATTTATTTATTTAAACATGTAGATTAGTATAGCCTGAAATGAAATATCACAATGCTTGAAACTCATAATTCACTTGGAATGCAGCACTATGCCTTGGCAAGATCACTTTATATAAACTCCTAAAAGTATTGATAGCTGAAGCTCTCCAACAGACAGAAAAAGGAAAACACATCTTTTTTTTTAAATATAAACTTAACCGAAACGAAGTTTCTTCAATAACCTCAGGTAAATTAATAACAGTGAGATCTTTCCTTGTATCCTTTCAATGTTGTTATGTAAAATGTTTTAAAATGTAAGAAAAAAAAAAAAAAGATATTCCAACTAATAAAACTATAATGATTGTTTAAGAAAATTTCTTAACCAACTAATTTGCTTCCCTTGAAAGATGAGAAAGATGCTGTAAAAAATATTCCTCTCCCCGCCCCTGGGAGAAAAATTGTGTGAAAATATATTTTCCCAACGGGAAAATTCTGACCAAAATAATGTTTATTTACAGCTAACTTTCTCCCAGAATTAAAAAAAAATCATTGTAGGCTTGATGCATTTATTCTCATACTCATTGGGAGGCTTTGCTCACAGTATCTTCAAATCTTCATCTACTGGTTAAGCCTTATTCAACCACAGGTAGGTATTACCTGAAATGTAAAAACAGTCTGAGATATGGAGTAGAATGCACAATATCAAAGAAGTGGAGAAAATATGTTCCTCAGCATATTCTCATGAAGATCTGAGTGTTTTTCATTCTTACCTAACTGTTGACTGCTAGTATTGAATTTCTGGGGGAGTAACTTTTTTTTTTTTTTTAACCACTTCCTCAAATTATTTCATTTTCAAAATATATAATAGTTGACTTGCAGAGCCAACTATGCACATTGAACCACAAAACATTATGATGCCTTGAATGGGTCACACTGATTAGGATGTGGATGCCATTTAATTTTTCAGGGCATATGGAATGTGCCTACTGTGTGGATACCAAAACTAGGAAAGACGACCTTGCCTTGAGACTGTGCTTCCACACAGTTCTAAAATACTTATTAAAACTGCTTTATAAATAAAACATTAGAGCTTTTGACATTTAAAGGCTTCAAGACATGCCATATGCCTTACTGCAGGGCATTTACGTGAGTCATTTGCTGACCCTGCTGTTTCTTCTTAAGGTATAAACTTTTACAAAAGAAAATAAAAAGAACATGGTAATGAGTGGTAATTAGACCCAGCAATAGGTAGTGAATGCTGATTCTCATGCTTATAACAATATGCCTTGTTAGCACAATACCACTTGATTTGTACAAGGAGGTGAAATTCAACCTCTTCTATAAATTGAATGAGACTTAAAACTGTTGCTTGTCCCAGAAAACATGTATTACTCCTGATCTGTATTCTAACCCATCTTGCTTTCTACGGGAGAAAAGAGCAGTTAGTTATTTCAAACAGAAGAATATCTCCTCTCACTCTTCATCATCTACATTACAACAAGAGGATCACCATTACCTCTGGGATGAAAAAAATACAGGAAAAAAAATTTAAAGTAATCCCAAACCTAAGATAGTAAGAAGGAGACAGGTTAGAAATCAATTCATTTTAAAGCATTTAGTACATTTTATTTGTTTATCTTTTTTTTTTTTTTCTCCCCCATCTATTGTGTATCAGAGCTGTTTTTATTCCCTCCTGGGGGGAATGTTGCAGCCATTAGTATCCCATCTCTATTGACTCTGTGCTCCCACCACTTTAATGGCACTTGCCTGCTTTGCAGTTGCCTTCAAACTTATGGGTGCCTGTATTTCCAGTGTTACTCTCATCTGCAAAACTGATCGCACGTGAATTATACCTAGAAAACACATGCTCGTGCTTACTGCTGATTGAGGCTTGGGATTTGGTTAATTAACATAACCTTCCCTGGAAATGCTGGAAGAGACTTATGAAGAGCTACAAATAACAGGAAGCATCACAGCTTGAATATTGACCAGGACTGTTTAGAAGTACTATTTTCTTAAACAGAGGGTGACGAATGTCAGAGGGGGAAACAATTTGTAAATTGGAAGTTGCCAAATGCGTAAACAGAGCAGACGGTGTAGCAGAAGCTCTGCTTTTGCTTTAGCCAAAAAAAAAAAAAAAAAAAAAAAAAAAAAAAAAAAGACAAAAATTTAAAAGAAATACTAACACATCTCCAAGAATTAGTGCTATGAGGCATGTTTTAAATTTGATTATTATTAATTTCAGATCTGATGGCAAACTTTGTCCCTTTTGGTATTTCTTGTTGGATATTTCACCCTTGTAAGAGCTATGTCACTCAGCCTTCACCGAATGATATAATAATTGCACACAGTACATTTGTTGCTGACATTTATTAAAATCTGGGTTAAAAAGGCCAGTTCTCTGTCTGCCATAAAGATCGTGACTGAATAGTTTATCAATAACATTTTTTCAAATGGTTAGACATACCAATCATTTCCTACACTACGACAAGAACACTACAACAAGAAACTTCTGTTGTATAATATCTGTGCAATATTCTGTTGTATAATATCAAAACCACTTTTTGTTTCATAAAACAAAGCCTGTAATTTAATCTTAATCTTAAAATGCAGGGTAGAAGCCTGCATTCTTCAGAACTTTTTTTTTTTTTTTCTTTCCGGAAGCACAGGAAAAATACTTTTTTGCTATCACTATGAAATTATTTAAACCCATCAGTTTTTAATTAAATAACCATGTGACCTCGTGATTGCACAGACCTCAGGGGACTGAAGGGTTAATGTTAGCTTTAGGTGAGAGCTAGCCAAAACAGCAGCACTTGGATTGAAGTCCAGATTTTCCCAAAGCTCCAAAAGACTCAAATCCAAGTTTTTGTTTCTCCTGGGAGAAGATCAGTCTCTAGGTCCTCCTTCCTTTTCCTCCACCTATCTGCCCTTCATGCACTTGCTGGATTTACAGTAAACTTTTTAAAGTGGGCGGGGGGGGGGGGGGGGGGGGGGGGGGGGGGGGATAAAAATAAAAGACTTAATCCCCCCATTCCATAGGCTATTAGAAGCACTGTGGTTTGACAGGTCAACATTGACTGATGGAAATTGCTTGAGACATGCTGGATGTACAGCAGTAAATCAGCCACCAGACTCAGGGAAGCTCAGTGGTAGTTTTGTCTATTATAGTAATGGTTTTGCAGTAGTATGAACAGGCTTCTTTCTCATGGCAGGGGACATAGGAGCTGGTTCCCTAAAGGGAACATTCCTTTTCCAGCACATTATATGGTAAAAAGCCCACTTTTTCCTTTTTCTTTTTTTACTTTTAACATGCAGAGAACTAGAATGCCTGTGATGCTGGAATCCACGGTTAATTCCATGGAAGCAGGCTCTAGCCTCAGCAAACAATAGAGCTTTTTTTACTTCCTTGACAATTCTCATATTCTCACTTTCTGTGAGTAAAAAAAATCTACCATCATGGAAATCATTGAAATGTTCAAGAGCCAGTGCCAATAATCTGGTGTCTTCACTCATTTCCATCATTTTCCATCATTCTCCTCTGCTATTAGGTTTGAAGTTTTCTAAGCCTTGCCTTATTTCTAATTCTCTCATTGAAGACAATATAGTTCTGTAATGCCTGCCTTAACGTCTTCCTCAAGAAAACTGAAAAGGTATCACAGAGATTGTCACCATAGATTTGAATCACTAAAAATAATCTATGAAATGTTAAATATTACTGGGTGATAAGAGCAGGAAATGGGAAAAAAAAATTACCTACAGAATACCTTTGCATTTTTCAGCTAGGGACCTTCCTATTGGCTTAGGTTTTTTCTTGGCAGATGTTGCATCTTGCAGAGTCTCTTGCTAGAAATGTTCCAGTTGATCTTCACAGGGGTTATAGCTGAGGACACCTGGCCCTTCTTCTCAGAAAAGGGCAATCTGTGCTAAACTTGTGTTGTAAGTACACAGCTGATGTGACACAGAATCACAGAACGGTTGAGGTTGGAAGGGACCTCTGGAGGTCATCTTATCCAATCTGCCTACTCAAGCAGTGTCACCTAAGGCAGATGAGCTGCAGAATAGCCTGGCTGCTTGTTAAGATAAGAAAATCTGAGAAGGAAAGCAACAGGAATCAGGAAAGGATAGTGTTTCTTCTGCACTTGCTTCATTGTGTCTCCTGCTTAGGGTCAGAGGGAACGCAGGAGCACTTAGAGGTTAAAGAAGCTCAAGCAGTAATAGGAGAGTAATTGTGTGTGGACAGATGGGTTATGGAAGGCTGAAAATTTTTTCAGAGATAAGGGCAGAGTGGCCTGTCATGTGGCCTGAGTCATTTGCTAGAAACAGGTATGGGAGCCCTTGAATTGGTATTGAGTGAGCCCTATGGCTCTTGTGAGTTTTGTTGTGTGCTGCTGTTCTTTAAGGTACAGGGAGAAGCTGTTTCAACGGATTTTTATTTAGCTTCCCTACATGAGCTTTTTCTCAGCCTACATTTTAATGCTTGACAGCTGAGCTTTTACAAGTTTTCAGAGCCATTAATCAGAGCAGTGTTTTGGGAAGACTTTGCAATGTATATTTGAGAATTTGTATGGCACTGGTTTAAATTAAAAGCTAAGGCTTACTTTTGAGGCTGCTTTTGGCCTCTTTCCATAAAGCATGGAGCCATGTATTATTGTTCTAAGAACCCATAATTAGTAGCAAATGTTTGCAAAATGCTAAAGGTTGTTGCTAGGGTGCTCCTTCAGGCTGGGATGTGTGAGGGATGGTTAAACCTAATTTAGATCTATTTCAAAAACTGTTTTCTTAAGCTGCAAGCATAGATCATTTTTATGCAGTGCAGTACATTCTGACTTTTCAAATGGGCAACAGGAATAAAGGCATTCCTTCAGGAATAGGTATGACTTCATGTGAGCAGAAATTAAGTTCCCATTCTCTGAAGTAATTTGCCAGTGAAACAGACATGAGATAGGAAACAGGACTTCAGAATTGGGAGTCTGGTGGTTGTTGTTGTTGTAGTTGTTTGGCTATAGATGTGTTGATTCATTTGCCCAGAACCACTCAATTTCAAAGGTACATTGTCAACTTTCAGTTTAAATAAGAACCTGAGGCACATATTTATCAGTTCTGAAGGTAAATGATAAGTTTTCTAAACAGATAGTAAAATGTTTGAGAAACATTAAAAAAAAAAATCCAAAAATATGTATATAGCTTATATGAACCTTGAATGTTCCAAGTGATAATATGATGATTGCTTTTCATTATGTTCAAATTCTGAAAGAACCATATAAAGGTGCTTGATTTGTGCCAAAAGATCTCTGAGTGTATTTTATTGTACAATACGCTAGGTGTTAACACACAGTAGCTCTTCTGGTGGAGATGATTGCCAGCCAAATAAGCTGACCACCTGCAGACAGGAAAGGCTGTCCCCGCTCTTTTTCAGGTGACTGTCCCATGAGGTAGGGTGTTGTTAGAATCATGCTGTGACATTCAGGTCTTGCTTCCAGTTGTGTTATGGATGCCCTGTGTGAGGTTGGTTAAGCCAGTTGTTACCTCTTCGTGGTTCATTTCCCAGCCTTCTCCCTCAATGTTTGATTCCATCTCCCTGCCACTGCACACCCCTTTTTGCATGGTGCCTCTGCTTTTCAGCTAGGTTTCCTGAGGAGCACTTGTGCCCACCCTGGGCCCCTGAAGACACCACAAGGCCAGTTGCATCCTGTCCCTGCCCTGAGCCACCTCGATGGGGCCTCACCTGCTGCCCATGCCCACTGGGAGATGGGCTGCACTGTGGCTCTGGCCTGGGCACCCAGGTCTGGCCTAAGTTACATCACATGTGGAGCTTTTCAGCCATATTCTCCAACCCCCTTTTTGGCTCTATATCTCCATGAAATGGCTTCAGTGAGAGGGCCATCTGGGGTTGCTCTCCCTCAGGGAGGAAGCAAAGGAGTATAGCTTCTCCTGTGGCACCATGAAGCCCTTGATAGCTCTGACTAACTTCACCTGGCACCTCCTCTGCCCATGAGCCTGGCCTGGGCAGTACTATGGGCATGCCACTGCCCCCGTCTCCTGATGTAGGTGTTGATTTCAGCTTTGGGGACATTGTGTGGTCACAGATGTGTGGCCCCAATGGATGCCTGCCTGCTCAGCCAGGGGCATCATCATGTTGGGCAAGCTGTGGCCTGGGCAGCGACAGTGGTGTCAGAGGACCCATGGTGGAGCTTTGGAGGTAGGGAACAGAGATGGGAATGGGGACGGCTAGAGGAAGGTGGCATGAACTGCTGCAGGAGCAGGACCTGGGGCAGGTGCTACTGGTGATGGTCCTGTTCCTAAATAAGGGTTCCTAAATGTGGGCCAGATGAGCACTCAGATTGGCTTTGGAGGTGTGGGTTTCTCTTCTCTGGCTCTAATAGTTTCAGAGTGGAGATAGATATAGGCACATGTCACAATTATCATGGGTCTGTTGCCTTTTTCATTAGAGAGATGTGGGAAAACGAGTAAAATAACAGTGTCTCAGAGGCCAGTAAAAAGAGTGACATTCAGCAAATGGTGTGCTTTCTTAAACATTCCCCTCTTTGGTCTTTCACCTGCATTTTGTTGTGAGTAAATAGGTGGGCATGCAAGAGTGAAGTTGCAGCAGCTCAGATTTTCTGGTTTGCATTCCCTCTGTATCACTGTTCCTTGGTGTGGGTTTACATGCGCAGCACTTGCCGTCTGCTCTGGACTGCATCCAGCTCCCAGGGTGCCCTCACAGGATGGCAGTCTCTGGATTATGAAATGGCATAGACTCTTTTGTGCTTGTTTAGTTACACTTTAATCTTGGGCAGCCAGATGCACATGGAAGTGTCTGTGCACAGTTGGTGGGGGGCTGTAATGCTTCTCATAAGACTTTACTGGGCTAATACAATGGAATTACTTCAAAATCATTCTCCAGCTACTTGGATAGTTGAACTGAAAAAACAACAACAACTTTGCTGGTGTACAGTCCCTTCTTGAATCCTGCTTTGTTCATTGCCATTTCATGGATAATCATTTGAACTGAGAGGAGCAGTGAGAGAATAGCATTTACAAAGAGTACTAAGAATGGTCTGTGTCAGAGGTAGGACCTCTCTTGTCTGCTCCTCTCCTCTTCATCTTTGCTGCTAATAAAAGATTATTCTCTCACTTTCGGCAAGAGTTTGTCAATTGTTTAGAGTTACTCTGTTTTTACTGTTGAAAGTAATATTAGGATCTCACTATACAGAAACCTCTTTATGCTGCAATTCACTGCAAGATGTGCATTCTTTCTTTTACCTAACCCCATTAAAAGGCTAATCTTACTTTTTCCAATATTTCCTCTTTCACTTTTAATTATGAATGACTTCTCTCTGTCTTCTCAGAAGACAGACCCAAATGTGGCTTCCACAGAATATAAGGGACAGGACAAACAAGTAAATATATCCAGTAGGGGATGAAGCTCAGCCCCAGCACTCTGGTTTGCATCAGCAATTACTAACATGCAAGTCAGAGGCAGAATGTTTTAAATGTTCCTTCTGAAATGAGTCCCAAGTGGATGAAAGATTACTATTTAATTTTACTTTCCACTCAGTGGGAAGCAGGCATTAGATAATATAAACTAGCTCACTTACCTCTGAAGATTTGACCATTTGCACTAGCAGATGATCTGCCTAACCCTATGCAGTGTCTGTAGTGCCAGGAGGAGCATGTTTCTGCCCTCCTGGTCTTTTCTAATGACTTTTATCAAGCAGGATGGACATGTGGACACTTGTGTTTGGCTACTGCTCAGGAAATGCCATGGTATCCTCTAGTGGCCTAAGAAAATGCCGTTCCATATCATCTTTTCCTTTTCCTAGGTGCAGCAATTTTATACGATTTTTTTTTTTTTTTTTTTGCTTTGCCTATCTGGACAACTTGAAGGGAGTGAATGGTCTGTCCTCCATCAGCTCTGTCTGTCACTTTGTTTCCTATAAATAAACTGCAAGCGCTCATATATCAAATCTGTGCTTGTTTGGATAAAGGAAGGAGCAAAGGCCACGACCGATAGGCCTGTCAGTAATGCTAAACCAGTTCTGATTGCAAATGAGTTTAAATGCAAGAAAACTGGGATAAAGAAGCTGCTCACTTTGGAAATGCAATGTGCAACTCAGATTACAAACAATTTTCCCCTTCAGCTCATGATGAAGTTCTAGGCTTCCAGTGAAGATTTTGTACTTCTGAAAAAATTCTAACACACTTCCATTACTGAATATTATTTGATTGTATCAATCTAGGTAATATTTTGAATATTTTAGTTTGAATAAAATCACCTTGGATTGGCAGAGTTATCCATGTCAACATCTCTGGTGGCCAGGCCACTTTAATCATTTCTAAGTTTGGAATGCTGTGCCCTGGGGCTGCAACACACCGTGCTTCCACCAAGGGTTGCCTGCTGTGCCATGTATTGCTGCAGGCATGGGCAAAGAGGTGAATGGGACTGTTGCAGCTACACTTCACTCTATACATATTTGTTGTTTTTTTTTCCCGCTTGCATTTCTTTCTAAATTCAGTCTAACACTGACATCACTGAGTGCCTGGAGTTCAGTCATGTTTATTGTGAGCCTGTCATAATCTGCCTCTGTTCATTGGTGGTTCTGCATCATTATGAGAGGTAACCAAGTCCGAGGAGATTATCTGTTCAGAGGGCCTGGTGTTAGCTATTTAAGATACCAGAGTTTAAGGTTTCTTTTTGTGTGTGTGTGTGTTTCTTTGATTTGTTTTGTTTTATCACCTTGCTTCTAATTCTCTCAGCTCCAAACAAAAGCTGTAGCATTTTGTCTTAAAGCCTATGAACAAAGCTTCACAACCCATCTACATTTGGAAGTAGATTTATCCGTAAGGTAATGAGTCAAGGCAGTACTATTATATGCATTTTTTTAGTGGAGCAAAAAGAAATAGGGCAACAGGATTTTCCCAGGGTACATTAACTCGTGATATGACCTGTTTGCAAGTAAAATGGACAGACTTATCACTGATTGCTTTGTTGTTTCTTTTTTGTTTGTTTGGTTTCTTTTCCTGAAGAAACACTCAAGTTAAAACTAAAATTTGTTCCAGCATTTGTTGTTGGCAGTTTTTGTTTGTTTTTATTTACCTCATGTCTTCCCTACCTCCCTTTTAACTCCAACACCTTTTACATTAATGAAGGATCAAGGACAGCCAGTTGGATTTAGGAACCCTCACTACACAAATGTTAACTATGAAAATGCTGATTTTCAAGTGAATTCACCTGAAGGACATACTGCTGCTAATCAAAGATTCTTTAAGTGTTACTTAGACTCTTGCTTATCTCTAGGCCTTGAAGTCCATGAACAGACCCCAATTGCCTTCCCTTAATTCTGAGGCCAGAAGATGCCTTGTTTTTGTTGCCTCTTTGAACTCTCAATATAATGTTAGTCAGTAGTACAGCTATGTAAACTCTGAGACAGTAGTTAGAAACAAAACAAAAACAGCAGACCGATGAGAGTTTTGGAATCAATTTAAGCTGTATTTTTAAACTGTGTTTTGTGAAGTAGTTTTTAGGCATGTGAGTATCTAATGTAGTTGTGATGCTTGAAAGCTGCAGTTAGAAGAAAGCCTGGTAGTCTTTAAAAGCTGGTCTTTTCTAGATTTGTTTTCTTTTGCTTGTGGAAAGAGCTTGGCTTTTAGCTCAGCGTAGGTGAGTGTGGGTGTTTTTTGTTTGTTTGTTTGTTTTTGAAAAATGTTATCTTCTGTATGTGACTTGGCTTCTTTATTTATCTTGAACTTGTGAAAACATGTTTTAATGACAACAGGGGAAATGGAGCAGGTGTAAGAGCCTACCACTTGAGCAGCAGTACTGCAAACTAAAAATGATGAAGGCATTTTTGTTTCCTTAAAATCATACTCTAAATGTGCATTTGACGAAAAGAGGTTATGTGGCTTGTGTTCTGACTAGGTGGTCCTGTGCCTGTACAGTCAAGGCTGCAGTGTGTAATTTAGACTTCTCTTCTTGCCTCTGTTTCATCTATACCCTAAGATGAAACTTTCTAGACAAGAGATGCACATGGCATTCTCTGAGAATGTGGGACAGAAGCAATGGGTGAGTGCTTTTGCTTACTTATGCATCACTTACGGTGTGTACAGACTGACCAGTAGTCATCTTGTTGATGGTATGTCCTTCTCTAAATAGGAAAACACTACTATATTTTTCTTGTTATATGTAGTTAAATTAATATCTTAAAATAATCCTGCAGAGTGCTGTTGAGTATCTAGTCTCACCAGTCACATGGGACATGGTATATGTAAAATATACTAAGATATAACTGTCCATAAAAACAGTACTAGTATTTTGATGGTTGTTGTCTGTCCTTTTTTTTATTTTATTTATTTTTTTGTTAAACAGGCTAGAGTATAAAACTTTATCTTTAATAAACAAAGCTTATGCTATGGCTGCTGCTACTTACACATCTTTAGAGAGTCGGTTGTAAAGTCCTCCTGTGAAGTAGCAGAGAAGGTCTCTTCATCCCCAGTTTCAAATAGATTTGATCTTCAGGATCAATATAGTGTGCAGGGACTCTTCTAAACTTGTATGTGCAACTTCTGTTTGGCAGCTTCAGCACTTTTTCTGGCACCCTGCTGCTTTTCAGAATGAGTTGTCCATAATGATAATTGCTGCAAGCTTTTCGTTTGGGTAATGGTTTAGTGGCCTGTTCTCAATGTCTTTCAGAGAACTGTTGGGGAATTTCCATAACTTAATGGCTAATGCTTCTTGTCTGACTTACCCTAGCCAGCTTATAGGGCTTAGGATGTCCCTTCTTTTGGATATAGAGCAATGTGACTTGAAAGATGATATTCTTAGAAACAACATAGGATGACATTAGAAGTCTCTTGATGAGGATTGCAAGCTCATATCTGGTGTCTGTCTGCTACCTGATGACAGAAGGCTTCCCTGCTATGAACACAGCATCAGCAGGCAAATATTTCCACGAAAAGAGCATGCTGGTACTGGCAGATAAGATATTAAGAAGATTTCTTGGCAACCTCTAGGAATCTCTGGTAGGAGATCCAGTGGGAACCTTCTTGGACTTGCAAAGTATCAAAAGTTTGTGTGTTAGGAAGGCAGCAGACTGTCTTGAGTAAGAAAACTGTTTTGATTGATACTCATCATAGTAAGCAGTGTAGCCGGCAGAGAATGATTAAAGTCTGATTATGACATGAATTAGGTAGCCTACTTGGAAGCCAGGTGAAAATGTGTAGCTGAGATGCAGAGATGTTTTAATGTTTTGTGGAAACTCCCCTGAACAGATGTTAAGCTCTAAGAAGAAAGATGGAAACTTAAGAAAATGCCAGTGTGCAATTCAAGGATGTAGATTTATAGTTGCTGTTGCCCATCTGTGACTTGGTCAGTATTAAAATTTGTCTACAATGTAGACATAAACTGAATCTGATTAATATAGTGATAGATTGTCTATCCCTTTCTGAGCATATCTGGTTGCTGTTGTTACTATGGTGATTGAGTACAGTTTAGATTTCATTAAGCAAACAGGAGAACCTGCCAGTTCTTCAGCAAAGGCCTGATAAGATAATTTCCTTCACTTCCTTGACAGTAGTGATGCAAGTCAGGTACTGAAAATGGAAAAGTTGTCTCTTAAAACTCTGCTTTCTGGTAGTGACCATGGTTCAGTTTGTATGCTAGCCTGGTTTTTAATGTTTGTGGTCTGATATCTGAGCATGTAGATTCTATCCCTCTTGGGGGGGGGATCTACCTCTGTGTTGTGAGGTGAGATGCTATTTAAAATTTATAGGTTAACTGCAACTACTAATCTTGTCTGGGGAATCTAACTGGTGCTCTAAGACACTGTTTTGGAGCTGCACTCCTGGTTGCTTTTTCCATGCTGTAAAAATGTTAGGCTGGCCCTGTAACATTTTCAGTTTGACACAGAGGTGTCTTTATGGAGGGAAATATAATATTACCATTTCTCTTATTACAAAAAGTATAGGTCTAAGGATAGTACAGAAGCCCATTTGTGTGTGATTTTAAGTAATCACATCTGTACAAGTGTGTGAGACGGAAGCTGGCTTGCCTGTGAAAGACAATTACTGTCATAAGGCTGAAGCAGTGATAAAGTGTTATAAATCTGGCTTCAGTAACATATTTGGATAATGATAGGCAGATAATACTGTACACAAGAAGAAAAGCAGTAGGTTCTGCATCTTTGGTTCCCTCTCAATTGTCAGTGTACTTAGCAGTATTTTCTAGTTCAGGTGAGACAGGCCAAACAGTATATGCAAGAGTGTATCTTATTCATAGGATATGCCACCTGGAGCATCAAACTGCCTTTCATGGTATTTTTGCCTTGATTCTGAATCCTGAGTTTCTTTTGGAGTGCATGAGTTAGTGGTCAAAATTAAAAATGTCTCAGCAGTGAAACAATGTCCCCCTCTTTCCTGCAACATATCTTTCAGGAAGAAAGATTGCTACTGCAGCTCTTCAACCCCAAGCCTTGATCAAAACAGTAGTGCCTGTCAACTTGCTACATTAAGTGTTGTTTTGGGGGGCCGCAGATATGGCAAGAAGCGGTGGAGACTAATTTAGCTCTTGTACAGTGACAGCTTGCCTCACAGCTTCAAAGTAGCAATTGGAAATTGGAAGATGCCCAAGACAAGGTTAGTCAAAGGTGGCAGAAATATTACAGAAGTCTCTTAAAGGCAAGAGGAACAAAGGTCTCTCCCAGATGCAGCAATGGAAGTTTAATGTCTCCATGACACTTCAAGTAGGAGGAAGAGCTATATGAGAATTAAAACTAAGGCATTTGACAAGTATCAATAGTACGTAATTGTGGATTTTGTTGCTGTGTACCTTTCTGGGGTGTCAGGCAAGTTCTACTGTCTCCAAATTTCAGATTAAATTTTGAGTACCTTTTGCTCTGAAGTAACCTTCATTAGCAAACAGATTCTTTGCTAATAGTACACACGACTTCATTAAGCTTTGTTCAGCCTCTGCTTCAAGGGTCTTGGTAGTTGGGATCTGCTCCTTCTGTAACTATCGCTAACTGGCAGATGACATACCATTATAGGAGGCCAAGTTTGAAATAGACTAATCTAGAATTAGAACTGGAATGGCTTTCCATTTCTCAGCAGATATTGCCTTATTGCTTGCAGTGTCTTGGTCTAGTATCCAGAATTCAAGGCCTTTATTGGGAATGCATGGAGGATATTTCCTTGCCCTATCCATTGCCCATTCCTTTCAAGGCTTCCCTGGTGCTATCCCAATTTAAAGTCAAGTGAAGCTGATGAGGATCTAAGAAGACATTGCGTTGATGTGTGTGACCCATAGTACTTGCAACTTGAATTATATACTAAAGCATTCCTTCTGCTGTGTACAGATTATGGAAATAGAGTAATAGAGTAAGAGTAATACAGATTATGGAAATAGAGTACAGAGTAAGGAAAAGAAGGGTGAAGTTGGTTCCTAACAGAGCAAGCTCAGACCTTGCTCTGTCCTCTAAGGATAACTCTATTGAACTCCAATTCAGAGTGACTGATGCCAAATAGTGCACTTAAATATATATATATATATATATATTGTTGTTGTAAATAAAGCTGTAGTCACAAACAGCTCTTAAAGGGGCTCATATGATATAAGTAGCAATGTTAGTCAAATGTTCCTCTTGATTTGCCATTTGAATTTAAAACAGAGAAATGATTGCTGGAGCAATCAATTCTAGCTCTGCCATGGCTTCTGTAAGAGGCAGTTGGGTATTACACTTCATGCATTTTAATCATGAAACAAGAACTACTCCTAGATCAGATGCTAATAATCTCTTTTAAGGTTGAATACTGCTATTGAAAATGTTGGTATACACAGATGATGGATTCAAATCTGTCTTCTGGTAAACATTTCCACTTAGACACCAATGCTTGCATCTTGACATGATATCTATGCCAATGAGTCTATCAGATGGTGGAAACCAGTAGCATCAAGCCCCTAAACTATTAGTTAACATATTAGTAGCACTAAATCCCTAAACTCCTTCAAGTTACTCAAGCTATTTTCTCCTGGAACTCTTCAGGAATGAGTGCAAGACTTACATAGCAAATTATTAAACTAAAAAGTGCTTTACCATTTAGCAGATTCTTTTTAAATCCTTCCTCTTTGCCTTCACATGGGGGTGCCTCTCACTGGCACTTGTGTTTTAGACCCCTTCTGTTAGGAGACCTGAAAGGGCAAAGGCAGGACTAATATGCTGTCGTGTCCTGGAACCTCTTCCTCTGTCTGAAGAAGACAAGCATCTCTCCAAGCCTCTCTCTGCTGAAGAGTGAAAATTCTGCTGGGTGTAAGGAAAGTTGCTGTGCTTAGATTGGACCTAATGTACCCTTTGACTATTTTACTCTTCTAGGTGTCTAGTTGCATTAGCCTACATGCTGACATGTTGGACTGTGCTGTCACAAACTGTCTGCATGCTTGCAAGAGACAGCATCCAGATTACTGCATTAAAGCTATTGTTAATCCTATTCCCTTGTGGCAATTTACAAACAAAGAAAATTAATTCTTTCTGCCTTCACTGTTGTAATTAGTTGTCTCTTTGCTGGCCTACATTATCAATTTTTTCACGGGCTAGCTTGGAAAAACATTTGTAAATAACTGTATGACCAAGCCCGCACTGTATCTAGCATCACGTGAGGATAGTGTTATTGTAGAAATTGATACTGAAACTTCCTTACTGCTGAATTTGTGATAGAAAGTTTATCCTATGTCTGTGTTGCTTTCCTTGACACAGTGAATCACATAAAAACATAATTTACAACCTATAAAGAAGGTTGTCTACTAGTGTTGCTGCTGCTATTAAGTTCAACAACCGTGATGACAGGTACTGAGATACAATTGAGGTTGCTGTCTTTGCTCTAAGGAAAGGCATCAGGATGTAATCTGGAGCAGGTTTTTACCAAGAAGGAATGTTTTCCTAGATGAAGATGTGTGTTTTTGGAAAGAACTTCTTGTATGCTATAAGAAACTAGTTCTCTGGGACTTGCATGGAAATTCATTAAGCATTCAACTGTACCGGAGATTTCTGTATATTGAAAGAAACTTTCCCAGAACCATCTGTGTTGGACTTCACAGAAATCCCAATTTGCATTAACCTTGGAAAAAGCAGAGCTTTGTATACCCCATAGCACACCTAAAACATGTCTGAGGAAAAATATGTAAAACTTGCCTGTTCATCTCTGCTATTTCACGGTGGTATATGCCGCTACAGAAACACTTAGTGTCCCCAGATTCTGCCTGTGCTCTCAAAGGAATGTACCCAAAGTGCTCTTGCAGTAAGTGTGAAGCTAAGCAACCATTTTTCAGCAGAAAGAACTCTCATGAGAAATCTTTAAAGGGCAAAACCACCTACTGACAAAGAGTAAATGTTCTGTACAAAGCAATTGCTTTCTCTATTCCTAGACCTGTAGGCCTCTTACCGCAAAAATATCCAAAGATGAGCCTAGAAGCTAAAATTAATGATGCTACTAGATGCCAGTAATATAGACTCAGTAGGCTTATGGTGCATTAGAATCTGTGGCCAGCAGGAGATGCATGCAGGAGATGTCTTTCTAAACAGTCTTTATTCTCCTGAGGGTGAAGTTACCTTGTAAGTTTTCTTTCTTCCTCACCCTCATCACCTCACCTTATTCCACAGGGATGCCAAATACCATTGCTCACAAAAATGATCTTAGTTATCTTTCTAGCTGAACTCAGAGCAATGCATTTCTGCGCTTGCATTTAGCTTTGAAAGCTGCTGCTTTCAGAAAAGAAAAGTTGTATACCTTTTCCAATCATATGGTTTGTTCAGTAAGTTATTACTTTAAGCTACAAATATTGTGCTGCCTATGGTCTTGACCAAACTTGTTTCTTAAGCTCAGCCATTTTCCTTGGATAGCACAAGTAACAATTCCTCCAGTGTTTCGGTTGCCATTCTACGCCCAAACTAAATGACTTAGTTATGCAGTCTCTCTTTACATTAAGTAGAACTCTGTGGTTACTTCAGGTGGCCTCTAATTTTTTTTTCCTCATGAATCTTCATAGATATTTTTGTTTCCATTAAATACAGGCATTGACTTCTGCCCATTTTTAGACAAGGAGCCCTTTGGTTAAGAAATATCAGCAGGTTTGGAGCCTCTGGGGATGAGGAGATGGAAGGTCGAAAGCACCTAGATTGTGTAGAGCTAGTTTTAAGGTTAAGTAGGTTTAGACTTAGACATCGTGCTCTAGTGTGTATTCCTGCCCTGCTACACCTAGTTCATATGATTCAAAGTCATTATTCAGAGGTGCCTGAATTGTGACAGATCACTGTTGCGTGTAAGTCATGGAAAGTCATTTATCTGGGAAATTACTCAGCACTGCTCATTTGGTGTCTCGTCTTTGTGAGACAGCAGGATAAACTTCAAATTAGCATGTATTACTCTATATGCAGTAACGTATACTCTGCATGTAGGCCATACAGTGGACTTCAGTGGAATTCAGATGAATGGGGGAGTGCTGTGAACCAGTTCATCAGATTTGCAAGTGTAAAGTCATGTAAGGAGTTACCACTTTTTTATTTATTCTTCCAGTCTCTAGGATTTGTCTGCTAATCCTTCCACTCATCTTAGTGGTATGCTGTTTTTTCAGTACTTCCATGTGCGTTTTTTTTAATTGCTGTTTTCTTACATTTTTTTTAACATTTCTGGTAGGAGATTACTGATGGAGAGAGCTGTTTCTAGGTGACATTTTTATAAAATATTGTGACTCTCGTTGTCTCAATGACTTACAATGCGTTTTAGCTCATCTAGCTACAGAGGATTTCAGCATTTTAAATTTATAATTAAAGGGGTTGTTATATTTGGCTTCCATAACAAGAACCACTTGAACAGTTTCCTTATTTAGTATACATAAAATTGACAATGTGTAGGGGGATTTTTTTTATTTTTATTTTTTAATACAAAGAAAATTGGCCTCTTGTGAAAAGGGTGTGAAATATTTATTCTCCTCATCTCTGCAGCTGCAAAGAAAGTTCTAAACTTGTAGAGGAAAAAGTTGCTATTATGCTTCAGGGACTGGGGGGTGCATGAGGGGAAAATTTAGTCTGTTAGGCATGCTATTCCCTGGGTCACTTTGCTCTGTTATGCTCACAATATATCAGGCGCCATGTGCACCATAAATAGAGAAATCCTGAATAAAGATTGATATTTGTTCTTTGTCTTATCCAAATCATCACCTTAATCATTTGCATTTCAGTTCTGGATACCAATCTAAAACCTTTCTGGCAGCCTAATTTAGACCAGTCTGGGATTTGCTTTTTGCAGATGCTATGATGATAACCAGAGTGCTGCTTTAGTATTCTTGTGCTGCTGTTTGGTTTGTAAGGTGTAGGTTGCTGTTGTTTATTCTGCTGTTTGACCTTCTGCTTTTTAATCTTGTTTTTCAGCTGGATCTGCCCAGACTCTAGCCTTGCAGAAGAATAAAAAAAAAAAATGAAGCAGGTTGTTACTTTCAGATGAAATGTAGGCTTCAGTGAGATAATGATCTGAACTGCTGGGTGTCAGCCAGCAAGGCTGTTGTTGTGCTCTGTATTAATACTTCAGTAGAAGTCATTCCAGTTACCTGCTGTTTATTGGTGCTGTCAAGGCCTCAGGGCTGACCACTTGAGGACTGGATGTTTTGCGGGAATTCGGGTGGTTTTAACACACTTGTTTTACAGTAGAACAAACCTAAATCTGTTATATGGTTTTACAAAACAGAACTGCATTGAAATATCCAGTAGAGGAGCTCGTATGATGGTTGTGTGACATGAGAGCTTTTGACTTTGGAAACCTCTGACAGGAAACTTGCTGAAATAGGCTTCTTCATGAAATGCTTGGAGACGCTGTCCAGAATAAATGGCACTTTGCCACCAAAATAAAGAGCACACGTTGAGAGGCAGACATTTGTTTATGTGAATGAAGTACAGTGATTGAGTAGTAAGAAAATCTGACATGGGGAGTCAAACTTAACCAAAAATATTGAGTCAAGTCTAGACAGTGCAGAGTAATTGGAGGCTGCAGTTAGCCTGGCTTCTTGCTGAAATACTTCAGCCCATATGAATGCTATGGTCAGCTTTGACATCTTGACCTACCATTGCTTTGCAATCCGTGGGAAGATGCAAACTTTGTTAAAGGACAGTTTCTGGGAGTCTTGTGGTCTAGCTTAGACCAGATGATCTTCTGGCATCCTTGTGTTGTGCCCTAACTTCTAGCAGTAGAGTCAGCCTTCCAAGAGTGAGTGAGAATGCACTTACGTTCACTTTGTCTCTTCTTATTCCCTCATTCTCTCACTCAATCCCTCCAACAGTTTTATCTGCTTTGCAATATAAAAATAATTAGTTTCTGATTCTTTCCAAATAAAAAAGAAAAAAAGATATAGCTGGACTTTAAATCTGCCTGGTCTTGATTTAGATTTGGAGTATGTACTTGAGGAGTGGAGAATGAGAGATTTTTCAAACACAGAATTATCAATGTGAATCTAGTATTCGGATAAGAGGGAGGAAACATTTTATAAAAGAATTTTTGAGTCCTCTCTCCAGCAAAGAAGTACATGGTCCCTGTCTTCAATTCCCTGTCTTCTTAGTAGTTTTCCCGGTATAACAAAGAAGATAAATCTTGGCACTCTGATATTTCTAAGTCTTTAAAAAACAATCTTTTATCTATGGATTTTTTCCCTTCACACACTCCCTCAGATCTGTGAAGATGCTTTGCGTCTTTGAAAATATAATAGAGCTTTGCCAGTAATGCAGACAGAAAATGAGTCATGAAGGCTACTTCACTGTTTGCCTGCTGTTAACACCCTTGTGTCCAGCCAGACTTAGGATTTCTATCATCTTTGCTTACAACACATCAGTCAGTTAAAACAACCCTCAAAGCTCTCACCTTCTTCCCTCTTCATTCTCAGTGACCTGAGCTCATTTGCCTTAGTGCAACGAAGTGAGCTTCGCTTGCACTTGAACTTCTGGTATGGAAACCAGGGCAGTGGGTTGGATTCTGGGCAAACTTCTACATGAATAGCAGGAATGCAGTGTGCTGCCTTCCATGTGGAAAATCCGTCTGCTGGGTGATAGCTGGAGAGTCACTATATGTCTGCATTGGCTTTCCCTTTTCCTGTGAAATAGGCATAACCACATTCCCTGATTGGGTTACTTATTTGTTCAGAGTCTTCTTAAGGTGCATTATCATCCTTGGCTAGGAGTAGGGCTGGGCATAAAAAATAACTTGTAAATGGAGAAAGGGGAGAAAGGCAGGGTAACTATTTTCTGTAGTTTTGTTATACAGCTATGGTAACAATTGGTTCCGATAGGAAAAAAAAAAAGCTTGTGTAAATAGAAAGGAAGAAGAGTGGTTTACTCATAACCTCAAAAAATAGAAATTTCTTCAGTGCAGAACTGTCAACATGCAGTATTATATATATATATATATATATATATATATATATATTAGCTGCAGTGTAACCTTGAAACACTCTGGTTCCTTATACTGTTGGATTTTTGTGCTCTGAGATACCTGAAGTAATTTCTTTCTATGCATGGAGAATATAATTAAATAACATAGATTTAAGTTCCAAAAAAGGCTTCACATGTTCAGAGATGGCAAAAAGCCAGTCTGAATGTATGATGTTTTTATTACAATCTAGTGTAATATCAAATGGAGTTCTGCTACCATTCATGACAATTTTTTGTTTGTCCATTTAAAATAATACAGTATAACAAATTGAGGTTATGAAACTCTTTTCATGTGAAAGAGTGCTTTCAAAGTCAAAGCTCTGAAACAGGGAGGCTGAGAAACTTGAATGGCCTCAAGGAGGTGACTGTCAGCTTCCAAGCTGATAATTCACTCTACTCCTCAGGAAAAAAAAACTTGGTATTATTCTTTTTCTTTTTTTTTGAATATAGACTCATTCTTTTATTTTTATTCTTTTTGAGAGAAAGTGTAAGACAAGGCTGTTCACTTCAAGCTCTATACAGTTAAATTCTGATGTGAATCTCTTACTCCCTACTTGGTTTGCTAGCTTAATGGAGAGTTTTAAAGTCACTCTGTTATACCTATCTGCATATAAACTTTGGATTTGTATCTTGCACTTCCAAAAATCCCAGCTACAATCACTCAGGGCTTGTAATGGTGTTAAAGTACTGTACTGGAAAACCATTTTTGCATTAACAACCACTTTACATTTCCAGCTGGACCGTGAAGGTGCCCCATACTCTACCAAATGCTGTGGTCAGATCAGAAGCATGGGTCACTCAGCCAGAGGTGAGAGTCAGGAGTGATATGCTAGGCTGAGGGAAAGGCTAGGTGGGGAATGCTCAGTTTCTGACCTCAAAGTTAGGCACATCGTGGCCATGTTTGGCTGTATTTAACATTCTGGACCAAGTAATGCAAGAGGTTCTTCTGTCTGCATGCTGTAGGGCAGTGTCATCATTGCATAACCACTGTGGAGAGATATTAGTCAGGAACAGATGAGCACTCAGCACTGGGGCAAAAAGCAAATCTTCAAATGACGGTATGGCAATGATTAATGTTAAGGAAGACAGAGTTTTAACTTAAAAGGCACGGCCAATTATGAGGAAGTGCAAGCGAGGCTTGAGGAAAGGTGGTCCATGTGAGGCAAGTCCTCATCTTTCTTTTTATCAGTTCTTGTGTTCTGCCTTTCCTCTGGTATCAGGTAATACGTTTTTATTAGTCTCACCTTCTCAGTGCTGACTGTCTGTGCTAAAAGTGTGGTCGCTCCCATTACAGAAAAGGGCCAAATGCTGGAGAGCTGGACTTGCTGCCCTCCTGCCAGCACAGGGATGTTGCAGGCCATGGGTGCTCTTGGGAGAAGCTGTTCCTCCTGGGACTGGCCAGCAACCTCTGTGCTTTGATCCTTGCATTGATGGCAGCCAGAGCAAGCTTGCTTTCTGTTTAAAAAAAAAAAAAAAAAAAAAAAAAACACCTGGCACCAGAGACCAGAGCCATGTCTGTTTTGCTGTCCCTAATGTGTTACTACCCTTTGCATCACCTGCGTTGTCTATATCTGCAGCAGACGCAGACATTGGTTGTACCTTTAGATCTTGCTTATATAGAGAAAAAAGGAAGAAATTAATTTGTTTTTAAAATTTATTTGATCAAAGTCAAAATTTCAGTAATCAAAGCAAGCAGATTTAAATTCAAAATACTGAGGAGAAGAGTATCTTTTATGAAATTATGATGATCTGAACTATTGAAACCTATCTGGTCATATCTAGTTCCTCAGTGCATTGTTTCCTTGTGCTCTCCTACTGAATTTAAGTAGTTCTCTTTATATAAAAAGCTCTTCATGGGCAACATAGCTTGTAAACACTGACTAGAAAAAGAATCTGGAAAAAACATAATAAGGAAGCAGTCAGCAAACATTAATCTCACCCTTTTATTTATTCATTTATTTTTGCAGTTTCCTTTGGATTAACTTGCATCAGTATCTATACTAATACGTGGTTGTGCTCTAGGGGACAAAATGCTAGGAAGGATTGTTAAGCCATGTTTTTAGCATTACAACAAGATTTGTTGCTGTATGTTGTCCATCAATTCCCTCGAGTCTCTTCAAATGAATTGCTAGAGTGTATTAACATCTGTGTGCTCAAGTTCACTTCCTTTTAGGGGTTTGAAATTAATTGTTAATTGATTTCCTTGTAGTGGGACTTCATCCTAATTTGCCTACTGTGCATTTATAGGGCAGGCTGGCCGTCACCTGGTTTGCAGGGTGTGGGAATTGGCTCCCTTCCTGGCCAACTGGGAGCAGGGGCACTGACAGCCTTCACTGCGCAGCCAGCTCTGCGGTCAGCGCTTCCCATCAGCCTCCTCCCAGCATGGACCACATGCTGGTGCCAAATCCTGGAGTGGGTGGCGGGCCACCCTCAGCAGGGAGGGCTTTACAGAGAATGAAGGTGAATACATCAACACAAAGATTTTTATGGATGAAATGAATCCTCAGAAGAGTGACTGTGTGGTGCAGCAGGGATAGATAACTGGGATGATTTACAATCTCCATGGCACCACTGGCATTACGGGGTGTCCTGTCAGCAAGGTGTGCACACCCACGTCTCAGCTGACCATACCCCTGGCAAGAGGTGACCTTGTTTCTGCTCATGCCTCACAAAAGGAGGGTGGTTTGGTTTGTCTGACCTTCCACAGCCTTGGGAGCATCTGGTAAGGAAGCAGTGAGGCCAGTAGGCTCAGCCTAGGCAGTTCCCAGGAGGGGTCCAAACCATTTCTTACCATGGTGAGAGAGGAAAAGTAGGGAAGTTTTTGCCACCCAAGATAGCAATTAAAAGGGGCTTCTGCTGTGTGTGGTTGTGCAAAGAAATTTCAGTGTGGGGGCTGGTGGGAAAGCAAGTGTTGAAAGTGCAGTGGAAGACTAGAAAGTGAGTAGCATGGGGAGAAATGTCTGGGGAACTGTGGTGATACAAATACCAGTCCAAGTAGTGCAGCTTCCCAAGACTGCATTTGCAAGGAGAGGTGCTGAAGTGCCCCAAGGGATCTAATGCTCAGGCAGTTCGAAGGAGGGAGCCAAGTTTCCCTGGTTCTAGGCATTCCGTCTCCATAATCTCTGAAGGAGATAGAATTACTGGAGGTGTCCCCATCCTGTTGCCATTTAGAATTCCTTTATTCCCCTCAACCTAGTACTAATATAATCCAGATTTTTATTAACCAGGAAACACTACCTGGATCTTCCTCCCCATTTACTTCCTCTGTGAAGCATGTGGGTGTTTTGACAAATTACCACCTAGTCATCGGCTGGAAAAATCACTTCCTTCCATGTTATTTTTCTCTATAAAAATAACAGCTGGTAAACCATGGATAAAACTGCTAAGTATGAAGTAAGCCTCCAGAAATCCTTAATCTAGGTAACATCTCCACTAAATGTGAGTAAACAGCCTTATTTCATTCAATATCTATTTGAAACAATGTAAGTGTGATGGAACTTCTAATGAATTTGGACTAGGTAGTGACTTGCTACTGTAGCTTAGTATAGTGATGAAAGAAGTTCTCCAGAATAAGCAGGGAAAATCTATTATCACTCCTTTGTGGAGAAAAATAAAGCTAATCCAGAGGCTTTGAGGTAGTCCTTCCTTTTTTTTTTTTTTTTCCCATTAATCTAGAAGTGTTACTATTCTTGTCCTTTTAGGCTAATCGGGAAGAGTTGAGAGACCCTTCTTCTACTTGACTTAAATCATTCTTTTTGTCATCAAATACAGAGTAAATTTATATGGGATTCCTCAGATTTCTAATCTGAATTTCTCTAGAACTGAGAACTTTGCCCAGTGCTGATGGCGCCTTATTTTCTTCTCGGCCATTTGTTAAGGATTTCCAAACGTACAGGGAATCCATGAAATCTATTTTATATGTCCTGAAAGGCTAATATCTTAATCTAATAAAGAACTCCTATTAGACTAAAATTCACAGTAACTTTTCAGATATGTTTTTGGTCATATTATAGTATAAGGATATGTTAGTTTTAATAGCTGCATTCTCAAATCATGTGTCAAGGATTCTGCTTTCAGGCTTTTTTTCCTTTCTCTGGGTGTCATGGCAAAACATATCCTAAGAGCATAGAGGACCAGGAAAGACACAGAAGCTATGGCTGCCTGGTAGGGGTGACAGGTCTCTGAAGCTGGACACTGGGAGGGAGAAGAAGAATTAGAGATGACATGGAAAGGCATTGGGCATTTGCTGTAAATAATAATAATAATAATAAATTAATATGCGGTCACTTCCCCATGACATCCCAGTCAGTCATCCTGAGGTGATGATATCACAAATGAAGTTGTCTGTAGACAAAGGAAAACATTAACTCTGATCAAAAATTTCAGTTGTGCTGCCATGAAGCAGTTGTAGCAGTGAGACTGGCAGAAAGTCATTGTTTTCTTCAGACAAAAGTGTGTCCAGGAGGACCAGTGTCATTCATTTTTGGTGGCAGTGACAGATGCCACTATTTTTTCTTCTCCTTGTGCTGCGTTTCTTTTTGCCAGTGACCTGACTGCTCATCAGGCAGAGATCTGGGCAACACGCAACATGTTGTTTGTAGATGAGCTGGAATGGAGCAAGAGAGAAGTAGATCAGGAGGAAAAGTGGGAACAGAAATGAGATCTGCGTGTTTGTGTGAGGCCTTAGATATGTGGTGCTGTCAGGGGCTGAGTGGTGTGTTGCATTCCCTGTAGGAGACAGACAAGAAGGCTGTGGCACATCCTAGGCTGATCCATGAAGGGGCTTGTAAGAAATCAAAGCTATAGGACATGATTATACTTTGAACTATGTGTATAGTATGGTTCTATACCACACTCCAGCTATTGTAAAGTAAAGCTTTTGAGGTGCATACAGCGTACAGGTATAGCTCTTGATGAAGAAATCTGTTTATATATTCATGGAGGTGTAGCTATGTTTGTATTTTTCACAAAATGTCAGGAAATGTAATCATTATTTTGTTGAAGCAGCACTATCTCAAACAGGAAATTACATCCACAGACCCAGAAAGAGCAAGAGATATTCAACTGCAAGATACCAGTACTGATGGACTCTGCTAGCTCACAGTCCCAGGCAGAACTACACTTACACAAATATGTTACATAGTAGCTTCAAGTATGGCTGTGCCATGTGGCCAAAGGACAAAAATGATTCACAAATCTAAGATCTTTCTCATGTCACCTTTTAAAAATGATTCAGCAAGATTTGGCTGAGCCTCTAAGATGAACAGAATTCAGTAGAACACCACCATAAACACTTTACATTGTTATTAACAGTGACAAAGTGAACTTCCAAATAAAACAGGGAAATAACTAGATTAAAAAGTCATGGTTTATATAAAATGTTTTTAATTGGGTTTCTTTTGACATTCATCCTTTCCCACAAATTAAGCAAATCAGATGACTAGAGGTCTGCATGTAGGAAGGTGTTACTGAGATGTTTACTTTTGGTGTTCTTTATTTGTTAACAGAATCTGTCTCGTTGATGTTAAATCATACATACCCACATGTGTTTTCCCCACAGCAATCTTTATAAAATACTATGAATTCTAGGGTGAGTGGAACTGAGTTATGTTACATGTAAATGCACTCCTAGGTGCATTAGGAGTGGATTAGGAGATCAAAGCAGCGAGTGAAATCCTGATTCAGGCCAAATGCTAGTCTATGATTCAAGTCTGTTTGGATCAAAACTTTCTCAGTTCCTAGGTCATTTGTTTCTGGCTTATTTTGAACTTTAATTGCTTTGAACCTGTGATGATGGGAGACATCTAACATGGTTCTTGTGGTGGTGGTTCTTGTTTACTTTTGTTACCATTTGAAACAAAGCTGTTGTTAAACTACAGAACAGGATTTCTTAATATCACTCTGAAACAACGAAAGGCAATCTACATAAATATACAGTACTGTTTTATGCACACAGTAAATTATCTAAATATTTGTAAATATTCACAAACCACTGCCATACCTGCCATGTTTTTATAATAGCAGAATAGCAACGTACCTTGCAGAAATCTTTGTAGTCACCAGTGAAATCAAGATAGGTAGCTTTGGGAGTCTGGCAAAACTTAGAGCCAGAGCTTCTGACTTTTAGTCCCCTATCCTAATTGAGTCACATGCTTTGTGAAGAAAGACAATTTAGAATCTGACATTGTTTCGTGTGGTGCAAATGGCAAGATACTTACTAACCAAGATCAACCAGTGAAAAACTAATGTTATGACTGGAAAAAGGCAGATTTATATTTGAAGCTGTATCAACATCAAAAATCAATAACTACTTGTAAAACCTAGCTTTAAGTGTACACTTTGGAGCCTATTTTCTCTGATACAGGACAGAGTCTACTACAAAAGTACAAGCCATGAGCTGAAATTTGAACAATTACTGTGGTGGTTATCCAGTGATTTCTTGGTATAGGGAAGAGTTTAAGATAGCATCAATTGATGATGATTTAGTAGTTCCAAAAACAGAATGCTCTTAGATGCTATGATGAAGTGGTCACAGCACTGAGCATGCTGGAGTTCAAGAAGCATTTAGACAACACTCTTAGATACATGGTCTGATTTTGGGGTCATCCTTTGGGGAGCCAGGAGTTCACCTTGATGATTCTTGTGGGTCCCTTCCAGCTTGGATATTCTATGATTTATTTATGAAGAATGTATACAAAGTCTAAAGAGAAGTTGCTTGTATCCTTGCTATGTGAGGGTTCTGCAGTCCTGTGTGTGCACACATACATTAGTATGTTTTCAAATAAAAAATCAACCATGAACTGGCTTTTCTGTTCTGACTCTCTCTAAATGTCCTGAACTTCCAACATCTATTTTTTCAATGGCAGGAAAATTCAATTAATTTCAAGAAATTCAGCACAGCAGACAAGTGTTTCTGTTGGCTGTCCAGTAATATTTTCATAATTTTGTATCCAAAGTACATATAAGATCCTGCTACTGGCAATGTTGTTTTTTTGGTTCAGTGATCTAGGTGCCAAAGTGATTTTCATATCCAAAATCTCAAACTTTGTATTTGATTTACTTCAGTTTATCTGTACTTGGAAAAAATTACTTTTTTGAAATGATGCAACAATTCAGTGGTTTGGATTTTTTTTCTTTTGTTTGCACTATGGCCGTGTATTGGCTCCTCTCTCCCTGTTTTCACAGAATCACAAAATCATTTAGGTTGGAAGAGACCTCCAAGATCACCTAGTCGAACCTCTGACCTAACACTAACAAGTCCTCCACTAAACCATATCACTAAGCTCTCCATCTAAACGTCTCTTAAAGACCTCCAGGGATGGTGACTCAACCACTTCCCTGGGCAGCCCATTCCAATGCCTAACAACCCTTTCAGTAAAGAAGTTTTTCCTAATATCCAACCTAAACCTCCCCTGGCACAACTTTAGCCCATTCCCCCTTGTCCTGTCACCGGGCACATGGGAGAATAGACCAATCCCAGCTCCCTCAGCTGCTCCTCGTAAGACTTGTTCTCCAGACCCCTCACCAGCTTCGTTGCCCTTCTCTGGACTCTCTCAAGCACCTCTAGGTCCTTCTTGTAGTGAGGGACCCAAAACTGAACACAGTACTCAAGGTGCAGCCTCACCAGACCCGAGCACAGGGGGACAATCACTACCCTAGCCCTGCTGGCCACACTGCTTCTTATACAAGCCAGGATGCTGTTGGCCTTCTTGGCCACCTGAGCACAGTGCTGGCTCATATTCAGCCAACTATCAACCAATACTCCCAAGTCCTTCTTAGTGACTTCTTTTCCTTTTTATTTCCCAGCTTCTGTAAAACTTCCTGATGCTTTCATTCCCTTTCCATTTATCAAGACATACTGCAAACAGGTCAAAAGATGAAACGCTGCTTATAACCCAGCCAATACAGAAAGGGAAGGTGATGCTACCTTTGAAGTTAGAGCCATGTGGGATGACTTTTCTCAAGACTGGTATTGATGAGACACTAATGTAAGTCTAAAGGAAATCCAGCAGTAGAAAACTTACAAACCTGAGTTGGGGGAAAAAAAAAAAAAAAAAGAAGAGGGAAAACACCAGCCTGCACAGAGAAGGGGTTATCTAGAGGATTGTGGAGAGGCTGCTGCTGAGGTCTGTAAGTCATGTCATGTGCGTAAGGGGTATTGCTGTTCCACGAGCCTTCATCTGCTAGTATTTACCCTTCTGGGGAAGGGATATATATTGCTAAGGAGCTGGAAAGATCAAGCTTTCATGTTGACCATGTGGGCGGGACTAGTAATGGTGCATCCCAAAACATGTATTCTTGGGTGTGTACTTTTTTTTTTTTTTCCAGGCAGTGACTGTATTTTAATCTTCCTGTGTGGATGTGGCTATTTTGGAGTCACAATGTGATGTGAAGGGCTTGAAGACATCAAAGCAAATTGCATCTTCAAAAGTAATTGCCAAGCCTTAGTGAAGCAAGCATCCAGGATCTCTATTAAGGTTGGTAGGCAAAACAAACAAACCAAAATGTTCTAGTCTCTTTATCACTGTTGGCTTGCATTACTCCTTGAACAGAAACAGGCTCAATATATGAGTCTAGTTCCTAAATTTCAGTTCAGTGAAATTTCACCATGATTAGATTTGGGTTTAGGGATTAGAGCCTCTTTCTTGGCTTGTGAGAAGACCCGTGTTTTAGGTAAATGCAAATATTATTTTTCTTGATTTCATACTTCATTTCATCCTTATTCAGAGATCTGTAAAATTTACAAATTCCGACTTTTTTTTTTTTTTTTTTTTTTTTAACATTGTGTTTCTCCTATAAGAGGCAGATGGAGAAATAAGGAGGCATTTTTCTTTAGTCAAAATTGATTATCAAGCACTGTCTGTCAGGGAAGAGTTGTAGTGATTACATTTGGGATGATGGCTTCAACAGAGGGAAGGGATAGCCTTTTGTCTAGAAAGTCCTGTTGCTGTCTTTATTCTGGTAAGATTTTGTGTTTGCTTGTTTTCTCCATGAGGCTTATGAAAGTATATATATATATATGTATGTGCATAAACGGCATACATTCATGTTTTGAAAACTTTTTGGTATTGACTTTTTGGTATTCAAAGACTGAGGACAATGCTAGCTTTTTGAACTGAACTGTTAAAGAAACAGTTTTGAGAGAGGGTTTTCTCTCTTTTCAGAAGCTGTCATGATTTGAAGAGTTGTGTGGTAAACATCTTTACATAAATTTTGGATGCTGTTTGGTACCACAATTAATAAACTTAGCATTTGGTTCCAAAGGGATTCCAGGACTGGTATGGTTTTCTGTAGTTGGGAAAAGTGATTTTTGGAACAAATATGAAAGTTCCTGGCTGTTTGTAGAAAACATGTTATAGGTTTGGCTGTTTCTCTGAAGCCTCACCAGGGTCAAAGGAGTGCATGAGTTTTGGGTAGTCGTGAAGTTGTTTTTTTTTTTTCTGATAAATAAAACCACAGTCATCTGTGTTATTTTTTTGTTATTAAAAAACAAAACAAAACAACAACAACAACAAAAAACAGCTTCTCAGTGCTTTTCTTCTTCAAGCTTTTAATTTATGGAAGACATGCTGAATTCTACATTTCTAGATCCTTTCCTAAAAGCTGTAAAGGCTCTGATGTGTGAAACAGGCCAAAAAGTCCTTATCCTTTTTTAACCAAGAATTCAAGGGATATGACTATAATAAACCCTTTTTTTATGCCAAAAAAAAAAAAAAAACTATTAAAAGGAATGACACTGATTTTGAGATCTGCTGGATGGGGAGGAGAGGTGAACTGGGACCTAATTATCCTTTATCTTGCTGTAACTGCTGACTTGCTCTACTGCAAGCAGGTAGTTGTGCTCATTCAGTCCTCTCATCAGACCTGGACATTGGCTCGCTAGTTACTAGCTCTAAAATGTCTCACAAGATGATGATGACATTTTAGTGCTCAAAATGGAGTAAATCAGGGAATTACGTACTTAGTACATGCAAAATTGGTGCCATTCTCCCCTTTCCATCTCTCTAAATATTTCAAAAATTTTTGGTGCTACTAGTAAAACACCCGTGAGCAGAGATGCCTGGGAATGAGGCTTTAAAAGTGCAAAGACTTTGGTCTCTGAAAAATGAGATCAAGCTTGCAGCTAAAGCAATAAAGAAATAACATTTTCTCTGGGATTTGAAGTTCCTACATTTTACTTTCTTCTGACTTGAAGTACACTTGTGTATTTTTAATTTCTTTGCAGAAAAAAAAAATCTACCTCTTTATCCTTCACAGTTTTCATTTCAATAAACAAAAATGTTTTCCTTGGTTGGTATGTAGCTCTCCTATAGCTGTCTTTTCCACTCTAATTTTCATTCCCCTGATGCTGGATTGCAGTGAGGTATCGGTTTTCAGGGTCGCTGCTGTAGCTAATCCTCTCTCTCTTTTTCCTCCTCAGCTGATTGTTCATATTTTCAAACTTCATAATCTCACCACCAAAACCTAAGCATGCTTCGGAACATAGCTTAAGAAGGAAAACAGACCTCAAAAATGTCACTGAGCTTAGAACTCTCAAAACAAAACCCTGTCTTAGCTTAAATAGGATGCCACCAAAGGGTCTAGGCCAAAATTAAAGGGAAAAACACTCCTTGTATCAAGCAATTTATGTTGTGTTTTGAGTTTTGCACAGCTGAGAAAAAGAACAGCAAATATTTATTTTTTCTTTTTATTTTTTGAAGTCCATAAAACGTACCAACAACTGTCTCAAAGTAATTGTTTTCCACCATTTTCATTTCTTCCATTTCCACTGCTTTCCAAGTGAGTGCTGAACTGAATACCTGGTGCTGTGTAACAAGGCACTGTGCTTTCTGGATGATGTCTACAGTTGAAATAGCTAATTTAACTTGGAATTGACATGCTGATTAAAAGATTTTCCTTGCTTTCTGTTCAATACCACTGCTCACTTTGCATCTATCTGTATCATTCCACAAGCATTAAAGTTTATACTGATTTGCAGTGAGTAGGGATCTGTACCCAGAATTATTTTTTTGCTTCACATATACCCCCAAATGAAATAGTTTTGCCTGCATTTTAAGTCTGGACAGAAAATTTTCTAAACATTCAAATCCTTTAAAAAGACATGAGAGAGAATAAGCTTTTCCCTCAATGAATGGCTTTCAGGATGAAAACCCACAGCGATTTGTTATAGGGCTATTCCCTACAAGTGGACTGCTAGAACTGTTTCTAAAGCAAAAACGGAAATAAACAGGAAAATGTTTAAGGTCTCGCTTTGCAGCAAGCGAAGTGAAGGGAAAACAAAATGTTAATGAAGCCTGTGCCAGCAGGCACAAGCATGGCAGGATTCGAGTCGGAGTCCAGCAGATAGTCTGTGCTAACGTGAAGCTTTCACACTTCTGTAAACACGGAGGACAGGAACATTGATGCAGAAAACACTCTGCGCCGCCAGTAACACCATGTACTTCCTCCGTGCTGTTATTGCAGTCCTGGTCGTTGGCAAAAGAGCATCTCCGTCAAGAGAAAGCTAATCTCTTACAGCCTGATCAGGGGAGTGCTGTAAAACTGTCCCACGCATTTTTTTTTTTTACTAGAAATAGGTGTGCTTGAACAACAAGTAGCTCTGCCATTTCCCAGCCAGAGGTGTACCTCCCAGGTTCTCTACTCAGACAGTGTCATTTTAAACAGGAATTACAATACTCTGCATGTTGCCGAGCTTAGAACGATTTGTTGTCATCTCTATCATTTTGATGAAAGGGAAGTATTCGTAGATTTGTAAGAGTGGGAGATGGGAAAACACAAGATCAGTTTTAATGTCAGGTTTTGTATAAAAAAGCTAGTGCAATTATTATTAACCAGCCAGAATCTGTCTGTCGTTAAATCCTTGTTGTTCAGTATTTTCGATACATTTTGGAGATACAAATAATGAGCTTTTACTAGTATAGGCTCAGTACTTTTCCTGTTACTTAGGTTTCCGCAATGGCTACAGAGCTCTTTTCTTCCTTTTTATTTTTTTCTGCAGCCTTTCCTCTTATTCTTGGTATCATTCAGAGTTCTTGTGGTATTGGTAAATAGTTGGTGCAGACATGCTTTTTGACATTGCAAATGGAACAGGAAATGTTGCATGAAAATGTTTAATAAGAGTTAAAAATCACATGCATCAAAGCTGAGTCTAAGTGAATTGGAATAAAGTTTAACCTAATGAAGGAAGACCTCCAAACAGACCTGCTAACTTCAATTGGCTTCTGTTTTTGTAATGAGACAAAACCAAACCTTGCAGATTTGGAATGTGTTTCTAGAAAATCTTTCTGATCACTGAGATTCAGGTCTTCTTTCTGTCTCAGGCTTTCAGTAGTGGGCTAGATCAGCAAATTTCCATAACCTTAAGTATAGTCATCCAGCATTTATAACAGCTGGGTATGTGAAATATCAGTATTTTAGTTGCTTTTACAATAAAAGTACACAAAGTGGCATACCAATGACATCTTTTTGATTTTTTTTGGTGACCAGTATTCTAAAGAATTCACAAGCACTCTCATGTTTATATTTGTAACCCACTTGTGAAGATTCAGATCACCCAACATCAGCCTCTATAAATTCTTATCTGCAATGTCTCATTTGTCAGTGGAGATAATGCTACTGAAAACATCAGGCCTGTGCCTTCTGGGAGAGTTGCTTGGCTTTTGCTTTTCTTTTATTCAAGAACTTTTCAGTGACAGTTTTCAAACTGATTGCATGTTATGGGGATAAAGAGCTTCTTTTCAGGAATTGGGAAAACAAGACAACTGATTCTACAATGCTCTACAGTTGGCACCTTCTGAAATAATAGAATGCTAATCTAGCAGGACAACCTTTATCTCCTCTTTAATTGAACCACAAACTATTGCCATATGCTAAGAATAAAAGCTGTGCCAGAAGTACTCATATGCAAAACCAACACCACTTGCTCCACTTCACCCATCAACCATGAAATGAGGACATATGAATGTTGAGTGAATGAGGATTTAGGGATTTGGTAATGTAATACGTCCCTTCATATATTTTTGCTTTATCCAAATGCAAGCTGTAAATCTGGGGGGGGGGGGGGGGCAGGTAAATTGAGCTGCCTCTTATGCAACAGCCATTGAAGGTTAGAACTACTTGAAGAACAAGCAATTGACACACATTAATGCTGAGCTTTTAGACTTCTCCTTGTCTTGACTACGGTGCAGGGGAACAGTATTTGCATGCCAGTGGCTGCTTTTTTCCCAACTCTGTTGCATGTTTCAGCTCATTTTCTACCCATTTTTGCATTGCCTATAGCTCTGTCTGTCTCCAAACCATCTCTACTATGGCATGTGCCAAAAGCTAGGAGAGGGATTAAAATGGAATTGCCTTGGGTGGGTATAACAGTATAATTTATTTATGTTCCAGCAGACCTGTTGTGCCCCTGGGGTGTCTTGTGCTATTTTCTCCTGGGTTTAAAAGATGGTGTGTACCTGCAGGTGGGTGTGTGTCCCTGGCATCTGGGTGACTCAATGGAGTGAGCACAGCCTCAGGACATCCTCCTGTTATCTGCTGAAATCCGGGGGTGAGTAGGGGAAGGTGTGGGCCTCTCTGCTGAGAGCCTGGAGTGCTCTCTGAATCTGAACTCTGTCTTTGAATAGATAAAACTAAGAGTGCCACTGTATTCTCTTGCATGTAGGGTCCCTGCAACATTTCTGTGAGTTGCCAGCATGTGCAGGGAGGTTTACTACAAACCTTGGGCAAATCACTTTTGCAGCACATCACTTCATGCTCTCAGTTACCAGAACCTTTTAACCTCATGCTGAGCATGCAGTACTAATTCCACCCTGCTGCTATTTAACATATGCACCTTACAGCTTTGTGGGATTGTTATTAAGTGTACAGCTGAGGCCCATCATGGACCGTCTCGCAGCATGGCACAGGAAAAAGCCAATGGCTTTTGTGTCCCTGCAGGCTTTTTGCAGACCAGCCTGACATCTGTTTGTCTCAGGGCTTTAACTGTGGACAAACTGCCTCTTTCAGGGCCTGGCTGTGCTGGTGGAAGAAATCACAACCCTGGATGCCCATCACCTGCTGTAAGTGAAGTGGCTTACATGAGTTCCCCTCTAATGTGTTTCAGTTCAAGCAGGCTATTGCCACTAAGACCTACTTCTAAGTCAATCCACTTCAATTTGGATAATATGAGCCAAGGAACAAGTACTAGGCTCTTATGAGGAGGAAGTGCCAAGCATTTGGGTGCAGGGTAGACACAACAGCTTCTTATATCGGCATAATGAGGCTTACATTCTCCAGATATATGTGAGCGTCTCTTTATTTAACCTTCAACTCTATCAAATGGGGAGGAATGATTTTTCTCATTCTGTATGTTGTAAAATGAAGTTGCTTTGTGTTAGGCAAGAAGTTGACACCAGAAAAAGCACTAAAGTTTTTTCTTCATATGGTAACACAATATGGGGAGGAATGCCAACACATAATTAAATTCTTTTGAAAACTTAACTGTTTCTAGTGGGGAGAGGAGGAGCAGGGGCTGGAAAATGTGGTAAAAACTCTTTGCAATTTTACTTGAAGGTATCTAGTGGAGTGGATCTATGCAGAGTTCTTCATAAATGTATCTTTTTAGATTTCTATTGCTGTCTGCTAAAATTTGTTTCAGTGGGGTACTGGTGTTTTGGTGGGTAGTATCTTTATTGCTTTTTTTACTGGTTTAATTTTGGGTTGAAATTCACTACGGCATTTTCTATACATGATTACTAATCTTAAATCTCCAATTTTAGGACTGGTTAAAAATAGTTTAAAATTAAATCTGATGATATCTAATGAAAACATTGTTTATTTTAGCAGTTCTCATTTCTTTGTTTAAAAACAAGAAAAGCTTGCAAAGAAGATCAACATCTTCTTTGTTTGCTAAAATTATGGCAAGATAATATTTTTCTACAATTTTACATAGTTTTCTGGAAGACAAAATAGTCAACATGGATGAACAAGACTATTCTCTTCCTCTGAAAGTATTTTTTTCAACTGCTTTTCATTTTTCAGTGAAATCTTGTCAGAAATAGCCTGTTTTAAATGTACTGAATCAAACCATTAGTGGGACTGAAGTAGACTGCTGTTTGTTTTTATTGGTTTTACTCTCAAATTTTCAGTAATTTCAAAGTGATAACTTAAGTCTTCTAAAACTATTAAAAGGAGAAAGCTGCAGGATGCCTAAGTACATTATGTTTTTCTGTCTTTTACTTTACATATCTTAATTTCATTCATATTGGCTTTAAAGAGAAAACTTGAACGGGCATATTTAAATTCAGTCTTTCTTGCAAAGATGTATTTTGTAGAGCCCATTATTTTATCCATAACTTTTTTACTGATGTGCATGAGAGAGACAGTTATTCTATTTTAACTTCATTATCAAGCATTCCCATTTAGCACAAGGTCAGTGTGGTGCTAATCTTTTGCTAAGGAGCTTTGTGCCAGGAAGGAGTTTCTCATGAGTAGTTACTGTGAGAATTACTTTGCATATTAAATGTCAACTGCTGGAGCTGTGTGATCAGCAACCTGAACATATGCTGCCTCTCTCCTAAGGAAATTACTGCAGTTTTTGTTTGAAAGTGGGAGGACAGAAAATTACCTCTGACTGTATATTAAAAAGTGCCAGAGATGCTTTGTGCAGACCCGAAACAATAACATATAACTTTCTGTAACCAAATACTCCAGATCAACATCAAAATCAGGAGATTTGGATCCCCAACTCAGCATTTGGTACATGGGCAAATGTGGCCTCTATGCCTACCAGCTGGGATATATGGTTTAATTTGTGTGTTCTCTTCCAAGGACAAAGGTCAGTGCCCCACCACCCTCTTGTAAATCATTTGTCTGTGGTCTATTTCTTGCTCATAGGGAAACTGTCTCTGGGACTTGGAGCTGTCTTCTGCCTCTATAGGCTTGGATCTTCACCATCTTGGTGCTTCTTGAGTGGACTTATGTTGCCATCCTTGCAACACCCTCAAGTGCACTTGCTGAGGTGGTAACAAAGCCATGATGGCTTTGGTTAACTTTGCTCCTCCCAAGAAACCTTTCCCAGAGCTACAAGCACTGGTGACAAGCATCACCTGCAATGGGAGCCCCTGCTGATGTCTTCTGTGCCTTCCTTCCTTGCAGAAACTAGGTGACCCCCAGGACTCTTTCATGAAGTAATAAGGTCCATAGTATGTTACAAGTAAGCCTGACTGAAGGGCACAGACAAACACATTTTCCTTTCCATCCAGTTTGCTAATCACTTTTAAGAAATACTGCCCTTTTCTGACATTTAAAATTGTGACTGATGTGCATGCACTTTGCACCTGACAGCTTATGGAACAGGTGGTGGCACATACTGGAAATATGTACGCACAGGGTCATGGCTGTGACTTCAGAAACTAGAATTTAAATATCTCATATATTTCATTATCTCATTTCTTTGAAAAATCACACATATTTTGATAGGCCAGGAGGAAACTTCTGAACAGGGAATACTTCTTGAGATTATACACTCATTTTAAAACAAGGGCTTTTTTGAAGTATGTAATGGGATATTCCTTTAATGAAAACGTAAGGGAATATGGACAGAAAGAATTATTTTTTGAGAGTAATTAGTGAACCACAGCATCCATAGGAGAACACTGCAGCAGGCTGTATGTTGAAATTCATTTTTTCTTTTCATAAATGAAAAGGGGTGAAAAGTCCTTTTACTTGGTCAAAGGCAATAGGCGAATGATTTTTCTCTCTTGGACTTCTGGAGCGGTGTTTGATTTACTGTGAGTATGATGGACATCAACTTGGAAGCCTTTATGTGGTTTGTGAAATCACCATTAGCTGCAAAAGGTCAGTTCCATATCCCATGTTCTCCTGAGCTTAATGCTTGATACAAACCCATCTGTAACAGAATTTGCTCCAAGGCATAAAGAGGTGAATGGGTATGGTTACATTTTTTTTCTTAAAGACATAGAATTCAAAAATAACCAGAAGGACTTAAAAAAAAGTGAAAGCAATATTTCATTAAAATCTTCAAAAATGATTGCGCATTGTAACTTACCTGGTAAATAATCAGACATGCTGTATTTGTCACCACATCATGTAGTATTCCAACGTTACTTGAAAAAAATATAAAAATAGAAAGACCTTCTTTGAATTTCTGATATGATAATGCCAGTGCCATTGGAGAATACATTTTTCTCTTAGAAGATGGTACCAGGGTTTGGTCTGTCTCTACACTTATTTCTGTATTCACATTTTTAAAGCTTGAAGACAGTCTTCTAATGATGACAAACAGCAACAGTGGGAGAGGATGAATTAGAACATTTGATGGAATATTATCAAGTGCTGAAAATAAAGCTGAGTTGAAAATCCAACATAAAACTGTTGTAAAAGGAAACATATAACCATAAAATTAATATGAAAGAGAGAAGCTGAGCAAAAGCCAAATCCATAGGCCTTCTGTGATGAAAACCATGCTTCCAAGCCAAGTCAAGACAGTAAAGATATAAGGTACATGGGAAGGTCTTTGGCAAACTGGAGTCCTGAACTATTCTTAAACATCCCTGTCTTTTTCTGTTTTGTTTAGACTGTCAAGAGGTCGAAGCTGATTTTTAAACCTCTGCAAAAGAGTGCTTGTAAAATGTACCAAATATCAATAGTCATCTTCTAATTTAAATAATTTACTATATAGAACAGGAAGGAATGCTTGGAAACCTCCTAGGAGATACCATGAACACCTGAGAATCATAATTTAAATAAATCATGTATTTCTTTGGAAGTAGTCATAGCAGCTGGTGACGAGTCTGTTGGGGATACCTGCAGATTTGTTAGAGATAATTTCCCTGTAACATGAGACTTAGATGAGCCTGCATTAGATGAAGGATGGACAAGCTTTATATTCCTACATAGGTGCATGACTCTCTTACCAAAGTGTCATCCTTAGTTCCTTAGTTGAGATCCACGTGGGAGTTTGGGCTCAAGATTGGTTGATAGCAGGGGAGTCAGCAAGCTGTGAACGTTCCTTCTTGGACTTGCAACTTTCCAATATCACTTAGTATTCAGCTGTAGGAATTTGTATCTTCTTCCAAGTCCATGAGAGAAGGGGAAATTCTACACAGCTGAGAAGTGAGGTGAGGTTCTGGTGGAGGGCTGCGAGATGTTCTCTCATATTTATGGTGTTGCTGCTGGGTTCTTTGAGTCAAACTTAAGTTAGCTTATGGCTGTATTTGCTTATGCATGCAGGTTTAAGATTGTGCATGCTGCCTAGAATGTGAAATGTGTTATTTTCTTATAAAACTTTAAGAATTCAAATAAATTTTGCATAACTTTCCTTGCCCTTTTGTTACAAGTAAAGAGAAGTTGAAAGTTATATTTTATTGCTCGGCAAGCTGTTTTTGGCCACCCTCAATAGTTCTGACATGCATGTAATGAAGCATCACAAGTCGTGGTTACTATATCCAACTCTACTGTTATGTGATATTTTGCTTGCTTAAGACTATCAAACTTGTGTGATGAGTTGAACTTAAAATGCCAGAAATATCAGAGTTTTCATAGATGAACATAAGCCTACAGACAAAGTAATGGCTTATGTTCAAGGTAACTAAATATAAAACTGGCAGAGAAGACAACACAGATTTTAGATTTTCACCTGTTTAAGAAGAAATGTTTCTTCTTAGAGAAACATTTCTACTTAGATGAATTGTTGAGTGTTATTCTCTCTTACATAAAAAAAAAAAAAAGCTGAACAGTTTCTTTGGGTAATTCCTCTTGAGGTTTTGTAGGAATGAAGGAAATTAGGAAAAGAGGTCTGTTTTTTCTGGCAATGGTACCAAAAGTAGATGGCATTTAATTCAGTGGGAAGCTACTGCATGCACTGAAGGATAATGGGCACAAGGGACAATGTAGCCCCAAAAGCACCATAGGTAATACATGTGAATTGTGAACTCTGTTATGCATATTTGTAGAGCTGTGTAATAAGGCAATACTAAGTACAGTGCCTTGAAAGCTATGTGCATTAAATCTAATGGGTTTTGTCTGGAAAAAAATAACACTTTTATTTTCTGGCTCTCCATGAGACAGAGCAGGTAGCTGGCTACTTGTTTGTCAAACATGACCAGAAATAATATGCATTGATGAGTTGCAGTAGGCTTTCTTGATGTGGAGTTAGGTTTCTAGTAGAACTGTTCTATTTCCAACAGCAGTAATGTTGGGCCTACAGTTCTTATTTCATTTTATTTTAAGGGCATTAGTCACAAGCATGAATCTTTCTCTCTCCAGAGCACAGATGGCTAGTTACATTTATTCAGATAATTATGACAAAGGAAGATCTATATGATTTTTGCTCTTGAAAAGAGAAGATATTAAACTATTTCAGTCTGTTTAATCAATAATAGTTTTGTTTCCTGTAACTACAGAAATCATAATGTGGAAATGAGTATTTATCATAGAATGTATTTAATATTTAATTGCATTTTTGTAGTTTGATTCTACCAAGGAAGGCATTCCAAAGGCCAAAGCTTAATTATTTTCCTGTCATTTTATTTGAGACAGGCAATAAAGCACTTCTGTCAAACACCCCCTCCCCCCATCATTTCTAATACAATCCAATTTTGATTTCAAACATTGCAGAGTGACAAGTTGGCAAAAGTCACAAAATTGGTGAAGAGCTGAGATGGTCCGTGCTTAGTCACCTGGCTGTCTAGCAGAATGTGTAGTCCAGAATTAGGTGTGAAGACTTCCCACAAATCATGTTGTAGCTTCCTACAAAAATGTGAACACTAGCTAATAGTAAAAGAAACCATCTAGTTTTTATGTGTGTGTTACCTTATAAGACATTTGAGAAGGTTAGGCTTTTTTCCCCCATTTTTATTTTGTTTAGTTTTGGGTGTTCTCTTGGGTTTAGAATGCTTTCTGTGAAAGAATTAGGAGAATTTTTTTCTACATAAAGGATAGAGAGGTGATTTTTCTTTTGCATCCTTGTCATTAGATTTGAGAAAAATGATTGAATTTCTGCTTTTCTTGAGCAGTTCTCTTAGATTTCTGGTGCCACTGTTTTGTGTTAATTATTTGATGAAACAAGAAACTACAGCACAGTCTTCCTATGTACCAAGTAAGTTTTCTAACCACAGGGTAAAAGTCATGCTCACTCTCTACTTTAGGCCAACAAATACCAAACAAATTATACTGAGGAGAAGGGCTTAAAGAGAAGGTAATGAATTCTCCTTATGTGTATGGGGTAAGAGGGATGACAATAACTTTTCACTGTTCCTTAACCCTGTTTGGAGTAGTGCTTATTCTCCTTAAGTGTACTCTGCAAAGACCAGTGGGATCCAGGAACAGGGATAGAAGAAAACCTGTTTATAGTTGCTGTTGTGCCTTTGACATGCTAGGATACAAAACAGGCAGCTGAAGTGCTTTTGGAAGAGCACAGAAGCTCTCAGGTTGAGAACTTGATTTCAACAGGATTAGGCAACAACTGAGGAAAGATCTGTAGAGACATAAATTAGAGTTGCTATCTTGCCGCCTCTTTGTTTTTGGTTGAGGTCGGTGGACACAGTTGTAAGTTGAATTACCCAAGGTTAATTTGGCAAACTAACAATAGTTAATAACAGTCAGAAAGAGGAGCCAGGGTAACTCTACAATGCTGTTCTTTAACTACTGTCACCTTTTAAAGACAGTACTGCACTCAAAAATGAAGCCTTTCCTTGTAGTATATTAAGATATTTCTCGTCAAAACATGTAAACATGAGGTTTTCCCAGGGAATATACATCTCTATCACTTTTCACAAAGTGCTGTCACGACAGATTTGAGTACGCAAAGCCGGGCTCCCACAGTGCACGTCTCTGTGTCACAAGGTGGCAGTGCAGAGTAGGTTTGCGTTGGGCTGGTGCAGGTACTTCCCTTGGTGTTGGGTGGAGGGCAATTTTTTTCCTAAAGCAGCTAGTGATTTCAGCGTCCTTTCAGATGCTAGGTTTTCTTCAGAATCAGTCTTGAAAATTTAAAAACTTCAAAACTGCCTACAATTACAGCATGAAGTTATATTTTCTTGTAATGATTCTTGTGAAAGTCTATTTAAAATATTGCCATAGGCAGTATTTTGTGCATATGTCAAAGTTGGGGGGAAAAAACAGCAGAAATTGAGCAGTAATGGTAGTGGAAAATCTGGCCAATATCACCACAGTGTAGGCAAATACATCCCTAGATCAATTTATTCCATCAGAGTTGATAACTGAATGTCTTAATTTCTGTGGGGCTGCTTTATCATCTTGGACTGGCATTACAATGATAGGATTTACCATCAGTGGATTCAGGCAGTAGAATATCAAAAGATACGGGGAAGCTGGAGAAAGTTGTATAGCTGAATCTCCTCAAGGGAATGGAGATCAGATCACCTTTAGAAGATGACAAACAAGAATTGTTGAAGCAAAGTACATAATAGAAATAGCAGTTTTTACTTGCTAAATCTTTGGGTTCCTGTGTGCAAAGCAACAGAAGCCTGGCTGCAAAATCCCAACCCTCCCTCAGACAAAGGAGGGACAGAGAAGGTTTTTCTCTTTGCTGCAGACCTTGCTCTGTCACAAGCATTCAAAACAACAGGATGGAAAAAAAAAATCAAGCCCACTAAAATTAAGATTGGTGGATGTAGTTAGGGACCATTATACCAGACTGCTAATACTAGGCAATTGCACCAGCTGATTTTCCTGAGCTCAAAGGTGATGTCCTCTAAAAGCACGTTCGTGTTCAAACTTGTGGCTCCTGTCTCTGCCCTAGCTCCTTGCTCTCCTCTCCTCTCCTCTCCTCTCCTCTCCTCTCCTCTCCTCTCCTCTCCTCTCCTCTCCTCTCCTCTCCTCTCCTCTCCTCTCCTCTCCTCTCCTCTCCTCTCCTCTCCTCTCCTCTCCTCTCCTCTCCTCTCCTCTCCTCTCCTCTCCTCTCCTCTCCTCTCCTCTCCTCTCCTCTCCTCTCCTCTCCTCTCTCCCCCAGCTGTAGCAGAGAAGATGCATGGCAGAGTTTGCTTGTAATCTGGGCCACTATCATTGTAAATGATACTGTCAATTTGCTAATTTGTGACATTTACAATGCTGAAGAGCTGCACTCTTGGGCACATATTGACATTTAATTAGCAAAATTAATGTGTTGGCTAGATCTAAATATCAATTTATTAGGGCGATATTTGGGTAATCTGTCATGTAATGTATGTTCCATACTGTATTGAAGAAAAGAAAAAACAACCAACACTTCAAAAATGGGGGAGCTACCATATGGCCAGCTACTGTAGCGTAACAGAATAACAAGTATAGTTAATGTTTTCAAGCAAGAATGTGTCAGAGAATCCATTTAAATATTCACAGATCACACTGTAATTACCAGTATCTGTTTACAGATACTTTATATGGTTTTCCCCTTCCCACATTCCTCTACTTAATGTTGTATTGCACACTGGTTCCCAAGTCCAAAGGCTTTAGAATGGCTCAGCTCTAACAAAATAAACCTATTTAGGAGCATTAAATAAAGCTTGACAAATCACTGTGGCTATTTGCTGTACACCCAGTTGAGCTCATCAGTTCTACATGTGTCCAAGCTATTTTCACTAAATAAGGGCAAAATTCTCCACTCCATTCAGCACTTTGTTTGCTGCATGTCCTGACATCAGTGAAAGCCCTCTGTATATTGCAGCCATAGACTGTGCAGCTGATGTTTCACTAATTGAACTGGAGACATTTACAGTGGGGGAAAAGTGTCATCTGCCAGGGACAGCCAGCATGTTGGCCTGTGCTGGGCAATGTAGCCAGGTGATGAGGTGCTCAAGCTGAGTGAGAGGGACAGGGAAGTGGAAAGCTGTAGCAAAGCACAAGCAGGATGACTTAGGCTAAATGTCTGCTGAACAGCTTTTCTGTGATTGTAAATGAAAGAGCAAGTTTGCTCAATGGTGGGCCTACTTAAGCAAAGCAAACTTGCTTGAGTGCTGCTCTGTAGGGGTCAGATCATTTAGAAAATGCAATGTTGGTGAGAATTGAGGACATCAGTGTGTTGACTCCACTAATCTCCACCAACAACCTTATGCCATGTTTTTTTTTTGTTAATGTTGCAGAGCAACAAAATAATTCAATTCAAGTAAGCACCCAGAAGTTGTCTTGCTTATCTGAACTACAGCTGCATCTGCAAAACTGGACTGGAAATCTGCAGAGGACGTGCTCTTCATTAGATTTCTAATGTTTCCCTTTTCTAGTCAGGCTGGACTGATGAGAGCATCCTGCCCTGGTCCCTGGTTCCAGCCAGAGCCAAGAAGTGAGATGCATGTGAAAATGAAAGGGGTATATGGAGCAATAATAAAGTCCCTCTTGCCAAATCTGAAAAATGTCATCTTGGATTTCATGAAAGAGGTGAGAATAACGATCAATCTATTCTGAATGTATCTGCTTAGGTTCAGCCATTCCTAGGACCTTGTTAAATGTTAATGTTTATACTCTCTTTGGCAGCAGATGTCTTCTCTTTCTAGTTGCAATGTCTGCTGCATCAGTAAACATAATGCGGATTACAAACAGACACTTCGGATTAGGACAGCAAGAGTGCTGTTGAATACCAAATACTGTTTGGAAGGGGTCTGGCCAAGGTACAAATTGTCGACATAACTTCCTAGAGGCCATCCAGCCCATGGAGAAATTTGTAACAATCAATATGATCCGTATGCAGAGAGTTAATCTAATGTATGTATGTTACTTATAACTAACTGGGGAACTTGAGGTGAGAGAGGGTTTAAAGATGTTATGTTTTGACACACAACTAGTCCTATATGTCAGAATTGAGCAAACCAGCTCTGTGTGATGTAAATTGGCATCTTGAACTGCTAAAATAAGTAGAGACCTTGAATGACGTTGTATCTGAATTATATATATTTTTTTTCTTTCTTTGAATCTGAGTGGCTTTCAACCATCAATGGTTGAAACATTTCCCTGTTTTGATTCCATTTTGTCATTTTACAAAGCTCACCTGCTGTCCACTTACTTTTTCCATCTGTCCAGTTATTCTGCTTGGAAAATACTTCCTCTTTCTTTGAGATAAAGGCAAGTCGCTTTGTCTTCCTCACTAAATTCAGAGAACAAAGTCTTCATTCTTTTCCCTGAGGCACTGTGGTTTGATCAGCTGTGGTTTCATCAGGCACATCATCCACCAGCAACTTTGCATGTAAAAGGCATGCTTATACTCCCTCAATCTTTAATAAATTTTGTTTGAGTTGAGAAATCCACTTAACAGGAAATGGCTGGCATAGAAAACAGGGAAGAAGAGCAAGAAAAGTATTTCATTTATAAACATTTGTACAGTAAATCTATTCCGCTGACTAAATAAACCTGACAGCTTATGCAAAGATTGTTGTGGTTTTTTTTTGTTTGTTTGTTTTGTTTTTTTTTTTGTTGTTTGTTTGTTTTCCTCAGCTCCAGGGACCAAATTAAACTAAGGATTGTCACCCACGCCATCTTTTATCAGCAGCCCAGTTTGAAGAAGTAAATTCACCCTGTGGTATAAATTTTAGTAAAAAATTTGCTCACGCTGGTTTTGATCATAAGATTTATCAAAACCAAAATCAGATGCAAGATACAGAAAACATACTGTTATATGCATTTACTTTTGGCAAGAAGTGTTTTATTATACACATGGCGAAACAAATTAAAATAAATGGCAACCGATGTCTTTATCCTATGCTGTCATTATTTTTATACTTCCACAGCCACTGTAGGCATGCTGGAGATCTGTAATGAAGGTCTGCTGCAACTGAAATCCTGAAGATTAACTGGGATATTAGTGTAAAATCAAACTGACATTGATTAGTAACTGCAGCATCTGGAGTAAGTTGGACTCAGAGCAAGCAGGTTTGTTTGGTATTCTCCCAGCATTACAAGTGCCGGGATGCATTTTTCAGTCCTGTCGGGAAACAGATGCCTTGAAGAAGTTAGCGAGTTTGTCTTTAGGAAGCTTTGGGCCAGAAAGCTGAATTTGAATGATTTCTGCCCAATTTGAATCTGGTTATTTAAATACAAAAAATCCAGCTGCACTACTGCAGGACTACATTATGACTTGCTCTGTAAAGCTTGGCCTGCTGCTTTTAGCAGCATTTTACAATATTTGGTTCTCCCTCCAAAGTTTCTCAAAATGATTCTGGATGGAACAGAATGTGCATATAGAACGCATTAATGCACCAGATTCTATTTTAAGCTGTATATAGCGCAACTGCTGCACAAGTGATGCTGTTGATGCTAAACAATGCCAGGCAGAGTGACTCCCAGCAAGTCCCCTTGCAGTGTTTTTGACTTTGTGCTGGGGACAGCTCCCTGGATACCTTGCTATGTCACATTTGTCAGAATCTGCAAGAAGTGCAGCAACTAACCACAAAGATTAGTATTAGTTCTTGCAAATTACAGTTTGAATCTGCACGGACCCAGTTTCCATCACTTTTTCTGAGATACAGAGCATCCTACAAAAGCTCCTAGAGCCTTCTAAAGCCAGTTTTTTCATGGAGAGCTACAAAAACAAAAGCCATCTGCAGTGTTGGGGTTAGACCTGAAAGCAGCCCCAGACTGGCTCACATCCTGCTGTGGAAGGTAAGGCTCAGGTACAGCATACAAACCAGTCCATAGGCAACAAATCCTCCACACACAGCACCACATGCTGCACAGAGCCTAATGCATCAGTAAGAATAACATTTGTGGGTCTTAGTTTGTGAGCCAAGAGCTCCACTTCCCAGAAATGCTATGCAATCACTATGGGGATGAAACAAATGAGATTACTTCACTGGCATCAGTTGGTATACCCACAGCATATACTGTTAGATTTCTCTCTGTAGAAGAAAGTCAGTCCACAGCTATTTGTGGTCTTTGGAAGGGGAAAGGGGGAATTACATATTATATGTTGTTTTCTATTGCTTTTGCTTTAAGGCCAAAAGAGGACATTATAATAATTTAATCAGATCTTCTGCACAACTCAAGCCAAAGAATACGGCCACTAATAGTGGCATCAAACTGAGATTCTGGTCGAGTTGTATTTTAGAAAGACATCCAGAAAGAATGATATGTTTTTGGAAATGGCTTGCCATCTGGAGCTGGGAGGACAGCACAGATAGCATGTGTTAGGGGGGAATAGATTAAAGGAATAATTTAAAATACTCTTTTTTTTTTTTTTTTTTTTTTTTTTTAATCCTGAACTTTGAAATATATTTAGATTTAGACAGGCAAGTAATTGTTTTAGAAATGAGTTGAGTGCTGCATTTAAAAATCAAATAATTTGGCGGCAATGTGGATCTAGGGAGGCCTGTTTTACAGAGGTGCCTTTCAAAGGGTGTGTGCCTATGTGATTCTCTAATGTCTGATGGGGAATGAGCAGGGGCTATATGCCATGGCAGGAACAGCAATAGTGCTGGTCCTCTACTTCGCTTCTTTTCTCTCTCTCTTTCCCTCTCTCTCTCTCTCTCTCTCTCTCTCTCTCTCTCTCTCTTTCTATGTACCTCTTACTTGCTTGTCTCTCTCCCAGAAATGCCTACATACCCAAAACTTTTGAGGAGCAAGAAGGACTAAAGGTGTACGTATTTGCTTGCAACTGCTATTGCATTCCCACTCTCTCTCACATGTTCAGAGTGATAAACAGTTGGTATCGAAGAAATAAATGCTATAGACTTGGTAGGATTAGCTCCAAGTATTCAGTGACTGGTGAAGTATGTGACCACCAAGAACTAGGGTAAAACTCAGGATTTGATTTTTATTTCAACTTAGGAAAAGAGCACAATTGTGTAGCTAGGTTTTGAGCTTCAGTGGGTGGTATATTTCCCCCTTCATTCCAAAACTAGAAATGCTAAATTACTTGGTTAAAAATAGAGATCCTCCTTACTCATATTGCTGTAGCTTTAAGAAAAATACTAAAATAATGTGTGAGCTGGCAACAGTCCAGTTTAGGACATAAAATGAAAAAGGATTTACTGTCCAATATGTTACAGTAGTCTCAAAGGCATTTATTTTCACCTTTGGAAGAAGGCTTATCTTTCATGTTTCATCAAGTATTGAAAAAATTCAGAGGAGAGAGACATCAAAGAGCATATTAGTGCCACAGTTTAGGTAAATCAGCATATTTGGGGATCTCTTGTTTAGAGATTCTGCTTGTAAACAGTTCACAAAAACTGTTCTCTACACCTTTCTGGCAGGTGCATCCCTTTCTTGTTTAATGGATTCAAGGCAGATTGTGGTTGAGCAGCCTTGCATTTCTAAGGTTATTTTGATTTGTGAGGACTTCAATGAACTGCAGCTAGCAGGAACACACTATTTATGTCAGCTGTAACGTGTGGATTTTTAAGGATTCAGTTACTCCTCAGGGAGTCTGTGGCATTCTTGCCATGGACCATGTTTGAAACCAGAATGAACCCTCATGTTTGTAGCTGCTGAGTTAAAGAAATGACTGCTGATTGATAGCAGGGAGAATTGGTAAGTATCTCCCATATCTGAAGCTGAAAAGAACAATACCATTACCACCCTAACTGTCCAAAGTTAGCAGCTCTGAAGTGACTGCTTTGCAGAAAAATTCCTTTCTTCCTTCCTTGTACTTTCTATAAAATAGTACAAGTAAGTGCATGGACCATAAAATGGAATTATTCACAGGGTTACTATTTTGTCATGGTTGGTTATTGGAAAGGAAAAATTGCAATGAACTTGCCTTTTTGTTAGTTTTATTATTGTTGTTGTTGGCTTTTGGTTTTAAGTCTCTAGTTAGAGGTTTTACAATTTTCTTGTAAAATAACTTGCATATAGTTTCATAACATTTAACTCTGAGTGTGAAAGATCCTTAATCCATCAGAACGACTGCTGCAGCTGCATTCCCCTTCCCTGAGAGGGCATGGGGTTAACTTGTTATTGCCAGTTCAGCTTGTCACTTGAAGGCATTTTGCAAAATTGGTTGTTCTCTTAATATCCTCAGCACACATGATGTAAATGCCCTGGACAATTTAATATATTGATTCATCATTCTCCTGGCTTGTAGCTATTGTCTGCTGGAAATTTTTGATAGTACAACCTGGGCATGTATTGAAAGAAAACTTAATTGACTTTATGTTATTTCTAGCACAGGCAGTGAAATACAGGCAAGCAACCTCTTATTAGTGCATTTCACCCAAGCATCAGAGTCCTAAAGTACGGGAACATGTATACTGTTAAATAAGTATTGACAGAGTTCTTGCCCCAGCCCTCCCAGTGCTCCTTGATTATTTAATTTCTTCCTGGCTCTGTTTTGGACTGTTCCACTTAGTTCTGTTGCAGATAACTCTGTGGTGCAGTGGGCTCTTCCTGCACAGAGTGGATGGAAGTCAGAAAGTGCTTTTGTCTTTGTTCATACTATATTTAGCTGTTTATTTATAGTCAGTGTCCCAAGAATCAACTCTAGGTAACTATTAAGATGGAGCTAAATTCCCTGCTGATTGCTACAGCTTCCCTAAAGAAACTAGCACAAAAAACAACAGTGATACAATAGCATCAAAAACAAACAAACAGTTCTGTGTTCTTAAAAAGAAAAAGAAAGAAGAAAGAAAATCTCTGTAAAAGTGCTGGTTTGTGACACCTTCTTAAAAAATATGAATTAATTGGTCTTGTGGCATGTGTATCAAAAATGAGTCCTGAATTATTAAGAAATTCATGTGACCCAATTAACCCAAATTCACTTTACAAGTGCATGGATTCACAAAACAGTGTGAGTTTAAAATCTAACTCAGCTTCTTGGTTTGTTTGTTTGTTTGTTTCTAAATAGCTTTTCAGTGAAGGAAACTGCAATTAATCTGTTACACTTTGATTTTTTATGAGGTTAGTATGCTGCTTGTAATCCTAAAGTCGCATTAACCTATAATCTTTCAATACTAAAATGCTGTTTTCTTTAAATAGGTCTATAGGAAAGTAAGCACCTGGCAGTCACAAAGAAATTTGCTTAGAAGTGGGTTTCTTCCTGATGTGCTTCCCAGCAAGAAGCATCTTTTCTTATTTCTCAACTGTATTGTTGTCACTATATTAACAACTTATGAAAAGTGAATACTCAGCTGCTAGGCTTCATTAGAAGGTCAACCAATGTGATATGCTTCTATTTTTGGCATAATTTTTTTTTTCCACATTGAAAAGCAAGCTTAGGTAGTCTCCGATGCTAGCTAAATTGAGGATCATAAGCCAAACTGAGGCTTGTGAGCTTTGGCCAGGGTCCAATGCACAGTGTATGAACACTGTATGGAGATTGAGACACTGAGATTGGGAAAGTGGCCGGTGATTGCTGGATACAGCAAACAGGATCTTCTAACTCACTGCCTAATGCAGTCCCTTGTGGAGTGAGGGATTTTGGAATCTCTGTCCTTGGACTACGGGGGATTCTGTGAGCTCCTTGTGCTCATGCACTGGATGCAGGCATGCCCAGCTATAGTAATCTTCATGCGTACGTATCTGCAGCCTGGCTCGTGCAGCCAAACCAGTACACTGAGGCAATAGCCCTGCAAGCTTTCTTCCTGCAGGGTTATGTGGAAGGCTTCACTTGTTGTAAATCTGCTGGTTTTGTAACATCAGAGGCAAAATCAGTTTATGAATAGCATGCAAATTATGTCATACAAAAGTGACTGGTAACCAGATGATTCACTGGAAATGGATTCGTAGTTTTAGTGTTTGTCTATTTTTTCTTCCAGCTGAGCTGAGAAAGGGTTTATTGTAGGAGTCTGAGAATTGCTCACATCTGAGAGGTTTTGGATCATGTCTGCTATTCCCAGGTGTGTGACTTAGCACTGGAACAGGAGATCAGGCATTCCACCTCCCAAGAGCTGTTCATATTTCTGTTACTGCCTCTTTGTAGTTGTGGCCCACTCATTTAACGTCATTTTTCCCTATGATTACAGTGAGAATGAACATTACTGGCTGCAGACTCACTGGAGAAAGGGAGGGAAGGAAAAAAGGTGGGTAATTTTTCTGTTTACCATTTCTCAGCCACACTGCCAGAAAAGTAGAGAAGTCCAGCTAAAGATCTGCTTTCTCCTGCTCCTCACCTTAGAGAAGATGGGGTTATGCATAGGCTTTTGGAGTCTCTCCAAGGGGCAACTCCCCATGTAGCTCCACTGCTCCCCTAGTCCTATGTTGTCCTGATAATCTTCAGTGCCAGAATGGAGCAGTAATCTCTTCGTAGGTGCAGTTGCCTGCTCTCTTCTTCCTCCGGTTAGTGCCACTTTAGGTGGTGGCATGTGACTTGTTCAGTTTGGAAACCAGAGATTCCTGAAGAGTGGCAGAGCAGGCTGAAGGAAGGAAAATAAAGTTAAATTCTCTCTAGTGCTGGGGGTGCTGATGACATTACTTACAGCAGTCCTGTGGGTACAGCATGTGTATCCACTATGAGCAGTTGCAATGGATCAATCTCTTCTCCATTCCAGTGAACACTGAACATTGCTGTCATAGGTTAACAGCTGTAGTGGAGCTGGATACTGAGACTTACTTAAGAATAGTCGAGGTCAAAGCTTTTACCCTTCTTGATTATCTCTCTCATTCACATGCTCCCCTATCACTGTTGTGTTCACTAGGTCTCATTTTTCCTTCTGTATGGGGAGATTGTTGTTGATCTGGGAAGGCTGGACAAAAAGTCATGTTGCTTCATGCTGTGCTGTTGCTTGCAGGTGTCAGTCTTAGCTGCTACTGGCCAACACCCCTGGGTCTCCCCCAGCATTCATATCCACTCAGCTCTTTGATGTCACAGATCTTCCCCCACTTCTATGATCTTTCCTCCAGCTGGAATCTTCACCTTCCTATTTCCAGGCCCATTTCTTCTTTCCAAGACCACTGTTTCTCTGTGCAGCATCTCTTCTTGTTGGGCTCCTTTCTGAAACCATAACCCCCTGATTTTGCCAACGCTAATAGTAAATGTGAAGAAGCACAACATGTGATCAGCCTTCTAATTGGTGCTCCTGTCTTATGTCTCTTCCTTAATTGAAAGACATTCTACTTTTGTTTAGTCCAGGTGTCTTCAAAATTTACAGCCTGGCTGCATCTATTGCAACTAGCAAATAGCAGGCTTCTGCTGGGCAGTTCAAAAGTTCAGTTTTGGATGTTCACCCACCTACCCACCCACATAGACCCAACTGTTTGCTGCCTGCTAGCTTAAATTGTGAACACTTTTTTTTTTTTTAAACCTATAACAATTATTCACTTAGTTTTGTATCCTACCTTACCTCCTCATAAATTAAGTAAGAGTAGGGGAAAGTGAAACTTCAAAGTTTGTGAAGATGTGCAGGGAGAATGATGGAGAGATCACAGGTTCATCATTAATGTTACCCAGTCTGGCATATGCACACAACATCAAACAGTGCGATGAACTGCAGAGAAATACCCTTCCTCCATATCATAACTGACATATTCTAGCTAACATCTGCATATTTTAGAGAGATGTTAGTAAATGTAAAGAATCCAAATTTGTAACAGTTTTCATTTAGTATCAACTATCCGGAGATAGTTTTCTGTTTTCACTTTCTGCCCTTTGGATTTCTCCCATTGTCTCCACGATGATTGAACCCTCTAATAGTAAAAACCAGTTTCCTCCATCAGTTCGATTTGGCAGCTGCAGCCTGTTTTAATAATGTGCATTGTCAGGATGCTCGGGTGTTTTATTTCTGCTGTGGAGAAAAGTGTAGCATAAGTGAGAATTTGATTCAGAAATTTGATTTATTTCTTCTTTACTTTCGCTAGGTTGGTGGTTTGTTTTTCGGATTTTTTTGTTCAGTTGGTGAAAAAAGCGTGCATTCCAGAAGCGATATCAATGTTTGTAGGGCTTAGGCTGGCTTCTGGCAGTGACTGCAGTGAAAGAAGTAATGCTTCTGAGGCAAGAGGAAAACCCACAGAACGAACCTTATATAAAACCTTTGTTACTACTGTTGTAAGCCACTGACGTATTTAGTTGCTGAATCTGAAATTAAATATGAGTGGCATGATACATGAAGAACAAAGAACTATACCATTATCTCTTAACCATAATTGTAATTTACAAACAATTGGCTTTTATGTGGTGATGTGGTAAAACACAACTTCATTTTTGGCTTAGCCTGTGGATAGCTTGTGCTGACTTACATGTCACCAAGGTGGCTCAGCAACAATCGCTCTGTGTTAATGCCAATCACATTTTTTAGGCCAGACGTTGTTTGTTTTGCATACAGAGGTATTCTGCAGTTTTCCACCTCTGGTTATGTAACCAGTCAGTCTTACAAAGACCGGCAATAATCTTTCGATCTCATTTTAAAGTATTTCTTTTCTTTCAGCAAAGACTCCATCCAAACCCTATGGGTTTGGCTGCTTGCTCTGACCTTTTGTATTTCTTCAGTTAGGCGAGTGATGAAAGAATATGCCTTATTTCCAGCACTTCTGTATGAAATGCATTAAAAATCCTTTCTGTGACTTCAGTGTCAGTGCAGTAGTAGAGATCCTACAGGGACATTCATGGAAATGTTCCATTGTGCTCTGGGCAGATGGTATGGGTGCATGTAAGAAAAACAAGTTCCTGTCCCTGTTTAGCACCTGCTGCACCCTGAGGATAATGGTTTCTTTGGAAGTAATTGGAAGGAATGACTTTATCAACCAGCTTTTTGAATTGTATTTTTCTCCTCATAAACTCCTGTCAGAGAACATGCAGAGTAGGTAATTAGAATTGCTGCTTTGTAGCAAGTTCCTTGAAGATGCTTTTATAATTAAGATGACACATGGTGATTTGTGGCAATTAGTGTGTAAAAGAGGCCATAGATATTCCACTGACCTTCAAAACATAGTTCTAGCAAGAAAAAAAATAAACACTGAAATTTTCTCAGTTTGGGCAGTCAGGACCAGCAATTAGAACTGCAGGAGGCATTGTTTTTTAATGCAGGGTAACAGCAATGGCCTGATCTTTAATGACAATGAGTGTTTGTGAGAATTCATATTTCTGAAGCATTTTGACTACATGCATGCCATAGGTACTTAAGAAGATAGGAATATCTGAAATTCAGAACATAAAGTTCCTCAGCAAAGAGCAGGGCCGGATTGTGAATGCCCATGTTTCTCAGACTCTCTGCATTAGGTTCAGTGAACTTTGGATCAATCTTTTCCAGACCATTTTGACTCAGATGGTGTTCTATCCAGCAGCATTGCACAGCCTAGTCTACCTAGATGTGTCTCCTTCTGTGACAATCCATATGTATAGGTGACTTAGAGAATAATCAGGTTCCTTGACGGTAGCTTGCTATATTAGAGTGCACTTTTAACTGCTGCTACAGTGATGGTCAAACTGCAAATTTCTTAACCATTTTTTTACTGGGAGCTTATTTCTGGAGGTGCCTTTATTGCCAGGTGTTTTGATCCTCATTCCTTTCTTACCTGGCAGAGTTGAGGGGGTGAGAAGGGAGGGAGCTACAGTTAAGGCTGCAATGGTGGTACAATAAATGTGATATATTTTGTATTCCTGACTATGCAACCTACTCTGGATAGATGGAAACAGTAGTCTTGTCTATACTATACATTTATTTTAGAGCGTATACACCAAACATCTGCTTTGAAATTCTAAGGAAGAATAGTAGATCTTACCTTTGTTTTAAACAAAGTAGCAGTAGTCCCCATCCAAAGAACAATTTGATGGTTGTTCTGATAGTTATGCTGGTAGTAATGGAAATTGTGGCAAGTCTCAGAATAAAATCTGGAAGCCCGTGACCGTAACTTGTTTTTCTGCACAAGGCAAGATCCAATATTTTAGCTCTTTCAGCCTGGCATCAATTACTAATAACAACTTTTAAGTGCAAGAAAGCTTGCATTAAATATTTTGCAGAAAATTCTGGAGAAAGTCAAACAGTGTGGCAGGTTTGGCTATAGTGGGAATCTGAATTAAATGCTAATAAGTAGGATAGGAAAAGATTTTCATTTTAGTATGTTCTACATTTATTGAAAATTTGGGTAAGTTATCAACATAAACCCATGAGTGAAGTACTGAGACTTCATCACAACAGCAGCTGTTTTATTTGAATAGATTCCCAGCTTCCACACCAGGCAGCTTATTTCTGTCCAGTTTACATGGGATATCTCCTGGTAGAAGCACATTTCATGGGATTCACACTGCATTTGCAAGCACATTTTAAGCTGAAGAGTTGCTTGTGTGGAGAAACTAGTACTTCATCAATGACTCTGTAAAGCTCCTCTGGACATTTCTTCCTCTCAGTTCAGTGCTCTTGCTGCTAAGTGCCAACAGGCAGCAGTAAAGACAGCTTGAAAGTGTATTAACTCCTTGAATACTTTATTGATTCTACAGGGACAGAAGTCACCAACCACTAGGCTCTGTTGTGGCTCCTTTCAGTTCATCCTTGTTTTTTGCACAAGTGTTCAGCTTAGAGAGGACACTCCTTTCTCTCGAGTGTTCATACTAATAGGATGCTGTGAACACAACATTTTGGGATGCTTGGGTCGGGAGCTTTAGTTCAAACTTGTTATGAAACAAATTCTAAACTCCCTTATGCAATCTTTATTTATTTATTTATTTTCTGAAAGTGGTGCTGCTCTGAGCCAGTAGTTAAAGATATCTTGTTATTTGGGATGCCTTCAAGTTTGTCAGTTTACAGGCTTATCAGCTACTTTCCTTTGATATTTACTTCTGTTGGATATATATCTAAATATTACTGTAAAAAAAATAAATCTCAAACAGCTCCTATTTAATTTTGCTTGGATGGTTTCCACCCTTGACTGTATCACAGAGCTGCTTCAGTTGAGGAGGGTTACCTAAGATTCACTTTGAAAGCTTTATGGAAATCAGACTTTGGAGGCATTTCCCCTGGTGAGATAAATATACCACTTACACTGCTTTTGCAAAAACAACCTTTGGTCTAACAAACCTCTTTCTGTCTGCTGGAGAAAAACAGTCTTGGAGCTGCAGCACCAGAGGAAGTGATAAACTGGGAAGGTCAGCAAAATAAGCTGTTGTCTTGAATGGTGCTTTTGTACCTGAAAAGGAGGTCAGGGTGTGCAGAGGACAGGAGGCAGGAAGAGGGTAGGAGGCAGAAGAGGGTGAAAGGTGTGAAGGAGAAGATGACCCCTTTAAGAAGTACAGGCTGTGGCATGATCTTGCTGAAACCAGTGGCTTTGTGCACAAGGACCCTATGTGCAGTTGTATCTCCTGCTGAGTGGAGAGGCCTACCTCCACCTGAGCAGTTTCTGAGCAATGAAAGCCTGGTGTCAGCAGTAAGCTATGAAGCACTGGCTCCCCTTGTGCTTCACATCCAGGTTAACACATGGTCATTTCATTATGAAACTGCTCCTTGTCCAGACAACAATGAATTATGACCAATAATATACATTTTTTACACCTTTTTGCCAGGACTGGGTCATTTGTTGCTGCTGCAGCCAGTTGTGCAGACATCTTCCTGGCAACTAAGCATCCCAGAAACTTTGCCCAGATTTCCAGCCATTTCGTAGAAGAAGCATGGTTTTACTTTAGCTTTGCAGTGTTGTCCTCTCAAATGAGGATGTAATTTAAAACCACAACCAGTAGCTTTCCAGTCTTTACAGCTGTGAATACCAGGCTGGTACTGGGTGAATTTAGTGTTCCTGGTACCATTGCCCAGCTCAAGGCTTTGAAAGCAAGGGCTATATTAAGAACTGAAAAGATATTTTAGAAGACCTTGGAAGATGTAACATTTCAGGACTGATTAAATAGAAAATATACTGCAAAAGCTGAAGGAGTACAAGATGGGAAAGCTTCTAATCAGGTGGGAATATAGGAAATACAAAAGTTCACATACTTCAGACAATCCATATGTGTGCTTTCTTATTTATGAGTTTGCTTTTAACAATTCCTTATTATGGGTTTAGCCTTAATCTTTAGATTTCCTTTTGAGACCCTATTCCCGGTCTGAACTGCTTCAAATCTGCACTGAAATCAAAGAGGAGGACAATGTGCACTCTGCTTTGTACACAAGCCTTCTCTTTGGTTAATCATTTCAGTGTAAGGGGAGAGGGGAAAAGCTGATTTGTTTTGTGTTTTCATGGGCACCACATTCATAAAATAAGACAACTATTTAGGACTCTGTGGTGGAAGCACTTAGACTTTAACTCCAGTTATGCTTCATTAAGGGTAAAGAAATCAACATTCAGTTTCATGGAGAAATCTTATTCTCTCTGTGCTTTGATTGCTTATTTCTAAAAGAGAGATATTAGTAGTTCCTATCACACTGGGAAGCACTAAAGTAGTGCCCAACAGTTCATGGCACCCAGATGCCTCAATCATGGGAGCAACAAAAACACCAATGACAGCAGGCTAGAGTTAATGCTGAGAATAGTCAGCTTTTTGGCTCTGTCCCCACTCTGTGTTCGTTGGAATATATTGTATGGCCCTGCACCCAGCCTAGTCCTTTTCTGGGACAAGGATAACTGTGAAGATGCTGCAGACTATGTCTGGCTTGTATGTAATTACATGTTGACTTGGAAAGAAAAGATTGGATTTCTCCTTAAAGGGAATCCTCAGTTGTAGGAGCACAGATATAAATCTGCTGCTATTCAGGCTGAAATTATAGCTGCTGTATATTAGAAAGGAAACCTATCTTCTCCACAGTGGCTGGAAAAAGGAGTGGAAGCTCTCTTAGATCAGGGCTGTTCTTCTCAACCACCTGTCAGAGGTGATGACTAAGACAAAATTGCCTGAGAACAGTGAAGAGAGGACTGAGGTGGCCTTGAAGGGTGGGCCTTCACATGGTGGGATGAAGCAGAGGAAAAGGAGAAGTTAGACTGGCTGTCAAGAAACAGATTTCAAACAAACTGTGGAAATATTTCTTGCTTGAGTGAATTAATGACGGAGCTTGCTGCTCCCTGTTTTGTGGAGGCAGGAAATAGGTGTCTGTCTATGTATGTGAGTCAGGGGTGGTTGATTTGCTCAACAATATTTCATTAGCGTGTGCTTAAAAAGTAAAAATTGTAGGTTTTGTATAACTTCTGCCTCCTCCTCCTCAAGATGTTATTTCAGAAATGCCCAGAGTCTAGAGTGCATGGGGAATAAAAATGACCTTAAATGAATAAAAATGACCTTAAATGTCTATTTTACATCAGTATTTCCATAGGTGTTATGAAGGTCGTGGAAGTCATATGGCTCCTGAGGCAGGGTTGCTGACTGAGCATTTGCCAACCCTTCCACATCCATATCCCTCAACCTGTCTTACATGCGCAGTGGAGCAAATTTGAGGGGAGGAATGGAAGAAGATGCTGCTTTTTCTGTCCTGGGATAACTACTGCCTGTGTGCTGAGTTGTTCTCCTTCTGCACAGTAGCTGGAATGGCTTCTGGTTCTCTCTCAACCCTGCCCAGCTGGGATCCTTCAGCATCACCCATGGGGTGGTGTGAGTGTACTTACCACACAAGCATAGAACCACAGAGAAGTTTCCCTCTTTAGCTTGACTTGAGCTGTTGAGGCATGAGAGATTTGCTGGAGAACATTTGGCTATATGTTTTCCTCATAGAGTTTCTTTAACAACTTGAGAATGACCCAGTGTCAGGATGCACAGGGACAGAAGTTATTCTATATCCTCTAGGCTGCAAGGTTAGTGTTGAATTAACAAAGTTTGGCTTTGTGCATAACTACATATAGCAATTATGTGCTTCTAGCTCTGCATGATTCCTCCATCTGTTGTAACTGCCACAGTTTATAAATAAATAAATAAATAAGGGCTTACATTGCTGTGAAACTCTTCTTTGATACAGATATAGACACAGCATTGGAGAGCTTCTGTAAAAAGCTGTTTGTGTTTTTTGTTTTGTTTTCCAAACCACAGCATGGCTGACTCCCCAGTAATTCCCAAAACTATTAAAAATACTACAAAGGTACTTTAGTCTTCATGAAAATGATGTATATGAAAAAAATACCTGCATTAGACTTGTCTGTCTTTTGTCTGTGAGGAGTGGAAACTTTTCCTGTTATTCCTTCTCTATTTGTGTGTGTGTGTGAATAAATTCATATTTGTATTTATGCATTCATATATATGAATATAGAAAAATTATATGTATGTAAAAACACTAAGTAAAGCACTTGAATGTCACTATTACTCAGCAATGCTCTCCCATCTCTGTCTTTTCATTGTTTAGTTCTGTAACATTTTCTCCCCACAGTCTGCCTTCTGAAATGGGAGTGCATTGGGATCCACTTAGTTGACTTATCTGTAGTTATCCCTTTAGACATTTGTAATTCACTCCCCAAACATTGGAGGAGTGCAATTAAATTATAGAACTGCAGAGCATTACTGGCCAGAAGCCAGACTGTACTTCAGGGGAATTCATCACAGCTTATAAGGTAAAGGAGGGCTGGTCCAAACCACAGCTGGATGTTAAAACCTCCGAGGAACACCCAGGTGCTGAGGAAAGTGGGTCTGATGACTTAACACCTGTCTTTCTATGCACAGAGCTGTGCCTGCTTGGTGTGCTAGAGACGCTGTTTCTTAGTAAACATTAAACCGAGGTTTTTCTGACATCGGTAACTCACTATCTTCCAGCTGAAACAACTTTGGTTAGCTGAAGGCAAGCCACAGTCAAAGCCTCTGAAGCAAAATAAATAGAAGTGTATATTTTCTAAGAGGCTGTGTCTATACTGCCTACAAAACAGTAAGACATTCAGCCCTTCCTTAATGTTAAGGATGCAGAATGGGGAAAACAAAGCTACACAGTTATATAGCCACATCCACAATATTGATCTCTCAGGGTAGTTATTTGGAGCCTGCACTGCAGCCAGGTTCTGATCAGATACTTCCACTGGGGCTTTGTGAATTATATATGTGCTTTGCACCATCTGAATTCACCACTTAGTCCCTTCTGTTATCCTCATTTACTCTCTAGCATTTATCATGCTTTGCTGAAACAGCTTCACAAAAGCAAGTGGAGAAATTTGTATGTATGAGAGAGTGTTTTGATAGCAAAAGATTGATGAGCCCGACTTCTTATTTTGTAGATGTGTGGCAACCCTTCATTTCATTGGGTTTGTCACTGTTTCTCAGCTCTCCAGAGAACTTTCCTGAGTGTGTCGTTAGATCGTCTTCTCAGCAGAACTACTTTCTGGGCTCTTCATAGAGTAGAAACTGTGGAGTAAAATGTGCCTGTTGAAAGAGTGAGATGTAGTACACTGCAGATGTGCAGCATGAATTGTGGATGTGGAAAGGAAAAACCTGGCAAGGCAGCCACCCTTCCTGAGGTTGCCAAGAGAAAACATCAGACTGCAGTTTGACCAGTCATCTACACCCCTCATCTCAATTACTAGCTCTCTGCTTTTGAGATCAGTCAATAAAACAGCTTCTACTCTAATTTCCCCATCGTGAGGTGAGCACTGCCTCAAGCAGCAGAGCACCAGTGACAGGAGCTTCATCCATTTTCTTCACTGGCTTATCTTATTCACACACTGACTAGACATGACCTCTGTTACCATTTGGAAACTGGAGAGATGATTGATAACTCCCAGTGCCTCTTACTGTCATTAAATCCTTCCTATTCCTCTCACAAAGTCAGTCTGATGTGGGCTCTCTTCTCATTTCTCCATTTTTGACTCTGGGGCTGGAGCAAATGTTTTTCCTTCTGGTGCCATCTAAGTACACACAGTCCAGCTCAATTTTCAATACAGAGTTAAATCAGTTCAGTTGTGTGGAGATGTATTTTGTACCTTTGTTTGATTTGCTTTATCTTCTGTTTGCATGTTATTCTTTTAAATAGCAAGAGGCCATGACAAGCTTAGGTTATGGCCTGCTGCTCAGCTGGGACTCTCTCAGCTTATTTTTTTCTGCTGCCCTCACTTAATCTGATTTGTGGAGTTCAGAATAGGTTGACCTTGTTGGTTGCAACTTGAGATAAATGGCTCTCGCTCCCAACTGTGGAATAAATTCTCTTTGTGACCCCCTATACCCTTTTGATTGCTCTCTGAAATGCACATAGGTCTAATTCCCTTATCTGGTTAATCATACAGTGACCACGATATTTGCTGTATTCTTAGCAAAATGGGAGACTTAGTCATATTTTTGTGTATTATAATGTAGGCTGTGAACTGAGTTGGTTAAATCCAACCAAAAATCTGTACTGAACTTGTCCATAGCGCCCTTGAAAACAACTAATCTGGCTTGCCACCATGCTCTGAAACAGACTACCTGCAGTCTCATGGAAGACCTCTATCTTGCTGAATTTCACTGCCAGGTACATGAACAGCTGTGTTACAAACAAGAAACCCTATCCAGGGGAAAGGGATTACAGTCATAAAGTTGGGGCTTAAGCAAGGCAGTAGGAATGGCAACAGAATGTAAAAGGAATTCAATAGTAAGCATTTCTTTGCTCCATATGTAGCATTCCTGGCAGTAGACTATCCAGATCCTTTCCTCTTTCACTGGGAAAGGTGTCCCACTAGTAACAGTCCTTTGCAGTGCGTTACCTCGCTCATTAATCCAGCCTTACTTGGGATGTGGATTAAAAGGATACCATTAATCTCAGATTTATTTGCAATTTGGTCTCTATTCTCTGTGGATCCCTTTTTATGGCTTGGCCTGTAAATTCCCCCATCCAAGCCTTTCCTGCTGAAGTTATATGCCTGTTTAGAAAGCAGTGCCAGTTTCATGGAGAGTAACAGAGGGTTCTATAACTGCATTTCCCTTGGTAAGGTGGTAAGAGGATTGAAATTCACGTTAAAGAAAAAAAAAAGGATAAGTGTTATTAATGTCTGTTAAAGAGTTTTTGGAGTTAGTTGCACGTTTTTATGCTGTGCAGAGGGTGTGGATCTCAGACACATACCTGTGTTCAGCATTGCCTCTGGGCTGCTACATGCGGGCCTGCTCACTGGGCTGGAGGGGGTTTTGGATTGCAAAAATCTTTATTCTGGCTTGGATTTTGTACAAGTATTGAGCTTCCACCTCTCAGTTTTAACATAGTAATGTTTAGGTGTTTGAGCCACTGTTGCAGGAACTTACTTGAGCCTTGGTCTATGGTTTAATTTGAACTCAATAACTTCATTCACACCTTGTCATTTTTATTATTGTTATTTATTTTCTACTGACATATGATTCCTTGATTGTTTTTCCTCCCCTGATTAACTTGCACATATCCTGTGCTCTTTGGTACTGATTCCTTTGAGTACAGAAGCCTGTGGTTCCCTACATAAGACACCATAAAGTTTCCTAGCCCGTAACTGCTGTGTAGATGCTTGTATATTACCATTTTGGATACTAATAAAAATATCATCTTCACTTCTTTCTTTAAAGATAACCATCTCTGTTATTCCTAGAGAGACATTTGTGAACCTTCAGTAATGCCCAGCCCTTTGGTGTTTGTCTGTGACCAGGCTGACAAATTGATGTCACTGGGCTTTGGACCATTCCATAACAGGGGGCAGTGTCTTCTGTGCACCCCAGAGTTTGCCAGCATCACTGAGAGGAACATCTGTTCTGCAGGGTTTTGATGGCTGGCCACCTCTTGGTTGGGAATGCCACGCCACAAGGTGGTAGTGCTGCTCAGGTGACAGCCTTTGGTGAGGGCTTTCCCAGGAAAGAGGCAAGTTTAAATTCATAAGCAATTTTCAGCTGTAAACTGATCTGAAAAAGTCAAGTAATGTAATCTCGTCTTCTCATTTGATTAACTGTGGAAATTGTGCTACATGAAAAACACTTAAAGGTGTACTTCGGGGTCTATGAACTTTATGCCACAATTATGTATTTGTATTTAATGCCTTTTTTGAACTGAGTGTACTCTTCTTAATATTGCACAAATGCACTGTGCCTCAGAAAGATGAAGATATATTTTTTTAGTTTTACCTTTCGGAAACCCAATGAAATTTTGCAGTGATGTTTTTAACCTTCAAAACATGTAACTAGTGAAATGTAGGCAGATATGTCTGAGTTTGTTTCTTCAAGTACATAACACAAGAAACAAATGATACAGAATATTACTGTGTCCCCCAATTTTATTTTATGACTTGTTCTAGGTTATTTTTTATATCCAGGAGATATATGGGCAAGAATTCAAATATTTGTTCAGGGAATCTCAGTGAACTGTCTAAAGTGAAGGGTGATCTTTCCTCTGCTTCCATTTTCTCCAATAAGCTGTTTCACATATTTCAGATTACATAAAATGGAAAAATTCTCTTCTTTGGGGTTGTTTTATTGACTTCTTTGGGTGCATACCAGAGACAGATTGTTCCAAACTATTCTTTGCTGAGAACCAGCTCTGAAAGCACTCAGCAAAAGGGCATGTGCATGGGTTTTCTGCATTATTATTATTTTTAATTAATCTTGTAGGGGGAAAAGACCACTTTACTTTGTTTAACATCTAACATCTTGTAGGAAAAAAAAAAAAAGTCATCTTCAGGCTTGTGAGAGTTTATCAAGAATTGTCATTTTTCTTTTTTCCTTTCCAGCCACTGCCAAGACTCTTTGTCTGTTCCCTTCTCCATTCCCTCTGCATTCAGTCCACCTGTGCAATGCTCCATTATTTCTTTGAATACAGTGAAACTTATTTTCTTAATCTATTTTGATATCCTATTTTCACAAGGCAAGAGGATTTGAATTTATATGGTCTGCTGAGCTCCGTTGTGTTTCCCTACATAAGATGTCTTCCTCCGCTGCAAGCAGGCTATTTAGCCACCTTCCTCCTTAGCCACCTTCCTCCTCACTGTGGTTCATTCTTCTCTGGTTACAGCAGTTGTTTCCCAGAAGGCAGCTGTGGAGCTCCATGATTCAAAGACAGTACGGGAATCTCCGGGACAGCCAGCAAAGTCTCTGCAACTGAGGTCCCAAAGGGAAAGCCATTTCAGGTTGTTCCCATAATCCAGCAAAAACACTTTCTCTTGGCTAATTATTTTCTTCAGGGCTTGCCTTCTCTGCTCTTCTTCAAAAGCCTTTTTCTTAAAATCGGGAAATGTTGTACCTAATCCCTCCATCATGATTCTTTTATCTCTCTGTGCTATTTTATACTACTTTGGCAGTATAAATTAATTTTCAGACTTGCTCAAACAGCTAGTGAAAGTGGTCACTTAGGCTGAGTATGGAAATTTTCTGACCTGGACTTTGAACTCTGCTTAGTTTACATGTTTGCTGGCATGTGAATCTAGACATCAGTATAGCTCGACCTGGGTCTTGCTACACAATTTAGGCCTGAAAAGGATCCAAATTAGAGAGATGTTCAGACCTAGTGTTTCAAACCGTCTCATGGGAGATACATGTTCCAGCTGTGAAATTTGGAACATTGTTTGTATTCCATTTTCTTTCCACAGTTTTGAACCTTTCTCTAACAATAATAAAATTCAAGCAAAAAGACACAGGAACAGAAACATCATCATCTCTATATTCTCTCTCTCTCTCTCTCTCTCTCTCTTTTTTTTTTTTTTTTTAATTCAGGCACCTTGCTACCAGATAGACACAAGCACACTCAGTACATAATCCTTGCACTGATGGAAAGCTGAAACTTTCATGAAATCACTAACGCATGCGTTATCCAATAATATGTTTCTGGCCAAATTCTGCATGTCCAGCATTCTGGGCCTCACTGCAGTTACACTGAGGAGAGTGCTGGCCCCAGAGATTCTGTTCAATGCTGATTTGAAATTCAAGAGCTATAACTGATTGTCAGCATCTTCTTCAAGCCTTGGTTCTTCCTGCTGCTTCTTTTAAAAATATTCAAGACAGGAATTCCTGTAAATTCTGTTTTATCATACATCAAAGCATTAGCCATGCTACTCTACTATTTTAAAAGATGAAATCGGAGTAAAATTATCTAGAAATTACCCAGAGAAAAGTTCTGGGGAAAAAAGTGCCAAGTTCATAAAGATACATATGGGTAAGTATCTTAAATTCAGACTATTCTATTCAATTCACAGTGAAATTATAAAATGAAAATTGTTTGGAAATATATCTGCAAACAAGACCTCACAGGTAAAAGCAAATTTTGAAATTCTAAATATTTGTCACTCTTCCAGTTATAATCCACCATTTCTCTTTGGCCTATTTCTTATCTTTGCTGATTTGCCCTCATCAATTCCACTAACTGGTCATGAGACACATTTCATATGTGAACCTCAAAAAAATGGAATATGTCATTTGCCCCATTTAAGAATAAAAACCAGGCTCAGAGAGAGCTGAAGTGACTTTACTGAAGTCACATAGTAGGAAGAAGACTCCAGGACTCCTGCCTTTAGACTCTCCAGAATCTATAAACAGCAAAACAGCAACATATTGGGGTTTGTCTTACGCCCCCTTCCCCCCCCCCCCATGTTAGTTACTTCACATTAGAGATCTAAAACTTTCACTGTATCTTCACATTTATAATAGAAGAGAGACATGGGAGGAAAAGTGAGGGTGGAAACCATGTCCATGATACAGTTTTCTGTGGGATTTAATGGGTTAAGGAAGCAATACTTGACCTTGAAGTGTAAGAGGAGGGGACTGTGTTTATCTTTCTTTTATTGTCTAGTAAAACTTTCAAAGCCTTGTGTACTGCAAAGAGCTGGCAGAGTAACTACAACACAGACACATTTACCTTCACCTCTGGTAACCTAGCTCTGTGGTTGATAAGAATGGCAGCAGACCATACTGTCTCCTATTATGGTTTCTTCATCTCAGTAGTCTGGATCGACTTGAGTAGTCTCTTTTCAGTGTTTAATAACCATGCAGTCTCAGCCATCTAGGGTGAAATTCCCTGGATGGAGAGAATCCATTTCCAATAAATAGCAGAAGATGTCAGAGGTGTGACTGAGGTGTACTTGAAACAAGCAGGTCAACTTCATTAATAAGCTATGGCTCAGGAACCCTGATGGCATCAATAAGCATTACTGTCTTTTCTCTTTAAATGAGCAATCAGAGACTGATGCCAATGTAGGCAGGAGTTCTATAGCAGAACCCAAAGCAGACTCCTGGTCTTTCAATTCCTAGATACAGCTCTTAATATTTCTTTGTAGCTTTAGATGAACTTGAAAGAGGTCTGTTCCTTTCTGCTGAGACATAGTTCTTGTAAGCCATCACTGGAGTAGTTCCTGTACTGGATCATTCTATATATGTAAATCAAAAAAAAGAAATGTCTGTCATTCCTTAGGGGAAAAAAGCCACCACTGTTCTCACTGTCATGATTTCACAGACTGATGAACTTGTGGATCCAATTCAATATGACTTCCAGCACTGCCAACTAGGACAAATAAATGGCAGCAGCTCTTGCTTGGGTGTATTTTCTGTTCTCTATGTGCAGCGTCGTGTCTGGGAGAAGATTTTTTCTAGGGCAGACATCCACTGAGGACAGGAAAAAAAAACATTGGAGCAATTGTGATCTCAGTGAGAAAGCTACAAAGCTTAGTTTCAGTATACTATATACAAAAATTCACTTGGCTTGCCCTCCTCTCAACACTTTTTTTTTTTTTCAAAATATGAAATAATATTGAGTATGAAATCACATGAAGCATAATAGAAGGTGATCTTTTCAGGATGCATATGACATCCTAAGGACAAGAAATAATAGTGAGAGGAGAAATAACAAAGTGAATGACTGCAGACAATAAGGTTCAGGTGCTCTCAGCTTTCCCGTTTACCAGAAACAGCTGACATTATAAGTAAGAATATAATTTGCTTTCTTTGTCTAGTTAATGCTTTTCCTTTCAACTTATAGTGTTAAAAAGATGCCAATTATCGGACTATCCTTTTCCACAGCCCCTTCTAAGATAAATTCTCATTATTGTGAGTGAGAAAGGAACGTCCTTGCTATAATGCAATGATGCAAATTTATGCACGCAGCTATCATAGGAAAATTCTCCAGATGAAAAAGGAAATAACAAGCAACAGGGAGATTTTCTTTTAGAATTTAGTCTGCATAGAGGCCAAAATTTGAAGTGTGCCAAGTATTACTGCTCTAATCGTGTACGGTGTTAGCAATTTGCTCAGCACTGGCCAGAATACATGAAAGAGAATGTAAATCTCTCAACTCCAAAGAACTTGATTTAAGTAACATACTTTGAACTCCTCTGGTAAGTATCTTGGAAATGAATGTTGTTGACTTGGCAAAGAAGGTGATTTTTTGACTGAATTGGAAGGGAGAAGATGCTTATACAGAAGGGTAGAGAAAGAAAATAAACAGGCCTTAAATGGTGTCATTAGTTGAGTTAGAAGAGTGCCAGACAGGTTAATGGACCCAAGATGGAGGCAGACTTTGGGGAAAAGTGGCTCAGCATGAGTTGTTAATGCCTTTGAAAGCAAAACCGGTAATTTTTGTTGTTATCCCTAATGGTGTGGTGGTTTTACCCTGAAAGACAGCTAAACTCCACCACACTGCTCTCTCATTCCCCCTCCTCAAATGAAGACGCAGAGAAAACATGATGGAAAAGGGCTCAAGGGTTGAGATAAGGACAGGGAGATTGCTCACCAAATACTATCACAGGCAAAACAGACTCAGTGCAGGGAGATTAATATAATTTATTGCCTATTACTAACAGACTAGAGCAGTGAGAAACTAAAAGCAAACTAAAAATACCCCCCCCCCCCCGCACACACACACACACACACACACACAATCTACCCTCTTCTATACCTTTCCTCTCCCCTCCACCCCCCCACCCCCCCCCCAGCAATTCAGAGGAATGGGGGTTGTGGTCAGTCTATAACTCTTAATCATTTGTTGCTTCTTCATCATCCTTCTTCCCTTGCTCCACGTGGGGTCCCTCCCACGGGATGCCGTCCTTCCCGAACTGATCCTGCAGGGGCTGCCCACAGGCAGCAGCTCTTCAAGAACTGCTCCCACATGGCTCTGTACCACGGGGTCCATCCCCCAGGAGCAAACTGCTCCAGCACGTGTCCCCCAAACGGGCGGCAGCCCCCCCCCGGACCCCCTGCTCCTGCGGGGGCTCTCCATGGGCCGCAGCCTCCTCCAGGCCACATCCACCTGCTCCACGTGGGCTCCTCCACGGGCTGCAGCGTGGAGATCTGCTCCATGTGGGACCCATGGGCTGCAGGGGACAGCCTGCTCCACCAGGGGCCTCTCCACAGGCCGCAGGGGAACTGCTGCTGCATGCCTGGAGCAGTTCCTGCCCTCCTGCTGCACTGACCTGGGAGGCTGCAGGGCTGATTCTCACTGCTTTCTCCTAACTGCTGTTGCGCAGCTGTTGTTGATGCAGACCCGATATAAATGGAAAGGTTATAAATTAGTTTTAAAAAGGGATGTAGTTGTTCTGAATGAATGGCTGAGCATATAATTTTTAGTTCCTCCTCTACTGTGTCTGAAAGTAGGCAGAATGAGTACACCGCTATAGGGTTTAGACTGAAAAGAAAATGTCTGCAGTGTGGATCTCTTTTCAGGTGTTTGAACACAGAGAAACAAGTGGAACAATGTTTGTAACAAAAAGCCTTGAATGACTTAATGCATCCCAGAAAAAACAATATCTAGCCATAGTGTCGTCAATGTTCACAAAAAATTTTAATCAAAATTGAAGGAAAATCATAGTTACTTTGGAATAAGCATCTTGATGTAGGTTAATCATACTTTTAGAGACAGTAACCTCATCTCTTTCAATATATGTAGTCTGGAGGAAGGGAACGTTGTTTCATGATGACAGCTGCTTTTTGATTTTTATTTTATTTTTTAATTCAGGGGTCATCTGAGGGTTTTCACATGGTTACCACTCTGTTCCATGTCAGGATCTCTGTGTGAGGAGGGTTACACAGATAATTCCTAAAAATTCCTCACAGAGTTATGAGATAACTTAGGTTGGAAGGGACCTGTGGATATTATGTATCCTCAGAGGAGGAGGGCGGGCTAAGATCATGTTCCAGAAAAGGGTGAAAGGGTGTTCCTTTTCCTCTTTTGTGCTACAAGCTTTTTTTTTTTTTTTTTTTTTTTTTTAAGATTGCATTAGTCATGTAAAAGAAAGAAACCAGTTAAAAATGTTTTATCAGCTAATACTTGTGTGTCTGCGTGTTTAAATTATGCATTATCATCACTTTGCTTGGTGAGTAGCGGTGATGTACAGGAGTCAAGATTTATTTTCAAATTGTGAGAACAGATCTCCTGAACTGAATTGCTACATTTTAGTGTGTCTTGAAAATGTTAGTCACTGCCATATCCATACAACAGCCAAACATATGCTTTAAAAAAACAAACATATGCTTTAAAAAAATTCTGAGATAGTCTCAACAATCACCTTGGCAATTTTATTGTGGGGTCTCATGCATATGTATGTCATCTTTTTTCTTTCTCTGTGCAGTCACAAGAGTGACTAGCCGGGCCCAAAGAGTTGTGGTGAATGGAGTCAAATCCAGTTGGAGGCCGGTCACTAGTGGAGTCCCCCAGGGCTCAGTACTGGGGCCAGTCCCCTTCAATATCTTTATCAATGAATGATCTGGATGAGGGGATCGAGTGCACCCTCAGTAAGTTCGCAGATGACACCAAGTTAGGTGCGTGTGTCGATCTGCTTGAGAGTAGGAAGGCCCTGCAGGAGGATCTGGATAGGCTGGACCGATGGGCTGAGGTCAACTGTATGAAGTTCAACAAGGCCAAGTGCCGGGTCCTGCACCTGGGGCGTAACAACCCCAAGCAGCGCTACAGGCTAGGAGATGAGTGGTTGGAAAGCTGCCTGGCAGAGAAGGACCTGGGAGTACTGGTTGATAGTCAACTGAATATGAGCCAGCAGTGTGCTCAGGTGGCCAAGAAGGCCAACAGCATCCTGGCTTGTATAAGAAGCAGCGTGGCCAGCATGTCTATGGAAGTGATTGTCCCCCTGTACTCGGCTCTGGTGAGGCCGCACCTCGAGTACTGTGTTCAGTTTTGGGCCCCTCGCTACAAGAAGGACATCGAGGTGCTCGAGAGAGTCCAGAGAAGGATGACGAGGCTGGTGAGGGGTCTGGAGAACAAGTCTTACGAGGAGCGGCTGAGGGAGCTGGGATTGTTCAGCCTGGAGAAGAGGAAGCTCAGGGGTGACCTTATTGCTCTCTATAGGTACCTTAAAGGAGGCTGTAGCGAGGTAGGGGTTGGTCTATTCTCCCACATGCCTGGTGACAGGACAAGGGGGAATGGGCTAAAGTTGCGCCAGGGGAGGTTTAGGTTGGATATTAGGAAAAACTTCTTAACTGAAAGGGTTGTTAGGCATTGGAATGGGCTGCCCAGGGAAGTGGTTGAGTCACCATCCCTGGAGGTCTTTAAGAGACGTTTAGATGGAGAGCTTAGTGATATGGTTTAGTGGAGGACTTGTTAGTATTAGGTCAGAGGTTGGACTGGGTGATCTTGGAGGTCTCTTCCAACCTAGACGATTCTGTGATTCTGTGATTCTGTGAGTTCAAACTTGTGACAATGAAAAGTTCATCTTTAAATATTTTATTGGTCTAAGACACAAGACCTCAAGAAAACACCTCTGTCATGGGACTGATAAGAAGCTCATCTTGCCAGGATGTAGTGACAGCATTGGCAAATCACTGCCTATCCACTAATAGTATAAAGACAGCAACTCTTTTCAGACAGTTGAACAATTAGATAGCCTCTGTCATGATTAGTCTGGAAAAGATTAACGGTGAATTTTAGATAAAATGATCAATGTTCATTTTTAATCTTACTGCCTACTGTTTCCAAAATGTGGCAGTCAGGCTCCCACTATGCCAGGAGCTGTACATGTACTCACCATGATGTGCCTTAGAAATATGGAAAGGGATATTAGGGATCAAGACACCTATTTCTTGCATCGAGTCAAGGGAACAGAAGTGTAAGGATAAAGATTCAGATCTCAAAGTTCCTGAAAATATACAGGGAATGCTTTTTATTAACTTCAGTGAACTATGAAACAGGTCTTACCTAATTTGCTCAGGATCAAAAGAGGGAAGTCTGAGGCAGTCTGAAAACTGAACTTTGACTTGGTGCAGATCTTTAGGAATTGCTGTGTATTCTAGCCCTGTTCTGATGTATATCTTACTATTTGAAATAAAAAAATAATTCAGAAAAAAATGCTTCTCTAGAATCTTCTTGATACATTCACCAGTCTTTGGGAGTTTCTGAAAACTTTCCCTGAGTAGTACCGAATTATGCCATTGGTACACATTCAGTTCATATAATTAGAAGTGGCTTATTTCCTTCTTGGTACTTCACAGACACAATAATTGCATGTTGAAAACACCACTCTGGGCTTTGTGTGTTCAAAGTTCAGACTGGGTCACAGAAGAAACTGGATCAATTCCATGAAGAACCATGTGTGAAAAGTGCATAGCCTTTCTGCCTCTAAGTTGAAACGCATGCTGTGGCTGTAAATCAAGTGCAGATGATAGATTAAGAGACATCATCTGCAGCTGGAGTTCTTGGTCAGCCGAGTGGAGTAGCCAAGAACATGTCTCGTCAAGCCACATGAAAGCCCCGGGATGATGCAGATCTGAGGCTCGCAAACCTCACCGAGGTGGTATGTTACTTCTCAGAAAGCGTTTGCATTAGAGGCTTTTCTTTGAGGGAGATACAGGAGTGGTCCTCTGAAATCTTGTTCAGGAGCATCAGGGAGCCTTGACGTGCTGTTCCACTACTCCCTCAGTGACAAGTAACATGGGGTGCCCAGCCTCATCAGTGCTAACACAGGGCAGCATCCTGTAATCTGAGAAGGGTAATGGAGAGGTCAGCAACTGACTTTCCCTGCTGGATCCCCAAGAAGGCAGAGAGTGAGACAGAGCCCTAAGGATCTCTGTGCCATCTAAATGGGAAACAGGCATTCGATCTTGTGAATGGATCTAAATGAGCTCTGGACAATATAGACATTATTTTCTGATTTAAGACCTGCGCTAGACAGGCAGAAGGAACAACCCGTGGAGCCCAAAGCACACAGCACCTTTCCATCTGAAATATGCTGACTGCTTTGAAAATGTGTGTACTGAACTACACACTTTTTAACTCATGGTCACTGTGAGAATAGTATGAGCTGTCAGACCGTTATGTAGGATTTAACCTCTGTATTTCGTTTAGCCTTCCTACAGGTTAAGTTGAATTGCATTCTACAAATCTTTACAGCCTCCTTTACCTTAAAGGAGTTGTTTCAGGAAATTAAGGGGGAAAAAAATAATTCTTAATCCTCACACTCTTAAGACAGAAAAATTAATATTACATTTTTTGAATTATTATTTTTTCCCTTGATTTAATAATTGTTCCCTTTACTCATCCTTGAATATGGAAAATTGACAATACCAGCAGTTACTGACCTCAGACCTCTCACATGATCATGACATGCTCTGTGCAGCTATTTCAATAAAGCAACTTATTTTAAGAAAGATTTATGGGAATTCACAAGAATTTCTGAAAATAACAGGCCTACTGCTCAAAAGTTTAGGAGAAGCTAGGTTAAATCCCAACATTTTCCCTCTGCTTGCTTTTCATTTCTGGCAGTAACCTGCCACTACAGCATTAAAACCTAGACTGATGATAATAATTGTAAAATAAATGTATATTAAGTCTTGCAGAGGATTTGTGCCAGAGTCTTGGGTGATCTTAATTAGCATAGTTTGATGGACTCATGCTGGCTTACAATGCTAAAGATTTCCTCTTAGTTTTCATAGCAAATCTAATTCCAAGCCCCCTGGCAGCGTCCTAGTTACCGTGGCTTTGGAGCAAGAGAGTTAACAAGGCAGCAGTACTTGGGGAAGGTTTTGAGAGCAGGAAGCCAATGTAGAGTGTGAAGCTGTGGATATGAGGCCACATCCAAGCCTACCTATTGAATTGATCAGGGCCTCATTTGTCTTTCTGAACAATAGGTTTGGGATCATGGGTTACTCATTGGAGGAAGGCACAGACAAGGCCAGGAGTTTAATGGAAGGGAGTGCTGAGAAAGAGGTTTACATAGGCACTAGGTGGGGAAGGAAGCAAGAACAGAGGCCTGACAGAGAACAGGTGGTCTTTGAGGAAAAATGAGATATAAAAAAGGAAAGATTTCAGGAGGCAGGGGTTGTGCATACCAATACAAAGCAAGAGGCTGGGCAGGAGCTAGACACTGCAGTATTCATGTTTCTCAGCAGAAATGTGTATGTGGAGAGTACCTCCCACAGACACCGTGGTCTGTGGCTACTTAGCAAGAGAGAACGACTGAGCGTACTGAATTGTGTATGAGCTCACAGAAAAGGTCAGAACAACTGTTCACTGTTCCACACGTATTTTCTTTTCAACATATTTGTGAGAAGTAGCTGTCCTAAGCAGCTATTTAAGTATTTTCACTGAGCTCATCATAGTAATGCCTAAATTGAAATGCTGTGGGATTTTTTGTTGTAAATGTTTTCTAAATGCTTTTGTTAAAAAAAACATATAAAAAAGATCAACAGTCATTAACTTTTGCATCAAATATTTTTAGGAAGCTTTTCCCTGAAAAGGCCAAAGACATTAAAACAGCCCGGAGTTTGCTTGTGAATATTTGGGCTAACACATGGGCAAAGCGTAGCAGAACATCCTGTCTGTCATATTACAGATGTGTTCAGTAACTTCTGTTTTTCTGTCCAGAGCCATCTCTAAAAGCCCAAGAAATGCTCAGGGGCTACGGAAGTAAATTAAACACAGTGATCTTTTAGTCTCCAGTGCTTACTGACATCAGTTTGCAAAAATTGGATTGGCAGTAGTTTTTAGTGGGAAAATTCCCTGAAACCAGGCTGATAACTAACATTTTGCTTTAGAACAATAACAAATCTAGCACAGAAGTGAAGACCTGATGGCCAGCTACACAAAACATCCTATCTCATCTCTCTCTTCTTTTCTCCCTGCAGTAATAACTATTTCAAAAGAATCTGAGATTAAACCTCAAATATCAGCTCTTCACTATGTATAAATGTTGGAGTCCTTCAGAGAGCTTTAATTAGTTTATTTTCTAGGAAGTCTGAAGATCTCTCTCTTCCTTACCTTTGTCCTTCACTAAAATAACTTTTTATGTTTCTGATGTCACTCCTAGAATGTTTCCTATTGTGCTTGTTAACTTCAAATATTTTAACTGCACACCAGAGAAACGATGGCCTTCAGAGAAAGTCCCTAAAGGATGTTGCGGGCTTTTCACATTTATTGTGGTTATTTCAAATACCAAAACCAAACAAACAAAAACAACCAACCAACCAACCAACAACAACAACAACAAATAAATAAAGAGAAAAGAGGCAAAAGGCAGCTCATGTGGCTGTTAAAAGAAATTTAGTATTTGTAAAACTTATCCAACATTCTTTTGCCCTTATTAGTTCACATAGACATATCATTCTTTTGTTTACAGATTTGTGTTAAATACATTTTGGCGTAATAAAACTATGTGTGTTTAATATAGTCAATAGTACTCACTGCTTTGGCATTGAACTGTACTCTGAAGAGGGGAAATATATCCTAGTTTTGGAGTGTGAAAATGAAATAATTTGGAGTAGATACAAACTTCTATCCTAAATTTGCACTGAATTGAGTTGAACAATTAGGTGTGTTTGATATTTATGTCCTTATGAGATACAAGGTTTTTGGTACCAAGTGTACATGCTCAGTGTTCTAGCAAAGGCTTTTGTGTAGATCTGCAGTGCTACAACTGACTTTCCCAATCAGGCAAAGGGGTCTTAACTTCAAGTCAGAATCATAAATTCACAGTTAACTGTGGGACAACAGATAATACAGAAAGCTCTGCACATAGAAAGCCTAACGGGGAGAAAAAAAATAGGATTTTAAAAACAATTTTTTGTTTCTCTCTCTAAGCAGAAACTAAACAGAATAGAGAGCTTAACATGAATTTTCTGGGTTTTTGAAAGCAGAAATGGGTGACTCAGCTGATGTGTTCTGTTGCTGGCATTTTACAAGCCACCATGATTACTTCAGACAACTGTTTTACCTTTTCTATGCCCAGTCTCTTCCTCTACTGAAATTAAAAAGAGGTTAGGGGATATGATTTTGTTGTTTTCTCTGTTTGTTACAAGACCTTGCTCATTGCTCTTCTGTTGCTCTTTGGAGCTGAGGAATGGATGCTGAGGGATTTTTGGGTAGACAAATGATTTTCTTGGACTTTGCATGTAATCAAAGTTATGCAGTTCTCACTTGCAAAAGTGATGAACAGCACAAAACTAAGTGAATAAAATGGAATCTGCCTGCAAATGTTGACATAGCATGTCAGATCTGTGGGTATGAGAGATCATGTCTCCTTACAGCAATCAACAGTCCCAGTGATGTGAACTCCATATACTGACATCAGAAAAGATTACTTGTTTAGTTCAAGCTTTAACGGTACATGGTCTTTGTTCTGACAATCCTGAGATCTTACACTCATGTGGAATTTGGGGGAAAATATTGTCATGGCAGTGTACATGATCTGTGATGACTTGCACAGAACACGGGAGCTTTCTGGACTGATATTTAGCTTGCATGACTTGATATATGTATTATTTTATCATGTTACAATTGTTAAGATTTCAGGGAAAATTGTGCTTTTGAATTTCTCCAAAAAAAAGTTATGTATCTATATTTGCGGCTGATTCTGTCAATAATGAATCATGAATAGTACAGCTGGGGTAATATTAAGTAAGGTTTTTAGAGAAATTTGTTTCCCATAACTTAAAAACTGAAATATTGAACTATCCAGAAACTTTATTAAATTAAATCTGGATATCAGAAACCTGGCATTAATTACAAATTCCAGACCTAACATTTGTTGCATCATAATAATATTTTTACTTCTTTCTAGATAGATTTGCAAAAAGAAAACAAAAATCTAAAACTCAAAATGTTCTCTCTCTCTGATTAGTTGTTTTGGTGAGTTATACCAGTGTTAACGTACTAAATTATGCAATTACTTTTCAGAAAAATGGGTATTCCAACTTTATTTAAATTACGAATCTGGAGTTACTTATTTTTTCTTTTATTTGATTATTTATTTATTTATTTATTTATTTTACTGGCAAAAGTTCCTTCTGTGTTTCCTTGGTATTCCTAGTAGTGCCTCTGAGTGGCCTAGATGAAGTGAAGTGGATTTAAACTGTGTGTACTGACAAAATAGTTTAAATCAGACCTTCTCAATAAACGATTAATTTCTACTTTATTGATGTATTCTTGGTAACTAGAACTTGCTGGATTTTGAAATGAGGTTCTGTAAGCCCTGAGGTTCTGTAAATTCCTGATAATAGATACAGAGAGATGTATATTAATTATATATAATTTAGATACATATTATATCAATATATTTAATGTATTTATTCATTATTTATATTTTATAATGTAGTATATTACATATGTTAATGTATAATATACAGAGAATGATTTATATATATAAAAATGAAAAAAATGTAGATTTGATCTGAGATGTGTAATTTCAGATCTACTATTATCATGCATGTTAATATTTCATTGTGGAAGGAAGAAGACCCTACTGATAGAGAACGTTTCAGTCAGGCTTAGGACTATGGTAGCTGACAAAGTGGTCTGTGCTTTACATATGAGATCATCTCTTATCAACAAAATTGCTTTCCAACTTTTCAGAACAGCTGTGTTCAGCTTTAAAAATTTACCTCCAGAGGTATTTGTAAATGTTGCATTCCTGTGAGAGGGACCTCTGAGTTGTTACACAGCCTCTTTGTCCATACAACTTCCCTGAGTACCAGAGTATATTGACACCTACATTTGGAAATCTTAATTTAAGACAGTAACATTTGAAAATAAAACAAAACAAAAGGAACAAAAACAAACCCTACTGCTTTGGAAAATCAAGCCGAGGTGAAAGAGACCAGTCCAGAAATCCAGAAGATCAAACTTCCATCCTATTCTCTGATGTATTAGATGCCAGTCAGCAATGTGAACTTACCTCCCAATTTCCTACCATTGTACTTCAGATCAGAAATTGAGGAGATATTTTTCAAGTGGAGGAGACAGGTTGGCTGTTGCTGTGTTTTCTCCGCAGGTTGGCTACCAAGGCTGTGAACCAGGGGCCTGATCTATCCAAGGTGTAACTCTACAAGTCAGTGGAGTCCTGCCCCAGGAGCTTAGACTGTCTCTTTCTGGTCTGAGCTGTGCTAATAGCTTTTCTCCTGTGCAATTGTGTTTACAGAAACCAGACGGGACTGGCCTCACACAAACCATCATTATCACCTCCTTGTATCCTTGCAAAGTAAGGGACGACAAGCCACTCTGTATTTTCATAACTCTGCAGTAATTAGTGTTGCCATTTATAATGGAAATAAAGTGCAAAACATCGGAGTTTCTAAGATGGCACTGTTTTCATTATATGTTTAATTTTTCAAGGAACGTAAAGGCAGCTAAATCAAACTGTCGAGAAGCATTTTTTAATTAAAGCCTCTTTTTTTTTTTTTTTCTTGTCAAGATATGCAAACGGTTTGAGACATTAAAATTATGATAAAAGGAATCCTAAGCACTGTTTATACATAGTCATTAAGAATGCAACTACTTATGTTGCATGAAACATTATTTTGACTGAAGCAAGTTCTAGTGCAGCTTGGCATAATTCCAAGCTACTTTGCAATGCTACAGAGGCTGATAGTGACTGGAAAGATGCCTTACTTAGTCTGGGGAGGTTTCACCTTGCAGCATAGCTCCTGCATACAGATTTCACTCCCTGCTCTGCCAGATATGGCATTCTTACACCCTTGCTGCAATTAACCTGTTCAGGATCATGCTTTGGATTACTTCATTGGCCCAGGTTTGGAGGAAAACAAGAAAATGGCTTACTGCTGTTTCCCCTCATCTGTGATGAAGCTTCCTGCACCTTCCTTAATGACCGAACTATGCGTGATTGGTATACCGTGACTTATATGACATACTTATAATGTACCTCTCTTCAGAATCACAGGATATTGTATTTATCCTTGGAAAATGGGCATATTCCTGAAAATGGGCAGGTTAAAATTTGGCTGCATCCAAATCTATGGCAAAAATCTCCTGGACCTCTTATCCCAGGATTTTACCTGAGAAGCTTGAGATAAAGATCCATGTTATTTAGCAGGCAAGAAAGAATTTGAAAGAAGGGTTTCTAGTGTGTTTCACTGAGGTTGTTTATTATCTGTGACACTGAACCCTTTTTGATCAGCCTTGAAATGATTACCAATGACATTCAATTCTGTTTTTCACTGTAGATGCTATTTGACGTCTTGATTCTAGGCCTAGCAGTTAAATAAGATCAAAGAAACAGATCCAAATGCTGAAGTGCTTATTCAGGCAAAATTCACTGGTTTCCTAAGATAAAGACTAAAGTTAAAGAAGGAAAAGAAAATGAATCAGGACTTCTATAATTGGCCACTTAAAACCTAGAAGACAATGCTTTGGAGACAACTAACAGAAGACCAATGCATAATAGTTCAGTACAGAGAGCACTTTTTTATTATTTTTATTTTTATTATATATTATCTACAAGCACAAGCTTTCATATTTTTAATGTAAAAATGCATACAGATCATTATATATATAAAAATCAACTAGCCTTGTAGCAAACCGCCAGATGCAACCATCCCCAGGTTTGGGGACAACATAACTGGATCCAGGTGCAAACTCAATGGCTGACCCTCACTTCCATCCTTAGTTGCACCGAACCCCCAGATCTGAAGGGAAGTTCTCAAAGTTCTAGGGAAGTCTTGGTTCCTGATCCAGGTCTTGCAGCATGGGCATGACTAACTCTTCATCAATTGAAGATAAATATTTAAAAACTTCATAAATGACAATCAACTTGTTGTAGGTAACAAGTGTCCATTTCACCTTTCCTCCCCCTTTTTGTTTATCTTCCTTCCCAACCTCTCTCTGTAGAAATGGAAAGGGCAGAGGAGAGGAATTTAATGTTAATGTCATATATGCACATTTAAATAGCAGCAGTATAAACAGAATTGAAACTGTTGATGTCTGCTGCAGAAAGGCTACTAAATGCAAGTTCGTGTTGCATTTGGCCTTTTCAATGTTTGGGCACTTTTCGGCTCAATTTACACATTGTAGAAATCTGACACATTTATAGCATAGCCAATAGTATGTTGCAACATTGTAAGCAACAGTAAATCGGATTGCATTTAATAGTATGTAGTATGTATCAACAGATTATAATATACTATCTTATAATTGGCTTGTCAAGCAGATCATTACATTGAGGAAAAGAAAATAAATGAGCAATTAAGTAAAGAAATTTGTGTTTGTGTGGGAGGAAAGGTTGTAAAATAACAGCCTCCTTTCTGACCAAATGTTTAGCATGTTTGGCAGTTTCCAAAATCAGTCTTTGTAAAGGAATGTTACTATTTTTATTAGAGGTTCTTTATGTAACAAGTCATGTTTGCACAGTGGAATATTTTCTTTCATGAGGATTTTATAACTTCCCCATAACAGATATTGTGAGAAAAGATATAATTTGCTGGGATTCTTTTGCAAAGTATTATGGCCATACCTTAGGCTTTCCTTCCTTTTGACTCTCTTAATATGAATACGATAAATTTATTTTCTCTTGTAATTCATATATTACCTTTTTGTATTTTAAATGCAGCTCTACTCTGAAACCCAAGATTTTTCAGAGAAAAGAACTGTTGAACTTTCCTTAGATAGGGATAAATCAATTGCTTAAAATACCAACACCATGACTTTCCTCATCAGCTATGTTGCCATGGGATTGCAGGTAAGGATTTTGTTTGCTTCAGATTCGTGCAACTGCACTGATTTGAAAGATAACAGAATGACTTAATGCCTCAATTTGCAATTGCTCGCTCTTTCTCCTAATGTTGTAACGTACACATTTGCAAGTTCAGACCTTCAGCTAATGACCATTGGTGTGTGAATAGGCACTAACTTTTTCTGTTACACTCATATTGATTATGCATTACTAACAGGACTAAAATGGCTAAACCTCTCTCTCTCAGAAGTTAGAGACATGACCAATAGTTTGGAAACAGGTGTGTCATGGAGACAGTGACATCATCTGTTGCCAGAACCTCCTGCCCAGAAGCACAAAGTGATGTTTCCATTGCAGTGTGTGTAGCTGATGTTCGGCAACATATCTGAAAATGAGGACCAAAATATAGGTAGTGATTCTGAAAGACTGGAATGAATTTTCACTATCTACAGTGGGGGAAACAAAAAACATAAACAGCAAAAATATAATATACATTTGAATGCAATTTTTGTTGATAAAAGTTGGGTGAAAGATATGGGTGAATGTTTAAAAAAATACTTTGGTAAGTATCTTTAAGCTCATGCTTTGAGAAGTTCTGATTTGGGACTTTTCTCTGCCCATGAGGATATACAGGCTTGATTCTCCAACCTGTTTCACCATTTATACGGCTACCTACAACTGTATAAAGTGCTCTTCTACCAGATATCCTCATTCTTCTACATCTGTGGCAAGCTGGATTTGATAGCCTTTGGGCGTTGTTTCCTCACAGAGGCGAATAACCATACAAAGTGCAAAGCAGTGGAGAATAGACTTGTAAGCAGTTACTATAAGAGGGCTGTTCTTCAGAGGAGAATACTGCTAATATTCTCATTTGTCATAGTATCCTTTGGCTGTGGTTCTACATGATGACAGTCTGAGTTGCACATGAAGCTGCCTAAAGGGATGCAACACAACTGGTGAGACGAGCACAGTCTGAAAGTCTTCCAGTCTTAGTTCTTGTACCTCTTGCTTCTTCTAGAAGAAGAGCTCACTACTATAGTTAGCAAGACAAGTAGGCACGAGGCAAAACTTAACAGCTGGCTTAAATGAGAGGGATGACGGAGGAGGACGAGGAGGAGAAAAAAAAAAAAAAAGTATGCTTTTTATCCCAGACACCAAAAATATGATAAAATGTACTTTCACTTGATAGTGCCAGAGTCACAAAAAACTGTGATAGTTTAAACCACAGAGTGCTTCAAGCAACATCTGGAAGTTTAAACATCTGGAAATGATGGCAGTTTGATATGGTAAAAGCCCTTCACATCTGATTACATTTGAGCTTGGACTTTAAACACTTGCCTTCCCATGGCTTAAGTTCTTCACTATAAGATAGAATAAGGGAAACTACTTGAATTGAAATAAGACCAAAACAAAAATGTAAACAAAAGCTAAAAACTACCCTTAACTAAATCAATAGTATTATGGTTACTTTTTTAGTCTGATTTCCCAAGACGTATACTCCCTTTTCCCCAAGTACAGTATTGTACTTCAAGGGGGGAAATGCTGAAATGACACTGGACTAGCTGATTATTTCTTGATGAATTCTGTAGTTGTAGAGGATCTCAAAAAGCAGCTGAATTTCAGCTCTGTTGACATGTGTGTCTTGCTGGCTAAACACTCCATGATAAAGACTCTTCCTGTATTTTTTGCATACCTCGCTAAGAATATCGGCACTCATAGATTTGACAAAATAACAAAATAAAAGCACACAATGCACCAATTTGGAGCTGGTGAAAGGTGTCAGATGAACTTTCTGGAACAACACAGCAGCCTCAGTCCTTGAGAATACCAAGTCTGATGGTTGCTGTTGGACTGAAGACTGAGTCTTACTCTCCAAGTAAGTGGCTACTGAGCAGTTGGCTGGCTGGGAATGGTGTTTAGGCACTACTGACTTGCAGGGGATTGGAGGCAGCCTTGTAGAAGCAGAAGATACTCTGTCAGTGCCAATCCCCAAAATCATCTAGTCCTTTGGAGTTTTTTTTTCTTTTTTCTTTTTTTCTTTTTTTCCTTGTTAGCCAGAAGCTGTGTGGCTAAATACATTTTGCAACAGGAAAAAGTCTGATCCCATGTTACTCAAAAAGTAGTGTGGTTTGACTTTTCTATTTTTTTAACAGCAAAGCTTTGACCATTTTTTATTAAATGTGCTCTGCCTGCCTTGTCCCTACCCCAAGCTAATATGCTCTACAATGCTTCTCTGGCTTAGTACACCTCTTTTTAGCTGCTGATTTTGGTAAGCATCTTATTAATAGCCTGCTTGACATGGGTGGTGGAGCTTCGTCTCCGAGTCTTGCCCTGGACCATCTTTCGACGCCGTACTTCACGACAGAGCTCATAGAAGGCCTCCATAATGTTGCCCTCTCCTGTGCAAGCAGAGCACTCATAAAAAGCACATGCTAGTTCTGTGGCCAGCTTTTCACCTTCCTCTGTGCTGACCTGCCTGGAGTGATCCAAGTCTGCTTTGTTCCCCACCAGAATCAGCGTGACATTTTTGGGTTTTTTAACTTCATCCAACAAGTTCTTAAGTGGCAGTACTTCCTCAAAGCTGCCTCTGTCCGTGATGTCATAGACCAGCACGAAGCCTTCACCCCATCGCACGTGTCCTTCTTTCTGAATAGCATCCTCCTGTTTTGAAAAGACAGACACCAGCCTTAGGAATACAATTTATGAAAAAGACACCAGGCCTTCTGATAGATGTTGGTGCCCCAAGGCCTGGAAAGCCATGTACATCCACTTGACTGTACTCTACACACATCACATTTTTACTGTGTGGCATGGGGGACCTACTCTGCCAAGGTGTATCATGGGCTGCCTGCCATGGGCAGGCTGGTAGCACGCAATCAGAACGGGGTCTCTGTTGAGCAATGCCAAGCACACAAACTTCATAGGAGTGTGCAGCATGAGCATGTTTTGAAAGGAAAGGGGTCTTTGCTATGACAAAACTGTTCTACAGTTTGGTAGGAATCATTGACAGAAGTTGTTGAGCCACATCACTTGATTGCAGAAATAGGCTATGAGTTTGTGGATAGTAATAACGTTGTTGGGTTGGCCCTGGGTCAAGGAATGGAAACAAAATAATTTTAATCCCAGTGTAAACCTTAACTTTGTTTGTTCATCCAGTGTTTGAAAAGTGTAAGCAGGGTCCCTTGCAGAATGGCCTGGATCTAGCACACTGGGTCTGACAGCAAGCTGGTGGGGGGGCGAGGAAGGAGGGCTCTGCTCAGAAGCAAATCTCAGTCCCCAGAAACAGAGCACATCTGCCACCCACCACATTGCCACCATCACACTCCCCTTCCCTATTGCCTATCTGAGCCAAGGTGTTGGATGTTAGTACATGCACCCACGCACCTGACCAGCTGTATCTAGTATCTCCATGGAAACCACTTCATCATCAATGGTAGCTTGGTGACGATACGTAGACTCTAAAATAAGAACACATTTTGTGAAAAGTATTAAAAGAGGGTGATTTTTTTTCTATCTTCCTTACAGCTACTCCAGCACAAGACCTGATATGTGACACACAGCTTCACTAGATTTTATCTATTGGAGCGTTTCCTGCCAGTGGAGCACACTCAAGTCCTCCTTTCTACAACCATGACTTTTTTCCCCTCTCCCCATACCTTGTTTTCCCATGAAGCCTGCATCTGTGTACACTGCGCTCTGCCTCCAACAAAAGGACAGTCTCCTGCAGCAAAGAGCTCTGCAAGACTGAAGGCCATTTTTCATGTTTGCTCATATGAAGGCTGCCACCTGTAAAGCACAAATTCTGCTTCTCTCAATGTATCCAGCCTGAAAGCCTGTTGCTGCTTAGCCTGAAGTCTGACAAGACCAAAACCAGTGTGGTTGTAGATCAGGGACATAACTACTATGTGCAGGCCATATACGGTGACAAAGTTACAGAATGGTTGGTTATTTTAGGAATGTCTCTTTGAAACATGCTGAAATCATCACATTCCCCTCTTCTAGCAAGAGTTCAAGCAGTGATTTCTCTGTATATGATTTATAAGGATAGCCAGTGAGCATTAAGCATTCACACAACACTATAGAAAAAAGGAACCTATTTACTGTGTCCCAGATTCTGGAACCAGGCAACTAATGACAAAAGGGGTTGTTTTATCTTAATGAGCTGATAAGTTAAATTTGATAGCATTTGACCTAAAACTTGGAAAATGATCTGTGCTAACATTTAGATTTATTACTATTGCTAGCTCACAGATGTCCTATATCAAAAGGCAAATACATATGCTGTAAAACTGTGGTCAGCGATTATGAATGCTTTGCATTGTCAGAGACACAGTTCTTTTATTTGGTGTAAATCTCCCCAAAAGGAATGAAGAATATGTTGAAGAAAAGACATTTCTTGAACTAAAACTTCTGAAAGGGCTTGTGTTTGGTATATGTCTTTTTTGTTTTGTTACATACTTGAATGTATCACCTCTTCATAGTTAGGATTTTTTCAGAGATGTCAGCACTACAAACACTCTCTTCCAAAACAAAAAATGTTACTTCCCTCCTGTGCCACCTTAATTGCTTTAAGTAGCGGCTGTCTCTAATAGGGACAAATGGTCAATTTAATTAGGCAGATGGCAACCAATCTTGTATAGGGCTTTAGGCAATAAAGACTGAATTTTTAAAGGCAGGAAAGCCCCCTTCTATTCATTATTGCAAGGCTGTTGAAGGAGCTGATATGATCCTGGGGCTATTCCTACAGAATAGAGTAAGATACATCTAAGTCCCTCAGCATGTCTTATTTTTCCCTTCTGTATGATGTCTTACCTGCAGCATTTTCCTCAGGGGAATGCAGCAAAGCAGAAACTCTGGTTTGATGCAGAAGCTGCAGTGATGCTCCTTGAGCAAATTATTTCAATGGATAAAATGTTCAGTGCTAGGTTGGGACTCCCTGAGTAGCACTCCCTATCCAAGGTCATTCTGAATCTTACGCTTCTGGATCTTATGCTTCATTTCTTTGGGGGAGAGTGAAGAGGAGACAGTTACTTCATTCATTACTCTGAAGGAGTAATACGGTGTTATCTCTTTACTCACTTAGGTCTTAAAATGCTTGAATGCATGTGACCAGCTGGCCCTGTTTGACAAGTAGCTGTTGAGAATTGGTCTGCCCAACTTCAGAAAATACCTGTATCTCTCCATTTTTGCAGCATATTTGTGAAATTCTCTTCTTAGGAGGCAGAATGTAGTAGGTCATAGGGCTCTTCTCTGAGAAACTGGAGAATAAATTTCAAGAAGTAGACTTGCTGCAGAAAAGCAGTGTGATTCTTAAGAGATAGCTGAGTTTTTTAAATAGGTGATTCTAAATTGCTGGTGTTTTATGCTGCAAGTTTAACTCACTTTGGCTGTCTGCTTTAGGGTGGAATTTGGTCCTGGATGAGTAACACTGATTGGGGCCAGCTTAGTGTTGATATATATTAGTAAAAGTGAATCTGTTCTTGTGCTCTGGAATGTGCAGTAGCTGGGTGAATTTAAATGAGGAGTGTAAAACAGCTGGATGTTTAAAACATTTTGGCAGCCATGGCTTCTTGTTCAAAGGAACAGAAACATCTGAAGAATCTGGTCGGATGCTATGAGCCCTGAAGTCACGATTTCCAGTCTGTGCACATCAAGCACCCTAAAACCTTAAGTTTCCATGTTAGTTTAGGAATGCGCTATCTTGATTTAAATTTTATTGATTTTATTCTCCCTATGCTACTCTTTATTTTAAGATGTGCAGACAAAGGGAAAGATGACTTGAGATACCTTCTGGATCCCTAACTGAAACTATTGACAATGCAGGTGTCTGTGTCTCAGCTAAGTACCCTTGACTCCAATTAGAGTCAATGAGGTAAAATATGTGCTGGATATACTTTGTCTGATATCTTTCCTGGGATGAATCACACTTCAGAAGCATTTAGAAGTCTAAAATTGGTCAGATGAATTCATACTGCAAATGTCTTGTCCTTGCATATTATCATGGGCAAGTAGAAAGAGCAAAGTGTAGCACTGTGCCAGATGCCTCCTGATAAAGGCTCCCAAGATGATTCTGGCAGTTTTCTGAGCTCCAGAATATCACTTATGCCTGGTGATGCCTATGTTTTATATCTACATCTATGTGGCTAAAACATTATAGATAGAAAATAAACCTCAGAGGTGTGTTAGGCTGTGGCAGTCATGGTGTGCCTGATGCTGTTAGTACTGTGGAAATATAGTACTCATATCCAGCTCTACTTGGCCATAAGACCCAGTCTTGTTGGTTTGGGCATGTGCTGCACTTCTGCTCTTATTCCTAGTAACTAATCAAAGGTGTTGCTGATTGCATGGCTCCAAATGCTGATGTCTGATTTCAAGGTCCTCCGTTGTTTATAACGCTGCAATCCCCCAGCACTCTTGCTTTGCAAAGCACTCCTGGTTCTCATAGTTACTTTGTTTGAAAAATTAAAGCTTATTCCAGAAATATTTATGCCCGTTGAAAGGCTTGAGAAATGTGTTGGAAGTAGTAGCAACTGGTTTGTTTTTCAGTCTATAATGTACTGCCACAATAATTCATTAATGGGAACTGGGTAAATTTTTTTTTTTTTGAATTACAACAGCTGCAGAATAGCTTTGGAAATAATGATTTTTTGGAAAGAGCAGTAAAAACAACCACCACCAACAACAAAAAAACAAATACAAAAAGCACTTCCCCTCTCTGTGTTGGTGTGTTACAAATCTCCCTATTCTTCTCAGCAACCTGATTTATAAGAATGAGGAAAAAAAACCTAAAATTATATAGAGAAAGTTTTGAAGCCTGTATTCTGCAGATTTTCCATGGATATGTTATTCAGTCACAGCTTGATCACATCGCCTCCTTGTGCTATGCTTATTGTGATATTTGATAGAGTTTTGACCTGTAAGACCTAGATGGTCATTTATCAATCTTATTTGTTCATGGATACCCTGATCTATTGAATACATTTGTTCCAGAAGATTATATTTTCTAGAGGAAAAACTACTGTCTGAGGAGTAATTGCTAGATCTTAGTCTGTATTTGTAGTGATGTAAAGATGTTTTCAATACTTGTTTGCTTTGAACAGGCAATAAATAGCAGGGGTGTGTGATACTTCTGGAAGGAAATATTTACATTGTAAGGGCTTATTGCTTTTAGGAAGAAAACTTATAGCAGTAGGTTTAGTTAAGATGGAACAACGATGTATGTTATTTTATATGTACATTTAAAATCAGGTTGGGCTCTTTTGTTTGCTTCTAAGTACAGAGGGACACAAGCTTTATATCCATACAGAATTCTAGTTAATTTTTGTCAAGAAAGGTTAATAATACCAGAACATACAAAAATGCTGTAAGAAACTTTGGTCTCATGGTGGCTTTCAGCCAGTTGGACCTGAGAGCTGCAAGAGACCCAGAAAAAGAGCTTTCGTGTAATAATTATAGCTGAGTTTCCAGACAGAAAAGCTACAGTTAATAGGCATGATCTTCTCAGTTAGGGTAAAAATCTTGTTAGATGGTGATGCAGAAGTATGTTCAAAAGACCAAAATTTCCCATAACTATTTTTGATTATGTGATACAGGTTCCTGTTCTCTTTTTCAAATAAACTCAGTCCTCATTTTGACTTCTGCAGTCTTTGATGTCCATCACGATGGCACTTGTCTCTATCACATTTGAGAAAAGTGACAGCCCATTGGGAACGCAATTTACCCCATTACTTCATTACTAATCTTAGTACTATTTGAGACTGTTCTCCAGGGCTTTCCTTCAGTCTGCCTATGTGAAGTCTGTCCCCTCTGCATTTCCTTGCTGCTTCAGGAACTTATCACCTTTTATAAAGCTCTTGTAGCTTGAATGTACTTTCTCAACTGGGCAAGTCTCTCTTGCCTTCTTCCCCAATCCCAGCTCCTCTTGAAACTCAGATAAATGTATTTTTCTTGCTTGCATCAGGCTGTTACTCACTCCATCCATTATTTCCCTACAGGAGGGCTTTCATTTTGCAACCATCAGTGATTTTACAGAAACCACAGCTCTGTGTATTTAGAACAGTTCTAATGCTGTATGTCCCCATATGTCTCTTTAGTAACATATACTACAAATCACCAAATAAGCATAGTTGTGTTATTTACTTTATCAATAAAATTTTGTTATTATTATCACATGAAAAAGTAGTAGTTAAAGGCAATAAAAAAAAACATAAAACAGGCATGTGACTGAGAGCTCTGACAGTCGGGCTTGCACTCTTCTGTGCCTTAAGTGTTTCTGCACATGTAACCCCAAGACTCAGGAAATACAGAAGGAAAAGTTCCAGAAGGGTATACAGAGCCTGTGTTGTGCTTTGGATGTATGGTTATCATACTACATGAACATGTCAAGCCACGAATACAAACCAAAATGTATGTGAAGGAAGGTATTTGTGGTGCTGTTCAGTTCAATTCTAGGGACTTTAGTCTGCTTCATGTGTAATCTGCTATTGTGAACGCTACTTTTGGAATCTGTTTGGTGATGTGCGAAGCAGTGTTTTTCTAATATCACTTTTGGCTTTTTTTTGGCTCCCTTTGATGAAGCTACGTTTGCTGTAACCAGAGTTGTGACTGCAGTACAGGAGGCGTTCCCAAACTAGCCTGATTAGAGCAAGCACAAAAAAGTCACGTCACAGTCACTACAGCCACCAAATGTGTCCTAGCTTGCCAACCTGTTTTTAGTCTCTGCTTTCAGTCCAAGGCTAAGCTCTCAATTATTTCTATTATCTTAGGTTTCCCTAAAATAAGGGTTGGGTGGAGGGTAGAGACCCTACCAATGCCCCTGCAGAGATACAGGAAGAGCCAGCATCTCCTCTGGGCACTAAGCAGGAGCGTGCCTCTGCACAAGCCAGGCTGTGAGCTGCCCCTGGTGCATGCAGATGTTTAAGGACATTAGAGGACATTAGATAGACGCAGAGTACACAGGGTGCTCTGTGGAGCAGGAGGACATATGGAAAGACAGAAGCTATTGCAGTATGAAATTTGGAGAACAAATTCGGAAGTGTGTCTGTGAGGTCTGCTGCTCAGTGAGCAGTTTGGATTTATAATGTTTACTTTTTTTTTTTTTTTAATAAGGAGAGAAGCAAAATAAATGGCTAATGCCTGCATAGCTACACTAGATTATATAGTTCTTATCTTTACATGAAAGGATCTATTGCATTCCCAAATTTTCCTGTTTGGGTAGTATATGTGGGATACATAAAACTAGCCTACAAAAACACAGCTTGTTTCTTCATTTATTAATATTTTCATATTTAACATACATTAATATATTTAATATTTAACGATATTTTTAATAGTTAACATATTTTGGCCTCCAAATAGAAAAGCTAGGGTAGTTTTATTGAACAAAACTTTAAAATGAACAAAACTCTGAAAATAAAGGGAAATGTCTGTTTGTTGGCTTCTGCTGCATGTGACATTCTTCTGGGTGCTAGCACTGGGTTTCTTTTGAGAGGAGGGAATGGTGTTAATTTCCTTTCCTATACATTCTGTCCTTACCCAGCTTTTGCTGAGAGTGGCAAAGAAAATGTGCACAGATATTTGGGAACTGGATTAATTAATGTAAGCTAAAACAAAACTGACAAAGCTGGAGCAGTGCTAACTAGTAGGGAGTAAACTTCAAGACTTCAACTGTGTTTCTAATTTTCTGATTCAAGTTTCCTACCAAACATGAAGCAGAGACATATTTTCCTGGTGGGAATTATGCACGTGACAAGTTTAAGTCTAAATAAACTATTTCTATTTCTGGTTATGTTTTTTTGTCTATGGCAAGAAGTCTTTGTTAGAGAAGCCGTGTGTATTTCACCTTACTTCTGCCAACATAAATGAAAACTAACCAATGAGACTTGTCTCACATCTAAAACAAGCAAAACAAAAGCCTGTGCTCCTGACAGTACAGAAGCAAGCACTGGAAACTTCTGCTCATCTGGAGAACATGTTGGAATATGATGAGCAAGAAAAGTGGGGGCAAAATATTTTGCAGCTGTAGCTCCAGCAAGAAGAGCCTCTGCCATTCCTGATTTTGCTGTGTGTACAGCTACAGTAAAAAGGCATATTTTTATTACTGGCATCAGAAATATCTTGAGACCCATATGAAAGAAAACAAACCATGCTTCCAGAAAACTGCTTCCCATGTTATTTAAAATGTCTTCCTCTGCTGCTCTCAATTACAGTTTCATCATTTCAAGTTTTTGAAGCCTGTGTCAGGGGTTTAAGGTGCTCTATGCCATACCAGTCCATTTCCTTACAGGCACCTCAGAGAAATCGAGAGTATTTTCACAGCTCATTTCCATAATACATGCAGTACAAATTTCTGCTGCTGAGAAGGCTAGTAAAAGTGATATAACGTGGATTGAATCTATATCAAGTTAAGCAGTGTTTCTACTGTTTTGAAGTGGGGAGAAAACAGAACTCCAGGAAGATAAGTAGCAAGGCACAATCTGGACTATTAAGGGAACTGAGTCTGTTAAGCACTGAAGCAGAAGGAATAAGTAATTTTGTTAATAAAATTTGAGGACATTAATGGTTAGAGTCTGGTGTGAAAATAAGGCTGTTTTCCAGCAAACTATTAAGCATATACACATTTATCATGGCATTCCCTGAAACACAAGTTGGCAGCCAGTTCTCCTAGCCCCAAATGGTTAGTCAACATTACATCCCATTTTGGCTGTAAGCCAGTAATGGACCACATATGTTATTTCTAGCCATGCACTTGGATAAGCTGTAGTTGTCAACATGGCTGTTCAGATGAAATATACTGGAGGCAAAGTTTTGCAAGATGATGGTCTCCCTCCCTCCCCCTTCTTTTTCTTGCTATGGAGAATGGATATTTTCAATCACGAGCATATCAATGGTCTGCTCTACAGCACTGTATAGACTGCAGTATCCTGTTGGGCAGCAGGAGGAAGAAGGGGCAGAGAGGAAAGGACCTCCCCAGTCTGCCTTCATCCTGGGGCCGCTGTTCTGTCAACCTTCACACTCCAGGGCTGAAAGGACCATCAGCTAATGATTTATTAACAGTTACTTTAGTATGGACCCATTTGTTAAAAGCTCTGTCTGCTGTCTGGGCAGTTTCTCTCCCAGCTGTGCTGCTGGGAATCAATATTTTTATAGTAAAGGCAGGTAGTAAGCCTTCAGGAGCATTAAGACAAACTTGCTGAGTGAGCCCCAAGTCAAGAAAACTAGAGATCTACAGCATACAAAGACGTGTGTTTCTTCAACTTGCAGTCTGCAGAAGTGAAAACAATTCTGGGGACAAAGAGTTTGTATTCAGTCTGTATACCAGATGTCCAGGGAATGTATTGGCTGAGTAAACTGGAGAGCAAAGACAGTCCTTGAGAACCGTCCTTGGACCTGCAGACCTCGGCTCTTTTTCATGGCTGCATTGGCACAAAGTTAGTCCAGGAAGATAGTTCTTGCATCTTTTTCTTGATAAACTATTCTTAGTGAGGTCTTGGTTGTCACAGCTAAGATGCTTCTGGTTCTCAACAATTTTGATGGAAGATAGTTTGGATATATTCACACTCTGCTCTGTTTATTGTTTGTACAGATCTGTCCTTCTTAGGGTGTAGAAAAGAAACTCGGAAGCCTGGTCTAGGCTATAAATATTTGGCAGGGTTGTAATATTAATTACGTTATGTATCATATCTGCAAACTGCCCTTGTGGTCTCCGAATATTATAATTTTGCTGCCAGAACCCCCAGCTACAGATGTTATATAGGCAAAATTACCCTTCTAATAGGTTTATTTATTATTTATTTATTTATATATTTTAAGAAAAAAAAAATCCTTGCAACAAGATTTCCAGCAGGAAAAGCCTTCTTGCCAAGATAAACTTTGTCTTCCCAAAGTGTTTTCTGCTGTTATTGCTACGGTGGTGAAATTTATATGTCCTGAGCTGGTCTAAAGAAGAAGAAATTATCTTGTCACAGATAGCTCAGGGCAGTAAGAGGGGTATCTCTGTCCTTCCATCAAGCACTTGTAACTTTGTACAGTCTTTTGAACATTTCACGCTCAGCTGGAGAACAATGCTGTTATCATGGGCCTTTCATAATCAAGCTAATAGGAGATAAGTTGGTACAAATTGCTGTCACTTCTTGACTGACTCCTGCACATTTTATGCATGCTTAATGGTGTCTTCTGAGCTGAATGTATGTTGAGTAAATAGGACTTTGTAGAAACACCAACTTGCTTTCTCCCCTGTCCCAGTTGAAAAAGAGTGAACAAAAACCTGAGCAACTTTAAGAAATCCTGATGTAGTTGAAAGGGAGCAAACACTCTTAAAAATGTTACCTTTAATCTAGTAATCCTAGCAAAATTATGATTTTTCTTAAGACACATGCTTCTTTACTATGAAGAAGAGAAACCGTAAAGAATTGTCTTTTCTCTATCCTATTCATGTTAAATAAACTCCATGTTTTCTGTCTCAGCTTCATAAATGGGCCAGTCTGTCATGCACTGTTCTGCTGATTATCTGCTTGGAGACAATTTTCCTTTCAGAGAATTAGCAAAGCTGTATGAAATATGTGATCAGCTAGAGAAAGACATCCAGCCACAGTGTGAGAAAGCCAAGTGAGTTTTAGAAAGGTAAACAAGAATATTAACTCCTTGGGTGCTGTTATTTTATAAGCACTTATTTAAAATCGTGTCTTTGAAGAAATGGTGTTTCTGTGTGCCTTTGATGTAAGAGTCTTAAAGTAACTGGTACCCTTGGAGTTAAAAGATTTACAATGGTTCCATGAGATGAAGGATTTTATAGGTGAGAAGCAGAGGCAGAGAGACTACAGGCAACAAATCAGTGACAAAATCAAGGAAAAAACTGAGGAACCTGTCTCCTGCACTTCCTTGGGGTTTTATTTGTGTGGTTTTCTTCCCTATATGGCAACAATGGATGTTGTAAGTCCCTGTGTCTCAAAACACCTCATTCACCCCATCTGTACATCAAAGTGCTAATTTAGAACAAATGACACAACTGAGTTCATAATTCGCTCTTTTCACCTCTTTCTTTTTTTTTCTTTGAACTTGGTTATCCCAGCTCAGCTTCTAGAGGAGTGAATTGTCCTGATATGTTAAAACAGCAAATGTGTTTTCAGTGAAATACTGCAAAACTTATTTTAAAAAGCACCCACTTAGCCATAGCTATGATTAATTTTCTTTTTTCATCTTTTGAGCCAGGAGATTCTCCTTGCCTGTCATGGCTGATGGAAGCAGGTAATTTGCTGTTGCTCATGAGGTAATTTGCAAGCATCAGTGCTGTCTGTCTGCTGATGAGCTGACGCTTTGAGCTTCTTCCTTCTTTTCTACCCTCTCTGGAAAAACAAATAGACTGGTTTCCTTAATGACTTGCTCTGTTTTTAAAATCAGGGATGCTGAATCCATTAATTATCACTTGTTTGATGGCAAACCACAGGACCTATCTATCTTTGAGGAGAGTGAAGGTACACTAAATTATGGGCACAGACAATAGCTCACAGGGGCAATTGCTGAGATCCAGACTGTTATTCCTAATTCCTGGCATCAAAAAGAGCAGCTATCCACAACACACTTTACAACTGTGACATGAAGTCCTGGATCACTGAGATCCGTGGGAGTCCTGCGTTCAAGCCACGACTTTCCCCACAGAAGGTGGGTGGCCAAATGAAGGCCTTCACACCTCTGCCTTGAAACTCCTCCCCACAGAGCAAGTCCATTCCTGACAAGATGGTGGCTGGCAGCAGGTGTTAGGCGTTTATACATGTCTGTCTTTGTGGCAACCAGCCACAAGAGGCAGCCGAACCCCAAGAGGGCTGTGAGGGAAGCTGCTTGCTGCTCGCAGGCTGCAAGCTCTTCCCCCAGCTAAGCCACCGTGGTGGCAGGCAAACCATCAGCTTGCTGCCACCCACTTCCTGGGAGGCCCTGCTGAAATCGTACATAGAAATGCTTGTTTTCATACTTTTTTTTTTTTTTTTTTTTTTTTTTTTTTAACAAATCTGTCTGCAGAGCCAAACTGAAATATAGCACAAATTTCCAGTTCTGTATTAAATCTGCCACAGAGACATTGCATATGTTTGTGAAGTGCTTTTAGGCTGTGGTTTAAACGGTGCCCCAGCTAGGCCAAGGTGGTTTTTAGGCTTTCTAACATCACAGTGAATCTGCTTATTAATTGGCAAGTTGGATTCTATTTTTAAAACATTTAATGAATTTTTGGTGAAATTCATGTGGTAGCCTAATCCCCTTTCTCTGTACATATTTAACTAACTAAAAGTGACTAAGTTTAATGCTGAATTCATATACTTAACATTTTAGAAAACTGTATTTTAAAAATACATATAAATATATTTTTAAAAACATGCATTTCCAGCCTATTTCTCTGTAAGGCTCTTTCTTTGAACCTTCTAATTTTGTTGCACACATGGGATACTTGTGTGATTTATTATAAATAAAGATAGAAACTGGAAGCTCATTCACCTTTATAATGCCGGGTAACCAATTAGTCTGAGTGATTTGGCACCTTTTCAAAAAAATAAGCAAATAAAAAATAATAACATGCCAACATGGTGACAATGACTTGCCAGTTAAGCAGAAATTATGGAGAAGTCAAGGCTGACAGTTTGCACTCCCCACAAAATGACCTTTGCTGCAGCTCTTATCCCTTGGCTGTGAATGGTAAAATAAAAAGCACAGTGGTGTGTACTTTTGTGAAGATGCAGCTGTCTTACCAGTGCTTGCACAGAGCCAACATCATGCACAGAAGTGGCAGAGGTGCAAAACCCTGACTTCCTTGGCGGCTCCATGTGCCAAGATTTGCAAGATTCAGTGGTGCTGCTCCCACCAGAAAATGTTATTTTGTGGTTTGTAATTTGGCTCCTGGAGATACAGCAGCATGTCCAGATGCTGCTAAAAATATTGTCCTTCGTTTTCTTCTGGCAGGTTAGAGTAGTAAAGAATATTTATAATGTGTGTTTTTCCTTTTCAGTTAAAATGTGCCACCCTTGAATTAAGAGCATAAGTTGTTTTTTTTTTTTTTTTAATTACCCTGATATTTAACTTAGAATAATGTTGAATTTCCATTCAGCCTTGTAGAGCTTGGAGAAAGCTTTTCTTAAAATAGGAATTATCTGGGGATTCTTTGCATCAGAGGTCTAACGGATAGTAGAGAATTTGACATGAGAAATAAACTGTAAACATGACACTTGTCACAGCCCCAGTGATTTCTGGCAAAACCTCCTGTTGCTCAGCAGCTAGATTGTTTGCATCTGTTTTACTTCTACCCTTTCAACGTTACTTGACAAAAACTGAATAATCTCCATTTAGGGCAAATGTCTTAGTGACACAGCTTAAACTTTTTTAAATTTGCGGAATATGTAGATATCCCTCTTTCCACCCAACCGTCAGTCCATTACTGCTAAGAAGAAAAAAATCTGGTAAAATTTCTCAGTAATCAGTTCAGTGACATTTACAGGTAACTGGACACTGAGGCACCAGAGAATGACCTTGATAAAGACAGAAGTAGATTCTCCAAAGCACTTTCTCAAAGCTTTTGAAAGTATAGCCCCTTTATGATTGATCTCTGAAGGCCTGAACAACGGTTAGAATATCATGAGATTTGTAACACTTCAGAGCTTCCTCTGAATCCTGTTGTGATACATGGTTTGAAAAATAGTACTTTAAAAAAGTATCTAGTGTGCTTCTTCCATGAGAGATTTCTGTGATTATTGACAATAGTTTATTAGTTTATGCATTTCTCAAACCTTTTCCTCTGAGCAGCTTAAAGCACTTAGCTTCATAATAGCTGTAATACATAGCTTAGGCTGTTTTCCTCTAAACTGGGTGAGACTGTAGAATTCAGTAAGTCAGAAAAGACTTAATTGTATTGAGATAGGAGTATTGTATGCATGAAAGCTTTTCACTTTGCTAACAGAAGACAATCCTGAGGGGCATGGTTGGTTTGCAGTTGTATTAATTTGTAAAAACAGAAACAAATGTCAAGCCTTATGCAGCAAAAAGGATGTAGAGCCTTCATAATGGGGCAAAAAATACTAAATCTTGCATCATATATTTTAGTTTGTGTGCTTCAACAACACAACTATGATGTTTTTGCATGCAGTGTCCCGATAAGACAGTAATAAACTTAGTATATAAAATCTTTTGTATAATTATGGTCTTCTATTGTCAGGTTCTGAAAATGGCATATAAATGATGGAAATGTGAAGTTTAATAAAACATTAAACTGAACATCCTACTGTGCAGGACAGGTGACATCAACATATTCATCAGTGAATTATATTAGCAGATAAAAGAATGTATTTGAGTTCAGATTGTTCTGAGAATTACTTTCCCATGATGAGAGTTCTGATATCTGTCATTTCTTCATCTTACCAGACAAAAATACATAGTATGATACTAGAAACTTTCCTTTGTTGAAAGGGCTGCCTGGGTTTTGTAATAAAGTGTATTAAAATTTAGTCCTGTTTGTTTCTGCTATGCAAGCTTATATTGTTCTCTATTTCTTTAGCGCGACCTCTTAGAGAAGGAACCCTGAGAAAGAAATAGGTGTTTAACTGGACGATATTTATTCAAAGCTCCAAAGGCAGGTTAGGAAGAAGATGGCAACAGACTGTAGGAGAAAAGGAAACTTCCCAGCTCCTTACTTCACACCTCATCTCAGACTTCTTGGCTTGGATTTTCTATGGTGCTGAGCATTCAAATAGACTAACTTTGGAACTAGTAAGAAGTTGGCCCAAATTTTCAAAGGCTTCTAACTCAAAGAAACTGTCTGAAATCTTTTTGAGTTATCTGTGCCAGCTTCCCAACAGTGCCAGACCCAACCCAGCTGAGTGGGAGCTGTGGAGAGGACACATTGATGCACTTCTGATGCCTGGTGTCCCTATCTGCTTACCCTAGAAGTGAGATGCAATGTATGTTTGAAAGGTGAGGACTATGAACTTAGCTAAGTGTAGGCAGAGTGTAAATACCTACACATTTTTTTTCCCCTTGAATTTTTGAGTTACATATCCCAGAAAGTTTATTCTCCAGCAATTGCTGGCTGGGTTATCCAAAAGCAGAAAACTGATCACAAGCTAAATATTTTAATTTTCAGAGTGGAAATAATAATGCAATTGCTTTCAGAGGCAAAATTCCCACTGACCTCTGTGTGGGCAGGATTGTGCCTCGTATTTTAATTCCACTTTTGTTTGAGTGCATTACTGCTTCTCTGTTCTGCCATCTTAGGTAATAATTTGTTTCAGCTTTAAATGACCATACAGAAGCTTTCTACAGCAAATTTAAAGGTTGTCTGAGGCTCAAAATTTTAACTCTATGATTTTTCATTACTTCAGACATGCTATTATATGCAATGTACCACATATATACAACAAAATGTAACCTACCTAGTGTTGGATCATACTCCCAGATGAACCGTTTGGTCAGGAAGCGTACAACAAGAGCTGGAGGAACAAAATGTTTCCAGGTGAGATGCACAAACCATCAGCTTGCCCAGTTTATAAAATTTTACCAGCAGTTTTTTTTTCTGTATGAATGCTCATGTAGCAGCCCCCCTGAACTGTGTGTGGAGTTCAGCTTTGCTTATGGGGGCAGTCAAGACCTTTTCATTCTTTGTGGCCCACAAACACTTGGCGGTGGAAGACATTACAGCATTAATCATTTACCCATGTAACGATGCTGGAAAAAGAATACCAAGAGGTCTTCAATGGTAACCCCCAACATTTTTTTTTTATTTTTTTTTTTGTCACAATGGCTTGTACTGTTAAAAAGACAAAACAGAATTCCATTTGTTGTGGTAGGGGTTGGATGAACAGATGACCTTTTTTTTTTCCTTTTTTTTTTTTTTTTTGAGGGGGGCGGAGGGGGAATGACACATGGGTTTCTTTAGATTTCCCATAACCCCATCAGGGTTGGCAGGTTTTGAACCAGGTTGCTTTACAGCTTCAAAACCAGAAGTGTTCATAATCATTTAACTTCTGAAGAAAAAAAAAAAAAAAGAAAAACAACAACAACAACAAAATGTTCCCTTCAGATTTTAAACCGTGTAAGGTAAATACATAATTGGCTAAATAGCTTCCTTCTGCATCTTGGCATGCTTTCCTTGCAACCACTTATTTTCAGTGTTTTGTGTACTTGTCCCTGGAAGTAATCAGCTATAACATTTTAAAGCAATGGTCAGCAAATGGAATTAACGAACTTGCAGAAATTGAAATAATACTTTGGATTTTGTTGCACTGGATAACTAGTTCTCAATTTCAGTTTATGGGCTAAGGTCTTGCTACTTATATTTTTGTATAATTTTTTTTTCTCTCTCTACCCCCCTTTAAAGACATCCTACAAAATCTTTGTCAAGATTTTGATTATGTTCTAACCATCAAACTTAAAGCTAAGCACAACCTTGAATTTCTAGTGAGGCAAATGAAGTGCTCACCTGTACCACTAGTTCAAAATCCTGTCTGTGTTTCCAAACTGGAGCTAGTGGTATCACCACACTAGCTGTGATTGCACTGATTTCAGCTATAGAAAAAGTTTTCCTTGTCAGCCCTACAGGATTGTTCTGTTCTTCCAGCTGCAGACAGAGAGCAAAAGGTGACACTTAACCCACTTCTGACCCTTTTCAAAATTAAAGCAGTAGGAATCCCCTCCCCACTTCCTACTTCTGTGCCCAAGAGTAGGAGAAGGCTCAACACACTGCAGAACAAAACTAATTAATTCAGCTTTGCTCAGTTGGAACCTATTTTCTTAAATACAGTCAGAACATTAGTTTTCAGGAAGATTTAACTCTGCCTCATGCTTGGAGAGTAATAAGAATCTGATCCTAAGGAAATGAGATCACTAGACAAGACGCAATTTTAAATCGGTGTTATTCTTTTTTTCCTTAGGAAATCCTATTTTTTTAGCCTTTACAGAAGAGTTCTCCTTGGCTTTCAGAGTTCATGTGGCAGTTCTTAGCTAAAGTTACTTTTCAAGCCATAGTCATATGTGGATGTCATTATAGTACAAGAAAATCTCTGTGTAGCTTATTTTCCATCCATAATGATGTCTGCACCAGTACTTTTTTTTTTCCCCTATGGTTTGCCTCAGCTGTAGTAGTTTAAACATCTTGATATTTCAAAAGTTTGGTCATGACTCTTCTCTAATTAGTAGTAATTTGTTCCCTAATTGCTAGCAAAATACACAGCATGTTCTATTTTGACTGGGACGTGGTGCAGGGTAAAAGTTCTGACATGCTTTCAGAAGACTCCTTATCATGTTACCTTTTGAAAGCAGATTTTAAAAATGCTTCCAGGGGCACTGCAGCCCACAAAGGTGGTAAGCCTGCTTGCTCAAGTGTTCAAAAGAAACAGCATTTGCTCTATTCCATCTCATGCCTGCTGCACACACTGTTTTTCAGAAGTTGAGATTGCAAGGTATTCCTCCACCCTCCCGGAAAAAAAAAATGGTTGGCACAGAGAAACACATAGTTTCATGGAAGCAGAGTGGGCTCTGAGATGGACTCTAAAGATGGAAGACCATAATTTATTTTGATGTCAGAATAAGAATTCACGTGGGTATAATCATGGTCTGTCTTGCTTGTCAGCTTATCACTGTGTTGTTGTTCTTAATGAGCACCACCCACGCATACACAGCAATGCTGCTAGAGCGAAGAAAACCCCATGGGATGGCTTTTATTGCACCTTTCTGTCTTATGACTGTGAGACGTTGGCTCACAGATGTCCAGGAACAGTGCTCTGCTTGCTGCCTTGGGACTGCTGCTGGGGTCCTTGGGCATGCTGTGTGCAATGGCAAAGAGACAGGCGACGCGCTGCCACCCCTGTGGGCATGCAGCTGAGCGGGGCAGTGCTTCTGAGGCAAGCCACTGCTGGTGTTTGCACATGGCCCTTCCAGCTGCTCTAATATCTAGCCAGGCAGATGCTTTCCTTAGCTGTCTTCACATAGTATTAGACTGAAAACCACAAGGTATCTAGAATAAATGTGTCAGGTTCAAAGCTAAAGGTGCCCGACTTTTCACAGCTGTACTCTGAAGGAAAAGCAGCGGGGTTCTGTCTGTTGTGGTGCCTTACACTGGAGCCTGTGCCTGGGCTTGCAGTAACTAATGGAGAGAAAGAAAAGACAGGAAAGTGGGGGAAGCCTGCCCAACTATTTTCATATTTAAATGTGGTCCACTTCCAGTCGTGATAACCTTGTACGTGTAGATGGAAATCGCTGGAGATGAGAGTCAGTGGTGATGGGGGCTAGAAGAAAATCTGTTAAGCATTCACATCTGAGAAAGGTGGTAGAGTGCAGCAGCTCTGAGAGAGAAGAGCTGATACTGGACATAGCCAAAATAAAGGAGGCGAGGCCAGATGGAAAAACATAAAGAGTGGTAGAGCTGGACCACAATAGCTGAGATGAGCCTGGGAGAACACAGATACAGGTGCATACACTGGATGAATTGATACAGGCTTTGCGTGTTACTGAGATGAAGAACTAGTGATCACAGATGTGAGCTCAGGTGAGGGGAGAAAAAGTAGGTTGGATTTTCCTCTAGCAGGGGAGGTCTCTATGCAGAATACAAATACTTGCATACTCAGGAGGAAGCTGAAGAAAAGAAAGGAAGGGTGGGAGGAGGCTGCCATACACAGGGCCAGACAGCAGCTAGTCTCACTCGCTGGCTGGTCTCAGCAGGGAGAACAGCAAGCCCAGCAGGGAGCACTCTTGAAACAGTCCCAGCTTCTCTCCTTCATGGCAGTGGTCACCATCCGTCCTATGGACTTTTCCACTTCCACACATTTTGACAAGGCTGAGGGTTAGCAGATGCATTTTACAGATGAGGAAAATGAGATGCTCTTGATCCAGTGTCGGTCCTGTGTATAAATAATCACAAGATGTTTTGGATAGGAAGCATCTTCACCTCCATCTCATTAAAGTTGCTTAGCAAATGGACTTCTGACATCCGTCTGACATTACAGCAATGTATGCAACTTGATCTGATTTGACTGGAGAGAGTCAATGAGAGGAGAGCTGGGAAGGGAATGCAAGTGATTAGTCTAGACCAGCTTGTTGGCTCATGCTGCCTCCCCTGGAAGTGATCCCTCTAGAGCAGGGATATTACTGTGGAGCCATTTTGTTTATGTTGAGCTCATTTACTGCCCGATTGCATCACTTATGTTTTAGTGAAATAACTTCTGCCGGCAGAAGAATCAGAAATGAAGACATTAGGAATTCACTACACTTAGGACTGTGGCATTCAGATTTCTGCTGCTGGCATAAGTGACACTTCAGGCAAAGCAATAAAACTTCCTCATGCTCAGGGATGCTGCAAATAAAAAGTTGAGGTCTTGTTTCCTTCTCTTCTTAGCAAAGGTGTGTGCATTCTGCTTAACCTATTAGCCTTATTTAGCTCTAACACTAAATAATATTGAGTCAAAACCAACCCAACACTTCAAATTAATTGTATCTGCATTCTGGGTTTTGATTCAAAAATAACAGAGATTGAAAAATGTATGAAACATTATTTTCTGATTAAACTAGGTGACTAATTCCAGTGTTCATATTAAAACCACCATTTCTGGTGCTCATCCTAGAAAAAGATGAAATGCATTTTGAAGCAGAAAAGACTTGGATTGATGCAGTACCTAACAGAAGTGAATTTCATTGTCCTCTGCAGAGAGTAGCCCACGCCCTTCCCCTAACACATATTGCTTGTGAAATGCATGAACTTGCAGACTTTGAAGGAAAGAATCTCAAGCAAACTGCAGTTTGGATTCCCAGTGTGTTTTTTGGAGACATGACCATTACCTAAGGGAATTGATGTAATGTCCCAGCAAAGGAAGAATAGACTCATGTCTCTTCTTGCCTTTCCTCACACCCTCTCTTCCAAGTCAGCTGTTTTGTACAGGGTTTAAATTAGGGTAGATCTTGGCCCAGGACTTTCATTCACTCATGTTTAAACCTTCTGCCTTAGAAGTTTTTCTTGGAGAAGAAACGTGACTGTCCATCAAATACATTTCCACTGTAACTCCACTGAAGACAATGAAGTTATACCAGGAAATAACTTGTCTTATAAACTGAGATTGTCAACCACATAATTAATCAGTTTCTTTGGGACTTTGTGGCTGAGGCCCTTACTCAGCTTTGAAGCTCAAAGTCTGTCTGTATCTTCTGGAACGCTTTTTTTTTTTTTTAATTTTGAGTTTTGTTTTAGATCTTTGTTTGGATTTAGAAACATATAAATGCTCTGATAAAATGTGCAGACTGCCTGAATACATATCTTTGTGATTTTGTTACTGTTTCAGCTAATGCAGGCTGTGCTTTTGGGGTCAGGAAGAATGGAAACTGGGATTTATTTGAAAAATGACCCCCTTCCCCAAAAGCTACAGAGTTCAAAGTTATTCTAGGAAAAATAACAGTTCTCTGCAGTGAAATAACTATGATGACTCTTTTATGCCATGAGAATTTTCAGCTATAAAAATGATCTGAAAAAAGTCCCATTATTTAACATATCAACAAGTCTGTTACTGGTGCCGTGATGATGTGTCATCAGTAAACCATACTTGGCAGGAGACACCAGAGTGGTTGAAACCAGTTGTTATAACAATCAAAAAGCACTTCCACAGGCCAAGTATTTCATTTTTTAAAAATTGGTATTTTTGTCAGAGTTCATCTCCCGTTTGCCCTCCCGGAGGCCCCTCGTGTATCTGAGTTTCAGGGGACTTGGAGCACGTCGTGAGCCCAGGTCTGGCTATGCAGCATGCTGGCATGGGGTATACTGCCTCTTCAGAAAGCTCTGTGCCCAGCTTGGGAAGGTAATAGTTTGTTTTAAAACCACTACCATGAAACTTCTAATTTGCTTCTGAAAGTGCAGGTATTTCAGGGAGAGGGAAGAAATAGTCATGACTTCTGATGGTGTTTGTGGGCCTGGGTTCAACTTAGCTTTGACTGTCTCTCAGTTAATTCAGCAACATGGAGTCGTGAGTGGTGAGTTAGACATCAACAGGAGGATTTCTCTGTGTTCCCTATTCTCCTGGCTTCTTACAACATGCTTGTAGTAAACTAGAAGGAAACTTTAATGGAATGTAAAAATGGTCTGTTTTAGACCGCCTTGCTTTCTCATACTCTGCATATTTTATGCATGTTTTAATCACTTTCTTAAGCTGTGAACTCCTTAGAAAGATTACTAAGTGTGCTCGTATGTTTTTTTCTGTAACAGCATAGTGAGGTCCTCCACTGACTATGATGATGTAAATATCAAAAGCATATATTACTTTTAACAGTAAATACAGAGTAGGATTGAACAGCTGTGTGACAAAACGTGTTACTCTTGACTTTCTAAAGGTTATGCTTCCTAGAGTAATGTAAGACATTTTCTTCAGCTGTAATGCAGCAATTTGTTCAATTGGAAGTCAATAACTGACCTTCTTTTGGCAAGTTGTTTGGAAGGACAGTGCTGTTGTGAAAGAGAGACCAAAGTCATATTCATCCGTCTTTTAACAAGCTTCCAAAGGATCTTCATCTTTTGGTTCTGACCACATATCAAAGTAATTAGCAACTTGTTTTAAAACCCCTGTCACTTTCCAGTTTCTAGTGTGCAGTCTTGGATAGTGTTTCTTCTGTCAGTGGCAATTCCAATTTATCTCAGATGTTAACTACATTTCACTGCTGTGCAAAGTACCTGCTTTTAGGAACTTCTGAGTGGAAAGCAGCTAGAGAAAAGTAATTTGTTTCAAGGAGCTCACCTGAAACTCTTGCAGTCCATAGTACTGTTTATTTAATTATCTCCTCTCAACTGTCTTAATAGGAGACTTGAAGGAAACTCTTAATTAGATTATTTTGCAAGTACTTTTTAATTGAAAAAAAAAAATAAGTTGTGCTTTTAGCAGAGCACACACACTAATTTACTTCTGTCTCTACTGAAAACAAATGTAAAAGTCATTGCCATCTGTGCAATGAAGCCAACGCTTGCAGGTGCTCACAAACCAGGAAGGTGAGGGATCCTTTTCCCAGCTTGTACAATGGTAATTGCTGTATCCACATCCACGCTCATCTCCAGGATGGCTGTTTGCACAGCACTCTGCTCCCCACATGTTTCTGCTCTCTTGGTCACTGATCAGGCCACGTGTGGGCTGCACAGGCCTTGGGGCGCTGCTGTCTGTGTGTGTCCTGGCATGGGCTCTTGTGGGTGCTTAGCTCTTGTGCCACTTCCAGCTGTGCCTGCTCCTGTAGGCTGGCAGCTTGCACACCACTTAAATCTGATGTTGGGGAGCTGTCGGTATCTCCCTTCGCAGGTAGAGATGTGGTCTAGGGATAGAATCCTCAGGTGAGAGGGAAAAATTGCCACTGCTGAGAGACTGGGAAGAAAGCAGTCTTGGCACGGGCCTGCTAGCAGGACAAAGGCCACCTTCCTTATTCAGTAGTAAATATGGAAAATGTGAGAGTCCATACTAACCATGTCCTAATGTTGATAGCAGGAAATGCTTTTTCCCTTGTTTCTGGCATGGTAGTTTCATGATAAAAAGAACTTTTCCACATATTCATCTGAAAAAGCTTACTGCAAATGCTGCGAAATATACAGTCCGATAGTTATTCATCCCATCTCCATCGAGCAGGAGGATTTTTCTAGTAATATTCTGCCCATTGCCTTTTATGCTGGAGGCATTTTCTTTACAACAGTAACTGCATGTGACATATAAGCAGGAAGCTTCATTTATATTATATTATCCCATTCCACAATATACTGTTGCAATATAAAGTTGTTTATTTTACAGGATTCCTTTCATATAGAAGACAAATGATCAGACTGGTGCGTCTAATGGTTTTGATCATTTTAGAAATGCAGAGTGTGATATCCATACTTCTACCATTTCTCCACTTTTGGCTTTATTGTATAATTTGTTATGTCGCCCCTTTGTGAAGGATAAACTTTCTGGTGTGGTATTACTAACACATATGGTTTTTCAAAACACAGTTAATGATAACACCTCCAGATGTTTGTGTGCTCAAGACAGTGTACTTGTGATCAGGCTGTAAAGCAAGTCTTACATATGAAATCACACAAATAGCTGTGAATTCCCTGCATAACTGACACAGGCAAGGTAAGCTTTGAATTTGCATGCTCTTTTTGAAAGATACTGGACAGAGAAAGGTTTAGTTTTCCACTCAGTATAAAACTTTGACATTAAAAAAACAAAAAGCAACAAACAAAAACTAATTCCATTACAGGGAGATGGCAAAGATGCATGTTCTTGACTGTAGCATCCAGCAACTACTCCATAGGCTGTTTGTTACCAGTGTGGCACAATGGGAAGGGACAGCAGGCTGCTCAGTTTGGATATGCCCTGAGCTGCTCCTAGGGCAGTGTACAGCTTCTGCCTCGTGCCCTGCTAGGGCGAAGGGAGGAATGTGCACCAGCACAGAAGGAAGCAGCTGCCAGTGCAGAAGCCAGGGGTTGTTGCCGTTCTGGTTTAGTTTGGGGTGTTTATTTGTTTTTACTTGATTTTGAGTCTCTCCTTCAGTAAAGAAGGCAAGAGAAGGTGAATAAGAGGAGCTGGAAGAAAGGAGAGAAGTTGCCTTACTAGAGAAGGTCCACATGCCCTGGGAAAGTGGTGGACCCTTCTCACAGCAGTCAGAGTAGGGAGCACAGACTCATGACCAAAGGAGATGAAGAAATGTTGCCAGTACAGTGAAAAGCTAGCTCTGTGTGAATCCTAGGTCAGGGCAGGGACCACTCTTCGTGTCCCAGCTGCTCTGCGAGAGTGACCTGTCTGCCAGCAGCCTCCTGGCCATCAGTGTAAGGGGGAGGCAGCTGGCAAGGAGCTCAGCTGACCCATTCACCTCACCCTGGAGTTAGTGATCTCTGGTTTCTGGTGATGTTTCACCATCCTACAGACTGCTCTTCTTGCTGAGGCAAAAGACATTTTGTTTCACGGAGTATGCTGTGGCCTCATCAATCCATGCTGGAATGGAGCAGCACGCTTTTGCAGCTAGGCTAAAGATTTACTGTAACTCTAAATGCCTAAAAATAGCTTTTTTTTTTTTTTTTTTTTTTTTTTTTTTTGTCAGTCCCTGATGAGTCAGGCTGGAAGAAGGGGCAGTTAGCGTACTGTGAGCAAGGCCACCATTGTTAATGTCGGATTACTGTGTGAATTTGTAGCCTTCAGGATGGCAAAAAGTACCTTCATGAAAGTGCCTTGCTGTACCACTGTTGCACTTAGTCTGTACTTATCAGGACAAATGGTAACTAGAAATGGCATGAAGTGTACCTTCTATCATTTGCCTCAGGAACCCAGTGATGTAAAGGGATGCAGTGCTCCCTATTTCATTTTGGTAGATGGCACTGGCTGTTTCTGTGTGGTCACAGTCTGAGCAGAATATTTATCGCTTTCTCCTCCTGAGCCTGACTGTAATAACTTTCCTGTCTCACATTAACTCCGTGCATATTTTATCAGATGTGACTGCAACTCATATCTTGAAAGATCATCTGTCCTGTATAATTTCCAGTTTCCTCTGACAAAGGAGCTTAGGTGAATGCTGGAACATTATTAGTTTGTCAGCTGTATTGACTGATCAATACGCTCATCAATAAATAGATGCATGCCTGTAAGGTGCCTATGTCACAGGGGAATGGGCATTTAGGGCAATAAAATACACTGAAAACTGACACATATTTTCCATAGACAACTTTTTTTTTTTTTTTAATATAACAATAATGATTGATAAGATCATTGATAAATGTTACATCTTTTTAATATGGTGCACAGTACTACATTTATGGGAACCCATTGTTTTCAAATTGTATAATTAGTTGAATTTGCATTGCAGCTCTTTGCCTACCTGGTACTTTAAAGGCAGAAGATAAGGAACAAGGAATTGTTTTCTTTCTGATGGGCTCATTGCCAAGTACCTGAACCAGACACCTGGGGAAGTTCCCAGAAGAAAGAATGGAGAGAGGCATTTGAGAACAGAGACATCAGAGAGTGACAATAAACTACAATGGCTTTCAGGCTTCCGTGACGAGGTGCTATCAACATAGTGTATAATCTTCAGAATGCCTCTAGCATCTCATTGAAAGTGGTTTCAAATGTCCTGATGGCTGTTCTCATATTGTATCTCTCTTTTTGTTTTTTTTTGGCGTTTTTTTTTTCCCTCCCTTTGTTTCTCTAAGACATCTGCTCCTGTTACTTGCTTGCCACCTGGAGTCTTGAACTTTTATTTGTACCAGCATTTTTTTGTTGTTGTTACAGTAAACAGTTTTTCCATTACATGTGGGAGATTAAGAGGCACAGCAGCAGGAGCACAGAAGCTCTTTAAGAGAAATGCTATCATTTCCACAGTAGGGTTCACAATCCTAAAGAACAAGAAAAATGAATGATAGACTGTGTTCAACAGTTAAAACACAAATGCTATGGACAATATGCTTCTTTGTCATGGTTCAAAGAACTATGTTGCAAAGTGGAAAAATGATTAGCTGAGGAAGAAAATTTAGGCTAAAGATTTTCTAACCTATTGTAGATAGAGATGCTCATTGCTAGAGGCAAAGTAAAAAAAAAAAAAAAAAAAAAAAAAAAAGACCCCAAGGGAGATGGGACCAATAGGCATTTAGTGGTAACCAACGGTATCAATGGCAGGATCACCTTTTTTCTTTTGTGGAGCAGGCTTGAAGAGCAGGTGTGGGTGGACAGAAACTTTTCATAAATCATTGGCAACCAAAGCCTGTTTCAGTTTGAAACCTAACAGTGATCTGCATGATCTCACATACTGCTCATACCACTGCCAGCAGGAAGATTGACATACAACTCGGAAGTAATGATTTCCCATCAGAGCTACAACATGTTAGGTTGGGTGATGATAAACAGCATCAAGTGGTCCAGCCAGCATGCTACAATGTGGTGTGCTTGGTTCCCAATACTAGTAATGGCATTAAATTAACTTAAACTAATCCATTGTTTTGATAAATAACTCTAATCTCCTATCTCTGTCTGCAACTGCAATTTTGTAAACACTCATTTGGTGCCTCTAATAATGTGGGGGCTTTTATTAGCCTTCTGCTTGGAATCTGGACATTCAGTCCTGGGAACTGTTCAGAGTAAACTAAAATTTTGTGCGTTGCAGGGGGGAAGCATGATCTAAATTTAAATGGTAAATTTCTGCTTTCATTTTCAATACTTAAGGGGATTCAGTTACTAAACATCATACATCTTCAAATAAAATAAAAACCACAGTAGTAGATAATGGACTTTGTGAAAGCTCCGACTTATCTCAAGCCTGCATCTTGGAGGATTAACATAACTTAGTTTATGGTGGTCATCACAGCTGCCAGGAGATCTGGCCCTGCCTTTCTGGAGTGCAATAGATACAGGGAGTGTTCTGGTCTCAGCTAGTTAAATAGCTATACTCAGATAAAAGTATATATCAAGAGGAAGCTCTGATACATTTTACTCATGAAAAATAGTGAGTTATTCCCCCCAAAACTGAGGTGCTATTTGTATGAGATTCTTTTGCACATTTTTGATCCATAGAAATTACACAGATGGCAAAGATAACCAGTCATATATTCAAAATTCTCACAGTCATTATCTCATTCAGTGGTTTACCCAGTTTAAAGTGACCTTAGCAATGGGATTTTCTTCATTCCTTTTACATGATGCTGCAAACACCAAGTTCCTGTTTGTTCTGAGGGGACGTTCAAGATCCCACGGCAGTTTTGCAAAAGCATTACGTCAGCTTTTCCTGCTAGGATCTTATCCTTAATCCTGAGGATCGGTAGGTATGTGCCACCCCCATGGATTGCAGTGTCAGGTGTTCAGAGACCCTTAAGGTCTAAAGAAGTTTGCAATTATGATGATGTGAACTTGTTATTTTCCCAGGCCAGTCTGATAAACTGCTCATTGCTGAGTTGTCCTTCTAATGCTTTTCTTAAGAACACTTCCTCAGTTTCACCCCACAATCTTTTTAGAGTAAGCAGAGAGAATATAAACAATTCCAATTTCTCTGCCAGCAGCTGAATAAAGAAATATATGCTTATTTTTCCTGTTACTGCCCTATAGAGTGCTGTAACCTGGCTGCAGCAATCTGCATTTGCTTAGCTATTGATGATGACATCATATGAATCATGAGGAAACACAGCCCTGGGAATCTATAATCTTGACAAGTAAGAAAACCTCCAGTTGCTTGTAATGCAAGGCTGATGCAGTGGCTAGGGAGCCAGTCTGAGATGTGGTTTACATTCCTTGCTCTGCCATGCTTTTGTTTGGTTTTGCCCAAAATAATTAGTGATTACATTTTAAATGTAAGTGTGCCTAGCAGAGCAGAGAGGTAGCCAGCATCACATTAATAACCTTTAGACAGTGTTGGTCTCTAAGGATGCCATTGCGTGCTCTTGTCCTCTCTGTCTGTCCCCACCAAGTCTCTTTTTGTCATGCCCCAGCCTAAGTGCACCCATCTGGTCGTGCTGATTCACATTGTTGTGGGGAAGAGCACCACACGGAATCAGTTCAATTGCAATCATTAAAAAAGATGCTCTTTCCCCAAGATTTTTTTTTTTCTGTTAGCCCTGATCATTCCACTGATCCTGGGAAAGGCACAATGCCTCCAGAAGCCAATGTGGCCAAACTGAGAGCAGAAGGTGGTCTTGTGGGAAAGGTGGGAAATGCTTAAACTGGCTTAGCTTCTGCAGAAGATGTGCCTTACATCTGATGATTTCACTTATGCTAGGGCATTTCTAGAAATTCTTTTTTAGATGTGTCTTCTGCTTTCAGCACCTGAGCAGCTTTTGAAAAACTTGGTCTTTAGTTTCTCTGCATGCTCCTCAATTTCATCTGGAACCTGGATGTAATTGTATAGCTGTGGAAATAAATGGATTATCACTACAGATAGGCTGATGCTGACAAAGCATAAGTGTTTAGGAAATATAAATATTGTTTTTTACTTGGATGCTGAAACAATGCTTGCATAAATGGACCTTTAAAGAAAGCATTATTTGTTCTTTGTTGTTTCTTAGAAGCTGCGTTTTTCGTGAGCTGTTCACAGACAGCAAGAATATTCTGTGACCCTGAGTTCCCTACTGCTTCTTATAAAGGAGACAAATTTAGGTGGCATTTTTTATTTTCCTCATGCTCCCTGACATATCCTCTCCAGCAGGTAAAGATGAGTCTTGCGGTCTGACAAATAAGTCTGCTGCAGGGTGGGACGAACTCTTCAGCTTCAGCTGACTTCAGCCAAAGCTGAGCTTTCTTATCAGAGCAAAGGTTATTTTTCAAGTAGTCTGATCCCCTCTTTATTTCGTTGTTTTCATATAGAAGAAAAGATATGGTCTTTAAGCTCCACTTACAGGCGTAGCCTCCCCTCTGGGCTCACTGTGCTTATACCACAGAGCACCTGGGAGAGTCGTAGCACCTCCTGCCCATCCAGATCCACCTGGGGCAGATATGACCAAGCCCCAGTGACATGGAGCCCTGAAGGGGGCAATAAAACCCACAGCAATGCTGTTCCTGCCCCTCTATGGCTTCTGCTCCAGATGGGTTTAGCTACTTTATCTCTTCTGCATGTTATCACAGAGGAGGAACAGTCAAGGCAGTGATTGCTGCTCTCTCCACTGATTCTGAGGTCATAGCTGGAGGAGGAATTTTATTATTCCGCCCTATTCCGAGTTCCTTCTCCCATTTTTCAGAGTCTAACCCAAAGAAAGTGCCATAAGTGGCAAGAAGAAATGAATAATTCACTGCTCTAAAGGAATGAGCATGGTCTGGATAGAAAAGGGACACTTTATGCACTCATTTTAATTAGATGAAGAACAAGATTTAAAGGTATGTCACTCATTGATATAGTAGATAAGAAGGCCATAACTGTGTTTAGGAAAGCAGAGAAGCAGCAGACAATCATTGTAACCTGTCGTCAGATAAGCCACTGTGACAGAAGGTAGTGGCTGGAAAAGAGAAAAGCATTCCTGGAAAAAACAACAACAACAAAACAAACAAGCAAAAAAAAAAAAAGACAATGAAAGGACAGAAAACTTGCATGCCACAGAAATTTTTCTTAGGTGATCAGGCATAAGGAGGCTGTTTGTGATTGGGCTGTTGAATTGTTCAACAGCTAGAAGTACCCTGCCATTGCTCAATATAGCTATATATTTCTGCGATGACTTTTGTACTGAATTCTTCCTTCTCTGAGTGGAGCCTGAGGCACAGCCCACTGAAGTCAGCAGCAGCTTTGCCTTTCTCTTTGTAGGTTGGAGCTTATGCCCCTGGGGGGGGGGGGCAGGTATTTAGGTGCAATGAGATAAGTAATGCTCTCAAATTGATACCAGCAGCAGCCCCACCGCTACTAGAATGAGAAGCAAGACTGAAACCACAGTGTCTGCCATAGCTGGTAACAAGAAGGCTTACGCTAAATTCCTGCATCGTAGAGCAGTCTCCTGAAGAGAGAGCTTCTGATCGCAAACATTTCACTAGATAATGATCTTATACTGGAGTGTTTGCTTTACTATTCAGGCCTCTGAAAAACTTGTCTTCACAGGAAAATCATCTCACGTGAAATAAAGTACAATTACGATTCCTCAACAGCTCTTACATGGATAGGCCTACTCCTGGTCTTTCTCTGGTTGATTAAACTAAACCGATTTCAAAACTCAATGTGAAAAGTATTTTTAGGACAAATTCTGACTGCTGGGGCAGGGAGCTTCTCCAAAACTATCTGGCTACCTTTTCTCCCTACTATTTATTTGCCCACCTCCTTACCTAGGCTTGCACAGCTGTCTAGATGGTCGCAGTGAGGACCACTGCAGCCACTCACCTGCTATTGCCAGGGGGCTTTATGCACTTGCTGTGGAATATGTTGGCAAAGTTAGTCCCTTGGAAGCGTGTCCTTTTTGAGTGTCCAATTTTGGTCAAAAGTATCACTTCAGGTGCTTACCTGCATCTTTGTGTCACTGTCACTAAGTCAAAAGTCCTCCCACTCCCTGCAGCTCCCCGAGGAGGGGAGACGCAGAGGGAGGCGCCGGTCTCTGCCCCCTGGGATTGAGCACAGGGCACGCAGGAATAGCAGAGAGCTGCCAGGGGAGGGTCAGGCGGGCATTGGGAATGTGGCTTTACCGGGAGGGGGTCAAATGCTGGGACAGGCTTCCTGCAGGTGTGGTTGATGCCCCAAGCCCCGCAGTGTTCAAGAGGCAATTGGGCAACATCCTCATGAATATGCTTTAACTTTTGGTCAGCCCTGAAGAGCCTTTCCAATATAATGGTTCTATTCTATCTAAAGAAAGCATGTGGCCTAATAGAGGAAAAGAACATCTTATGGATGTCTGTACACACACAGCTAATGAAACATGGACAACAACTACAAGCTAGGATTAGACTCAGCTGTTGCTTTGTTATGTTTTTGCTCCGCCAGACTTGAGCTAGCTTCCAGTTAGCTGTCAGGAGAGTGCCTAATACAGGGCAGATGGATGTGTTATAAACCACAACAGGCGACTAATGAATCTAAAGGGGTATCACAGGGTGGCATGCCAAATGGGTCATGGTAAAAACATTGCTTCAGTACAATGCCTGAGGGAGAGCCTAGGTAGTTCAATTTATATATTGGAAGTACAGGAAGTACGTAAAGAAAAATAAGTATCATTACAACTATTGTAAATCACCCTTATTGGTAGAGATTTTACTAGAAACTTTTTGATGAAAATGTTGCCATTTTAGGCTAGTGCCCATCTGACCCCCACCTCCCATATTCTGAAAGGAAACCTGAAATGCTTCAAATTTTGGTCAAATTTCATGGCAGGTTTCCCCATCCTCCTGCTTGAACACTCTCTTTTTCTTTTCCTACCCTTTCCAGAAGTAAAAATATTTTTTTTCAATAAAAAAATTGTAAGAGGAAAAAAATGTGATAACTTCCTAGCTAACTACGTTTTGAACTAGTTCTGATAAATAATTCCAAAGATGTAAATAGTCATAATGCTAAAATAATTCCTGGGATTACCATTGTCAATATAATACATTTTCATGGATCTTGCTGTCTTCTCTTTGTTTTGCAACATAAAAGCTAGATGACATACCAGTTTGAATCTGAAAAGATCTTAAATCCATCAGCTGATGTATTATCAACTGGTTTGATGTTCTTGCTTGCCATTGTTGGCAATTTTATGTAAATCATGTGATTGCATTCTCTTTACCAACACTTGCCAATCAAACCATTAAAACAGATCACTTTCCCTTTTTCAAACATTTCTTTTCACGACTTTCACAAAAAAAAAGAACTCATGTCCCTTTCTCTGTACAACAAGAAAACTCAGCCTGGTTTTATGCAGGTGATGCAAACATCAGAAAATCAAGTACCAAAAAGAGGATTAATGAGTAACTAGTTCCTTCACAAGTTTGGTGCATGGCTGCACAGCTGATGGCCCATGGGTCTTTTCCATCAGGTCCTGGCAAAATGATTTTTCCACTGTTATATAGGATCGTAAAATGTATTTGTATCCAAAAGCCCAATCTGAACAAATTCCTATAATGTCATCTTGTCACTGGTTGTCAAAATTTTGGATGACCCCAACTTAAAAGACTGGGAAATCTTTCACATGCCTTTTAAACATTTCCCAACCACTTCAGTGAGGTTAGATTTTTATTTATTTATTTATTTATTTATTTATTTATTTATTTATTTATTTTCAAAGTACCGGATCCAACATCAGCCTCTGTAGACATTCTAATTTACCGTGAGTGTAAGTATATTTAAGCTCTTAAGATGCAAATAGTGGCCTAATTAGATCTTCCAGAAGCACCAAGTTTCCTGGCACTTATCTGCAGCTCTGGGGACATACTTATGTTAAAAATATTGGCCCTCAGTCTCTGTTTATAACTTGCAATTTCTGCCTTTTTTTTTTTTCCAAGAAGGAGTACAGTCCCTGTACCTCTGCCAGTTTAGAATTTGCTTTATAGGTTATTTCATACATATATATATATAAATATATATAAATAAATATTCCCATAGCTTCTTTAAAATAATTGGAAGTTTTGTGCATTAATATAAAATTGGGTGACCAGCACTACATTACATGGGACAGCAAAGTAGAGGTGAAAAAACATGGACATAAATCAGGAGAAAATACAAAATTGTTAATGTGTTTTGTTTACTCAGAGGTAGTCACACTAACAATGTTTTTCTGCAAGTCAAAGTAGTATTTTTTTAGGTTGCTAATTCTACCAACAGTACTCAAACAGAGAAAGAGAAGTAAGGAGGGTCAATTTAAAGGCTTAGTTGAAAATCATTAGGAAACTTCAAATGATTTTTGATTAGGTTCTTAAGTCTAAGCAAAGCAATGACAAAAGTCTTTTACCTAGCCTACTTAGCTAGGTGCAAGAAATGTTTAGTTGCTCACTTGCATGATCAGCTAAATGGAAGAAAATTTGGAGGCTTAGCCTAAAATCTAAGCTGTTAGGGACCTATTCATAACAGCTGGCTTTAGCCTTCCAAGACTAATTTCTCCAAGATCTCTAACTGATAGAGATGGAGAGGGTTGGTCCTTCGTAATGCAAATCAAAAATGTAAAATTACACTTCTGCATTGAATTACAGTCTGGAGAACCCTGTCTCTGTCCCTTGGATACAGAGTTGCAGGGAGCTAACACCTCCCTGCTTTTTTTTTTTCCCGTCACGTACACTCAGGTTCCAGTAATACTATGGATATTTGGGTTTCTTATGTACGCAGGGTCATTTTGACATACTGGAGGGCAGGTTAGGGACATTCCAAGGATCTCTGTGAGTGCACTGAGAGTTTGTGGTTTTCCACAGTGAACTGTTAGGAAAACTTGTCTGCTTCTCTTAGCAAGAAATAAGAGAAAATAAATGGTCAAAGCGATGGACTACATATGACTTATGTTTGTGCTACAGAGCGGGTAGGTTACCAGCCTAAATAATAGCCAAATTTAGGCTTGACCAATTTGATGCAAGTAAAAGTAGTTGACCTTAAGTCAGAGGTTTGTATGTGGAACCAGAGGAAATTCACTGTGAGCAAGATAAAGGGAGAGAAAGAAGCAAAAAATGTCAGTAAATCCCCAGTGGAAAGGACAGCAAACACTGATGCAGGCAAATGCAGTCTGCAATTCAAGTCAACTGACATACCAGTAATAATAATAAATAATAATAATAAATAAAGCCAAACAGAGCCCCAAGATTCATCTTTCTGATGAATTTCTGTTTTCAATTCAAGTCCATATCTAAAGTAGATGGGACATGGAGAGAGAGGAATGACCATTTAGCAATGGCCAGAAGCTCTAGAGCCTATGTCTTCACCTACACCACAAAAAGAGAGTCCTACAGAGTGGAGAAAACGCCTCTTATATGCAAGGCTATTTCTGGTATAGAAGTGAGAGCAGAGCAGTCACCCACACACATAATGAAGGTGATCTCCTGGTAACACTGCTTTTCCTTTAATTCTAGCTGTGCATTTAATGCACTAGTTTTGATAAAGTGAATCAGTATAGAGGCCTCCAAAGCAGAGTGTTGGCAGCAGAGGATGTCTCTGGATACCTTCCCTTCTTTTTGCCAGCTGGATAACTGGCTACTGCCAGAAAATCTGCACAAAAATGGCTATGCCACATAATTAGATGAGGCCCTGTGTTTCTAGCATGCTTTGCAAGGTATCTTTGCTTTGCACTCAATCATAACAGCCTGCTGAGCAGACCTGCTGCAGTTTAATTAAAGTGTCTGGGTCCACCTCCTGTTCCTCTTTAATAACATTAGTCAGAAGTGAATTGTCTGGTGCCTGCCTCTTCCAGGTTAGCGTGAGCTGCTGATGCAGAGCTGGCCAGATTGGTTAATTGCACCCCTGACTTTTAAAGGTCAGGTCTTACAGAATCTAATAACACTCAGAAGATTTCCAAAACAAGGTAGATTGGAAAGAAGAGTCTGGATTCCTCTGATGTGACGCTGCCTATTGAGGCCTGGGACAGATCAACATCTGCAGCTCCCCAGCTGAGCAGTCCTGCCAGCAAGGGCAACAGCCAGGCTGGAAAGGACGCTTGCAAGGGCAGCTTCATCTCTGATTTTGAGCAGCTGGTAGAGTTGCACTGACTTCTGGAGGTATGCACTAAAGGAAAGAGGGCAGAGCAAGAGAAAAGTTTATCTCAGAGAAAGCTGTGAAAACACATCACTACTCAGCTGATTTGTCTATGTGTAAAGGATTGCATCATATCCCAGAAATTCTTCATCCTTAGCTTATCCGAATAGGAAAACTGAATAGTTGCTCAAGCAATATCAGTTGGGATAGAAAAATGCAGAAACTTGAAAACCATCTTGAGAAGACTAAAGGATGCACATCCTCAGCTTCTGTCATGATCTAACTGTCCCAGTCAGGAAGGGAGTGGATGTGGTAAGGAGGACACGTAACTAGCATTTACAGTTTGTATGGTTTATTCAAAGCTAATAGCCACTATATTTGAAAAGCAAATTATTGTCTGTTTTAACCTCCTTTATAGGCAATTTGCATTGTAAGCACCTGTCTCCTGACAGAGGACAGGGGGCAGCTGAGGGCAGTTGCTGCCCTTTTCCTCTCCCCAGGATGCCTGGAGGCAGCAGGCTGGAAACTCCCCTTGTGGGAGGGAAGGATGATCCTCAGCTGGGGTGCTCCTTCTTTCGTCCCATGCCGTTCATTTTCTTCCTCATGCAAACACCTGAAAGGAGTTTAGGCTGTAAATCCTAAAAATATCCAGTCCTCCCTCTGTTCCTAATTCATCTTGCAGTGAGCCAGGTGGTCTTCACTATGATAGCCACAGAAAAGGGGAAGTCTTAAGAGGCATCAAAGAAGAGCTCTTGCTCTGCTCGCAGAGGAAGAGGAGTCAGTCTATTTAATTACAGCTGGGACTTCCTCTTTTCCTCTTGGCAGACAGCCTTGTTTAAAATCTTCCATTTTCCAGTCCACAACTGAGTTTATACAAAATGAGTGGGGTAGATATATGTTTTTGGTCTTTCTGTAGTTGATGATTTTCTAACGTTGTTTATCAAGTAAAACATTGCAAAATGTTTGAACAACTACTTGTATTTGTTCCTTACTTTTCTTCTTTTTTCACTCCTACTTATCCTACTTATTGTTCTTTTAAGGGCCTTTTCCTTTGAATTTTAGCTTTTTTTTTTTTTTGAATGTGCTTGTTTTCAACTGACTTGCATGTAGATGATGTTCAACTGAATATGCAGTTTGGGTAAGGAGATGTTTACAAACTGATATTAAAACACTCTGCTTGTTTGTACAAAACATAAATTGAATAAACAGTAGTTACTAGTTTACTGACATTTCTTTGCTTTACTTGGTTTTCGCAAACAACGTAGGGGTGTTTGTTCTATAATTAAGAACATTTAGAATATTCTAAAAAGAACTTACTGGTTTGTTTTCTCTAGAAAGATATGTTTCTGCAAGAATAAGATTTAGAAGGTAGTTTTAAGTTTTCACAGTATATTGCTGCTTTTCAGATTATTCATCTCCTTTATTTTTTATTGTTTCATTAGGTATTCACCCACTGAGTCACTATCCTTTTTTGTTGCTTATGCTCCAGCTCCCTCCACTATACCTATTTTGTCTAACAGTATGCCCTAAAATTAATAAAAGGAAGCCTAGTGTAGATATATTCATGTTTCAAGTACTGAAACACCTTTTATACTTATGTTTTTGCTACCATCTTCCTACATTGATATGAACTACTCTGCACCAAACCTATGTTCTTTACAATCATACTGCATTACAACTTCTGTATTCTTTGTAATTCAATGCAGATTCTCAATCACTTGTAGTATTGTTTTCTAGATTTCTCAGCTAGTCCCTGTGTTACCTTCCTTCAGCTATCACCTCGATTTTATATGAGCTAAATTTTCAGTTCCCAATTCCTGTGTATCTAATATCCTTCAAGTTAATTTCGTCAGTCCTGATAATTTATCGTTGATAAGTAACTAATAATATTTCCTGTTTTCTAGTCAGTGTTTCACAATTACACACTTTCATGTAGCTTCTATCCATGTTATGTTTTCAGCTATATAAGCAAGTTAATAGAAATATCTGATATTTGCTCTTACATAATTCTGTTTTCACCCACAGTTCTACAAGATGACACCTTCACTAGAAGAACACGTTTCATGATAAACAGAAGGTATACAGATGCAACGTAACTCACTGGGAGCCAACCTTCAATGTTGACACAAGAAAAAAAAAAAAATCCAGTTCTGGATTCCATCAGGTAACGCTACTATGTGACATTTTCCTGCGTAGGCTGAAATTATTCTGTAAAGTTAAGACTTCATTGCCTATTTTTTTTTCATAAAATCTAAAGTATATTACATTCATAAAGTAAAATGTGCTGACAAAAAACAGCACTCAGATTTACTTTGAATACCATCTTGATTTCATCCAAATTAATGTTTATTTGTTTAGGTTACTTGAAGCTTCCTTGTAAACTGAAATTGCTCAGCACTTTTGAAGTTTGAAATAGTTCAGTTAACTTACTTTTTCAATTAGTTCTTCATGTGCTTCTGTTCTTGTTTGTTTTGAATAAGACCAGAAGAAAATACTGCGCTTTCCTCACAGATGTTTCTCTTAATATTCTGATTTTTTTTGTGCTACCGGAGATGTCTTGATGCTTTGTTACAACCTATTTTTGCACATGTGACCCCTGTGCTGCTACCTACATGCAGCACTAAATGATGCTCAGTGTACAAGATCATGAATGGCAGCTTCACTATGTAAGCACAGTAATTTGACAAGCTTTCCTAGCATTGCACAAGTTCAAAGCAGGAATTGATCAGGTTAAGTATTCTTTCAATTTGCCATCAAATTATTCTCTTGTAGCATTACCCTTCATTTAGAGCAACAAACATTGCTAGGTGTATGAGAAGAAAGATATGCCAAAAATTCAGAGGACAGGTGGGGGGAAAAATAGTAGGCTCATGCATGTGCGTGAGATAATGTATCTAGAAGTTGCAAGTATATTTTTCCTTTACTTAAAACCTACTTAAATAAGTATATGTAACTCAAATATTTATTTTTTTATTATCAGAGTTGGAGTTACGCTTCATATTTCTGCATTTGGATGATGATGATAATAGGAAAACTACAGTGAATAGGGTAAACTCACTGTGCAGAACAAAACAGTGTGGCTGAAGTTCAGATAAGAGTTTAAGCATTACTTGTGATTCAGTGAAATCAGTTGAATCCTGCTGATTTACATCAGCTGAACATTTGGCCAGAAATGTGTTGCCAGAAGTGAAGAAATCTGCTGAAGAAATCTGAAGTGAAGATCTGCTAGTATCCTTTAAACAGAACAAGAATTTAGGGGTGGCGGAAGAATTGATGAGGTTTGAGGTGGCTGCCCTTTCAACTCAGAGAAAGGGAAAGACAGCCACTGTTCTGTGGAAAGTATGTTGCCAGCAGGTGTTCCATTTGATTTCTAGATAAGTGTGTTCAGAGACCTCTCCTGATTTGTCTACATGGTGTCTTATCTATTTTGGAGTTGGGTTAGGAGTAAATGTATACTTGAAGTCATTGAATGGTTTGGGTTGGAAGGAAACTTAAAGACCACCCTTTTCCATGCTGTGCCATGGGCAGGGACACCTCCCGCCAGACCAGGCTACCCAAAGCCCCATTCAGCCTGGCCCTGAGCACCTCCAGGGATGGGACAGCCACAGCTTCTTTGGGCAGCCTGTTCCAGGGCCTCATCACCCTCTGAGTGAAGCATTTCTTCCTTATATCTAATATAAATCTACTTTTTTTTTAGTTCAGTGCCATTACTTGATCTTGTAAATTCTGGATTGCTTGATTTTACTTGCCTTCTGGTGCTTACCATTCCCAACTACCCACCAATGCAGTCAGTCCTATGTATTTTTTTATGCTGCGCACTCAGGTGCTTCTTATAAGACATGGATTAGACATTACTGGCAGTGTGAGCCCAACATGTGTATCCATGAGAAAACAGACCTCAGTCTTGACAGTGCTTCTCTAAAGGTATAAATCTTTATTCTTTCATAAAGCCCTCCAATATCCTAGTACCTATAATTACAGATGTTTATTGAAGACTATAAACCATTTCATGCCTTTGAGAAAGAAAATTATGTGATTATATTCTATGGATGTGCAGTATGCAGGTTAACCATCTGCTGTTCTGAGTATTATTTCCCTTTATTTTGTTCTAAATTATCTGTACCAGCTGTTCATCTTTCCAGAATGATGTTGTAACATTGAAACATGAGAGAAACAGGAAGCACTGACTAGATGTTACTTTTTTCTTCATAATTATATGCTCTCTTGTTCCTCATCTGTACTTATTGTTTTTATCCTACACTGAGTAGACTCAGGTGTGAACTTTGCTTTTCTGTACTGCGTTAAAAATAAATACTGTACTGAAGAAATATTATTTTGATTTAAAAAATGAAATTTAAAGCTTAATTCATAGTTCAGGTATGACTGAAGCAGTCAAGTGATTAGTATTTAGAAATGATGGTAAGGATGTGTTATTGTACAAAATAATTTTATTATCGTAGTAGCTATGTTAGATCCTAGACCTGTCTAATGCACTCATTTAACATTTTCTCACAAACCTAAGGCACATGTGTATATTTCTCTTCAAATATAGGAAGGTTTGAAGAGGATGAAATTTGTCCATCTTTGAAGACTTGGTTCCCCTGCTGTGGGCTTCAGCTGCCATTAAAAAACAGATTCTAGTTAAAATTGAAGCTCAAAAAGCTGTTACACTGCAGAGAATTCATCATTGGGAGAAGCTGCATTGCCGCTACTAGCGGGAGTAGAGGACTGACAGCTCCTACAGTAGAGAACTGTATCTTTGAGCAGCAGAGCCTGAGGATTTGCTGGAAAGTTACTCCTATTTCTGTTGCATCCTTAGGATGTAACCAGGAATCATGTGCAAGTCTTTCAGTCTGGGAGTGTCTGCTTCTGTAGACTGGTCCTGAGAGCTGAATAGTGCAAGGAAGGAGCAGAGTCTGTAGGGAGACATCCCAATCTGAGCTGCAGCGAAGTGTGAGGCAGCTTTGGAAAATCAATGCAATTGATGAAGCTTGACATTTTAATTGTCTTTTGTTTGCAGAACTAAATTAGGTTATGAAGAACAATGATCAGTGGCTGTGATTAAAAGTTTGAAATGTGCCAAGTATCCTGAGATTTGTACTAGATTGTGAGTGTACATTGTATGTAAGTGCTAGGTTTGAAGTGGCTGTAAGCAAATAGGGCCAAGAAAACAAGTGAGATTGTCAAAGCCAAATTAAAATGCTTTTCCTCCTCGCATTGTCCCTGAAGAGCTATTGTGTTAGAACTTGGTTTCCAAAGTTATCACTAATTTGTGAACTAGCAGGATTCTAATTCCGCTTTAAATGGAATTGTCTATCCACCTGTAATGCTAGAGTCCCTAGTGGCACTTCTGTAATGATATCTCTATACTACATATGACTTGTACCATAGCAGCAAATAATTTAAATGGAAATTACATGAATGTAAAAGAACATGCATGTGTCCTTGAACTCTTCGAGCTCTGCTAAGACCACTGTATTTAAAAAAAAAAACCACACACACAAAAAAAACAACTCTAGCATGATGAAGCCTCCTAGCTGAAAGGTGCTTGGTGTTTTCCTTCTTAAATTCACTTTCTGCCAGAAAAGAATATGTAATGCCCAAGTAACCTTGAGTCCAGATAAACAGCTAAGTGTTCCTGTAGTGCAAACCTCCCTATGGTTTTATTGCCCCCTTGAAACACAATTGCTATAGAAGTGTCTGGGAAACTGTACTAAAACTGTCCCTTTGAATGTATTAATTAGAATCTGTCAAGCATATTTTGACTGGAAACAGTTCGTGACACAATGAATACATTTTTGGCCTTAAAAGGATACTAAGACAGGAACAACAACAAAAATTAGTTAATACTTGTTGTATATTTTTGTTTCTAAAGTTAGATAGCATAAGTCTCAGCAGGGACTACTCTTGATCTACTGACTACAAGGTCTACCTTGTCACATGAAATTCTCAAAAACAGCAAAGCTCTTTATTCTGGGTTTCAGGCTTGGTTTTTTTGGGGCCTGAGTGTTTACTATCCAGAGACTTGCATTCATCAACCACATATGAACATGGCCTGCTGTTAAGCGATTAAAGTTCTGATATTTATGGTTCCACACTGCTGTAGGATGAATGAATCATGTATTTACTTGGGAGATTAGACACAAGGGACCTGTTGCACAGCAAACAACCATGTCTGTAGGTTCTGAAGCGCTTGTGGGCTATAAAGCACTAGCTTAATGATGCTGTTCCTCCCGAGTAATGCCAAAATGTCTTTGCTACTTAAATGCAGCCTGTGATGATATCAAAAGGAATATCTGAGAAAGTCAAAGAGAACGAGGGATGGGAATTGAGTGAGGAAAATAAGTTGGCTAGTTGTCACAATTCAATATCCCAAGATATCAAATTCTATTCTAGGCCTTAAGCTGGACTTGAGCACAGACTTGTCTGTCAGAAATGGTCTAAAAGGGTAGGAAAACAGGAAAAGCATGGGGCACAGAGGTACACAGTTTCTGCTTTAGTTTTGGGAGCAGCTGCAGGGAGGCAATTAATCTGTCAGGAAAATTGTTGCCTTGGAAAATCTTTTAAGAAAAGCAGTGCTGTTCGCTCCAATCTTTGGCGACTGGTACCACTTATTTTCTGGGCTGTGCTCACTGCTTTGCTGCCTGCATAAGGAGCAGTGGAAAGCCTTAGGGTTCAAATCAGTTGGCCAAATGTAAGTGTGAAGTGGCATTAAAAATTCCCTATTGTACATTATGTGGCTGTGACCACCCCTTAGAAAAGCACGGGTGTTTGATGGGTCCTGTCTCACCTAACAGTCTCCTGTGCCTGTCTCAGGCAGGGCATCTCAGGTGGCACTAGATGACTGTTTAAGCAGCTTCGTAGAGCCCTGGCTGGTCATGAAGAGCATAGACATCTCATGTAAACCTGAGCTAGTAGGCATGTTAAATTTTGCTTTCTGCTAGGGTCCTACCTTTAGTCTCTCTCAACATCTCTCCCACAGGGGGCTTCATATGGGATCTCACGACTAAATTCACATCCATAAGAAGCTGAATAGCTTAGGAATAACTACGGCCCAATAATAATGTTCAAATGATCCTTTGAGGCAGATGTTGTAATAGGAGGCCACTGGCATTTTTACTTTTTTTTTTTTTTTTGCTTGCTTGCTTCCTGCAGATGAATATGAGTCTCTTCCCACTAATACCTTTGATTTACATCCCTAAGGGTTTTCCTTCTTACAGAAGTGCAAATGACAAGTGAGTCAGAGCCCACTTAGGAGAATACCCACCTGTGGCAGTGGTGGTGTTACAGATTCATAATCCTACTGCATGAACCAAAACTAAACTGTTTCTGTGGATGTTGCTATGGGAGAGCTTGCATATCACCAGATGTATTGACCGAACAAGGTTATAACATGAGCTTGGGACAATCTCTGAGAGTCTAACATCCACAGTTTATCTGCCTCAGCTTAAATTGCTCTAGAGACAAAACACTTCTCATTAACTTTGCTCTTTGAGCGACTAGTGGGATAGCAACAGTAGTGTGAAAAATGAAGATGTACTCGTGTGTCAAGGACATTCATTATCTGTAGGATGGATGGGCATTTACTCTCAGAACAAGGTTACCCTGTTACAGAATTAGTGGAAAACTAAAGAGGGAGGAGGTAAAAGATAAGCTCACCTATTAAAGATTTTGAAAACTGGATGTGGATGGGAAAACTTGCCAGCTTTGTTTGGAAGGATTTTTTTTTTTTTTTAAGTAAAAAGAAAATATTACAAGCCAACCTCCAGCTAGCCTCTGTCTTACAGGAAATAAAGGAATTGCTAAATCTTACTCTGCCCGTACAATTTCCCCGTCCTCACAGCCCAGTAACAATCCTGCTTTGTAGAAAACTGATGAATCAAGTGACTGGAAAGACCCTGATGAAAATAACATACCCACTCTTGTACTGGTGAGATCAAACAGAAACCTTTGCTGCAAGAGATCACTATCAACATTTGTGACACTACATAAACCACAGTACAGAAAGACAGTTTCTACTCCCTTAAAATAGACATTGACATAAAGCAGATCAGGTCAGCTGGGGAACAGGAATAACTGTACAAAATATGTGGGGTTATTCCTACTAATATTTGATTCTAGTGCTGTCCATTCATATTTGCTCACTAATAGTTTGGAGAAAGAGGGGAAAATAGATAATATAAAAGCTCCAGTTTTTTGTAATTGATTTAGAAGTGTTACATTGTGGATTGTGTTGTGCAAGTAGAGAATTTCACCTCTATTCCAACACAAATCAGGGCATTAGACAGTTTTTTTAAACCACTAAGTAAAACTGCTCTTGCTTATGTTACAGTTCTTTATCTTGGGAAAGCAGGCTTAAAAGTTTCCGCTCTAATTCAATAAGTAGACCTTGTTCATGTCTGACAAAAAAGATTAATCTGAATTCTGAGAAATTCCTGCACATAGCAGACAAATAAAACATCATGATCAATTTCCATAATTCTGATAAATTTTCCTTCTGACCCTGAAGTATAAACTTGTTTTCATTGCCTAAGGTAGGAATGATTAGGAAGTCAAGAATTCAGTTATTTCATGCTTGATGCTATAAGATTACATCTCTTTCGCTTAATTTTCTTTGGAGCTTCTTTCCAAGGATGCCACTGTGTTCTGGATTAGGTCAGACTTCACGTGTCTAGTCTGTACATGCTCACACAGTAGGTGTGTGCGGCATCAAAACTCCATCAGTAATTACTGAGATAGTTTGCTACTTCTTGTATCTCTAATGCTACTATCTGTACTTACACATGGGTATTACATCATCTTCTGTTTGGGTCAGTTTCTTTGGTCTGAGGTATTTGTCAAGCCTTCAGTTCCCTCTTGCAACAGTGGTCTGTCTTTCAAGTGTGTACCCATGCTTAGAGACTGAGAAGGGCTCTGTTTTTCTGAGGTTCCCAAACACAGACTTTAAACAGCACGGGGAAAAAAAAAAAAAAAGAAAAAAAAAGTGCCTTTGTTCTGAGAGGAAGACCTTTGGAAAGGTTAGGAAAATGTTGCTGATGAATACAATTAAATCGATTGCAGAATGAAGCTTCAAACGGGTGAAATATTTCATTTGCATTCCGTTCAGTCACTTGTGACCTTTTTATTTATGAATGATGTTTTGCCACTAGTCTACCAGTGACACTGGCCTTTGTTTCAGAAATATGCTGAAATCTTTATCATGTTGCTGATGTTCGTGACTGCAAAATGGCCTGGAGCAAATATTTGCCTCATATAATTTGACATAACTCCATGGAAATCACTGAAGCTATTGAATACTTCTCCAGGGAAAGGATCAAACTCAAAGTATACGTATATCTGTTTTCATAAGAACATATCTTCAGTTTTACACGTTTCAAAAACACAGTTGTGACTCAAAAAAAGTTGCTTCCCCATCTCCCCAGATACTCTAATAGCACTTTCCTTTTGGTTAGAGAAACTCCTGAGCAATTCCAGTCTCAAATATATATATATATACTATTATTTATGAACTATGAAGAACCAGAAATAGATGTGTAGATAGAACAGAATGGCTCTTTCATCCAGGCTCTGCATTTGATATTTGTGATTTCATGAGCTGTGGCCAAAACCAGGAAACGTGCAGATCAAATTTCTTGTGCTTTTGTGTTTTTTTGGCAGTTGATATTACCTCAGGGAAGTAATTATTGCCTCCACGTTTGCTATAATACAGTGAACACAAACAATTTAAAGCCACTGTCTACTGCATCCCTTTGAATATCACAAGCCAGCAAGGGACTTTTCTGGGCTTGAGGGTGCTGTTTGACCTGTTCTCCCACAGACCTGACATAGCAGGAACTGCAGTGCCACACACCACCCAACTAGCAGCATATTGTTGCTGCACGGTGGAGCCAAGACCATGGTCTTATCTTCACAGCAGGCTCAAGCACAATCACAGCGATGGCCTGATTGCCATTCACAGAGCCATTCCAAGAGTTAAGTGAGGCTTCAAGCAGAAGGAAGGCAATGGCTTACCACTGATCTGAAGCTTTGTCCTGCAGCTGGTGGACCTAGGGATGGAGCTGGGGCAGAGAGAGAGTTCTACTGGGTATGGTCTTACCCTGATCCCATTGCTTTGTGGCTGTTCTCCCCTGAGGTGCATTTGTTCAAATGAACTCATTGTACCAGGCAACTGGAGAAGACATATCAATCTCTATGCTCAAATCCACGTCACAAATTCCAGTTGGATCAAGTTAGGATGTAATATAGGCAGCAGACCCATCTCTACAAGCTGTAATGAGTCTCAAGTATCCTGGCTTATCTCCAGATGCATTTGGATGGGAAAAAACTTTTGACCAACAGCCATGTGGAATAAATCTCAACCAAGGATGAAAATGAATATAATCTTGTTACTGCTTTCCCACATACCAGTTGTTAGCTCCTAGCACAAACTTTACAGTTCACTTTTAGTTGAAAGGCAGACAAGGTAGAAAATAGAGCTAGTGTTGCCTGCTGCTGCTAGAAACGCTTCCTCCAGGGAATGAGAAATGCATTTAGTAGCTCCTCTAAGATACTGTTTATGAACATTTTGTTGATTTCCCAGCTAGCAGCAAAATACTCCAAAGATGAAATCCGTTCCCTTCTATGCAGGTGATATACATAAGCAACTCCCAGGGGCATAATGAAATATACAGTGAAGATGTATTTCTGTGAAGAAGTACTTTCTGTATTTTCAAATTTCATAGAGCTTTTTTATCATTAGGTTTCTCCAATTTTATACTAGTGAATCCCCACTTCAATAATGTTCCTTCATTTGGTTTTCCTTTTAAAGTACTGTTTTTATTCAGTGGATCTCCTCCTTTCTTACACCACTGCAAGCATGAAGATATGTTACAGTTTTATTCTGCTTCCATTACCAATAATTTATCATACAGAATAAGGACAGAATCTGGCCTACAGTGTTTGCTTGTGCTCAGTAAACATCCATCACAATTTTTTAGCTCATTTCAGCCTCGTCAATTCATTTTTCAGTTCTATTTTGTCAGATTACATCATTTGTATCTGAAGGAAAGAATGTGCTTTGAAGGCTGCAGTTACCATCCTTCCTATTCAGATTTTTTAAAAATCAAACAAACAAAAAAACAGCATCACAAAAAGCAGGGTTTTTTAAGTGTTAATGGGAAGTATCTATGCTGACTGTGTTGAAGAAGGATTTTTTTTTTAAAGCATTTACAGTAGAGTTGGGATCTCTTTTATAATTTCTGTTTTGTCATTGAAAGTAAAGAAGCTCAAACAGAAATCATACAACTAAATCTCTGGTTTAACACAAAAGATTTAAACATGCAACAGACAGGATAGTCTGTTTGCCACAGAGGGGAGCATAACCCTATTCTACATGGAAGGGCTGAGGTACTGTTCTGGGACCATGCCAAGCAATGTAAGGATATGCTTTATGGTGACATGAGGAAGGCACCTAGTTCTTAAAGCCCAAGGTAAACTACATAGAAAGCCAGACACTGTTTTTCTTAGACCACAACAGAGGTCAGAGCAGGACTGAAGAGATTTCATGGCAAAAAAATGCATACTGCAGGAGAATAAAACTATAGATTAAATTATTAAATTTGCAATGTGACCTGTGTGTTCCATGGGAGGAATGTTTCCTACATGGAGTAGTTAACTGCAGTATAGAAGTGAGCACACACAGAGCATGTACAGCTTGAAACATGTTTTGCCTCATGCAGATACACAGGTGATCACCCTTACACGGTTTCTCCATGTTAGGGTGATCATTACTCTTGAAGACGCTTCCACAGCGCAAAAGTATGTTTAGTCCCAAATATTGTTGTTAACTTGTCTGGACTCCATACCAGGCAGCAGAGGTAATCCATCAAACAGATGACAGAGCGTTTCCCTGTTTTGCCTAGTGTGCAATAAAATGCAAAGGAAAAAAAAACATATATTAATGCTACTACTGCCTTCGCTATCACACATTTTTAATATAAAATGAAGGAACGTTTATGAACACCAGCAGCACAATCTGAAGGTGGAACAGTGGCCTCTGACCTAAGGTACCCTCTTTCTTTGCTTCTGCCACACTGTGGGAGAAGACTATAATGTCTCTGTGTCTTCATTTCCCCATTTGTAAAGTGCAAAATAATGTGAGCTTTTTATTACTTAGTGGTAAAGCACTTGTAGAACTCTAGGCCTTATAAGATGCATGCAGGGATCCATATGGTCTTTCAACAGCTGCTAGAAATGTGTCAAGGAGCAGAATTTGGCTTAATGAGGTTTCCCAGATAACTGAGCGGGAGTGGGTTCTTCTGCCCCAGTTAAATGTCAAGCCAGGGGTCATATATCTTTAAACTTCTGAAATGTTCAGTGAAAAGGTGATTCTCTGTCTTCTACAATATTTATTATTATACAATAACTCTTCAGCCAGTGACTCATCTATCTTCCCTGGCTTCACTTCTTAAGGAAAATCATCCAAATTCAGTGAAGATGGACTTTGTGCTTTTTCAAGCAATGACAGGTTCTGACCTACAGAATTTGTTTCCCTCCTATCTTTTAATAACATATATTATTACAAGCCTTTCTTCTATGAATAATAATGGACTTTTAAGTTGTGTAGAACCTTTACAAGAGTGAGAGCTAATTCAGAAAGAAATGAGACATGCTGCTTTTACAATCAATATAGTGGAATAAGGATGAGTTTCTCAGCTAGTCCAAAGCTCTATTTAAGCTAACAGCTGATTTATGCTTGCTCTGGATTTGGCCCTGCTTTCTTATGGTGTCCTGTGTGGGCTATAAATCAGACATGCTGTACAACTATGCATAATCTTTAGAATAACTTTTCCATTTAAAAAAATGCTTTAAAAAAATCCACAGAATTGTTATGCTTTTTTTTTTCTTTTTCTTCCCCCTCCAGAATATTGGGGAACATTCTTGTTTCTTCACCAGATGAAAAACACAGGTCTGTTGGTCCTCAGTTATTTTTCTTTCAACTACACTTTTAATTACCTTGCAGAATAGTCCAAACTTTTACCTAATAGACGCATATTAATTTTCCATTATGAAGTAGAATATTTTCATTATCTAATTCTGACTGCCATTAAATAAAAACAAACCAGCAGAATAATTACAAATATGAACAGTCATATTATTTCCTGAGACTTCCCCCAAGCCCCAGTTATTATTTTCTTAAACACACTCCATTAATAATACCTTCTAAGATGTCTTGGAAGCTTCCTATTTTCAATGGGATAAACTACTGCTTTTGGCAGTGTTTCTCTCAATTCTTGCCATACTAGCACTGACGTAAAGCATATCAGTCTGTTCTAAAATCTCTTTGATTTATTCTCATCATTTCAGCCAAATTAGGATAAAATTGCAGTTAAGAGTCTTTTCTTCCCCTGATGTGAGATCACTGCTCATTTTACTGTTGATAATAAACATTGTCATTACAGATTGTCTTATCTTTGAGACCACTGTGTGGTCTTTCTTCCATGAACAGACACAAGGTGCAGCTTGCTTCTCTAACATCTTTACCAACAACTGAGACAGAAGGCTTTTGAAATGACACCTAGTGAACTGTAACCACTAAATCAATTGTTTATCGTTGGATGTGAATAGTTTCACACCTGGTTTCCCACAGGGTTTCTTTTATTATATTTGGCACAGTGTTGTGAAGAGACAGAAATGAATAGGCAACAAAATATTGTTAAGCTTGTTTAAAGAAAAACTGCAGAGATTCATACTACAGCTACTTTAATTACTGATCAGCATAAATTTACACATGACAAGAAATAGCTTATTAAAATAACTAAACATAATTATCTAATCTCTAATTCTAATCTAGACGGGTGTGGCTTCATGGCCAAATGTCACAATGTCACCTCTTTTGTATCTATAATCATAATCTGTTTTTCCAATCTGCTCAACAAGTTTTTACTGTGTAGAATACTGTGCGTCCACATACTTCCTGCAGTTTATCAGTAGAAATAATTGATTCAGTGAAATTCTGTTGTAAACTATTTGATTAATTTCAGACTGTTACTTTCTGGACTTTTCAACTTCTATAGTACAAGAGTGCAGATGGATATTGCATGAGTTACAGGAGAATGCTTAAGGGTCTTTGAGATTGCAGAGCTGATGGGGAGGTGCTGGAGAATGATGCTTTATTCTTCATCTATAGGAACAGTATGCAGAGCAAACTGTTCCCAGAATCATGCTTGGAGAGGAGCAGAGGAAGCCAGTGGTTTTTCTGCATCCTATGTGGATGACCAAAGAACCAGATCTGGGAGCAGACCATTAACCAATAACCAAAGTTATTTGACAGTGCTGAACTGTTCTGAACATCTGTACTCCCTTAGCTGAAAGGTGACTCAGATATTACAGTGAGAGTTGTTGTACATTCCTTTCAGAGATATTTAGAAAGATGCTTCAACTATAAAGATTGTAACCAGATCTCAGTCTGTCTGAAAGGCAGAATTGGATCCAATTGTTCTGATTTATATCTATCTCTAGAAATGTTTAGTTATCCTTTAACTGTAAACGATGTTATTCATATGCATATTTGCTGTAATTTCTTCTCTTATAAGTGACTTTTAAAGTTTCTCGTTTCACTCTCAAGGAATTAGGGTAACAATCTCTGAAGCACTTAAATCACTTGAACATACTGGAACATTTCAGCTATTAAAAGCTGCAAATTTTAGCCTCTGCCATCAAGCTAACAAAATTACTTAGAAAAGCCTGCTGGCAAATATCCAAACCCACCATAATTTTTAAGAATCAAAACAAAACAGCAAAATCCAAACCAAAACAAAACCGCAAAACCAAACAAAAACCACAAATTCCTCAGACCTTAGCAGGCTAAAAACTTAGATCACAGGGTGGGAAATGCACATCCACTAAATGTGATTTCCTTGAAAAATTTACTTTAATATTTTAGCCTCCTTTCACACATATTCCTGATCTGGGTTCTGTTCTTCTTGCCAAGTGATGGCAGGCTTACTGTAGAGGACTTGGCATTCCTAGGACCACACCGAGTTTAACACGGTGGGAAACCTGATGCAGGCACCCTGTGTGTACTATCCTATCCTGGCCTACTCATCCTTCCCATCCTTCCCTCTTTCACTCCGGCCACTGCTCTAAGCTGGGTTTGTAGAGTGCTACAGCTGTAGCCCTGTTACAGTACCAGGATTCTGGCGTTCTCCAGCTCTGCACTTCACAAAAGGGAGTGCCTTCAAATGGCAGACAGCACCTGGCATCAAACAGATTCAACAAAGCTGTAAATATGGAGAACCCAGCATGGAAATGTGTTGTCACTTTCTGTCCATTTACTACTGGCTAATTTGAATTTATTGTAAATATTTTATCATGATATTGCTTCCATTGAAAGGGGGCCAAGAGTGTTTCCACCAAAGGGACTGGTTCCAATGAGAGGCTCCAGCATGACTTAGGAACGATCTGTTAAGCAGGACAGAGTAATTAACAAAGCAAGGGGAAAATGGTTAACTACAACTACTCTCTAAATTTACATTTGCAACTTATCAGCTTCAGGTGGAATTATTACTTATTTTTGCTGATACAGCATAATCAAAAGAAGATTTTGACAAAAGCATTAGGTATATTGTAAGTAATACCTATTTTAAACCACAATAAACAAATGTCAGCAGCAGTCTCCAAAACTTTGATGCCAAAAAAACAAACAACTACAAAAAAAGCTTTTTTTTTTTTTTAAATCTTTACGACTGCCTCTTCAGTGAAGGATGGTGAATTAATCTACTGATTTTTGCAAGGTTTAACCCAACAGTTTTATTATTCAGAAGAATTAACATGTTCAACCATTCCACGTATTTGAGAAGAAATCAAATGTAGATGCAAGCTCCTACTTCAACATTTATTGATGTGTAATGAGACAATTTACAGAGCTGCTATACATACTCTTATCAGAGCCTCCTAAATCTCCTGAATCGCTAATGGATTCCGTGAAGCAATTCAGCTCAGCATCTGGTGTTTTGTGAAAACCGGTGCAGTGATGTGTGCCTATGCATGAACAAAAACTGATTGCTAGGTCTGAATGCAACAGAGATAACCCATTGAAATGGCTGCAGAGCTTTTGTTTCACTCCGTTTTTTTTTTTTTTTTTTTTCTTTTTCCTCTCATCTGTATGAACAAACACAGAAAATCAGGTTTTCTAGTATATTGCTATTACCCTTTCATGGTGCTCATGTTTTGCCTTGTGGACAGACCTGGGACAAGAAGGAATGTCCTAGGATGTGGCTGCTGCCTTGAGCAGCAGGGCTGTTTGCCTTTATCACTCCCTCTGCCTGCCTCTTCTCTTTCCAAGAGGTAAGCAAGCAGCCAGGCCCTGCACAGATGAGATGATGATGGATGCATCCTGAGGACAGCCAGAAGTATCTGGAGATCCACCCTAACATTCCTCTCTGATAATCTGGCTACCTGGCTCAGAGGAACATGAGAAGACAGCATGCAGTTTCACCCTGTGTGCAGTCCTACAATTGAAAACCCTCACATTAGTGTAGTTTCCTTCAGCTGGGAGACAGCATTTGACTGTGAGTGTTTCTCCAGACCATGGTAAATGTGGACATCAAAGACAGGCTGTTTAGGTGCTGCATTTGATGCCATATGCCAGCCACATTTGCAACGTACTGGGAGCATAATGCACAGAGCCTTTTGCAGCTTCTAGCAGAGGGGCAGTTATGACAGCTGCTATCGCTGTGTTATCTGACTGTGTGTGAACCCAGGAACTCAGCAAGTATTGACAAAGCTTCCTTAATCAAAGGGAAAATAAATATTCCCAGTTAGGACTTACATGCATACATGTTGGAGGGGGAAGGATAGGGAAGCCTTTTTTCAGCAGAATATGGGGAGTAAATGGAGCTGAGCAACTTCCCACAGCCAGGTGGGGATGGAAGAGGTATGCTGCAGTGTCTTTCTGGGGACAGGAGGAGAGGAAGAAAAAGTGAGCAGATTAGTAAGCAAAACAGCTGGAAGAGGCAGCGTGAGAAAGACTCAAGCCATTTGTCAAGTCAGCAAGCAGCCTGGTCCAAAAGAAAGGAGAAAATTGTTTCTGAAAACACAGTGTGAATGGAAACAGCTTTTCCATTGCTGATTTGATATCATTCTGTAAAAGGTATAAACAAAAGGCTTTACTAACCTGAAAAAAAAAGGAAATGCTTAATTTTTGAATTGAATTAAATGTCAGCTGCACTCTTACTTTCCACTTGATGACCTAGCCCCTGTTTTTGGTGGCAGGAGGGTACTGTGATCCACATCTGGGATACTAGGTCCCTAAAGGCATTCAGGCTTTCCTCCTGCTACATCCTGTTCCCACTCCACTGGAAATCCCTTGTGTCACTCCTAACTAAAGGCATTTGCAAAATGACATGAAGTGGCATCTCCTGAAGTAATTATGTTACAAATAAAAGGAGACAGCAGTGAAATGCCAGACAGTGGCCATCACTGTGGCAAAGCACTGTGTTTTCATAAACATCTTACTGAACCACATATTTATGTTTATATCATTACTTGCATAAAATGAACCAGATATATCCCATTATGTAGTATTAGCTCAGTAAAGAAATGGAAACATTGTTATCAAATTACCTAAAACACTTGTGTTCACTGCAGTTTGTCATTAACTACCAGCTCATTTTTACATATGCTTTACTTTTTAAATCCATGCTTTCTACAAAAAATGTAGCATCCTGAACTGGAAACTAGAAACAGAAACAAAATCAGAGCAGCCCTAAGCTTCTAGAATTTTGATATATCAAGGTCAGAGATGGCAACTTTGTCTGAAACAAAATCAGAGCAAAACAAAAACAGCTACATGCAATTGGGAATCCCCCTTCCCACACTCCAATAACATTAGTGCATTTTGGCTTGAGAGTGCTTTGCAACTCTAACTGAATTGGCCTACCTGAATCTGGGTTATGGGTGCTGTGGGTAAATATGTATGTGCAGGGTGCATGAAGACCTAGGTACATCAAGGATTGTGTACATAACATGATGTCTGAAAAATTATTGTGGTGGACAATTAACCTCCAAAAGCATGCTTGAGAGCTATTTACTGTGCAGCTGCAAAAGCTTCATGACTAAGTGGCAGTCTATGAACAGAACTGTCTGCTTCCTCTGACAGCATTAATTGCAGTTCACAGCATCACCATGAAATAGCATGTTCATGACTTTGCCTCAGAGGTTGTCAGAACAGCAGCTTAGACAATCTGAAAATCAGGTGCATGGATATCATTCTCCTAGTTTTCAGTTGTCATTCCTGAAAGCAGAGCCATTTTCTTGAATTATAGATAGAAGAACCAATCAATTAGAGTAATTTGAGGTTAGAGTGAGCATTTTAGTCATTCAGTTATGGATGCATGTCACAGCACATTTAGATGATCTGCTTGTCAAATTCGTGAAGATGAATGTGTTACGTTAACATCAGTCTGTGAGTATCTGATATACGCATGATGGCCAAATCCTCACATGTTTTCCTCATTTCTTTTGCAAGCAAAGCACCCCTTAAAATCCATAAGCACATTGCTAGATATTCAATAAGTACTTTCAGACTGAGTCAAAGAGAGAGTATTAACCAAGGAATACAAAGGCAGCTTGTTTCAGTGTTAATCAGACAACACACAGGTATTCAAGGGATGATAATACTCCTAGAAAGACTTATGCTTGATTTAATTAACAGTATTGTACCTTAAAAGCACTATGACAAATGCACAGGAAGAGTTGAGGCAATCTTCTACATCCTTTTTAACTTAAACCGGGGAATAATCTTTGACTGAAAAAGCATCTTTGGCATTTCCTGAGATTTTTCATAATCTTAATCTCTTTTATTGTCACACTATCAAAGCAATCTACTATTGATTTCTACTATATAATGTCTTCCACAAATACTGTGCTTATTTGTTCTCTAAAATTTGGAAACAATGTGTAAGTGAGGCAATTTTTAATGCACTATTCATATAGAAGGCAAATAATTTATAGGGGATTCATGACATGAAGGATTAGACTCTGTGACCATGCTCTCTTGCTGTTCTGTGTGTCTATATCTCCACTTCACAATTTACACATAACAGCTTTATTTGCACAGAATATAATCTAAATCTGTAAGTATTTCATGATCATAAAATTAATGGAACATCCTTTTTTTTTTTTTTTTTTTTTAAATACAGGCAATTATAGACACCTACAAAAGTATTATGTTATTAATATTCTTGTTGAGTTTCTAAAACCAAGCTTCAAGTACTTAGCATTTAGGTTGCCCACAGTATCTTGTTTAAATTACTTTGTCTGCTATCCAACCTCTAGTTACATGATTGTGTATTATTCTTTCAAGACCTTTGCCATATTTGATGTACTGGACAGAGGGAGGAAGGCAGAGTCCTGGTAACAAGGTTTCTGTATATTGGAGATCTGACTCATTGATTGGAGAAGGTGAAAACTCTGCAATTAAGTTTCGATCTGATTCTGTAAAGCTGTACCTGAGAAAAAATGGTCTTAACACATTTGATGCTACAGTAGTGAATACGTTTAGTAAAAGAAAGGTCTTTACTTCTCAAAGAAAGGTCTTCATACAGAAGGATTCCATATGGTTAATTACAGCTGGTCATAAATTTGCTGTCAAAACCATTCTTCAACCATAAATTGACTTTTGATTAAAAATAATTTTATGAAACATTCCTCCATATAACAAGTTCATTTAATGAAAGAAAATTATAAAGTAAAACTTTTCTGCACACTGTTTCATCGAAGAGAATTAGCTCTCAACTCCCACTGTAGTCAAGACTCAGACTAACATATGTTTTAATTTTGACTCTATTCCACTTAATCCAATGTGCTTCCAAATGAAACACTTCAATATACAGATCCCTTTTATTTTTTTTTAAAGAAAAACAAAATACAACACCCAAGAAGCAAATACAATTATAAAACTCATCCAAGGATCCCTTTATTTGCATCTTTGTTTAGTACAACTATTATGACGAAGGCCTTTGGTGACTGTTAATAATGTAGCAGCTTTGTTGAGCTGATTAACATTGTGATCTGTGCTTTCAAGCTGTACTGACTAAATTGTGCTAATAGATGCTTTACTCTGTAGGCTTTTTAGGCTCATAAGCGAAGAATTATAATTCCCAGCATTACTGGAATAGCAAGATGTCTTTTGATTTATCCCTTTCAAAGTGCAAAAACGACATATTCAGAAATCCTAGTAAATTAGATAAAGCCCCCATCTAAGATTCTATTTTGTACCTTTTTTTTGGTTTTTTGGTCCCTTTTTTTTTTTCCGTAACACTGTGAATTAACTTTAACAAATATTAAAGGCTAAATTTAGTTTCCTGAAACAGAATGAACCCAAACATATTAGCATTTTCCTCATAAATTTTTAGGGATAGGGCTGTGGCTTCTTTCATATTTTTATATTGCAAAGAACCAATTCTGAGTCTTCTATAACATAAATAAAATAATGATAACAGTGCATAATGATTAGAAAGGGAGATTTAATAGCAATGATCATTCTAGATTTTATAGAATGAGGCACACAAAAGGCCTGAAGCAAACGTAAAATGGAATTTGCATTAAGAACCTACAAACTTTATTACTGATGAACAAAAGAAAACACCCAGTAAAGTCAATATAAATGGTGAAAGAGAGTCTGTACTCTTCACTGACTGAACAGTTCCTCTCATGCCTGTTTTTTCATTGTGCTAGGATGCTTTAAGAGGTAAAATTGGATTTGAACTGATGATACATGCGTCTAGAATCTGTTACTTCCTATTTTAAGTGTGTTCATTTAACAATTATTGGATCAAATTTTGCTTTAAGTTGTGGAATTAGCAGCAGTTGAATTTTATTGATTTCTTTGAAATTACTTTGACCTTTACTCAAACAGACATTTGCTTATTGTCATTCTAAACATATAGAAGAGTGAACAGGTGATAAGAAAGCATGATTTTCTTTTAACTGGGTTAGTCCATGGGGTGTTTCAATTTTGATATTTGTGTAGCAGAGATGAAATTGATTCCTAAATTAAATACTAAATCTACTTCCTCATAAAAAAAGGTTGCAAATTATTAATATTATTAAGGCAAATATAAGTTTTGGCTTTGGCTTTTTGTTTTAATGGTGACATAGGGTCATATTTGTATGTGAACCTTTGAAAAGTTGGAAACCAGTCGTTCACCTTCAAGTTGTAGAACCACTTTGAGCTTGGTTTCCTTCTCATGGAGTATTCCAAGACAAGGGAAAAGCACCATTCTGTTCTACAATAAATTGCACAATTAATGCCTAGAATGTAAGCATAAACCTTCCTAACAGATGAGTGATTGTTATCATAGGGCTTTATAGCTCAAAAATGGAGGTCTAAGGTCTTTTTTATGCTTAGACCAACACTCCTGAGTTCATTTTTCAAGGGAGGATTTGAACAACCCTATTTTTACCAAAAGTGTCTAGATTCTTAGAAAAAGGAATTCAGATCAGGCAATCATATTTTATTTAGAGCAATTAGTCATTACCTTGTCACTGTCAGCGGGGTTCAGTGGGAGTTTCATGTGTACAAAATTGGTCTTTGTCTTATTTAAGCACTAAGGATTGCTAACAGTAGCATGAACTACAGCTCTACTGTAACATTTTAATTTCAACCTTGCCCAGCATTTTTCTAAACCCATACTTAATTCTCTGCTCTACTACATCAGATTTATGTTGAGATAAGCTAGTAAAATCTTAGTGGCGTCAAACTGTTGTGGCAGAGAAGGGAATCTTGTTCAGAGACTACCTCTTTTTGTCTCTTCATCATCTGCTACTTCAGTAACATGAAAAGCCTGCTTCCATACTCTGAAAGTAGTGAAATTATACGTATGAAAGGCTGTACGATGGCTCTGTCCACTTTCAAAGTCTTCCAGTCAGATACTTAACCAGGACTCATCAGGAATGCAGTGCTACTTCAAACCCAGCTATTCCCCAAGCTGTTCCACACCAATCAAGATTGTTAAAGTCTGTGGTGCAGTCAAGATACAAATCTCTCTGTGTTTTCTAAAATTCAATTTCCATGGAAATCATTGAGATTGGAAAATAGGGGGGATTAGACTTTTTCACAGGATTTCACATGCTCCTTGGTTCCTGTGAACTCTACATTGCCATGGGAGCAACCTTCCCTCTGGAATTCCACTGTCTGTTTCTGGTTGACATCAAGAAGTGTTAAGGCATGTGTAAAAACTTTTTTTTCTCTCCCCTGAATCTCAAATAGCTTGCAACGTTCAAATGCAGTCACAATTATATGTTGGTTGTAAGTTCTCAATGTTCTCACTACAGATATTTCATTTCTAAAAGCAGCCTGTTAATGTCAAACATTTCCATTCTAGCATTCAGAGATTATGAGTTTATTGCAGCAGCTGTAATCTTCATGTATTTCAAGGGAAATATATTAGGAGACATTTTAAATGCATTTTCCTCTATTAACATAAATCTTGGCATCATGTGTAATAAAGTCAAATAACAGGGCATAAATTATCCTAGAAGTCCTGAAACAATAAAAAGCACTAACAGAAAAATAAAATTAAATTAAGATTTCAGGTTTAAAGTTTTGTGCGAGTTGGGAATGCAGTTCCTAGACACCAGGTAGTCTTCTGTCATCAGGGTACAAAAGCTGAGACACAGCTAACAGTACACAAAGCTTTTCCATTAGGTTAAATCTCTGTCACTCCACAGCGTGTGAAAAACGTGAGTCACTGCTGTCTGGCTGCTTTGTGGTGGCTTGTGCGTAGCCAGTGCAGGAGCCTCAGGAAAAGTCCTGGGGAGACAACAGAAGTGGGCTGGAATCTCTTTATATCCACATTTAAAGTTTTTCCCCTTGTATGCTAGCTATAGACTAAGCTGCTCAGGCCTGAGCTCTAAATAGCTCCAGAAGGTTCCCCAGCTAATGGTCCACGATGCCCAAGGAATGGTGCATGGACAACGCATCTTTGCAGATGGTGGGTTTGTAGCTGCCGAAACAGCCCCTGGGGACCCTTGGCAACTTGTACACTCAGCCAGCGTGAGCTGGCAGCAAAACCAACAGCAATCAACCTGCAAGCTGAAATCCCACCCTGACCCTTCCCTCAAAGAGGAGTTTCACTACTGCCCTCTGTAGCAATCCTTGCAGCCCTCACTCAGCCTGCTACCCTTCCTTCCAGCCACGCCACTGCCAAAACCCCTGCCTGTGGTCAGCACGAAACACCAGAGCCAGGAGGGAGGCCAGGGTTTCCAGGGCAGGGAAAAAAGCCGTGAAGAGGGGCCACCCTTCACTGACACGTGTTAGCAGTGGCTGCATGTGGCAGCTGGCTGCAAAAGCTCTCTGGCTGGACAGACACTCTGGGTTGCACATCACAGGCTCAGCAGCTGTCACCAGTGCTAAATGCATCTTGGAGAGAAAAATCTGGTGATGTTTTCTTTTCTGACGCACACATGGAAGCTCATGTTGTTGACGGCAACTGAACGTGCTGGGTGCTTACTCAGGACTGTGGCTCCAAGTCAGCAACATCTTTCAGCCCAGACACAACACTAAGCTGGAAGTGATGGATCTACTGAGAGGTTGGAAGGTAAGCATGTGTTCCAGTACCCTTACTGGCCTATTGTTTAAACTCTGCACGGATGACAGTGCAGCTGTTAGAAGAAAACAGAGATGGTAACTGATGATGATTCAACTAAACATTTTGGTTAATCTTTTCAATTAAGTCCCCGAATTTACACTTAATTTATATTTAGTTAGATTGTCATGCCTTAATAAAATAATGCAGACTTGTTAGGGACTTATTTATGGAAACTTTATTTCATTGCAGTGAGATTACAAATAATCTGTTGTGCACTCAATTATTTCAGATGTGCTGGTTTACATGACATGCTTTTTTTTCCTGGAGTAGTTGCTTAGCTAAACTGAATGGAGGCTGGCCTGGGGGAGCTGTGATGGAGGGGATATGCAATGGAAATGTGAGTGTTGTACATGGTGACAAGCTTGAGTACCCATAGTCTGGCTGGGAGTTGATCCTGGTACCAGCTTTGGGTAAGTGAAAAACTGGCTCAGGTTTGTCTTCACAATTGAGTTTCATCTCCCCATCCAACCATGCTGCCCCTCACTGAACAACCATTCCCAGACTTGATACTTGGCTCTCCAGAGAGCAGCCTGTTTGCTTAGATTAAGGTGACTTCAGAGAGACTGCTCACATAAGACCCTCTCTGTCTCTCCCTCATGCAAATGCCTTGTCCTTCTTTTGCCCTTTTGCTTGCTAGACCTGTGTCTCTGCTAGCTGAACAAACAGAGCTTATCCCAGGAAAGTAGGACCATAGGATGGTAATAAAAACCGAAAAGGCTGTACAGGTGTCCAACCAATTTGTCTATCCTAGGATTCTTAGCTAGATGCTGACAAAATGCTATGGACATTATTTCAACTATATGAAGTTTCTATGCACCCTTAATCCCAATCTTCCATTATTTGTCACCACTTTCTTTGCCTATTCCTCTTCTTTGATTTGGTCCTCATTTATCAACCTATTTACTGTTATATTTATTGACTGCATAGTTTCAAAATGGAAATGCAAGATGGGGAAATTTCAGAAGAAAGACATTTCTTCAGGAAACTGTGTATGTGCTGAAGTCGGTATAGTAAAGGTGTTGATATAGCAGCAAATGCAGTAATATTTTTTTTCTGCCAATGAACAAGTCTTTATGTGCATGTCAAAGCACTCACTCTCCCACTCTCCCAGAACTTTCTTGTACTCTTAGAAAGAAAGCTGAAAACTAAAGTGAAAATAGAGTTTCAGGGATTGTACCCTCACAGTGTTTAAAAGTGATCTATTTTTTACTCTTATTATTTTTTTCTCTTGGCTTGCTCAAGTGTATTTTTAAAGTGTTTTCTTCCATGCATAACTTTTTATAAGCAGCCGAGTTAGAATCAGGTCTGCAAGCTGACACTCTAGGTAGCCATTTCAGTGTCTACAACAGGCTCCAGGGAGAACTGGAACAGGTAAAGCACAACGTTTCTCTCACTGATGTCAAACAAGAATCTTGCTAGAAGCCCAAACATGGACAAGGTACTTTCCAGTAGCAACCCTTTATGCCATTCAGTGATAAATAAAGAGAAGGTGAGACTTCCATAAATTTTCTGGGCCGGTGTTGTGCATCTTCACGTGCTGTAAAACCTGAAGCAGTTGAGCTCTGAATGCTTGTTTGTGTGGCTTTACATGGCCAAAGCTGCACTGTTGCCTACGTTGGAAATGATTCAGTGGTGGGCAGTGATGGTACCATATCCCTTTTCTGAGCATCCTGTGACAGCAAGTGGCTCACAAGCGGCAATGCATCACACAGCCTGGGTCAGCAACCTCTCTCACTGCTCCACTTGCCGTTGTACTGCTTCTGCCACAAACCGCTCTACCCACTGAGCGGCTGCTGTTGCCTTTCTGTCAGAATCAGTAAGTACCAAAAGGGAGGCACTGTCTCTGCTCATTTTTGCCCAGAGTGTTAAAGAAAAGGTGAATGCACTGTATTGAGCTCTTCCTGTTTTATACAGGTTTTATCAATGAATCACGGAAAATAAGGACCCTGAAGTCACCAAATGTATCTCCGTGAAAGCTGAACGATTTTTTTTTTTTTTTACAGATGTTTGTCTTCCGGGTAAAAGCTTTCTGTTATCCCTCAACCTTTCCAAAGCAATCTACTCCATGGGGTCCATCATCCTTGTGCTTAGATGTTTGTCCTTAAAGCACAATTGAACCCTCCTTACTGCAAATTTAAAGCCATTGTTTTTGTTGTACCCACAGTTACATTATAAATATTGGAGAATTCTACTTGCTGCTCTCTTGGGCTAAAGCAGCTCTAAGTAGAGCAGAGGGATTATTTCACCATTCTTACAGACAATATTCTGGTTTAAACATACTGTTTAATATTTTCCTTATTTGCTTGAGGCTGATTGACTCATGTTCATAGCTTCTGATTCATTATAACCCTCAAATCCTTGCTGGATGAAGCGATATCTCACCAGACAACCCCCAGGCTGTGTTCATGCCGTTAATTTCTTCAGCCTATGTAACACATTTACCACTTTTCTGTACCACAACATTTTTCTAAAAGAAAGATGTGTTTTTTTTTTCCTAAAAAGAATGGTCTTTTTGACAATATCTCCAGCTCACCAGGATCATTTTGAAGTCTTATTCTGCTCTCTAGCACACTTACTGTCCATCCTAGCTGGGTATCATAAGCATATTCTCCATCCCAACACCAAAATTATAAATTAGTAAACTGCAAAGTACCTGCCAGACATCAGAGGATAGCAGAAAACCTTTGCATCTCCTGTACTACACTTGTTCATATGAATTACTTGAAAAAGATCAAGAATGTCACTATAAATTATCACAACCTCCACTTTCATGAATTCCTGCTACAGCCCAGCTTATACTTCACGTATCTTTTCCTGTGAAAGAACTGCAAATCTATCAACTGTCTCTCTGCTACTGCCTCTCTCCTCTGTTTAGTTCTTTTTCTAAATCATTTTCTGGGCAGGTCCTCCTTAAGTCTTTCCTGGGTGTTCAGTTCTCTTGTAACTAATTCCTAGCTGAACTGGGAATAGCTGCTGCATTGTGAAGTGACTCAAGGCTAACTGTCTCAACTGTTATAAACAGTCCTTGATCTCACTGCAAAGCACCAAAGTACTGAAGTTCACTTGTTTCAGAATAAAACAGCAAGCTGTTAAAATTTTCTTTTTTTGCTTCAGAATAAATACCAACTGTGATTTGAGGTTGAAAGTTCAAATAACCTCTGCCTTTTTGTTCTTGTGAGCACCTTGGTGAATGATGTACTCAGTCTTGTCCAGCATCCAGCTTAGTCATATCATATTTTTATTCCTGACTGCTTCTTTGGACAATAAACATAAGCCTGGCCAATACAAAGGAAGGAAGGCATTACCACTAGCAGAGATCTGGTCAAGAAGAATCACAGTAAGCAAGCTTAATGAAGTTAATGCAAGTAAGACTTGGAGAGACTGTTACACTTGAGTACCTCCTGAGTGATTCAGGCTGAGATGACGAAATGAAACTTTCTTGGAATGTGCACTAGGATGAACCAGAAAGGGCGATCCTTGGAAACATCTTGTGCCTGAAAAGTTAATTTCTAACTTCTGCCATTTTGTCATTTCTAGTAAAATTCAACGTTTTGCCTCTTAGAACCATACTTTGGTCTTTGTGTTTACTACTGAGGAAGAAATGTATGATTCTTGGTTATAAAGGTGAGATAAAAATGTAGTCAAACACATTACAATGACTCAAAAATATAAATAAAACACAATAAAACTTTTTTTTTTTTTTTTTTTTTAATTTAAAACCCCGGTTCTACGAGCTTCTGAAGAAATTACATTATTTGGGGTGAAATCTAGTTCTTAATTTTTGAGTCCTTGGACGTGGCAATATCATTTTGGCCTCTAGTGCAAAACATAGCCAGCAATCTGCGCTTTGAGAATCCATTACTTTTGTCAGAATAAGTCAGTGTAATATAGCAACTGCCCAAAGCAAAATAAAACTAACCCAAAGTACTTGAAGATACTATAGTCATTATATCCATCTGTCTCGCTATTTATAAACTGGTTAGCTGAGGCACTCCACACATTCTGGAGGTAATAACTTGCCATTGCTGTTTATTTTTGCAGGTGCCCTTGAACCAAGTAAAAAAACAAAGTGACACAGGGTTGAGAAGGGGAGAATTTGTTTGCTGCACACAGTGAAACAGTAGGTCCTTTTCTCAAAGCCTGAGAAATGATACATGAACTGCAGTGAAGAATTTCTGGAGTTGGTTCAATTCATTTTGACACTTTGGGGAATACTAATTGAGCATTCAATAGTTTCAATACTGTGGGAGTGGGGTAAGCCAATCCAGGGAAAACCATCAGCCGTGGGGAAACCAATTTCCTCTCTCAAACTTATTGTTCCTCTATGTCAAAGGCAATCCCACGAGAATCTACTTGTTGCTGACACATTCCAGAAATCATTTCATTTTCCCAGTACTTTTTTTTTTTTTTAAATCAGCAGAAGCAGGCGCGAGAGTAAGCATCACAAGGCCAAAAGAGAAAAGTAGGCTTATAAAAGAAATGTTTGAGAAGAGAAGCAAGTTAGATAAGAAAAGGCATTACTGCCAAGCCTGCTGGCTTCCACTGCCTTCTGAGTCCTATGCTGTGTACTATACATATTATGTACTAGACCAGTCCCTCTGCTGATATGAAATAGAGCAGCTCTGCTGAAATCGTTAGAATTACTTATTTGTTAGATTGTGGTCACTACAAAATGGAGAGGTAGATGATCCTTGGAATCTGAAGCTATGAGGTAAATATTGCTAGCCCTCAGCTACAGCACTCTCAGCTTCTGCTGAAGATGTGACTACACCACATGGAGGATGTGCCCTATCTAGCCTCATTCTTCAGCTGTTAGAGAAACTATCAGGAAATGAAAGAACTACATGAGAAATAAGACTCTTCCTATCTCTCACCAGAAAAACGTGTCCCCCACCCCCCATCCCCCCCCACTCCCACCCCCGAAATGCAGGGCTATGTGTCTGTCTCTGAAATGATAGTGAAGACCCTGGACAACCACAGGCACCAAGCAGCACTACAGCAGTGAACATGCAGAAGGAGCAACAGGCACCTCCTAGACGCGCCTCTCTCCCTTTTATGTAGAGTAACTATTCAAAAGAAAAACAAGATTATTTGCATAATGATTCTTTTATAAAACTAGTCTCTCAACAGTTTCTAAGACATTGCTTCATCTCAAAATCTCCCTCTCCTTTCCTGTAGGGATATTAGTGTCATCTGGAAAATCTAAGTCCACCTGACAACAAATATTCTGGTGAAACTAATAGCAAAAGAGCAACAGCTTTCAAATGTTCGTAGCAATTCTTGGTTAAGAAGTCAGTATTAAAGATTTACTATGCTTTTCTCCACTTCATTAAAAGCTGTACTTTAATATTTTAAAACTTCCAAAGTTGTGTGCCAATAGTATCACGTCTGTCATTGGCAACATTCTGCCGGTGGTAGAATTCAGCTATGGGAGAATCAACTCTGGTTCGCCTTTTGCTGCAGCAGAACAGCAGTAAGCTGTTATTTCTTGTCTACTAGGTATTTTCACTGGAATTTCAACACATGAAGCTGTTCCTGACTTCTTTACAAAGTTTGCTAGTACTGTCATCACTGTTACGCCAGGATCTCACACATTAATTAATTGATCCTCTCAGAACTCCTTCATTAGACGCCAGATTTTCCAGAGAGCTCAGACTCAAATTTTCGAGCATTCAACACCTGAATCAGAGCCAGACTTTCAGAAGAGCTGGGTTCTCATTTCGGTTCTGAAATAAGGAGCAAGTTTTCCAAACTTCCCAACAACCCTCACAGCAGTGCCTGCTGCCCAGATTGTATAAGAAGCTGAGGATCCAGTGTGCTAAACTTTTTTTCTACATATGAATATTACATTTTGGTGCCTAAATGGGAGGTGATTTCCTTGCAAAGTCTGGCTGTCAGAGTGGGAGGCTGATATCTTTTGAAAATCTGGATTGCTATTGTAAGATTATCACTACTTTGCAGAAGACAAACTGACAGATAGAGTGGGACCCCAGCGCAACAGAACATTTGCATAACAGGTGAAAATGAAATCAGGATTCAAGCTCTCGAGCCATCCGTTTTTGTCCATGTATGTTCTCACAAATTGGCATGCAGTATGTTTCACTCCCAACAGTGTACGTGTTCAGCTCCAGTGAGAACTGTGTGTCAGCAGTGTGTGAGGTGGGCACTGGCTAAAATGCAAGTGGTGTAGCCTTCTGCATGATGACAGAGCTGCTGCGTGCAACATAGGAAATGAGGCAGAATCAAGCAAGTTCCTGGAAAGCTGCAATATAACACCTTTTCCACCCTCCTCCTTCTGAAGGGGGCTGAGGAAAACAAAGACCTACTGACTATCTGTGACTGTACCTCAGTATCAAAGCAATCCTAAGATTTGATTTTTATTTTTTTTTTCTGCACTAATTGCAAACTTTTATTGGCTCTGGTTCACAGCTTAAATACTATGTACCATGACGCAGATTCATCATCCACTGCAGCTCCACGAGCCAGCTGCCAAGGGATCCTACTCAGGACAGCCCCAGCAGAGAAGCAGCCCATGGGACTGAACAAGCTGGTAAGTCCATGCAGCACAAGTAGGCAGACCCTGCCTTGGGTGAAAAGCCACGCAGGACACATTTCTAATGCTAAATGACGCAGGACCGGAAAGCAAGATCCGGCAATAGCCCTTGGTCATCCACACTGTTCACTCATTAGGTTGTCCTCCCTGTGTTTTGGACCTCACTAACTAGTTCCCTTCAAAACAAATCAGCTGCAAATGGAGTTGGCCTTGACCTCTTTACTGCCGCCAAGTCTCAGGGCTAAGAACTGGCCTTTAGGTCTATTTTGTCTAGCAGTACAGGCATAGCCATAGACCCCCCCAGAACAACTAGCCCTGTTAACAGGCAAGGTTAATTACTCTGAGCATGCATACATCCCAGATGGCTGTTTTGCTTCAGTTTCCTGAGCAATCATTCAGAGCTCACTTGGTGAGATCTGAACTTTCTGGTTTGCATGGAGTAGCCATGCCCAGGGCTGAAATTACAGAATAGCCCGTTCCAAAGCAGTGGCAAAACTCAGATGTCACTGGGGCAGGAGTTCAGCTCAAATGAAAGACTTTATAACTGGTTAAGTGTTATGAGTACTTGGTAAGACACAGGAGACAAAGGTTGTTCTTAAGATATCTTATAATCCTTCTCCTCCTTGAAAGCGTAGGCAGAGATAATTTTCCAGGATTCCTATTTAAGCTCTGAAGATTGCAAGGCATTGGAATTTTTTGCTTCTAGTAAAGGTCGATCAATTTATAAGGGACCACAGCAGGACGGAAAAGGCCAAACTTGCAGTTGTGCCGCAGACCTCTAGTACAGGCAGGGAGTGTTGGTTGCCCGTCATCTATAAAGGCTGCTGTTTCAAGGTGGGTCCAGAATCTCAAACCCAAAGTGGCAACACTTCACAGCCTCACATTAACTCTACTTCTCCTGGTCATATAAGCAGTTCCTTATTCACTCCCTCCATACGATATCTTACATTTTAAAAAATACTTCCAATCTGGCCATGTTAATGTGACAGATGGGAATGCTCTGGCAGTTCCCTTCTGATGAAACATTTATAAGGTGTTGTATGGCTTCAGAAAGCAACATATTAGGAAATGGGGGAAGGGAGGAGCTTTCCTATTTTAATTTCAAGCAGCAGGAGCCTGAGTACAGTGAGTCATAGCTCTTCAAGCACAAATCCCAAAGCAAAGAACAAAATGGAAAGCAGCAAAGTATAGATTACACAGCTATAGCAAACAATGCTTTTAATCACTGTGGACCTAGATGGTGAGTTGTTTGCAAAATGCCCAGGGAATGGGATGGGATGCCACACAGGTGTTTTAGCCACAGAGGGAGGTAAATCACAGCTTAACATTGTTATTGGGGCCTAATTCAGCAAGTGACTTAGGGTGTGCTGAGTACTAAGGATGTGAGCAGCTGTACTGATGGACTCATGAATGGCAGGCAAACCGCAGCTCGAGTTCGTGGTCCTGCAGTGAGGGACCTGTGCAGCCACAGCAGGAGAGCTGCCTTCTTCACAGCCAGCTGGGATGTTTACAAAGTTTAGAAAGCAGGAACAGTAATTACCATTGCACTGAATAAGAAAGGTGGGTGGGGAAGGTATTTCTGGTTTTCCTCACACCCCCTCCTAGCAATATCACTTACATGAGTACTCCCATAATGCGCAATATAATGGTATCCCAGCAACTGTGTTGAAATAATACTATTTTGTACTTTATGTATAGAGTGCTACCTGCGCAAAAGTCAAAGCCCTTTACAAAGACAACAGCCATAATTATCCTAAGGGCCAATTTTGTATAGAGGGAGGCACTGGAATACCAGCGATGTTTGTGCCAATCAAACAGAAGGCACAGATGTGTATTTTTCCTGAAGTCATTATTTATTTATTTTGGCCAAAAGTATGTTCCAGTATGCTCTTCTGGATTGCTTCACCACAACATTAGCATTTATTACCTGAATGGCAAAATAAGGTAGAAGAGGCAAAATCAAGACTAATTCACAAAGAGGCACCATCTTTCATTACTTGATGTTATTTAGAGATGCAGAACTCTCTTGGTTGCTGTGGCCCATCATACCTTTAATCTAGTCTTCATTTTGCCACTGCCAGGTTGCACAGTTAGACAGCTGGGTATGCTTTCCTGTTTACTTAGCTGGAGTCATTGCACTTTAATGTTTACTAGCAAGGCTGAAAAAAAAATCCAGCAGGTTTCTTTTTGTTGTTGTTTTTCCAATAGCATTTGATATTTATTAAATTGAAACATTCTGAAGAGCTGGTTTGCTTTTGAGTTTTCCTTCACAACCCAGGAACCTTTCGGATCAGGCAGCAAAAGGGCTGAGTTTCTTAAGGCTCTTGGCAGGCACTGCCTCTGGGGAAGAGAGCCAAGGTGTCTGCCCCAGAGTCCTAGTCCCATGGCTCTTTCTTTTTATAGAGAATTTTAAAATACAGCTCTTGTCAGAATAACCCCAGATTTTGAACCATTGAAATTCTCTATTAAGCAGAATCACCTTCCCATGCAGAACTGCAGTATTTATGCACACAACACCATTGCCAGAGGCACCAAAATACAAAGGAGTCCTGTTTGGAGTGTTATCCAACCCACACTACTATTACAAATGATAAAGCAGTGTCTTTCTAGAGCACATGTGAAATAGGTCTCCTCTCATTGACTCATTGCCACCCAGATGACCAAGTCTAACTGGAAATGAGTGCCTTGTTAGATCTTGGATATAACCCAGATGCTTCTCATTGGCTTTTCCGATCCAAAATACACTCCAAGGTTTAACAGCCATGATATTTTTAGATCATCTTCCATCTTAGAGCTTTGTAACAGTCCTCGGAGGAGGAGGAAATATTACAAGCCCCCATTTTGCAACAGAGGAGGCTGAAAGCGGGAGGTTGCCAAAGATCACAGTGTGGTTCCAAGGCAGCATGGAGAGAACAGGACAGATGGCCACCCGCGCAGGAGAGAGGAGCCGTGTTATTTCTGGCACGCTCAGGCACCTCCATTCTGCCAACCTCCACTCTGGAAGCTGAAATGGCTGTAGGAGCCCTTCATTTTCTGTCCAGAAACGTCATGTAACACTGCTTTGTGCTTTTCAACAGAATCCACACTTTCCCCCCAAGAAGGCTGTATTTCAGGAGTAAGGGAAATGACTTGCTTCGCCCACATTATACTGGACAGGCACAACACAGCTTGCAATGCTCCGAGTGGCAAACATGCCAAAAGGGAAATATTATCTTGGCATAATACTAACTTCCCTAGCTGTGCAAACTACGAGCAAACATTCTCTTGCCCCTCTCCACACCCAGCTTCAACATCCTTAACAGAGGGGGCACATGAAAAAATAGTGGCTATTCTGGCTAGTGCAAGCCACACAAAGCAGCTTCTGACTGATCACTTGCCCCTTGGGGATGTGAGCAGCACCGATGCTAGAAGCCAAAACAGAATCATGCTGAGAATAGAGCTCCACACCCCTGTTGGGTTCCAGCTGGGCCCCACAGGGATTTAGAGACTAAATATTTCATTTACCCTGCAGAAGGCACTATAGTGTTTTCTCAGGAGCTTGATATTGCTCAATGGCATTCATCTTACAGGGCACAGAGAACTTCAGCATCCTAGGCTGTTACCTTTTATAGAGTTTTGGGAATGAGTGAAACATGCTGTCTGCACTGTATATCATGTGTTACCATGGCCTGGAAGCATTCATTTCCAGATAGATGAACAGTAAAAGTAAATTAAAAGTTGTAGTAAATACATGGCATATAGCTGTACACTACACTAGAACTGCTGTGAAAAACAAATCAACCACATCCTTTTCTTCCGAAACCTTCTGCCATCTGCACTCTAAACAATGATCTAATTTTGCTAGATTTGGCCTGGCAGAACTTCTTTCTCTCAAATTAGCTGCTGTGCACCTGCTTACCCAGTGCCGGTAAATTTGACCTACAAAGTATAAACTCACTTTTGCATCCCTAGGTCTGTCTGTATTGCAGTACATGGACTATGAATAATTAACTACAGTCATCTGTAACAAAGACATCCAATTTGGCACATGAATTCAGTTTTTTGAGCTGCAGCTAAATTCAGCACTTGAAGATATTTTCAAATGAAGTTTTCTAATTCTCACATTGATTCACTTTCAGGACTATAAGAAGTGACAAAGACTCGCACTTATATTCCTCCCTAACAGCAAGACTGTAAGTGCAGTTCTTTGTCACTTCTTGTATTCCCAAAATGAATCAATGTGGGAATAACAAACATCATCTCATCTTGCCCTATTAATTCTTGTGAATGATAAGTCTCTTTAGTTCAGAAACATTTTTATAAACATTTCCTTCTGTCTTCCCATTTATGGGTTTCTAGTTCACTTAGACATGGACTTTAATGCCCACTGATTAGGAAAACTTGTCTGGTTTTAAATTGTTCACATGTATGCCACTGAAAAGTTAAACTTTTATAGAGTTTTATAGAGCCTGTCTATCTGCAGCTATGTTGTACAAGGCCAATAGTTTAGCTGCACCATGTGAATCAACAGTAACGAGACCTCAAAACCCTAAGGTATACATGATCGTCATGAACCCTGAATAAAAATGGAGAGCGAGTGCAGAGCAAGGCTGGAACACCAGGAAGGCATATGCAGAAATGGTGGGGGATCTGGAGGAGGTGGCAGTCAGAGATGGGACAGAACTAGTCCATGAGGCCATGGGCAAAAAAAGACCTTCAATATGCCCTTTTTCCTACAGTTCACAGACTGAGCTGAGAAGAAGTGACAAGGAACAAAATAATGTGGACTAACAAAAGATTAACCACACATGGACCAAATGAATGTCATGAGACTCAAGTATAAAAGGATCATGGGTGCCCAGTTTAGGAATGTGTTGGAGCTATCTTCTTCCAAGCCAGTACTTTGTATTTTGCATGTTTATATGTTTAGATGTACGTATTTTACTGTGGAACTATTTCCAGGCAGTCTTTTGCTCTGGGAGTCCTCATCATGAAGATCTTGGTTCTTGTCCCCTTCTTACTCTGTGTCTCCATAGCACCTAACAGAATCCAGCCCCGTGTGCTGAGAACAGAAATGCTACAGCTACAGGAATGACTAACCAGGAGCAGGAACACCAGTGCAGTCCTTTTATTTATTTTTATTTTTTTCCAGATGTGGGTCCCAAGATCAATCTGAGATGTCTAAAGAGGTGAGTTTACAATGCAAACTTTTCTTCATCTGAGGCTTTATGTGTATTATTGGAACATAATATGCTTCAGATGACTATCTGTTTGTCAAATTTGGCTGGAGTTTGGTCAACTAATGATTAAAAAGAAGAGACGGAGAGATAGAGCAATATAGAATTCTTGAAAATAGTGGTTTCCTTAGGAAAACAGGACCACAAAGACAACAGTAATATGGGACATTTGAATTCACATGACATTTTCTCATTCCGCATCTTTTCTGATGACAGCTTACACAGTTTTCCAGAAGCACCTCCTCTTATTGTTTTTTCCATCCCAATTAGACGTGTGTTTCTTGAGCAATTAAAGTCACACCTCCGAAATTCTTAGAGAGGGAATTATAGTGTATGAAATAATGGACCACAAGCAAATTAATTTGAGATGAAAAGAGTAAACACAAAGCACATTTAAGATACTGTCACATCAATATATCCCAATGTCCTTGCACATCCAGAAACATCTTCTACACTGTGATTCTACTAGACAAGTTCTGTGCTTTTTTAATCATGTACCATTCCCTTTCACTTTTTTTATTGAGCAATAGCAAATCCAAATTCCATATAGTTCTATAGAAATTACCATTCCAAGCACACCTCTGCTTAGGAAAGATTCATTCAACAACCTGTGAAAGTTAAATCATTATCTAAAACTACAAATTTCTCTTATTCCTTCCTACTCCCCACATGCAGCTAAGTGGGCTAAGATCAGTGACTTCTACTCTCTCTCTCCCTCCAAGGAACACACTCTTTGCTCAGGACTATTCCATGCACAGATTCTCTGAGACTTGTTAGTTACTCCCAAATATCTTTCCTTAATAGTCTTCCACTGCTATTAAAAGAATTTGAGCATGTAACAGGTTTCACTCCTTCACTAAGAATTTTTCAAGTCCAGAGTCCTCTCATTTCTTTAGTACAAATTTCCTGAGACAAATCCATCAACTTTCCAAAAACACCTCTCCTTTTTAAGCTGGGAAATGATAAAAGTTACTTGTTTTTCACAGGAAAAGAGATGTTACCATGTTGTTCTGATCAAATTTAGCTTTACTCTTATTTTCTATTCTTTCTGCAGCTTCAGCTGGGCTTGTACCTCCATTACAGGTTTGGAACCGGTGAAATGGGTTTTATATGTTCAGTTTCAATTTATATGAATCAAAGCTTTTATACTAGTGTCAGGCATTGTTATCTACTTTCCATCTTCAGAAGATAACTATCAAGAGATATTTGAAGTCTTCTCAAACACAATATATTTTGTTTTGACATTTCCAGAGCTTTAAATCAGATTTACACGTAAAAACCTTCTTTGTGGTTTCAGTCCCCAGCGCTGTTGAAACAAGCTTTAAAGGATAACAGTGTTTGTTTAAACAGATATTCAACAAATCATGTGGAAGCAATGACCTCTTCATATTAAGATATGACATTTATGTAAAAAACATCTCTAGCTAAGTTATTCTGAGTGGGTAAAGCCGACAAGTTTCTAGGCTCTTTTTCTAACTCACTTCTGAACACCGGTAGCAGGAAATGTATTGTGGTACATTATGATTTATTCTTAAATAAATATACACCTGGCTGCACCATCTGCTTTGCTAAACTTTGTTCATTTCTTCCTCAGTAACAAAGAAATCATGTAAAGCTATGTCAAATGTGCTAACATTTACAAAATACTGTCCAATAAAATACAGCAACAAAATATGCTGTGAAATGTACCCATGATACACCTTGTTGGTGTGCTGAGCGATGGAGATTTAGCAGAGAGAAATGTTGCTTATAAAATGTAGAAGTCTACATGATGATACAGTTGAAACAAAACTATATTCCCATCTCAAGCCAAGCTTCTCTCAGGCTTGGTAAACTCTGCTCAATTTTGATGTGCTTTTTCTTTTCTTGAGAATTTCTGTATTTTTATGCTCTAGTTTAAGCAGAAGCAAGGAGCCCCACAAATCTCATTAGAAAGTATATTCTTGCAAGACTTTCAAACTATCTTAGGATGTTCCAATACTTTCAATAATAGAATAGGAAGAGATTTTTGCTGTTGTTCTATTCTGATCAAGTTATATGAAACAGTTTAAGATACTTTTTAACAGTAAAATCTCTTACACAAGAGAGTAGTTTCATGATAAGATTTGATACAAACCAGCTCCCCTTTTTTTTAATTTTTTTTCTTGAGTTTTTCATTAATTGTTACAAACCATCTTCTTCCTAGACCTGCGAAAGGTGAAATGTGTTCATGTGCAATGGAGCATTTTAAGGCCTTAGTTCTTCATCACAATTCCTAGTGTAACGATACAGGATATAAGCACTGCAGAGGCCATTTGATGGCCCTTAGTACAAGGCTGTATACCTAAAGAACAAGTCTAATAAAACGAGTAATGATAGGAGGACTACTTTGCCTCCATCTTGGTAATGCTCCACCCATTTAAACTCTCTCTCTCTCCTTCTGTCTTCCCCTTTTCCTCTCTGCCCCGCTGGCCCATATGGTATATGTTATCTGTGCATAGACTCTCTTAAGCAGATCTGTTTCCACATATGCTGGAGTAGGATCTAACCATACATACTGCAAGCCAGTTAAGTCTGTCTGGAAAAAATGAAAAACAGGACAGATAAAATCATGAAGATCTATGAAAAACTGAAGCAAAACAATGTAAAGTTTTCAATATATAATCTGCTTCTCAAATCTGGAGCCCATTGGAAATTGTGCTCATTAAGAACAAGCACTCATATTGCCCGTGTCCTCTGTCTTAGTGAAACCAAGTTTATCTAGTTTATCTGTTTGATAAACTCTCCCTGTATCAGCATATGAATATAATTCTTTTAGCAGCTGAAAGATTATGTTTTTGCTGGATAACTCATAGGTTACTCAGACAAAAATATCACATCATTAGCAAGGCCAGTATCAAATGTAGCTATAAATCATCAGCATTCAGCTTTTACTCCCAGATTATTGCTTTTAATTTTGAAAATACATGGTTAGATAAATCATTTTCTTCATCAAGAGTGAGAAATTAAATCCCAGTTTTAAAACTGTGTTTCAGCATCACACTAACTACTTGTTATGCTCTTTCTCGCAGGATGTAGGGATGTACTTTGAGCTCTGGTTGACCAGTCATGAATATTATTCTCTGTTTCAGTAGCTGGAACTGCACAGTTCATTGTTGTACATGTCAAAGCTATCTGTACAGCTAACAGCCCCTCCCAAATTATTCCATACTCTGATATGCTGGTATTTATTTCCTATCTGTTTCAATGGGCTTAGATAACAAAGTGTGATGCGTGCTTTTATCATGGCATCTTACCTCCAACCAGCTTCACTCCATATTAACCAGCCGAGCAAATAGCTTAGAGTTGCCAGGAGCAATGAGACCCCAAGATGAAAGTTCTGCCACTGTAGTTGCCCTGGTGCTTGCACTTGCTGGCCCCTGGGCAGCTGTTTCTCCATCACCTTCCCCACCAGGGAGGGTTGGGAGCAGCCCAGGACAAAGCCCTGATGGGAAACAGTCTGTGACTGAGGAGAAACAGAGGATCAGGCGGTACAGATGAGTTGATTGCAGTACTTCTTTTAAATTGCAAGTCCTGGGCTGCTTAGGTCAGACTAACTTTGGAGGGTGTGGGTTTGGTTTTTTTCTAGTGAGCAGAAAATGGTTCAGAAATTAATATGGTGCTGGTCCTAGGCAGAAATTCAAAATAATTCATGATCTGGAAATGAGGTAAAAAACATGATGAAAGAACCTCATGTGCTACAAAGTTGCTGAGGAGTTCTGTCTTATGTCTCACACTTCTACATCTCCACCTTCTCATGGGACATCTGAATAAATCCTGCTGCCTCTTTGATTCATGGATAAGTGGCAAAGTTTTTTGTTTGTAAGGACAAGTGCCTAGTTGTGCACCTGAAGAGGAAGCACTTACCTGCCTGAGGCAGGGTAAGGACTGTGGAGCTCTGATAATGCAGCAGAAGACCCGTCTTGTAGTCTTTGGAGCATGATTTGCACTCAAAGGAATAGATTTCTCTTTTGGCTGGAAATTAACGTACACCACAGCTACCACCATGGGAATGCAAGCTCAGAAAACTGTGAGGGAGTGATGCTACAAAGGTAAGGCCCCCACACAGAAATCAGTAATTTTCTGGGGATATAGTATTATGGAAAATGCCAAACCAAAGAGATTTTCTTACAACAGAAAGACATGGCTAGTAAACACAATAATCTTTTAGAAGGAATTCAAAATTCTTGTTGTCTGGGTATTCATCTATCATACTCTCTAATACTGTGTTTGCTGTAGCCATCTGATATAACTGACTTTTCATTTTAAATGCTTTAATACAACATATTTATAATGTATGTGTATATGTATGTAAAAATATAAAGCTTGCTATGTGTGGTTCCTGTAGCAACACAAACTACTGTACAGCATCTCGAAGCAAATAATGATTTGGTGCCTGGATATGTAAGAGGCATTTTCGTGTCCTCCCCTTATTTGCATCAGCTCCATTAAGGTGATGAATACATACAGTGCTGATAGTGTAAAGCAAGCAAAGAAGCAGGAAGAAGTATTTTCTGTTATTCAGTCATGCAGAAGGGAATACAGGGAAGGCTCTATCTTCTGGACAGAGTTAAAGAAGCAAAGGACAAGCCTTCGGAGATTGTATCTGGAGTAGCCTGGGCAATTTTTCTGCTCTGCATTTCTTGGGCAGAGAGCCGCTTGAAACATTTCCAGCTAATATTGCTGTGTTTTTTTGTGTTTGTGGTTTATTTTATTTTTTTACTGGGGAATGTCAATTCACGGAAATCAACAAGTTCCATGGGAATATGCTTAAATATGATTTTATTGCACAAAAAAAGAAAACAACAAATGGTGCTGACAAGGTCAAGGAATGTTCTGATGCTTCATTTCAAACTTACTGGTTTTAACATCTCATATTGTATAAAACTTTAAACAGAGGCAAAAATGAACTTTTTTTTTTTTTTTTTTTAAATAAGAGAGTCACTGTAGGGGCAACTTCTGTAATTGTGTGGAGCTGGAAACAGAGTGTATTGAAAATACCAGGTCTTGTGCGGAGTTACAATCCCTGTTGCTGTTAGTGTCTATTAAAAAGTCATAGTCTGTGTGGAAGAGCTTGAAATGAGTGTGGACAGGGCTATGAGGCTATCTGAGGAACCAATGTGATGCAGTTATTGATGTGTTTAAAAGAGGGCTTTGCATCACTTGTGTATTTCTAAGCCTGGAACTGCAGTTTCTTGCTGATGCTTTTTGTAAAGGTGTGGTATACAAGCTTTGGGAAAAGATGCTGCATGTATAGAAAGTCTACTCTAAAGCTTTCATTCACTGTTATCCCTTTTGAATATTAATACTGGATTACTTGCATTGCACTTGTTATCTTGTAGGAGTGTGGCTTTAATAAATCCTGAACTGTGGTCTGTGAGGCTCCAAGCCCGCTTCTGTAAACAGTTGTATATGCCGAAATATGTATTTAACCTTCTGATGTGATAAAATATGAAGGTACCATATCCATTTTGTTTTTAATTAGCAGTCTCTGCTTGAGAACATTGACAGGGCACGTTCAAGTACTTTAGCTTCTCAGTTTTTCCTTTTTCCCCCAGGTTTCTTCATTTTTTTTTCTTTTTTTCTGTTGTTGTTTTGTTTTTTGGAGGGGGGGTAGTGGGGATGGAAGAGTGTCTGATGTGGTTTTTAGCCTTGCAATAAATGTTTAGAGATTTACTTGTCCTTGAGAACAAAATATATGTGCACATGAAACTCTTCTAGAGAATAAGTGCTCTTTCATAATTTAGATGCTTGTGATCATCTCCTTCTGGGCTAAAAGTGTTTTTTCTTCTAGAGTTAGTCTATTTGAACCAAAGGAATCCATTTCAACTAAATCTAACAAAACCTTTTACAAAGGGCAATGTCATTTTTGCAATAAGACTATACACAGACTGCTTTACTTCCTTGCATGCAAAAGGTACCTATATTCAGGCCAGAAAGGTTAGACCCAGTGGGCGCCTTTTGTCTGGTGGTGGAAGAAGAGCTCGGTGGTATGAGCACGCAGTGGGGCCTCGTGCTGTAGACAGCAGCCAGACCCTGCTGTCTGACCCCTGAGGGGAAACACTTCTACCTGTCCAACGTTGAGGTAGACAAGCCTGATGTGAATTGAATAGTATGGGGGTCAGACCTTTTGCAACCCCACTTCAAAGTCCCCCTCCCACCATGCAAGCAAGACACTTTCTCTTATTTATCTAGCTTTACTCTGAACTTATTTTATCCATATACAAAGTTTCATATATCTTCCTTTGGCAGTTGTTTCCCAATGCCTTTCCTGCGTGCTTTGGAGCGCAAGCTGAGCACCCAATGTACATCAAGGTGCATCCTCAACACCTAATGAGAAAAGTCTGAAGATGCAATCTAATTTATGAGTTATACTAAGTTCCAGACATATAACTCATGCTAATGTAAATGAAAGCCAATTTCTGTATAGTGTGGTCACGTATTCCTCAGAATGATCTAGAAGATGTTTCTAAATGACCCTAGTTCATTGTAGTGTATTTATGAGCATGTGTACTTTCAGCAGCTACTTTTTTTGCATGGCGTTGGATTTTTTTCTTCCTTATTTTTTTTTTCCTGCTCTTGTCCTTAGTTTGGTTCAGCTGATGGGGGCAAAAATGCCTACAGGCTGGTGTCCGTGAGGCCTAGGTAAAGGGCCATCCCTTCATGCAGGGAGAGCACAGCACACAGCAATGGTGGGAGCTACTGGGGTAGTAAGATCAGGGATGGGTTGCCTTTTGATCTACAGTATCCTCCTCCCTCTCCTCAGTCCTATCCTTGTCAGTGGTACCCAGCCACGTCTCAAGCTGCTGCCATGAGCAGCACTGAATGATGAGTGGAGGAACAAAATGAATGCCGTCAACACCCCAGCCTGAAAATGTTCTTGCAACTTTCATCCAGCATCCAGCCCTGAAAAGACTGGTGTTAAGATAAGCTCTGGCCCAGTGATTTGGGACTGTTGTCTGTTACCTCAGGTACTCTGCTCCTCCATCCCATGCTGTGTCTGCATTGTTGGATGAGCACTGGACTGGACTCAGGGTAATTCTGCAGCCTGTCTATGCTGTTTGGATGCCACTCTGCTCCTGGGTGCAAACTCTGGACATCTCCAAAGCACAGGAGATAAAGTGGATTCATTTCTTATTCTGGGGATCAGGCGTGCCTCCACATGCTTTGGTGTTCTCCACTGCCCAAAGTGCTTTGTGGCAGTGTTTCCCCTGTAGTGTTCGTTCCTTTGAGGAACCAGTTGTCCAGAAATTGTCATGTGCTCAAAGCTGCTTGGCAAACACTTTTAAGTGGCTTCATCCACACATGACACACAGAACTGGGGTTTGGGCCTATGGTTCACCAGACATTAAAGCTGCAGCACTGTAAGACCAAGGCAATTCTTTTGTCCTCCCTCTCTGGGGCTGACCACGCTGTGCAATCTGTTCTCTGTGTGCTAGACACAGCATAGGGAAGCAGCAAGCTGAGCAATGCAGTGCTAGAAAATCAGAGGTGAGGGAGGAAGAATGGGATTCCCAACCAGTGCGGAGAAAAGGGAGAACAGAAAATGATGAGTGGAAAGTGAAATACGAAGGAGTGGGTAATTAGTCATCCTACCTGTCTTTCCTTTGCTTGTGCCTAGGATGATGCAACTCTTGTTACAGTGTCAGAATAATCTTCGTAAAGGGGAACTGGGGAAAGGACTGCAAGTAGGAACTGAAGAGGAGGCTGAAGACCTCAATGACAGTGAGGGGAAAGTGTGTGAGTGGACTTCCAGGTAAAGAGATGCAGCCCTTCCTGCCACAGGCTTTGCTTGTCTGATCCAAGCAGTCTGTAAATGTACCAACAGCTTTCTTAAAAGGATGTAAATGATCTGACACCATGAAAACAGAGGCAGAGCCTGGATGCAGTCAATGGAAAGTGCTGCAAAACCATCCTAGGTAGAAAATGTTCTGTACTGAAAGTCTAGTATTTGGGCCTGAACTAGTCAGTAGGCTCTTTTGTTGCTTTTCTAGACTTTTGGCTTGACTCATTTGGGAGTGGCCCTTCTCCAAGAAAAATGTTATGCAGTTTCTATGGGATACATAACAAATCAGTGTTTTTTTTCAGGATCTGATAATCCTATTTCCCTTGTATGCCAGGAGATCCTACTATGTGATCTAGTAACTAGCTGTTAGCTCAAGGTACTATATTTTTGATCCATCAGCCACCAAAAACCCATGCATGTAAACACCATGTGTCTAGAAAATATGAACAACCTGTTGAATTTAGCAGCACAAGAATTCTCTAAAGGCATAAAGCCTGTCTCAAAAACACTTGGTGTCCTGAATATAGTTTCAGTCAGGCCTATGCTAGAGAAAAGACCAAAAGGATAGAACAAGGTGCGAGTTGGTGCCAGAAGTTCTGAAAGATTAATGTCACTTTTGCCTTGCTTCTGATACAGTACTCTCTCTCATCAGCTTCAGCTAAGAAACTGGCTCTCTTACTGAGTTCGGTTTCCACACATTTCAGTACTGATCCTAACTGTCTTGGTGACGTTATCTGGAGCACTGATGAAGTGTAATTCCATAGTCCTGATCTCTAGCTAAAGGAAATTTTGTCTCATTATCTTGAACCACCGTGGCAAATCTTGATGCAGAACTTATAAGAAAAACTGTGTAACTCATTGAAGTCCCTCCAAACAGGAAATAGGATCATGGCAGCTTACAAACCAAGCTGCAAAACTTCACTTTTACTCTTCCACATGTAGACAAGTCATTTGATACCACACAGGCAATATCATAAGCTTGTGTTTTATTTCTGGACCCTGATGTGGGAAGTGGAAGACATACAATTTGAGGTCTCAGAGCTGTGCTTTGAGTAAAGACAAACACCTGGAAGAGAATTCAGCTAAATCATAAAAGATTCAGTCTGAAATCAGAGTAGTTACACAGGGAAATATTCTAGAACAGTCCTTATGCTCCAGGTTAACACTGTCTCTTCTTATACCAGAATGTTTTCCTGGTCTTCTGGGAGTGTCAGCACAGCTCTGCAGTATGTGGACTTCTTGGACCTGGCTGTCATTGCGAGAATGAATGCAAGAGCAGATGAATTAGGTTTAATACACTTAAATTCTGCACATCTTCCCTGCCATACCTATAGCTGCAAACCTAGTGTGTATGCAGGCAGTAATGCTTGGGGAAAGCCCTTTGGCTTGCACAGCATACTTTATTATGTCAGCTGGCTTAAGCTGTCCTGACAAAATAACCATGTGGAGCTGAGCGTGTATGTAGCATTTGTACTAGTAATTCACATTTTAAGTAAAAGTAGAGAACCTTTCCACTCAGTCCTCACTTTGTAGTGACTTCTGACTAGTTTTCTGTCTATGATCTTGGTTCTTGAAAGCAAGCATTCCTAATTCTCAGTGCAGCTTGATGCTCACAGGCAGGCTTAATCTCATAGCCCACTTAGTTGCCAAAGGAAAGGAGCATCTGGTATACATCTAAGGGCTAATAAGTATCACTGAGATATTGCATGAAGATGTTCTCTCAATCATAGCATTCTCTGGGACAGGAGCTACAGGGGAGAGCTATTTCAGCTGAGTGCTTCTGTGCCAATGGGAAAAACACAGGGAGAGAGTTTAAAATGGACCAAGGGGAAAAACATTTTCTTTAAACTAACTTGCTGAGTCTCCTGCATTCTGTTACAAAACATTTTCTAACCTCCAATCTTTTTAAAGCACACACGTGAGCCTGCCCCTTGCTCCACAAAGAGCAGAATGTTCTTCTGCTTCTGTCAGAAGCCAACATGCTCAGCACTTCTCAGAAGGCTCCTGCCATATTCCTGGGTGAGCTACCAAACACGTAATCTCTGAACACCGTTAATTCAACCATCTGCTCCAAGGCAGCACCAATTGGTGTTACTGTCATTACTACCATTACTGGTATTTTGTTTTGCTAAATCCCAATGCATGTTGCTGATTTTGTGGCAACAAAAGTTTGTAGTATAGTGGGCTGTATAATATCCGGACTGTTTGCTAGGGATTCATGGCCGCTGATCTGCTCTTTGGCACAAACATGCTTAAACTGAGGCTATGTAAATCCTCTGCATAGGGAGTATTCAGCACGTTTTCTCCTAGAAAAGTAATATCTTGACAGAACCGAGGTCTGTCCTCTGAATGGCAGAGTTCCTAGCAGTGTAAGTTCCAGTTATTTTCTCTGCTTGTGTTGTTTGAATAGATTGCAGCACATTCAAAGAACAATGAAGGTACTTCAGGTCAGCTTGTACAAGCCAGAATTTCTTCAGCAACACAAATATAGAATATTCTATGTGGTATATGCTGATGCATCTTTTATCTCCTCCAAACTGTTTTTACACAATTGTAACCCGAGCTGAAATGCTCACGCGCAGAGCTTCCCACTGCTGTGATATCCAACTACTTTACAAGTAGGAAAGCATTTATCCTCCCCAAGCTTTGTTGAAATAACAATATATAGTAATAATTATGTTAGACATGTGAAGTGATTGACCTAAGGTAGCACAAGAAATCTGTACCAGATGGGAGACTAACTAAAGTCACTAGCTTTCAGAGTAAGACATCATTCATTAATGGCAACTGTGTTATAAGATATGCCAAACACAAACAAATTAGAGCTGGGCAATTTAGGATAGGCACCACTTCATTCCATTTTCCTTGCACTAGCTGCTATGTATATAGTCTTTCCCAACCAAAGGAGCAACTGCATCATTTACGTAAAGTAAAGCATCATTTACCTTGGAAACTGCATTGATGCACTCAATAAATACCCAGATAAACTCCTGGCTACTTATGCTCCTTATGGCATTGGGGGTCTTAGGCAAATAATCTATTTTACATCTAAACTCCTCTCATTATGGCTACCTTGCATGTTCCACGGGCTAACGTGCAAACATGGCCATTGCCACAGACCAGCTAAGAAACTAGTATGAAATAAGTGCTTTCCCTACAGCTTGTTAATGTCCAGACTTCATTGAATGTTGTCCTTGCAAATGCAAAGTGGGAGAATGAAAGCCCTTCAGCTGAACTGATATTAAAGCCTTGATTTGGTCTTCTAGTCAACTGAGATGGCAAACCTGTTTTCAAAATCTGTGTCCTATGACATAAGCATAAACAAATGTTTTCATGCAGATATGTAAAATGTAATCTATACAAAAGCTACTAACTATAAAAACGCTTTGTAAGAAAAGTGACAAAGAAACTTCCTCACAGGAAGTGTGCTCTGGGAAAGCTCTTTACAATTGAAGACAAATATTCCTCTGAGTCATAAATACATTTAATTTCCGTATGTTAGAAAAGGAGGAGAAAGAGAGGAGGAGGTAATGGCATAAATAAAATGGGAGGTTCCTCTAGTAAATTCAGATGAGCATTTGCTCCTTTAGGCATCTGCTTGTAGGAATATGCCAGACGAAAACTTTGCATCCATATGGTGCACTGCAAACACGGCACTCGTCAGTATACAAACATCAGCTGACTTTCTGCACATCTTTTTTGTTTGCCTTATAGTGAACATTAAATACAGTCCTCTAATCTCTGCTGGAGCTTGCTGGTTCTAAACAGTGAAAGAGGTGGTAGAAAATAAAAAGGTGTATTCTTTAGGGGCTGGAGGATGTTGAGGTAGCGAACAACTAAGTGACTTGCCAAGACCACCCAAGGAGTGAACTATTAAAAGGAGCCTTCAGGCTCCTTTTTTTTTTTTTTTTTTCTCCTGCGGTTCTCATTGGTAGATACAGGGCTTCTCACACAGAAACTAGGCTTGCTCTAAGTAAAGCATCATTTAACTTGGGAACTGCATCAATGCACTCACTGAACATCCAGATAACCTCCTGGGTGCCTGTGCTCCTCATGGCACTCAGGGACTTAGGCAAATAATCTATTTTGCAGCTAAACTCCTTAAAATGATAAGCTACCCTGTGCTTGGGTGCAAGTTGGCTGCACACCTTCTTGCTTTAGTGACTTAATGTCTGTCTTTAATTGGGATGAGTGTAGCCCTTTTAATTGAGGGATTTAGGATAACAAGTCTGTGTGCTCAGGTTGGTAAAGCTCTGCTGAAGAACACTCTGGTCCTACGTTGGTTTTGAAAAGGGTGTTCTAAAGCAGCAGTATGGTTATGAAAGTATTTCTTTACAGTGAGACAGATCTAATTTTTCCTGTCCGGTTACAATCAAATTAGATTTTTTTTTTTAGGCTTTAGAAATTGCTCCAGAGAGTGACTGACTGTGTTTTAAACAAACAAACCCCCCAAAACTAACCCTTTGAATAGCTCTAGTTTGACACTTTGTTAGCCTTCTGAATTAAACGTGTGTGTTTATCACCATGTTTATGAAGGCTGTCTACCCCTGCCTCCAAAGCAGCCAAGTGAAAAGAAAGCCCTGTGGATGGCTATCATGTGGCCCAGCAGGCACACATCTGTGCCTTCTAGGTAGCCCTCTTGCAAAAGAAAAGATCCAAGCAGAAGTAGAATATGACATAAGTCAACAACTTAAGAATCACATTAAGCTGAAATGCAACTGACCATATTTTTGCTCTGTTTCACTGACATCAGTTTGTGTGGTCAACCACACTTGCAGTTTCTACCTGATAGACTTTAAGACATAATTCATCTGTGCAGCCTCAAGAACCTCAGTGCAAACCACCCCTGCTGTGGCTGTGGTAAAAAGGGGTCCTCTGCCAGGAAAACAGACGTTTAGTTCCATTATTCATTTTTAATACCTGTGCTGGGACTTCAAGTGCCACTTGTAATGGTTGTTTTTACCTCGATGCAGACCTTTTAAATAAATTAATTCCAGAAGTCATTTTGACGTGAGGAACCTGAATGGAAATAAAATTATCTAGATGGCTGACAGCCAGCTGCAGTTTTGTTTAGTCACAAAAGTATTGCCGTCTCTCATGACTTTACCATGATTTTTCTGACATTTGCTACCTTTACTGCAGCCCTGATTGATGGCAGCATCCACTTTGAGAATTTCAGCTTTGTTTGAAAGCCTGCGTAGATGTACATTTAGCCAGCCTGATTATGAAGTTTGAAAAAGTTAAGCAGGTGTTCTCTGAACCTTCACACCAGAAAGCAAATAAAAAGAATCTTAATAACAGTTACTTGAAAATGTGAATTTTAAAAAATGAAACTTTCCTATTTTTTTGGGCAGTATTAGTATATTTTCAGGACCTGATGATATTCAGAAGTCTGGAGCTAATAAGTAAAGGGATACCTTATAAGAAAAAAATATCAGGACACAAAGTTACTCCACTGTCTGTGTGAATTGCTCTCTGTAGCACAGGAGCATAGTAAATGCCCTTTTAGGTCATACCAGCAGTACATCTTAGCCAAGAGCTGATTTTCTGACAGTGGCAACAGGAGATACTGCTTAGGGAGAGCATGTAAGCCTGGCTGCTTTTGGTGGTCTGCTCCCCTCGTTGAGAACTGTTGCATTAAGGATGTTACAGGGCACATCCCTGTCCAGTGCTTTCAAAATCCATTTGTGGATCTCTTATCCATGAACTTGAGTAAATCCTTTTTGAACTTGCTGATGTTGCCTGTGTTTTAAAACTGTAGTAGCTAGTTTCAGGTTTTTACTATCCGTTCTGTCAAGAAGTACTTGCTTGTATCTGTTTGAAGCCAGTCTTTTATTAGTCTCATCAAGTGGCCTCTAGCTCCTGTACTGTAGGATTTGATGAAATCTGTGTTCATTTTACCCACTATTTTCATGATTTGTAAACCTTTGATCATATCTTCCCTCTACTGTTTCCTCCCTAATTAGGGAGTCCCAGTTTTACCAAAAGTTCTACAGACTGCAAAGCCAAATTCAGTCACAAACAAACATCTCTTTTTGACTCTGAACTTCTGAGAGCTACCTCTCCTGCAGGAGAAGCACTTGCAGAACTATGCCTAACAAGGGTGCAAGAATTCCCCTCCACCTTCCCCTTCTCTTGCTCTTCTCTTCTTGAAAACATTTTAATGCAACATCACTTCACAGCTTTATACCAACATAACTTCAAGATTAGATATTGAAATGTATGTATTAGTTCTGGCTCCTAGTTAACTACTGATGTAGATACACTTAGCAAATAAGCTACAGTTGTAAAGTCTACGTGCATGTAAACATGATTCTCATACCTGTGTTCATATTAAAAACTGTTCTCTTTAGCAATAAAAATTTACTGTGAGTACCCTTGAATCTTCATGCGCGCTCGTGTGAATGACACCAAAAATCAGACTGTGATTTTCCAGGAGCTGCAAAGAGGCAAGGAGATGCTCTTTTCCCCTATCGTAGCAAGAAAATGTCTAAATACTCTGTATCAAATCAATGAAGTCATTAACTTTTATTTCTAAATCAATTTTAAGCACACTGCTCAAAAAATTCAGGCACTTCTCAAAACCACCTATAGAAAATTCTTAGCTTTTCTTATACTGAATACAGAAATGAATTAAGAAGGAAGACTTCAATTTTTTTAGATTTTTTTTCCACTTTTTTTGTAATGTCATATTGCAAAATGCTTTAAAAGCCTAGGAGTTAGAAAATTTGACCTGGATATGAAGGAATCTTGACTGTCTTGCCTAATGGCTGACAATTCAGGATTCAAACTTTCATATGCTTAGTTTCTGTGTCTGTGTAACTGATCTTCCAAATGTTAATAAAGCATAAAAATAATGTGACATTCTGGATCTGCAGACAGCTCCTGTATCTTTGCTACAGATCAGAATTTTATCACTCGTTATAGGTGCAAAATTAATATGCCTCAGGTTAATATAAACATTGGTTTCATGCCCCTGCAAGCCACAGTGGAAACACTGAATCAATACGGTTTTCAGAAAGCTTTGTGCAAAGCAAAGCTTTGAACAGAAAAAGGCTGACACAAAAGGGGTCCTCTGTGGACAGATGTGTCCCCAAGAAAGGCAGCAGAGCTCCAAGACCCTCTTTCCATTGTCCTTTGGGAAGGGATATCTTGGAGGGGAGTGAAAGAAAAGATGAGGTGAGAGGGAAGCAGAGTAAATATAGCAGAAACTCTTTGTAACAACATGTAGAAAGCCTAAGCAAGAGACGGTATTTCAGACCCTCAAACTCGGACGTATGGGGACAAACGTTGGAGGGGGAGTTCTGCTTCACATACCAGATACACTAGGCAACAGTCAGAATGATTAACTTAACACTTACATAGACCACTGACGCTACCCTATAAATAGGCCTTAGCTAAGTTTTCAGTTCCACATACTTAAGGGCTTAAGTAAACAAAGGTACAGTTTAATTAAGATATCATGGCATATGGGATCAAGAACTACATACCAACCCATGCTTTTTTTCTAATTTTCTCTGAGTATTGCACAAACAAAAGCCCCAATCTGGATAAACTCCCAGAAGTTTAGGGTTTTGTCCAAAAATTACTTGATTCTCAAGAGTCTGCAAAATTGGCCTTATTCTCATTGGGACAATGAATTTTCTTCATGGCAATTTCAGATAAGGTAAAAAACATCATTCAAACAGCTTCTTCAAGTATTGCAGCACTGAAGTGGAAATTGGGGGTGGGGGGGGGAGGGGGGAACTGAGGGAAGGGTGGAGGACATGGCTTTTAAAAGAAATTGGGCTAAATTCACTCTGAGTGATCATGACTTTGAAGCTACTCTTAAATTAATTAATTTCCCCACAGCTCATTTCAGCTGCAGATCAACTGTAGGACACTCATTTCATTCACTTGTTGCATTCGGGCTAAAACACACATACAGCAAAGGAGACACCCTGTCTGGTTGTAGTGCAGTAGGGATCTGACTTAAGCTAGTTAATACCAAATATAAGCTCTTTTCAGTTGAGTTGTTCACCAATCTGTGCAGTGTCCTTACGCAGTATGTGTATTTTTCCATATAAATTTCCTAGTCAAAACTATGCTAATGGTGTTAAATTGTGCCTGTGTCAGCTGTAAATGTCTTGAGTTTTGGGAGTGGGACAGTTTTCACCCCTAGTCTAAACAAGGCCCCTGCAAATCCGTCAGATGAGATTTGTAAGATTGATCACATTGCTGCTCTTGCTGCAGTGAAGCTGGCTATAAAATTGTCCTGAAGCTACATAAGTGTGCTCCTGAGCTGTTGTGAACACCAGCGCATGGAGCGCCCTGCCCTCCTCACTTGAGGTAGCACAAAATGGAGTCTGGGGCTCAAAAAAAAGCTTCCTCACTGCTGTGCGAGTGCTATATCTCGGGGAGGCATTTGGGTTATCTGTCAGATTTAAGAGCCTCCATGGCACCTAGCTTGGGTGAACTCCTAGAATTCGTTTAATGCCCTGATAATGGCAACTGGGCATGCTGCTGTGTGGTATGTATTCAGTGTCTTAAACTGCATCCCAAGCTGCTCACTGGCCTCTCCTGAATGTTGCATTCTAGCCCTGCACTACAGAAGCCTCTTTCAAATTTAAAAAATATAATAAAATCACTCTGAGGCCCCAGGAAATTGGTCTCTCAATTGAAATGGGTGGAAAAAATAACTGTTCTGGAATGGCTTCTACCTAGGACATTAGACAAAGTGGAAAAATAAACGATACCCTGATATCCCCTTAGTGGCCTATGTTTGAGAAGAGGTCTTATTATGGTAGGTTTTTCTCTTTTAGCTGTGTGTTTTGTTTCTTAATTATACAGAGCCCACACAACCCTCGTAGTGCAGGGCCACACACTCTGCCTAGGCTCTTCAACAGACAGCAAACATAAGGCCGTAAACCCCAACTGCCAGAAGATACTTGGACGTAGATATATGTGTGTATATATCCATCTCTCTACATGTTCACGTTGACTTTGTTCAACTAAAGCTTTCTGCTGAAGCAGAGAAAGAAACCTCACCCCTGTGCTGTGGTTTATTCTTTGTGCTGGTGAGAGGTGCTGGCTGGCTGGCCTGGCAGCCCTGGTGGCAGGAGGCCTCTGCTTAGCCATGGCCTAACTGCCAAGCAGGTAGTGGCAGCAGGGAGCTCTCCTCTTGCTGACACCTTGCAACCCTGCCCAGCTAGGGAAGCATCTTTAAGTGGCTTAGACTGACTTATTTATTTCTAGTTGCACTGGATGTATGAAAGATAAGAGTATAGAGGTGAAGGCTCTCACTGATGTACAAGGAGACTTAGATGAAAAGATGAGATAAGGTAACTGTAATTTTGATGCTGTCCTCTGAGGCTAGGATGATAGTTTTCACTAGTTTCCAGAATTATTTCCTGAGACAACTCTGTTTTAAATCAACTAATTGAGAGGTAATTTTAATCCTAAATTGCTGTTTGCTTTTCATTTGTTGGGACTTCTGTCTCCCATACTCTTCACAATGCCTCTGTGCCAGCCAAAAGAAAAAGGCAACAATGTCAGCATGACCATTTTTTTTTCTTGTATGGACCCTTGAGAAGAAAGATGGTCATGCATCCTGAGCTGGAATGTCTTCCATAAGGATAAACTCAAGAGGAAAACTTAACTCCCAGCTCCAATTCATGAAACACAACTCGGGACTTCAAGGCATTTGCTTGCTACCAAACATAAGTATACTTTCATGAGTGTAGCAAAAACATGCTCTTGTTGACATGCTAACCCCCCTCTGTCATATTTTGAGCTTCTGCTTTGAGGAATGATGATAATAGAATACCTGAGTAAAGTGGCTGCATGGATATTTTTCAGTACAATTTTCCTAATATTGCTCTTGGAAATGACAGAATAACTTCTGCAGGCATCTTCTTGGATGGGGGGCTGTGAAGGGGAGGACAGCAGCTTGCAGCAGACAGCCAACGTGGAAATAACCAGCCTGAATAGTTAAATCTAACCAATGTCCTAAGAAATGTAGAGAGGAGCTGGTACTACCCTACTACTATTTAAGGCTACCCTAAATAGCATTGCTTCCTGCTCCACCTGTCAGACTGAAACCTGAGGCTCAGCCTTACAGAGGATACTCATCCTTGTCAGAGAAAGAAGTGCAGCAGCTGCCCTACCTTCGCTTACAGAACTCAGGTTTGAGGCAGCAGAGCTGAATACTTCCACTTACTGAAAATGTGACCCTGATGCATTGTGTGCTAATAACTAGTATTGTCTCCTCCTTACATTTATTGCCAAATCTCTCAACAAACCACCTTTTTTTTCCACTGTTATCTGAGACAGGCTCATCTAGAAGTACCACATTGCTGTTGCTCACAGTTAGTGTTTTTCTGAACATGTACTTGCTGTCCCATGATAAGAAGCACTCTACCAGATGCTTCTATCTAGAAGATATAGGAGATGAAGGCCAGTATGTTATGGAAAGGCTGCATTTGTGCAACTGAAAAATCTCCTAATGTGATGATAATGTCTGTTTAAACCACAAAGACAAAAGGAAGAGTCCTTGGTTGAAGGAGTCAGGCTGTAGATTGAGCTGGAGAGTCTGGACTGGGCTCCTGGCACAGCTATCAGCTTGGTATCAGTTTCTCCATGTCTTTGTGTGCCTGTCTCCAGTACGTGAAATACATGCTACTGTACAGGACTACTGCAAGGGCACATTACTGCTGTGCTATTTGCATGTCTTACTGTTGCAAGGCAGGGCTGGAAGAGAGGTCAGAACTATAACTTCTTCAGATGATGAGCTTTCAGGGAATTTACAGGAAGTGCCCCAATTCTGAACGCAAAACATCCAGCACCTGTGACTGAAGAAGAAATGGTATACTACCCTTCTCCTGGGGTCTAGAGTTTTGCCCTTAGAATATTTGCTTTTAAATGATATTTTGCCTTTGAATTCATTATGCTACTTTCTGAGAGTCTGCTAGCACTGGGTGGACACCCCCGGGAAGTGCCATGGTGGGGCAGTGGGACATGGTCCATGGAACAACTGACCTTGCTCTCCAAGGACCTGCTCCAAAGAAATAAACATGCACTTTTCCATTGACTTCCACAGACTTTGGATTGATCCCCAGATGTCTGTCAATGCTTCTTAACTGTGGCAATACAGCTATGGAAACTAAGTAAGGAGGGATGGCAATTCAGAAGAGACCAAAAATGGCATTCTTCTATTTTTCTAGCCAGGGGGAAAAGTCTTGCTGTAAATCACTGCCAATTCTCTTGAATAAGAAGTCCTGTTCAAGTGTCTGGACTGCCTAAGGCTGACGAAACCTGCTCTTAAAAAAGAGATTAAAAAAAAAACAAACAAAAAACCATACCATAAAACACCCACTTTCTCACTCTCCCCTGTGAGTTTTTTGAAACCTCCATTTTTCAAATCTCCCAGAGCTGCCTCTAACTCAGGAAGACCTCCTTTAAACTGGGACCTCTCTAGCAGATTATTAGCTCTAAAGACAAGAGCACAGGAACAGTGGCTCCAAGAAGCAGCAATTCAGATTGATGTATGGGGAATACTTGATTTCAAACAATCTCCTGTCTGAGGGACACAGCATTTGCTCAGGGGACTGTACAAGGTTATTTAGTCTACCATTTTGTGGAGTCTTTAATAATCTTTAACTTCCCGTAACTAGCGGTTTTCAGCTTTGCAAATAACCCAGTGAAATTTCCATCTGGTTTGGGAGAGTTGCAACTTAAAGCTCACCTTTCAGTGATGGCTTTTTCATCTTCCAAGAATGTTAGCTTTGATTTTCTTTCCAAAACCGTCTAGTTCTATATTCCCACGCCCCTTCCTGCATGCAGGATTTCCTCTGTGCAACCCCGTAGTTTTTTTCTCCAGTGTGTTTTCAAGTCTTACACCCTAGCCAGAGGTAAAAATATCCATGATCGTGTGAGTCAGCAGAAAGCTCAGTATCTTTATTCTCTGATCTTAATGTGAATTTACTGAAGAGATTGCATCTGTATGTACTCCACCTACTCCTGTTAATCCCTATTCTTGCAAACAAACTACTGCTGCACAAATTGTACCATTCATATTAATTAATTCAAACACATGAAATTTGCAAGTTAGTTCTCATTAACACCACTGTAGCACAATCCAAACATTGACCCAGCTAGTGTTTTCAACTTAGTGTCATAAAGTTATACATATTTATTTTATTTATTGCATGTAATTTGAATTTGTTTTTCATAGAATCATAGGATGACTCAGGTTGGAACAGACCTTAAAGATCATCTAACTCCAATCCCCCTGCCATAGGCAGGGATGCCACCCACTAGATCAGGCTGGCCAAGGCCCCATCCAGCCTGGCACTGAACGCCTCTGGGATGGGGCATCCACAGCTTCTCTGGGCAACTTGTTCACACTTACAGTGAAGAATTTCCTCCTAATGTTTAGTCTAAATCTATCCTCTTTTAGTTTAAGACCATTCCCCCTTGTCCTATCATTATCTACCTGAGTAAAGTCCTTCTCCATCTTTTTTAGAAGTCCCCTTTAAGTACTGAAAGGCTGCAATGAGGTCTCCACGGAGCCTTCTCTTCTCCAGGCTGAACATCCCCAGCTCTCTCAGCCTTTCTTCACAGGAGAGGTGCTCCAGCCCTACGATCATCTTTGTAGTCCTCCTCTGGACTCGCTCTAACAGGTCCACATCTTTCTTGTGCTGGGGGCCCCAGACCTGGACGCAGTAGTCAAGGTGGGGCCTCACAAGGGTAGAGCAGAGGGGGACAATCACCTCCCTCAACCTGCTGGTCTCACCTCTTTTGATGCAGCCTAGGATGCACTTGGCCTTCTGGGTTGCAGGTGCACACTGCTGGCTCAAGTTGAGACTTTTATTCACCGTGAAAAACTTTCGTTTTTTCTAAATGCCATAAAGAGATTCAATAACTGTATTATAGAAATCAAGGCAACTAAGCACCAGGGGAAAAATTCTTAAATTAATATAATCATGGTCAACAAAAACATTTTTAAAGTCAGGAAGAGTCACTGCACTCATCTACTATGACACCTTTGTGATGAAGCACACAAAATTCTTGTCACTGGGGAAATTCTTCACAGGGGACTAGAATCCCAGAGAGTTCATGAGTTGCCTAAAACTGGATGAACTCTGCTGCAAGGGTGCTACATATATCCCATGTTACTGCCATTCAAAGTTTCTCCAGGTCATTTTGGTAGCAAGTGCACTACCTGTGTGATGATATTTAGGCAACGATGTTCTTTCAAATACACAAGTTGAGGGAGCTACTCTGACTTGGCTTCTGGAGATACAGCTGGCGTAAGTCCTCCTATACTAAGGGGATAAATAACTGTTATTTTACTTCATCTGTGTGCCAGAAAGCTTCAGGATCATAGGAATTTATTATTATTTTTTACATATTTATTTTTAGAAATAGTGGTTATGATGTGCTGAGGTATTATAGAACAGTTTGGGTTAGAAGGGACCTTAAAGATCATCTAGTTCCAACCCCCTTGCCTCAGGCAGGGATGCCACCCACTTGATCAGGTTGCCCAGGGCTTCATCCAACCTGGTCTTGAACACCTCCAGGGATGGGGCATCCACAACTTCTCTGGGCAAATGAAAGGTAATGAAAATTTTTGATCATGTCCCAGTATTTCACCAAGTTTGTTGGTGATATGACGAGTTAACACATTAACATCACTGCCTTAATCACAAACTCCTACCCTGTGCTAAAAGAGGTCATCTTTCATGTGAAAGGTACAGGGATAAACCGAAAGTAACACACTCATTAGTCATTATGAGAGGCAGTCCTCACCCACATAGTGATCCAGCAGCTCCATGCATTCATGCACTTGGTCCAGCTTCTTTAAACAGAATAGCTGTAAGCCAGTAGCCCAAGCAGTTTGCTTACAGAATCGAACCTGGATCTCTTGAGTCAAATACCACCACTTTAATCAGGACTCTGGCCTTGCTCTTCAGAGAGCTCACAGTTCAGTGGGGAACTGGAGGATGTCAACCTGTGCTTTAAACTTTAGGCAGATACTTTTTCTAGCGGCTGGTATTTAGCCAGGGGTTTGGATTTGTCTGAAGCAGGGGAAAGCTATGTATTAGCCTAAATAAACAAACAAAAAATCACTTCATTTTGTTCTCCAAATACATGGGAGACCTCTCCAAGACCATCTCTAAGGCTGTTCAGAAGCTGTGCAGGTCTCTTATATAAGAAACATATGTGTAAAACTACTCTCACTGGGTTAGTACTCTGGTAGGCACACTGAGCATCCTATGTTCATGACTGCCCTGGAAACTGCTTTTTTTTCTGAGTGGAACAATTTGGAATCCAAGAGCACTTTTCCAATCAGCAGGTTCAAAGTACTCCGAAATGCCACATGGAATATGCCTTTAGAATGTCATAGAAATGTGGAGACCTGGCTCCTTAAAGTCACCTATTAAAGCAAACAGAGCAGTCCTAGAATTGCACAATGATTTAGTACTTTTAACACATGGTGATGTCAGTCTGCCCACGCTGGAAGCTATAAAGACTTTCTTCAGTCTGCTGTGTCTTGCTATCCACAAAACGCAAAAGCATTTTAACCTTCATCAACAGCAATGGCATTAGTGGGAATGAACAGAAAATGACAGTGCACAATCAAGCTTCCAGGTGTTTCAACAATGAACATGTTCCCTTAAACTCTGTTCCAGATCCTGCTGTTGGTCATTGTATTCTCCCTGCCTTTTTGAACAACAACTACCTCCTGTGTAGAAACTGGAAGTAGGATCTAAGGTGGCAATGTACTATTTTAATGCGGCTGTGAAGGTCACTCTTTGCAGCCAGTCCTCAACTGTACTGTAGTACTGGGATACAAAAGTAATACTTTCAGCACTACAATGTTCAACTAAATTTCTCAAATTTGATGGTACTAAAATTTTCACAGGCAAAACTATCTTAGGTGATTAAAAATTTCTTGGATACTTGACACAGCACCTGAAATTAGTTCCAATGATACTGAAGCTTTGTTCACCTGTGTCTAGGGACTTCGTGCAGGCAAATCTTCACTCTTCATACCTGCAAGGTGTTAAAACTTAAGTAATCCCTCTAGGTTTGTTCTGCATTTTCCATGGTTTGACCCTTGCCTGACCTTCAAGGGGATGCCAAGTTATTCTGCTCCAGAGATGATGTATATTGTACCATGCAGGTTGGTAACTGCCCATGATTTTACCAGCTGTATATGTCATAGGTGACAAAACTGCTTAGGAAACAGGTGACTTTACTGAGGTTTTGGCATGAATATAAAACAGGAGAATGATACCCCTATATAATTCAGTGGTTTGTACCATGGAGGGGGAAATTGTAATTGGCAAAGCTCTTCTCTTAGCTTAGAATCCAATGCACCTATCTTTTCATCCAGGAAAAGAGTGGAAATAGTGCATGATCTTTTATTTAGAGCCCTAAAAGTCTGTAGACCTATACACAAGACTTTATTCCTAACCACTAAGTATTTTTTACAGTGCAGGCTTCCAGTCTCCTACCAACATTTACTGAGCACTTCTGTTGTTTTTCACTGTGGTGATGCTGAGTCAAAGCTCAGGTGTCTCTTTCATAGAAAGGTCATGAAGAAAAGAGTCATGCTAAGTATATTTAAAATAGTTCACCTGTTTTCATGAGGAAGGTTAGGTAGTTTCAAATGCCAGGTCAGAAACTGAAGAGAGGAAAAAAAAATCTCAGAGAAACTATCAAAGTGATATCAAGGATGTGTGGTGGTGGATGGTGAGAAATAGATTGGTTTAATTACATTGAACACTAATGAAAGAGGATTCTTGCGTGAGATGCACTTATTTAAGATTACCATGGGGCACTGAACATTTTTTACAGAGATCTTGATTTCCTGCCTCTGCCAGTACTTCCTTTTATTTCAATAAGATAATATCACTGCTAGGAGGAAAAAGGTGGTCAGCTGGTGCTCCCAGGATTGGTCTGCTTCTCCCTTCTAGTGGGTCTGAACCCTCCAGTCAGGTTAGTCACTTCCTGTCAAGGCTGGATCACTTTTTGCATCAGTAATTGTCATGTCTTACCGGTACAGTCATTAATCTTTCCTCCATCGATGTTTAATAGGGAAAATTTTGATTTACTTTTTTTTTTTTTGCATATCATATCTGAAAAGCATTGGTTTACTTCTAGTCAGTTTCATTTGTCATCTACATTCACTACCCTCTAACTGGATTATTCACAGACCTATAAGCACGTGCATTTCTTTAGTTACAAAGTCATCAATAGGACACGATATATGAATATCTGGCAATTGAAATCCAGTAAGCAGTGTCCTGGATAAAGTCATCTCTTATTGCTTTCAAGCCTTCTGCCTGCGCTCTTCAAAAGCAGTTTTCCTGCTCTCACGACTATGGATCTGTATGGGAAAACTGCTGTGCTCCCACTTCTTGTCATTTGATCAGCAAGGTATTTATAAATAAGTAAACAGCAGGAGTAGGTATAAGGGCCACACCTACAGTTATGCTTGCTATGATACGAATTACAAGAGTTCTCAATCCTTCTGCTTTAGTGAATTTGTTGACTGCAATCAGGAAACAAGACAATTTCCTCAGCACCCTGTTGTGGTAAGGGGAAAGGTGGTTGTGTGGGAACAGCACAGCAAATAGGTTGGCAGCCCACTTCATGCTCCATGCTTTGTAAACAAGCTTGTTTGGCCAGAGCTCAGCTTGGGTAAGGAGGCACCCACTGCCAGAATAAGCATAAGACCACATGTTGCTGAAGGACATCTTTCTGAATAAATACATATATACATAAGGATGCTGATATTCTTCTCTACTCCAATAATCTCTTGTGACCTAATGTGCTCCCTGTAGATAAAGGCCAAGTTTTCTTAATTGGAGATGAATTTCCTGAAACTGTGCCTGGCAATATATCTAGCAGATATGGACTCATGGGACAAGCTCATGCTGTGGATCACTATTAAATTATTTCATGTTGGAATTTAGCTTGGAGCAGAACCAGTTCCAGTGTATGTAACCACAAGCATCCAATTGGGTTAAGCAGTAGTGCTTGGCGTCACTGATTCTGCCACTGAGTTTGGTTAATACAAAGTGTTTGTTTTGGCACTGATACTCTATGCCCCCTTTTGCAGAGTGTGGGGTTTTTGTTGGTGGGGCTGTTTTTTCTTCTTCTGCTCCCCATGGGTCTAATACTGCATTCTTCTGTGGTGACTCTCCAATACATTTTTATTTATTCTGCAGCCCTATTTCAGTGAAGAAATAAATAGCTCACTCTGATTTTTTGGCTTCTATGTTCTTTCTTGCACTTTCCTGTTCTGAATGCAGGACTCGAAGTTCTCACTTGTAAAGCTCCTCAAGGGCACAGGTCAATGGCTGTGTAGGTCAGGAAAAGATTATAGTCGACAGCTCTGTACAACTGCCTTCTGCTGTTGTGGGAAATGGGATTTTTGTTTCCCATGGCAGGCACAGAGATAAGCTGCTGACAAAGGCCGTGGGCCTTGCTATTCCAGCAGAGGAGAAGCAGCCCTCCAGAGAAGTGTTCTCCAACTTTGACAGATTATATTAGCTACATACTCTGAGTTGGATGGCAAATAAAGCTGTGTGGAGGGGAGAGAGAAGGTAGAGGCAAGCTCCTTTTATGCTGTGGGTCAAAATGAAAGTAAGCCTTACTGGATAAGTAATGAAAGACAGGATTGCCAATTTTGCTTAAATATGTCTTTGATGACAGTAAATGTTCTTAATGCTTTATTTAATGCTGTCCATAGTTAATGGCAGAAGATGAGCCACAAAGGGTCTCAAGGATGCAGCAGGGCCTGTGGCAGCTGGGGCTCACATTGTGTAATGGCGCCTGCCTGGCAGTTGTTGCAGGCTGGGTCTCTGCAGGCCTGACCCTGAGGATGAAGCGTGGAAAGAAGCTCTGGCAATGTGTGTGGACTGAGTCTCAATTCCCTTGGTGACTGAAGACTATCAGGCTCCTCTTCCTTCACCTCAGTTTCCATACCGGCCACTTGAGGATAGCCATAGTGGCGTGCCTTGCAAGGAGGGTCATGGTGATGGCCCTTGTTCCCACAGCCCGCTGGAAAGCTGAAGTGCTGTTCAAGTGCTAAAGAAATTCCCTCCCTGGGAAAACATATCCTGTGCACTCCCTGGCTGCATCCTTCCAGCCTGAAAACTTTTCAAGCCATATATCTAAACAGTTCCCACACGGTAACGCATCACTGCCCCAGGCTGCTGCTTTTGCTTGTCTGCAGCTTCCCTTCTGCTGACCCCTGAGTGGCAGCAGCAAAACAACCTGTGAACATCCAGAGCTCCATGTGCTTTCAAAAGCAGGCTTGATGTTTTCAACATACTCATTTTCCTGTGTGCAGACTACTGTCTAACATTTCTGGAAAGGCAGCCTGTAACTCCGGCCAACTTCTATGGCATTTTAAAGCCGCACATATGTTTAATATATCTACTACTTCCTTCCCCAGGGCTTCATGCTTCTCTTGCCATTCATCTTTTCATACTGTATGCATAGAAGGAGTTATCTCTAGCGTCACTACTGTAATGTATGACACTTCCCAAAACCTACATGGCAAATCCATTAGAAACTCTAAGAGCTGCAGACTAACTCCAGCAGCATACATGCATGGTCTACCTGGTTGGAAACAATCACAAAAAGAACTTTTCCCATTCAGAATGATGAAAAGGCAGTAGAAACAGATGCATCCCCCTTCTCAGTTATTTTTCCAACTCTGGGAAGAGGAATGAGTCAATGAAATCAGGGGAGCTGGTTTAATCTGAGGTGAATGGAAAGAAATGCTAGTTGAGACAGCCAGCTGTTCAGAGGTGGTGAATGGCTGTGTAACGTTGTCACGAGCATGAAGCTGACCCTCCCACTGAGAGCCATCTGCAAAGAGCACAGAAGTCAGTAACAGACTTCCTCCCAAATTGATGGGACTTCAGACAAAGCCACATCTCACTTGCCTGCTGCTGTCTTGCATCAGTTCCCCTACTCTCCTGTTCACCACAGTGCTGGAGTGCCTGCCAGGGGCATGGTATGGGGTGCAAACCTTTGTTCAACTACAGGCAATGAGTGGCAGCCCTGGAACCACAACTCAGCTAAACCCTAAAGAACTTTGTTTATCCTCCCACTTTTAGGCAAGGTTAGTTTCTATACTAGTTTTCTATATTTGAGTGCTGTAAATGTAAAAGGAGCAATGGTGGCACAAAGATATATGCAGAAAAAGAAAGCCTGCTTGGGAAATACAGACTTACGTTGCTTCTCCTTCTCTGCTATGAAGCCAAAATAGGTGAATTTACCCACTTTTATGACTGAGTCTAGCTACGTAAAGCTACACAGTATTTCCTCTTTTAACCTGCATGAAGCAGGCCTCACACAGTGAGTGTCTGGAGCAGTCTAAGCTGGAAGCATCCTCCAAATCCAGGCCAGAGAATGGTTTCTAGAATGGCAGGAACCACTTCAGAGTGTCTGTCCTTTGCTGCATCACTGCTGCTAGGTCAGCTCATCTGGATCTCCTGCCCTGAACTTTTAATGATGTACTGATAGTGTCAGCAAAGAGTAACGGAAGAGCTGAAGATGAGGAGTAGAGATGGGAGGAACTAGTACATGAAGAGGCTGAAAGGACAGCTGTAAATACACGGTTTTAATGTGAAATACAAAGCAGAAAAGTTTGTACACAGAATTCAGGAAACGGGTATTAAGACAGGCCAGAGGAGAGGAAAGGGTGACAGCTGAGGAGAAATGAAGGAAAAGTATGTGCAAGGCAAGAGGTAGGCAGGGATTCCAGATGGCAGGGAAGTAAGGAATCAATTGGCAGAAGGATAAAAAAACTTAACATTAGAATTTCTGAAAAGAACCATTAGGGTCAGGAGTCTGGGAGATAACAGTGCATTCAGTGATCCTGTGGGGAACTGCAGCCTGACCAAAGCATTGCCAGGCTTCATGGTAAGCAGGTCCAGGATGCCTGGGACTCCACCAGGAAGCTCTTCTGTGGTCTATCCCAGTGACTGCTGGAGACAGAAGTGGGCAGGACGGCTGTCTTATCAAGGCGAGCGCTGCAGGGGGTGGCTAAGCACAGCCCAGAGAGAAAGCTGTGCTACACACATAAATCTTGAATCCTGGCATTCCTTCCACAGCAATCAAACAGCAGGCTATATTTAGCCCAACCTAAACAGAAACAAAGAACAGCAGGAGTAGGCTTAGCTCAAACAGCTGCCACCAGCTGCTCAGAGGGGACGCAGGTAGAGCCAATGTCAGATGCAGTTAAATGAGATGGAACAGGGAACATAGCTATGCTTGAATGAACAACGCTGGCTTTTGGTTAGAGAATTTCTGCATTTTATTATTTCATGGTTAGCCAGAAGGGAGATCAAATATCAAGTAAAGCAGAACATGAATGCTTTTTACACCGGGGGCAAGGCTACAGTGAACTGTGGGCAAATAAGTAGAGGAAAAGGAGGAGGAAGCAACAGACGCAAGCAGACCATCTTGCCGCTCATGGTAAATGCTTCTGTGTCTAGCCCAGGTTCTTGGTGTCCAGTCTCATCAGTTCTAGCATAACAAGAGTGAACAAGTCCCGGTTTGAGAAAGTCCAAGAAAGGCTGGCTGACTGCTGATTAAAAGTTCACATCCATGTGGTATGATCCGTGGGGCTTCTCCAGGCAGCATGCTGAAGGTGTCCATACGTACTGCTGATCCCAGTAGGACCCTTGGCTTGGTTAATATACCCTTTGCCCATCTCCGAATACAGATGTGTTGTGTTGGAGCCACTACAACAGCAGCCCCTGTCCTTGCCAGCATGGCTAGGACTTTGAGGACCACACATTCATGGGTATCAGTGACCTTATTGACTGATTCATGAACCAAGGGCTCATGCTCTGTATACAGATCAGTGTCATCCACTGGATGGAAGTGCAGATAGATCATGTTACTGCAACTAGTTGTTTGCAGTACAACCTGCTCCTGAGGGATGTGTTTGCGCACTTACTGGCAAGAAACTGTCACAAAACCTCACACAGAGTGAGCTAGTTACTGTTATGTTTGTACCACTATGTATATGCACACATGAACCACGCTACCTTCAACGAACCTGTCCTTGGATGAACTATTTACATTTCAGAGGTGGTAAAAAGTGGGATTGTTTAACAAGTACTTTACTAATGAAATACTAATGGATACTTAATACAATGAGTGTTGAACTTGATCACTGAACAATTACTTACATGTCTGGTTATCATTACCACTCTTAAGCACAAACAAAAAAAAGCAACTCCTCTACTTCATTAGTGAAAAAAAAAAAAAACAACACAGTCCCCTTCCACCCACTTGTCTGTATTTCAGATGCACCTTATTACAGTAATGCTCCCTAGATACATCAATTGGTTTAGCGCAAACTTCACAAGGCAGAGAAAACTACCATAAAAGCTTTGAGTAGAACTGTAAGCTTGCTGACTAATCACTCACTCCTTAATAGTTCATGTTTCCTCCTCAAAAATCCCCGAAATGGACCTAGTGGGGGAAAACATCTGAGCAGGAATTTGTGAAGTAGCAAATCACTTTGAAATGGGCCTCTTTTGCAATAACTGGTACAGTTTTCTGAAAAAGGTGGGGCTGAATTCAGTTCCATGCCCAAACCTTGCCATTAGAAAGTGATGTTTCAGGTAAGCCCCCAGATAATGAAGGCAAAGACAGGTTTGTTGTAGGTGTCTCTCGGTTGGTTGCTGATTGCATTTGTTCTATAGGAACTTCCAAATCCAGGTATCTTTTTCCATGTATGTTCCCTATCTCGGATTAGGCAGGGGATACAGCATAAGCAAACATACAAATCTGTTTGCTCAGGACATTTCCAACTGACGTTAGAAAGACTGAGGCTGGGGAGATCCCCATTTCTCTGATAGGGCTGACTCTTTGCAAGGAGTTATTTACTGATGCCACTTTATCAATCATCCCCCTGTACAAATGCAAGGAATTGGGCCATTATAGGATCAAAAGGTTGACAACAGCCCCATGTCTCGGGCACCTTATTCCATAAAAAAAGGATTTATGCAGCTACCTAGAAGCAGGCATGTATTCACCAGGGAGCTTGTGGGGGCTTTTGTATCTTCCATCCCACTTAAGCACCGGTAGAAACTATATGTACTTTGGTGTCAAACAGCACAGTTGCAGCTGCATAGTCCATCCAGACAGATGAGAACTGCATCTGCCCATAGCTGAATGCACCATACACGCAAGCACGCAGACTTGGAGTATTCAGTCTGGCATATACCAAGAAAAAATGCAAGTTGGATAGTACATGCTGCAGCTGGATGTTCTCTCTTTTTTGGCCAAAATATAAAGGCTCCTAAGCACAGGTATTTTGAGCATTCATAGTCAACTGAGTTATGAGTTGGAAAAGCATCAGCCATGCAGCTATCCAGTACATGCCCTTCTTTTCTCCTGCTGGTTAATACATTTTCACTCCTCTGCAGCTTTCTGGGCACGTACTGTACCTTGTGATGACATGGGAGAACAAGGCCTTTAAGTCTTTATTAATTGTTACTACTGTATTTTTAAAAAGAGCTATTTAGGAAATTCTAACTTTTGTTACCATAGGAATGAAGCTGTAGGATTCAACAGAAGAACAATTTAAACAGCAGTGTTTAAGTAATTCAATTTTAATTCTCCTCTCCCTCCAAGCTTCTCTTGGACATAAAGAAAAGGACTTTAAAAGCTCTCTCCCCCTCAATGCCACTTGACTGTAGCCCAAATTAGGAGATGATGCCCTGTTATCTATAAGCAGGGCTTAGCAATGTCCCTTCCCACCCATGGAGCGCCTCTTCTTCTTCCTGAGCAAAGCAGCAGCAAAGTGCTCCTTGGCTCAGGCAGAGCTCCTCATTGTTCTTTTCAGCTAGTTTAAAGCAATGTTTATGCACCATTTATACAGTAAAAAACTGGGAGAGTGAAGCATCCAGTCCAATGGGTGAGAGTGGGTCGGGATGCTTGTACCTGGTGAGCTTGCCCAGGAGAAACCTGAGCTGATCAGTGATTTACAACTCAGTGCAATTCTGATCTAACTGCCTTAATAGACCTCTCCTATTTGCCCCTTTCTGAGTTGGTTCATTCTTCTGTTTTTATTGGAAAGGTTTAGGTCAACATTAAGTTATAAAAAAAAAAAACAAAAACAAAACAAAGATGGCTGAGTTGATTAGCTAATTCTGCTGGCGTTCTCCAGCAGGTAGAGGGGAGGCAAGAAAAAGGAGGAGGAGAAGAGTAAAAGCTGACACTCGGACTTGCAATTCCCCCATTTGTTTTCTAAACCTTTGAACCATGGAAACGTGATAAGCAGTAAGAAAGTAGAGAAAAGGTTTGTTTTCTTTGGCTTTAACTCTTCTTTGAGATGCTATCACTACTCTGACTTGTGAACAGTGTTCTGGTTTTCCACCTTCTGGTTGGGAAAGTTGGATTAATCGGCAGGGACTACTTTGTAGAACAAGGATTCTTACACCCTATTAAACAGATGTCTAGCATTAATGACAAGATTAGGATGTTCACCACCTCTCAGTAATAGTCACAACTGTATTGACTTTCATGGTGCATGCGGGACAGCTATAATTCTTATGTCCCATCCCAGCACAACACTTGTTTCTTCAGAGCTGCTTTGATTTGCTGATCCAAAGTCCCGCTCAGGAACTGGGAAATGATCTTTTCCAGGATATTACAGTATGTGTCTGTAACTTCACAGATGCTGTGAGGTGTTGAAGCCACTTACAGATTAAGAACCTAATGCCTGGCTCTTCTTCAGAAAATGAAGACGGAGCCAAGAAAGCAAGCCAGTGACCATATTTTGGCATGACTTTCTGGCAATTACAGTGGCCTTATTTATCACCCAATGTCTCATTTTCATCACATGTATCTAGTCTGCTCCAGTGTCCTGCCTTGCATTCTTGCTTCTAGAGTCTGGTTTACCTTTCAGCTGTCTGGCCAAGTCTATGCCAGTGACGTATTGCCACGGGATCCTGTCTCTACACTGTATTACAAACTGGCCACAGGGATAAGAAATGACATGGGAACCCTAAAAAATACATTAATCTAGTAGGGTACTTATCTGCCAAATCCAGCTATCTGGAGACTGCTTTGTGTCCAGCTCTGCTTTCAGCAAAGGTCTAACAGCACTTCCACGTTGCTACTGTTGGTTACAGGCAAATAGGCGCTTTCAGACACCACCACCACCCCTCTTAGTTCTCTGGAATTGGCTGAGTTGTTGAAACTGGATCCTTTTATGGGAACTTACAAGAGGGTTTTTCATAAGCCAGACGGAAATTCTGGGAGGCAGTTGCTGTTCCGTAGGGGTGGTTGATAGCACTCCGTAGCCTCTCCACCCTCTTAAATTCACCTTTGTTGTGTTGCCCACGTATTTGTGCCTTCATTTCGACACAGATTCACATGCGTGGTAATAATCGAAAAGATGGGATCTTAGTCATATTTTATGTAATATCTCCCTGCATCTCAAAGGAGAGAGGAAAAAAAAAAAGAGGGGGAGAACACTGAAGAACTGGGATGTTTTTATGGTATTACACTGAAAGCAATCTCCCACCTAGCTCCAGGACTACAGGAAAACATTTTTACCATAAAATCCTAGTTTACTGAAATCTATTAAAAAAAAAAGTATACTATGGACAAAAATGAAAGACTCTTGTTGATCCAATGCTGGCAAGGCATTTTAACAGAGCATTTAACTTGTAGTTTTGCATTTTTAAAGATGAAGTCTCAAAAGGCTAGAAATATCAGAGTAAGGGGAGATTTATAGTGGTTCGATTTTCATGAAAACCTTTTTTCCTGAAGATTTCCTGAAAAAACAACCACATAAACCATCAACTAAATGTAAAATGAACCGAAAGGAAGGCCACTGAAGTTACTTGCAAAACTTGGAAGGAATGGTAAAATACTGAAATAGATTTATTAAAGCTTTTCCATTTCATAAGGTATGTGGGAACAAGGTGTGGCAGGGGTGAGGGCAACAGGAGAGAAGGCACAGTTTAAACTTATCCCAGTATATTAACAGCATTCCCTCAGGTATTTTATTCAAACAGGTAGAATTTAATCTGCATTGGCTTTGTTTAAGTGCTGTAATCTCTAATGACCTCTGCCTCATATACGCCTTTTTTCCTGAAGGCTGACAGAACTACTTCACTGATAGTGTTCTGCTAAAATACCTTTGGGATAAACATACTTTTATAAACTGGTTCCAAAGTTAACTAAACGATAATAGCAGTTTGTGGGCCACAATCTTGACAATTCTAACATAACAGTGACTTTGGGGAAACAGAGCTGGTTGACAGCAGCTGAGAGTCCAGCCTAATGCTCTTACAAGTGTGTCCTACCCCTGGCTTCTCTTGTGCAGATTTCTCTCAAATAAACAGCGCCTTAAAATTCCAGACTGGTACAGGAGCATGATTAGACTGAATCTTCTTATTTCCTCATCCTTACTGTGCAAAGACATGTGAGAGTGGTCCTCAAGCTGTCAAGTTAATGCAACACCACTGAACTACCTGAGAAAGCTTGCAACCCTAGGGTTACACTCATTTGTCTCATCAAGGGAAAGGCTGTCTAAAGAAATGGATTTTTAACATTTATGCCTCCCCCTTGTGTTTTTCCTGTATGAACTTACCAGACTATGTTTATTTCTCAAAAGATCTCTGAATGCAAACTTTACACATCACATTTCCTTGGTTTCCTGCTAAGTACATAAATCCAAGAGAACACAAAGAAAAAGAATCCATTGAGGTGCTGAGCCTAAACTTTCCCACTGAAATCAACGAGAATAACAGCAAGCAACACCTATCAGAAGTCATCCAATATTTAACAGAGGGTCTGATCTTAGATGGATCGTAGTATAAATAACAAATAGGAAAAATAATACAAATACCTCAGACTTGCACAAGCTGTGAAGGAACAAACTGAATAACACTAATTGCCTCTGTTCCAGCGGAAAAGAGGAATCTTGCCTCTGGCTTCGTGAGAAGTGGCACTGAGTTGGTGTGTGAAGTTCTTGGTTTTCTTTTTTTTTTACGCAATAGAAGTACTTTTATTTGGAGACCCTGGAGAAAGTAGTATGAAAAGCAAGAAAGAGAGAATTTTTTCTCCTAAGAGAATCCTTATCCTGACCTCTCTGACAAGAACAAGTTCAGAGCTGTCCTTTTGCACAAAGAGTTTGTACAGCGCTGCACAGAGGGAGCTAAAAGTTACCTGATGACAAGCAGAAGGAAAACCAGACAGCAAACATACCTGACTTGCCCACGCCAGCTCGACCAAAGATCGCCAGCTTCACTTCTGCGCTCTTAGCCATGCTGGAGGAACGGAGTGTTGACAAATTCACTTGATTATCAAAACTGAAGCTGAAGAACCGTTCCCAGATCCTGTCTTCAGCTTCACCGTGTCATCGTGACGTCAATGCAGAGCCTGGGGATGAACACCACGAGGATGGAGCTGCAAGGAGCCAGGCGCTCCCTCACTCCCCCCTTTCTTTCTTTTCTTTTTAAAAGTCATGATAATTGATGCTATGCTCCAGCTATAAATGTTGCATTAACACCACTGACACATTTGGCACTGTTTATGCAAAACCTACCTTAAGCTTTCTAGCTCTAGCTGTTTGTTTCAGGCTGGCACTGTAGTACTGAAAGATGTACTTACTCAGCCCAAAGGACCCACCTCACAGCTCCACATAAGGTGCCTTCTTCTTTTTTTGTCCTTAGGATGCAATTGCTTACATTTGCTATATTTGCCTTAACTCTGATGAATTAGTTTTTGTATTTAAAAGCCAAGACCACTCAGTAGTGCTGCCTGCAGATAGCTGATCTTTCCTCGAGCCCTCCAATTCCAGAAAGGTTTTGATTACTCAGCTGTAGTTGCTTAAAAACCTCTAAGCACTTGTACCTTGCTCATTCTGCTAAACAAATCCGTACCCAGAAGTTCTCTAGCGCTCCTGGTTTAAGCTGCCTCACCTCATACATAAACATTCGCAAAGCGTGGAGTTAGAAAAAGGATGCCAGAATTTCTGGTGATACGCTTTTAACCAGACACATAGGAATTAGCTATATGCATGGCTGTGCTGCATGATCTCGAGCAAGTCACCTGACATTTCCTCATCTCCTTGACTTCTCTGTCCTGCACAGCAGATACCATAGCACTACCCATCTTTGTAAAGTGCTTTAGGATCTTGGGCAAACAATGTTAACTGTGATGATGACGATGACCTTCAACCCCGAGTAAAACCTCAAAAATTTGTCTCCCTTCATAACAGAGTAGAACTTTATGAATGCAACCTGTTATGAAGGTTTGCCATTGCGCTAAAATGACCTCTCAAGCTGTACAACTAACGGTGACACGGGAAGCTCTGGGTTATTATTACCTGCTCTAAAGCAAGCCACGTTTCAACCGTGTTCCTTGAACCGAATGCCTGAGGATTCTGTCTCTCGGAAACAGCTCGGAGAAAGAGCGAAGCGTCCTCACACGGAGAAGGGTACCAACCTCCCTGCACTTGATTTGGCGTACGAGCGAGCCTCAGCCCGCCGTGCACGACCCGTTAACACTCCCCGGGCGCTCATACCCTACAGGGCAGCCCAGAGGAGCTCTCCGTGCCCCTGCCCTCCCGGGGCAGCTCCCCGCGGCCCCTCACCCATCCCCTCCGCCCGGCACCGCTCACGTTTTCCAGCAGGCAGAGACCCATCGCCGCCCCCCTGCAAGTTCGGCTGGGCTCCGCTCCCCGGCAGGTGCCGCCCACCGGTGCAAGGCGACCCCGGGCCCCGCCGCCCTCGGCTCGGTGCTCACCTCCTCGCCGCTCCGGCCCCGGGCGCTCCCGCCGGAGGCAGCGGCGCGGCCACACACTGCGGGCACCCCGCCCGCCCCCCGCACGGCTCCGGCTCCGGCTCCGGCTCCGGCTCCGGCTCCGGCTCCGGCTCCGGCTCCGGCTCCGACTCCGACTCCTCCGGTGGCTCCGGTGCCCGCAGCCCCGCGGCGGCCCCTGGCGGCCGCCGGCCGCAGCGCGCCCGAGCCCCGCAGCTCCCGCGGAGGGTGGGTGGGTGAGTGAGCGAGTAGCACCGCCCCGCGATGCTCCCCCTCTGCCAGCCTCTCCCGGAGGCCTGCGGGGCTTTCCGGCAACTCGGCGTGTTGGGCTGCAGTGCAGCTTTTCGTTACGTGGGATAGTGCCTCGTTCGCGTTGGTAAATCGTGATTAAAGTCGCTGCAGGCTCAGCTGCGTCTCAAGTGCTCGCTGTCCTTCGCTCTTATTTGCTTGATGCTGCTCTGCAGTAGCACCCTACACAACTCTGTGTAGCATCGGGTGGTCTCTTGCTGTCCCTCAAAGTGGCAGAGAGGTTGTTTCATCAGACTGCTTTCTACTAGCACCTTAGTTCTTGCGTGGCACTCCTCCTCCGTGCAGCCCCCCATGGGTTATGGCAAAGGAAAGCATTGTTATTTCAATTTGCAAACGGGGAAAATGAAGCATGTAATTGCATCCATCCGTCCAAGAGGTCAGAGCCAGGGATAGAGCTCTGACATGGTAGGACCAAATTCATAGGACAACTCTTACTTCCTTGTTTATTAAACCACCCAGTAATGTAAAGATACATTAATAACAGATGTGAAGCAGAGCTCAAAAGCACTTAAAGTTCGGCGGATGTTCCTCCCATGTTTCTGTTCCAGCCCAGATCTGAATGAGATAAAAGACGAGTAAAAGAAACAGCTCTCCCCTCCCTGTCCTTCTTGATGCAAAATTAAACAAAAGTTGGATTGGAAAAGATCTTCCATGAACCAAGGCTCTACATAAGAGCACAATGAGCATTTGGGAGGCAGGGCATCAGCCCGGAGGAGAAATGAGCACCTACTATTCCCTACATGCTGTGCCAGCTGCAGGCACTTGGGAGCAGATCTTAAAATAGTTGTACTGCATATCATTGAAAAGCAAAAAAAATTAGAAGGCAGATGTGAAAGCAGTAGTGTGGTTTATGCTTTACTTGTTAAAAATAAATGCTGAAGCTTTAAGCCTTCATTCTTTGTTTGGTTTACATAATTTAGAGGGATTAGCTTTTTCCATCCTCCTAAGAGAGCAACTGGTGTGTGTCTATTTTGCATCTGGGGAAATGTGTGTTAGTCTCGAGGCCTGACATTTGTTTTGTGTCTATGGAATTCACCCTGCATGGGACTGTCAAATTAAATATGATAACAGGCTTTTCCAAAGCAGTAGATAATTTATTGGTCATTAAAAATCCTAGTCGCTGTGCAGTCTGCTTGCGATGAAGTCTCTTGTTGCCAGAGCATAAGAATTCAGTAAACACTAATCCTGGACACAGGCAAAGGTTTCAGACTGTTGACATTCACAGGCCCGGTCCAGGACCGCTTCAGTTGCTCTTCGTTTCCTCTGGCCTCACTGCGCTTATCCCACATAATGTTGGTGGGTTTGGGTGTGGGGTTTTTTTCTTCCTGAAATGGGTTTTGATATCCATAGACCAAGGACAACATTGCTTTGCCCAAAGTGATAGTTGGCCTGCAGTTGTGGCTGGCAGCGTGTTTTCTCACTGGCTTTGCCACTTGTGCCGATTGGAAAACATGCTTATGGGTATTATCCTTTCCTTCACTGGTGCTTTGGGAAACACACCCCTTTATGTAGGCTCCTTTTCTACAGTGTCAAAGCAGAGGAGTGTGCCTGCCCACTGTCATCAGTCACACAAACCTGTGGCTTTGTGACTCTTAGGGGCAGCACTGCACCTCATAAAAGGGCAGAGCAGGCAACCTCCTCCCATTTAGTGAGCTCAGGCATTGCCAACACATCACTGCTAAACGGCTGGGCCCAGCCATGCTGTGAATTTGGGGACTGCAGGTCCTCAGCTCTGTGGTTTCACCAGGGTCTGTAACGTGGGCCTCCACCTCGTGATGGAAGGGTTATACCTGCCCTAGTGCCCCTGTTGTCCACACCTGGCTGCATCCCTTTGGCTGAGGTCCCACAGCTTGTCCAGAGCAAGGATTTTGGCTCATTTGTGGTCTGGTAAGTACCTGCAGTCAGCCAGTATCTACAACCAGAGGATTAGACTACAAAAGTAAGTTTGTCAGTAACATTAACGACTGAAGAGCAGATAATGAAAGAGGAAAGCGAACAATTTGAAATGCAGGCGAAGTCCCAGACTCTAAGTCTAAATAAAATGCTGCTTCAGGATCAATTAAGAGAGGTACATCCAAGCAGTGGTAGTTGACAGAAGTATCTTAGAAAGACTCACAGTTTTAGGTACTACCAAATAATACTGCCCTGGCTTAACGAGATACTTAAACATTACCAAAGTCCTGAGTGTTCTTTCTGGCTGGCCTGGGGGTGCCACCTGTTCACCATCAAGCATCACTACTGGCTTATCATTTTAATTCCTGTTGTTTAAGGTGTGTTTTCTGGAGATGTTCCTGTTGTGAAAAACAATGGCTTATGCTTCCTGAAAGGTGGTAGAGGTAACTGGTGTGACACTGCAGGCATGATATAGATAGCATGTGAAGAGGATGTGTAAAGAGGAAAGGAATGGTGCTATTTTCCTGCCAAAGCTGGAGTTTCTATGGTAGATGACATTGTTGCAGGTTTCAACTTCTGAAGCAAGATTTGAACGTGGAGTTTGATGGGACTCGTGAGAAAGGAAAAGATGACAGAGACCTGATTTCAGAAAGTCATTTGGGAGTCTCTGAGTCATATAGAAATTGGTGGCACTTTGTCTTCTGAGCACTTTTGTGCAACTGAGTCCAAGTGTCTGCAAACTGTAGAGCACATCATGCCATTGGTGGCACAGACGAGGAGACAGACCCTCCTGGTAATGTTCCTGCAGTAAAGAAGGATTACTGAGCTCAGGATCTTGCAGTAAGGAAGGGTTATTGAGCTCAGGATGTTGCAGTAAGAAAGGGTTGTTGAGCTCAGGACTATTGCCTTTGCTGATGCTTTGGAAGAGCAGCCTGGACCTGCAGCAAGGATTGCTCCATAGCAGAGCACACCTGGTCAGAGCTGGATGTTCGTCTCAAACAGCAACCCATCAGTGAGTTGCCTTTGTAAGGGTGCCCTTTCTACCAGCGCCCTCCTGAGAGTGAGATGATGTCAAATTACTGGTAGAAAAAACACTGGATAAATAGCACGTTAACACAAATATTTGTAGCTATTACTAAAGGTTCACAGGGAAACATTCGGATTGTTTTCTTCATTTTCACAGAATATCTTCCAAATGTTTCTGTGTTGGCTTCGAGCAATGTACATAAATCTGTTCAGTTATGCAAATCTAGTGCCATGAAAAAAAATTGCAACTTTGTCGTTAAATTATGGACAAACTTTGTTGTTAGTTTGGTTTGTAGTCATTATGAAGCACTGCTGTTTTAAATTAATACTGCCGTTTCTCATATTTTCCCTCATGGCTCATGAAACACTGAGTTTATAATGATGTGGTTTTTGAGTGTATGTTAGGTCCTTAAAACTTCTCTTTCTCTCAACTTTTTTCACACTACATATAAGAAAAAACAAACACATTTTTAAGATACAGGATTTATTGCTTAATAGGTGTTTATTTCTAGTGCAGTAAACAAGACCACAATTCTGGAAACATTTGTTTGCGTTTAACTTTACACAGGCAGGCTTAATGGAGTAGCTAAGGAAGCTACAGCTCCCCGATTAGTATAACCTGATGCCATGCTAACTGTGGGTCACCTCACACAGAAATATCTATGCAAGAACAAAATCCCTACACATACATTATTACTGTGATTTTGCTGTACGTACAGTTAGTACAAGCCTTAGTGGAGATTTAAAAACCAAGCAGATACTGAAGGATGCTGAATTTTAGGTTACAGCCAGCCCTGACTTGAAGCTCTGCAGCAGCCTCTACTTGCATTGCAGCCATGAGGAGGAAAGCAGGCTGCAGAGTCACCTGCAGGATCCATGCTTCAAAATTTTGCACCATTTGGCTTCTCAAGGTGCCAAAACAGAGCACTGGAGATGGAACAGGGATGTTCTTCACAGCATCGTGTGGATCTCACACATGCAAATGCCTCTGTGCTGTGTCCTAATGCAGGCCTTTTGTCACAGGAGGCATTTGGCATGTTTGCACAGAGACACATAAATACATAGCCTGGCTTTCTGGCAGTAGCAAGAATTTCATCAGGTTTATTTAACAGTGATACATGTGCGAAGTTGAGAGGCACAGCTCAGTAGGAGCTATGCTAAGTAGATTAGCAATGCATAAGGTCATGTTTTATAACACATAACAAATGGGTACACTTCCAGTACTTAAAGAGGGGCTACAGGAAAGCTGGGGAGAGACCCGTCATCAGGGAGTATAGTGATAGGACAAGGGGGAATGGCTTTAAACTAAAGGAGGGGAGATTTAGGTTAGAAATAAGGAAGAAATTCCTTACTCAGAGGCTCGTGAGGCACTGGAACAGGGTGTCCAGAGAAGCTGTGGATGCTCCATCCCCAGAAGTGTCTAAGGCCAGGCTGGATGGAGCATCCTGGTCTACTTGGTGGGAGGTGTCCCAGCCTATGTCAGGGGGGTTGGAACTCAGTGATCTTTAAGATTCCTTCAAACCCAAACCATTCTATGATTCTATTGCCCATGTTAAAATGAATAAATTCTGCTACTCTGTGTTTCTTGTCACCTGTGCCATTGACTAGGATATATCCTGGCAGTCTTCCCTTAAAAATGGGCACTCTGTGACTGCGCACTCACTGGAATACAGTAGGGACTGTGCTGAATCCATCACAGTTTAGTCCCCTATGAAAGGTTTTGTTCTTTGTTTAAGTTTTGCTTTTCTGATATTGTCACTTCTCCTTCCTCACTCACAGAGAGAACCTTTAATAGGTTTTTATTAATAGACAATTGATTGATGTATAACTCTAGGGAAAGCAGGGTGACTGTAATCTCTTGTGCATATACAGAATGATTAAATACTTATGTGCCTGAAAAAGCAAAGAATTTCAGTTTCCACACTGAAGTAAGTTTGGACTAATAATTAAATCACTGACATAATATTCTGCAAGCTAGCTAGTGCTCTTCTAATAGAGAGATTTGTGTTATGGTTTTAATAAAGTACAGGTATAGAATTAAAACCCACTGGTAACAGTTGCAACAAATTTTGCAACAAATGTGTAATACCAGACTTTATTAATGAATGAGTTACACTGATGTGTCATCTTAATTTCTTACAGATGTATTCAAGTTCTTTGAAAGGACCAGTGGAAGTTATCATAAATTCATTTGCTATTCATGTTAATGTATGCTAGCTCTTATTCTTCCTCATCGGTGTTATGATTGCGATCTGGATTGCCATAGGGACCCCACTGTAATTCATCATTGCTTCAGTGTTCAAATTCTCCGGTGGAACCAGATATTGGTGTCGACAACATCTGGAGTTTTCCATCTCTCATCTTTTTTCTACCTCCTTTCTTCTGTTTACTGAAGAGAATGGGAAGGGGAAATTGCTGCCATCATTAATAATATGTTCAGGGAACTGAATGACTGCAAGGACTTTGGACCTAAGGTGTAGGAGATACAGATTCATTTTTGTCCCTTGTTTGCCTCTGAATCTAACCATCGCCCAACAGAAAACGCTGAATGAGAGATGGGTGGTGCAGAGAGCCAGGCCCAGGCAAGTGCTCTGCTTTCAGCCCCAGGGACTTGCTTGCACTGTGGCTCGGCTGCTATACAAGAGATAGACCTATGCACATGAGTGAGACTCAGGAGTATTTGCTTTGACCACCCTGTAACAATCCCAGAGAGGCAGAAGACCATGCTTCCATCTTCCATTCTGCAGCCAAGCAGTAGGTTTGATGGGGGATTCAGTTTCACAGAAAAATGTCCAAGCAACCACAGTCAATGTGTGTGAGTGAATACTTGCCCCATTTCTTTCGCTGGAGCTGTTTCATGTTGTGTAAACCTGTTGTGTACTTGTATCAAGGAGAGAGGTAGGCTGTCCTTGATGTTAAGTAGGAATCTTTATCTGTTCCTGATCAAATCCGGACTTGCTTCCTATCCAAGCTGCCCAGGGGCTAGCTCATTCTCAGGGGTGGGACTAACTGAGCTCTGGGATATGCTGTAAGGGAAATCTTGAGTGTGGGCTGTTCTTCAGCATAGACCATGTCTGTCTGTCCTTGCACTGTATGACAATATGTGCCCCATGCTTCTTTGTGAATGTGACCATGGCCAACATCAGATAGGCATTTCATGCTGGATACTTCCTAAAATGACCTGATAGCATGTACAGCATGGTGCTGTGGGGATACAGGACACAGCCAGGTGGGAGGATGCAGATACAGGGTGCTCTCAGGGAGACAGGGCTGAAAGGGCCAACCATACAGCCCTGCAGTTAAGATGAAGACAACTGTAGCTGTCCATTCCACAAAGAATATTTGGTTACATTCTGGAAAATATAAGTGTAATGAAATGATAGCATCCTGCCTCAAAGCAATATGTCCTTCATACATAGGGCAAAATCTTGTGAGTTTGGAGAGACGTGGATTTAGAGCCTTTCAGGAAAAAGGGGAATTTGGCTTGGTGTCCTGTACCTAGCACTGGTTAAAGAGAGGGTGAAGATAAAAGGGTGGAAAGTGTACAAACTGTCACTATGATAATAATTTTCTTAGCTTTTCTGTCTAAGCTATACAGAACTGAAAAGCTTCGTTTCAGGTTAGACAGACCACTGCATTAACAGAAAATGAGAATTTTTTTGAAGAGAACCAGACTTTTATTTTTGTCGTGGTTTCTCACTGATTTCCATTCCTGTGTGTCAGAGGCTGCAATTTTGTTTATAAAATCCATTAACATAAAATCTCCAGAAATATGCTGTTTGCTGTCCTCTATCTTCTCTGCGGTGCTTGGGAAGAGCTCATATAAAGATAAATCATTATCCTCTTTCACATCTAGCCGTTAAAATTCCTCCTTGCCATCATCCCTAAAATCAACTTGACAGGTGTTTGTCTACAAATATGTTATGACCACTGCCTATCATGCTAAGTGATATTTTGACAATCTTTGTTCTCCATCTATCTACATCAATCAGTTGTCTTCTAGGACTAGGAGCACGCTGTGGTAGGGAACAACTTTCCACATCCAAGTGCTCAGCAACTGGAATGGCCTCTGCACAATTCACGTCAATGTGCTGGTGACACATCACGTAAGCATCTTGAAGGAAAAATGGCAAGAACATTTCTCAGTCAGGAACTGGGTGATCTACTGTCTGTGAGGCTTGAAGACTCAAGTTTGATTTACTTACCCAGGGTTTGTTGGTGGCTGGGTGATTTCTTCTGTCCTCCAGTGTGTTCTTGAACTAATTAGTTTTGCCTTGAAGAGCATAGGTATATTACTTCTATTTGATGTTGTTTTGGTGAATGTTACTCTAGGATTTTATATTGCCACTTTTCTTCACAATATTTGGAGACAAGATCTGGAGGGGAAAAAAATACCACCAATTATTTAGATACTTAACTCCTGTGCTGTTAGTGTCATCTAAATACTTTTTTGGAACTACCCCTGAATTCCTTATGTATAAGGCCATGAAGGAATCCAAGCAGCCCGGGATTTTGTTCTGCTCAGGGTACAGCTGGTGAGGGAAATGAACTAGTTAAGTTAGCATTACAATATCTAGTCTGAGCTGGTGACCAACTCTGAGGCCCTCTGTTCTGCTCTACCACTGTGGGACACGAGGTAATGGTGAGGTAGGTAATCCGTCCTCATCTGGAAATCATTATCACTAATCAGTCTAGCATTTGTGTATATATTACTATTATCATATTACTTACCAAAGTTTCTGTGAACTAGTTTCTGAGACTGTGTGTGTGCACTAGAAGTTTCAGTAGGCAACAAAGACCTTTAGGAACCATTTGTGAATGAGTGATAAATAAGGCAATATAAAAGTTTAGGCAAGACAAAAATAAGGCAAGACAAAAATTAAAAAAAAAATAAATGTTTCATTTTGAAATACTTAGAGCTAACACACAAAAGTAGTTTAATTTCTCTTTTGTTTTGGCTTTATCCAGGAAAAAAAAAATGCAGAAAACTCATAATTTAGAGCAATGAGCATAGCTGTAATATCCTTGTACAATGGTACATTGTTTATTCTTTAGTTACTGAGTCTTCTGCCTCAAGAATGAAATAGCACATTTTCTGTAACATCACACAACATTGTAGTTCAGCCATTTCATACATAACAAGTGCACAGCAAATAGGCATAGAAAAAGATACTGAGTGAAATAGCTCAGTTATAAGCCTTTAACAGTATTTTGGCGGATTGGCTAAATTTATTCTAAACTGTGGATTCTTAAACACTAAGAACAGTATTGTTTTCATAGTTAGATGATTTCTGTTTACTTTTTTTTTTTTTTTTTTTTTAAGGTCAGAGAGAATCTGAAATCTTTGTAGCAAAGAAGGACTTTTCTGTAGCGTTCCATGTCCAGACTGAAACGCCAAAACAACATCTCACAGCTGTCCTTGCAACAAAACAGGGAGATGTCAATATATGCTGAAATGCCAGGCACAAAACAGAGAATGGTCTTTCTCCTTTCAGTAAAGTAACTCTGGCGAATATAAAGTATATTGTAACTATTAGCACTAACGTAAGAGTTTATCATCTGCTAACCTAAAAGTTTTGGTAAGAACTTCTAGATTACAGTTCTGTTTCAAACTTTTTGACATCTGTTTGGAAAGTCTTTAACATTGTCATGATATTCATGAAGAAATGATAAGCACATTTTCTGGAAATCAGGCACACAGACTTGTCAGTTGCTTTTGAAAACACCAGCTATTGTCTAAAATCCCCATTAACTGAATCAGTATTAATCTTTTGAGTGATTTAATGATTGGATGCTTAATCTGATATATCTCAGACCATTCTTTGATTTTCTTTGATATTCTTTGACTTTCAGAGAACAGTGATCTGGTATTTTGTAAATACTAGTTCCATATTCAGTGTTTCAAAGCGAGCAGCCAAATTGAGGTAGCCCATACCACCCATCTTGCATATGATATGGATGTATGTATGTGATGCTTTGCATTTACTGTTAGTCATATAAGTCATATGTTACTCATACTGGAAAAACTTTTCTGCTTTATTTAAAATTACAGAGCACTTTATATTGTTCCCTCTCACGATTCAGGCAGACAAAGGCTGAGTCAGGCCTGAATACAACATAGAATCATAGAATCATTAAGCATATGCACCAAATCAATTACCTGAACAAGGGAAAAAGTGTCCCCAGCTGTGGACAGTGTCTTCATTCTGACCATTGCTACTAATGGTATCCTCTTAAAACAAGCTAGGGACTGGCAGGTTATTTCACCTAACTTTAACCATCTAATAAGCATCAAGGCTAAACTACAGATGTACAGCTCTAGTTCATTTTACCTGTCTCTGAAGGCACCTTGAAGGCACCGCTGTCTCAGTACAAATCAACACCTTAACTGCCAATATAATCCACTTCCAGCAAGACTTCTCAGCTAGCTGGAGACCAGTTGTAGGAATCCTGACTCCTCTTACAGTCTAAGAGACCTATTTTGATATGAGATGCGTTGACCCTAGTGGTACTCTTTTTTTTTTTTTTTCTATTAGCTGTGAAATTATTTTTGTTGAGTAGCCATTTTGATGGAACCATTAACTTTTGGTCTAATGAGTCCTATTTTCAGCTGAAGCCTTGAAGGTTTAGTTCTCAAGGTCCATGCTTATGAGGTATGTTTCCCAAGAAGTGACTGCCCCACAGCTGAAGTTGAAGGCATTTTCTCAGAAAGTTCAAAACATGGCATTCATGTTCTTTATCTGTGACTAACCAGGCAGGTCTGTGGTTTTCATTCTTGTTCTTACAGATGAGAAACCTATAAAAATAACAATATATTTGTGCTACAATCTTGTACATAGTTTCGGTCTACGGAAAATGGTTTGTTTTTGTGACCACAACAGAAGCGTTCTGGAAAGCTTCGTATGTTTGTATGTGTCATTCCTGCAAGATTTTCACCCAAGAAACTTTGTCTCTGTTAACTCTTGGTTTTGCCTTTTACAATCTAAAAAAAAAAAAAACAACAAACAAAAAAAAAAAGAGAGAGAGAGAGATTTTAACTACTGTATTTGTGAACTACTATCCACATGACTTTATTATGAGATCTGAGGCACTCGCCATCATCATCTGCAGCTACACAGGGGACTTGATTGCTCCTTCTCTTGAGCCTGAACGGGAGAGACAGTTTGGCTTTAAGGAGGTCCACTTTTGTCCTCAGTGCTAAACCCCATCATTACTGCCATGGCAACCACAAGCCTTTCTGTATAACAACCATCTTCGGATGTACACAGCTATTTAACGTGGGTTTTGGGGTGGCATATCTTAAAAGGCACAAACTAGATGCCTGTATTCAAAAAATTTAATTCCTAGGCTGCATTCCAAATGAAACAAAGATATTTTCCCTTTTAGGTTTTCTGGGGATGCCATGGTGAGAGGAATGCATTTTCATTTCATTTTATAAGGCACACAATGCATGCATTCCAGGGCTTTTTGCCATGTGCATCATTAAGCCACCTTCTTCCCTGTCATGTATTAATTTCATAAGCACTGAAACTCTGTTAACTGTACAGCCAAACTAAAAATACCTTCTGAAAACAATGCAATTTAAAAATGATTGTCTTCTAAGACAGAAAGTTGCCTCATCTTTACAGCCCTTTTACTCTGTTAAAACACTGGCTACGTTGCTGGTTACTGATGATACCAAGAAATTTAAAGCAATTAATTGGTTGTGAGCAGCTTCTGAATGTTAATTAAAGAAACTTGGTGTAGGTGCAGCTTTGAAATAACAAAAAGCTGTTAGACTAACACTATGGAAGAAATACACTGAGCTCATAACAGAACAGTGTTTGTGCATGGAAATTTCTCTGATGGGGCACAGATGTATCTTTCATTTCTTTGATTTATGCTAAGGGTTGAGTCCTCATTCTATAGTTTGAAGAGTGTTCCTTATTTCAGTCATTTATAACATGACTAATTGGAAGTCTGTACTAAGTGATCAAAACTTCACAGAGCAAAACTAAGAGTAGCAGTGTGGCTGCTCATTAAATCTTGCTTTACATGTATAACTGAGCTTGGAAGAAAAACCACTCTAATATTTTAACAAAAATTAACTTCAAAATAAAAAGAAGAAAAAAAAAGCTTTGCAATAGTTCTACCCTGAGAAAGATCTCAGAGTTGTGGGTTCCTGCTTTTGGAGAGCATTCATTTTAGGAAAGGTGTCTCTTCTTAGGTGCCCCTCTGTTGTCAGCGGAGAAAATGAAGGCATCTTCCAGGTAATTTAGAGCACCTGCAGAGCTTGCCTTCAGGTTCATTCATATAACTCTTAACAGCACTTTCTCCTGATCACTGATTGCAAAGGGAGCCAAGATGCTTTGCCTCCCTACCTAAAATTATTTTCTTGGCATGCATCACTTTGCCTGTTAAGACATATAACCTCCCAGGTGTCTGCAATTTTATGCAAGGTAAGGAGATGGCATGTAGGGATGCAATCTTCTGGAAAAGTTTATTCATGGCTACATCAACCACAAATGGTAGTTACATATGAGTTCCAAACTGATTGAAAGGCATCATTGCATACTATGTGCAATATAAGGTTTTGAAATGTGATAGCCAGACAGCTCCTAACAAGGGAAGAAATTTCTAGGTAGGGGCCTTACCAAAAATCTCTGAATACTTACATTTAATACCTAGGTAAACAAACAAATAAAAAAAATTTTTTTGTTGTTTGTTTGTTTGTTTTTGTAATCTTGTTGATGTTTTGTTGCAGGCAGCGGAGGTGACAGCAGAACAGTATCAGAGCCCTGTAGCCAAATTGTAACTAGAAATATTCTTCCTCCAAGTTTAGGATAATGGCAATGGCTGAGTGAATGTTTCCAAAAAGAATTGAGGTGGAAAGCTCTAAGGTTCTGTGTCTGTCTGGTCTAATATTTCAAATCTGAAAAGCTTTGCCAAAACAATGCAAGAAGTTGGAAGTATCGGAAAGAACTGCTTCTTCAGAACAGGATTTCAGTGACTGAGTCTGAATTGTGTTTACTAAAAGCTGTTTTGCATCCACCAGAGACTTTCTGTTTGATGCACTTAGATAACATTTAAAGTCCACCTTTAAAACCAAGGATAGAAACTACATTTCTCTCTATTTTGTTATATTTTTTCCAAGATGAATGTATCACTGAAATGCAGACATGTTTTTATTTGAGATTACTTAGTCTGTTGTGTGGTAGAATTAACATATGCACTCGGTATTTTTGTATGTAATTGGGGTTTTATTCCCTGTATTTATCACAGACTGAATCAGACACAATATCTGGGGTATATTATCCCATGGTATGGAGGGTACCAAGGAAATAAGGTGACTGCTTTGGCTTTAGCTCATTTTAGCAACACGTATATACTTAAAAGAGTACAGAGACTAGCATGTCCCTGCCCAAGGATGACAGCCAAATTTGTGCGTTGTTCTGTGTCATGGCCTATGGCTAATATGCCTCCAAACTCAATGGAGCTTGTCTGGCCATAGGCTCAGCAAAGTTAGGCCCCAGAAATCAGCATTTGGATGGAGACATCTGGGTGCTGTAGGCTTCCAGCTGGACATACGAGGGGTTAAAAAATAAAATAAAATCACTCATGGAAGAGCCAAACCTTGGAAAAGGCTGCCCAGACATGTTGTGGAGTTTGTCCTCGTGAAATCCAGCTGAATAAAGCCCTGGGTAACTGGGCCTGTGTTCAGTGAGGAGGCTGAGATGTGTGACCTAAGATGTGACATCCAGCCCAAGTTATTCTAGGATTCAGTAGTCTGAGTTTTATGTATTTCAGTGCATTTCTGTATTTCCTGTTGATAAAGTTATGTATTTTACATTAGATATGGCTACAGTGGTAGTATTCGATAAGCATGATAATCTTACCATTAAAAAAGAGGTCACAATTTCTGGTATGAATAGAAAAAAAATACTTTTCAAAGATTTCTAAAGATAACACTAATTGCCATAATGCTTACTGTATTCATGAAGAAAGAATTCCGCCAATTACTTATGGTAGATTGTAAGATATGCAGTAGCCTATAAAAGAAGATAATAATAAAAATGTAGCATAGATCCTTAAGATGAATATATACCTATATATTAAATATAAATTACTGAAACAAGGAACAAAAGTGGGCTGTAGTATTCTCCATTCATAGAAATCCCATGATCGAGGTTCCAAATACAAGCTTTGCTTTGCTCTCCAGGTGTTGCCCACAAATAAAAAGTTTGGTCCAATCATGTTGGTCTTAAAACTCCTTGGTTTTATCACAGTATACTAGTTCTTTCAGTTGAAAAAAAGCAGTTACTATGCATTTTGAAAGGACATGTTTTTCTTTTTTGGCCACCGATCCTTCATAATAGGTAAATATCCAAATGTAACCAGAGTTGTTCATTTCTCCACTGTCAAAAAATGACTAATTCATTGTTTTGGTTATTCTGAAGAGCTGGATGACAGTGCTGTGCTGTTTGAAAATGTGAAAAGTCGGAAGTTTTCCTAGTATTAGAATATGATACTTTTATACATTACATAAAAGGTCGTCTGTTGCAATTTTGAAATTCTTCAAGAACAAAGTGCTAATGGGGGACATTATTTCAGTGACTTTCAAAGTGCATTTTTTCAAAGTATTTTAATACCATTGTAAAAACAGATTTTATACATGTTGAAGTTTGAAATAATGCATTTATTGAGAACTAAATTAAAGAAAAATAATTGCTGATAAATTCATGACTATAATTTTTCTCTGAATGTATGTTATTGCCAAAGCGGAAGAAAATGGGAAACCATTTTATTCAGCAATATAAATCAGCTCTCCAATATTTTTGTTTTAACTTTTACTAACTAAAATCACCTTCAGCCACCAAAATAATAATAAAATAATAATATTTAAAAAAAACTTTTTTTCCTCTAGGAAAAAAATCTAGACTTTTAAGGGAATTTTTAAATTTATGAAAGGTGAAATGGTGAAGTCTTAGCCAAGGACAGTGTATGGGTTATCTGAGGAGTTCTATGTAACAAAGGGCCAACAGTGTGGGTATGTGTGTACTCTAGCAGTAGGACATGGATAATGCCCCTTACTGACTCTTTTATAATGTATCTTATGCTCATTTCTCCTTTAAATGAAAAGGCATAAACCTCTTTTCCTTGTATAATGAGGTTCAGAAAAATTGCAGAAATGCACTGAAAATTGGTTCTTTGAAGCCAAATGTCAAAAGCTATTTTCAGTAGTCCTTGTAGTTATTTGGCTTTGTATCTCCTGCACTATCTTCTGTGCAGCTACTAAGAGGGGCAAAAATAAGGCAGACAGAATAAGGAACTTTTCCATGTAGAAAAGGAAAGACGTGAGTCTGTAGGCAGGCTGACTTTGAAGACAGAGGGGGCTGAATTTGACCTTGATTTTCCAGGTATGTTGCAACTGAACTGTTCTTTAGTGCTTGCCGGAGTTCCTTTTTGCTAGATTTTTAACAGAATCTAGTCCCAAAACAGTGGTCTTTGTTAGCAGGCATGTTTCGATGGTTTCTTACAGTATTAATTAGTCTTAATGGGTTTGGGATCACTTTGTTGGGAGGAATGTGCTAGTTAGGTGGATTATCTGCAACAATGGCAAAGTTCTTCAGGGCAAGGCTTGGTGGAAAGGCTGGGTTCCAATGGGGAAAATAATGATTTGCATCGTATAATTAAGAAATGTATCACTGAGTATACGCCCAATGAATGTGAATTAGAAGGCTTTTGGGTAGATTAATTCTAGTATTTCGTATTGTTTGAGACCTTACCTTTGGCATTTTTAGGGGATATGATGTATTTAAACAACACAAAATACATGTTTGATCTGAATCTGTACAGGAAAAGACGGTGCAATTATACTATAAAAAAACCTCTAAATAGAGAGACAATTTAAATCAATTTGGAAGCTGCAGCTGATATGAAAGGCAGCAGCTTTCTTTGTAGGAGATGCACCTGGTGAAATGTGCCACAGTGAAGTTCAGCAACGTATACCTCTAGGAAGGAACATGAAGACAATTTGACATTTAATTACAGCTCTTAAAAGAACATGAATGGAAATTCAGACCTCTAAATACCTTTGTGTATCCATTCTTTACTCTCTGATTAGATTAGGCTACACCCAGACTCCAGAACCTGGAAAGAGTTTTGAAGCTTCCAGCCTGAGTGCACATTCAGATGTTTTTGATGCAAGTGCGGACGACACCCCAGCACGCACCAGCAATTGCAAACTGCCTTGCTTCCACCAAGAGGTAGCTCGTGTGATACTCAGATGGGAGCCAGCTGGCAGCAGCATGTGGTGTCTTGTAATATCCAAGCAAATGGATATAGGGGAAGCTACAAGTCAGCTTCTCTGTCTTCAGACCATAGCCTCCTTGTTTCAAAATGCTGTGCTAATTGGAGTGCTCCTTAAGGCACTGTTTGGCATGCTTCTGCTTTAGTTTTGCGTGAAGAAAAAGTATAGGCTGATAGGGATTTTTTTGATGTAATGCCATGAGGCTCAGAACAGGTAAACAGAGCCTTTCCAATCTTTTCTTTTGCTATAAAATGAAATAAAAATATCAAACTAAGCCAGACGGTAACCTCTGGGCAAGCTTGATCACAGGCAGAAGAGGTGTTTCTTTGAGGGAAAACTTTCTGGTTAATAATAGCTACTTTGACACCCGGAGCAGTGTACCATGAGTGATAATCTTCAGGGTTTTATAAAGGGTATAAATGAAAAATAATTGCATTTGTTCTCCTAAATTAACTAGTTGCTTTGACAAAATTCTGTTGCTATTCTGCAAGATGGAAGCATTGCAGTTAGCAGTAGTCACTTTCACTGATTTTCTTGCGTCTCAAGAGCAATCCACAGGGCTCTGGCATTAGATGTTCTTTCTAAGACACAAGTCACTCATTTGTTCCTATGAGGAGGGAAGCACCTTGGTCCTTGTGATCAATTAGGCAAGGATAGGGACTTGTGCTGACAGCAGAACCAATCAAATTATTCAGGATGCTGCTGATTTGCGTCCTGTGATGACTGTGATAAGATGCTCTATGTCTTAAGATACACCTGTTCTGAAGCCAACTAAGTTTTCTCTTCCTGGTGAAACTTGTGCCCCTGCATGGGCGTTTTTGTGTGTTTTTAAATAAAACCACCTCCATGAGGAAACAATATGCGCAAGACAATATTAATGTTGACAAAGAAGAATTAATGTACACCCCGTCATTAACTTTTACCAAAGCAAGTTTTGTCTGAGGGATCACCTTTAGCCATAAGCATTCTGTCTTCATGGAATTGTGTGTCTATATGCACTTGCACAATGGCCACTTCTTTTTCATAGGATAGTCGAATAATAATCCTTTGAAAAAAGAACAAGTCAGTGCCCGGCATATCAAAGCAAAGCAGGATTAATGAAATTATTTGCTATTGTAGAAGCAATTTTTAACTGTAGTAAAAATATCAAATATTTTAAATCTTAACACTGTTATAGAGATAAAAGTGGAAACAATCTGCTTAGCATAGCTTTGCTTTAAAGTTAATTTGAGCTGGTTCCTTTATTTACTATATGAGGCAAGATGTATTTTAGCTGATAAATAAAGAATGGAGGTTTTGCCAGATGATGCATTTTCCCTAAATCATGATTGACTCTGAAAGGATTTGCTTTGCTTCTGATGTATTTTTTCTATTACACAGCTTATCTGACACCAGCTTTGGCCAGCTTTGCAATGAGATGTGATTGCTCTCTACTGTCCTATTTAACTGCAAAAATTGCTGTAAGCTGCAAATCTACTTACATGATGCAGTTCTGACTGAGCTACTGTCAGAGCTATGGAGAGACTCCATGGAAGTCAGTAGTTTGCTTCTTTTTCTCTGCTTCCCTCTGAGGAGGGATGGAAAGAGCAGACTTTGCCCATCCATGTGAAAAAATATGTTAAGGGTTGTAGCTTATTGAAATTACAAGATATTACCCAGAAAATATTGTCGAAGAACTCTAAACTGAAATTACAAGGGAGTCAAAATCTAGAGCAATGTGAAGGGCTGTTTTTAATAAGCTTGGATTTCCACCAGAGTAAAGGAAAATACAGATTTTTTCCAACACTTCGTATTTGAATGAGAATCTGTTCTGTAGTGTACCACAGATTTCTACCTCAGCAATTTTTTGCTAGAAATATAGTGAATTTGTTTTTAAAAGACATGTTATATGTAAAAGTTTGTTATCTTACATAATCATGCAGACCTATGAAGTTTATTGGAACATATTAATGGATTTCAATCCTTTTTTTTTTTTTTTTTTTAAGCCCTATTGGTTTATGAATGAATCAGGCCTTGGACATAGAATTTCATCCAAAAGATAACAGCAAATAAGGAAATTCAGAGTGAAACAATGGGTAAAGAACTGGAACTGAATCTTTTTTGGAAGAAAGATTTAGGACTTACTCCTGCAAAGAAAAGCCTGCTCTGGCTCTGATCCAAAACGGTACTCAAGTCTTAACTCTGAATCAGTAGTTTCACTAAACCCAAATATCTGCCCAACTGCTTTGTAGATTGGGGCCAGTTTATCAGTAATTTGGAGGGATGAATCATCAAAACAAAAATTCTTGGTCAAATGATAAGAACTGGTAACAAGAGGAACTTGCAAGAGATGGAAGGATCTGAAGATGAACATTTCAATGGGCTGCTGAAGTCGAGAGAGGATTAGTGGGGAAGTTGTAACAAAACCCACTGAAAGAAAATAGCTTTATAATTATTGAAACACTTTCAACTTTGGGGTTCTTTTCTCCAATTAGAATAATTTCTAAATGGGTTTTGAAACAAGATAATGTTTTTTGGGTTTTTTTTGGGAACTGAAAAATTTCATTGTCGCGTTTGTTTTTTTTTTTTCCCTCAAACTTTCCATCCCAAATTGTCAGCTTAGAAGTTAGTTCCAGAATTGAAGTGTATGAGAATGTCTCCACATCTGCCTCTGGATAAGAGGTTGTTGCTTGGCTTTCTTCTTGAATAAATAGCTTTGCTGTTTGTCTAGTTATCTGAGTCATATAAACAACTCTTCAGGTTGCATGAATTTGAAGATGCATAATCAGTTTAATGGTATGAGCATGTGGTATATTCTCAATTATTTTCCATCAGTGTACTGATGCAACGTACATCCTACCTGATTCCTTGCAGGTTGTTACTCCTAAAGCTGAAATCTTAATTGACCTATTTGAAATGATGGTTAGTTACCATAATTCATGGTTAGTTAGTTACTCCTTAAGGTAGACAACAGAGAGGTATTTTGGCTGGGGGCCGGCGCGGGGGGGAGGCATCATTCTGAATGGTGAATTGGTATTCGTAAGACAAGTATGCCTGTGGTAATGTCAGTAGAAATGGAAATAGATTGTGGGTAGCTGTTTGGCACTGAATAGACATTAGGTAAGACCACTCAATACTAAGCAAGGTTGGAGAGCAGCCCAGAGCACTCTGAGTCAGTCTGAAGCCGGACAGTCTGTCTTAGGGAGTGACATCAGTGACAGTGATATGGGGGAGGCTGGATTTGCAGGGGGTGGACGGGTCTGCCTGGGATCTCCCCCCTCCAAGGCCAGGCTGGGTTTCAGCAAAGGGAGTGGGCCTGCAGTCTCCTGGGGTGGGAACTTGACCATGCTGCCTATTCCTGTGGTTAGTCTTGCAGTGATTTTGCGTCCCATAGGGCCAGTTATGCCTTGTGCTCATTCTGGGTGTGCTGCATTTTGGGTTCTGCATATTCCTTTCACAACCAAATGTGCTTTATAAGGAGTGATTTGTGAGAAAGAAGAGAAAGAAGAAAGGAGGGGAAAAAAAGGGAAAAAAAAAAACAGAAAAACAAAACAAAAAAGAAAAAAAAAAGGAATCCAGAGCTCATATGCAGGTCAGAGTTCAGCTTCAAGTTTGAGCTCATGCTTGCTGGCTTATGGTGAGCTAGTTTTGAACTTCTAAAACTTCCCAGGATCTGCATTAGGATCCATTTTTTTTATTATTATTATTATTTTTATGTTTTTCCTGGATATTTTGATCTGGAGCTCTGGTTTTCACTGTTTGAGAAAAGATATTCTGATCCAGACATGGAGTCTAAATCTAGATTTAATCAGAGCTGTCTCTAGTTATGAGCACATGGAGAGGGAGAGAAACATGATAAAGAAGGTGAATGAATTCCTCAACTCTCTCAAAGTGTTCATGTTCAGTTTCATTTGTGTTTGGACAGAGATTTGAAGTAATTTTCAGATTATTTATACAGACTGCCTCATTATGTCTTAATCTAAACTGGACATCTTTCTAAAAAGATGTTTTTAAAAGCTCTTCTTATAAACTAAGCATAAATTACTGATGTGAGGCAGGAATTCCTAATTCAGAATCTATGGCTTATGGTATTTTACCATATCCACTAGATGATATACTAGCTAATCATTGCAATGATTAAGAGGAAGACATGAATGAAAGTAACTTCAGATGGTCCTCAAGCTGCTGGAGTGCTACATCCAGATTTCAGAGAGACCTCCAGCTGTTTAGGATCTCATTTTGCAAAGCAAAAGTTGCCCCAGAATTAACTTTTGCTGCAAGCCCCCCATGAGACTTTGGCCACCCGAATACATACTAAGAACACTTTTGCAGTGTACCACTTCATTTTCATTTATGCCACACCTCATTATATGTGGTAAATAAGCGTAGAAAGCAAACAACCAACAAGAGTCCTTTTGTCTAGTACCCCACATGGGAATCATCTAACCTTAATAGGGAAGATGTGCTTTTGGAGCCCAACCAAGCTGGTAGTAGTCCTCCTACATTCGCTTTTCTTTAAGAAAATGCAGTTCGTGCCCTTTCCCACTGAATAAATGTTTCTAATTATCTGAAACATTTCACATTTTTTCCAGTGTTTAATCACTGGCTTCCAAAAAGCCTGGACTTGGAACAGAGTCTTGAAGCTTTGCATGACCACAGCCGTTACTCTTATCTGATTTAATCTTGCCCACCTCGGGGATAATTTACAGCTACTTGATCTGTTATGTAAAAGACATCCAAGGTTATTGACCTATAGCCTCCTGCAGTCCCAGTTGCCCACACAGGATATTCCAGGGCTGCTTTAGCTCAACTGAGTGATAATATTTTCTAAAAGTAGCCCCAGTGAAACTTGTAGAGCTGGCTACTTGTTTAGGAAAGTCGTGTTTACTCTGTAAAAGTAACAGAGCCCAACTTGGGATAATGCTGCTTTCTTCATGAGCACACCTGTTAAGGAAATTCTGCAGTTGTTAAAAATAAATAGCTAGATAAATAAAAATTAGAGCCTGTACCATTAGCAGGATTTCTGATGAAGGGAATCTGCACTTATCTGAAAGTCTGTGTGTGTTTTAGTAGTGTCCAAGAAGACTGAAGGATTTATATAGATCATCCTGCAACTTTTACCCACTACTTTCTGAGAATGGGAGAGGATGTCCAAACATAAATGTGGGGACTAATGCTCCAGAATTAGCTACCTTCCAGTATTATGGTGGCCTCAGGCAAATTGGGGTTAATTATATGCTCTGTAGTAAGTGGAAAATTGAATGCCTCCTGGGTGTTTAGTTTTGAAATTACTATCTGTTCTGCACAAGACGCTTTATTTAAAATAATAATAATAATAATAATTCCAGGGAGCAATCCTGTTTTCTTTCTTTCTGCTGTTAACTGAGTAAATCAATATTTTTCAGAAAGTTAACATAGATGGTCTTATGAAGATGAAAATGTAATTAGGGACATAAAACATCTTCACCTCTGAGAAACTGTAAAACCAGTAAGGAGCAGTATGGTGAAAGTCACATGCGTTCCTTAAGCCTGATGCTGGTAGTGACTCCTTGGATGGTACTGTGTGACCTTTTAAAGGCTTCTGATGGAAAGAGGAAGAAACATCTTCTGATTCTAAAAATCTAGTTTACCATTTCAGCCTATGATAACTACTTTGTTACAGTGACCATTTGCCCTCTTTGAATCCCAAGAAAGGCAAAAAATATAACCATGTCTGCCTGGCATAAAGTGTGGAAGTAAGCAGCATGCCTTCATTCACCTCTGGCTTACTGTGTTGATGCTAAATTCAAGAAACACAGAATTTGAGATATACATAAGAATGTATTGGATGCAGCATCAAAGCATTGTCTTGATCACCATCATCCATTCACAGTCTTGCAGAGTGTAGTAATGCATATTTTCTTGCTTATTCTTAGATTTGTAGTTTGACCCATGAGAATTATTTTTATCTCTTGCTGAGATCTGGGGAATAGACAAGCTACACCAGAGCTTTGATATATTAGCTGATTAGAGCTTCTGGCAGCCTTCAGTATGGAGTTTCTCAGCACCAAGTTCTCCAGAGGATTTCTGAGGGTGGGATTACAGTTGAATGGTTTTTTGTTTTTGTTTTTTTTTTTTTTGATCACAGTCCTGCTGCTAATAGTGTGTGTGAAACAAAAGTTCAAACGTTGGCACATTGTCCTATGGGACAGCAACATTCACAGTGTATAATTTCCATATCTCTAGTATGCTACATGATTATTTTTTTCTGATGTGATTCATCCAGAAGAAGCATAGTCTGTGGTTATTAGTCTAATTATTAGTGTTTCTGGACTGTTTTTCCCAAGCTCATGCAAATTAATGTAGGGGAAAAAAATAATAAATCACAAACTGTGTGATTGCTTTTATATGGAAACAGGATATCAAAAACTGAGGAAGGGTGAATTCCTTCCTCCTACCTCGGAGGCTGACTTAGAAGCATAGTCACTGTTCAGCTCTGATACAGTCACTGTAAAAAGTTCAGTAGCTGAATATCCTCCAAAAATGCTAGTTCTCTCCACTGACAACCAAAGGATCCTATTGAAACTTATTTCTTAAATCTGATGTTTAAATTTGGAAGTGATTAGTTATTCCCCTCCCAACTGCTCTTACTGTCTGGGGCTTACTTCTGTTCCTTAAAAGCTTTGAGATCTTTGATGGAAATATGACTTTCTCAGTATTTTTCAGACAGTTTGGGCTTGGAATAAATTCAAAGTGACTGAAAGGCAAAAGATGCCACTATATCCTCTTCCAGTCCCATGACATATGAATGTTGACTGAGCAATATTTATATCCAGTGCTCTTTACAGCAAATGAAATACTAGATTTAATAGATTTTTTTAAAGGATTAAGAGATTGGAAAAGTATTTTTTTTTTTCTCCCTGTGATAGTTAAAGTTGTGAGTTCCAGTTTCTCTCCAGTGCTTTTAGTGAAGAAACTGGCAATTTCCTTCTCTAATCTAGCCAAGTAAGAGGGCTGGGATCCAGAAATGTGTACAAACTTTGCAGCTTCTGGTGGAGGTGTTAGAACTGAGCCGTAGGTCTTTACCACCTCCCAGCTACGTACGCCTCATTGCAATACATTGCCGCAATTTCTGCAGGAATTCAGAATGTTTTCATCGTCCCCCACTGCTGCTATTCTCAGAGTTCCCCCTAGAGACTTTCAGAGGAGCTGCCTTTCCACCTTCTTGCATGCTCCTTCAGTGAGCAGGTCCCATCCATGGGCCCGTGCCCATGCCTGCCTTCCTGGCCCTTCATGCCACATATGCACACCATCCTGTCACCCATCCCCACCACAGCAGAGCTTTGAGCTGTAGGAGGGCAGTGGACCTATACTTCCCAGTTACTCTTTTAGGCATATTTTTCACTTGGTTTGGAGGGAGAAGCAGGAGTAACCCCAATTATCTAACCTTGGTGTTTCTTCTGCTTCAGCCCATGGATCTGGGAGGCTCTGAGCTCCCAAGGTGGGGAGCAGGAGGTCTGGTGTGAAAAGGTGTGCACACAGAGCACAGCTATGCTGGGATTTAATTTACATACTTTGATTGGCATGATTACATAGAAGGCTAAACCCATATGCGGTTAAACTGGGATCAGCGCTACGTTATGAGTTGATAATGAGGTCTGGAGGGACTTAGTATCTAACAGTTGCACATCTGGGGAGGAAAAAAAAAGAAAGAGAAATTAAGAATAATCTCTCTTCTTTGTAGCAGTACTTTAGGTATTCTGGAGTAAATCCTGAAAGAGTCTTAAACATATTGGACCTGCAGTTGTAATTTACATCTCCTTTGAGCCAGCCAAGGTCTGTCAAGTGCAGGCTACAGAAAGCATCAAGTGCAGAATATCTTGAAATCCAATTCTTCAATTTTCCAAAAACTTTATTATTCCAGAAAACATGTTCAGCAACACCCTGTGATGAGGGAAAATGAATTTTTTAAAAGTGCACATTAGCAAATCAGAAGTGAATTCGGTACTGAACTGCATCTTGCACTGGATGCCCAATGTGAGATAAAAATAAACAAAAAATGCTCAAATAAATTGAAAATACAAGCAATGAGAAGACAACTGTGTTACATCTTCAGGTCGCGATGTGTAACAAAGCCCTTAAAAACTGATCCGAGATTGCCACCTGCGGGTCGCTTTGCTTCTGGAGCGCAGAAGCTGGGAACTGCAGGGACATCACAGTGCTCCAAAGGGTGCGGGGCACCTTGCCGTGACCAGCCTGGCATGGCAAGCCTTTAGGCAGAGCATTGCTTATCACAAATGTGTAATTCTGTTCACGAAAAGAAGAAAAATTAAAGCTCTTTTGAGACGCTGTTCTTGCTGTAAAATACCAGTCTTGCTGATTTATTAGAAGGGAATGATTAACATTCAGTTCCTTTCTTAGGTCAAATAACAGTATTGGTGATCCAGCTAGATTGCTCTCTATGGTTTTAAATGAATATTTGGAGTTGCACACTGCTCTCTTTCTCACTGTCAGAATCTCAGTAGCTCTATTGACTTCCCTGGGTTATACCAGCAGGGAATTTTGGCTTCAGCTGAGTTACAGCAGAAGAGACTTTGCCAGTTATTGACAGGTCTCTGGTTGAGTGCAGTTACTTACCCTAATTAAAAATTATATTCAAGGGGATCCAACGTTTCAGTGAAAGGGTGAATTCAGCTAGTATATCTGTTTTGCTATCTGGTATTGTATTTAAATGCAGAATTTTCTTAATGTTTCTATTTTTCATGGCTTAATTCATTAACCTTATCATACATTCTGATTGTAGTGCATACCTTCTTTTTGACACGTCCATTCTTATTAATGAAATGCAAGAATGAACAGTGAAATAACTATTTAACAAACCAGAAAAAAAAAAACAAAACTCCACTGTTATGCAGGCTGTGTCTGTGTATATATATAATATATATTTAAAGAAGTGTGTGTATGTTAGACCTGCATGCACGTCATGTCTAGATGAAAGCCAAAGTAGTAGGAGGATGCATTTAAACACTATGAATTCAAGAAATGGGCAGCATTTAATCAGCCTGTGCTCTGTTTGTCTGTGAACTTGGCTGAGGTGTTTGAGAGTGCCGCTGTAGAAGATGCCATGTATAGTGTCCTGCTACTTTTCCAGAGGCTGACTTCCTTCCATGGGATGTACAGAGTGGGAGGATACAACCACTTTAAAGAAATTATTAAATACATCTAATGTGTTGCTTTCATGGATCTGTGCTGACTTCATTCATCTGAAGCTCTGGAATCTGGCATACAAATCTGCATTGCTTGGCAAGTGTTTTATTGACCAGGTTTTTCTTCTGGAAGAAACAAAGGAAGCAGATGGAAAGCTTGCATAGTTTGTTGCCTGGCTGCAGAATGACGCATGGTCAGCTGCAGCAGGAGAGCTGCTGGCTTGAGAAAAAGAGAAATGGAAAGGTGGCTGATGCTTTCTCTGTCAGAAAGCACTATGGGAACAACTCTAAAAAGATCTTATAGTGTTACACAATTTTCTCTTCTTGGGAAAAAACAAACAAACAAACAAAAAAAAAACTTGACATGTTTTTCATGCTCTGCCCTATTGGTAAGCTCTGTGTAGTTCAAGGAGGAGTGGAAGACGGCTTGTTCACATGCTTTTTTTGTTTTTTTTTGTTTGTTTTAACAATTCCTCCTGTCCATCCCCAGCTGACTTCTCCAAAGAGAGTGCTAAGAGAGAAAAAAGGGTCTGATGTGCAACAAAGGATGAATTAGACTTCCAACACTTTCTGCAATCCAAATGTAATACTGGATTTCTCAACCTTCAGAATTTTGAGGGTTTTTTTTGAACATGTAATTTTTCATGGAGCATAGAGGTTCTAGCTGAAACTACTGCTGCTTAATCTATCCATTGCAACCTGTGGTGAAAAACATGCACTTCTCATATTCCTTCTGGAATGTAGGCACATGGGGTAAAACAAGAATGAACCCCTCCTGAAATATTTGAGGTCCTCAGGATTATTTAATCTTCCTTTTAGTATGCTCTCTGTTTAGTTTCACAGTCACAACATTTCTGTGCTTGAGATTCTCAGTGGGACTTGAAATGTTTTCTGCCTAATTTCAGAACAAAGGCATCAGACTGATGTAGGCTGGATCATTTGTAGGCGGACATTGGTATGTTCCTATTTTTACAGTCTAATAGATGTAGTCTTTGCCTCCTTCACTTTTATTATTTTAAATTATGCTCCTGTACATTCTTAACTTTTTCATTTCTCTCTCTCTTTTGCCTTGGAGGCCATGGTTGCACTTGCACTCATTCAAAAGATGACAAGCCTTCTTACAACACCACAGGCCAAGGAGAAGCAAATGGAGCCATGCTGTTGCTTCAGCCTCTGTATTGGAGTTTTACTTTGCTGCATCCCATGAATTGTGATATGTAAACCTCTGTTGGCCATAAATCCCCAGTCTTGTCAGACTAAATGCAGATCATAAAAGGGAAAGGGAGAGTAGGACGCATTTTAATGTTTTTAAGCTTTGCTGAGGACATCTGGCCTGTGGTGATTTGCTTAAAAGAGGATTAATTGTAATGCAAACTCAGGAAGAATGGGGATTCTTCAGTGACAAGTGTCAAGTATACAGGAAACGCATTATTTATGTGAGCCAGTGGAATCAAAACAAAATTACAAAACCTTTCCAGGATCTCCCTAATGTTTCAAAATGCTTCAGAGAAATCCATTATATTCAGAGAATTTCCCCGTCAGGAATTCCTTCTGTAATAGAGTTTTGTCCTCAATGTCCTCCATTTTAATAAAGCACTTCTTTGAAATCCAAAGTTGCATCAAAAGAAGTGAGGCTGAATTACATTTGCCTGACATACATAAGTACTTCACACAATCATAGTTTCACCAGCAAATAGGCTGTTCTTTGTTAATTTAGAGTGTTTGTCCCATGTAATCAAAGCTCCGTGTTGTTACAGACGTGCATTAGTGTGGAGCTATGACTTTCTTCCTGTGGAGGAACATCTGCAGCCCCTCAGTGCCCTTCTACCTGCAAGAGGACACATTAACCCCAGACACGGTGACCCACTGAGCTGGAGGCTGGTGCAGAGATGTCCAAGCTAGCAGAGAAACCAGCCACTAAGTTCAGCTACAACCAAACAGTATCTGAAAAGATTTCCCGTGTGGATCTGAAAGCAGTCCAGCCATTATTTTTTTATTATTATTATTAGTTTTTTGTTTGTTTGTTTGTTTTTTTGTGAAGCACCATGCTCAAGATAATAAACCCACTATAGAAGCTTTTGGCTGTGGTCTTGCAGATACAAGTTGGTATAGATTCAGAAAGTGAACCAGACCAGTGATATATTTTCTGAATTCTCCAATACCCACACCACTCACTAGTTTTGAAAATGAAACACTGAGGACAGCCAAGTACTGGTTTCACAATAATGCCGACACAGCCTTTGTATGAATTCAATACTGGAGTCTGACAAATAATTGGCGTCACACCCCAAAATATTAGAAGACTTTGACATTTTGTTGTGAGAATGTGATTTTGGAGAGCATCAGATGGTAAGGTCATGATGTATGTTTAAAAAGAAGCCTTTATTTTTCCCCATCCCCTTTAGAAATTTTGCAGAAATAGGAGGTGGGGTGTCAAGGCTGTCAGGAAAGTTGCTGTGTGTCCAAAATCGCCAGGGAGAATCCTGTCCAGGAGCAGGAGCTGACTGAGCTTACCTCTCAGGATCTTTTCCAGCTATATTTTCTATAAGTTTATGTATGAAGGAGAGTCACGACAGCTGATTTCCACCCTCTGCCTCCACATTTCTGTGACTAACTGCTTGTGTGGCTTAGAGCTGCGAACAAACAGGATTGTCAGTTCTGTAAGACAAAATCCTCCACAAAGCATGAGAAAGATTTTTACTTTTTTTTTTTTCCCCTTCTCCTGCTTTATCCAAAATGGAAAATGTCCTCATGACCACCACTGATGGAATAATAATGATAATAATATTTAAAAAGTCATCAGATAATCCCCCGCAAACGTAAGTTATTTGGCTAAATGAAAGAAATACTTCATTCATCCAGAGTCAAAATATTTGACCTTATTAGCAATCTTTGTTGGATTGCTTTTTGCTTTAGATTTAGGCTTGCTTCCAAACAAAGCATCAATTTAGGAAGAAAAAATGAAAAGGAAATTGAAATAGTAAAAAAAATCAATTATTAGAGGGTTGTTTTCTCTCTTATTTTTTTCCCACTCTCAGGAAAATAACTACATGAATTTACTACAAATTTATGAATCACATCAGCTGATTAAAAAAAACAAAACAAAACAAAAAAAAGAACTGTACCTCTGACAAAATATTTAAGCTGAATCTACTGTGAGCATTGAAGTCACTTCTCTTTTCTGTCTCCTTTTGTGTGTCCATAGAAGCAGCACAAGCATTTGTGCCAGTGAAAAAGAGGGACACACAAGAGTCCATGCGTGGTAAAACTATATTGTATTTTGCCTGCTGTTCTGACAGCCTTAGCCTCACCCTGTGCTTTGGAGCCAGGTGTTTTTATAGAGAAGAATCCTATTGTCACCAGGGGAGGAATGCCAGCCTCGCTGGGGACAGAGCCAGGCCATGCCCAAGGGGCAGCTCTGTACCGTGGTGGGGTGTGGGTGTCCAGTCCCATGTTCCTGGAGCATCTCCCAGAGGGGGGTGATTAGGCTCCAAAACACAGAACTTAGGTCACACATGAGCTGATATATTAACAATGGGGAATATAATATCTATATGTATATTAATGAATTGTTTATTACATACAGAAAATGACATACAAAAGTGCTTTACTACAACTTCATTACTTGAGTTTTGAGCTTCCAAAAAGGAAGCAGACAGTACAGGTATCGAATAAACAGCAGCAACCACTTGGCTTGGACAGTAGAGGTCAGATGCTCTATCATTATTTGGCATCATTTTTGCCAACCATCATACATTTCTGTGGGATCAGCAGCCCCCCTGGAGCAGGATCTGCTTGCTCCCAGTGTAAGCCCTTCTTTCAGCTCTCCATTCTTCAGAGATTTTGTCTGAGGTTTGTGTTACCAAATAATAGGAATCTCTGTTTTACTCTCCTCATATCTGTCTCTCATCAGCCTATTTGTTTCAAGTGGGGAAAGCCATATTATTCTCAGGAAGCAGTGCTGGCTGGTGAACAGAAATGGTGATCGCTTCCCTCAAAGCACGTGTGTCTTCCTCACCCCTCATTTTGAAAATGCTTAAGACCAGTTTCAGTAAAAAGATCCAGATCTCTCGTTTGGTGGCACATTTTGTATCATGTCTCTTTAAAAGCCTTCTGTCTCCTTTCCACTTCTGCAATCAGCTAATTACAGTTAAAAGTAACAGAGATGGTTGGTCACTCACAGCAATGGCTAATGGCAGCTAATCCGTTACATGAGGGGACGTAAGGAAATGTCTCATTCAACTGATGCAGGAAAGAGCTTTCAGAGAGTCAGATCATAATAATACAGAATAGAATTCGGCTATGATGGTACATTTAGCACCCCTGATTTTATATGGGAAGCCATAGGATCCTCCATAACCATGTGAATGATTAGGAATTTGGTTTTATGTCTCATCCAAAAGAAGTTTTTTTTTTTTTTTTTTTTTTTTTTTTTTTTTTTTTTTTAAAGAAAGGAAAAGGAAGTAAAGTGTGGATAGCTGCCAGTGCATGACTGAATTGGTCGCATTCATGGTGTTTTTTCACTTTTTCTAGAGCACCTACTTCAGGAGACTTTTCATCATCATATTTTTTCTGCTGACCAACCTATAGAATTATCAGCACACTTGCAGGTTACTCACTTGAAGGTGGCCAGTAAATCCAGAGCAGGGATTTAATGGGATACTTGGATAACCCAGCCCTTCTGCAGATAATTTGTATTTATTGTCTTGATTGTAACTGCACTGGGACACCAGATCACAACAAAACCCTTTTCTTACTCAGTGTGGTAGGGTTTTCTGGATGCTGCTCTTCCATGGAGGAAGGTCTGAGCAGTTGTTAAGACACATTGTGCTTTGTGGTGTTTGGGAGTGAAGAGCTGCTCGAACTGTGCCTCTGTCCTCAAGGGCCAGTCCTGGGACAGTTGTCTGGGTGATGCGTGTGGTCCTCACTGCACTGAGGCTCCTGCATGCCCCAAGGAAGTCCCGTCCCCATGACACCAAGTGCTGAGCAAACACATTGCACAAAGACAGTCAATGCCCAGAGTGGTTGGAGTCACAGTGAAGTGGAATGGGCTACAGATGTTACAAAAAAGATGTGGCAGGGGACAAAGAACAAAGCATAAATGCTGGGGGCAGCTGCTAGCCTGGGTGGTGGCAGTGGCAGCCCCTATCATAGCAGTGATCCACTGGAGTATTTGCAAAAGCAACTTACCTCAGGCTTCCTACATTTATTACTGATTGCGGGCACCAAATTATTTCACTTTCTGTGGGTTTCCTCTAAACTGCTTAATGTTCAGCTGCCAATGCTTTCTGAAGCACGGAAAAGCATTATTTTTCTCATCACCTTCACTGCTTAAAATCTCATGAGGTCCCTTTCCACAGCCACAGTGTATTTCCTCTACCCATAGAAAATATTACATTACAATAATATTAAGACTGAGTGACGATGAAGGCTGAAATCAGGAATTGCTGAAGCTAAGGCTGTGTATACCAACTTAATGCTGTTTCTCTGTGGGTAGTCTTTAGCTGTATAGCCTGACAGGACAGCATTTCTACTTTGCCCCTACCCCCAGGTAATCATTCAGCTCCTACCACCTTTAATAATTGCAGTTAATTTGTCAGCCCCTCAGAAGTGGTGGGGGAGAGATTTCCTTCTGCTGTATGAGGTTGCAGCTGAGCAGGTCTGAGCCAGCAGAAGCTGGTGCTTCATCTGCTCCCACTTGTGTGTAGCTCAGTGCCATTTTAGCTACAACACTGCTCAGAGAGCTGGCTTTTCTTTTCCTATGCTTTTCTGGGAGTGGGCTAGCAGCAGAAAGCAATGCCCCTTTGAGGGGCCTGGTTATGCTGAAGTGTTTATTGCAGGGCGTGGAGTTGAATGTCACCTGCTGTGGAGGGAGGAAAACAAGGAGGTGAGGTCCCATCCATCGGGGCTGCTGCCTTTCTCGGGTCCCAGAGAGCTTGGCTAGGCTGCAAGAAGAGATGGCCTTGCTCCACCCCACAGACTCATCCTAGTGAGTCTGACTCAGGTTAGTGATGCTGTGCTTCGTATATTTTTTCTAGAGAAATGCATACTATCTACTGGCTTAACTGTTATTAAGAAGGAAATCCAGGACTTATGGGCTATACAGATTTATAAATGTTTTATAACTTCCATGTGATCAAGTGACTCAAACCGGGAAGTGTTGTGGATGTAGCTTTTTTTAATAGTACTTACACAAAGCAATATATTTTGTGAGGAAAGGACCTGACCTGATACTTGCGATGTCACAGGGATCTCACACTGGTACTGAGCTCATTGCCTTTTGCAGTTTTTTTGTTTGTTTGTTTGTTTTTGTTTGTTTTTTAATAATGAGAATCTGTTAGGTAGCAGGGTTGATAGCTCAGTCTTACTGTGTGCTCCAAATGCAGCCATCTCAGTGAGGCCTGAGTTTCTCATCACCTTAGATTTAAGAAGGTCAAATATTAGGCTTGTTTAAATTTTTCAGCTGTTTTCCAGAGAAATGTGTTCCGCCCAGAAAGGAAAATGCAGCTCTTAAATTTCCAATGTAACAGAAAGATAATATATTGATGACTAATTTGTGTTTAGACTAATGTCCCCCCACCTGCTTTTTTGTTTAAAGCATGTGACTGGTTTTATGTACTTTGCCAAAATGAATAACACGAAAGCAACAAAGAAATCTGCAAGTTTTACTGTCTTTACTTGTCTTTAGAATAGCAAGCTGTTTTCAAGGCTCTGTACTAGGTTTATTTCCAACTATTTCTACCTTCTTAATGTTAACTGAATTATTGTCACTCTGCTACACCTTTTCCTGTTCATTTTTGTATCAGTCATGTCAAAGACTGTGAAATGCATTGCTTGTGTGCTGTATGTGGGGTTGGGATTTACATCTCTGTAGAGAGAAGCATTTTTTTTTTTTCTAATACCTTGGAGGATAAAATACCTTTTCTTACTCTTGTGAAATCAGCAAAACAGATCTCTGAATAAATAACACATTTGCAGTCTTAAATATATGAATATTACGGAATCTTCCCCAAGATGGAGTATGTTTATATTTTTTCACATGTGCAAGGACTTACCATGTTTGCTATGGGAAATTACATTTTTATCCTTGGTCAGATTTATGAAGATAAGTGGTTCTGTTCAGTTGTGCAAGTAGTCTGAGAAGAAAAAGCATCCATTTATGTACCACAAAAGTGCTGCAATTATCAGACCTTGGGGTGGATGGGGGGAGTATTTTTAAATGGGATTTACTTGCTCCTTATAAAAGCTAAATAGTGATTTATCTGTGTGTACTTGTAAGAATTCTATTGCAATGAAAAATAGTTAATGAGTGGTCAACTTCTCTAACTGAGACTAACCATGAGACTAACCAAGACCTCAGGTTTAAATCAGGAGCAACTTGATTTGAGTCATGACCATTATCGAAGATTTAAAAAGAAAAGGGAGGGGGGTGGGAGGTTGAACATGACAAACCAACCTTCTCTCCTTCCAATTTTAAGATGTTACTGACTTCTAGTGTGATTTCAATTCCAAAACCTGTGGGTTCTTTGGAAATTGGTATCACAGCCTACTAGCCTCTGGGGTGAAGGTCCTGGGCTGGGCTCTGGTGTGGGACGGGAACTCCACAAACAGCAGAGACATTCCAGTTAAGCCCCTTTATGGCAGCTTACTGAAAACCATGAGCCTCTGGTAAATTAAAAAGGAAAAGGTAAATGAGTGTGTCTGATGTTCTGCAGGGAGATGTATGGTGACCCTCTGCTGCCCAATTGAGGTGGTCACAAACTTATTTACCTGGCTTAACTTTGCTTATGCTATAGGAATAGTTGTGTGAACAATAATATTTTAGCAATCAACAGCACAAAATGACCTTCTCATCTTTGAGGCTTATACTTGCTGAGCTGTTTAAATATGGTAATCAATAGCTTCTGATAATGTTGTATTTGTGTAATGCTGCACATATTTGTGTAATGTTTCAATTTAAAACTTCATATAAGCTGGTCTTTGTTATTGAAGCATATGAAGATCATTGTGATTTTGTTGGTGGTGTTTCTTTATTTATTTATTATTACTATCTTCATTAGACCTATTTCTTTGCCAGAAATTTTTCTCTTGGTAATGTCATGTGCCATAAAAGTTAAAAGATTTTACAGCTATAGAAAGGTATACATGTTATACTTCCAAATGCCACAGAGTGGCAATGTTTCAGAAAACTTTATTCAAGTCTGTTAAAGATACTATTGAACCCCATCAGTGGGGTAATGATGAAGGGTTACCCTCCACAGTACTGCTCTGTCTGTACTCTGCATAATTCAGTGTGGCAGAGACAAGAGGTATAGGAGGAACTTGCTGAGATGCTGGAGCAGAGAATTGCAGTGCTTGGAGGTGGGGATGGGGTGGAGGGATTAAACTACAATATAAAAAAAAATCTCTTTAATTGGGGTGGGAGGAAATCAGCATTGCTGCTCTCTGATGTCTTCATGTTCTTTTTCTGAATTTTAGAGTTTAGGGGATCTCATTTTTTGTGTGTCCTATTCAATGTATTTTATGTAATTAGAGGATCAAAACTGTGGGTTTGAAGCTGAACAACAGGCAGAATTGCATACTTGCCTACTACTTTCTCATGTTAATACAACTACTCTGTAATACAAAAATGATAATAAGTTGCAGTGAGGTTGTTATGAATAAACAAGAATGCAGGAAGATGTTAAACAAGTAAAGTAATAATCTAAGTAAAGTAATTTCCACACAGACACTGTCTTAAACTCTTATTGCTCTGGCACTTGCACCTGCTTGAAGTTTTGCTTGTATAAATACCTGCGAAGGAGCATATGCCAACCTCATTTCTCAAGCTAGCAATGTTTGATGAAGACCAGAGACAGACACAGCTAAATCCCTGGACCCAAATAGCTTCAAACTTGGTGAGAGTCTTGTAGCTCAGGCAGCTATCTCAAGATTTCCTCAGCTTCCAGTTCCCTTATAGAATTATTCCATATTTAAATGTCAAAGTACAAAATAAAATTAATGAGTTGGATTTTGTCTCATCCCTGGGATTATGGTTTGATGATATGCCCTGTAAAATGTCAGTTGTACACCAGTTCCTTGATCATAAGTGTAAAGGAACTGGAATTCCAGGTTTATGAAAAAAATTATATTTAGGAAATGTCATTAACTGTTAATATACAGTGGCGGACATGTAGTGATATACAGTTGTGGAAATGCACAATCAAGGATAGCCTTTCCTTTTGCTTGTATCTGGTCTCTCTTCCTTTTCTTTTCTCTTTTGTTTAATCTTGAGGTGGAGCCATCAAACTCTGCACGTGTGCCAGCCCCTGCCCAGCCTTTTCCGTCAAGTAAATGTGCTTGGTACATACTGGTCAGGACTGTGGGAGAAACAAGTGGTTTGTTAGGTATAAAATGGAGTCCTACAGGAGACTAATGAAGAGTGAAGATGCTGAGCATGTCTACCCTTACTATAGTGCCTGCTTCTGCATTTCGTCCACTGCAATATAGATGCAGAGTAATACAGGTAAAGAGGAGAGGACAGGATGTAGCATTAACAAATGCTGCTGTGAAGCTGCTGCAGTGCTTCTGTCTATAAAGGAAGTAAAAATAAATTACAGATTGGTAATTTTCTTTGTAGCAGGCCAACCAGGCTTCAGTTCAGGAGTGTGGTGTTTTTGTTTTGTTTGTTTAATTTATTTCAACCATATTCCTCCACTCCTTTATTCTAATAAACAAGGAAAAAAATTATTAGATAACTTCAGACCTGTTTTCAGTGATGTGGAAGCACTTCTTTACTGTATGTGTGCTAGAGCACTGGCACAGGTTGCCCAGAAAGGCTGTGGAGCCTCCTTCCTTGGAGATCTACAAAAGCCGCCTGGACTTGTTACTGGGCAACCGCTCTGTGTGGCCCTGCTTGAGCAAGGGTTGGACCAGATGGACCCAGAGGTCCCTTCCAACCTCAACTATACTGTAATTCTATGGAGAACTATGCTCAACGTTCAGTGTCATTTTTGCTCATAAGCAAGGTCCAGGGGAACACTACAGATAGAGCTGTGTGAAAGTTTGTGCAACTGTTGTCAGTTTTCATAGCTCTTGGTGAATGGGTAGTGCGTCCATACACTTGTGTATGTTATTTTTCCATTTGTTTCAAATAATCTAGCATATGTCCTTGTCCCATTCCTCTTATTTCAGAGGCACATCTCTGAATGTCCCTCCCAAACTGTAGACTAACCTGAGCAACAGGAATTAATAGATGTCCCACCAACTCAGTGATACTCTTAAATCTTACTGAGTTTGCACAGATGTACTTTAGCTGCTGCTAGTTTCCAGTGATATTCATATTCCTGAGGGCATCTTAAATTCATTGAAAGGTTTTCCTTACTCATTGCAAAATATTAAGCAATAGAGTTATCTCTGATACCAATTTAATTAATTCTGCTGTGAGACACTAATTTATTCAGAAGGCTACCACTGATGTCCTGGGTATTACATACATACTATATAGCTTATAGCTAGTTTAATTTAATGTGCTGCATTTGTATTGATTTTTATTTTAGCAAAATATGGTCAAACAATAATGCATGGATTTAGAAAAGCTTTATATTTCATAAACATTGGCACATTCATATTTGACTTTGTCAGCAAAGGAGAATTAGATCAAACAAGGTGCAATGATGCATTTATTGCTTTGGGAGCCTCTATTTCAGAACTTGACATTGATAAACTGTTATAATTAATTCTTTCAGTTTAATGAGATGGTATACACTATCAGCAAATGTGAGCTTTAATGTCAACATATTTTATTGACCATCTTCCTGTATTAATTGGAACATGCCTTGACGGAGCTTTTCCTTGTATATGACCGAAAGGGAAATGCAGAGAACTTTGCTTATGTTCCTAACCAAAACCACACACTGAGATGGCTCATGCATGCTTAACTAGAGCAATGCTTCCCCGAAGTCAGAGACTGTTTTTCAGTGATAAAGCGGAAGGAACTGGGAAAGTGAACTTCTTGGCTCTCTTCCTGGATTTGTCATTGAGTCAGGCAAGTCATTAAGCACAGTTTGACTTCAGCTTACCTATCTGTTTAGTGGAGATAGTAATATTTTCCTGTTATGGAGGGAGATTGTAACTCAATTAATATTGTGGAGCTCTTTGCAATACTCAATGAAAGTCAAAATATTGCTTGACATAGGTTAAAGTGTATGAAAACAAAATGTAATCTGATATTGCTTTAATTTTATGCATTTTTTTCTGACAATTAAAATAATTTGATTGCACTGATGTTAACATTCAAATACTTCAGGTTTATTGGAGAGCTCGTACTAAATATGTGTGCTATAATAGTTTACAGACTTGCATTTAAAGCACTAAGAATAGCTGGTTACTAATGCTATAAGCAGCTGATGATTTTATTTAGCTTCACAAGTGCAGGAAAAATGCCAGAAAAAAAAAAAAAAGTTGCAGGATGTTTTGGCATTAACAGACACTAATAAGTGGTACTCAATGGAGCTGCAGAATGAAGTGATTAAGTAGGTCAGCTTACTTAAAGTAAGGGGGGAAAAAAGGCCAAAATAGAAGTGCAAATGTGTTGAAAGTACCAAATCCACAGAAGGCAACAATATTTGCACAGCCGTGCCCAGGTAACACACTGGTAACATCAAAAGAGAAAGATGGTTACTCTCTTTTGCAAGACTCTGTTTTTCATTTTCTAAAATGTGTATTTTGGATTCCTATATTGCTGTATATGGGGAGGAGAGATAAAAGCAAGTACTTCATCAGCTCATTGTGGCTGATATCAAGAATTCAAACTGCTATGCTGCTGTACTGTCTGGTACCATATCAGGCTATTGCAGTGCCACTGTCTCATCTGAAATTTGGAGGACTGAATGTATTGCTACTTGTCTGGGGTTCTGCTTACTCTTCAGGCTTTCCACCAGACTCTTAACTGTGTGGGTTTTTTTTGTTTGTTTTTTGTTTGTTTGTTTGTTTTTGAGAGGTGTCAAGGACTCTGATTTTAAGCACCAACGTAAATGTATACCTACATATATTCTGCATGGATAATGACCTTATCAGTCATTTTTTCCATTCATTTCCTTGTACACTGCTATCCAATCTCCTTTTTCAAAAAAAAATATTTTTTACCTTTAACTCCCGTCTAGTGATAGGAATACAACTATCTTAAGTTTCTTCATTGTCCGCTCTGCTTGTGACACTTTGAGAAGCAAACAGGAATTTTCAAGTTAAGTTGAGCCTTTGCAGCTACAGAGTACAGCATTTTTTCACATTGTTGCAACAAAGAATTTTTTACCAGTGCAGTAACAAACTTGTCCTTTCCAATTTCTGTCCTGCTGACTACTTGAATCAATATTGCACCTTAAAATGATGAGATACGTTGATTCAGGTTGGATAGGTAAATCTCATGAGGATGGTAGTCAGAAATCGCACTGATAAGTCTCTGAGTCTTAGAATACCTTGCAAATTATGCTGAAAATCTGTGTTCTTGTTTTCATATGAGCATTGTCTATTGTCTTAGTTTCATTTTCTTTTCCACAGGAGTTTCAGTTGACCTCATTATATTTGCTGTTTTTTTTCTGGCAGAGATTTTTGTCATAAAGAGTGTTGCCATATATAACAGGATCCCATTTCTTATCTCTGTCAAATCTAATTACTTTGATGCCAATGCATTCAAGTCCACCTTGGTATTAGAACATCGCTTGTCCCACTCAGTGATGGGACAGACTGAGGATTTCTTAATGTGCGTTCTTTCACAAGGACTTTCATGGTCAAATATTTGCAACAAGGCTTACTTAAACTTTTGCCTCATTGTTCTGAACACCTGCATGTTTCTGTACCTTTCTGCTAGCCACTTTCTGATTCCAGTGAAATCACAGAGTCCTCTTAACTCCAAGCTGTCCAAGGTCAACAAGCTCCCCAAGTTAGAAGCGGGCCTGAATGAAATTCCTGGAGCAAACACCTAATGAGACTTTGAGGTGGCCTGTGTTGGGCTGTCCAAGACAAGATGGGTTAGAAATGGATGTGAACCTGAGCTGAAGTATTCTTAGCACATACAAAAAATATTTTCAGCCTTACTTCGTGAATTTGATGGACTTGGTTTTTAAGTCACTGAATAAATGGTATTTTCTTCTATAAATGATTTCAATGACTAGAGGAGATATTTGTTAGAGAAATGTGATGCTCTAACAGAGTAGGCTGTTTTCAGAAAGCCCTTCTCACATCGCTTCATATGGGGAATTCCATGTTTTCACTTCATTTGCTGAATAGAAGATGCGAGGTTTATCAGAACTCATGAGTCTCACCCTTTATAAAGCTACTTTGATTAGTTGCTTCTGGTTACACTTAGGTTTTGAGAATCAATATATGAAAATGCCTTTATCAGTGTTTTCTAGCCCCATGTATGTATTTGGGTCATGTCTGCTGGCAACCTGCTTCAGAGGGGCTGTTTCCATGCACATTCTGCATAAAGCTCCACTTTTAATTACTGCAGCTTAAACTATTATGCTTGTAAACACATTACTTCTGTCAAAGTCCCCATAATGTCATTTTGATATTTTCTACGCTATTGATCTACCTCCTGCTTTGTGTAGATTTCCTAAGCTGACAGAAAATGTCAGAGCTGTCTTGTCCAAAAGCATCGGACCACTCCAGCCACTTTGTAGCTGCCTCTGGTTTTACAAGGCATTCAGCGTGTACTTGAGCAGCTCTGTAGATGCCTGTTTGATGTGTCATGTGCAGCCTCCCTGGGCTCCAGATTTGCACCCTGAGCTGACACCAAGGTTCTACTCTATGATATGGAAATGCCAAGGTAATTTCATGCTTTGTACAGCTCTATGAATATTTTTAATTATGACAAAAATGCCATGGAAATGAAGATTGTTCTGGGTTTTATTGTTGCATGTAGTTTTGTATGACTCTAATTTCATAGCAATTTAGTTCATTTAGCACTTTGAGATTTGTGGGTCGCCTGGAAGCATAAGAAAGTGAACCCCATATTTGTCATGGATTTGATAACCTTGGCTAAGCTAATGCAGGAACTCTTCTGCAGAGCACTGGGAGTGTTGGATTTTTTTTTATTTTTTTTCTGCCAACTCCACTGGAGACTGACAATCTCTAGGCTCTGAAATACCTCTGAAGCACAAACTTTCTTCACATTTTGGTATGGTTAACACTACCTTGTAAAGACCACATGGGTGGTGGCAGGGGACATTTTGTTAGGGTCTCTTGGTTCTGCCCTTGGTTTCTCTTCACAACTGGTAGTTTTTCTTGTAAAATCCTTTCCCTGCTGTATAGCAGACTTGGAATGTCCACTGCTTTCAGTTAGGACACAAGAGCCCCATAACTGAACAAAACCTGCCTGGCTTACTAGATTGATAGCTGCCCTTGATATGGGCAGTCTGTGTCCACACACATGATCCTACCTTGAGTTTAGGACTCTGGGTTGATATTGCTTTTGGTGTGTTGCCACTGAGGCTGGGAGCGAACAGAAGTGGGAGTGTGTGCGCTTCATGGGAAGAGGTCAGGTGCTTGGCTTGTCCCTCACCTGGTCACAGCCAACCCAGGTCGGTGTCGCTGCCATGAGCTCTCAGCCTCTGCCCTCCTCCATCATTAGTCAAAAAGGTTGTTTGCAAATGTTTTTGCAAACCGTATGGTTTTGGCCATATTGAAATAACTAATGGCCTAGGCACAGCTGTCACCTGCGGTGCCATCCCCTTGGTGTTGCTCAACCTCTGGTTGTGTAAGCAGAGCTGCCTGGCGTCTGTCTGGCAGGGCTGGGTGGAGACTGAATGCCCATACAGTTGGGCACTGCTGGCCCAAGTGGTGACGATGTCACAAATATGCTCAGGGGACTCGTGCCCACCCCCTTTGTGACTTCAGCTGCTCTGTCAGGGAGAGTTGGCACTGTTTTCAGCTGAAGGCAGCAACCAAGGGCTCTGCTGCTTCTAATTTATGCTGCAGAGTGACCTGACGGACTTGCTCAGGTCTGCTAGCTCCCTTCTGATTTAAGGGGCTGCTGAACATGTCAAGGTAGGGACAGCAGGCCATAGGCTGCAGTCTGAGGCAAAAGAGCTGGGCATGGGAATGTGCTATATGAGCTGTGTAGGAGGATTCCTAGAGGTTAAAGTCAAGCTAGGAGAAAAAAAAAAAAGTTTGCTGACTCATCATATCCATCTCTATTAAATTACCTTCCAAAAAAGAAAGTAAATGAGGCATCCTATGTCTGCTGAAGTCAATAATGCAACTCCCATTAGTCTGAGTGTGTGTTAAGTTCATAATTGATGTATCTGGCATATTAATGTGCTAATTTATGTAAACTGGATAGACTGCATGTGTTTCCTGAGAGATGATCAAGAGAAAGGAAAGCAGACGTTTTAAGACCTTCTAAGTAGGTGTGTAGTGGGCGTGAAAATGGAGAGGAAATTCTGTGGAGATGTTTTAATGTTTACGTAATCAAAAATGAATTTTTTTTCCTTCTCAAGGTTGGACATTTTTCCAAATACTCTGGAACAAGCCCACACATAATGCACAGAAAATGCAAAAATGGAAAAAAAAAAATCCTCTAGTATATCCTTTGTGTTTAATATTTTCAGACCCCCTGAGGTCTTAAAATTTTAAACATTGAATTTAAATAGAAAGCATTTTGTATTACCTGGTAAATCTACAGATTTTCCTCCTGTTCCCATACAATATGTAAAACTCTCCTGAATCCTGCTATAACCTGCTTTCCTCAGTGATTTCTGCAGCTGAAGTTAAAATACCTGACTGTGCAAATAACGTATTTGCCAAATCTCTCTTTTTCTCTTCCTTGAATGAAATTCACCCCCTAGGAAGTGAAATATTTGTGAATGGAACGGGATTTTTATGAATAAATATATGATTTAAAGCAACTTGACCCATACCAACATAGCTGCAGGCCCATTTTCCACAGTGGGCTGCTTTTGAAATTGTTTACTCTGAGTACCCAGTAATTGGCATGATTAATCAAAGCGTGTGACCGATTGCTTTACTCGCATGTTGTTGCCTGATTGATTGGCTGGGATTTTCATGCAGCGGAGGGAAGGTGCTGAGAGACCTTTTTTTCTGCAGGGTGTCTCACTGCAAAGTGGTGAGGAAGAGCATGCTGGCAATGCGGTCAGTGCTGGTGTCCTGTTGGGCCAGCGATGCTTACCCCATGCGCAGGGACCCCAGGAGTAAGGCAAGCAGCGCAGGTGATGCTGCAGGACCACAGACTGGTAGCGGGTCAAACAGGGCACTGCAGCACAGTAAATGAAACAGTTCTTGTGTCTTAATTTGGATTTAATGTGCAGGTAAATCCTACTGAATAGACGTAACAAATCTGACTGCAGACCTCACAAGATCTTTCTTTTTTCCTTGGTGTTGAGGTAGATCTTTGAGGTGCTTCTGATCACAGCCTTCTGATTCCAAGCCATATGAGCTATATGCTTCCCTCACCTGCAAGGTGAGGGGAATAGCTATTCTTGTTTCACTGCAAAGTACTTTGATACCTGTGGTTGGAAGGTAGTATGCAGAAGCTTATGTCGTTATATTTGTGTAGGAAAGAAATATCGCTAATGAGAAAAGGCTGCTTGTTTAGGTTGCTTGGGAAATGGGAGAGAAAAGGCACTGATTTAAGGCGTACACATTTATATTGAGATATGGCAACCCCATGAAGACAGGGAAAATATTTTAGCATAGATGCCAGGGAAGAAAAAGTAGGATGTTATCTGTGCAACAGATCCTATTGTAAATTTCTGGGGAGAGAAATGTTTCCTGTAAGTATGACTCAGATTTCTGTGAATCAATAAAGCCTCTGAGTGTCAGAGGCAGTCAGTATATTTTAGAGGAGAATGGTACTAAAGTCTGGCTGACAGGAATGAGTCAGGATCCAGTTTGTCTTTTGGACATTTTTCCTTTCATTTTTTTTGGGGGGGAGATAAAGAACCTGGGTAGTTCTGCAATATTATAGCAGAGGTGGATTTCCTGGGGTAATCCTCAGTAAGATGAATTAATCTTAAACAGAAAAGATCACTTGATTATTATTTTTGTTTTTCAATCTCATAAGAGTGGGGCAGGTGTTAATGACAGGCAGAAATTCCCAAGCTCCCTCTTTCTCTAGTGTGAATGTGCCCTTGACCTGCTTAGATCATAGACAAAAATGGAGAATTCAGCTATATCTGGAAGGAAATATACAGGCTGTAATACAAAATAAGCATAATTGGAAACAGTAGAATTGTTTTTTTTAATTAACTATATCTATTGAGACTTGAAGAACTATAAGAAAAAGCCATTTACTGATAACAGGCAGGGTTGATCAAATATTAAATAGATCACAAAAAACATAAATACATATGAATGTTTCTTTTCTTAATCTAAAACTCAGCTCACAGAATGCCTGAGAAATTTCTGTAGCATCCATTTAAATGTTCAAACAATCTTACTGGCTTTTGCGTCTACTAACCTTCTGCAAAAGCAGTTAATTCTATACATTGTTTCTGTGAATATTGAATAGTGTTAAATGAAAGAAGTATCAGAGAAAACATTTTATAAACTTATTTATGAAGGAAGAGATTCAGTGCCAAAGAGACTTGATTTTTTTTTTAATGACCTTTTGTGGTACAGTTCACTGCTCTGTGTTGAAAGACTAATAAACATTTGGAAGCTGTTCAGGTTGTAGGTTTGAAGTGTGTCAATCATTCTTGTTATGAAAAGACAAATCTTAAAAAGCTGTCAACTTGTTTGTTAGGGGGACTGTGGGACATACTTTCAAAAGTCATAGGGCCTGTACTTTTCAAAAAGAAAGCTAAGATAAATTTGCACTTCAGTGTCTAAGTGGCAACATATGAACACTATTCCAGCCACCCTTGCACTTGTTTATTTTATCATTTTATCCATTGTTGTCATTGAAATGCAAGGACTTTGGGTGAAAATCTATTTTTAAGAAGGATCCACACTTTTTTTTTTCTCATAAAAATACTTGCCACTGAAAAAGAGCTTTGCTACAAAACTTCTAGGATGACTTCTACTTTACTTTTTTTTTTTATAAACCTCATTTCATGCCATGTTTATCTAGACTTGCTGAGGCCTGTAAAGCTTCATTTAAATCAGGGCTTATACTGCAGCTAAGAATAAATCGTAATTCACAGCTTCTCCCCCTCAGCCAACCAAAGTTGGTAGATCTGAGTTTTACTTTGGGGTTTTCGGAGGCAAGGGGAGAATTACTGTAAACTTGACATAAGTCCATGTAAGTTACAAGTAGGAACACTTATAAATGCATGAACAAAGGAAATATCTTAGTTTTATGTTTCTCTAATAAACTAGGCTGATTTATAATGCTGATTCAGTTAGGCTGTTACATTCATTAAGTCAGTGAGTATGAGCAGCTACAGATGTTTTAATTCACTGGGTCTTTAATTTGAAGGTAGAGCTCTAGCATTGTCACTAGCGCAACCTTGAGTGGTCATGAAAGCTCCCTGAGAAGCTCTCGACAAAGTATCTGTGATGTGGAGTCCTGCTTGTAGGTGGTGCTCTTAAAATTCAGGAGGATTTTCTTTTAACGCTTTTTGTCCTCTAGTGATCTGCATCCTGTAATACCCTGAAATATCTTTATCATGTTCCTGCATACTGCACATCACAAAATAATTCATCGTCAGATTTTACAGTAAATCTAGTGAGCACAAACAGGACTCTGGGAATTTCAGCTGCCTCGTAACACTTTATGCACCTCACTGCTAGGTCCCTGTGCTCCAAATTCTGTTTCATCATAATTCTTCCAGGTGGATTTAGAGAGAAACAAAGTCCCTTAAACCTGCTCTGATGCCACCGCAGCATACATCATAGCCCCTGAAAAATTAGGAAGACTTCCAAGTATATGCTTATAACATCCACAGAGGGAAAATAGAAGAAGAAATGCTCATAATGCAGCATGCTCTGGCCTGCTTTTTGCCATATCCTTGTTATGATGCTCCATGTGACCTATGATAAGTTCTGGGGGAAAAAAAAAAAAAAAAACATTTTAGGCCAAATAGCCCAAAACACTGTATTTTGTTTAAAAACCAACCATGTTTGCCCCGAAAGTGGGTTTCCCATTCCAGCACTTCTCTGCTATCTTTTGATTGTTTGCAAGTTTTTCATTCAAATAAACGAAATCCAGATTAATTTGCAAAGTATTCAGTTGCTGCTGAATCCTTCCTTCTTTTCCTTCTGGGACGATGCAATGGTTTGTAGAGCCTTTCTTTTCCTTCTGGGGCGATGCAATGGTTTGTTGAGCCTTAGGAAGCCTTTTGGCTTGTTGGTGTGTGTTTGACTGGTGGATAAGGCCTCGGAGGTCTTCTGGAGCTTCTGGAATGACCTTGTATCAGTGTACTTCATTTACTGACTGCTTACAAACACTCACATGTTGCCCCATTTCTTATTCCTTGAGTAAATGGAAGATATCTCAGTCTCATTTTTATAGCTTTGTTGTTTTATTAATAAGACTCGCTGTTCTTGTTTAGATGCTAGAAAAAAATAAGCTTGTCCTCCTTTTTGCTGTTGCTTTTTTTCCTCCTGTGTGTTTATTTTTCACACTTCATATTCAGAAAAGAACAACTTCTTTTGCTCCTCCTTCAGATCCTACCTTCCTGTGTTCTCAAGACTTGCTTTGTGTAACTTCCCAGGTTTCATCTGTTGAAAAAGCCTGGAGCCAGCTTCTCCGGCGAGCTAAGGTCTGCTTGTTAGCTTCACTCGCATCTATCTCCTTTCTCTACTTGGCTGTAGGCTTTCCTTGGCAGGAACAGTCCTACTGCCCATGTCTAACACAATCCTGATCTTACTTAACAGAAAACACCTTAACTATTTTTTGAAGGATTCTGTTTCATTGGCAGCATTACTCAAATTTTCCAAAGCACTGGGACCTTTTTTTTTTTTTTTAAAAAGGTTGGGTACCCCAGGATCCCATAATTTAAAAAAGGATACAATTCTTGCATTGTCTTGGCTGCATTCCTCTTTACTGCCACAGCAAGACCTGTCTTAGTATCTCAGCCTTTTATCAAAGTTTTCCTTCCAGAAACACTTACTATTTCTTTCAGTTATCATTCACTTTTTAACTCTGATTCAGATAGTGTTTTCTGAGAGTCAATGCTATACTGTATTCAAACATGATTGAAGACTTAGATACTTAAAAAGAAAAAAAAAATCCATTATAATTTTAGCACTTGAATATTGTATTTGGATGGAATATTGGAGAAGGAAGATTGCATAAAGTACATTCTTAATGTCAAAACTTATTTTACCTAGTAAACAAAAAGTTCCTAGCCTAAAGTTCAATCCACAGCTCTTGAGTGCTGATGGCAATCTTAATTTCCTGAAGAATTTCACTCCCCCTGTCTTTCAGATAACCTCGCTCTTCATCCTAAACCTGTGTGCACTGAAGGAAAATTTAGGTATGGTTAACCTCTTGTGTACCAATTTCAGATAATACTCCAAACACCAACTGAGTGATAGCTACCCATGAGAGGCCCATGGCCTTCACTGGTAGCATGGAGAAGGTCTTTTTCTGTCCCCAGCTTCTTGTAAATGAAGACATGAATAGCGTTTTCCTTCTGGAGCTGTGATTTTGGGCTTTGTGCCAGTAGCTACCCAGGACCTAAATTTCTCTTTAATTTTCTGGATTAATCCTCATCAAGTGTGGCAAATCACTGCTTAAGGGCCCATTTCAGTGGAAAATAAGCACATCCCTCTCTGCCTTTGGCTACTTTGAAATCCAACTTCTGTTGACTGAAGATCTAAATTACATGAAAATCAAAAATATGCCACATGTAAGCATGGTCTCCTCTCAGACAGGTCTCCTGAAACACAGATTCATTATCATCTGATTTAGTAACAATGTTAGAAAACTACTTTGTTGCTCGGTTTAAAGGACATTCCTGCAAGAACGTAATAACATACATCTTGCCTTAATGGCTTAGAAATTTTGAAAGCAAACTTGAAATTGTTTCAGCCATTTTTTATTTTATTTTTTTTCAGTGTGTGTGTATTAAAGATGAGTGGTGGCCCAATACTACAGTAGTGGAGCTACACCTGGATCTGAAGTTGCTTTGAAGTACAGTGCCCCAGATGCAGCTTTATAGAATGTATGATCCTATTGTGTTCAGATCAGTATTGGTTATAGCTCAGACAGCTGCACTGAAGATGTATACTGGTGGTAGTGAGAGAGCAGTCAGTAACAAAAAGCTGCTGATGTAGGGTTTTGGTTCTGGAAAGACCATCTTCATATTAGTGGTGGTGGAGTATGTTTGTTTTTGTTGTTGTTGTTCTGGGAATGTCTTACTAAGCAAGACTCTTGCAAAGAGGAATAGATTGGCCATCCTCATGGTTATAGACAGCCCCGAACGAGCAACTGAGGATGGGGGGACGTGGTCTCAGCTTTCTCTGTGTGCCCCTGTAACCGCTGGTCCTGAGCACCTGATGGGACAGGACGAGGCATTACCCCCCCACCCCTTGCAGGCTCAGATTTGGACCTCGTTGTTTCCACCCCCCGTGTGTGCCGCTGGTAACCGGGTGCTGACTGCAGCTCCGGGACCCCCGTGCGGGGCTGGGGGTGCCCGGGGACAACGGCTGGCCCCGTACCCCGGCATTTCTGTCCCGCGCTGGAGGGGGGGAGGACGGAAAGAAGAGGCTGGGCAGGGAGTGCGTGTACGGCTTTGCCCGCTTTCTCTGGGGGCGGGGAGGGGAAGGGAGGCGCAAGAGGAGCGAGGGCGGTGGCTGGGGGCTCCCAGCCCCAGGGGGTCGCCTTTCACCGGGTGGGGACCGCGGAGCCGGGGCGGGCGGGCGGCTCTCCCTACCCCTTCCCGTGCAGCGGCGAGATCGCCAAAACTCCTGGGAGGGAGGGGAGACACCCCCCGTTGCCGGCACCGCCGCCTCCTCTTCCTCCTCCTCCCTCTCCTCCTCCTCCTCCTCCCCCCTCCGCAAATCCCAAATAAAAGGGCGGGGGGCGGCAGGATGCGCCGCTCGGCGGGGAGGTCGGCGCCGCCGCCGGCCGCCTGATGCTGCCGCAATTCGCCATTGCCGGGCACGGCTCGGAGCCGGGCGGAGGCAGCCGAGGGGCAGAGGCGGAGGGCCGGGGGGCAGAGGAGCAGCAGCCCCCCCCGGCCGGCCGCCCCCCGATGCCCGGCCGCCGCCGGCGGGGAGCCCAGGGGGGGCCGGGGGCCCGCTCCTGCCTCCTCTGGCTCTTTGTGCTGCTGAAGGTAAGTGCTGGGAAGGGGAGGGGGCGCCCCCCACACTCCCCCCCCCACCCTACCGCGCCGCCTTTGTGTGCTCGGCGGCTCCGCGGAGGCAGGGGCTCGGCTCTGGTCGTCCCCGCTTTGTGCTCCCGAGGGGGGCCGGTGGGGCTGGGGGGCTACGGGGGGGCAGGGGGAGCGCAGGCGGTGCCGCCCCTCGCTGGGCGTCCCGACGGGCGAACAACCCACCCCGCCGTGCCCCCGAGGGCGAACGCCCCAACCCCTCGGGCCGCCTGCAGTCGTGCCACCGCCCCCCTCGTTGCCAGGTGCGCCCCGAGCTGTCCTTCAGCACCGCGGGGCCGCCACGGAGCCAGGCCGGCGCGGCGGGCGCCCCCCTCGGGCTCCTAGGGGCGCCGGCGGTGTCTCCCCCCCGGGAAAAACACCGTGAGGAAGGTGCTGACAAAGGCGGGGGGGGGGGGGGGGGGGGGCTCTTGCTCGGCTGTTGCAGGATTTAACGCCGCTTTCGGGGGTGCTGCGGTCGGACTCTGCCCATCTGCTGGGCGCGTCAATTTTTCAAAGTTCTGCTTAATACGGCGAGCTTCGTTTCTCGTGATTTTTTTTTTATTATTATTATCTTTACGTGGTCGATCTTTAATGGTTCCTTACTCATATTTAATACGCTTTGTGTAACTCCGAAAGAAAGCACCCAGGCGAATAGCACTGATTGTCAGTGGCATTGCCCCAAGCCACGGTATTCTGCTCTGCTAAAAACTTTGTTGTATATTTGTCAGTCACTGCTAAGGAAAGCTCTGCAGCTAAGGACCTGACTTTTCGGTCTCTTACAAGTGTGCACGTTCTATGAAAATCAGCAGGGCTCCCTGTGCGAATAAGAGTTTGCAGGATCATGTCCTAGAACAGCAGTGGTGTCACTCCTAAAATTGACATTGCATTGACGGAACTATTTAAAGGGAAGCTTTCACAGCATCTGTTCACATATAGTAGTCAACTGTCAGCTGTCTCATTTTCATAACTGCTGAAACATACATTTATGCAAGATGAAATGTTAATATACCAACAAAATTTTGTTTCTTGAAATTTCATGGTGGTGGTTGGTTTTTTTTTTTTTTTTTTTTTGGTGGGAAAGTAAGTCTGGGGACAACATGGCCCAGCATAAAGCTGAAGGAGCTGCAGTTAATTTCTGTTCTAGTTTGATTCCTAATACAGAAGTGGACACACAGTTTTAAGTAGCTGTTTTAATTACTGTGGTAAAACAAGACAGGAAATAAGTAGTATAAATTTGTAAAACCCTATCTTTGTAAAATAAATCTCAAGAAACATGGTAAAGGTTTGAAGGCAGCCAAGGCCTTAGGTTTTCATTTGGTTGGAAAGTAACCATAACTTCTGAACCAGATAAAACTGATCCCATGAGCCAGATGTATCCTCCAGTCTGTAGCTCAAGAAAACCTGGGACTGGAAGGACAACAAAAGCTGAAGAAAAATGATGATGAGTATTGGCAGAATTTTGTAGCGTTAGAGAAGGTGAAGCTGTACCTCAAGATGGAGGTGCATCAGTAATGCCATGTGTGACTAGTTTATGATTTTGGTTAGATTGCAAACCTGCATATATTATTTTTTTTGAGTGACAAATAATTGAAAATAATTTCAATACAAGGTATTTCCTTAATTTTCTGCTGTATAGTTATGCTAACTTGTTGAAGAAATACTAAATTTATCCAGCCTTGAGTTACTAACTTCCAGGTAAACTATTGATTTAATTTAATCGAGAAAGCAGCTGTATTGAGCTGATGAATCTGAAGTGGGGCAACACTGAGGCTTGTATGCTTGCTGTTTTAGCATTAGCAGCCCAAATGTCACTTGCTAAGCTGTATCTGCTCGATGTGGCCTTGATGCCCATCTGGCAATTTTTAAAACCACCAGCAAGCTTTGCACAGTGATAAAACTGCTCAAAGCACGTTTTTCTCTTTCCTCCACATGTTGTGGTTCATGGTGTAAAGCAATAGTGCCAGCTTGTTTCAAATCCTGACACTGTCTGCAGTTGCTGGTATGGACAAAGTGAGATCAAACAGTGATGATGCCCACTGCAAGTTCACGTGCCTGATTGTTGCCTACGGGCTAGTAATACTTAGCTCTTCCTTTCACAGCGCAATGAGTCCTGTCCTGTGCTCCAGGACAGTACCACAATCTTTTCTGTAAACAACAGCAATATGATCTTGAACCCTTATCATTCTTTTTCTCCAGTGGCTTTCTTACGCAAGGTCTAGCTCAGAAACGAGCAGGAGAAAGGCATTGTTTGTGAGGTCAGCTATTCATATGGATTTACAGTACCTAGGAGAGGAACAGCATTACATCTTGCTTCAGCAAAAAGCTTCCAAGCATTCTGCTGTAGGAGTCTTACTGACTTAATATATTGCCCTTTTAAAATGGTTCTGTATTCTCCAGTGTTTCAGTCTCTGGGTGGCTGGAAGGCATAGTCCTTAGCAGCTTGCTTTGTAATTGCCTCATTTTGGTGTGGCAGAGGCATGGCTGATCACATCTGAAAGGAAAAGCTGTACTTCAGCTAAACAAATAACAGTAAAAAGGACAAGGGGGCTGGTTTTAAACTAGAAAAGGAGAGATTTAGATTAGACATCAGGAAGAAATTCTTTGCTGTAAGGGTAGTGAGGCACTGGCACAGGTTGCCCAGAGAAGCTGTGGATGCCCCATCCCTGGAGGTGTTCAAGGCCAGGTTGGATGGGGCCTTGGCCAACCTGATCTAGCAGGAGGCATCCCTGCCTATGACAGGGGGGTTGGAACCAGATGATCTTTAAGGTCCCTTCCAACCCAAGCCGTTCTATGACTCCATTTCCTGGTCCCGCTGATGATTATTTTTCTCATCTTTTCTTACTGCAGTCCAGCAAGCTTCCTGTAGTCACATCTACACAGAGCTTCGACCAGATGGAGTTCTGCACTGGATTATGTGACCAATATGTCAGATATCTCATGCTGTTAGGAGCTTGCACCTGTGTGATTTTGTTTTCTTGCTGTGTTATGTCTGGGGGACAAGGTAGAGTTAAGGGAGGGGACAAAATTATCTTAAAAATGCCAAACCTGTTGCTGGGACATCATTTACAATGTGTTATACCTCTAAGAGCATCTGACCAATGCTCTCACTAGGAAAACTTTAAAAAACAGGTTGTCCATGAATGCGCTAACTAGGATGAGTGATACTTGTCAGGAAGATTATCCACAAATACGGGGGGGGAGAAGCCATGTTTTATTTCTAGGAGACTGAGGTCTTTGGATAACGGTTCTATATATGCTCTTTAGGCTCTGTATATAATGCAGCAAAACCCTCTTTTTTCTCCTAACAAGGGCAATTTTTCTGTCTAACGGTAGATTTTTGTCCACTGCTACATCTGTTCGTGGAGCTTGGTATTGTGAAGTCTAAATTCAGCTTCACATGGATGAAGATCATAGAATATCCCGAGTTGGAAGGGACCCATAAGGATCATCTAGTCCAACTCTTGGCACCGCACAGGTCTGCGCAAAGTTTAGACCATGTGATTAAGTGCACAGTCCAATCACTTTTTAAATCCAGACAGGGTTGGTGCAGTGACTATGTCCCTGGGGAGCCTGTTCCAGTGTGCGACCACCCTCTCGGTGAAGAACCTCTTCCTGATGTCCAGCCTAAACTTCCCCCGCCTCAGCTTAACACCATTCCCGTGGGTCCTATCACTGGTGTTTACAGTGAATAGGTCACCTGCCTCTCCACTCCCCTTCGTGAGGAAGTTGTAGACTGCGATGAGGTCCCCCCTCAGCCTCCTCTTTTCCAGGCTGAACAGGCCCAGTGCCCTCAGCCGCTCCTCATATGTCTTCCCCTCTAGGCCCTTAACCATCTTCGTCGCCCTCCTCTGGACACTCTCCAACAGTTTCACGTCCTTTTTGTACTGTGGTGCGCAGAACTGCACACAGTACTCGAGGTGAGGCCGCACCAGCGCAGAGTAGAGCGGGACAATCACCTCCCTCGACCGACTCGCGATGCCGTGCTTGATGCATCCCAGGGTACGGTTGGCCTTCCTGGCTGCCAGGGCACACTGCTGGATGTTCATAGGGATCTAGGTGCTCTAAAACTTCATTCAACACAACCTTACTGATGAAGTAAATGTGGTTTTATTCATGTAATTTTCAAGAATGTTGGCATCTAATATTAGTAATCTGAACCAAAGATCAAACCATCAGGATACTCCTTCTTTCTCTAGGAGAAACTGCTTTTTAAGAGAGAGGCTGATTTCACATCTGAGAACCCCCGCACTTCACCACTGTTTTTTCCTGGACAGAAAAGAAATGGACATTTAGAGAATTCTGTTATGGAGTCCTCCGGAATTTCTTACCTCTCTTAGCAATGCTGACCAAAGCTCTTATTGAGAAAACAAGTCTGTTTCTTCCTAGTGACTGTGTCCTAGCAGTGTCAAAGTAAGCAACTATCTCAACAGTTCATTTGAAAAGCATGCTCTCTTCATAAACATACTTTTTTTTTCTTTCCTTATTTTTTTTTTTCAAATGAATGGTCATCCTTAGCTCAAAATTTCTACAGGTCAATCTCTACCTCCTTTCATTATTTTTGTGGATTATTTTTAGATCAGGGTGGTTCTAAGGGGCAAAGCTAATGAAGAGGATGCTTGGGTGCCAACTCATATTCACAGAGCTGTAGTAAGCACTTGCAAAACCCTCTCTGCCAGTGGAATAATCTGCTATTACTCTCCAGCAACTTTCTGGTTTCATTGTAGTGATAGCATACCATCAAGAAAAGATCTTTCAGCCCTGCAAGGGGGCATAAGCCCCACACTCAAACTGTAAGAGGTCAAAAAGGCAATTTCTAAATAGCATCACTACAGTTGGAAGCTGCATGCAAGGGTGATTCCTCGTTTGGAATAAGACAAGGACCATGCTGAATAAAGACTTGCCTGTTGCCATCTTATGGCTGTTCATTAAAGGGCTCACAGACAACATGCTGTCTGAACTTCAGAAGCCAAATTAGTCTCTGCTTTCTGCTGTCACGTTATAGTGCAATCCAGGTAGATCATGAAATGACCGTTAAATGAGTGTCAAAGTTTTGTCTAAATCTATCTTGCTATTCATTTTACTAGATGGTTTCAGTTCTGGAGAAGGGAGCTTTTATTACTTGGCCATATGGGATAGGATGATAGATGTCAAAAAAAAAAAAAACACTTTGGAAATAAGTACTTTTGCTGAACAATTTAAAAGGATCATAGTTAACTTTGCATGTTCTTTAAAATTATTTGCCTTTTCTCCTGGAGAAGTATATATCTTCATAAGCACTCATTCTATAGTAAATTAGTGACTGTACTTCCATGACTCCAGATTTTAAATATTCTGTTCTTGCAGTAAAATATAACTGGCTGCAAAGTAAAGAAAAAAATCACTTTGATATATGTAAAAATGTCTTAAAATTTAAATCTTTACACAGAATTTACTACATAGGTTTATGCAGTTCTAGGATGACAAACTGTTCAATAAATATTCAAAGACTGAGAAAAGAATTGGGCATTCATTAAGGTAAGCTGGCCCATTTCATTACTTGTATAGTGGTAAAAAGGAGCTGTCATGCCAGTCTATTCTTGTCCACTCTTCTATTTCCAGGCCTGAGTTAGTTATCTGATAGGGAAAAATTTCAGGGGAAAATATCCAGTATGGAGGGATTCTGTCTGCAAGAATATTGGAGGAGATTTAGGTTGCAGTCTCATCTGTGACTCATCCGAAGTTAGTGAGTTGCTGCCATTCGAGATAAACCATTGTCATCCTTCTTTTACTGAATCACAGCCATTGTGCTCCTGAAGACCTTAGGCATTGCACAACAAAAAATTAGGAGCACAAGTGAAGCGAAGTATTAATCTTGAGCAAGTAGGTGCAATACTGGATGCTGCATACCTACCTTTGAAGTGTCACTGTGGGAGACAGTGCTTGGCTGGACATTTTGCCTTTTCCACTGGAGGCACTTAAATTCCAGAAAACATCATGACTTAGGGCAGAAAAAGTGAAGAGAATGGTTTATTGATATGTTCTGCACACAAAAGCCATTATGACTTTTCTATTAAGCTCCCATCAATGTATAGTTGAAAAGAGAGGAATCTTTATGAAGGAAGTGTGGCAACATGTACTAGCTTCCACGTGTGCAATGCATAACAGATGAATAGAGAATGGGAGATAACTGAAACAGAAAGGTTACCTTGCTTTTCAAAGCACTGTGTGATCTTGAATGAATACAGCCAGCGAAGGGAGCAACTCAAAAGGAAGAAGACTGCTATCTTTACAGTAAGCCAAATGTGATGCACGGTGTTTTATTTCTGGAACCCCTTCATTTTTATGCTAGGAAATTACAGTTGCTTTTTAAACGAAGGAGTTCCAGAAATAAAATTATATGCATCGTGTCTGGCTCACCGTAAAGATAGCACATTGTACCACAGCAAAAGTAGTATGTGCTGTGCTCAAATTGCTGTGGTTATCTTTGCATTCTGCTCAGTCAGATGCATGTGTTTGGAGAAGAAATACTTTACAGTAACCATCAGTGATAGGCAAGTTGGTGACACAGCTGATCGTAACAGGGAGGAGAGCTAGCAAGTAATAAGCTCAGCTTTCAGTATGCTGATCTTGAGATGACAGTATGGACAAAAGAAGAGAACGTGGGTTAGGAGCTGTGACTGAGAAGAAAACGTAATATCGGGGTGGAAAAGTGTGAGTGGGATGTCTAAGCATGGGGATTGAGCACTTCAGAGCAGTTGAATGGAGGTAACAAAAATCAATAACTCTCTGCTAGCAGTTTAGGCAAAAGTCAACAATTCTGTGCTGTTTTAAGTCAGTCAGAGATTTAACATGTGATGTAGCTGCTTGGCAGATAGGAAGCTCTTGGAGGAAAACAAACAACAAAATAAAACAAACCAACCCACCAACCAAGAAAAAAACAAAACAAACAACCACCAAACACCTAAATTCCTTTTCAAGTACTTGGGATAAACAGATAATTTTGCCTGTCAATCTAACAGTTATGATTTTGAAGTGATTGGGCCTCAGTGCTCTTTAGGAGGTAGAGGCATGGGTCTTGTAGTTGTGTCAGCAGGACTTGAACAAACTATGGCTGCTTTGTGTGCTATAAACCTGCAGGTCCCCAATTTAGTTATGGTGACTTCCAACTATCTATTGCAAAAGACAAGGGTCTTTGGGAAAAGAGAGGTAGGTTCTGTTCACTGTCATCAATTAGGTTAGAAACTCCTTCAATGTTAAGAGCTTTTTAATCATTTCTTTTTAAGCTAGACTCATCCTAAAATCAACCAAAGAGCTGCTCTTTGGCGCTGAGAGGAGTCCCCAGAGCAGACAACAGACCATCCCAGTTGTCTTGTTACCTTTGTGTAATTTGCTGTTTGGCATGTGTCTGTTATCCACACTCAAGCTATTCAGGGTCATTTACTCTTTCGTCACAAAGAAGCCATTTTAATATGTAAAGTCTTTTCATTAACCTGTCAGACAAGAAGAAAAGGTCTAGTTCCCATTCCATTTGCAAACAGCAAAGAAACTTTAAACTCAAGTAAGAAAAAACAATGTAACAAAATATATATGTATATTAAAATGTGGTGAGGAGCAGTAGAGAGCTTTGGTAGAGGGGGAGAAAAAAAGACCAGAAAGAACACTAATTAGTGTTTTCCCAAAGTACTGAAAAGCAGATTTAAGAAAAATGAACATTTTCCAACAGCAATGAAATTAATTTATTTATTATTTGCTTAGCACTCCTGTGCCTAGCTTTGTTCTATATGCAAAATATCTGCAGGCTCTGCCTGAAGTCTGAAGGATAGACACATCAAAATAAGGATGCTCTAGATAAGCAAGAAGTGATTATCATATATGCCAGTTGCTGGTATTCTCCAAGGGGCAGTATACCTTCCAAACAGAAATAAGTCACAATTGCTTCCCCCAGGAGCTGAGTAGAGTTTTTTGTTGTTTTTGTTGTTGTTTGCTGCTTTTGTTTCTATTTGGTATTGATTTCTACAGGATGTTGCTCATCAGAGCTTCTGGACATTTACATCAGTTTAAAACTTCAAAAAATAATTAATAATCAATGTGACTTTAATCCCCTCCAAGGGAACCCATTAACCTACACAAAAATGCTCTAGCTTGCAATAGTATCATGAAAGTAACTGTAAGCGGGGCAAGAGATGAAAGACAGAAACATCACTTGGAAACTTTTTTTTTTTTTTGAGAACTTCTATTTAAAACAGAGAACATAGCTAATATTTTATGGCTGTCTGCTTACTGTAAGTTAGGAGGTTTGTCTTTTAATAATTTTCTTTCTCTAATTTAGCTGCTCCTTCCTAATCTTGCACTGGTATTATCTTGAGTCATCAGTGTCCACTTCTGAGGAAAAGATTATGATGTCACAAAATCAGTACCGGAGGATTCTATATTGTAATCCCTTTTCAGGGAAGTTCATTAAATCAATGCATCTCCTTCTGTGAGTAGTGACTGCAGAATCAAGCCCTCTCATTTTGCTGTGTGAAGGAATAAGAGCAGATGGGATGGGGTTTTTACATAATTAACTAGCAGTTATTACATATATTAAGAAAAATTATGATGTTTTCTGAAGAATAAATGGATATATAGTGAATACTTAAGTGTATGTAAAAATGATCATTGGTATAAAATTCATTCCTGGTGGATTACAACATAATGTGTTAAATCAAAACCACTTTTTTATTTTTAAATCTCTTTTTTGAAAACCAGCTCAAGACTCCATAGGCTACAAAGTTCTGCCAGGTTTCCTCAGCTGCATTGTAGGAAAATATGAAAGCTACAGAATGATAATGCGCCATATAGAGTCACCAGCATTTAAGAGAAATGGAGACGCTCCATGAATATGGATAATAATGTTGTGATCTCATCTAATGTTCATGTGCAACACTGACCTCTGTTAGCTGGAACCAGAACTGCCAGGTTGCCTCTAATTCTTATGATGCTGGGAGCTATGAGGGAGTCTACTGTGCTTCTGGGAATGTATCCAAAGTCCAAACGAAGTCAATAAATGTCTTTATGTTGCCTAAAATGGGCTTTGGATCAAGCTGTAGCGGGAAGATCTGCAGTCTCTGCCAGGTGATACCATGAAGCTTGACATACATCACAGAGTTAGCCATGATGCGCCAGTGACCTTGGGCTTGCTGCAGTGTCAGTAGTGCAAACTGCAGACCACAAGATTGTTCTGATTTTTGGAATCTAAAAGTTTAATAGCTTAAACTCCGATTTGGATAAATCTTAAACAGGCTTCTCTTAGGGAGTAACTGTATTGACAAGAATTGGTGTGTTGTAATCCAGCTGCTGGAGCCAGTATAAGAGGAGCACACTTGACTGCTTCTGTTCTTAAAAGAGGAGCTTCTTTGTAGGAAACTTAAGTTATATAACTAGCACTAGGCAAAAAAATAGGGTGTTTTCTTTTTCTAGGCAGAGCCATCAGTATCTTCTTCCTCTTCCTCAGCCTATTTCAGGGACAGCTCAAATAAGAGTTCTGGTTTAAGGTAATTTCAACACGCAGCCACTTGCTGGCATTGCAGCAAGACACGTAGATGAATGAAAAACAAGTTCTTGATCAAATACCCCGTACACACTCAAATATGGATCTGGACGGTGCAGCTGTTTCCTTTCTCTTTAATAGGCTAGTGCAGTCAAAAAGTGACCCCCAAAGCAAATGATAATATGGGGTGTTTGAACTTCAGAACATGAACTTCTATCCTGCTGTGCTCAGATACAAGGTAAAGCCAGCCATTATTTCCCAGACTCTTTCACATATTTGGTTTTCCCTCCTTATATTTTGTCTTTAATGACCTGAACTTTGCAGGAGGCTTCTTGCAAAGCAATGTGCTGGAGACCAGTTGACAGTGGCAGATGTGCTTGATTCTGAGACCAAAGGGTTTTCTTTCATGTGGTGGCAAAACAGACTAGCTATTGGATACCAGCTCTTCCCAGTAAGTGTTACTACACCAGGTGATGGACGTCAGCCAGTCAGGAAAGCAGTAAGCCTCCAGGTTGACGAAATAAACTCTGAAATGTCCCTTACATGGTACATAAGCATTCAGCTTGGAGTAGAGGTAGAATGCATTCCTTATGGTCTCACCAGCATGACTAGAATAGTTGCAGCTGATCTTATGTCATTCCTACTATAAGCTTGTTTGAGGACATTATGAGGTTAGGAGATAAAATGGAAAATAAATAAAGCATTTTGGAAAATGCCAGAGCATATCTTGGAGCCTTTGTCTGTCCCAATTACACATGGTTAATTCTGCATCTCTTTTCTTTCTGTAGCTAACCTTTAGTAAAGACATAGCCTGTTTGGGGGTTGCCTTTTCTAATAGTATTTTGTAATGACTGTACAGGATCAACTGTTCATTGTCAATGAGTACCGTGAGAGAAACTGACCTCCTGATTAGGGTGTTACAGTTTCCAAATTATTGTTTTTTTTTTTTTTTTTTCCTCCTGAAGATATAGACTTGTTGCCCTTATAAGTTCCTTATGAGTACTAGTTATATGATTAAAATATATGAGAGCTGTAACTGTTGGGATCAATCTTGCCATTGAAATGTCTAGAATAATGTAATATGGTTTTCTAAGCTGGAGGTTCATCATCTATACATTTGTGCCTGCTGTTTTTTATGGTTTATGGTCTCATCTGGTGCTTAGCAGAAAAGAGCCTAATTTCCTCATGCTTATCCCCAGTGCAACCGCCTCCTGTGCTGAGAGTCAACAACGTAGCACAAGCAGGCTTGCAGCAAGCAGTCTTGGCTTTCCTTGCTATAGACAAGTACTGCCATGTAGGACTGCCTGTAAATGCAGGGATAAGGCCACAAGTCAAAAACAGGAAATGATTCTTTAAAATAAATATATATGTTTATTAAAAATGGTGAGGCACATGTCACTGCCATGTTATAAGCTGGTTGTGGTGTGGTTGGATATCGCTGGACAGCTTTGTTTTGCTGCCTACGTTTTGGGCTGTCTCATGGAAGTCTGCTGGCTGGCTTTAAGCTGGTAGTAATACTGATGTTCCTACTCCCACTGCATAGCTCGGAGGGCACATTGACCATCTATGGCCTGCAAGGAAAAGGGGAGCAAGAGGCTGCAATGAGCCAGTTGAAAAAAAAACAGGCAATTCAGAATTGTCCCCTGGTTGACAGCAAAATAGCAAATGGCATGGTACAGAGCAGGGTTGCTGTTGCTGTGTGAGGATGTAGGGACGTGAAACCGTTTAGAGCCATGGAGTCAAAGGGATGCCTGGAGAACATCTGGGCCAAGACCAGTCTCAAAGCAGGGCCAGTGTGTCAGGGGCACAGGGCTGTGACAGATGAGTTTTAAGTATTGGCAAGGACAGAGACTGCACCACCTCTCTTGATGACCTTCAGGGGCCCCAAATGAAATGAATGACAGTCAATTAAACTTCTTTAAAATTCATGGATTGGGACTTGAAAGAACATGAAACTGTCTTATTAACCTGAATATTTTTTTTAATCATTAAAAAATTCATTTTAGGCTATCTTTCTTTGTAGAATTTGAAGCTCTGGTTTACAATCACTTTCACTTCTGCTGAAGTCTGCTGATTTTGTTACATTCTCTTGCTCCTTGGAGCTTGAGCTTTAAATATAACATCAAGGATAAAATTCTCAGTGCTGTCGTTGTTAGAATGTGCCTTAATTATCACTTAAACTTTCTGCAGAGTCAGGCAGGTATCTGCCATCACTGCACATTCATTTCACAGGTTCACATTTCTTAAGAAGGATTTTTTTTCTTCGTCTGACTTACATTTCTGGGAGGAGAATCACTGTTTCATATGTTTTACAAGTTTGATTCTTTAGCATGCAGGAAAACATTAAAGCTTCACTGCAGGGGTACTGTTAAGTGACACGAGTTAATGGGTTTTGGAGCAGGGCTGTCCTCTCTGTCCTGGCTGGTTTAGTGCTGAAGTAAAGAAACCAGTCATCACTACGTGCAGTTAAAGAAACTTGCAAAAAAAGAAAAAAAGTCAAAATGGAAAAATATATATCTAAAGTGAATATGTGGAATCAGTTCTGGAAATTTCCCTAACACTTTTTTTATTGATTAATGAACCACTGCTCCTAAATTCAATACAAGATTAAAGGTACTCAATGCAGTTAATGAGCTCCAAAGGAACTGTTACTTTGGACTGTAATTACAGCTTCTGCTGCCTGACTCTGCATCTCACTAGCATTTTATTACTAATGATTTGTTATGTCAGAGGGGAGGATGAGTTTGGTGATTCATTAGCATTTACTCAGATTTTGCCACGAAATTATGGGAGCTCATACTTTCAGATGTTTACTTGTCCATGCTAGAATACAGATTCCTTTATTCTGCATCCCATGGTTTAAAAAAAAAAAAAAAAAGAAAAAAGAAAAACTAAACCAAACTCCTCCCCAGGATTAAGAAGCCACTAAGGTGGCTGCTGTTCTGTTGTCCTCACTTTCTTCAGTTCCGTTCCAGGACTCCTGATTTTTAAACAGTGTCACTGCAAAAAAGTTTTTTGCTTATAGTGTTAAAAAGTCAGATCTTCCAGTGAAGAACACAAAACCTTATTTTACTGTTCTCAAAAAAAAAAAATAATAATCTCATATAATCTGTTGGATAGGCAAAATGATGCTTTTTCCCTGAAGGCTGTACAATGCCAGATTTAATTTATTTCGGGAAGAAAGAAAAACTATTCTGTGGAATGTGCTTGCCACTTGTGAAGTGGAAGTGTCAGCAGGAAGTGTGAAGATATCCTGCAGAACAGAGTTTACACAGAATGAGAAGAGTTTATAGAAAGAGGCAAAACTACTGTACCTCTTTATATTTAGCATAAAATAAATGGATAGAAGGGATTTCAAGGTGTCACACACGGCCAAGAGTAGATCAGCTGTGCTCAGACTGTGGGTTCAGAAAGTTCGGTTTTCTAATCCCAGCTCTCTTCAAAGCTAGATTTAGCTGTGCTGGTCTCTCTGGCCCTGCTGTGCAGGGAAGGTGGTGAGAAAGAAGAGACCCCGAGGCTGCAGTGCGTGATGCTGTGCCCAGCAGAGCTACAGGGCATGTGGGAAAGGGGCTCTGGGTTGATGTGGCACAGAGCCCCTCACTTGCAATGCAATTTAAATGCACAATCTCAGCTGATATCAGTAATTCAGAAAACTTATAAATAATTTAAATGGTGATGGTTGGACAATTTCATTCCATGTGGATACAGGACTTTCACATGTACTCATTTTCCACAGCGTATTGTTTCTTTGTGTCTTTTGCAACTTCAGAGAATGAAGTCTAGTAATGTCAGATCATGCCTGGTATTGTTCCTTCATAGCTTTGTCTGGAAACGCTGCTCCCTGTTCCTACAGATGACTGGATGCCCAGTGTGGATATTTGTGGTGATACTGAAAAGTACTCTGCATTAGGCAAAGAGCCTCAGTCAGAAGGAGGGGAAGCAGCTGTGCTGCAGAGATGTCTGCATCCCACACCTAGGAATGCATGTGCTATGCTAAGAAGGCTAATAGAGGTTGTCCCCTTCTGCCACGTGATAAATCCATCTCTTTGCTGTCAAAAGTGGCTGAAGAATGGGAGCTTTGGGATTTTTCTCCACTGAAATGGTCTAGTCTCATTTATCTCCTTTCCCCTTTGTATATTGGCATATTCCTTCTCTGCAAGTATTTATCCAAAGTCTTTACTTGGCGTGTCAGACTAAAGGTCATATCCATTTTTTTCTCCTCTCCTTTTTTTCCCCTCTAGTCTCTCTGTTTTGAAAGATGTCAAACTAGATAACTGATTATTTCTTCTGGTGCCAGAAGGCCTTCACAAAATGCATATTAGGGTTTAGCATTTGTTTTGGTTTTTGTTGATTTTTTTTTTTCTCCTGTATCTCAGTGTTTTCAATTTGTATGCAGAGCCATCCTCTTACCATGAACTCCTATGTCCAGAGCTGAGGATTATGTTCTTATCCAACATATGTACTTAGCCTGAAATACTAAATCTGTGCTACTAGAGGAATAGAAAGACGTTACGGCTAAAGGAGCTATGTCAAAGTAACCAGTCAGATCAAACTATAAATTGTTTCTGGTGAGAGGCAGGATGAAGATACTGACTGAATGTTTGAATCCCCTACTGGCACTAACTCATACATTTAAATATTGTTATTCTGATTGTGAGGTATGAAACAAATATATTCTTTTGCTTAAAAAAAATAAAAATCAATTCTGTGACAGTGATGGAGGTGTCCCTGTGGATGTCATTTTCCAAGGCTTGGAGAGGTTAGCAGTGGCCAAATTTTGGGAGCTTGTAGCACAGGGACTGTAGAAACAGAGGGTGGCAGCGGCATAGTCAATGTGGGCTATTCCCCACCCCTTCACTCATCCCTGGTAGCCCAGGAGAGAAGTACCTGCAGGGCTCAACCTACTGGTGTCCCTGTGTCCTGGTTTCAGTTAGGACAGAGTTAATTTTCCTCCTAGTAGCTGGCAGGGTGCTATGTTTTGGATTAGGATGAGAACAGCGCTGATAACATGCTGATGTTTTAATTGTTGTAGAGCAGTGCTTACACCAAGCCAAGGACTTTTCAGCCTCTCTCTGTCCTGCTAGCGAGCAGGCTAGGGATGCAGCAGAAGCTGGGAGGGGACAGACCCAGGACAGCTGACCCAAACTGGCCAAAGGGGTATTCCATACCATCTGACGTCATGCTGAACAATATATAGGGGTGGCTAGCCGGGGTGGAGGGGTGGCCGGCTGCTCGGGGATAGGCTGGGCATCGGTCAACGGGTGGTGAGCAATTGCATTGTGCATCACTTATTTCGTACACATTATTACTATTAATACTATTATTATTATTATTATTGTTGTTATTCTTTTCCCTGTCTTAATAAACTGTCTTTATCTCAACTCACAGGCTTCACTTTCCCGTTTCTCTCCCCCATCCCGGAGAGGGAGGGGGGAGGGTGAGCGAACGGCTGTGTGGTGTTTGACTGCCAGCCGGGCTAAACCACAACACCCTGTTACAACAGCCACATTTGGGTAAGAGGAAGAGAGGGCACGGAATACTGCACCTGGCTTTGTAACTCCCCCCATAGTATGCCAGGAATTGCCTGCTGATGTTGGCTGTTAGCATATACAGGTGCACCACAAGGATGGCTTCAGCACAGTGGTGGTGGGAACCTGCCTGGGAGGACCCCTCTGCCTGTATGTCCCAGTCTTACCTGACCATGTGCCACACCAAAGCAGGCTTGCTAACATCACCTTGCTAACAGAGCTCCTCCATGCCTGCAGCTCTGCTGAGGAGGAGGGCACTCCATCTTCATGTTTGCAGAGAAAGATGCAGCTTTTCTATCTGGAGACAAGGTGGCAACACCATGCTTTTAGTTGGTCTTTTCTCTTTGAGGTCATTTGAGGGAATGGTCTCAAGTTGCACAAGAGGAGGTTCAGGTTGGAAATGAGGAGACATTTATTCTCAGAAAAAGCAGTCAGGCATTGGAACAGGTTGTCCAGGGAGGTGGTGGAGTCATCATCCCTGGGGGTGTTTAAGGAAAGGTTGGACCTGGTGCTTAGGGACATGGGTTAGTGGGTAATATTGGTGGTAAGGGGATGGTTGGACTAGATGATCTTGCAGGTCTTTTCCAACCTTAATGAGTATATGATTTGTCAGGAGGAAGCAGATGCTGTGTCCTCCTTGGCAGTGTGACTGACCTGTGCCGGTGCATCTGTCTCTGATATGTAGCCAGTGCGAGCCATAGAGGAACTGCTATGGTACCTCAGCTCAGATGTTTTCTGAGGGCTTGCGTTACAGTTCACATTGTCACATCATCATACCAGAGTGTTGACTGGTACCTATGATGCTGGTGGGGAGCTTAACAAACGATAACCTGCAGGCTAATCTTGTGAAAGCAGGGCTCTGTGCTGGAGGGGAAGAGGAAGAGCAGCATCTTGTTTGAGAGTTAAAAATAAGTCCTAAGAAAATGCAAAAACAATGAATCTTTTCCTTTCTGTTTCTCTCATGAATTAAATACTATTTTTTTACAGTAATGGTAGAACGTGTGGATGTTTTATTTATTAATGCTGTGCAAAAAAAGTGTGAAGGATGGGTCTTCTGAATGCTTGAGAAGTAAAACAACAACTTGAATTGACCAATAAAATATATTTTGTAGTTCTTGTTAAGACAGAAAAGCCAGGCAGCTTCCCACCAAATACCTCATTTCTCCAGAAAGAACACTTCAATCCCAAGCTTTCAGCCCTCTTTAAGTATAAGAAAAATAGAGGGAGGAATGGTCAGATGTGTGTTTTTTTTTTTTTTTTTTTTTTCCAAAGAATAAAATGCTAGCCAGTTTCTCACACTTATCTTTTCTAGTGTTTGTCTCCTGGCTATTGTTTCCTCGTCCTCTTTCCTCTCCAGCCTGCTTCTTACCCTTCTACTTCACCTGTGCTCTCCTCCCATGCTGCTCAGTGGTGGTTCCCTTCCACTGGCACTTCACCCTGCTGGAGTCTGCAGGGCTCCAGCATCGAACGCACCCTCCTCAGCTCACTGGCAGCACCACCTTTCTGAAGTATTTTGCTTTCCTCTCGAAGTATGTGAAGTTATATTTCTCCACGAAACATTTTGGCTTACAGTTTTGTAACATTTGTAGGAAAGGGTTTTCTGTACGCCATTTGCAGGCATTTAGCAGAGCTCAGTAGTTAACTTCCAGTGGAATGCTAAATAGTCACAAAAAGACTATGATTACATGAAAAGACTGTTTTAGTGAAAATAGCTACTATTCAAATAGAGATCAGATTTCATAGGAAAAAAGTGGGCCAATTACTCTGCTTAGTCACCTGCACTGTGAATTCAAATGAACCTCTTCAAAAGCTATGGTGTTACACTGATTTTACCAAATACAACTAAAACCAACACTAGTCCTTGTGACTTTCAGCTCAGCTGGCCATAGCTATGCCAGGGTTATTTCTCTTAAAAATATTGTATTGTAATATTAAAAAAATGGGGCTCCAAATCCTTTTTAAATTATTATTATTTTTTAATTTCTTTCACCTTTTCTTGGAAAGCATTTAACAGAAGTTTGTTGGGGTCTTTTTTTGTCTGAATTACACACATTCCTTCCATTAATCATACTCTGGGCTTTCTGGCAGATAAATTGGTCTTCCTCTAACCCAGGACAGCTTGATGGCCCATAAAATAAATTTTCTAGGACTATTGCTGTGGCTTTACGATTTACATCAGGACTCCCACTAAATTCTATACCCATAATTATTAACAGTGTTGCTTCCACACAACATATTGGGATTTAATCTGTCACATTATTAGGAAACAGCAGTGCTTTCTCCGGAAGGTTTTTGTTTTTCTTGTTTTTGAATATCACTATCATAAGTTCATATACTTTTGCTAGAAAACCAGTCAATTCACCATTTTGTGAAAGCAAATAGCTAATGAACTAGAACCACAGAAGCCTGTTTTGTGCAGCGTGTCTTCAAAAGATCTCACTGGAGGTTCCTATTCTGTAGATGGAGAGCTGGTGGGTTGGCACAGGCTCTCGTATAAAAGGAATTGAATGACATCTGTAAGCTACAGCTGCGGGGTGGTGGAGGGCCCTTTCCAAGGGAGATGTTCCTCTTATGGCACATCATCTCTGTGCCATCACTGGTGTGCGCCATGCAGGCGGTGCAGCTGGGCTGGTGGTTTTGGTAGAGTGTTAGGTGACATGGGTCATGTAGTAGCAGAAAGGGTCTGAGATGAAGCAAGGCACAATAGGACAAATGAGCAAGCCTCAGGGGGAGATGCCATAAGTCATGTAGCTTTGCAGATGTTTCTTCTTTTTCCTTTCTGAAATTTTGTCCTGGCATATTTACACTGTTTTATGAATCTTCCTGAGTTTCTGGATGTCTGCTAGTCAGGCTGGATGCTGCTTGTAGGAGCTACTAGGGCTCTGGAGATTTCTATAAGCAGTGGGTCTGGCTTCCTCAGTGTGGAGGTGGCTGCTTGTGTGCAGGATGACTTACAGAGTTGAGAAGAAAATGTTGCCTTTATGCTTCTGAATACATCAGGAAGCATTGCAAATACCTTCAAAAGGATCTGTGCACGTGTTTCTGCACAAGTCCAGCAGTGCAGTTTCTTTACTCCTGAGCAGTAACATGACTGCAGGTGGACCAGCGAAGCAGTAGCTTGCTTCCATGGAAATTTGTCACTCTTTCCACTACGTTTGCATGTATAAATGTGGTGGGACCGTGAACAGACAAGGGCCTTTTCCTCCCAGCACCTGTTTGCAAGTGTAGACCTCAGCTGAGCACAGCACATAAGGCTGGAATGTATGTCTTCAACAAAGTGACCATATCACAAGTCCTGGGGATGTTGTTAGCTACTTGGCTAAAGAGGGGTGGGAGCACTTGCTCTCTTGAATGGTGATTTTTGCTTCAGACCGTCTTGCAGGCCTCAGAGCCAATTTGGGTATTGACTGCAAGAATGGCTTTGTGATGAAGATAGTGGTTTCCAAAATACAGCCTCCATGATGACATCACCTTGTGTTTAGTAGCAGCACTTATTACAGTGATGTTAACTCTTAGGTTCACCTGGCTCTTGTTGCTTCATCCTAACTTCCTGGGGTTGATCTGTCCCAAAGACTGCTGCAAGTCCTCTGTGCATTGTTATCAGCGATGTCTCTTTTTTCAATTATTATTATTTTCTTTTCCTAAAAAACACAAATATAGATAACTTTGCTCCCCCAAATGAGCAGGAGGCAGGTGTACTGTAATTTGAAGTTTCAGATATGTTTCATCTTGTGAATATTTCAACACGTCTTACATAGTTGGTTTGTGGGAAGTCTTAGGAAGGCTATTGGGAAAAATGGGTTCTGCATCAGTGAAGGGCTTTATAGTTCTGTCCTGAAATTAGTGATGTAATTGTGTGCTGGGACTACTGCCTTTCACATACTGTAACAGATTTTCTTGGTTATCTTTGTGAATGGGGAATAAGGATAGCCAGTAAAGGATGGTGGAAATTTTGTTGAAGACCAGACCAATTTTACCGATGGGAGTTCTTTCACATTCTTGTCATTTCAAGAACTGATTCATCACTGAGTAAGAGTGTTCTAGGTGCATGGCATTTGTCAGTTGAAGAAGAGTCCGGAGTTGAAACATGTTTGAAATATCTGCTATTATTTAGTAAATAAAGCAACATAAACTACAAGCATTCACTTGGTCAGCAAACTGATTCCTATTATATTCCTGCATTGACGCAGCCCGAGCACTCAGAATATCACTGCTATAGAAGATCTGTAGGGCTCTTAAATAGTTGGACAGCGATACTACTGTAAAACCTTGCTTGACTGCACTTTGGTACAGTTTTGCACTGGAAGTAGTTATTTTTAGGTTCATACTTCAACAAAGACAGGAAGTTCTGCTGAAGTGGGAGCATCTATGCAGATTACCATGGGACAAAGCATAATTAAATCCTGGCACCTAAAGCTACTGAGAGGGGTAGAGAGAATTAGCACTAGTGTTCTTGTACTTGTTAATGTCTATCTCATCTCTATAGGAAAATGAAAATTAACAATGCAGTATTTTATATTGTAATGGTTCTATACCTGCATTTAATTGCAGATTGTAAACCATAAATCTTATCTTCCTGTAATTAATACAGAAATGAAGATAATGAGTTATATTTTCTAGTTGTTTTTTATAATAGATGTACACATCCTTTCAAAACAGTTTATCCATAATTGATTAAAAAAAATCTTTCTCATATTAGCGCGTACATTTTTTAGATGTGTAAGGTGGGTCCCAGAAAGAATGTGTTCACAGAGAGGTTGGGATCTAGCTGCAATTCATATCTATACAGCTCACCCGGCATATATTTCTGAAACCTGCCCATGTCATGCACAATGCACTTGCAGAGAGGGAAATAGGATCTGGCAGAGAGAACTGCTGCCTGTGCTGGCCACAGGAATGAGTCAATCAACGAGTACAGACCAAATTTCAGTCACAAGTAATGCATTAACATTGGTATTATTCCATCAACATTGCCCTTCTGCAGTAAAACTAAAGGAAGTTCACCTTTTTAATTGTATTCAGATTTATAATTGAGCATTTTGAGTGATGGCTTCATCTACTGCAAGCAAGGGGAAGTGATTTACAATGTATGTCAGCAGAACATTGTTGTCTGAGGAAAGATTAACAATCATAATTTCAGGCTCAACAATATTTATAATTCTAAATTGTCTGTTTTGATGCAAATATTCTGTCTTAAATACTGTGCTCTGTCTTGATTAGGTAAAATAATCCTTCCTTGCTTGGGTAGCTCAGTGAATTAGTAACTGGCCCAACATCTGCAGGATCATGCTCCTGCATTGCTTAATCCATATTGATTGTAAAAACTAAGAGGAAAAAAAGAGGAGAAACTGTTATTTTTCACATGCAGCATGAGCAGTGTAGGTTCAATTTTGAATTTTGCCATCTGGCTTTGTTTCCACTTATTCATTTCATGAGGCTTCAGAAGGCCTGGATGAGACTTTCCCTGTCCAAGTGGAGGTCCAGCCAGCCTCTTAGACTGCCATAAGCAGAGTATAGCTTCTGAATTGCGCTTTTTGGGAATTTAGAAATGCCCTTTAGAAAGAGTGCACATGGAGAGCTAGCCTGTGAAGCGTCAGCCTGACCCAACGCACCAGAGACCAAACGAACTGAGCAGGTTCGCACAAGTGGGGGTAAGGTCTGGGACTGCGTGTCCCTGCGCTGGTAGCAATTACTCACGGGCCCTTTGGCTGGATAGGCCTGCAGTGCAATCTGGAAATGTGATTACATCTGAGGTACTTCTTCCTAGATCTGTTTTAGTCTAATCGGGTCAGCTACTGTTAGCAGCAGAGCTGCCGTGATGCAGGCTGCACCCGCTGCGTGTGCAGCCATGGAGCAGTCTGCACAGAAAAATGGTGTTTCCATGGCTCCGGAGCTGGCAGGCGCAGGGCCAAGCTGCCTCTCGCATGTGTAATCCTGTTAAACTCAGTGGGACTGTTTCCACGAACAGAAAGCACCAGAATTGGTCTGCGTGCAGCATAACCGTATTAAAATTGTTTGCCAATGAAGCGCAGCTGCATTTGCAATGGGAAAGCCTGGGAGCAATGGATAAGCAGCCTGTGTTATCATCAGGTCTTCTCGTCACAGATGGAGAAACTGCTTTCTGGTACCTCTCCATGGCAGCTGAGGCCTGTGTTGGGGGGAGGGATATGTTTTGCCCCATAGTAGACATTTAGGACGTGTACTTTGCTGTCCAGTCAGTGGAGGGGAGGGTATTGCTCGTCCCAGATGCTGAATATAGGCGCTAAGGTGCGATAACTTACCCTCCAGACCCTGCCATCCCAGTCCAAATAGCACGAATCCAACTTGCTTAGACCAGATTCCCAAAATTTGATTTATTATAGATGGAGATGGGATGAATCCAGCAACAAAACTGGAGGTGTTCTGGTTGTGGTCAGCCTCTGGCATCTGGGATCACTTCTGTGGCTAGGTTTCTGTGCCATGCTCAGTCTTCTGGCCCATGTGACAGCATGGGGAGAAGGTATCTGGGGCCACAGAGACAACATTAAAACATTGTTGAAAGTTTCCTTTCATCCTTGAATACAGAGTTTCAAATGAAATTTCATTTAAAAGCTTTCTGTTACCTGGAAAAGTGAGGACTATGGTGTTTCTAGCAGTATATGACAAGACCTTTGGGGGCTTTTTGTGCTCCAAAAAATCATGACATTTTGAGAATTGACAACTTCAAACTTCATTAACGCAAAATTGCTTCTTGGATTTTGATGTGTGGTGCTGAAAGGATGGATGTCTGGAAACATTCTACCTTCATTTTTCCCCATTGTGCAAGAAAAAGCTTCCAGCTGTTGGAGAGAAGGGTTATTAGTATTTTCTGAATGCTAGTTTTCTTCCCCTGTCATTTTTGTTTCTGCCCCCTTTAATACAAGGAGAAATAAATGATTGCATTCTGTGTCAGTCTATAGCATTGCCAAAACCTGAGGTTGGATTTGCACGGAGTTCAGAGCTGATATTAGAATGTTTTCTTTAATATTTATTAAGCACCACAGTGAAACTTGCCTAGCCTCTGGTTTCGCTGTAATTTTGAAACTCATGTTAGACTTGTTGGATGTTGTAACTGAAGTTCATATCTCTTAAATGCACCTTTCAGGCTGTGTATGAATTTATACTGCAGAAAGCAGATGAATTTCACTATCTCTTGTTCATGAAAGCTTCTGGGTAATTTCAGCAGTTTTGAATGAAGTCATTTGGACTAAGGTTTTCAAAGCCCTTTGCGAGATTTAGAAGAATATTAATGGAAGGTGAATATTAAAGTTTCAGCCCAATTTTTTAAATCCAGAATTAACTTCTGCTTCCTTTTATAGTCAGGATTTCACTCTGAAGTCTTAGTGATGGTGACTGAAATCTATTTGCTCTTATTTCCCTCTGTATGTTATGAATTGAACCAAGAAAACCTGGATGAAACAAAGAAATTCATGTTAGTGACTTTCCACTTAATTTTTTTGGATGCACAGAAGAGTTTGGCCAACACTTCTGGATAGTGTTTCCGTTTCAATGAGCACTTATTCTCTTATTAGTTGTAAAAATACTGAAAAAGCATAAGAAACAATTCTCTTGCTAGTAGGAGAAACTGCCTTGAATTGCTTAAATTTGTGTGTCCAAACTATTAGTCCAGAGAGTCTGAAGAGGCATACAAACTCTGAGTTGCTTATCTAACCTATTAAAAGGATTGTCCTTCTTATATCAATACCCTTTAATCCTTTGCATCCAAGAGCAAGGCTTTCTTGTGAAGAAGAAAAAAAGACTGACAGCCTGTGTCTGGGATATGTTATAATGTACCTATTCAAGCTGTGTTTACATTACTTGTCTAGAAGTAAACAGAGGGGGGCTGTCACACTCCTCATGTCCCTATTCTCTTCAAAATATTTAAAACCTTAACATGTGAACTTTTTTTTTAAATCTAACTTGATTTTTAGAGGTCGTATAAAGTCAAGTGATTACTCAATTCTGACTATGTAAAGCATTGCCTGCATTCGATTCTCAGTATTGCAAAACAAAAGCATAAGACTTGGCATGCAATTACAAGGTAATTTAATATATAAGATTCCAGTGTTTGGATCTCCACAAAGCGTAAAGGTTTCACAAATAGTTGGTATTGTTCATTGTACTGTTGTCTATAGAATCTTCTTGTACTTAACTGCACAGAACTAGTCAAGAAAATGTCAATTGTTTTGGTAACTGGTTGATTAGATTTCTCTACCATTTTTTACTTGGTGTTGTCCACAAAACACTTCAGAATTGGCACAGAGATGTCATGTTAAGCTGTAGTAGAAACAGTAATAGCATCAGTTCCTTCTGTGCTTTATCTGCTCATTAAAAATTAATGTCATATGAAAATGTATTGATAAAGCATCCTCCTTATTGCTAGTAAATTTAAATATGAACTCCAGAAGAAAAATCAGCTTTAAAGTGCTTTCTTTTTCATTTGTGTATTTACTTAGGTGCTTCATGCAGCTCACAGTGAAACTGCATTGTTTCACTTCATATTCCCTGCTGCTTTCCATTTAGTAACTTTAATTGAGTTCATTTACTTTTTTGATTCTCATGATTTAACGTTCTGTTGTGGCAGTTCCTTTATACAGAAGAAATTAGGTTTTTCTTGTTCATGTGTTTTTGTTATGTTCTTTAAATGTAATCGATTTTCCTAAAATATTTGTCTTCATGTCAAGCTGCATAATGTTTTTCTTATTCTCTGACTTTGTTAATGTTGCTATTGTTTTATAAACCACAGATTTCAGACTCAAAGAAATTGATACACACCCTTTGAAAGGCTGAAATTAGTCTGTGAAATGCCATGTGGTATGGACTTGACAGCTCTTTGAAAGAAACAAGGCTTGAGGTGTAGCTTTCACAAATCCTCCTGGATGCAATCCGCTTCTTGTGCCTTGGTTGCAGGGAAGTGGGTCAACAGACTGTGCCAGCGGATAAGATATGTGGATAAAATTCTTTGGCTGCTTTGTTTTGGGGAATGGGACAGATCTGGTTTTCTTCTCTTTTGTCACAGGCAATTTTATTTTCTAGATTACTGGTTTAGGCTTCTTAATCCTTTTTCAAATCAAAATAACACATTGCTTTTATTACAAGCCGTACTTACTGTATGTGTTGATATACATGCAGTAAGAAATATAGACAAAATAGTGTGGGTACAAAAAAAAACCTCTCAAGTACTGCTTGATAATTAAACATATGTCAAGACCCGTAAGCTGTTAAATTTCATAAAGTAATGCCTGAATCCTATGGTAATATGAATTAAAAAAAAAAAAAATCTTGAATAAACTGAGTGGCTAGGAATATTTTTTCTCTCTTCAGAACTGAATAATAGCAGCAGTAAATGAATAATAGCTAATACCCATGTGAATATTTCAATTTCAGCTGCCAATCTTGCACTCCTTTACAGAAAGGAATAAGTAGCATTTATCACTGGGTTTATTGGAGGGAGCTTGCATACATACCTTGTGGTTGGTTATAATTTTTAGGGCCATCACTCAGTTCGGCTTGATAGTAATTTGGCGCGTGGGAATCCTTCTCACTTATGTTGCTCTTCCCTTTCCTAACATCAGAAATAAAGAACTGTGTGACTGACTCCAGAACATCATTTATATGGAAAAGGCCATGTTTCCTTCCTGCCCTATGCTTCCACCTTCCACCATTGTTGCACCTCTGGGCAGACAGAGCTGTAGCTGCTTACCAGGGTGGTGAAAACTGGACTTGTCCCAGGGATGGGTAAGTGAAGTGCTTCTTCTGCCAGTCCAACCTCCACCTCTGCTGAGGCTGCTGTTCATGCTCCAGTCCCCTGGTTTTTCAGGACCAACCTTATGCCCACATGTCCCAGGCAGGCTTATCTACTGCCACCAGAAGGCAACGACATTTGCTCTCTGGTGACCTTGGGGCTGGATTAAGTAGTGACCTATAAAAGTGTCTGTTCATCCGCTTTCCCATCTCTTAAAGCCATTTATTCTGATTAATGCAACTTTTTTGGCATTGATTTATTTGCACTTGGTGAGTTAAGATCATTATCCAGATGCAGTGAAATTAATTCAGAAAAGAATGTGCAAAGGCAATAACATATGCTAATCCCAGGGAATTACTTTTTCATGGGTCAAATGAAGGCTGCCTCCTCCTCTTTTTTTTTTCTTCCCTTCTGCCTTTTAGCTTACTTTTATGACTGCAATTTGAAATTTTAGGCCCTCATTTTTACTTAGAGTAAGAACAGTTTACATGTTTCACTGGTGAGCACAGTGCATTACTGTGACCATATCTGCACCTATTCAGAGAGGTGTTAAGAGACCTGTGGTAGGTGTCCTGGTGCTACCAGAAGGAAATATTAAACAGGGTGCAAGTGCATATGGCATGAATATTGTAACTGCTTTGTCTTTTTTTTTTCATTGTTTTTTTTGGTTCTGGTTCCCCTTTCTTGCTTTCTTTGCAGAAATCTGTGGTTTTGTAATTAGCAAGACAAGTTAGTGTCCAAATCTATTGATTTACTCTTGATATAGCTGCTGAGGTTTGTAAATATAAGTGGAGCGAGGGAACAGTAAAAATAGCTGACTTAAGGAAATATAGGAGAATCAAAGATGTATCTCAGATCAAAAGCTGAGTAGTGTATGGGGCCCTATAGGACCTCAGAGCAGATAATCGAGTTTCATGGCTTTTAAGACTATTGCTCCATTTAGAACGTTTTGTTGCTTCATGGAGCACCAGCAAAATTTTATTTCAGCTTCAGGACAGAGGCATCTGTGACTCTGGTTTTACAAAAACCCAGCCCCATCACTGTGAGGTGTCACACTGTAATACAGTGCCAAATCCTTTTTATCTCACTTGTGTTTACATATTGAGGCGGTGAGAGTAAACATTTCAGCACCTTGGAATTCTTCTTGTTACTTGCTGTTTAATGCTTTTATCAGTCAAACTGTAAATAAGAGTGTAATTAATTATTCTCTACTTACATGACAAGTTGTGTATAAGTTCCACCCCCAAGAGAGCCTGTTGTTTACCTGATTGTGAGGGGAAATTACTGCAGGGTTATCTGGAGAACACCTGGAAGATAAACATGAGTTTTGCATTCAGTAATTTGTACATCATTTCATACCTAATAACTACATTTTGCTAAAGAGTCAATGCAAAGAAGGAAGGACATCAACTCTTATAATTACAGCTGGCTCATTTTCACTTGCCTGGAGGAATTAACATATGACGTTTTCTTTATTCCTAGCTAAATTTTCTGCATAAAAAAGCTGTCAAAATCATACTTCTGGGTGTGAAAAATCCTTGTGTTTATGCACACTGAAGATGCTGCTAAAAGTAACGCCAATTCCATATGCTGGAGGTCTGCCCTGGTGGGCACTTTCCTGGGGTGAATCAAGTACTCTGTGTCCATTGCAAGATCCTCTACTTACTCCTGCTATTCTGTTGGGAAAGAAGTGCTCTCATTTTGGCCCTTCTGCTTTCTAGTGTCCTCAAAAAGAAACAAACCAAACCAAAAAAAAAAAGAAAACAACTGTTTCAGCCATAAAAGTGTAAGTGACAAAATCGTAGCTAGTGAGAAAATTCCTCCAAAAAGTGAGATGAGGAAGACATTAAGACATTTGCAAAAAGGGTACTAATTAACCTTTTGTTGTCCTTTTTATCTCTTTCCCTCAAAATTTTGTGTATCTTCCAAATTTCAAAACAAATTTCTAATGCATGAATAGATACAAAATATTTGTCCCTTCCCCTGCACTGGGACTTCAATGTTTTGAGAAAACAGCAATCGTGACTGACTTCATTTCTATTATAGTACAGTAAATTAGATGTGATTATGTAGAAACCATAGAAATCTTAATTAGATTCCTCATTAAGAACTGCTGTAACCTTTATAAATGCTGTAGGATGACCCAAGTGTTCACTAAGTAAACCTTTTATACAAAACTTTTCCCAAGTGAAGTTGGTGAGAGCTTTCCCATTGATTTCACAAGAGGTAATGCTGTAGCTTTTTAATATGCAATCAGTCTAATTTAAGGTCATGTGACATAATGATTTTTCTTATCTTCCTCCAGTTATTCTCTCTGTTTTGTAATTACCTACTGCTTCTCCAGGCACTGGAAATAAGATCACACTTCTAACAAATGTTGGGAAATTTGGGGCTTTTCTTAATAGACTGTAGTAAGACACTTAATATGTTAATAGTACCCGGTAATCTGAAAATGCTCTTTTTTAGAAATGGAGTTTAAAAGCTTCTAAACAGTCTCCATTTCAATCAGTTGGGCTTCATCTAAAAAAAATCTTGTTAGATAAGACTGGCTCTTAACTGGAATTGTCATTTTGGTTTTCATTTGTGAAGCAAGGAGGCTCACTGGCCATCCCACTTGATATCAAAATTACCTTTCTTGCTACCCAAACACAACGGTCTTCAGATTTTGGATGACAGAAGCATTAGCTTCTCATTTTCTCACTTCTAACACCTCATTACAGAGGATGCAAAAGATGCATGGATTCTGTTTTTTATCCACCTGAATCACTCAGTTCAGTTGTGGGATTTCTCTTCCACTTTCCGGTTAATTTCTGGAGGTCACTACTTATTGCAGGGAAGCTGGTTAGTTCTGGTCTGCTGTTCAGCTTAGCAAAGAGTCTGGCAGCTCCTTTACCAGACAATGGGACTGTTCTGAATTAAATGTAAGGATGATGTAGAGCCAAAAATCCTTTAGAAGACTGAACCAGAAATTGGAAAGCAGCACAAGGCAGAAGGATGGAAAAGGAGTGGAGTTTGATCTGTACTCTTGAATGATGACATGGTAGATTATATAATAGCCTAAGGCTATCCATATGGAAACCGCATGCTGCATGTTGTCTTTGTCAATAGCTTTCTCATTTCCGTTGTTAGCTAGGATGTGATGTTTCCCTGATACTTCAGCTGTACGGTGGAGGATTAAAACCCTTTTGGAAATGATTTCTAAGACAGAGGGATGTGCAATGTCCATCTTTCAAAGTAGTCTGGTACTATTCTGTTCTACTTGATCATCTATCTTCCACAGCTCAAGTAAGTGCTCTTCAGAGAAGGCTCTGTCAGGACCAAACAGTATGGCAAAGGTACTTTCTCCACTCCACCTTTACCAATTTTCCAGTTCTTTCTATTCAGAGAGTGAACTGGATATTCACCTAACAGAAACTATGGAGTTTTCACTGATTGTCTCAGTATTGCAAATATTACACATTTAAAAAAAATAAATAAAAAAAGACAAATCTGAATGCTGCTTGAAAGGAAGAGTTAGATGAAGTAGAAAGAAATGCCTTACAGAACAGAAATCAGCTAAAAAAAAAAGTGGCTTAATTCAGTAACCAATTGCCCAAAGCTAGTTTTAACTGTGAAGAGGTCTGTCATTTCAGCTTAGAATAAAACCATTTTTTCAAAAAGGCAGAACGGTTCAGGCTTCGAGGGTGAGGAGAGAGCTGTAAGACTGCAGCAAACCAACACATTTAGACTGCACTGTGTAGCAGGAAGCAGTCAGAATAGCATTCCTCATTTATCTGCATGCCAGGCCATGATACTCACTACAGTTTTCAAAGTTTATGGGAAATAAGTCCTCAGATCTCATTGCAATTCAATTGGAGCTGGCTGTCTAATTTCCTCCCCGAGTATCTCATTTTATATGAAGCATGCTGTCACAAATGGCCAAAAGCAGCATCCCTCAGGTAACAGCACTGTGTGAGGTGCTCTGTGCTCAGAAGTGCACCGTAAGAGCAATTGTGGCTTAAACCGACAGTACCAACAGGGATGTGACAATAAGGCTGTATTATTATTTAAGGTTGTCATTTTAATAGTAATTTCCACAAAACAAAATTTTGTGAGGGAGAGAGTAATGTTTTGGAAAAGGAAAGGGAAAACCACTGAATGAAAATGCTAAATTCCCATCAACCCTTCAGCTGTGAAAAGACATATTAGAAGCTTCAAAGTTCTCTGTTACTGTATATGAATTTGCATAAATCTCGCATCCCAGAAATGAAAATACCAAATGCCGTAAGACAGAAAATACTTTCAGTGTATTTCTGACTTTACTGTAACAAAAAAGCACTGGAAATCTCAAGGAGACGAGAGTGTGGTCTTCTGGGACTCTACTCTGATTTCCCTTAGAAGTTGTAGCACATAGGTGTAAAATGGCTCCGTATGAAATATTCCATGCAGTAATACAAAAACTGGTGACAGAGATATCTTGAACCCGTAGTCCTGTGATGTAGATTAGAATTACCCAACATTCAGAAGCAAACTTGCCTTTTTCCATGCATTAGTTCATATGCTCTATGACCTTAACTTTCATACTTCAGTGACCAGAGACTCACATTCTCTTTACACCATAGTTGGGTATTCTGTTGACTTACACCCATTTCCTCTATTTCAGTCCACTAAATGGCCTTCAACTTCTTGTGAAGGCCAGGAATATGAACATAATTGCAATAAAATATCATTTTTCAAAATTTGCTTTTTTATTTCCATTAAATCTTGCAATAACTGCTAAGAAGAAGAGATCATAAATATTACTGGGCACTTTTAATTACAGTAAAGTGCAATTCCAAGTAATATTATGCTTTCCTTATCTAGACTCATGCTGAATATTTCTGACATAAAGTATAATATTGAGCCCTGTCAATATAGTATTATCTGAAATCGTATACCAATTGAAGCCAAATCATGTTTGCTTTCAAATCCAGGTAGTCCTATCAACATCAATATCAGGTAAGTGAAAGGAATGTGACATTTGCTTTTTTGGGCATGAAGTGTGAACAATGAAAATTGCTATAATTTACAGCTTATAAATATTCATGAGGAAAAGCTTAGGTTCTGTGACACAAGTGAAAACTGTGTTGTTTGTTTTGTTGATTTTATTTATTTATTTATATCGTATCAAACTCTGGGAAAATTCAGTTAAAGTAAGACTCAAAAATCAGAACTGCAAAATTGGTTTTATCAGTGATTTGTCTCCAAGGCAGTGTGGCATCTATTGGTATTCTTTGGGTCAGAGCCTGGTGTTTATGTATTAACTTGACTTGTGTTTAAACCACTAAAGTGACAAGCTTGGACTCCTGCTCTACTGACCCAGTTCTCTCATTAGAAGATCTTCCCCTGCAGAGTGAGCAATGAGTCTGTGGCAGGGTAAGCCCCATGCTCAGCTCCTTAGATGTGTGATTAGAATTAGGATTTTTTTTTTGCATACCTTCATTTTCAAGCCACTTATGACGTGATTCTTTTTTCTGCTTCTCTGCTATGTGCGTTTATCCATAGACTGACTTATTTCTTGGTATTACCAGTACTTTGCTGCTTCACAGACTGATTTCTCATGCACAAAAACAGAATAAAGCTTGGCAGAGTTTCGAGCGAAAGGTAAGCAGGTAGCTAGAAATTAGCAGTTATATGCCTACCCTGGGCTATGAGAAAGGCAAGGAGGAAGTAATTGTTAAGAAAGACTGTTGCTCTGCTCCTTGCAACCCCACTCACTCACTCAGTGTTGTTGGGGTGTTTCATTAAAATGACTTGTTCTTCGTTAAATCCTGGCTTTCAGCAGTGACGTGTATAGAGCCCTGGAGGTAGGTACAACTTTAGGAATCGCTGACATAGCTGACTATGAGTCATAACAAGATGATGTGCACATGAGAAACATTTCTCATTTATTGGCAATCATTACATCTCAGTGAAATCAGCAGACTAGCAAGAGGTTTGACTTAAAAGAGGGAAGGGCTGAAAGAAAACTACTCTTAGATATGCTGGAAAATAGGCCAGCCTTGGCACTATCTTTTGTTTTCATACTCTTTTTACATTACATGGGACTGGCCATATCTACCATAATTTTCAAGTGCAGGTCCAAACTGTTTTTGAGTTCAGTTTTGTTTAACATGTTTATTTGTTTATGCAGAAGCACAAGGATAGGAGGGGTCTGGGTTGAGCTCTTGTGCTCACCCAAAGCAGACAGCTAAAGCCATCCCATGTCAGAGCCTGAGCCACAGTTGCCACCCTCGTGGTATGGGCAAAGAGGCCCATGAATAGGGAAGCAAGTGAGGACAAGCACTGCCTTTCGAAGGAGTTTTTTGTCTGGAATATGAGGTTTGACTCCCCTCGTCTGTGTGAAAGGGAACCTTTCTTTTCCTCCTCTTCCTCTCAGTCACTCCCGATCTTCCCCTACCAGACAGGGGCAAGTCAGGAAGACTGCATTCAGAGCCACTGACATGTCTGGCAGGCATTTATCCAGTTCCAAATAGCAGGATGTTTAATATGTTAAATATAAATGTTGTCTGCTCTCCTTTATGCCCTCAAAAATCGGTGTTATGGGCTTAAAGATAATGTTTTACCTCATGTCCCCACTGGCAAAAAATAACTGGGGAATTTCTTAGGGGAAAGGGTACAAAGAAGGTACTTCAGAAGGGAAACTGAATTTTCATGCTAGTCCTAATCCAAAACCCAGTGAAGTAAATGGGAGCTCTTTACTGACTTCACTGTATTCAGCCAGGATGCGTAAGAGCATTTGTGTACATGCAGAAGCACAAAAGGAGGTGAGCAATCTGTTTGTGTCAGCTTTGCTGCTACTGAAGATACATATGTAGCTTTTTTTTTTTTTTTAACAAGGGTATACACCCTGGGGGTGGCAAAAAGAGAGAGAAAAAAAAAATATTTTATCTGGAAATCTTTGTTATGGGTTCATTCTCTTGCTCATTAAAAAACCCACTGAAATGTGAAGATTTTCAGACATCTCATTTCATTTATCTGTGCGCATCCGGACTCCACGCTGAGGTCATTAGTATCTCAGGTGTATTACCTCACCACACTGTGTGTTGCTATGGAAATAGCTCCAAGCATCTTCAGAGCCTTGGCTGTGTACTGCACATGCATCTTGCAAAGAAAGGCTGCATACAAGGGAGCAAGCTTTAATTTTAAAATGTAGTGATACAAATTTAAATATTTACAGGATTTTGAATTCTTTACCTGCATGTAAATTCACCAATACTTGGTGGAGATTTTACATGAACATGTTTCCATCTGGCTTGCTGATTTTTGTCCCTTCCTTTGGCCTGAAAGTGCCAATAAAGAAAATGTAGCCTATAAAGAAAATACTAATTGTATAAAGAAAAGAATGTTTTTTCTTCTGTCTTTCAGATTCCTGTACTTTCTTAAGGGCTTATCACAGTAATATATCTATATAAACACTTCATCTAATATACTACTTTATTTAATAACAGATCAAGCTGCAGGTAGAGTCACATTCTCTCTGAATTTACTGTTTTGACTTATTGTCTTCATACTGTATTGGTAATTACCAGCTGGATTCAACATAGTTATTCACCCAGACTGTTTTGCACCTTTAGTCTAAGGCGCTTCAAGACCTTTATACAAGTTAAGACTGAATTAATCTGCTTTTGCCTCTCTGAGGTAATGCAGAAGAACTGTCACCATGTTCAATTTGTTCCAGCTGTAGGCTGTTCCTGACTCTGTGGTCTAACACAAGCATCCCTGGCTTAAAGAAGAGTGGAGCATTTTATGTGTATACCTGAGTATGTGTTGTGCCCTCAGAATGGCTAGGAAGGGTGGCAGACCAGGGTGGTTGGTGGTGTTGGCTGCCACGTGTCCCTTGGAGTTTTATTTGCAATTGGATTCAAAAGAAAGGTAGTTGTGAGGGCCAAACTCTGCTTTCTTGAAAGTGGAAATACTCTCCTTCCTTTCACAAGCTTCAAGGCTGCTGACATAAAACAGTTTTTTTTTTTTTTTTTTTTTTCCTTTCCACTCCTCACTTTAACTATGAAATCACATTCTTCCAGTTTGAAGCTTTAACTCAGCAATGAAAGTTTCAGATGTTTTTACTAGAGCAGAACAGCCACCTCTTATCCATAGGAAGGAAGCTAAGGCATCAGCAGAAGCATCTTCTCTGTAGGAGAGGTGTGGAGCTTGTCCGTGACCTGTGTACTGTCTTTGGCTTTCTCTTCCCACTAAAATTTTGAAGCCTTTTATTTTTGGTCTAGAATGGGTTTCAGAAAATCCCAGACAATGCCATGAGCAAGATATACGCAGCTTCTGGTTGGTACAATCCTCTAGAGACCTGCCAGCAGCTACCTAATAAATTCTATAATCCTGACTCCCAGACTCAAGAGTGTGGGCTGGATTGTGCTTCCACCTACTCCTCAAAATCTGATCATTTCCAATGGGATTGGATTGGATTGGATAGGTGTAACAGACAGACGAATTTCATCCATGCAACGTGATGGACCTTGCAGGGCTCTGGTGTGAAACCTGTGTATCATGGGTGAGTTGAATTAGTATGATAAACATTTTCTTAGTACACCTGCATGGCTCTTCATATAGGTAATCGGCCCATCTAGGTCAGCAGGCTGGCTCAAGCATCATCTGTGCAGCCTGATATGGTGTAAAAGCCCACAGAGCACAGGATTGTTTGACAACATAGTAGGCAGGGTGGGAGAGCTCATTGAATTTCTCTCTAGCTCTTGCCTGTGATAGACTTAAGCTTTGAAGCCATGTGATTTTTTTTTTATTACCTCATGCTCTTTTCCCCCTCTTCATGCACCGAATGCACATATACTTTTACACAATTCTCTTAGGCATAATTGACTAGGAGAGGGGCATTAAGGATGAAGGGGCAGCAGTAACACAGAATATCTCTGCTCTGCAACATCCAAGATCTTGCTGTTATCCAAGCGTATATTTTATGTTTGTACTTAAAGATTGAAAAAGACTTCTAAGATTCCCTATAGAAGGGAATGCTGTTTTTTTGTTATTTTATTTTATTATTGCCTTCTTTCATTCATCATTTTTAAGATGTGCAGGAATGGAACTCTTGGTGAGATTGCCTGATGGTGGCTGGCTGTGCTCCGCTGACTTTGAAGAGTCTCTGCCAAGTTACACCTAATATAATCAGGCCAATTTTGGAAGGAATTCTGCAAACAAATTACTATGGAGTGAGATGTCAGAGTTCTTGAGAATATATAATGTTGCACCTAATATTTAGTAATGAAATTTGGCTTGGTATTTGGTGTTGTTGCTGGGCAGGGCATCTGGTATGATGGAAATTTATACCAACTTTAGAAAGTTTAAGAAATGTACTTTTGAATTAATTCTGGTGGCTGCTACCTTCATTTCCTGATCTTGTCAGTGGGAGGCAGTTTTTGCAGGGAACGTAAATAAAAGGCATTGGTATCATGCTTATTGTGGTTGATGATGCTATACACAGCACCAAAGGACAGTTAACCCACCACCTTCCAAAAAAATGAAAAACTAAATGAGAAAGGACAGTCTTTGCTCCCCAAAATGCTGACTGTAAAGCCCTTACTTGCAATAATTTGTTATAGACCAGAACAATGCATTAATAGGAATTCCTTCTATAAGGAATCATACCCTCCCTGGGCCATGTCACACTGCCGGGTTTCTGTGAATGAAAGAGACAAGCAACGATGGAGGGGAGGCTTGCCAGGATGGAATAACTGCATTCATTTGTTGATGAAACCCTGTTTAGGAAGAAATCAGCATGAGTTTAGCTCTAAAGTTTGTGAGCACCAGGGCATCATGACTTCTTCCATGAACTTTTGTGTTGATGTAGAAACCTGCAAGTCTGGCAAATAACTTTTTTTTTTTTTTTTTGAGGGTAAGACGGGGAGATGCTGACTATTGCAAGTACCACTAATATTGATTAATAGCAATGATGGAGACATGGAGCACAGGCAAAAAAGACCATCTCCTAGCACCTTTACCTTTGTAGTTATTTCATTGAGCTTTAAAGTATTACAGTGAGTACCTACAGGAGACTGTTGTGCCAAGGTCCTGCTGGTAGTATTGCCAGTGAAACTGCACCATTGTAGTAAATGGTGGGTGATCCTTTTCAGCAAAAATCTCTTGCACAGACAGGCTCTATTTACAGAGATTATAGAAAAAAATACATTTAGAACAGACTAGAATGAGAAAGGTTTGCCACCAAGAATTTGTGAAGCCCGTGTATTAGTGGTTTTACTGACAAAGACATTAAGAAGTGACAACTGACTTTGGGCAAATTAATTTTTGATTTTCAAACGGAGATGATTTTAAAGCTAGTGACACACAAGGATTAGGCACTGAACACATTATAATGATGTGGATATCTATTACTCTTCTGTTCATGTCTGCAGCTTACTATGTGCTTGCCACTTTCTAGTCATACTGGTGTATCCCACGCAAATCCGTACCTGAGAAAAGCTTTTGTGTAAGAGAGAGAAAATAACGGAATGAATATGCTGTCTCCAATGTCAAATGTCTCGGAAATTGATCCATCTGATTCTATCTTTATTCTATGGTTAAAATGTGTTATATTTACTTACAGAGCTATACTGTATTTCTCTTCTTTTTGACACAGAAGGAAAGCCAAGGTCTAAAAAATGAGTTTAATGAATGGGGGAAAAATCTCCCTTCTTCCCCAGCACTGTAAATTCCAATTACAGCAGTGTAGGCAGTTCAAGTGCTTGGACCTTTTTTTCTTCTTTTTTTCCTTCAGCTGCCAGTTTTGCAGTTTTTTGTTTATGCTCACTAGAGATGAAAAATGCGTACATTTTTAAGTACTTGGTATAAAATTCTCATGTATCAGTTCCAATCCCATTTTTTTTACATCAGAATTTTCACTGAAGGCATGAGGACAAAGACGACCTCAGAATCAGGCCCATAGCCAGAAATATGTGAGAACTTAAAAGCCAAGCAGAATAATTGGATCTCTGCTAACAAACTGACAGTAACTGTCATAGATAATCAGATTAACATGGCAAAAAGCCCTGACAACAGGGACAAAGTAATGTTCATTTCTCACCCACAGGAAACTTTGAATTTAACAAGCCAAAGAACAGGCTAGCTGTGCATAATGTCATTATCAAAGCCAAAGAGATGTTCGTTGTCACACCTATACCTATTTCTTCAGTGTTTTGAAGAAATTGAACAACTAAAAGTGCTTTCAGAAGGCCCTTGTTATTGGTGCTTTGTGCCCATCCTGATTCCACCCTATATGCCTTCTGCCTGCTCACTTGCAGTTTTACAAAGGGGCCTGTGCACCCTGATTGCAGCCAGAGCTGGATGGCAGTGAAAGATGACAGCCACATTAGCCCGTTCTTGGAGCAGCATATGCTGAATTAACTGTAAAAATGAGCAAGTGTTTAATCAGTATTTTTAGCAGGTCTGAGTGTGTTGGAGAAGCACTCTCACAGAGCTGTTGTCTGCTGATAAGATACGTATGCAAAAGACTTGCATGACCTATTTGATTGTGACTTTCATAGTCAAAATTGAGATATGCTAGGAAAGAAAAAAAGGGTAAAAGAAAGAAAAGTGGTAGAAAGACAAGCATAAGCCTGTTTCTAAATCTTCCTCCTTTAAATATTCTATATAGTGATAGCAAAATCCTAATTCTCAAAATGTGCATTTGGAGGCTTTTAATGTGTGAAGAGACTTCTTTTTAAGCCTGGGCTTTGTGGAAACCTGCGTTCAGTTTCATCAAATTGCATCTGTTGTCTTAGGCAAATCACTTTAATCTTCAACTGCTTCAAATCTTTATAGTGTAGCACGGATAGATTAAGTTTACTGCAGCTACCCAAATTATCAATGGCATAAACCCTCCAGGAAAAGCCTCCTTTGATCTTGCGGTAAGAAGAGTCCTACTGAAGCTAATGAGACTGAACATGCAGGATAAGTGCTGGTGTAGGTATAATAAAGCTACCACAGAGGCTGGAGGGAGAGTAGTCCCCTCTGCATCTAGGTTGCATTTGTTGCTGGAGGAAAGCTGCAAATCCAAGTGGATCTAGGTTTGTGTCTCTGAAATTTCAGTGCATTTTTGCCAGGCTACTTATGAAGACATCTCTCTTGCCCTGCATTCCTTGTAAGCATGTAGGCCATCCTCCTTGGTGACCTAGCTATGAGTAATTACCTCTCCTCCACATGATTTAATTGTGCTGGTATTTTACATGGCAAAGCTGTGTTGAGCTTCCTCTTGCTGAAATTAAATGTGCCTTGTGGTTTCCTCCTTCAAAAGGGCTGATCCTGCACAGTGTAACCTGTCCTCCCCCCTGAGAAGGGCCAGCTGCTGCTCCGAGTGATACCTCCCAGCTGATTTGCCTGTTGTTGGGCTGGATCCAAAAATGCGTTGCGTGAAACCTGTGGCCTGTGCTGGGCAGGAGGTCAGATGAGGCGGGTCAGAGTGCCTCTGCAATGACCCATCCATGCGGCCCTCGCACCAAGACGTTTGGGATCATCCAGACTGATGCTGAAATTCCACATAATAAAGATAATTGCTGCAAAATGGCAGTTGGGGTGGAGAGCATTCGCTGTATTCATGAAGTTGCAGGCTGTTGTTGGCTGTATTTGTTTTGCTAGCTCTGTTGTCACTCTGTCTACATGATTTTTATTTTTGAACATTTGTAAAGAGCTGCTTTTCTTCCATTTGTTGTGCTTTATTTATATTTCACCAGAGCGCCGTAAGACTGCAGTAGTAGTCCTGTTAGTAGGTAGTAGTGTTGCTTAGTGTTGCTACACTAAGCATATGGCCATATCCTGTCATTATAGTTAGGCATGCTGTTCAAAAACAATCCCTGAGACCAAAAATGTTGCGATATAATTTTATTTTCTAGTTTCTCTATACCATTACTCTTACAGCACCTTAGAATAATTTGAACTTGAAGGGATCTCTGGATGTCATTGGGTCCAACTCTCCACTCATGGCAGGGCATAGCAACTTGTGGAAATAATGAATATTTGGTTAAATATCAGAAACGCAACTTTGAAGATGTTCTTTAACTATTCTTCTCAGCCCTAGGTTTCTTTCAGTAATCTCAGTCATATTGTTTATAGTAAAATACCTAAAGCTATCAAACTCCTTTATGGAAAGGACTACTTTGTACAACATCGAGTGCATTGGAATCCTGGTTGCGGTTACATTATAATAGCAATAATCATCAAACAAGATGACACCACCACATCTAGAGAGGTGTTTCACAAAGATGCTAGATACTAATTTTCTATGGCAGGGCTGTAGTACAGGGTGTCCAGTGTCAATCAGAAAATGTTCTTTCTTGAAGCAATGAACTTTGATAATATATTAGCCACAACTGTCTTCTGTACATGAAAGAAAATTAATGTTAATCATTGTCGTGAATAATGACCCCAGGAAGGATCTTATGGAAGCAAATGTATGCTATTTTGTCATCTTCAATAATAGTCATATTTGCCTCAATAACAAAATAGCACAAAATAAGTCTGCTCTTAGGTGCTTGTTTACTACCCATCAGTCGTTCATTACTTTGTTGTGGTTGTCTTATGTGCAAAAGTATTTATATACCATATTGGATCTGTATGCTGAATACTTACATGAAAAAATGTGCACCATGACAACTACAAGGAGTTTATCAGGGTGAGGTAAAGCCCCCTTTAAACATGTACAGGTTCCAACAAACTTTTTTTTAATAAGCGAGCTTTTGTAATTGCAGTTTTTGCTGGCAAGTGATCTGTTCCTTTGCAAATAGGGTTGCCTCTAGGAATTGCTCTGTGGACCACACATCTGTTGCTCTAGGCTTGTCTTGTGTGAAGGTCACTAAGCTCAAACAAGGAGTCATAGTGTCGATGCTGCTTCCTCTGACCCAATATGTTCCAGAATTGGCAGAAATTCAGTTATCAGAGACCTGTGGGGTGACCCTCATATCCAGAAGTTCAGCTAGCATGGTTGCTATGTTGATATGTCCTATACATTAGCATAAAGGTTTGCAGAATAAATTGACAATTCCAAAGGTTTGAAAATACCCTTTTAAGCAATCTTACCCAATACCACAGGCTGAAGGCTTACAGTTAAGGGCTATGAGCTATTTTGATTTTTTTTAAATAGTATGGATTGTTAATGCAGTATGTCAAAAGTTGTGCAGGCTTTTGTTTTGATAAAGTTTTACTTCTGTACTCTGAAATTACTTCTGCTTTGGACTTGCGTGTAGCACAGGTCAGAACTAGCTGGGGTTGGACCTTATAAGGCTATGCCTGCAGCAGAAAAAATGTTTTAAATAATTAAAAAAAATCATATGTAATCCTTCTGTGGTTTCAGATTTTGGATGATTCTTACATGCATGCAGTTTAGGTACTTAAATGGGTGAATATGTGCTAACTGTTGTTCAAACACACATACAGAGGTTTGTTCTGCCTCAGAGACCTACCTAGGCAAACAAAGTCAGGCTGCTTGATCAGCAGTATTACAGCTGCAGGTGGTTGAAGACAGAGTGATGCAGTGATAGGTGCTGACAGTGTTAAACAGATGTGCACCATAGTTTAACTATTGGATGCAGTGGGAGAACAGTGTATGTCACCAACATGAATATCTATTACCATAAAATCTGAGAACAAGAGAGGATAGCAAAACAAAACCAAAAGCAAGGAATACAGAGAACCAGTATGTGAATGTCGTTTTTTTTTCCTTTATTTTCCTTTATTTTATTATTTTATTTTTATTTTACTTATTTTATTTTTTTAAGAGTCAAAGACTTGATAGAATGCTTCATCTTCCTTCCTACACAGACAGCTGTGTGTGGACATGCCTCAAATTTAGCTTTATTTTAAAAATCTTTTCTTCAGCTAGCTTTTTGTACCTTCATCAGAACTCTACAGAGGCATGTATCAATTTCAAGGAGACTTTCACTAGAAAACTTGACTGGGTGCCAAAAGAAGTGTGTAGTTTTAAAGACAGACTGATTCTGGAAGAGGGCAGCATTTTAAAGATCCAAGCATTCCGCTGGGATGTGCAACCCTCAGGTCCTCTGCCTGTTTCAGCAGGCTGCCACTTTAAAGAGAAACACCCTAAATAACTAATAATTTCAGGATGGCTTTCTCTAGCCTTTCAGGTCGGAGCTGCCACAATCTGTGTACACAATATTAATTGCTCCAAAGTTAGAATGAATGATTTTGTAGCCTGGGGATCAAACTACTTGCCAGGGATGCTGTGAGCAGAGGGACAGGAACACTGATTTCCCACCACTCAGAAAGTGCACAGAAAGTAATGTCTCCAGCAGATGAAACATATGGAAACTACTCCAAAATACCAAGTTCAACTGCAGTTAAAGTGGAGCAGAACAAGAACTTGTCAGGTATGAATGTCTTACCTTCCTATCTCTTTTCCTTTCTTTTAATCTGACTTTTCCTCCTTTCCCTGCTCACCTCCCATCCTGTGTTTCTTGTCTTCCATGGAAAACTACAAGTTCTGCTTCATCTCAGTGAAGAACAGGGAAAAAGTAATCCCAATTCCTTTCTGCAAGATGAAAAAACAATGTCCCATAACTTCTATTCATGTCTGAGATCTCCTTATGAAGGGCCGCGAAGATGATCAAGGGGCTGGAGCGCCTCCTCTATAAAGAAAGGCTGAGAGAGCTGGGGATGTTCAGCCTGGAGAAGAGAAGCTTCCAGGGAGATCTCATTGCAACCTTTCAGAACATAAAGGGGGCTCAGGAGAGATGGAGAGTGACATTTCAGATGGGCAGATAGTGATAGGACAAGGAGGAATGGTTTCAAAATGAAAGAGGGGAGATTTAGATTCATTATTAGGAGAAAATGCTTCACTCAGAGGGTGGTGAGGCACTGGCACTGGTTGCCCAGAGAAGCTGTGGCTGCCACATCCCTGGAGATGTTCAAGGCCGGGCTGGATGGGGCACTGAGCAACCTGATCTAGTGGGTGGCACCCCTGCCTATGGCAGGGGAGTTGGAACTTGATGGTCTTTAAGGTCTCTTCCAACCCAAACCCTTCTGTGATTCTATGATATGTTTGAGTCAGACTGGCAAAAAATAAAGAACATATTTAGAAATCAAAACAGATTGTAATTGGTACTCCCACAAGATGCAATAATCTTTAAATGCTGCCAAACAGTGCTTAGAAAGCACTTCCTAACACTTGTGGATTAAAAACTAAGGAAATAATTCTTTGTGTGATGCTTGTGAAAATGTCCACTAGGATCAGTAAGAGTGGAAGGAGCACAAGGGAAGAAAAAGAGCACAGAAGAAAAATAACCTTGTAGAAAGGAAGATATGATTATGCCTCTTAGCAGTGTCAGTGCTGGCTTAATAAGCAGGTGTAGGACCTGGCTTGTGAGTGGTTAGTACAGACACAGTATTTGCTTTGTAGCAAGTCTGATTTCTTACCGATGACTGATTAATGCTCCCACTCTCTTTACAGAGGTGAAAGCAGCTGCACAATCCTCCACTAGCAGAGATGGGTGAAAAGTAGGAAATGGGCTTCAGGGAAAAGATCTGCAGAAAGAGTGAATTATTAAATCAGCAAACTTTTGTATAAGGTGGTAGTTTCAGTTTCTCCTTTGGTGCTTGTAGAGCTGTGCTAGGAAAGCGGCCTCCTTTCGCCCTCCCACAATATTCCCCACTTGTTTTCCACCTGCCTACACCCCCATGCCATTCTGTGCCCATGTTTTCATTTTTTTGTGGGACTTGTGAGGTTGAAGAAGTGTCCAGTTGGAAATAACCACTCTGAGCGTGATGTGCTAATGCTGTGTCTGCTGTCCACAGCATGGTCTCTTTGTTTCTCACCATCACTGGTATAATTGTAACTTATGCCACAAAAGAAAAGGCCTCCTCATATCCCACCTCTGCCCTTCTCCAAGTGCCTGAATAATATGTCCCTGGAGCAACCACCCAGCTCAACTTCAGAAATCCTACTATAAGCTTGTGGAGTCTGCTAACTAAATGTTTCCTCAGAGAAGAATATTAGGGGTATGTCCAGGTCTGTCTGGCTTTATTTCAAGTCTATCTTACCCTTAAACCTCAGGTACATCCAGTAACCAACTCATCAGAGAGACAGCTCATCATCTTTCCCACTAGATGTGACTTAAAGTTCCTATTCACAGCAGGACAGTGCAGTTACAGAGAAGATGCCACGTGGTGGGTAGGAAGACTAAGAGGGCTTCTTTGGGTCTGAGGACTGTGAAAGGCTTGGATCATGGTTCCTGGGAAATGTCTGCCTGGGGTAGATCAAAGCAAATGAATAACAAATGGGGTCCCTGAAATGTCAGGAGCCCATCCTGTCTCTCTCCAAGCAGCCACTGAAAACCTAAAGCCCTCAGTTCTTTCTTGTCTTAGCATATGCTTTTGGAACCCCCTTTTCTCCCCCCTGCCTCACAGTACTGTGGCACAAAGGGTGTGAGCGTGACCAACATGTTCTCTGCTTTACTGAGGCATTAAATGCAGCACCCTAAGAAAGCAAGGCAGCCAGGGTTTCTACAGAAGCACTGAAATTAGTTTGCAAGTGTCAGTTCATGCATTTTTTAACAGGTGTCAGAAAGGGTGGCTGACATTTCCAAAGGCATTTAATTGGAGTTCCAGTTTGTCTTTTTTTTAATTGCACAAAAATGCAGTGAGAAGGAAAACTGTGATTGGGAGATTAAATAAGACAGACTGTCTGTAATAAAATGGAGTTTCCTTAATTAAATCTGCTCAGAAGTTGCTAAAATTTTGTCATTCCGTTTGTCTCACCATTTAGTTTCTGGAAAGAGAAAAAGCATGTATGTTCATATAAAAATAATTTATTAGGATCTCCTTTTGTACATGTATAACAGGCTGGTGTTATGTTAGAAATCCTGGTAAAGAAGGATTGAATCACAAAAGCTTTGAGTTTGCTGAGAACTTTTGCAAATTAAATTCAGGACTTTGAATGGTCAGCATATGCATCTGCATCCCAGTAGGGACCTGTGAAACGTGCCTGCTATTTAACAGCACAAAGCAAGACTGTAAACACTGATGAACATGAACCTAGTCCCTGGCCGATACAATGATTTATTCCCTACTGTCTGAAACACATAGACCTATGACTCACCTTTTCACATAGTACATGTGGATTTTAATATAGCTAACTGCACAGTGTAGGGTTGATGTTGCTAGTCCATGGGAATTCATGTTTTAATGCTTAATTTTTAATCAGTGAAGCCCTTTTACTTACCTGTTAGGAGTTCCTACCCATATAGCTACTCTATACAGCTTTTAATCATTTTTCTGGTTCAGATATTTCTGGTTCAGAATTTGCTTTCTGCAAAATATTTTCTCACATTAGCTAAAATATGATTTTTCCAAACTCCTTTTTCAGAAACTTCAGATCTTTGCTGAAACATGAAATAGCTACAGTAACATTTAAAACACATGCTTAGTTTAAAAAAAAAAAAAAAGTATACACCCCTAGGAAATACTGTAGGATATTTGTCCCTCTGTAATTCACCCCTTACTTCAGTGAGACATCAACTCAATTTCTTTTAATAAAAAGTTTGACATTAGCTACAGCAAAGTAATTGCTAACGACACATTATTTGTACCCATCTCTCAACCCTATGGAAATACATACTGAAAACTGTCCTTTTCTTAGGAATGTAAATAGAGAAGATGAGCACAGAGAAACACAAAGAAGCATAGCTTCTGGCAGATAGCAGTGAGCTAGTTTTAAGCCTTTGCTTTTAGCAGAGTTGCTTTAGCACTTAGCTTATATTGCCTGTATTTTCTTTCCTCAGCAATTTGCAGACGATGTTTGTTAGACAGAATATGAATGCATCCGTTGAAATCTGCCTGGGATTTTGCTCTGGGCACCTGGCTAGTTATGAAGAGTTGCAGCTTTCCAGCCACCAGCAGGCTGTCTGCTCCATAGAGTCAACCCCTGCTCCAGGCATGCTGGCTCCTCATCGGAGTCGTTCTTGAACTGCCTTGCCTTGTGCTGCAATTCGGGCCAAGGCCCAAATTATGCCCCAGATGGGACCAGCCCTTTGGGTTCCCATCTAATAGGTGCAGTATTCCAAACTCTGAGCCTTGTTGATAAATAAAAAAGCACTTCTCATTGTTTAGGGCCAAACCCTGAGCTCCAGCAGCAAGTCTTTCACTTGTAGCATGACATTGGAGAGATTGGTGCCCCAGTCAGGTTATTTGCTTTTGCCTCTGGGGAGTGGATTTCTTCCAGTTCATTCTTTTACCTGGACCGTGGTGTTTACTCTTCTGTTGAAAGAAACCGGTGAATGCAGGTGAAATTTCCATAGCCCTTACCCAACAAATGGCACATAATGAGTTGGGTTAATGATACTGCTTTCTGGGGAGCAAATTGGAGACTTTAGCTGCTGCAGTTGGTAATTAGGGATTTCAGCTGTTCTGTGTGGAATGAAGTTGAGCTGACAAAAAGGTAATTACACTGCAGCAAGTTAAAAAGCAGGTACTGTGCATATAATTACTGGAGACTTTGAGTGCGTGTGTGTGTTTTCTTAACTTCGTCCTCATCCCCTAACAACAGAACCAGGGACGGCTGGCGCAAGGTGCTTGCCAAGGAAAGCAAATTAGGAGGGTTATTACAAACCAATGTTTTCATGTGTTCAAAGCCAAACTTAACATAATGCTCACTTACTCCTGAAAGGAAGAGGAGGAGTGAGGAACAGAGAAAGAGCTGGAGAGTTGAATTTCTGAAAGAGATTAAAGTAGTGTGTTCGTGTCTGTGCAGTTCTGTTCTACTAATGCTTAAACTGCTGCTAATGCCACAGCAAAATGGCAGCATGTGAAGGAGTCTTACAAAACCATCAATGATTATCTGCATCTGGGGTTGTCTGCTGTGCAGTGGCCATTTCTGCAGAGCCAGGCTGGAGCACTAGTAGCAATTGCATTAGTACCTCGAGCTGTAGAAGCAAAATTGGGTATCCCTTGCCTGGTGGCTGTGCCACCTTTTCATAGTGTCCCTCTGCTGTAGGCATTAGCCCACCAGCGTTACAGAGACAGATTCTGTTAGATACCAGCAGCACTCTTCACTCTTGTGGCCTTTTGTTTTTGGCAGGCAATCTATTCAAGCTGAAGTTTGTATTGGACCTTCCCTTTATCATTTGGTATATGCTGTCTGATTTCTTTCTCTGTGTCACATCCCCAGCTCCTGCAGAACAGCAACCCCTCACTTTGCCTGTAAATGGCCAGCCCTGCTCCCACTGCCACAGGGACAATTCCTTTTTCCCTTCTCCTCCTTTCTATTCCCATCTCTTCTGAGAGTCAGGAACATGTCAGGAGCTCTTTCCACCTGAGACTATTTATATGTGGAGTGCTCTTGTCCATGTGGAGTTTCTGGCACAGCTGAGGGGATAGGCCATCTGTGTCAACACCAATGGTCATTTACTGTGAAGATTAATTTGGAGGTTCCCATTGACAGGATTCCTTTGCTGGCCCTGGGTGGATGCCAGCAGTGGGGCGGTGTGGCAGTGGTCCAATGACTTCACCTCCTGGTGCAGCCAGAGCTGCTGCCCCTCGCCATCAGCTTGTGTCCCCCCTGCTCAGCCTGTGCATAGCCCATCTCCCAAGTTGTTAAATTGCTCAGACAGTCAAGCTAGAGATTGGTTTGATGGAGAAATTCATGGCGTGTATAAGCAGAACTGTATATATGTTTTCTTGCAGAGCAGAGTGGTGTGGTTTATCAGGACATGTGGAAAGGTTAGCAGCTCTGGATTTGGTTTCCTTACCACTGTGATCACTGACCTGAAGCCACCTCTTGAAGTTTTCATTTAGAGATTTATAAATTCAGGAGGTTAAACACTGTTAAAGGAGCCCGGCTGGTGGCAAAGGGGTGCTCCAGGTAGTTGTTCCAGTGTCATCAGCAGGATGCCAGGCACTGGGGCCTCCCCAGCCAAGACAGCATGTGCTTCATCTCTCAGCCGGAAGGGGAGGAGGGAGAAATGTCCTCTGCACTTCCTCAGGCTTTCCGTGTGCATACAGAAATGATCTGTGAGTGTCTGCATCTAAATTAGATGCAAAAGTGGTGATAAGTTGAGGGTATTAGACCTTGGAGATTGCAGCTTGTATTATTCATTCTCTTTGATCATACAGATGTGTTTTTAGGTGTAAAGGTGAAACAGAGGGTTAGTCTTCAAAGACACCATGCATGGCTGAATGGGAAGAAATTATATTTCTCAAGCATGTGTGTAGGATAAAGTTTTCGTTTCCAATATGAGGGAAAAAAATGGTGATGCCAACATTCTGCATCTATATTGGAAAAGCTGTTAAAGATTTTATTTTTTTTTCCTTCATGAATACAAAGAGAAAAGTAAATGCTAATACAGTGCCTTAGAAAGAAATTTCTTTCCATATGCAATACACACTCAGTTACTGAGAAAATAATGGACTAGTGGGATGCTTGCTTGGCAGTATCCATCAAGCTGCTCCAGAAAGCTAAAAGACAAAGATATTGTTTATAGACTCAAAGAAAATAATGATGAACAGTGTGCTGCAACGTAAAAATATGTGAAAAGTTTTCATGATATAAATACAAGCGTAAAATTAAATTATCTTCTATGTAGCCAAACACATCATGAAGAGGTGAATATAATAATCTGCTGTGGATACATGAACCTCTCTCAGGGAGAGTAATTTCCACCTAATGACAGAGCAGCACTTTTCCTTAGCAAAACAAGAGTAACAGTGACTGCAAATGAACTCCACTTTTTACTGAAGGTCCAAATTGTGAGTCTGCTGCTGCAGTCATGGCTGAGGGAAAGGGCAGTGAGCATTACCCCAGAGCAAGGATCCCTGAACTGCCTGCTGAGAAGGTGGCACCAGGAATAAGGAAATTCTGCTTATGCTTCACATCCTACATTGTTAATCTGGCTTCTCCTGCCAGGGTAAAATGATTTGTAAAATTATTTCTGAGGTCTTGGGGCAAGCAGATTTGCTCTGTCACTGGAAACACCTCAGTTTCTTTAATGTTCTTCTTTCCATACCCCTCCTAAAAACCCTCAAAACCTTAGTGATTTTTGTAACTGGCACTAATGATCTATTGCGAGTTGTGCTTCCCTGGTTAAAAAGCAGTTATGTAGTAATTCCATGGCTCCTCTAACTTAAGTCCTTTGTATACCAGTCAGCATTGTCTCTTATTTTGAATCCAATTTGCACATGCTCGGATATAACATTGCCCAAAAGCAAGGCAACTGGAAATCGGATCCTTAATATAGCAAAATGCTTACAGCAGAATAACTAAGATTATATCTGCAGTTATCACTGTAGACCTTACGTCTTATAAATGGAGGAATCATTGCTGATAAAACTGCCGTTGTCAGGTTTGTGGAGATGCTGTTTACAGTATCAGGCATAATTATCTGAAAACTATTCAAAAACTTAAGTGCAGCATAACATAATGCTTCCTATTGCACCTTGACAGTCCTGTTGTCATTAGACAGGAGGGAACAATGTGATGCTGATGAAATTCCTCCATATCAATAGGTCCTAGAATAAATATTGCCATGAGATCTGTCATTTCAGGGTCTGCACACACAGGTAGCAGGCATTGCATTGATTCTTCTCTAGTCATGTTCTCAAATGTTTCCTGATCCTGAGAGTTTTGAAAATTTTTCTCTCAAAGCTTAGCTTTTAGCACATTTCTATAACTGTAGCTGACATTGTGATGTGTCTAGAGCCAAAACACCTTGCCATTGTCCATCAGCAGATTTAGTTCAAAGGATTTAGGGAGTGAAGAAGTACAGAATTTCAAACACTTGTGGTAATGAACTGTTACCAGCTCCTCTTGGTTTTCACTTTGCTTTCTTGTTGCTACCACAGTGTAACCAGAGCATTAGTTACCACAACTCTGATGCTACAGTGTTTAAATCCTGTTTGAAATCTCACTGCAAACGTACATCTGATTGCATGGTGTTCTGCAATCTGAATAAAGCTGCTCAGAGCTTGCCCCAAAAGCAGCTTTGAGGACCTGAGCCCCCTGTGTGCCACTGTCCCCTGCTGCTGCTGGTGGTTCAGTGCCGGAAATACAATGGCATTGACGGCAAGAGCTGCAGCTGCTGTGTGGTGCAGTGGTGAATGCCCTCTGCCTGGGATGGGCGGGTCACTGGGATCTGGCATCATGTTAAATGCGTGGAGCCTGGAGAAAGGCTGAAAATGTGACACCTGCTTGCCTGCCTGGGTTGAGACCACTGATGCAGCAGTGCTTGCGGCAATGTGACTGCAGACCTGTACCTGGGGGGAGAGAGTGGCAAGAGACATTGGGCTGCCCCAGGCTTGTGCCACATGCTGGCTATGTATTATGATGACCCCATTGCTACTCGTACCTGGATGCAAAACTCCTACTTTCCCCTAAATGGCTGCTGATTTTCCCCACGAAAGTTCATCCCAGGAGCTTTCATAGGCTTGTTTTATGTGGACATTAGTGCTGTCTGAGACAGAACAGAAGGAGATCAAATTCTTCAAAGATTTCAATTCAATTTCAAAGCAACCTTGAATCTGTCCTATGAGTAAGAAACATTTATGTTTAACATTTGTATAAAAGAATAAGGATTCACCACCAAAGGCAGTATAGAAAGAGGCAACTTCCACTCAATAAGAGCTGGTTTAAACAAACTGGTCTTTACTTATTGTGAATTTCTACAGGGATAGATTTTCACCCTTCAGAAAAATGTGTTAAAAAGATAATATTATACAAAACAAACTTTCTTAATAGCTCTAGTTCTTTCTATATCTCTTTCTGCTGTCTCTGGGTGATTTTATGTTCATTTCTGTTGGAGATCTTCATTAAAGGTTATAGGGTTCCTTTGCTACAGACAAATGTTATTTCACCAATAATTTTAGCTCTGGGCTAACAAAACCCAGCTTCTGCTGGATCCTATAATGACATCCAACTGCCTGGTCTTATGACTCTGCAGGCTGTTTCCAAGCTGTGTTTTTTATATCTCTTCAAAAAGCTGCCATAGATTTGGAAAAGGCTACGTAAAATGGCATGAAATCAATGTGAAACTGGGGAAACATACCACACAGTGGGAGATTAAAGAAGCTTGGTCTAGTTAGTTTATCCATAGGATGGGAAGGAGTCAATTTGCTTATAGTCTAGAAGAACCAACATGGGTCCATTGATCTCCATATTTTTGTTCTGTTAGATCAGAGGATTTGATGCTGAATTTAATATGAAAAAAATATATGTATGTTATGGGTAATTAATCTCTGTAGCAAGTTAAGGAAGCAATGGCTTCTTCCTCACTTGTAAGACTTTACTTCAGTAATACTTACCTCTTGTATACAGTTTTTTCTTTATTATAAGGCAAAGATAGGTTGATGGTGATACCAAGACTGGGAATCAATGTAAATGTTTATTATTGCTGAAACAGATTTTTTAAGCTCGACTTAAGTGAAATTGGCTTGATGCTCTTTGGCCTGGGTTACATGAAAGGTCAGAATAACCATATTGATGCTTTCTTGCCTTAAAAAAAAAAAAAAAAAAAAAAAAAAAAAAAGGAATCCAGAAATATATCTGATGATCAGCTACTAAAATAGGCTGTTATGAATGAAGGGATGCTACTAAGTAAAGAAATACATAGGCAGCATGAGCAGTAGAAAAGCGACCAAATCAGGGATTTTCTCAGGAGAAATATACCTGTCTCATTTCCTTCCATCTTTAGCAAATCTTGTCAATTTGAATGACAGATGGTATTGAACTGATAATGGTCAATCATGCTTTATTGGCTCAATTAGCATGTGATAGTTGTGCAGAGGTAAGGTTCAGAGGCTGGTGGTAGGTATCCCGTCAGTGAACAGCCAATCAGCCCAACGAATCTACATAGATTGATTAAGCAATGGGTATTGACAAGGCTGGCAATGTTGTTGCAAAATAATCAGACCTCTGGGAACTTTTAAGATTACCATCATAAGCCTTTGGTTCCCTTGGGTGTATTTATCACATGGGATCCTCACCATAGAGTGGCTATTAATGCACAGTTGTTTTCCTTAGAAATATTTTGCTGCTACTGATCAGGTCCCTTGGAAGATTCATCTGGTCTGTTTGATTCACTATCAATAAACCAGTAAAGCCACACTGCAGACTTTAAACCTTCACTTCTTATACTTAATACTGCTCCTTGTCTGCTTCCAGGTACAAATAAAAGTCCCTTTGCTCCTCAAATTTATACTGGGAAGGGTGGGACAGAAGCCTTGGCTCCAGCAGTAGGGCTCTTATGATTTGGTGGTCTAGCACTGACAAACCATCTCTGCTTATGAACTAGTCAGCAGGTGAGGAGTTCTGCTATAAACAGCCTGTGTACACTGATGTACCCTGTCAGTGTCAGCTTGTTTCCCTTGCTCTGCCAGAGACAAGAGGTTTGAAGTGCAAGTCTTTTTTTTTTTTTTTTAATTATTATTTTCATTTTTTAAAATTCAGCTTGTTTGTTGCATGACAGAGGAAAAAATAGTCTTCTCTACCTCTCTACTTTTGCTTATGCCTTCATGCAGGTCTGTCATCTATGCAGCCATGTTGCTACTCTCTTTACTCTTCGTGCTCAGCCTGTGCCTGGTTTTCCAGTCTATTCTATGCTGTTATCTGAGAGATGATCAAGCTCAGCTTTGTTACTGAAAAGTTCATGTGCTGCCAGAGTCCAGCTTCTCTGCTCACTTTTAAACCTTTCTAGAGCAGAAGAAGATAGCAGATGTGAAGCCATCATCCTTCATACAGGCTGATGACATGTTGCACAAGGAATGTTCTTGGCAGAGCCATACTAGCACAGGATCATGTTAACCACAGCTCTGTGGCTCCTGAATGAAGCTAGGCTATGTGCAGGCAGCCCAAAGCAGGGGCAAACCAATTTCCCATCCATTTGCAAAAAGCCCTGTGGATATACCCCGAGTGACTCAAGCTCTTTCCATTAAAAATATAATCGCGTCTAGCAATTAACTCTTTATTTGAAGAGGCTTCAGTTGAGGTTGAAGGCATGTCCACATGCAGTACCTGGGAGATACCTGAAATAGGAATGAGCCGCTCTCAGCATCCCTAGTGAGGCTCAGCAAAGCACTGCTCTGACATGGCTGCACTGCTTTGTTCCCCAGGTCGGCTTGGTCAGAGCTCATGAAGGCACTCATTGCATGGACCTGTTTTGTTCTGGATTGTGTAGGTGTTTCCTGGAGTGCAGTGCAGGAAATAAAAACCCCTACATAAGTAGTCCTCAGTCATGCAAGTAATGCCAGTCATCACTGAAATAATTTGCATGTTGTAAAACTAGCGGTTTGATCAGTCTTTTCTCCTAATTTAGGACTTTTTTTTTTTTTTTTTTTAACTCTTACAGGAGTTTCCAGATTATACATTGAGAGGAATGGAACAGGAACAATGGTAGTTTAATAGCTTAAATTTTATAGTACCCCCTATATGAGTGGTCTTTCCAAAGCCAGCTAAAGTGTTATCCACTGACTAATGATGCAGTGAGCAACTATTGCTTTCATGCCATAGTATCCATTAGATTAAATAACTTCTGCATCAGTCATTCTGCATAGCTCAAAATATCATTTAAATAAAACAGTGACATGGGATTAATAATGCCTGCTTTGAAAATTAACTATATTTGCCTTGTACTGCTTGCTGGATCTTGAGATGAGAAAGCAGGCAGAGAATGTTCAGAGGGACATAAAAAGTGAATCAAAATGCGTTTCAGTAGTAGTATCAAAGCATCCAACATTAAAGAGCTTGCTGTCCTAAGACAATGTTCAACTTTTCTGAGACTATCTTAAGTCTATCTAAATGAATCATTTACAGGTTTGCTAGACCCATATACACACCCATGCATGTACACACATACATACATGTTTCCATGAAGACATACTGTGATGTGAAACTGTCTCAAGTAACTGTCTAACAAAGCACATAAAACTATCAGTGTGCATATAAAACTAACAGCATTCATCATGGTGGATGCAAGTTGTACTCAGTATTTTAAAGCGCATGGTGGAGTTGTTTTCTAAGGAGAAGACGTTGAATGAGGTAGTATCTAATAGAAACAGTAAGATGTGGGACCTTGACCAAATGTGCTCAGGCTTTCAGAGAATATGTTCAAAAGTTCCTCGTAAATCCAAATTTAGATAGTGACATGAGTTTCAAACTATATCCCCTCTAGTTTTCATGGGTCAGTTCAACCCATATCAACAACATTTTGCACTTTGATCTGTCCTAGGTTTTAAGGAATGTGATTCTACCATTTTTTCAAAATATATAGAAAACGGAGAAACAATTGAAGCTGGTCAGCAGAACAGGCATTATTCTGGCACAGTATCACACACTGAATCCAAACGTGGTGAGACGACACTCTCAAATCATATGTATGCATCTCAGTGAGATAGGTCCAATGAGTTTATAAGTCAAGTGGTTGTATCACAAGTAGTAAAAAAAGTTTTTAGACGTACACCGTGTTGCCACCATTACTGCCAAACAAGTGACTTCTTATGGGCTCCCTTTTTATAACTGGACTCCGCAAGTCAGTATCTCACACTGCTGAAGCTAAAACTACCAATAAGATTAATTTCTGGGTTAGATAACTTAATGAGAAAAATGCAGGGGAGGATAACCTAGAAACTGGATACAGAAATATGGTACTTAAAAAAACATACACTTTCCCTAAATTGCTGTAAATTTATAGCTCTGCAGGATAATGGGAACTGAATGCAGACATGAAGCTTGGTGAAAGAGAGAAACAGAGGAATAGCACAGTCATGGATTAAAAAAAAAACTGCAGGAGAAAGGAGTGAATTATTATTATTAAAGTAACATATATCCTATTTTGCTTTTTCTTTCTTTTTTTCTGTTTTTCACAATGTCTAAGTGATATTTTCTGTCTTGAACTGACAATATATCCTTAAATACTTAAATGAATTCTTAAATTTCATCAGTCTTTTTTTTTTTTTTTTCTCTTGGTAACGAGCATTGCTCTGTTTTGGATAGGCCAGTGTGTATTTTGAGCCATGATGATTTCTCTGAATGCTGCTTCATGTCACTTCTTTCTCCTCAAAGCCCCTAACCCTCATCATCAACAAGTAGGCTCATTTATTTGGAAATCGCATTAGTAGTTTGTGTTTTTACATGACGGTGAAATCTGCAGGTATGTTAACCAATTTTAAAATAAATTCAGGCAGAGAATTTCAGGAAGGTAAATCATGAGCAGGGATGTACATTCAAGCATCTGAGTAGTGGTACTGATTAGTGAAAGGTTAAAGCATAATTAGCGCTCAAATTTAGTCAGTCTATAACACCTTACCAGTCTGATGTTGTACTTTGTATGTGTACACACACGTGTGTATGTATATATACAGTAACATATCATGCACATCAGGAAGTGTACCTGTGTCACTAAAGTCCTTATAAACTTAGCAAACTTAGGACCTCAATTGTAATTATAAAGAAGTAAAACAAATGGTAGAAACAGGAATTAAATCTGGATTTTTGGCTCTCCATCCCCAGATGAGCACACCAAAATAGTCTACATCTGCTAATACATTCCAAGTTTGAAGAAAAGAGGTAACCTACAGCAGTGAAGCAATGCGTTACTTCGATGTCACCTTTTTTTTTCCACTTTGGTTTTGGTAAGGAGTGGAAAATACGGACGTTCCTCTGTAATCAGTCCAGAGATGGAGATCCTTAGTTCGCTATTTCTGTGTGACAACACTTTTGGATATTGCTTTCTTTCTTTAAAAAGGTATAGCTTTCTGGCATTGCCTTTATTTAGGCATTGCATTCAGAACAGAAGTGAGCTGAAATAGAGCAGAGTAATAGAACTTTTTTCAACTTGGTATTTGTTGTGAGAATCTTAATGGGAGGCTTGTTTTGGTTGTTGGGATCATCTCTCAATAGATTTTCTCATCTCTGTAGAGGACCAAAAGTAGAATTAATGTTGAAAACTACCTGAGGAAGCAGAGCACATGGTATGCACTTTCCCTCCTCAGAAACTCAGTTCTAATTCCAGAAAAGGAAGCCTGAAAAGCTTGTGTTATTTCTGTGCTTGTCACTGCTCTCAACATGTCAGTGGGATGAAAGATTCTATAGAAATGTAAGATTATTATCATTCTTGTTTTCCTCAGTATGGAGTGGAAGAGGGGTCATGGGAAATGATGCTAACGAAAATGAGGGGAGAAGGGTGAGTAAAGCATAGATAGATGACTTCTAATGAATATTTTGATGGATTAGATTGGAAACAAGATATCAAATATTTCCTTGCTCTGACTGAAATCACTTCTGCTTGCAGCACCACAATTAGGAACGGAGAAATGGAAGTGCTGGGCAGACTAGTGGCCCATGCAGCTCTCTTAACCCTCATCTTGTTTGGCAGTGTAGCAATAAAATGTATTTTAAAACAAAAAAATGGAGTAGGGCAGATGCTGTTTTTTTTTTTTTTTCCTGTCCCATTTTCATTGCTTTTATACGGCTGTGACTTCAGTGAGATCCCTGGGGTCACATCTGCTTCTTGCTGCTGTCAGCTCAGAGCAGAGTGGGGGGGCCGACAGAAGGGGCTGCCAGCATGGGCTCTCCCCCCATACCAGCCGCCGACTTGAGCTGTGACCTTGCACTAGCTCATCGGTCTCCCTGTGCTGGCTTTCCTGGTTGTTAAAAAAAAAAAAAAAAAAAAAAAAAAAAAAAAAAAAAAAAAAGAATGATTGTGAATTACCCTACAAGGCTATTGGAAGTCTTAATGAATATTTGCAGAACACTTTGAGACTTGAATGAAAGAAGCTATAAAAATGCACGATGTTATTATTTATTTATTAAGGTCCTCTGGGTTTTGGCCAACAGCATGAATTGTTGACATTTAATTATTGAAACAGTATGCCTATCAGACCCCTTATGGTAGGAAGAGATAAATAATGCAGAAGACTTCAGACCTGGTCAATACCCTCTTGAGATGTGAAGCAAATATACCAGACACGTAGCTCAAGCCTAAAAAGAACTGAATAATTAAACCAAGGAATGAGATCAGTTGTTCTGAATGCTCTTTATAGTTCGTGCACAATGTTCTACAAGTTACTTATTATTAGTCCATTACTTACAAGCGTCTTTTTCTAAATAAATACCATATAGCACTCTTATAATGGTCTCTTTATTGTGTGAATATATGAAGGACTGGTGAAAATGTATGAGCATTTTAAGTTATTTGAGTAATTACAGTGTTTCTTCCTGATATCTTCAAGAATTTTTTTTAAACCTGATCATAGAACTGATTAATACCTTTAAATATGCAATCAGTCATCTTGATATGAAAAGAAAAAAGGATTTAGTTGCTCCAAATGCTTTTGAAGAAGCTGCTTAAAAAGAAGGGAAAGTGTGTGCAGTCACATTAATTACACAGTGTACTTTGGATGATATTTTTCATCCAAGCATTGCAAAGTTTTTACAACTGTTGAGGCTTAATGTCAGTGCAAGGCAAAGTACATAATTTACAGTACTGATGGATAAACTGAGATACTGATGTGGTATAAGAGCCTGTGACAGGATTTTGGGTGCACAAGAAAGTGCTGTTCCTCCTCTTTAGGGAATACTTCATCCTCTCCAAACTTTAGCTCTATATAAATCATATTATCATTTACAAAGGGCTGCTAGAAGGGAGATACACTTTCAGGAATCTAGCAAATACACCACCTTTTGCGCTGTGTACTCAATTGCTTACTCATTTTAGCATCTGGATTTGATGGTACAAAAATTAATAAATAGGTGTAGTAGGCTAACTCTAGGAAGTCACTGTTTACTTGATTCCAAGCTGCAGGCTGAGTAAATTCAGGATTTGAACTCCTTCATCTACATGACAATGCAGTGGTGTGTGGATACAATGCTAAATGAAACCCCTGACTGAGCAATGGGATTTTAGCATTGATTTGAACAGAGATGGTTTTTTTTTGCCAGCTCTGTCAAGACATTACGTCAGGAATTTGGCTATTGTGAAAGATCATAGCGATTTTGCCTATCTTAGAGCTCTTCATTAAAGTATTGTACTCTGACTGTCATTTCAAGTAGAAGCAATATTTCTTCATTTCCAGCTCCATGGCAATTATATAACAGCTCACCATACCGAAGGAACGATGCTCTGTGCAGAATTGTGCAAAGTGTAATTTGCTGTCCATTGATTAACTGGCATCGTCTCCATGGCATCTCACCTCTTCCTGGCTGTCTCTTGTTAAAGTACTGACTGTGTCTGACCCTGTCTCAGTTATCAGATATGACAAGCTCACAGCCTTAGGTGGTGTGACTCAGAAATAGTTGGGGAAAGAGAGAACAAGATTTCAGGCCAATTTCTGTGATGGCTGTAGAAGAGGATTAGTAACTTCCACAGATGTGAATGATTCCTTCAAGCATTGCAGTTATTGCTGCGGACCTACCAAGTACTGAAAGAAAGTAATAATTCAGACTCCTCTGGCTGGAGCACACAGTGCTGCTGGATGCTACTACTCATCTGAGTTGGGGCTGAAACGATGAAAAACAATATTCTTCTTCACTTTTCTTAATTTCTTTCTTTATTCCCCTCTTTAAAGTACCCAGTTTCTTACCTGGTGTATTTCAGTGTAGCTGTTGTACATGTATAACTGAGGATATTTCCAATATATTTGCAACATTTTGGAAATAGAAGTGAGAGGTAATATATCATCTGACACCAAAGAAAAAAAAAAAAAAGAAAAAAAAATTTATTGTCCTCAAACTGTTACTTTGGATTTACTCCAGGAAAAATTAAAGGGGTTTCCTTTACTTCATATCTATTATAAAAAAGCCACAGATAAATGAACAGATTTTTAAGTGCTTATTGTTACGTTTGGCCTAACTCTTGTAATCAAGCTTTCAAAACATTTGTGGTGATATTTAAGTCATAAGCATTTCATACACTGAAAGTGTATGGTATTTTGGAAGAGTCCAGCTATAGCATTGTTAAGTATGCCTTCCATTTGACTATGCTGCAGATAAGCACAACAGTTAGCGTGAAGTCTGGGAATTAAATTGCTTGTGCCATAAGCCAGGGTAGTAGAATGATGAAAACGGAGGTCATACCCAAAAATACATCCCGTGCTTAAAAAGTTCAGTGTCTTTTAGGATCCCTGGCAGAGTGGAGAAATGTTCGTGCGATCAATGCCTTTTTCTAGAGATTCTTGTTAATTGTCTTAAAGCTTAAAGGGAATTTGAGGGGGGTGGGAAAAAAAAAAAAGGTTGAAAAGGTTGTTTGGGTGCTGAAAAAAATGTCCTGGAAGATCTGGAGTCAATCTGTGGCTGAGGCATTGACTTAGCTTAGTGATGCTGAATAAATCAGTCTCTCTTCCTTTGCCTTGATTTATTCATTGAGAAGGAGGAATGAGGATTTCTGTACTTGTCTAATTCGATGATGTGCAGTCTGGGACAGGGAATGTGTGACTGCACAGTGCTCAGTACAGTGGTTCCTGCAGCTTGAATAACGATGTGCATTCAACACTAGCTTTAGGAGTCCTGTGGCATGGGGCATGGCAAAGTAGAGAGAAAAGGATTGAGATATTAAAACTATCGTAGGTTTTGAGAACAAGAGTCTTGTATTAATTTTTCTGTCATTAACTTTCCTTGTCTTAACAATATTTTCTGTAGGATGTGAAGTCATATCTAATATTGATTGCTGCGTAGTCTGAAGTACAGATAAGTGTCAGCTTGCATTAAGCTGTAGCTAGACCTCTCCTTCCCCCCAGCCCTCCTCCTCCCGCTTGGTGCTTTAATGCTGTAAGTAGGTCATCGCAGAACTGGAAGCTGTATTTTTTCCTTCTCCCCATGTGGTTGCTGGAATACATTTAATTGCAAAGCAGAGCATCAAAGCTGGAGTAGCCAAGCTCACCTCCGAAAGATAATTAGTGAATCTCTGTTTCTGTGCTGTGCGCTGGAGGGGGAGCTACAATTAGGGATGGATAAATACTCCAGCATTTGTAGTCCTTGCATTTTTTAAAACAATTCCTGGCTGAGACATCAAGAGATTTGCATTTCATTGGACCAAAGCAGTACTGAGATTCCCAGCTGAAAATCAGTGATGGGTATATAGTCAGGTAACAGTGATGTGGGTGGCTTTGGTGCTGCATTTTGGAGACTCAGGAAAAAAATAAAACAGAAGTAGCAGACTGAGACTGAGAAGGAGAGAAATGAGGTTTTACTTGAAACTGTGTCCAGTGAAGCGCAAAGGGCCACTTTCCAGGAACCCTGTGGTGAAGCTGTAATCCAGCCAGTGATAGTTGGTGTGCTTTTGGGTGCTTTGGTGTCATCTGTATTGCTGTGAATATACAAGGATAGATGTTTGAAAATACCTGATTTCTGAATGGATTTAATATAAAGACTATTTAAGCTTTTAGAAGACGGAGCTGGAGAGTTGCCTGCACTAGGATTTCTTTTAAAGTTTTAGACAAGCTACTAGATTAAAGGATAGGATAAGAAATCAGGATATCTAGGGTCTCTCCTCAACTCTGTTGTGAACATCCTAAATGAACTCCCTGTATGACCTTGTGCAGTACTGTAGCCCCCAAAATATTATTTTGAAGGCCTTGGCAAACTGTTGCATTCTAGTGATCATGAGATAAACTGATGAGCAGCATCATAAATATCTTTATTAACAAATTGAGAATAGATTCTCATATTGCCATTTTAAGCAGTATACCAATGTACTTTTTTTTCCTCCCTCCTTCCCCCCTTCCTCCCTTCCCTCCCTCCCTCCTTCCCTCCTTCCCTCCTTCCTTCCTTCCTTTTTTCCCCCTTTTGTTTAAAGCAGGGTAAGCTTCCTCATTTTGGTCACTTAAGTTGTCTTAATAACTGGACAGTTCAATGATGTAAGTTTTATCCAGAATTCTCTGGTGGCCATAAATACACATGTTGTCATTCATCACTGGAAAGGACTAAATCTGAAGGGACTACCTGTCACAATTTAATAACACTAGTTACATTTCATTGGCAGCTATAGCCAGAAGATATTAATCCAGATGGCTTCCTTTCAGTTTAGGGAAAAAAAAAGAAAAAAAAAAAAAAAAAAAAAGCATAACCCTAAAATTCAAAAACCTAACTCTTATCTATACACAGTACGTAGAGACCTCATGTGACAATCAAATGAGAGATTAGTGAGGAGTGTTTTGTTTTTTTTTGGGGGGGGGGTGGGTAGCTGGGAAATTCTGAATGGGCCTTGACTTTTCTCAGGATGAGATTTTCAGAGGAGAAAATGACCCTGAGCTGAGCAGACCCAGGGGAGCTGCAGCCATGTGAGACATCAGTAGTCCTCACTGGCATTGAGCATCTTGGCCTGTGGACCAGAGGAGAGAACTTGGCACTGCAGACCAGATTTGAAGTGGTGGGTCAGGTTCAGAACTGTGAGGTGAGACTCCTCTGAAGTTGTGCCAAGCTGGAAGTGGCCTTATGTGTTGTAACTCTCTGTAGCAGTTACATTAAGGGTCTTTTTATGGGTCTTTTTTATATCCAGCCTTGGAATGAAGGTGCGTGCTGGCACTGTGCTGCTGGCTCTTGACTGCTAGACTGCTGCTTTTCTGAAATATTGTAATAGAGCTAATTTTGTATTTGCTTTTTGTCCTGGACTGCCTTGACAAAAGTAAGACTACTTTGTTCCTTTTCAGTTGAAACTAGATTGACAAATGCAGGGAATATGTTATCTCACAGTACAAGACAACTCTGCTCCAGTGGCAAATGTTTAATACGTGTAAACTCTTCGCTCCTTTTGCCATCAGATTGTTCTGGTCATTCTGCTTTTACTTGGTCATAAAATTTTAAGGCATCCAGTTTCATAGTTTTCTGAATCATTTTTTTTTCTATAGTTCTCTAATCTGTGCTAAGTCCTCGTGGGTGTGTTTTTTCTTGCCCTTTATATGGACCTTTGGATCTACTGCTTGCTCTGCTGGTTACATTTTCCTTTTTGTGCCTTAATTTGTGGAACAGGATAATGCTACTTCCTTCCTTTGTAAAACCATTGAAGCTGAAAAGAAAGCTTGGTGTCATTATTATTATTATTATTATTATTATTATTATTAATGGGAAGCTCCTTTCCTGTTTCAGAAGTAATGACATTCACTCTTCATTAATTTAAATTACAAATCAAAAGTTGGTATTTTCTCTACAAAGACACTGACAACATCATAGCTCTAAAGTGCAGCATGCCAAGCCAGACCCTCAGCTGATATAGCTCAGCATAATCCACTGGCAGTAATGAAGCTGTGATTTACAGCAGATAAGCATCTCCAATACCTTTAAAAGCCCTCTCCACAATCTGTCACCTTCTGTTGTAGGCTCAGCAGCAGGATGAAATAATAGGGAAGATAAGGAATTATGGAAAGGCTAATTTTCTTCTAACACAGGAAAAGGAACTTGATGAGGAAAGCAAGCCATGAGTGGGTGCTCCAAGGAGCACTTCTTCCAGACCCTGTCTAATACCTGTCTTGGTCCTCTCATGTTTTGCCAAAGTTACAGGGCCAAATTTCCATGTGAATATCTCAGATACTGGTTAATGCAAAGATTCATGTGAAAAAGTGCAGTAAAATGAGTTCCCAGAGTCTGCGGCAATCAGAGTGCAGCCACCATTAACTGCGGCATTAGGATAGCTCCACCCCATCTCTTCTGGCTGTAGTGTTCAGGCCACCACCACAGGGTGCAGCCTGTCTTTGTCCCTTGCCCCCACTCCATAGGAGCATGCCAGCAGCTGCAGGATGGGCAGAGGAAGCTGCCTTCATAGGCTCTGCGTTAGCTGGGAAAAACCTGCAGCTGCCTTAGCTCTGCGCACAGTTGGAGTGATGCAAAAAGAGCAGACGGCATTAAATAATTTGGCCCATGCTGTCTTCATTGTTCATTGCACTGTAGTGTTTTTGCCTAAAATCTGCAGTTTGGCACTTTCTATAGCTTTCTAAATGAATAATATGCAATACTTGCAAAAAGAAAATATTGAAGAGACAGCTTTTTTTATATTCTTGATGTCTCTTGGAATTGAGATGTACCAGCTAGTTTTCCCTGGAATTTTCAAACTATACTTGTGTTTATTTTTATGAGATACTGAGTTTAACAAGTGATAGCTTCTCAGTTTTCATCAACTACCTTTAATTAGAAGCCTACAACCTCTGTATTTTTAGGTGTTGGCTTTTTTGAAAAAATGATAAACATATGTTTTTTCCCTTTAAAAGCATTTTTTTCCCCAAAGGTCAGAAAAACTGGTTTTCATTTATGATAAAAGACAGAAAATATTGAGTGAAAATAATCAGCAAGAAAATGGCATGACAAGATATTACCTTCTGAAGCTGTCATTCTTTGTTTTCAATTATTTTTGAGTGGCCATGGAAATTGTTTGGTTATACTGGCTGAGATGTGTAAGATAACACTGACAAAAAAAGTGATATTCCCTTTTCAGTTGGCTTCAAACAGACACTTCATGAGTCCAATCTAGCACCTCATATAACTAATTTCCTGCCAGATATTTTATTTCTTTAATTCAGACTATAAAAATAACACAGTTTTTCCATGTGCTTGTTCTTTCAGGCATCTTCTACTCAGCTGACAGGTCTCTATTTCATAAAATTAGAGATGATATAAAAAGCTGTGGATTTCAGATCTTCCTCTTCAGCGAACTGTCTCCTGGGCCATGAAGATAAAATTGAAAATGATGTATTTCCTGTAAAGGATAATTAGGACGCTTTGAGGAAATTCCATAATGAAATATGATCTTGAGTTAGTGTACAAAAACACATTAGGTGTTTCCCTTCAGCTTGCTTTGTTTTGTCTTTGAAGCACAGAAAATTAATATTATGAGGCAACTGATACTATAGTTCTTTTCTGTCATTATCTTCTTTCTGAGGTCTCATGGCTAGGGCTGAGCTAAACAGTCTGAAGAAAACAAGGAATTGCCTCTTTATTCCTGCAAATAAATCTTGCCCAATTTTAAACATGAACTTTTTCTGGACATAGAATTTTTTGGACGAGTTGTTTTCTGTGCTTGATATTGATTCAGGACAGGAAGGGAATTACCAGAAATATAATAGGAAATTTGGAAAAGGATTTCTAATAGTAGAATAAATATTTCAGGGTGCTAGCTGAAGATTCATTATTCCCCACCTTAAGTCCAAAATGACATAAATTTGAAAATGGATTTTGATCCTCAGCCTACTTAGATGTGCGGAAATGTGTTTAAATAGAATCTTTAAGTGATTGTCATACATATATATGACATCATTTAAATAAGATTCATGAATTTTCTGAACTGGGAGTGAGATTAGCTCTAGGCTTTTTTTTTTTTTTTTTTCTGATCTTGACATAAAATATTATATATTTTTTACTGTTACATTTCACATTCCTGAATAATCTTGAGCTATGCATCTAAAAGGACTTTCTTTTATGGATATTAAAAATGTGAACAGATTCTCATAGTTTTTTCCCTCAGCAGTTTCTAAAGAACATAAGCCCTTCTGAGGTCAGCTTAAACACCGAAGTCCTGCCTTTAGTATGTGTAGAAGAAAAATAGTAGAGGTACTAACATATCTCTGACAACTTTAAGTGTCACCCTTGACACTTACAGGGGCACTGAGGCCTGTTCTGAGACACAAAGAGCCACGTGTACCAAAATTCAACAGAAAATTCTGTCTGATTTTTATACAAGCTCAGACATTCCCACCAAAATAAACCTAACCTATTGAAGCAGTGTATAGTAATGAAGATACAAGGACCAAGGTTTGAACAGCGGGTTTTATGATCTTTTAGAGGAAGTTTGCTCCAGGTTTCCTACCTTTGAGGCATAAAACTCTTTAATACTGCACTGATGCTTTAAATTTCACTTTGTTGTCTGTGAACTCCATGTCTTGATAGGGAAGTGGGATGGATGAGAGGAAATGTTCCTCACTAATATAAAATGCAAAACATGTAAAATGGAAACCCACTTCCCTCTTTCTTCCTGCTGGAGGACTAGGAAGGTACTGAGGGGACTGGCAGTCTGTTGTTCAGTTTTTGGAACTGTGATTTCTCCTTATTAACTTTTCACCTCTGAAGCCTTCCATTGTAATTTATGGGCTCCCTTCGAGTACGCAGCTGGGGTTTGAGATGTTGGTTAATGCTGGTCTCTAACTGACCAGTTGGGGCATTACTGACCTTTTGACTGCTTCACTTTGGTGCTAAGTACTGAGCTTTCCTATCAAACAGTTTCAACGTTGTTTGCCTTCTTTTCTCATCAAATAAATAAACAAAAACTGGACTACATCTGCTGGATGCTGGTGGTATCTATTTTTCATAACAGTTAAAGAAATGTGTTTTTTACAAAATGAAATAAAATGGGTGCTCCTTTTGGTCCTCTGAGGAGTAAGACAAGAATGCATCAGTCCCTAACAGCAGTGATTTACTCTAACCTCAACAGTCACTTTGTTTTGATCTTCCTATTTACTCCCTGCGCACAGTACAAAGTACTGTAAGCTCTGCAGTCAGGTTCATTACAGTTAGTGACTTTAATCTGTATAGCACACCCTTGTTCAAATTACTTCATGCTCTATTTTTTATGGATGCCCTCATGGTCATAACAAGCTTGACTGGGTTAGGTCTATACTCCAGGTATTTATGTTCCCTTCTGAATACAGATTCCTCTGCAGATTATTTTCCTCTCTATATATCTATTAAAATATAGCATTATAAAGCTTTGGCTGGCAAAGCCCCTTATTTAATTGTCCAAGAGGTATGGGATCTACAGTCACAGTGCGTTTTTTGAAGCTGTAGCATGAGGAAGTGTAACCATCAGACAAACAAAGGTTCACAAAAGCTGAGTGCAGTCACCAGTGGATAGCAAACCCTGACCTAGATTGTCAGTTTACACTTTTTCAGTCACATAACTTACATTTTTAGCTGGTAAGACCTTTTTCTGTCAAATTTTTGGAGACTTGAGGATTCACATTCATTTTGAACTAGTCATTTACATGCTCTTTGTGGTTTTGGGGGAATGTGCATACACAAATCTTGACATATTTACTAGGTTATAGCATATACTCAGTTTTATGCTTTTTTGTGTCTTCTGTGGTACATCTTGTTTTGTTCTGTGTCACACAGGATAAATTGGAGATGACAGTAAACAACACACCTGACGTAGTACCTTGTACCTGATCTGAGGGCGATGTTGATTCTGCCCTTCAAGGATTTCCCTCAAGATCTGTACCTCCACCTCAGATGTAGCAGGGGTAGGAGATGCTTCTGTCAGAGTTCAATCCCTTTGCAGAATAAAACTTTACAGTACAGCTACACACTTGCAGCAAACTGTGTTAGAAATGAAAGTCTGTTCCCAGTGAAATTTTAAAGCAAAGTACCAAATACACTTCCAGTTACAGAAATGCATCCTCCCAACCCTCCTGCAAAGGGAATCTCCCCTTGCAGGAATGAATTACTACCATCATCTTTTACTCTGTTATTATCATATGCGTGCAAAATGATAGAGCTGTATCTTATCCTGTTGCATCTGCATACACCTTTTTCCTGCTCTTTGTGGCTGGTACAAATGCTTGAACGAGATGGAAAATGAATAAACAGGTGCAAGGAAAAAGGGATTCAGTCTTTTTGTGATCTTATGAGGCCTCACTGTATGTCTTAATAATTACTGATGGCCTGTGGGTCATTGCAGAACTGTGGGAGGAGGATTGCAACTTTAGTATGTGGGACAATAGGGAACCACAGGGCTCACTCAAATACTGTATTTTGATTGCCATGATGTCTCAGAGCACCAGTTACAGTGACATGCATACAGGTGAAAGACTATGCTACAAGTCACCTATAAACACTTGGCAAGCTGTGGAGACACTGGGAGCTAGTGCTGTCCTAAGGCAGGCATCAAAAGCCAGCTGGTGTGAGAGAGGGGAGTGGAGCAAGGCTGAGAGCATTGCAGCAGGCCTTGCTCAGGCACCATGGAGCTCCTGCTCACCTGTGGTTGGCATCATGCTCTGCAGCATCCCTCTCTTCCCCTTCTGTGGAGGAAAGGGCCTATTTGAGATTTGAGGGGTCCAGAAATGGGAGGCAAGGCTTGGTGCTGCCCAGCTCCTGGAGAAAATGTGTGCCTTTTCGTAGGGAGCTGCAACATTGGGACACACTGCTCAGGTCATGTTTTTCCTCCCAGTTGTGTGCTGAGTGTCCTGTCATGTGCTGTGGTAGCACTTCATTCATTGGGCCAGGAGTGTTACTTTTGGTCTTGTAATAAAACTTTTTTTGTTTAATATAAGGTGCTGACCTTACTATGATTTGAGCTCAGTTTCAATACAGTCCCATTCATGCAGTAGCATAAAGGAATGAATATTAACTGAGACTGATGCATAATAATTATGTGAGGCTGAGAGATAATTTCCATCGAGGAGCAGGACTGTGTGCAATTAACTTGCTGAAGGAATTACATGGACAATTATCGTATATTTTGGGTAATGAAGAAATACCAACTCACTAAATGGATGTCTTCTGAGTAAACAGTTATGTTCAGTTCAAACCTCATTTATATAATGAATGATATTCAAACTGCATTTGGACTATAATAGATATAGTTCAGGTCACTAGTTAATTTAAAATACATATAAGTAACAAAACTTGCACATGTCATTAATGGAACAGACCAAATTTGGAGCCTCTGGTCTTCAAAATGGGAGCCTTAAGTTCAGAAACACTAGTAGACTCATCTGGAAAACCACTGCAAAGCTTCACCCAGCCTTTTGCAGGTCAAAGGAGTAGGCTATTGTTCCCACCACACAGGAGTTCTCCACCCCCTTTCCCTACCTCCTTAACCCAGAAGTGTCTCTCTCTTTCCTCCTCTGAAATACCGTAGGGTCCTAAGGTAATTTCTTTCCCCCAGAAAGTTATTAACTCTTGAGAATAGGGGCCATTCCAATTTTAACTCCATCAGGCGTTTCATGAGAACACTGCATTTTCCAAATTGTACCCTGCTACAAATAGAGATAAATCCTTTCAGGAACCCTTTCAGTCTGTACAAAGTGGCCATCTCCCAGACAGTCCATGACTGACTGATTCCAGTGCACAGCAGTTAGTCTCAGGTTGTCTCTCAGTGATCGTACGAGCTTTGCCATCATTTTTTTTCTTAGCTTGTCATTGATTAACCATCCTTAGGGAGTGAATGGCTAATAGGAGAGGGCAATGCTCTTCTGTTGAAACATGCGAGCAGAAGCATTTTCAGATGTTTTTCCCACCATTTTGACTGTAATTTTTGGGGGTGTCAGAACGTTTTTATAAGAAAAAAGAAACAGAATGCATGTATGCAGAGCATTTGCAGCACAGAAGACTAAGATAGAAACATTTTTAATGGTGAAGTTTTTAATTCAGTCTTTTAATTACTGCAGGCAAGACTCAAATGCATCGCTCAATTTCTTGAAGCTTCAGTGTACTTTTTGAATTGTCAATGGCAGAGAATAGATATTTTTTGATTTAAATCAAACTTTGCAAACTTGAATTCTTAGCAGTCCAAACAACATACCGAAACTTATAATGATTAGAACGGCTTAAAGTTCAGACAGATTCTAGCCACAGAATCTGCTCTAGGTCTCGCATATTGAGCAATTTTGAGTTATTAAGATCCAGGTTTAAAGAGGAGCCATTAAAAAAGATGGGAGGCAAGTGTGAGTTTCAGTGTGGGATTGGGAAAAGTATTTTCATGGATACATGTTATCCCCTAACTTCGTAGATTAAAAGCTTTTAATTAGTATTTATGGCACTGAACCACAATCAATATATATATATATATATTATTTACAATTTTGTATTCTTTTATTACTGATATTTAGTTAGTAGCTGAAACTCCTGGGGCTCAACTGAAGCCTAAGAAGCTGCTCTCTTCTTTCCTCCCATGTTGATAATAGGAAGCATCTTTACCACCTCTTTTACCTCCTTTCTTTGCTTTGGGACAGCAGTGCAGTTGCTGGGTATCTCTCCTTCACTTACACCCTGTTTCAGTGCTCTCACCTCTGAACTGCAGAAAAAATTGCCTTCCCTGTGTTGGCTGAGTTCCACCACATCAACCATCATGTATGCAGGAAAGAGAGAAACTGCTGTGAAGTGGGTGGCTTGATCCAACTTTGATTCCACTGAGACTAGGCTAAAGAAACTAGTTACTCTGGTTCCAGCTTTATTATTATTTATTTTCTATGGGACCTTTAACTGTTTATTTGGGTTATGTTAGCTTACAGACAGGCATTAGCTCACCTACCCATTCTCTAAGATAGCAGAAAGCTACACAAACTGGGGCTAACCCCATGCTAATATACTTGGCCTCTCATCAGTGTGTATGCCCACTGCATCTTATTTATCTCAATTACACAGCGTCTGTCTGGCTCACAGTTCCTGTAAAGTACCATGTAAACAAATCCTTTGTGTGTCTTCGTTATTACTCTCTCTGCAGAACCTCTTAAACGGGTAATTGCCACAGGAGTAGAGTGAACTCTCTGAAATAACTGAAGGCTTTTCAGGAGCTCAGTATTAATAGTTAATTAAGCTAAGTAAAGATGCGTTTTAGTTAAGGGTATAGGTAAGTTTAAGAGATTATATATTGGTTTTTCTCTTGCTTCATAATTAAAGTAAATTCCCACAGAGAATCCTCACCTATTGGATCCATATCCAGCCCCAGCAAAGTTTCTTCTCTTTTATATACTGCTGACCTGGTATGGAAGCTGCTTATACATTGTTTTAAAGTCTGTTTTTGTGTTAGATGAACACTCTACATTTTTCACAAGAACTGTGGTGCTCCTGCTTTGCAAGGCAGCATGCAATGGGAGGGTTGTGGTAAGCAAGGAATGTCTCTCTCTGCCTGAATCTCTCAAGCCAGAGTCAGCCTTGAGACAGATTGACTCCTGAACACGTAGAGATTGCTATTTTGGCTAAGTTCTCTACAGAGGAATTTGTCTGAATGCTGCTCTGCCACTCTTGTTCAAACCAGTGTAGGTGATGTAAAATTAATAAGCTGCATGAGTCATATACACATGATATTGTATTTATAGCATTTTTGTGAGGTCTCATTAACATGTATTAGAACAGTGCTTTGAAATTCTCCAGTGAAAGGTATCATATCACAGAAATACAGAGCATTTTCCAACCTAGATGTGGGCTTTAATCTGCTCTTCAATTTAAATTGTCTAAATCTGAACTTCAGTTTGTGATACTCTGCCTCAATGTGGCAGGAAGGTTAAAAAACTGAAATTCTCCCAGATTTCTGGAAGAATTGACTGAAGATCCAAGAAGTTTACAGGTTGGGATCGTCCCACATTACATTTGTACTATAAACCATGCAGATTTTCCCTAGTCTTCTCCATTCAGCTGCAATATCAACAGTAGAACCACATAATTAACCAAGAAATATTCTTTCATCACTACTTTGTTAACATAATATCTGAGGATTTATGCTCAGATAGATAACCAAAACATATTATTTTGCTGCTGAATTTGAAGTGGGCGGAAGCGTGGGGCTGGGGAGAGGACATGAGTACAAATTGCCTTTTCTCCTCCGTGCTCATTTGTTCTCAGTACAGGGTGGGCTTACTGCCTTCTGAAGGGGAGGGAGGCAGAAGCAGGGAGTGAAGGGAACAAATTGGGATTAGTCACTGCAGCGATCATGCATAGAAGGATATATGATTATTTCAGGCTGACTTTTCTTGGTCTCTTGTCGAAAAGCACAGTTTCTGCGCACAGAGGGATTGAAAGCTGAGCAGGATTTTCTGTGCTGCCATTGCTGCCGTTAGAACACAGTTTCTTAATTGAAAGCTTGTCAAACAACATTATCGGTAGGGCTGTCATGTTAGTTCAGGGCAGAATCTTGCATGTTGAGGGTGATATCCTGCACAGAACAGAGATACAAAACCTCTTGGGGAGCAAAGCAACAGTGATTAAAATAGATTCATTATCCCAAGCACCTAATTGTGTTCAGCTTGCTGCTGCCAGACTTGAGGGGGAGCCAGGCTTTGCTGAGAAGGTCCATCTATATGATGCACATGACTAATGAGGAACTCACATCTCCTGGAGGCCTCTCTTGCTCTGGACCTGCACCAGCATTTTGTCTGGCTTACTCTGTAAGTGGAGGGACATGCAAGCTGGTGTTGGGAAGCACTGGCTCTATGTTTTCCCAGTTATGCTGCTTCAGTTGCAGGTGTAGGTCCTGGCCTGATGCGGTGACTATGTATAGCATCATCCTGAACTGAAGGGGGTTGCTTTCTTGGGAATCCCTGCAGTGGGGTGCCTTAAAGTAGCGCTCTTGAAGTGGGGTGCCTGGCTGGATGCCTGCCATGCGGAGTGACAGAGCAGGGGGAGCTCCAGGTAAGACTAGGAACCCATTGGGCTACACTGGATTATGTGCCCGTCTTGGTCTCCAAAGGAGCATCATCAATCCACAGCAGTCAGGAGCAATAAAAATAAATAAATAAATAAATAAAAAAGATACAGCAAAAAGAGAGAGATTGCAGAATGCAATACACAGACAAATCAGATATGCAGAACACTTGTGTTTCTAATCTACTGTTTTGTTGTGCATTTTATTCTTTTTATTTATTTATTTATTTTAAAGGTGAGGAGTGTGGGAGCAAACCACATGCAAGTTGTATATAAAATGTATTTCCTGTGTATATAATGTCTAAATATATGCATAAAGCAAATTGGCAGAAGCTGTCAAAATGTCTTACAAACCTCTATAAAAATGAGATATTCTGGCATATTTATGCCAACACAATGTCATGTACAGGGAGCAATAAGGAAAGAAGCAGAAGTAGGTACTTAACATCTCCTGTTAGTGGCAGAACAGCAGGCATGTAACAATACAAAAAGACTAGAATCACATAACATTTTCAAAAGTCATTGTTGGGAAAGGACAAAAAATTAGTCTGTGTGGGATAATCAGTGAAAGGATTCAATAAGTAAGCTGACATCATCAAAACACACCGGAAACATTTTAAATATTGTGTTCAATTCAACACTCAGTTATTAAGGATAACAGGATCTGGGATAAACCAAAGGCAGTGCTAATAAAACATTTATGAACAAGGCTCTAAGAATATGTGCAACACATTTACCTTGAAAACTTATAAAGTTTTCTGTGAATTTCTAGTGAATAGGTATAATCTTGAACTGGAGCCAGCGGAGTGGGGAAGAGCATGAATGAGCTGTGCTGTGCATCTGTCCTTACGTGGCAGCCAGCCAGCCTGGGGAAAAGCACAGCCGAGATAATGAGAGCTTCAACATCTGCCCATACCCAGAGCTGTGTGGATGGAGCCCCTGAATTTGATCACCCAATGTCTAGTAACGGTTCTGACTCGCATTGGCTCTAGGGGTTTATTATTCAGAGCAAATCATGCTGTGTCAAGCCCCTTATGTTTCTCCACTTTCTAACATGACACACAGCCACTAAAATATTCCTTGCTCTTATGAAACATGTGCTGCCCCCACAGTGGAACAGCCCCTCATTCTGTTAATTGAGACACAGAGAAAGAAATGTCTGTAGCTTCTCAAATTACTAAATCTTATTTTTTCCCTCCTCCCTCCCAACTTCCTTGCTTCCTCCTTCTGCTGGAGATCACTGTTGCAGGAAAGAAGTCAAACAGCACACTTACTGCACATAATTACTTCCTGTATGGTATCATTTTTCTTTTGGTTATGCTGCCTGACAGTTAAAATCTTAAGAAAAAAAAAAAGAAAAAAGAAAAAGGAAAGAAAAAAATCTGAGAGGTATTTAATTAAATCCCTCTTTTTTTAAAAAAAAAATCTGTCTTACCAGGACAAAATCCTTCTTATCGTTTTTTTTTTTTTTCTGTATGTAGAATCAATTAGTTATCACAATTGTAACTTCTGCCCTTTGAGGAGTTTTGTTTGAATTAGAATCATTGTTCTATTTATGCTCTTGGTCTTTCTCCCTAGACCCTTGATCAGAGCTGCTTTTGCAAAAGCATGCTGTAATTTCTTGGAAAAGCTAATACAAAAAGCCTTACAATGAAAAAAAAAATCCACCACATAAGATGTGAATATCAAACGTTCTTAATGACTTTTTAAAACAGAAGTTTCAATAAAATAATACATAAGTTTTCCAGCATTAGATCAATATCACAATTCTCTTAGCAGAGACCAATGAACTGCACATAGCAATGAGCTAACCTTGTTCTGTAGGAACAATGAAAAAGACCGTGGTATTGAAATCATACAGGACAGATTTTTAGGTCTGTGAAGATACAGGTTGGTGCCAGTGGGATTTTCATAAGCAAAATTTTAAGTCCTGTGTCTTTAAAAATCTCTAAGAGAGTGCTTTTTCATCTGGTGCAAAAAACTCTGCTAATATTTTGCCAAGCGATGAGGCCAGACAGAGTAATGTTGGCATTAGCCATGGCAAGGAATGGCACTTTTCTGAGACCACGTGTTGAGATCACAGCTTTCTTGGAGTGAAATAAGTAAGGCCTTTAATGCAACAGGCTGGGACACAAGAGGAACAGCCTGGATTCAAATTTGAATGATAAAGGTGGTTTTGTTTCCATCTTCACAACTTAAATTAGCAAACTGGGCTGTGGCAGGTGAGGATGTGAACTGCACATAGCTTTGATTCCAAGCTACAGTCATGCCAGATTGGATAACTATTTTTTCTGACCTGCAACTGAATGATAGCTACTGGCTTTTCTAGGACAGCTTAATAAAACAGCATGGTCTTTGCTCTCCAGCTTCTGTCTTACCATGTGTAGAAGCAGACTGCTTTTTGCTGGCACAGACATGATTTTCTGTTATTTGGAGCTATTTATAATATGATTTTAGCAGGAGATTTCACTCCAAAACAGGGCCTGCTTGTTATAGGAAGGACAATTTTTTCTTTTGTCATTATTTAGTTTTGTATGGATGAAGGGATTGCTTTGTTAGCAGTTAAAACACACAGATAAACAGTGAGTTATGAGCTGAACAGTCTCCAGTGCGCTGTTCTGCACCAGGCTCAACACTGGGCCTGGTTTTATTTCTCTGAGATGCAAGAGGAGAAAGCTTTGGTTATAGTGTGAAACAGGGATAACCTTTAATCTCATTTTGGATCTCAAAATCTCTGTTCCTCCGCAGATTTCTAATTGGATTAGGGGACTGGCAACAGGGATAACACCATCTTGGTGAAGATGAAAATTTTGAGGAGCTCAGGTGTACCAGTATGAGGCACAAAGCCTCATCTTAGAGAATGAAATTGTTATTTGTTCATAAAGATCATTCTGAACTACAAAGCTCTCCAGGACTATAAAGATGTAGATTCATTTTGGTTTTGCTTCTGTGTGCCTTGGTAGCTATTGATGTGGGGTGAGTTTTGATTTCACACTTGCTAATTGCTGTATGTTTCAGGAGGACATGTCAGTTTTGTTTCACAGCAAGAGCCCTAATCGTGAGTGACTCCTTGTCACTGTTGTGCACTTTCAAGTCTGTTCTAGGTTAGTTGAACAAGCCACACATTTTGATAGCATGAAGCACTCAGAAGTCTGTCTTTATGACAGGGGTAAAGAAGAATTACACCAAGGCAGGGTGGATTGAGAGAATAATAGATCTCCCAAATCTGTATTCATCTGCACATGTTACTTTGTACATAATGGGACTTTGATCTGGCTGAAGAAATACAGGGAAAATTATTTTACAAGGATGATATGTCCTTGTACTGTTTCTCCAGTGAATTGGACACAAATAGGTCTTCCATTAACATCACTTATGCATGTCTTTTTCCCCCTTTCAAATACAGAAAAGTAGGGGAAAAAAATCCAACGTTTTTCCAGCTTTTGTTTTTACTGAGACCAATACTAAGACATCTCTGCTCTTTGGAGCATGGTCTCTAGTGTTTGGGTCTAATCTTTCCTATTTATGCAGACTTTCTGCACTTCTGTGAAGAAATTGATGTTTTCCTCTTGCTGTATTTTTGGTACGCAAAGTGTGAGAAGTAAATGAAGAGCTTACAGGGCTAATGAGTAAGAATACTTTCAAATGGATTATAGTTTATTCATAAACATGCAAATACTGGAAGTATGAATGTTCACTCTTTAACGCACATACTAGGAGATGTATTCACCACAGCAGGGATAAGCAAAGCACAGCCAATTCCGTTACCATAGATGAATACATTCATCTATGCTGAGCTGTAGTAATTGATTGTGTTTATGGTCCAAATCTTCGGGGTTATTTAAGCCAATCATTTTTACCTCGTGCTTGAAGCAAACTTAGAGCATGCACCCAGTCTGTTAGTGCTGGTGTTTCATTAAGCTGTGGAGAAGATGCTGCTTGCAAATGACTTTTGGTGCTGGGAGATGTAGGGAGGTAGGGAGTTCAGAGTGACGGTGGGTCATGAGTTTCTCCTTTGAAGTCTGGGGGTATGACAGAAAACACAATGAAAACACTAAGTCATAGCCTTCTTCCATATGCTCTCAGTACAACTGAAGAAATCATCACAAGTATGTGCCTGGTGTTGCAACGCAATAAGCCAACCCACCCACTCCTAGCACCCCATCCCACACCCTAAAAAAAAGAAAAAAATAACAACAACAACAAGAGAAAAAAAAACAACCAACCAAGCAAAAACCAAAATGAAACAAAAAGAAAACAACAAACCCTCAACCTTCTGACTTTTCTGCTACTTTAAATTCATGATGGGAAACAGCTTGGGCAGGAGCGAACTTCTGTCTGTTGACTCTCCTGGCACCTGAGTAAGTTGGCTAAAGTCATGTCGGGAATAAATCTTAGCTGAGAAACAAACATGTAGTCTGAAAGTAAAGGGAGCTCATTGCTTCATGGATGTGTTCCTGTGGGAGTGGAGGAAAAAAATGAAAGATCTCAGTAAGGACCTGGTGGAAAATAAGAGTGTATTTAAATTTTTAAAATGCTATAAATAACTAACAGAAACCACTCATTTGGCTTGGTTACCAAGCCGCTCCCATTGCCATGGGGGCTGAACACTGCCAGCGTGCATGTTCTTGCATCTTTCTGGTGGGTAGGTTGTGTATGTACATGTGCAGAGAGGACCATGCTATGGATATTGAGAGATTTAAATGTGCACACTTCACTTTTTTTAAAGAATGTCTTGGTGCCAAGCTCTGATCAAAAGACCTTGTAGGTACGTAGTGACACCTACATACATTTACAAAGCAGATCGTGGTGACTTTTCATGGTCACGCATGTGAAAGAACAACCTCAGTTTTGGTACTCTCAAGTACAGGCAGGTGTGCTCGAAGGCGGATCATGAAAAAATGTTTTGGTTCAGTCAAAGCATTGGGAAGAGCCTAAGCAATATATTTATTGCTTGAATTTTGAGTTCAGGAATTGTGGAATTAAGAGAGATTTGTATATTTGCATTGCTGTTACTGATAATTGACCATACTGAGAATGACAAATGGCACCCAGCCAACTAGACTAGTATATTTTTTGCTTGGATTAGTGCAACACAAAATGACCAACGTTTATGTATAAAAGCACCACTTGCTGTGGATTAAAGAAATGTCAATAAATTCCACGTCATCATCTCCGTCCTTCCCTTTCACTGTCGACAAAAATACTTCATAAAATATACGAAGCAAACAGCGACATAAACCAGTACATGTTGAACTCATACCTAGAAGCTAACTAGGAAAGAAAATCATTATCACTTTTAAAATGTGCATATTTTTGTATGTCACGATGATAATGTTATATATTGCATTGTCTAGTGACCTGAAAGCTTTTCATATCAACAGTGAGTTAATGCCTATGAAATAAAGCTCAGTAAATATTTACCAGGGTGTATGTCTGGAAGAGGTCATGTGCCTCATTTAGGGTCATGCTCTTTATAAAATCATCCTTTCCAGAAGAGACAATAAAGCATTAGAATCCTGAATTGAAATGAAGCAATAATGTTCTAAGATCACCTATTTTTGTTTTACAATCCATTCTAGTTTAGGGAACAGACTTCCCATGGAAGATTTCCACACACACTTTTCTCAGCTGACTTACAGGCTAGCCATTGTCATACTCTGTCAGGTATTAAAAGAGAAATATACAAAAAAAGCCTAATGACTAAAGTTTATTTCTGTAAATTCTTCATTCAAAGGGCTTGTATTTGCCAAACCAGCTAGAAGTTTAATCTGTATGCTCTCCGTACTATTGCTGCTGAGCTACTTCAGCCTAAGAACCAGGCAGATGAATGTATTTATAAAGGTTTGCTGCATCCCTGATCACTGAATGACTGCCAAGTAGAGGGAAAAAAAAAAAAAAAAGCCAGCAAAGAATAATTGTATGAAGAGAATACCAGAATACCAAACTGGCAGAAGAGGGATCTCAGCTTCACCCAATGAGCCAATACATTTATTATGCTTTGAATGACTTTTTAGTAACCTCACTTCATAGAAGACACAAAACAAACTGGAAGGAAGTTGCAGGGGTTTATTGCTCTTTGACAGCTCAGGAAGAGGGACCTTGATCTCCTGATTGATTCTTGCACATGGGGCTGGCCTCTGTCACCTAGGCAAAGGATTGATGAACATGCTTATGTCTTTTGCTGAGTAGGACCTTTTGTGTGCTTAAAGTTATGTGCCTTGCTAAGTCATGATCATCGTGTACTTTTATACTGCTAGAAAGAAGAATAGCAAAACAAAATTAAAACCTTGCAGAATCAATTTAAACAAAGAAGTTTAGCAGCCATAATACATAACAATTGCAATACAAATACAAGTTGCAGCTGCCGTCATACCACAGATAGCTGCTGATTCTGGTCTCATCTGACTCTGTGTTTAAAAGGAAGGTGCAAAGAAAGCAAAAAGCATTGGCAGAAGGCAGTTTGTTTAATCTTAAGTGGCTAAATTAAATTCTTCTGATCCATCTCTCCCTACAGAGTACAGAGGGGGCCTTATGATGGGATTAAACTGGGTGCCCATTTTTTTAGATTTATAAATTTAAGCCAGAGGAATCCCACACCATGTATAGAAGTCTCAGCTTTAAAGTTCTGATCAAGACATCATTAAGTATCCCCACTTTGAAGGTAACAGGAAACTTTAGGTATACACACAGAAGTACATGGAATATTTCAGCAAGTTCTATTGGTAGTGCGCAAGTGGATCCCAATGAAGGACAAATTTGGTGGCTGTATATTAGAGTAGAAGTAGAAGGAATTTTTCTTTCCCTGATCTGATAAACACAGTTGCAGACATTTCTGTTTTGCAAGTTAGAATCATAGAATCACAAAATCATAGAATATCCCGAGTTGGAAGGGACCCATAAGGATCATCTAGTCCAACTCTTGGCACCACACAGGTCTACACAAAAGTTCAGACCACATGACTAAGTGCACAGTTCAAACGCTTCTTAAACTCCGACAGGCTTGGTGCTGTGACTACGTCCCTGGGGAGCCTGTTCCAGTGTGCGACCACCCTCTCAGTGAAGAACCTCTTCCTGATATCCAACCTGAACCTCCCCTGCCTCAGCTTTACTCCATTCCCGCAGGTCCTATCACTGGTCACTAAAGAGAACAGATCAATGCCTGCCCCTCCGCTCCCCCTCGTGAGGAAGCTGTAGGCTGCGATGAGGTCCCCCCTCAGCCTCCTCTTCTCCAGGCTGAACAGGCCAAGTGACCTCAGCCGCTCCTCGTATGTCTTCCCCTCTAGGCCCTTCACCATCTTCGTCGCCCTCCTCTGGACACTCTCCAACAGTTTCATGTCCTTTTTGTACTGTGGTGCCCAGAATTGCACACAGTACTCGAGGTGAGGCCGCAACAGTGCAGAGTAGAGCGGGACAATCACCTCCCTCAACCGACTCGCGATGCCGTGCTTGATGCACCCCAGGGTACGGTTGGCCCTCCTGGCTGCCAGGGCACACTGCTGGCTCGTATTCAGCTTGCTGTCAACCACAACCCCCAGATCCCTCTCCGCAGGACTGCTCTCCAGCGTCTCATCGCCAAGTCTGTACGTATAGCCAGGGTTGCCCCGTCTCAGGTGCAGGACCTGGCACTTGCTCTTGTTAAACTTCATGCAGTTGGTGATTGCCCAGCTCTCCAATCTGTCCAGATTTCTCTGCTAGGCCTTTCCATCCTCAACAGAGTCAACAACTCCTCCAAGTTTAGTGTCATCAGCAAATTTGCTCAAAACACCTTCTAGTCCTACATCCAAATTGTTTATAAAAACTTTGAAGAAGACTGGCCGTAAAATGGAGCCTTGGGGGAGCTGAAGCCCTTTGCCAGAAATGCATTTGCAATTACCCTGATAGAAGAGAACATTGTAGCAGAATTACATCTTTCATGAAAGCCATATGACACTCAATAAGGTGGACTGCCATCCCTCTGGTAGGTAACACCTGTCATTCTCCCCTGATCCGTCTGTTCCTCTGGGCAGGTGGAGCAGCATGTGTCACATCTGAAAGTACCTTACCCTTCAGCTGAGAATCCTGACTCCATTTCCAAAACTCTTTGTATTAGCTCCTCTCCTTTACTTCCTTCTAGTCCACCTGTGGCAGCTGTACTAAATACTAAGCACTTGATGCACTACAGCCAAATAAATCTTGCTGGAGTTATCCCTGATGGGGAGGGTGACAGTAACAAGTCATGAGTTTTTGCAGCGTTAGAGATTTTGGTAGTGTTCATGACCACCAAGCAGTGTGTTGCTAGTGGTAATGTGATGGAGAAATCTTCTGTGGGTAGGAATTTATCAAATGAGTACAAATATCCGAGCTGAGCCTAAAGCCATCCTAGAAATGAATTCAAGATCAGGCACTAGTAACAATTGAAATGTTCTGTGTGGATTTGCAATTGACCCTGTTCTGTATGGAGAATTATAGAGTTCATCTCTTTCTTGCAAGTAATCAGGGGAATGGCATTGGGTGCTTGTCTCTGAGCACAGGTTGGGAAAAGCAAAATAAAACTGCACATCAAATACTTTAGCAAGAAAGAAAACATTCAGCTGTAGGAACTATGAATAAATAACATGAAAAATCTCAGCAGGTGATCTCAAATCAGCCTTTCCCATTTAGAGAACACGTCAGCACAACAGGGTAGTCAAAGCGCCTAATACCAAGTTCCATTTGGATCAGAAAACAAAATAAACCCGTGCTTGAACCTAAATAAGCAGTCTTCCAAGGGAGGGAGTGCACTCTGTGGTTATGGCTTTGGGCAGAAAGGTAGTAAGTATTTTAGAGCGCAGAATAAGAAGACTGGTGATCTGGATTTAGATTCTCTTTTTCTTTTTTAACCTTACTATGCCAGGTCTCCTGTGAGACTTCTGATGAAAAGGTGGTGGTGTTTGGGGATTTTTTTCTTGGGGAGGCAGGAAGTAAGATTAAAATGAGTGGCAATAAAGCAGACAACTCATTCTGCTTGTCTAAACTGAGCTCCAGATCAAACTAAAGTCGGCAGCTTAGATGGAGAAAAGACTTACCTACATCTGCTTCTGAATTCCTCATGTTCTTTTGATAACATGGGAAGAGAATGAATGTATGCTTCACAGTTTCAGTCATGAAGAGCAGAGTTCAGCTGCATCACTGCAGCTGAATAACTGACTTTGCTTAATATATTTAATTGAAATCTGGAGCAGTTTTTCACAGCAAATACTGCAGTGTAAATAATTTTATAGATGTTTAATTGTATCTCAAGTCGTACCAGGGGAGGTTTAGATTGTAGATTAGGAAGGATTTCTTCACAGAGAGTGTGGTCAAGCAATGGATCAGCCTGCCCAGGGAAGTGGTGGAGTCCTTACTGCTGGAGGTATTTAAGAGATGTGTCGATGTGCCACTGAGGGACATGGGGGAACTTGGTAGGTCAGGTTGATGGTTGGGTTTGATGATTTTGAGGGCCTTTTCCAACCTAGATGCTTTTATGATTCTATGATCCTATGTCAGTGCTATTCAAGGTTAGTAAGAGCCTATAGTGTCAATCAGATTGACTAGTGTACATTTTAATAAATTGCAGTGTCAGGAACCAGAAAACTCGAAACAGAAAATGATTTTTTTCTATCAATTCCTTCTCATTTCAAATTTCCAAACCTCTCTAGTAGTCTCAGAATATATTTGAAGAGATGGAGTATTTGAAAATACTTAATAGAACTTTAGTCCCTTATTCCTATTAAAATGACTTGGAGTTAAGGAAGAAGGTGATAGGGGCTATTCCAGGAGCGTATCTAGAAGTTTATTCATCAGAGCCTTGTCTGTTCTTGTATTATAGATTAACACCACGGGGAACAAGAAATCTTCTCTCTTCCCCCATTTCCTGCTAATTTGCTTTTTGATTTCAAATGAACTGGAAAAACACTTTGGTCTCCAGATTCTCAGATAAAAGAAGACTATAGTGTCCTCCCAGCTGTGTGCTCTTTGTAGTTATTGCAAATAGCAATGCATTGCATTGTGTTTTAAGAACTAGTTCACTTGTGCACATAATGGGCATATATATACACCCCGTCAATCTAAAATGAAGGCATTTTGAGTTTTATAGTACCCATAAGACTGTGTCTTTACACCTTTGTCATACACTCTGCCAGAGCATATAAAATGAAGTTCGGCTGACACCAGTCCAGTTTTTCTCAGCTGCACAGCAGCTCCATGCTCCATCATGGAGCATGTCATGGTCACAGCTTTCTCATGGTCCAACATCAGTCTTCACATTCTTTTGAGCATCAGGAATTTTCTGTGCGACTTTCTAATTTCATATTTCAGCATCAGTAGCTGTTTGGAAGCTTATATTACAGACTTTGGTCATTTGCACAGGTGAATCCACTGTTTTAGGAGTAGAAGGACTAAATAACATAGATGAATTTGTCCTATATCATGTAGAAAATGTCTCCTCCAGTATTCCAGGAGAAGCCTTGAGGCTTCCCATCTCCCATTGGGCACTTTGAAATGAAAAATACCCTAAAGCTTGTTTGATTTGATTCCATGGAAAGAGATGTGTTTTTGTAATCCAAGCTTTTCAAAATCCAATATAGATTAATTTCTCACTCTGCCATCTTGGTCATCATTTTCCTGAGTTGACCCATTCTGTATTATTTCCTCTCTGTTGGAGAGGGAACTGAAGCATAATTGGCTGTGTTTTGACTTGTAGACACTATGCTGAATCTCCACTGATGGGCAGTATGTGCATGCTTGGGATGATGTATATGTGGAGCACACTGCACAGTGAACTCCCATTCCTATAAAGTAATCTTTCTTTTCCTTTCTACCTAACTTACCCATTTCAGAATTTAACAAGAGCTACCTAATGACCTCATCTTCCCATCTGGCCTAAGTACAACTCCGATCATTTTACACTTGTGCAGGTACAAATTTGCTTTAGGTGTTTACACAAAGAGAACAAATGTCGACTGGAGAAGATCACTTCAAAGGCCAGTCTGACAGAGCTAAGGGAATTGTTGAGGCAATCGAATATGTTTCCTGTGCCCATTTTTGTTTTCTATTGTTCACATAAAGGCTCAAGAAGGAAGATTCATTTTAGTTAAAGCAGCTGGTTCATCTGGCATCCGTGTGTGTTTGGGTACATCCACAAGGAATGACTAAACTTTAAATGTGGATGCTCCGTAAAAGTCTGAGGGGATAGATGACAGTGTTAGTAGTTGGGAAAGGGGAACAAATTCATATTTTATTTCAGGACAATTATCCTTTTTGACATAATTTTAGTACTAGAGAGAAGCTTAAAATCTAGAGTGGAGATAAACCAAACTATAGTATCTGCCTAAGTGTGAATTCCTGTCATAGTTGGGGCGTATACAGGCAGGCAGGATCAGGCAGTAGGGAGAAATGCCATCCATGAAGCTCTGACCTAGTTTTAAACTATGTTAACATCAGGGCCTCTGGATTGCTATGCTTGGGTTATACCTTCTCCAGTTTGCACTGGAAAGATAGGATAGAAGCATATATTTAGAAATAATTTTTTGAATATTGGATGCATTAACAAGATGATACATACATGTATTATCATTACTGAATGCAAAGATTTGTTTTCATGTATTTAGCATTCTGGCATTTACTTAATGTTATTGTAATAGCAGCTGGTAGTGTCAAGAAAGATTTAATTCCAATGGCTTTAAAGTATATCATTAACCTTAGAATAGTAGCAAAATATGGTAGAGTGTACATAGCATATTGACATTTGCTGGATTAAAAAAAAAAAAAAAAAAAAAAAGCCCTCATATTCCCAAGTTCATATTCCCCAAAAAAGGGGAAAAAAAACCCATGAACTGTTCCTTTAAAACTGTCTTTCAGAACAAAGAAATGTTAGAGCTCATTTATAAAATATGACTAGCAGATTGTTATTGCTGGCTTTTTAAGACTGAGAATAGCAACAGTGCTGAGGACACTATTCATAGAGCAGAATGCCAAAAATGGTTTGTTAATCTAAATAAAATATAAATTATTGAGAACTGCTCCTTTTGCTATCTTTTCACTTCCTTTCTGCATGGAAAATCTTGAAGATAAGATTTTCCATTTCTTTCATGAACTATTTAATCTAAAGAGTGTTTATCAAGGGAACTTCCCTGTACAACCTGTAGAAGTGTTGTGCAAAATCTGTAGGAATAAATATCCCTTCTTTTACAAAGTCTTATCTGAACATTTTTGTTCATATTTTTGAAGTCCATTTCAAACAATCCTTTCCTCTTGTTGTCAATACTTGTGAAATCTGTGCCTGCTCCAGAATTCACTGTATCATGAGAAAACCTTAGGACGTAATTCCTTCCCCATATGCTATAAGAATGACTTTACTTTTTTATTAACTTTATAGGAGCTAATAATGGTAGCTAACAGTTCCAAAGAAGCCTCAATATCGTGCAATTTCCACTCAGTCCTTATCTGTGCTCAGAGAGGATCTTTCTTGGGTAATGGCTATAGGAACAGCTTTTTCTGAGACTGCTTGCATCTTTCTGTGAAACTGAATCGGTTTCAGTCACATGAAACGTTTTATTGAGGACCTTTGAGACAGGAGTAAAGAGACTGGGTATGGAACATAGTCTAAGGTTTGATGTTGTGATACTTAGCATAAAATAGAACTGTTTTCCTGCTTTACACTGTGAAGAGTATAGGAAGAGCGCTGTGAAACTGAGAAAGATGTGTTATTGAGCTGAGCCAGGAAGATATTGCAGTAATGACTGAGGCAAAGTGGGAATCTGAAAGATTGGCTAAAGATTTAAGTATTAATTTTTACTTGGAAATGCATCCAAATTGCTTGAAACTGTTATTGCAGTTATATATGACTCTGTTATTGCAACAGCAAGGTGTTTCAGGGACTCCTTTCTCCTAGCCATAAAAGATCAGAAGGTGCCTGGGATCCTCCTGTGGAGACCTGTGGAGTCTCCAGCCTGCAGAGACAGGGTGGGATAAATTTTACAAAATAGAGAAAATGACTGGAATGGTTTAAATAAGCCAGATTTTGATTCTTTTCTCTGTACAGTAACTCAAGTAAAACAATAAATTTCCAACGTGTGTAGCAGATTTATTGGATATGAGTTTCTGATTTCTGAATAAAATGAATGTTTACCATTTTTATTGTAATTGCTGTTCCATATCATTTGTCACCATCAGAGGATAATGACATTAATGCAACATACATTATGAAGTTGGTGCAGAAATACTGTGACGTGACTTTTATATGTGATTTGCAATGCTATTTATTTTATGAAATTTATGTGCCTTCCGTGGAGGTACAGCTGTAAGCGTGTAACAAGGGCCAGGATATGGAAGTCTGGATTCCAGCCCTCTTTTTGTTACGAGGCTGGGACTAACTGTGCCCATCAACAGAGGACTGGAGGAATCTTGCTGAGCCAGGAGCACAGACCCTTTGGCTGGTCAGTGCACTTTCAAAAGTAATTCAGATCTCAGATGAATCCAGAAGTACTCTGTCTGAAAAGGTCATCTTGGCTCTCAGTCATTTCACTTAAGTACCTAAAATTAAATAAGAGGAATCTTGGCTAGAACAAGTCATCACGTGACTTAGAATAAAATTAGCATTATTGGCCACAGGAACAAAATATATATGAGTATAGTAGAATCACTCACAAAAAATAGTATTTCAGCCAGGTGGTCTGGATAATAGTGCAAGTACTATCTTGTAATACTTGCAGTGATGTTATTTTTGACCAGCATTATAAAGTAGATGATCATAATGGTACCTTAGGCCAGAGAAGTAGGCCCCCATAGCTTCAAAATGTACTCCTGCTTTGGGACTTCATATACCTGCTTTGAAAACTCCGTGGTACTCACAAAAGGCTGTAAGAATTGACAGAAGTCATATTTGTTCACAGCCCTACTTCCACTTTTCTAGTGTTAGAGAACATGATGCAGTTCCCAGTATCTTAAGCTCACTTATTTTTGGAGCTGATGAGCATCCGTACCTCCTGAAGTCAGCAGGACATTTAACTATTTGCACTTTTAATAATCAGGTCCAGGCCCAATGTGTTTCGGAGTGAGACATTCAAAAGCTAAAATACATAAAATTAATAACTGTTTTGCAACTTTGATCGCTTCCTCATGTGTAAAGCTCAGACTGTTATGGGGGAATAAACTGAAGATATAGACTTCTAGAAAGAGAACTCTGAGGTCTGCTGCACACAATTTATTTTCCTATTACTCTTTCAATATTGTTGATTTGACATGTCATATATCTTCTTGCCTCCCCCTCCTTTTTATTTTAATTGTGACCTGGTTATTGGCTGGAAATTCCACTAGCATGACTCATCCCCACTCTGAAAATGACTGTGAACAGGCATCGCATTGTGGCTTCCCCCTGCTTTTTTTTTTTTTTTTTTTCCTAAGTGCTTTAGCATGGCACGAGCTTGTAATAATAAACTAGGAAGGAAGTTGGAGCTAATCATTTGGTTCTGAATGCACAAGCCCTGCCAAATTTCCCCACAGGCATGAAGCAGCCGCTCAAGCTGTGACACCAGCAAATTAAATCCTGGAGGTAGCTGACCAGAAGTAATGAAATGTGTATTTACCATACTGATGCTGTCAGTCCTAAGACACACTGGATTTATGATCTAGTTAAGTGGGGCATGTTTGTCACTTCCAGTGGTGTTTGGAAAAAATACCCAGGTTTGTTCCTAGCTTTCTTTCCAAAATCACAAGCACACCTCATATAACATGAAGAAGAAGATGCCTGGAATGGTCTGTTCATTTAAAATATTGCCAAAGTGAAATCCATATTCCAAAGGAGATAAGTTGTGCAGTCCTATGACATGTTAATTGCCAAACCTTCTTATTCATCCCTTATCTGCTGCTTCATTCTCTAAATCAAACCTTAGAGCTGAAATGAAAGAACAAAAAATACTTCAGGAGCCAATGGATAAAATACAACAGATGCTTCCCAGAAATGATGTGTCCCATGCATGCATCAGCTTCAGATCCTGGGCACATACAGGTGTGGGAAAGAGGGCCATGTAATTACTGAGTAATCACAGAGTAGGTACCAGTCAAGGAAGGTATGCATTACACAGGTGGGAGCAGGCATACAAAGGAGAGAGACTATCATTTCACAATCCCCACATATTTAGGTGGTAAAGGACTCAAAAAAAGTTATTTTCCCTGGTCAGGTCTTGTCATAAGTAACAAAAGCATGTGTCTGTGAGTTTTTATGTATTTAGCTAGCACAGGCACATTATGTTAATTGTGCGAGAGCTATTTAGGGTGAGGTTAACAGATCATCTGCTGAGTGGTACTTGCTGTGAATTCAAGAAAACATTATGAGGGGAAAAATAAAAGTGTGCAGTCTTCAACGTGGTTAATACAATACCCATGGAAGAACCAAAGAATAAAATCACACCCCATATGAGCAGTCTGAAAGCATCTAATTATATCCAAGGAATGTCTATAACTCTGCAATTATATGCTTAATTTCCAGCTGTACTTGATTAGATCACAAATGATTTATAATACCACCAAATACAAGGAACTTGCTTTGAACTGTTTGTTGGAATATATAAAATTTCGTGTCTCTTTTGTCTGTTTTTTTTTTTTTTTTTTTTTTTTTTTCATAGCAAGGTAGGTACACTGAGTTAGTACCACACAATCCAGCAGCAAAGTCAAAGGAAGACTAGACTCATTTAAGAGAGAACATTCTTCGCTCTCCACTAGTGAAGCATTCAAGTGCAAGTCTATGGAAGGTCAAAACCCACCAACTTCTGTGGGATTATATAGACTGGGTATATGTGGGTATTGCTGGATGAAAAACTGAATATGAACTGGCAATGTGCACTTGCAGCCTAGAAATTGTCATTGTATCTTGGGCTACATCAAAAGAAGTGTAGCTAGAGGGAGGTGATTCTCCCCCCTATTCCACCTTTGTGAGACACCACCTGGAACACTGCATTCAGCTCTGGAACCTGCAACATAAGAAAGATACAGCCCTGCTAAAGTGGGTCCAGAGGAGGCCACGAGGCTGGTCAGAGGGCTGGAGCGCCTCTCCTATTAAGACAGGATGAGGGAGTTGAGGTTGTTCAACCTGGACAAGAGAAGGTTCCAGAGAGTAGCCTTTCAGTACCTAAAGGGGACTACAGGAAAGATGGGGAGGGACTCTTTATCAGGGTGTGTAGTGATAGGACAAGGGGTAATGGTTTTGTACTGAAATAGGGTAGATTTAGATTAGACATTATGAAGAAATTCCTTACTCAGAGGCTGGTGAGGTACTGGAACAGGTTGTCCAGAGAATCTGTGTATGCCCCATCCCTGGAAGTATTCAAGGCCAGGTTGGACAGGGCTTTGGGTGACATGGTCTAGTGGGAGCTGTCCCCCCCACCCATGGCAGTGGGGTTGCAACTAGATGCTTTTTAAGGTCACTTCAAACCCAAACCGTTCTATGGTTATATGAGTGTACTTAAACCTTAATACGCGGTAGTAACCTTGCTGAGTCCATTCTATTTTTCTTGTGTTGGTCTTGGAGAAAATCATGTTTTCTATGATATGGTAGTGCACACACCTCTGATAGCAGGTCTGTGGGTGCATCCCTCTCCCATCTCCCCACATCAGGAGAGCTGAAATAGTAGTCCTTTGACGTTTTCTTAGTGAGGAGAGAATGGGGAGGAAGAAGGATAAAAGGACTCCCTTATTTTTTAATTTTTTTTTTGCCTGGATCTAAATATAATCCTCAGTTAAAGATTTGAGTCTGTGCTGATCCTAAGTGCTGTATCAGGATTTAAGGCAAAATACAAACACTTGGAATGTGGTATTTTGATCTACTCAAGGCTAAGCCTGTTGAATTCAGCCAATGTTAAGGCAAACACATGTAAGCTTTTGCATAGTTGTGGTCTTATATTGTAAGCTGTTTGGAGCAATTGCTTTGCCATCTGTGAGAAATTACCCAGACTACCAACGTATTCAACCACTGGTAACTTTGACTTATATCATTTTCATTTTGGCTTATATCAACTTTAAGTCTTTTTTTTTTTTTTTTTTTTTTTTTTAATAGACTAAAGAAAACTGCAAATCAACAGCTGAAATCGTGTTGCCTCTGTATTCTGAAGCTCAAAGCTATTTAGATGGGTTACCTTGTTCAGGATGAATTTACTATATGCTTGTTACCTTGTTCTCATGTTGGGTCATGTGAGTGAGTTTTCTTAGGTCCTTTCTTCTGAAGCCTATAGTTTTGCCTTGCAGTACTCAATCTGATTTTCTTAATTAATTAAATTTAATTTTAGTTTAATTTTAATGACAGGAGCTGGCAATACCATATGTGTAAATTCCAAATAGGGAGCCTGGCTCCTGCAGTATAAATCCAAAAATGATTAGTTTTATGGAAGAATCCCCACTAAACAAAACTACAAGAAGATAGGAGGTAGTCAAGCTGCTAGCAATAAACTCTGAATGAGTTGTCTAGCTCTAGTACATGAACAACTAGACTGGCTGAATAATCTGCAAACTAGGCATGGTTGCCCACCCTGTCCTCCAAACAGAGCTCTCAACATGTGAAATACAAGGGAGTATTAGATACTATGGAGGTGGCAATTTAAAATATCATATATTACAGTTTTCATTGGGGATAAAATAATAAAATAAAATCTAACCACCAGTGTGGCTTAATAAATAAAAAGGAAACTCTAATGTGAGCTTGAACTTTTCCTTCTCATTAATTACTGTGAATCTGTTTTGAAATTCCTGTAGAGAACAAGTGCTACTTGCTGACAGCTGGTTTGCAATTAATAAAAAGGAAAGTGTTTTCAGCTGGCAACAGCTTAACATGCTCATGATAGATGAAAAGTTTAAATTGCTCCTTTCTCTCTACTACTTATAAAAGAAATATTGAAAATGAAATGATACAGCTTAGGGAATGAAAAGTGCTACCCAAAGCCATGGACATAGTGCTGAGAGCTGCTGATCAGCTGGTACTTGCTGGAATGGGCATATTTGTAAATGTTTAGCAAGTGCCAAAAATTATTCTTCAGTAGCAGGCTTTTAGAATATATTGCATTCAAGATGATCCTGTTTCTGTAAGATAAGAGTCTTGATTTAATCACTTTTTTAAATATATATATATATATATATTTAAGTTACTGTTACATTTTATAGCCTTATTAGAAATCCTCTTGCCACTGATACCGTTTTTCATCTTACCATTCTTCTGCTCTATGCCACTCTCCATCAGGAAAGGATGGCAAAGGTTTGTTCCTCTGGTTGTGAAGTATAGAGTAGCCAGGGCATTGGCAATATAAAAGCATGTGGCAGGAACCAGCCTCTGCCTTAGAGGGAATGGCCTGATAATCAGATGCCTGTGGACTTCATCTATTAATTGCATTATGAAAAACATTCTAGAATTTAATGTTAATGATCTTGCAGAGTATGAAATGTTACCTTATTACAAAGATAACATGACCATCCTATAAGTACCAAAGGAAATGGATACAAGTGAAATAATGTTTACTTCAATTAAATCTTTTTATTCTTGTCTTGCAGAATGCAGAACCATTCCAAGTTACTGTCCAAGAAGACAATTGTATCATTGTCTCCCTAGAATCCTCTGATGTGGTGAGCTCATCCTCTGTATATGTTGTGAAGATAGCTGGAGAATCCAAGAACTACTTTTTCCAGTTCGAAGAATTCAATAGCACTTTACCTGCCCCTGTGATTTTTAATGCCAAATACCATGGCCTATATTACATAGTAACTCTGTTAGTAGTGAACTCAAACATGGTTTCCAAGTCAGCAAGATCAATCACTGTGTTAACCAGTAAGTAACACCTTCTTCTTCTTTTTTCTTGTTTCTTCTCTTTGTGTGTTTTCTGTTGGTGGTATTGTTTTTGTTTGTTTGTTTTCAGAAGTTTTTCTTGTGGAGAAAGTTTTTTTTCATTCTTTTTTAATAGTTTTCCTTGTGTGTAGGATGAACCCTTGTGTGAGAACAGTAAAGCAAATGTGTTGAGAAGGCTTGTGAGAGAAAATTCACAAGGTCTGGGCAGGAAGAAGGGAACAGCTGTGGGTTTCCCCCGGGTGATCCTTCCTAATCAATGCCTGGAGAGGTTTGATATACTGGGCCCCACATAAGTGGGGTGCATGAACCTCCTCCCTAGGTGTTCATCCTAAACACTGTGAGCCAGGAGTTCTGAAATTCTAGTGGAAGGCACAAAATGTGTTGACTGACATTTCAGTGTAAACGCTCCTGTTTCATGGTGAGGTATATTCTGTTTTAGATGCCATGACAACGTTCTTTGGTTGCTAATACATTGAAGCAGTACTAAACCTGGAAAGCAGACATTAGTCACCAAGACAATGTGTTTCTGCCAGTAGAGCTGAAGATTTCTATGGTGGAGACCATACCTCTTGTACTCTGTCTCTTACTACCTCCATATGCATTGATCTTGGGGGAAAGATGTGGTTTGGTCTGTTGTATTGTGATGCGAAGTGCAGCAGGTTCCTGTGTAATTTCTGCCACGTTTCTTGCTCTCTGCTGTCATTCCAATGCTGCTTCCCCATGGCCACCAGAAATAAATGTATAGAATATAAAATGAGTTCTTCATCTGCAAAAGTGATTCAATGAATGACAAACACAAAATTACTTGGATGAGACAAACCCAGTTTCTAGTTCTTGTTCTGTTATACACTGAGGATTAACCTTATTCACAATCAGATTTCCGTGGTGAATTATTGTCATATGCACACCAATACAGACATGCATATCCTTTTCCATTGTTCGATGGGAGGTTAGTTAATGTCTACTCTAACCAGGTGTGGAGGCCCTGAGGGGAACTTCTTGATAGTGAGTGAATTTTTTGCTTAAATGGCACCTTGGAATCTATAGGTAAATTTATTTGGTTTGTAGATGAGGTATGAGATGTGTAGATGAGGATTTTGCATACTTATATTATTTTGTCAGTGAGGAAATGCCTTCCACTGTAATAACATTCCCAAAGAATATCATCATAGCCTTTTGTGTTGCAGAGTGAGGTGCTTGAAACTTAGGAGTTACCAGATTTTATACCATCCATATGGTCTTCATCCTCCCCATGTGTGCTCAAGTTGTGCACTAATGAGGACAACCATGAAGAGTCCCATAGGAAAAATATCATGTGGTGGAGTAATGCAGTTTTTTCATAAGGCACACGTATGTGTAGTGAACAACATGAGGCTTTGTAGGTAGATTGGATTTCTTTTCTTTTTTTTTTTTTTTTTTTTTGGACTGTTTTAACTTTGCAGCCAAAGTAATAATTCTAATCCAATTTCCTATTTAAATGTTTCTGTACATTTATTTCTTAAAAAAAAAAAAGAAGAGGAATCATATACAACTGAACAAATGCCTCACCAAGTATTTTCAGTACGTTTTGAGTGCTGTGCTTGCAGTAATGCAGTAGGACTAATTGCTGCATGATTTCCAGAGCCCATGAGGTCACTGTTAGCAGGGAAAGGTGTGATCCAGGATGGCAGATGGAGCATGCACTCCTATGCAGGGAATCTCTGAAGAAAGAAGGGATTCAGTGGCACCCAGCCTATCAAAGCCAGCCCCCGACTGCCATTTCTGGCTCAGGGGGTTTCCATGAGGTGTTCCCAAACAAGTGTGAGGCTGCAGGCTCCAAGGAGCCTAGCCCAAGTCACTTTCACTTCTCCATGGCTCAACAGTGTCCTTTCTGATGGAAAGGAGCCCACCCCTTTTCACCAGCTGTCTTAAGGGATGCTCTGGCAGCTTCCCAGAGTTTCCTGCTGTGGCCTCTGCTGCTCACCCAGACCTTGGAAAGACCAGTGACTTTGGCAGTTGGCCAGTGTTGCTTGGGGAACTGATGTGACGAAAAGGGAACAGTTTGTCTCAGCAGAAAGATAATCAGGTTCATAGGGTGGGGAGGCGGGGGGGGAAGGCATTTCTGTATATGCAGCATTGAAGGATGCTGTACTAAGCATTATAGGTACAATGTAATTTGTGAGCTTCCCAGCGTAAAGGACCCAATATCCTTCCTAATATTTTCTGTTAGGCTGACTAATGAGTGCTAGCTCTCCTGTTGCATCTTTGGCTACTAATGTAGCTTATTTTTTCAGGTATAAGGGTAAAGGAATGAAAATAAATTTGGAATTAGAAGTTCATGGTATTTCAATACGGTGTGTTTAAGAAAACATCTTTAAACTCTTTTCATGAGCACTGGCTTCTCTACAAAACTTCATTAGACAATAGTTGTTCCCCCCCACACACACCTTTTTTTTTTCTTTTTATTTTTATTGTACACTGACTGTTTTACATCTTTTTTCCTTTTTTCTTTTTTTTTTTTTTCTGACTGTTAATTAACTTGAAATTTTGGCAGATAATAGGGATAATAGATTTATGTTTTTCTTCATGCTATGTACTATTTCTGCCTGTTTAACATCCTTAGTTTATTTTAAAGGTGTAAAGACACACAACTATCCAATTTATCTATATCTTACACACAAAAAAAAGTCACATTGTGACTAGCATCCAGGACAAAATTAATTTCTGTTCTAATTTCATTGGTATCAGGAGAGCTTTTCTAGTTGTAGGTTGGCCCCATTCATTAGCCTGTCAGAAGTTAAATCAAATAGGATAGCCATGATGCCAATGTGGTAATTCCTAAACCAATACTTAAATATTTCACAATAGTTTTCTGGGATCTCCAGACATCTGCAAAGGATTCAGTGCAGGGAGATGGAGTCTTTCAGCTCAGCCATATGCTGGAATCCTGAGCATCACACACAGCGGTGTATAACCAAATTGTGCATGTCAAACTGACAGTAAGGTCCTTCAAGCAGATTGCTTATCTATAAATTCAGTAAGAGTCATGAAAGAACTCTGCTTACTAATAGTATATTGTGATGACCTTTCCTTTTTCCTATTCACATACTTCAGTGATGTGCTGCTTCTCAGCATGTTGGCAAGAAAAAGGTATGTCTCTTTGCAACTTTTGTTTTAAAAAGTTATTCCTCAAGAGAAAGATGATGTCAAAGCTAACAAAATATATATTTTACGTATGGGTGTACATGTAATTATATATGTGAATTTGTAAATATTATATACACATGTACTTATAATTATGTACAAAATAAAAATATCTACAAATTATATAAATATATATATGCATGTATGTATGCTATCATTTGAGGTATCTGTTGTTAACTTGGGCCTTCTATACAAGACTGAAGAATTTATTTTCTGCTCGTCTCTGACTGCAATAATTTCAGGGTTTTCTCAGGTTAATCAAAACCACACAAACTGTAGAGTTTTCTGTATTCTGGATTGTTGTAACACTGAGTGTGACCTACTTGTTGCAATATTTTTTCTCAGAGCCTAAGGGTGTTGTCAGCTTGAGCACAGCCCACATCCTCATATTGTTTCCTGAGCTGGAACTTCTAGAAGCATGAGATGATCAGGGCACGTTCAAGTCCTAGGCAGGAAACATGTAAAATAAAGTTTGAGTACAAAACAGCACTTTTTCTTCTGATTCTGTAACAAAGTGGTGTTCAGAGAATTGGGCTGGTACCTCACTTGAAGGAGAAAACATTAAACTGACACCTTGACCACTTCCTGTTAAAGATCCCTCTGATGGATTTCAAAAGAATAGGTGTATTAATCTTGCCATCTAGGCCAGATTTCTGTGTGTGCAATTGTGTTGTGCATATCTATATGACCTTCCTTCCAATTTTCAATCTAGACAAGGTTAGAAGTAGCTCTGGTATCAAACAGAGTTATTTTCAGTCTGCCTTCTTATGCTCTTAGAGTTTGGGGTTGTCAACAGGATTGAAGTAACTCCAGAATTTATATCATTAATTTAGTGTTTTGAAACACTTGAAAGAAAGTTAAAAGCCATAAAGGTTATTCCTAATATGCTTTAAAGTAGTTTATGAGAAAAATAAGGAGTATGGATCCAAAATCAGTGCTTAAAATTTTCAGTCATCCTACATTTTCCCAGCTTGAAGTCTGGTTTTATTCTTTCCAGGGTGACTCACGCCAATATGTATGTTCGTTTTAGAAAAAAAAAAAGTTCACTGTAAATTTTTCTTTTTGTTGGGGAAAAATCTTTTTACATTTAAAGGAATGGAGAATGCGGTACATTGTAAAGCTATTGTGTGCTGTAGAAAAAAATATCTCTGCTGGGAATTGGAAAAATTGGGATCTGGGAGGGTAAGTAAGAGTTCTGGCTGACTTTTATTTTAGCTTGTGATTAGGAGTTTTCAGTGGTAAATATCTCATTGTCTAAAAAGCCTATGATTCCTTACATATATCACTGTAAAATATATTCCCTTTAGGGAGAATTCTGCCTCACTCTTCTACCAAAAAATATTCTTCTCAAGAGACCAACAAGGCCTGCTGCTGGAGACTATGATCTCTTCTGCTCTTAGAAAGTAATTGGTATTAGACCTAGTTAATGTTCAGCTGTCATTGTGCCAGATGCTGCAGGAAGTGATTCAGCAGGTCAAATCCATGCCTTCAGCTCATTAATGGATCAGGGCTGCTGAAGTAAAAGCTTCAGAGTGTTTTTTTTTTTTTTTTCCTGATAAAATTTAGAACTGAAGCCCTTCATGTTTATCTTTCTTAAAGGATGATGTGGAACTTCTTTAAAAAGGCTGTTTTTTCATGGGAGCCTTAATTTTGAAATATAACTTCAAAGAATATCTATATCCCTTAGTGCTCTGGTCTCGCCAGCAAACAAATCATGCTATCCCCTTTTTAAGGCCAAATCAGAATCAAAGAAAAAAAACAAACTGCAACCAGATGAATATTTTTTCCTGCAATAATTTCTTTTGGAAGGCTGATTTAAAGTATTGTCCTAAATCTGTTCAAGATTAACTGATATACCTTTGTTCTTATGCCAACATTTTTGTTTGTTTGTGCAGTCTTTATATTTGTCAATTTATGTGGGCATCTAGAAACTGCAGTATACATCAGCATTGCTCAGATACTGCCTGCGCTTACATTCCCCTTTCATAAGCAGTTGCACACAGTATCCTCTATTACGTATCATAAACTTGAACATTATGTTCCTAAGGTATTAAACAGAAGCTATTAAATCTCAAAAATAGTTGCTTTTCAGCAAGAGATAAAATGATCCCTAAGGTTTATAGCATAATGAAAACATTAACCTGGCTATGACTTATTCCCAGTAGCAATACAGATAAGAAAATAGTGTCATACTGGGCAGGAAGTTACATAGTTCACAACTTCTTCATGTGAATATAAAGGGGATTAGCCATAGGAGTTACATCACTCCTTTAATGGGGCTTCTTATTTAGGTAAGTTGTGATATGAAGGTAAATCATGATTAATCTGTTTCTGAGTGTGAGAAGCAAAAGAGTTGATCTGAGTCCCATTTCAACCATCCATGTGTAATACTACATCTAACCTACCAAGGTAATCAATCATTAATTCAGTCTGTGGAGTGGCCAGGTCTATGAATGTTAAAAATAAATTGATTTGGACTGGAATATGGCACTTATTTTCAATGTTCTTTTTTTTCCCCATGAATTGCAAAAGCCACCTAAAACATTGATGTGTCTGGCACAGATTTAATGTGTTAATGGAGGATTTAGCCTCCAGAATTTTCAGGGCATTTGAGGAAGAGGTTAGCAGCATTTATTATGCTATCTTGATGTTTGCATAATGCAAGGTATGTGCTAAATGCAAAATGCAGTAGAGTCCAGTGGAAATGCAGAAGTTAAATTTTCCACAATATAATTGGAAAGCAGTTGCTACAGGAGCAGCAGAATCTGAGACACTAAGGAAAAAAAAAAAAGTGAAATTTTGGTCTTGATCCTGCAAGCTTGTCTATGTGACTTTAATATAACCCAGAAGTCTGAAAATAAAGGCATTGTACATAAAAAGTGCCTTAAACATGCTAGTGGAGGAATACTGAAGTCCTCTAATTCCCTTCTGCAGTATGTCTTCAAACATCAATATTATGCCACATGTTTAGAAGGCTCTAAGTTTTCTTATGTATTACATTACACCTTATTTAGGCTATTTCTTAAGAATCATTGAAATCTGTGAAAAGCTGGATCCTAAATGCTACAAATTGAATAATGAAAAAGACCAAACTGTTTATGCTCTGAATTATAAATATAAATGGTGAAGAGTGACATTTTGCATATTCTTTAAGCTTTTATAACCCTAGGAGCAGTCGGTAAGTGAAAAACAGAGTATGATTTTTATCTGCTGAGTGTCCTTTTAATTTCACAGGGTGCAAATAGCTTTTGATGTGAATATTTGGTGCTGAAGGAAGTAAGATAATGGAAGAACCTTTAAATTGCATTATATCACTCAAACTACTCTGCTAACATCAGCCATGAGCAAGGAGAGTCTAGTAAGCGGAAGACAACAGCAAGAAAGAGACTCTGTGGTGATTACCACTTAATTCAATTATTGGTTAATTAAATCAAAACATCAGGAGGAAAAATCATTTGGATTAAAAATGAATATAGCTTCCATCCTTTATTTGATTTGTTGTAGGAAGGAATAAATGGGCTAATTTGATCACTGACATATGAAAGTTTCAATCATTCCTTCAGAAATAAGGAGACCCAGATCTAAATGAGATAGCAGAAGCAAGCCCAGGGCACACCCGCTAACATGAAAGATGACTATGTAAGAGTTGTGCTATTTAGAGATTGTTATTGACATTTTAACTACTATCATGTGCTGTGTGAGCTGTGATATGAAGCGTCTGATCATGTGGATTTTCAGATCAACTGTTTATTCCAGAATAAGTAATGGGAAAAGACTCAGCAGAAAGAAAAGGGTATGTTTTGTTTCCTGTGATCTGCTTTACTCCCATTTATTTCTAGGATATCACAAATTGTCAGCAAAATTTTCACAGATTCTGTCATTGCAGTGCCTGTTGGTATCCATGAGCTCTGGAGTTTCTATTTGTCAGTGGTTAACATACAAATATGCTGATATTTATCTGAAACTAACAAAAAAATCTTTGCCATGAGAAATAAATTAAAAGCTACACAACGTCATATTCCCCCGCTCCGACAAAGTTGAAAATGACAACACAACTTCTTGTTAAGACCTGGGGAGAGATTTTTTTTTGTATCTATTGCTCTTGTTTTTAATTGTTTTTTCTTCACTTCTCATTACAAATGGAAATTTAGTGGCTTGGTAAAAATACTGTGCTAGTAAATGAAATTTAATTTTTGCTTGCACTACAGGCTTGCTTTTCCACCTATGATTAACCTATTCAACCTTCTGTGGGATAATTCCACTTTTGAAGCTGATACCGCTGTCCTTTTCATCTACCTTTTCTCTTGTCTGTCATGACTGTGTGCTCTTTGGGGAAATTTGTTTTATTAGTTTTTCTCCAGGGTCTACTGCAACAGAACTTTGTACTCAAATGTGTCCCAAAAGTGTGTAGTAAGACCATGCTAATGAACACTTTGAATTTTTTCAATCTGTTCTCTACAGTGTGCAAGAACTAAATCAACATGATAATACTGAAAAAGATCTGGGCATAATTACTGACAGTTGTGCATAACTTACCTCTATTAAAATAAGTTAATATGACAAATTCTGTCTAAAACTATAACCCTGTTTTGAATATCTGCTTGGCCCTCTTAACCAATATATAGTTGCTATCATTTCTTCCTTGCTGATGAGAGCGTCAAGCAGAAGGCTAGTTATTCATTAATTTATTGTGGATAAAGGAGGCTGAATAAAACTGTGACTCTATTATTGTTGGTAACAATAAATATTTTTAGTGACTCTCAGCTGCAGTAAATTGACACAGCCTTCTTTAGCTGATGAAGCTACACTGATCTATATGCCACATCAAAGGACACAGGCTACTTTCCATAGCCCACATAGGTCAGATTTTAAAGCACTAGATTGGCAGTTCTGTACTTATCTCCCTTCTGTGTGCAGGCTTTCCCCATACCTGTGAGTAAACCACTTTAATCCTCTGTACCTCAGCTTTTCATCTGAAAAGAACAGTAATGGCACCACTATATTTTTGTAGAAGTTTGGTGTGGATAAGTACTTTGGAGATAGTGGGCCTCTCAGATATGGTAGAAATGCATAATTACCCATGAAATAAATAAATTAATATGTATAAAAATAGAAAATCTTCATTCAGATGTTTTCCTCTGGTCATTGTACTGATAAACTTCTCAGTTAATTTTAAAAGTTCAGATTTATGCCAACATTACGAGCAATTTCAAGTGTTCTGTTGTTTTTGTCAGGGCACTTTTACTTGATTGGCAAGAATTAAAGATGAAAGTCTTGCTGGGGTGACTTGACTGTGAGTGCTTAAGTAATAACTGTGATTTCAACCTTGGTTTTTGTGCCTACTCCTCTGCAAATAGGGACATTTTTCAGGTAAAGTATAAACATCAAGTGAACATGTTCTGTGGGAGAACATACAAACCTAGACTTTGACAGTGTCTCAAGTGGCTTTGCCCCAGACCTCTCTGAAGCCCCAGATATCATCTGGGAGATTTAAGAGCCCCTGTGCCATACCTAGCAAAACCATTTCTTTCTTGGGCGTATATGTGTGAAGAACTCATATTTGCCTATTAATCTGCTTCTTTCTTCTTCTTTTTTTTTTTTTTTTCCTTTTATTTGTATATCCTTTAGAACCCCTTCCTGTGAGCAGTGTTTCTATCTACGATTACAAACCATCTCCAGAAACAGGAGTGTTGTTTGAAATTCAGTACCCAGAGAAGTACAATGTTTTTACCAGAGTAAATATAAGCTATTGGGAAGGAAAAGACTACCGAACAATGCTGTACAAAGGTAGGAAGAAACTATGCCACTAAAACTTAATGTTAACTCTACTGGAAACGTTGAAGCAGTGGTTTTGGCATGTACTGGTTATAATGATTTATATTTCTGGTAAGCTGTATATAATAACTTTTATATCATGAATTAAGGAAACAGTATTCAAATGGAGTTGGTGGATCAGTTTGGATTTAAACCTCTTTCCCGTCTTAGTGATGCTTCCTTTCTTTTGGATTTTCAAGGAGGATGAAGATTGGGTCATTTTTCTTCTTCTTCTTTTTTTTTTTTTTTTTTTTAATAAGCACACACTAAAACTTTCCACTTTTTTTTTTTTATTTGTTTGCTGCTGCTGCATAGTGCCCCCCTCAAAAAAATAAAAGGCGGGGGGGGGGGGGGGGGGGGGGGGCAAAAAACTCAATAGGAAGGGCAGAGATATGCTTTGGCTTCCTAGATGTAGTCGTTGAAATCCCTGGATTACATTCTGTCTCAGTTGAAAGCATCAATAAAATTCCCATTTTCTTCCTTCCGGCCAAGATTTCTCTTTGGTGAATAGCTGACAGTGCTCAGGGATGCACCAGACCTGGGAAAGCCATTCAGTATGTTTGATTCCTGGCAAAGGGTTTGAACCTGGTACCTCTCTATCACTGTAAAGTCACGCAGTGCTAGTAGCACTATGCTGTATATTACTGTATAGTACCGTATTGTTTTGTGTTGTCCCTGAGCTAATAAACCCCTGCTGCATTTTATCAATTTCATCCTTCTTAAAACAGTCTAACCCTAGGGCAGCCAATCTAACAATCTAGACAGTCAATCTAAACGATTTAACAATCAAACCAACCATCTAAACAGTCTAACAATGGCAAATTCTGCTTTCTTTTTTTATTTTTTTAAATCTGAACTCCCTTTTGTCCTTCAGTATAGCTAAAGTATAGCATTTATCTGAAAGATGTAAATGGGACTGTCCTATGGAAAGTATCCTAAGAGGTGAGAAAGGCATCATATATCTTGCAGGACCTAAAACCCACCTGGTTAAGTATTGCATGGTGGCAGTAAAATTTCTTTGAGCAACCTAGTAGGTGCTGAATTGAACTTTAGGTGTGTAAGAATCCTGTTGTAGAAGCCTGGTCTCTGTAAGCCCTATGTGGAGTCAGCAGAGAGAGATACCTCGAGAAGGAAGCTGGAAAACTTTGGTATCTCTTTACTACAGTACAGAGGTGGGGGACTAGAATCACATTCGCATGACTCTGAAATGCCAGGAGTTGAGAATGGTGATTCTGGATCATAGCACTAAATACAGGTGGATCATAGCACTAAATACAGGTGACCTTCTTCCAGAGAACGAAGGTGATACTAGCAGTAAGTTTTGTCTTTTCCAGCTAGTACACAGTTTATGGGGCTGTAATGCCACTGCTGCAGCTGCTGAGAGATTAAAAAAGTCAACCTGAGTTAAGAGATTTGCTAATCAACTAGCATACTCCTTCGCCTTGCTAAATAGCCATAAGCAACTTCTCTTCAGCTCACATGTGCTGATGTTGGACATGAGCTCAGCACTCAGGACTGAGGCTTGTGCCCAGCTGCATTGTGGGCTGCCCTTTGAGCATCAGCCCTGAACATTGTAACTCAGTCAGCAAAAGACCAAAGAGGTTTTTGCGTGCAACAGTTAAAGGTCTGTGGAAACCATCAGATGCTCTTTGGGATGTTCAGTGTCACATGGAGCAGGTTGCCAGATTCTGTTCGCTTTCCTGTGAAATGTAGTTCATGTTTCTCTTGCTGGGCTTTTTTTTTGTAGCAAAGTGGCTTTGACAGCCAAAGAAAATATTGGCAAACTGAATTATTAGAATTTCATGTCTTAGACCAGGCTGAGCAGCATTTAAACATCTGAAACACTGACAGTTCAGCATGTGTAGCTGCATTATCAGAAAGTGAACATTTGATGCGTTTTTCTCTTTTTTCATTTTTTTTAACTTTTATTTTTAAACCTTCTGCAGATTTCTTTAAAGGTAAAACAGTTTTCAATCACTGGCTGCCAGGAATATGCTACAGTAACATCACATTTCAGTTGGTATCCGAAGCGACCTTCAACAAAAGCACGCTAGTGGAATACAGTGGAGTCAGGCATGAGCCCAAGCAGCACAGAACAGGTGAAGAAAATGGTTGTGTACCATTTGCTCCAAGTCTGTGTGTCTGCTTTTCTTTCTGCCATGGGAGGAGATTGTTCCCACCCAGACCCCCCTCACTGCAATCAATCATGGGATCTACTCCTGGCCAGGAGCATGGAAGCTGTGGCTGGTATTGGGGAGGCAGGGTTTTGTGTGCAATACAGTACAAAGGGAAATTTGTATGAATGTTTCTACTATAAAGATGGTTTCTTAGGGCATAAATTCTGCTCTACATGAGACAACCTCAGCCTTATGTTCAGAATTAATTTTTAAACCACAAGAAGGCCACACCAAGCATACTATTGATCTAGCTATTTCGGTCTGTCTCCTCTTGCAGTGAATCATAGCAGTACTGCTGGAGAATGGCTTCCTCATTGTGCAGTCTTCTGTCATGGAGAAGAATGTCACAGTCACCCAACTTGGCAGCCAGTTTATGCCCTGAAGCATGAACTTTCAATTTCCAAGACGACAATGTCGCAAAAGCTGAAAATTGCATTTGTTCAGTATCCAGAACTAGTTTAATTTGGTCCTGGGACCTTGTCCCAGACTTTCCAGCTAATCTGTTGGAGCATAGACATTTTCCAGGGTCCAAAGTGAAATGAACCAGTGGTAAAATTAAAAGGCCAAATCTTCAGATGAATACACTGATGTTGGTCCATAGCTATGTACAGAGCAAAGCCAACTGATGCCAGCTGAGTTATGTCTCGAGGATCCTAAAGGTAGTTTTTGAGATACTGAACCTTAAGAATGCAACCAACAGGATTATATTTTCTTCTTTCCTGCTGCCTTCCTATCCCTCATTCTGCACATGAAATGCAATCAGATTGTTGTGTCAGTTTTTGCATCAGTGGCTGTGGCTGGGACAGGAGGAGATGAACAAATTGGTATGTTTTAAGGTGCCAGCTTAAAATGTATCATACAAAATCTTTGCATAGGCTACTCACGTTTATCACAAGTTAAGGGCATATGGGCAAGCAATTACAGTGAGTCAGACACAGTGCTCTGTGTGATAATTTCTACAATGCCTTCTGGCATAAGTAGAAATAACTTTGCAAGCTAGAACCTTGTCTTCTGGAAACCAAAATTTGAGATCAAGCTTTCACAAATATTGAAATTTAAACTGATCTTTAATACTTGTGAAAAGGTGGCTGCTAAAAGCATATGAAAAGCCCTATGGCAACGTGAAGGTCATACTTTTGAAATATGAGCTATGCCATATGCTAGTTGTGCAGGTGCTTTTCAGTTCATTTCTGCAGAGGTATTTTCCCATGATCATAAGATTGCAGGAGACATAATACATGAAAATCCACACTTTCAAATTCACACTTAAGTAGTATTGCTGCCATAGTAGCACTGAAGTCTGATTTACTGTGACTTCATGTGTATTCTACATCCTGTTATAAAAAGTACTGACTTTTTCTATGAATTTACACTAAGCATGATTCCACCAGAGTCTTTTCTGGTATAAATTTTTGTAAGAGAAGGAAGAGTCTTAATAAGAATAGGTCATTTCAAAATATCCCTAGGTACAATGGTTTTCTGCAAACAATATTTCCCTAGGGAATTAACATATCATAAAGATACACAGAACATACCTATTAAAAGATTAACCCTTGCTTCTCTTTTAGTTCCTTACCCACCTCGAAACATTTCTGTTCAGATTGTGCCAATCAACAGAAACAACTGGGAAGAGCACAGTGGGAATTTTCCTGAAGAACCATTCATGGGACCACAAAAAATCATAGGCAAAGAAAAGCTTAGCCGTTTTTCTGGTGAGCCACCTGTAACTCCAGCAGTGAACACATCTGCAGCCTGGCCAGATTACCGCTCTAACAGCACTGAGTATGAAGCCACGTCACAGCCACGTTGGTGGCCTAACGAAGCTGAATCGTCAGAGGGTGAAGAGGAGTTTGTCAATGCAGTTCCCAGTGATTACGAGGCCAATGAAGTCAACACATCTGGAGAACTCACACCAGAGCCTGCCCCTTTCCTTCCTGTACAAATGGTGCTGACTTGGTTACCACCAAAGCCGCCAACTGCCTTTGATGGTTTCCATATCAATATTGAAAGGGAAGGTAAATCAGAGCCTTATACCCTTCTCATAACCCATTTCTATAATTCCACTGGAGGGTTTGTCTCTTCTACAAATTATTAATTACCTAGTACTGTGTCTTAGAGAACTTTATTAGATCTCTTGTGTTTCTCAAGAAGTTTCTTGCATTGAATAGTGTGTATTTCTGACTGGGTTTCAAAAAGTAAGGGAGGAGGGGTAAATCATGGTTTGCAATTCTCTTTTGTGAAACAAGATTTGTACTGGTGTGCATGTTGTTGCACTGTTTACACTGCAGTTATCGTAAATCCATTCTGGTATCAGAGAAAAGAGAAACAAGCTGATAGAAATTTGAGATGAAGAAGGTACATTATATCATGTATCTTCATCAGCCGCTGAGAAAGGTTCTCAGGGGGATCTTGAATGGAGGAGAACAGAAAAGTCGTTCTACAGTCAGATTAACAGTTGTCTCAGAGGACAGCAACTGAACGTATTCCTTAGACCACAAAGAAGCTGTGGTGGAGAATGGAGGGACTTTTCAAGTGGTGGAGCTACAATAGAATAGCTGTATAACTTAAAGATTTGCTGTTTTAGAATCTTTTTTCTCCAAATGAATTTTATTTCCTGACAAGCAGTTTTCTTAAGATTTCCCACACTTAGGGCTAATACATTGTTTTGGCAGAATAAGAAGGCAATAGACAGAAAATTGGAAGCTCCTTTTCACTTGCACAGCCACGGCAACCCTATTTTATCATCCCTACTATTGAATGAGATTTTGGTCTGGGCTTATCGTTCCTGTACACTTATACTGCAGTCTTGGTCATTAATTACTATTGTGCTGATGGCAAGAAATAAAAATACCCACATAAATCCAGTCCTTTTGGATACCTTTTGATCCCACAGCAGAAACTGTATTAGCGTTTCTGATATAAATCATTTTCTCAGTAGCTGGAACCTCTCAAATTTCAATTAATCCATGCTATTTTTCCCCCTTGATTTAGAGAACTCCACGGAATTTCTGACAGTAAGTGAGGACACTCACAAATTTGTTGCTGAACTGGAAGAACCTGGAAAATATAAATTGTCTGTAACAACATTTAGCTCCTCTGGCTCTTGTGAAGTTCGGGGAAGTCAATCAGCAAAAACACTCAGCTTTTACATCAGTAAGTATCTCCCAGACCAACATGATATTAATGCACAGGGAGTTTGACCACTAGCACACTGTAGCAGCTGTGGCATCTGCTGCAGTATCAGAAAAGTCCAGTCTCTTCCAAAACAGTCTCCTTTTTGCATCTTCTAAAGAGAGTATTTATTTCACAGAATTAAATCAGTGGTTGTAGAGATTCTTGAAAATAGTTAACTACCATACTCATGGAGGCTGTGTGTACTGTGTTACGGGCGAAGGGCTTCTCAGGTTGAGAGTGTGGGAATTGCACAATTAAACACTGAACTCTGAAATTAAATGGTCTCTGAGAGCACACAGGGCAAATTAAGGTAGATGAAATAGTTCAGCCTGCTAAATTCAGAGGAGAAGTAGTAATTTATTATTTCCCTATAGGATTCCAGGGTTTCCCAACTGAAGATTTAGTAAAAGACACAGTCATAATACAGTACTTAGTAAACTAAGATCAATATTGACGATTAGATCAACACGTGAGACAGGTGTAGGTGAATTCAGACTATTGTCCTTCTGAAGGCTGTGGTCATCTTTGAAGAAACAAGGGAATGAGAAGCCTGAATAAGTATATCAGTCAACACACACATACAGTGTCTTGTAGTACAAGGGGGGGTAAGTATAGCCTACAGAGTGCCCATAAAGTGAAAACAGCTTGCAGCACTACACAGTTTTGCATGCAAGAGGGTAGTGTCTCCCCCACATCATGAATGCTGCAGCAGGACATGGTAGCTGAGGCTCGCAGAAATACTCATATCAAAAGGAAATATACTTAAATACTTAAGTACTAATAAAAGATGTGTTAAGTAGCTCATAACATTTACAAATACTATTTAAGCTTAAATTCATCATAATGGTTAACTGCGTGTAACTGAATTCCTCTATTGCTCCTATATTTTTAACAGCTTTACAGTTGAAAGAAACTGTGCTTGGAAGACAAAGAAAGTAAGCAGCTCATGAGAGAAAGGGTCTCTGGTGCTGTAATTTCTCTGTATTCTGATTTTCTTTAGGAGTAGTTAGTAGGCATCTTCATTATATGAAAACATTGAAGTATATAAAAGTATACAAATAAATCCAAGTATACATTAATAATGCAGCATTTCTATTAATACCAAATATTATTCCATCTTAAAAAGTGTGATTCATTTCTATTAAGCAACATACAATGTGTCCTCCATGAAGTTTATCAACTAGGAACAGCAACCTCATGGAAAATGAGAAAAAGTTAATCGAAAAGTATAGCTATATGAATTGCTAGATTAAGGATGAAATTGAATTTCATTGGTTATAAAGCATTAAGTTGTTAACAGGAATGTAATGACTATTTTTGTGTTACATGTAATACATGAGGATGTTCATTTTTCACATTATTTATTTATTTATTTTGATGAAATATGTCTGTTAGGTTTGTGGGTTTTTAGACCCACATGAAGATTCTTGATAGTTGACCTATTTATTCTGACTAACTCAAGAACCTTAGTATCTTAGGTAGATTTTATATGGATTACTGACAGTATGTCAAATCTGAGATGTGCACAAGTACTCTTAAGGTGAAATTGCTTTTCCGTTCCTCTTTATTAGCCTTGTATGGTGACTATATCTTTGGGCCCTGATACGAGGATGGAGCCCTGACATAAGAGAGCTTAGTTGCCTTATTGCCAATGTTGAAACAATTTCTGAATAGAAGCAGCTACGCATATATCCAAAGAGACTAATCTAATGATCAAATTCCTCTTTTTGCCAGAGTTGGTGTGAGTCTGCTCTCATGAATAAATTTTGCTCACAGCTTCAGCCTTATTCTTGTAGCGTTCAGTCAGTGAATCATCCTGTTGAATTACTGGCTCGTGTTACTCAACATTTTTGTTGGACCCAAAAATCAGTTTGGATTGTCAAATATTATAGGCTGATCTTACACAAAATTCTTGCTCCGGCATTTGTTTTATTTTCTCAATAAACTTAAAGTACTGTTAGAATTGTGTGGAGAAAAGGAAGAATGTCAAGGAGAGAGCTGTCAAAAGTGTCACTTAAAACTGAAAAGAAAAGCTCACAATTGTCATGAAATTTGACCAAGTCTAGCTAAAGTTATTTTCCAAATTGCTATTTTATATATATATTTATATATATATTTTTTTTTATATATATATATATTATATTTATTTATATATATATATATATATTATATTTATTTATATATATATATATATATATATTTAAACAAGTGCTTCAAATAGCCTTATGTAGAATGAGGTTTTTCACTGTGGTAATCTCTGTGAACTCAATTTTCACACTTCAGGGACATGGTGCACTTGGGTATTTTAGTGGGTGTAGAAGGGGGAAAAAAAAAAAAAGTGTGCTTATCTTTATTTGTCATGGATCTGTACATTATTGGATATCACTGGTTTTGAAACATTCCATTGGAGCACAACTGATTTGCTGGGTGGCTTCTGGTAAGCAACAGAGAATACTGTAATCAAATTTTCAAAACACTTATGTTTCTCTTGTCATCTCCTGCTCTGCTGCAAGTGAAAAGGCAGTGACTGCAGGCTGTTTCCCATCTTTGCTTTGTGGAGATGGACAGCCATCAGTCCAGCCTCATCCCTAGTAGTAAGTAATCTTGTGAAAGAAGGATGTTTTAATATGAGTGCCTTAAATGTGTAGAGTGGTTTGCTCACACATGCTTTTTTGGCATGTCCCAGGCCCCACAGGTGAATGGATAGAAGAGCTCACGGAAAAGCCCCAGCACGTGACAGTGACAGTGCTCAGCTCCACTACAGCCCTGACATCCTGGACAGCCTCACAAGAGAGTGGTGGCAACAGCACAATTGTGTCTGTGGTCTCCCTGACATGTCAGAAGCAAAAGGAAAGTCAAAGGCTTGAAAAACATTACTGCACAGAGGTAAGAGGCAGAGGGTGGAGCCTGTTCCAGTACAGGAAAAAATTGCTTATCATCCTGTTGTTTGTTATCACAATGCCCAGGGCCCCATCAAGCTAAGGGCTGCAGAGCACAGTGGGAGATGCTGTCTTGCAGAGTAAAGAGAGTTACAGAGTGGAGGGCAGAGCACAGCATACAGGAATGACAGCATGCACTAAACCATGTTAGTGTTAAAACTGTATTTCTGCTGCACTGGCTGTGTCCAATTCTTTGTTCAAGCTTTTGAGTTATGTTATACCCTTGGAGCCATGGTTGTGGCAGTGAGAAATGGTGCAATATCATAATAACACTTAGGCATATGCTACAATCATGTTTGTTAAGAAAAGTTATCACGTTCATGATTATCATTTGACTTGCATAAATTGTTTCTTAGATTTCCTACATATGAATACAGAACCTGAGCCTAAACTTTCTGGAAGTTAGGGTTCATCAGAAGTCATCTTTTCTTTTCAATCACAAAAGAGATTTAAAAACTGGGGAGTAAATAATAATCCAGACCACCTGTGATATAGATGGGCAATTCTTTAGGGCTGCCATATGGGACATGTTTATGATGATCAGGAGTCCTGAAACCCAAAATAAGGTAGTTTTATATTACCTGAAACCTATGGTGAGTGCAACCCCAGGTCAGGTCCTATGATTCTGATGGATCAGTGCCACATGGCTTCAATTAGAAAGAGGTTTTAGTCCACATCTGTTTCCTTGCCATGATGCTGACAAGTTGCTTTTCTGAGCAGCGCGACAACTTCTGTCTAACTCCTTAAGCATGTGTGACTAAGGAGCCCGAAAATGGCTGCAGTGTTGCCATGTACTGCACCCTCAGCACACCCACGGGAATGGGAGAACAGAGCCAGTGCTCCCTGTGAATCTCCACCTCCTTCAACTTTGTGATTAGCCTGATAAATTACTTAGTACAGGGAGTTCTGCATCCTTTAAAAATCTATTTTTATATGGATCTTTGTCAAAATATATTGTTTTATTTCAAGAATAGCCAGGCACTTGCACATTGGGAAGTGTCTTTTGAAGACAATTTGAGAATTGTTTCTCAGAACCAGTTTGTAATCTCCTTGAGTTATATTCCTTCCATTTATTAAAAATGCATTCATCTAATCAGGAAGCAAAACAATATAATAGATGATTATAAGCCATGGATAGCAAGTATATACATATATGATTAAAGTAAATACTACAGGATTCATCTACAAACTCAAATGCAAACACCTAGAGCCAATCTGTGAATAAACAAGATATCTGTAAAATTAAATGTGTTCACTGAAAGTAGGTGAAAGGTCTACATAGTTATTTGTTTCTTTTTATCACTACAGATATTCATACTGCCTCTAATCAAATTTTATCATATTATTATACCTGAGATTATTAATGGCTGTTGGTTTGAATTCTCCTTGACAAGCTGAAAAGGGCAAAATTTAGTGCAGAGTTCTATTCGTTTCTACAATCATGCATGAATTAAGTGATTAGCTCTTGAAAGCAGCTGTTAAAGACAAATTCCATTCCTCACTAAACCTGTGCTTACACTGATGTATTTATGTGCATCACAGTAAATCAAATGTGACTGTGATATAGATTGTGGAAATGTTGCAGAGAAAATATTAGTAGGAAATATCAGCCTGCAGTTCTAGAAGGAGTGCATGACATCTCTTCCTCAAAGCTCCTAGCTGTCTCTTCAGAAGAGTTTTCATACTGTACCAGACCAGGGATCACCTGGTTAGGTACTCTTACTCTAGCTCTGGCCAATACCTGGGGTGCCACAGCAGCAGTTTGAATGCCAGTGTTTCAATCAGAAAAGAAAAATCAGAAGGTCTCTTCATCAGTTTTTGTAGTGCTGTGCAAAAGAGGCAAGAGAGAGTAATTCCTCCCTGATTTCAGCATTCGGTCATTTAACACTTGTATTTAGAAGACAAATTTCCCGTAACACTGCCTGTTCACATAGCTGCAGATGAATTGGATGTCTGATGAAAAACCTCAGGCTTTTATTGAAAATACACTGTCTAAATACTCTAGCCTGGATAATATCACCTGTATATGGATAATATAGCCTGAATATTTCAATAAGCCTTGGCACTAGGAGAGAGTGGCTCAAGTGGGTCTGCGGTGTCACAGCAGACCTTACACAGCAATGTAAGTGTGATTCTCTGAGCCAGATCATTTGTGAAGCCAGTCCTGACCACAGTCAGAGTTTTGTCATTTTGGGCTTAATTGAATAGAGTTTTAGCCACTGGCACATCATGCCTTCAGTTAACTGAAGCAGTTCAACTACAGCCTCAATATTCTTTTAACTGACCAAGTAAATACTTCACATCTGATGTGTTCCCACACTATTAGGTGAATTCAAGCAGCAGCCTCATTGAGAATCTTGTTCCTGGTGCCCAGTACCAAGTTGTGGTTTACTTACGGAAAGGACCATTGGTTGGACCACCTTCTGATCCTGTTACATTTTCCATTGGTAAGTCCTGTATTTACTGTTTGAAATGTTCCCCTTTTTTTACCTTTTCCCCTTTTTTTCCCTTTTCCCTAATATACGTAGTATATTTATTAAGCTGTGAAGCCCATGAAGGAGTACAAACAAAATTGTCACGTTGGTTATTTCAAATGTAATGAACTCTTATTGAGAGTATTTGTTTTTCTTGTGTAGTCTAGCTCATTAACAAGGTGGGGAAAAGCTCCTTTGGCGAGAGATGGATATTTCATATTTAGACAATAGATTATTACAAAACCTAACTAGACAACAATTATGGATTCATATACACAGGACCCTATGTAAGGAACTATCTTCACTTTTGGCCACATATATGTTCATCTCTAACAGTGCTTGTGCTCTGTCATTTAGGGTGGGAGTCACGTCACTTAGGTGTGGCCAGCCTAAGCTGCAGGTAGTCTGTGACCAGTTGAGAAGTGTGGGCACCTCCTAGAGGGGAATCACTCCTACTGTCTCATGAAATGTATGAGATTGCTGTTAAGACATTTGTAGCAAATGTACTTTATGAAGAATGTAATGTGATCCAGTCTGAAGGCCATGGTGCTAAAAGTCAAGAGAACTGGATTATCTTCTCCAGTACTATGACCATCACCAAACCTGATTTTTTTGAGTTAAGCCATGTATCTCAGTGTTCTCTGCTTGGAGATTTGAAGATAAAAAGAACCCTCTAAGAATGAGAGTGACATTTTCAAGAATGTGGTTTCATGACCTACATGCAGAGCTTCTCTCCCCGTGCCTGTAATTCAAGATTCCATCAAGCTCCTAACTAAAGAGTGACTTAGGATAGGGTTTAGTATCTTTTAGCTGCAGTGTCATTTATTTTTTTAAGGTTATCACTTTAACAAAATGTAATGAGAAAGGGCAAAGAGAAAGACCCAGAGTATAGAATTACATTTACAGAGAAATATTTAACCTTTAGTCTCCCAGCTTCTCCTTTTGACAAATGGTTTGCCTTGTGGGAGAGCAGGTGGCTGAAAATTAGAGATCTTCAGTATTTGTCACTCTACTTCTCTGTGATCTGGGGAAGAAAGCAAAGGAGAAAACAAGCAAACAAAGTTAACCTGTTAAGAGGTGAATTCTGTAAATAAAAGTAGATATGTAGACTAGTAAATATGGTGAGAGCCTTTTCATTCTAGGCAATCTGCTCAAGTATTTACATAAGCTGGGTTCAAACAAAAATTTGAAAAGATAATACGATATAGTTCAGTAAACAAAACAAAACAAAAAAGGTAAGTTAGTAAATATATAACCTTATTATTAAAAACTGTACCATTGAACATTTTTTAGAAAAGCTTTGGATTTTATTTCTCCCTGTATTTACTTCAGAAATCTGTAAATTTCTATTTTCATTTGGGAAAGTGAAACCATATATTCCCAAAATAAATAAGTTTCCTCATTTTCTCCACTTCTCTGCCTCATCACAATCATGAACAGTTCTTATTCAACTAGAAATGGTAATCAATTTCTAAATAGAGTGTGTCATAGGTTTCTAATTATAAAGAGGATATTTTCTGAAGTAAAACAACAGTTGTATGAGTTTTCATTTCATTACAGGATATTGAATTTGATATTAAAATAGTAGAAATGCAAAACAAACTGTTCTGTGAAATTATCAGTGATGGTTAATGATGAATGAAGCGGAAATACAGTAAAATACACTTTAAAAGTATTCAGTTCTGCATGTATTTATCATAACCTTCACTTTAACTCTGTGAGTATTAACAGTTTATGGAAAGGAAAAAAAAAAGATCAAGTAAATGGCAACCGATTTTTGAAAGGAAATGCAATCACATGCCAACATGGGCTGAAGTAATCTGGGTGTTCTTGACTTTGACCCTGCATGCAATAGTTGGGGCTCTGCAACCCCAGCAAATGCTAGCAAAGTACTTATTTAAGTAGCCTCACTGAAGTCATGAAAAACGATTGCTTTCTAGACAAGTAAGGGTTGCAGAACTTGACCCTTATTTGACATATTTCAAATCATTTTACTTCTCTTTCCCAGTTTCATCATCTGTGAGGCAAGAATAGCAATTCATGACAGCACCTCTAGGTTCCCCAGGGAAGGAAGGACAGACATAAAAACTGTTTTCTTCTTGTGGCCTTTATCTTCCAAAGTATTGTGGCTTTTGATGCTTTTGTTTTTGAGAATTCAACCTGAAATATCTCCTAAACAGCCTGATTTTCAAAGTCAATGGAAGCCTCTTGTCATTTTGGAAAAAGTAGACATAAGAAACAAGGAAGTTGTTAGGAATTCAAATCAGGAACAGACAGAACTTGTTTAATGAAAGATTTTTTTTTTAAGTGTAATTAATAACAAAAAAAACATTACTAACCACGATTTCTGGTTTGTAGTGCCCACTGGAATAAAGGATCTGACACTTTACCCTTTGGGACCTACTGCTGTAGTTCTGAGCTGGAACAGACCTTTTCTTGGCGTGTTCAGGAAGTATGTTGTAGAAATGTTTTACTTCAACCCATCAACGATGACCTCTGAGTGGACAACCTACTATGAAATTGCAGCAACCATCTCCCTAACTGCCTCCGTGGTAAAGTGACCATTACTGACTATTGCTTTCTCATGCATATGTGATGCTGGCACATTGGGGCTTTTCCTCGTGCAGCCTTTCCCCCATGAATATGTATACATGCCTTTAAAACTGGAACATTTTTTTCCAGGCAAAGTAGAGAAAATGTCCAGGATGCTAGAGGTATTTACTTTCCTAAAGTAGGGGAATGCAGCTGAATGATGCTAGAAGTTAAGCAGAATCGGAGGTAGAAGATGAGTCTCTCTTTTGTTGACAAATGGGCACGTTCAGCAATTCCAGAGGCAGCTTCAGTTTGTAGGTCAGTTTGTCAGTCAAGGCTTTAACCAATTCCAGCATCTCCTCAGGGGGAGTAGTCCAAAGCCTTATCTGCATAATGAATATTGATAATATGGATCTGGAGCTTGCAGGCTAGACTTGCAGTGAGCTATCTGGAGCGCATAGCTGCAGAGATGCTCTTGTGAAAATAGACTTCATATTTTTGAAGATGCAAAGACATACACCAGCTTTTCACCTAGGCACAGATCATTTTCTAGAAGAACATGCACACAAATCTCTGCAAGATTGAGTATTCAACAGAAATTCCATGAAATTTTCCTCTTACTTTCCATATTTTTCTAGAGCAGGTGAACAGGTTTTATTCAGACTTTGCCATTGCACAAGACAGTGAGCAGTTTTAGCTGAAATTAGTTGTTATGAGTATGCAAAAAGGATAGCAATAACTTTTGCTGCTTGTAAGAGCCATAGTCATTTACCGTAATTCATTTGTATAATACTATTTGTGTAGTAATTTCGGCTACAGCGGCTTAACAGTAATTGGGTACGAGTGTAAATCTAGCACATAAATCTCCAAGGAAATTAAAAACAAAAATAACTTACCAAAGGAGTAATTAATATCTTGTAATCATGACGCAGCACAATTAGATTAATACCTGAGTGATCCAAGTCATCTTCAAAATAATACCGTCTTCCAGAGTAAATGTGGTTCATTAGAAAATGACATGATATTGCCCATTACCATTGCAAATCCTGTTCGTGGAAGCTAAGGGAAGTTGGCTTCCTTTTCAACTCCTTTGAATTTTTTAAAAGAGTTACCCTGAATTAGAGAAGGAGCATCTTCCCGTTGTGTTATGGCATTTAACATATAAGTAAGTACTGCTGAACTTTTACTTGGGATCACTAGCAGTGCTCGAGAATCCCACCTGTCCCACAGTTTTCCATACGGTCAGTAAATCATTTGATATCTCTGATAGTGGACTCTGAAGCAACAGTGCCAAGCCCAGTGAGGAGGCAGAGGATCAAAAATCAAGCTGATAGCTTAGATAAAAAAACAATTTCCTGAAGGGGTTATCACTTGGTCAGGAGTGTTGGAACTGAATTGGCCTTTCAGTCCATTTAGTTGCTTCATTTATTTTTTACTCTGAAGGTTATTTTAATGTTATCAAAACAATGTTGGTATTACCAATATTACATCAGGAGCATGTCAGAAGAAGACCAAGCAGCTTCAAGGTCTCGGTGTTAATTGGATATAATTGTTTCTAAAAATCATAATGAGAATAAGCATCAAACCCTGTATGTGGATTGCCTTGTAGCATCTGAAAAAAAGACCACTGCAAACAGCAGAGATTTGTGAAAAAAGCAGTTTCTAAGTCGTTGAATTTTTTTTGTTCTTATTTCCTATTTGCTTTTATTTTGAATTACAAAATATCATTAGGATTTTCATATAAATAATTTTTTTCTGTGCTGGCATTGGAAGTATTTGAATTTTAACTTAAATAACACATGATATTGCAATATAAAATACATTGTATTTTATACTTCATTTATATCTCATTTGTATTTATATATATAATTTATGTCTCATTTATGTCATATTTCGTATTTCTTTTATAATAAATGATAATACAATATGAAATACACTTCAAAAATCTGAAAAGAAAAAAGAAGTCCTTTGAAGTGATGACATCTGAGTCAAAAACATTGTTTCTAGTTTGCCTTGAAAGTCCATTTAATCAAAAAAGAAGAACCCATGTTTCAATGGGAGGTTCCCATGGTGGGTAGACCTGTGACCATGTGCCCGTGGATAAGCAGCAGTGCTATCACAACCATGTTCGGTCTCACTGCACAGATTTTTGAATAAATCCAAATGCCACAGTACAGTGGTTACCACTGGAGCAAGAAGTGCTTCCTTAGTAAAATGGTGCCATATGTGGGCACTAGGTTTATAAACATTGTCTCATTTTATAAGTCATGTCTTGTGCTGGTGAATTTTCTGCTGAGCTGCTCTTTGTCTTTTCTCGCTCTGCAGAGAATAGCTAACCTGTTGCCTGCTTGGTATTATAATTTCCGGGTCACCATGGTGACCTGGGGGGACCCAGAGCTGAGCTGCTGTGACAGCTCCACCATCAGCTTCATTACAGGTAAGCAGCCCTCTGAAAAGACTGTGGAAATGATGCCAGGAGCAGGAGTGCTGAGAAAGTCTAACTTGGATGCTATGTTTCACCAGCAGATACTTGCAAGTTAGGGTATTTAATAGCTAAGGGGGTTTTGTTCTTGTTTGTGTTTTAAGGAAAGCTCTGATGACTGCTTTGGTATATATAATTTTCCTGTGCAAAGCACAGTGTTTAACTGCTTTGTTCCAGTCTTCTTTCAGCTGAAGGCATGGCTCCAGAGAGAGCCAGTGATCCTGCTTGTCTTCTATGACACTGTACGTTTTACCCACTGAGAAGTTTATAGATAACAAACCTCCAAATTCACGTTATTTGTTTAATATTGTGAAAAAAATCCGTATATTTACACTGTTTCCAAATGTTTTTCTCCCCTTTCCTCCTCCCAGTAATCCACAGATCAGACCGTGACTGTGGCAGCTTAGCTAACAAGGAGTTCTGTGCCCTTAACGCAGATCGAGGCAGGTAGTATGTTTAGCAGCATGTTTTTCTTGTGCTCCAATCTTGCCCTTCCTGCTGGGTGCATTTTGTTTGCACACCATGAGGAGAGAAGGGTGCTTCTGTGACCAAGGCATCACACCTGTGCTTGATATGTTGATGTTGTGAAGCTGCGGTGCTGACCATCTTTATTGTCCACAATATAGATTCTCAGCTGAAGCAAATTGATACAACCCCACTGATAGCCCTCTCCCAGCTGGGACCGGTTTTGCATTTAGCACACTCCCTGTCTTCTGTCAGACAGTTTGGGCTCAAGTCTTCGATATGTAAAATGAATGCTGTTCCCTCTCTGGCTAATCCAAGACCTCCTGTAAGCTCATTGCCAAGTGTTTCTAGCATCCAGGCTGCTTAAGTCAAGGCTCACTATCGAACCGTTTTGCTTTTACCACCATGTAGCTCACCTTGCAGAAGTACAGCTGATTGAAAGCAGTAAATAATTCAGATGTGCTATGAGAGGAAATAAATATGACTCACTCTTCTTTTCCAGCTATAGAAATCACATTATGAGGGAAATCAGGCTATGATTTCCAGCTACTCCCTCCTAAACAGATACTAGCCTAGACACAGATTTTCTGTTTGGTAAAAGTCTCAGAGGATGTAACTGGGGAAGGGAACTGAATACAACCCCTTTGTATTGATGATTAATATAGTTCCTGTGCCTGACAGAACCATGAAGGAAAAATGATCACTGTGTTGGTTGAGTCCTAGCTCCCCTGAAGTCAGCTGAAACCTCCCATCCTGAAATACCTGATCCTAAGCTATACTGGGACAAATCCTGGTGCTTGCTCTGTCTATCAGAAACTCGCAGCACCCACTGGGGCCCTATGACAAGTCTTCAGTGACATGCACTGTCCTTTGGCATCAGTCATCTTTTCTGTTTCACTCTAAGGAAGTAATTTTCCAGATGGCTGGCTGCTGTATGTAGGGGGAAATGTCTTTTCCAAATGATTTGGATACCAGGTTCAGCATTTTAGAGTGGAAATGTTCCAGCGGGGCCCTCACACTTTATGTCATGTCTTTAGAAACCTGCAGCAAAACTTAGGAAGATGAAGGTTATTCTAAAATATAAGGATTCATCAGGATCATTTTGTATCTCCGTATGGGGAAAGGACTTTTACTGCTGTCAGATGAAAAATGTATCAGTTTCTTACCTTGCAGACATAGACAAAATCAGAAATGGATGAAGATACCAGATAATATCATCCATTTGTGATTAGCGAAACCCCTTTTCAGAAAAATCATCTGGTCTTACATTGAAAATATCCAGAGGGGGAGAGGCCACCAATCCCCTCGAAAGTTGTATTTAATTTCTCTTATTATCAAAGGTTTATCTTTTGCTGCTTATCTGAATTTTCCTATTTTTAATATCTAGTCTATGATTCTTTTTACACTTTTCACTTATTAACTGAAGAGCCACAAATCTTTTTTTTTTTTTTTCTTTTAAACCTTTGCACTGAATTTAGCTTCACTCTTTTTTCTGTTGATAAATTGCATCCATTGAGCTCTTCAGGTGCTCTCTCAGTAAGATATTTTCTCATGCTGCTTTTTTTTCCCCAACTCTGCCTTGCTAATTTTTACTGTCTTTACCAAAGTACATGAAAACCTGCACCTAAAATTATAGTACCAGCCTGCTGAATGCTCCCAAAGAGGCAAAATCAGCTCTCTATTCAATGCTCTCCTGTTTGTGCATCTCAGTGATTACATTTTCTATGGCTTCACACTGGAGGTCTGTGTGATTTGCTTCTATTTTGTCCCTTCTAAATCCTTCCTAGAGTAACTACTTTCCAGAACATACCATCTGAGAAGTGCTGCCTGCATTCTTTTTTCCTAAAGATTTGACTTTGCACCTGGCAGTCCCAAATACATTTTGTTTGAACAGGCCCAGTGTAGGGGCCAACAATTCAAACCACAGCCCTGTCCAGATCCTCTCCTCTGCCAGTCGCTGTGCTACTTGCGTGGTTCATCAGCTGTGCTTTTAATTATAGAGTATTGATGAAAATGTTGAATACCAGTAAGCCAGATTTTAAGGGAAGAATCCTGATAAATAAATCCAGATTGATCAAATGACAAGGACTTATCAAAATACAATCACCATTGAATGTGAGCATTAAATACTCTCCTGCCCTCTGATTACGTTATTAGTTGAATACTCTTCATTTTTATCCTGGGACTACTGTCAGGCTAACTTGCCAGACAGAGGCATGCCAATTTTTCATGTCTGCAGATTTGAAATGTTTATCCCCAGTAGATGCACTTTTACACTGTTTCAAGTTGTGAGGAGACTGCAAAGTTCTTTATCACCCTCAGCCTGTTTCTTTCCAGAGCGGGGGCAAGCAGATGTTTTTATGGAGCACTTGGTCCCTTTCTGCATCATTCTGAATAACACTACCTCCTCTGCACAGCCTGAGAAGGTTGCCAAGAATTTAAAAAAGAAAAAAAAAAAAAGGCCAAAACTAAACTTTAAAATACTAAATAGCAGGTTTTGCGATCTTCTTGACAGTACACCATCTGTCAGTTCTTCTGTGTATTGCTGGGAAGCTAACCTCTGTACCTGGAACATAAGCCTGATTTTTAAAACACAGCAGAAGGATCACCTGGGAGTTTGGGACCACACCTTGCAGCAAGCTCAGGGCAGACAAACCATTTCCCTAGCGCAGAATCCCACTGCTCACGTGGAGCCTATAGCTAGGCAGGGGCCCTACAGAACCACAGTACCTGGAATAAAGAGTATTAGAAGAGACTGGGTGATGTATAGCTCTCTCTCACACCAACTGTTTTGATGTCTCCAGAAGAGTGGGGAGGGAGGCCTGGGGGCCCCAGACTGCTAGTAAGTAAACACTTGCCAGAAACAGCATTTGCTCTCTCAGGCTCCTGCAGGAACAGTTGCCTGATGTTGAATTAACACAAGGAGAAACTGTGGCACTGCTGGTGTTGCTGTGGTGACTAATGAGTTTTTAATGCCACCTGCTGTAAACAGCTGGATTTAAAGCAATCATAAGAAAGGGCACTTTAGACCACCAACATTTTTGTTTACTATGAGAATGCTTTTAGCTTTGGAGAAGCAAAAAAAATGGAAAGAAAGGCAGGCAGACTGTCAGTGTTGCTGAGTACAACCGCATCTGTCCTTACTGTGAAGCTCTTTTCTTTCAGTCCAGTGGATGCTTTCAGCTGTCGCTTCTGCCAGACAGGCAATGAGCTGTAATTTCCTACAGTCTTTCTGTGCCACTCAGCTCCCAGTGGACAATGGTGCCAAGGGAGTTGAGCACATCAGTCCTGGCCAGTAGTCTCATTTCGTATACCCTGCAGGTTCTGTTGCTAAATATTTAAGACTTTGAGCTACGTGAGCTTTGGGAGGGCAAGCATGTCATCCATATCTAGGTATGTTAGGAAATTAGTAGTAATATATAAGATTCTTGCTGGTAGTGACCTTAGATTGTAAAGAATACGCAATCCATGATAGGGATGGTCTGGAAACTGTAGAAATTAAAAGAAATATTGCTTTAAAGATTTTACAATAAATGTCTGCTTCCTCTCAACACCATAAAAGGGCGTTTTCAAAATGAATTTGAGAGGAGGGTCTTACTAAACGTTTCTAAATGGCTCTAAATTGTTCATGCATTGCATTTTCTGCCTTTCTCAGTAACTACTTCAGTAAATCTCTGTTCTCTGACAACTGTCTCAGTGTAAAAGTCAGAAGCCTTCTTGAAAGCAGCAGTGACACCTTGTGGTCCCGTCGATCAGTCCCCTGCTCCCAGCCCATCCTGCCTTCCTGTGGCTGCTGGCACCCAGGGCTCTGCCAGAGAGCAGGGCAATGGCTGTCTCTGCAATTAATAGAGAGAAGCATCTCCAGGGGGAAATTCTCTTCCTCCCGTTAAATACTTACTTTAGCAGGAAAGCTCTGGAGGTTGTATGGTTATCTTTCTCCTTTGGCTTCACAGGGAACCAAAATTTTGCTGGCCTGATTGCAGTTTCAGGGAGTGACCCACCATAAGCCAAGCCTTAGAACAGGCTCACAGGGTTGTGGTGGGGCGTACAGAGGAAGAGGAGGCACAACAGCTACTTTGCCTACTACCTAATGACATAGTCAAAAAGTTGCCGAATGCCTGTGGACTAGACACTTAATGCTTAGATGGCTGTCAGCTGACTGCTGCCTTCTCTGGTGGTGGGACTTTCACACTGGGAGCAAAGGGAGCCAAAACTTTTCATGCAAAAAGATGTTCTTTGGCGAAGTGCAGGTTTGGAACATTTCCTCCTAGGAAGATGCAAATTCAGTGAAGAGGTATTTATTTTTTTCCCATGGAAAAACTATCCAAATTATTCAGTGTGACAATTCTTATTTATTTCTCATTGAATATCACTGTTTTTCAGTGCTGTAACACAGTGAAGCAATATCTGAGGCTTTTAATTTGACTTTGAATTCCATTTACAGATGTTAAATCAAAAAGTGGTTTGTATCAGTCACTAGCTTCATGCTTTTTTTTTTTCTTAGCTGAAAGACTGCAAACAAAAATATACTCCTGTTCCAAACGTTCCTAAAGGAAAATGCTATTTTTCAGTTCTTTCAGTTACTACTCAGGTGCCTGCATAAAATGCAGATGACTTTACTAATATGTTTCTGCTCTCTTCGTGACGCTCTCTTCCCAACAGTATCCTTTGGCAGAAGTTTATTATTGGACTTGGTAATCAGTTGTGCCAGAGCCTGTCTGTAATATATTTGTCCTCCTCCTTCAGCACCAGTGGCACCCGAGATTACCTCGATAGAATATTACAACCAACTTTTGTACGTCACTTGGTCCTATGGAGGAGACAGTACTGACCTCTCTCATTCCAGGATGCTGCATTGGATGGTCATTGCGGAGGGGAAGAAAAAAATCAAGAAGAGCGTAAGTGTGACTAGGAAAACTGTCGTTCTCTTACTGTTTTGTTTTGTTTTGTTTTTCCTCAGTTGATAATTTCATATTACACAGTTTGAGCAAGATTGACAGAAGCCTGGTCAGTTGAAGTTATTTCATAGTGTGAACATGCACTTCTAAAGACTCAAGTTCTCAAAATAGCCAGTAGGCAAAATGCTTCTATTGTGATCCTACACAAATTTTGATGATTTAGGTTAGAATTTAGAAATGGCTTATTAAACTTCTGAACTGCAGACAATAGAACGTGAAGAGTGTTTTTATAGAAAACAGATAGTCCTTTCAATTTCTAGTTAATAACCTAGACTACACTACTGGCTGAGGGTTTTTTTAGTTCATTCATACCAATTGCTATAACTTCCCTTTTTCTATTTGAATACAAGTTCCACTAACTGATGAGATGAGAATTTCACCCAGAATTTATGCACTTGTTAGAAAACTTGCCAGATGTTATGAAGTTCTTCTGAACTCTTTCAGCCAATTTAAAAATCACTTAGGAAAAGAAATCTGGGTTTTCCAATTATGGATTGAAGTCACGCTTTAGCAGGGTGCTGAGGTGCATGTTTGAACTGAAGGAAAAGAGCAGCCCCTGGACATATAGTGAGATATGTTTGAAATATTGGTGGAGCGCTGCAGCGCAGGAGCATAGTAACAGCAGCACAGCTTCATGCAGCCTGTGACCATCTTCAACACCGTTATTGAACTTTTAATCATAGACAGGTGGAAAAAGTGTTTGGTCTTTTCCTAAGAAAGGTTTCCCTTCTACAGCTGAAGGACTCACCAGATGCTGAACTGGAAGTGAATTTTCAGCATAAGTGCAAGTTCATCACCAATTTTTATTTGAGTTTAGATGGAACACTGTAGAATTCATTGGATTCCTAGTGGCTGGAAGAGTGCACCCATCTGGAGCTTGTTGCACCATGAATCTAATTACATGATTAGTGGAACTGTTCAAAAACATGACATTTCAGAACGGCAGAAACTTCCAATATTTGGATCTTTGTTTCAAATGAGGAAGAAAACTCCACATTTTATTTTTTCCCCACAAATAAAGTATTCTAACAATTGAATTCTAAACAATTTTGCTGTGATTTCCCTCCCCTCCCTTCCAAAAGTCACGTTCTCAGTAAGATAATTATTCTTTCAAGAAAAAAATCTGACTCCTGTGCCACAATTTCTGATAAAATAGATTTGAATAGAAAATTCTTAGATTAAATAAATATAAAATAAACATTGAATATGAAATTAAATGAAAATGAATATTGAACATGAAATCCTTAGTTTAAACAAAGGATTAAATATAGAGAATATTTACAATACAGGATGTCTACAATAAAACTTCAAAACTGTCTTGAGGAATATTTGTCTTTCTGTTATCTTCAGGAGAAGAGAACCCGGCAAGTACACTTTAGGAAATTCCTACAACAACATAACTTATGGTACCTTGCTAACTTTTATGGTACTGCTTATATTTGTAAATATGGATGCATCATGCTTGCAGGCTTAAGGGTGTACCTGTTCTCCTAAGCTCTGTTAGTCACTTTCAGAAATAGTTTCCTTTATTTATTTAGGCTACTTATTTATTACAGTTAAGGTTGCTATTATGATTGTTTTTTCTTCTAGAATTATTAAAATTTATAGATAACAATCGGGTGATTATGACTTCTTCCTGTTTGTATATTTCTGAAGACTCTGGAGAAATTGGTTAGTTCTTATATAAGTTACTAAAATAATGTGGATAGCTCTGTTAGTATTCATTTAGAACTGTCCATCCCTCCTGGATCTGAAAACTTCAGACTGAAAGTTAAGTGACCAGCATGAGATCATGAATGTACCCTTTGTAGTTACACTACACATCCTCTGAAGACAGTCTGTTGCAGTGTCTGGGTTCTGCATCTTTCTCCATGGCCTTGGAGAAATTGGTAGCTTACTCACACCTACAATAAGAAGAAGGTATTCACATTATTCACATATTTGAACTTTAGCTCAGTCTTGGATCATATCTGGTTTCAAATTTGTGGGTGACTCAGGTCAGTGCTCAGTATGGCCTATCTTACCCCATCTGTCATCAGGCCCTGGGTTCTACTGTCAAGTCAGTGGGTCTCCAGATAGGTGTTAGACTTGCCCAGACAAATTTAATTTGCAGGTCCTTAGGATATATACAGGCTTGCCTATAAGTATCTTGTGTACTCTTCTTAGGAGTTTAAATTCCTTTAACATCGCAACAGACTCAACTCAATGGTTTGGTAAGATTCTGCAGAACTCGAAAAATCTAGATGCAAGTGTATTCTCAGATATGTGAGAGAGATTTTATTTATTCATTTAATTTTCACTGGTCATGTAGAAAATACAGTCTAAGATTGTTTTCTCTCTGCATCGTGGTATTCTTCTAAGCATTATGGCTTTCTGTTGTTGGTGTCAGTGGGAACTGGGTCATGTAACAAATCTAAAGTATGCAGAAGAAATCTGATGATTTGCGCAGAACTTCCTTTATCGTGCATTAAGTGACCAGATTAATTTTAGAAGAATGATGTCTGGTTTGGGTTGTATTTAACAATTGGTGTCTATAATTATTGTAGGTAACACGCAGTGTGATGACTGCAGTGTTGAGCTTGCCTCCAGGGGACATTTACAATGTTTCAGTGACTGCTTGTACTGAAAGAGGCAGCAATACTTCCCTGCCCCAGCTTGTGAAATTGGGTAAGAAATGTATGCTTGTTTGCAAGTTGTAAACTGGCTCTTTCTCACATTAAACTCCAGAAGTAACTGTGTCAGCAAATTCAGCATCTTCCTCATTTCGGAGTCAAGTACCTGTGACTGCATTTCTTTTGGAAAGCTGTAATTTTTGCCTCACCTTGCTGTGAAGATTGTCTCATTCCCGTATGTGACCCTACTTCCTAAAATAGTATTACTCACAAAGAGCAAGAGTAGCAGAATCTAACTCTAAATGGAAGTAGGAGTCAGTGCCTTTCTGGGAGAACTACTCTGCTCCATATTTATTTTCCTAACGTTTGAGCACACGCAGATTTTGGGAACAGAGACTTGAGATTCGCAGCTGAACTTTTCAATACAAAGAAGAACATTTCTTGGTTTTGGTAAGCCTATTTCTCAGTTTGTTTTCTGCCTCCTTGTCAGGTTTCCCTTTTCCTTTCCCCTCTCCCTGGACTTCTCCAACACCAATGTGCATCTTTAAATATAAATCAATTAGATTATTTTTTTTTACTAAATAGATTAATTACAATTCATGGCTGTGGACCCAGCATCTTTCTAAGAGAAAATTGTGTAACCTACTCTAAGAAACAAACAAACAAAAAAGACATTCTTTTCCCTCTGAGGAAGACTGGACAGTATACCATTGTACCTGAGAGATTTTACTTCATTTTTGCACACACATAGACTTGTAGAGCCCTAGATGCCTAAAGCTGTGAAATGTTGAAGCATGTTTTACTGCTTTTACAGGCATTAACTCCATTTTCAAACTGGATTATCTTCTCTACACACGTAGTAAACCTTTCCTGAGTGACAATGAAAGGAATGATTTTAAAGGTTTCCATAATTTCTAATTGAATTTGTGGTCTTTGAGTAATCATTGTCAATTTATTTTTTTCCATAGCTCTCTTTTACTCAGATCCATAAAACAGTGCTGGGACAAATAGTACAACCACAAGAATCTGAATTCCTTCCACATCTTTTCATCAAGGGGAATATTTGAAAGATGTAAACAAATTCCATGGATTTTCCCTTCCCTGTGCAAGTCCTGTCCACTGTTTTCCCCCATGGCTGTGTCTGTGCACAGTTATGTGAGTGTGTTCATTCCCAATGGGAGATAAGTATATCCCCCCACTACCATTATCCAGATATTTTTATGAGGAGTATTTCAAAATATCAGCTAGCTTTATCTTTCAGACAGGTCCATAAATGCCATTTATTACTAATGTTGCACACCCTGGAGCCTAGCTGTGTATTCCTTTATTTATTTATTTTATTTATGAACAGGGAAAACAGCAACTAGCAAGTTCAGGCAGACTCTTATTGAACTGTTATGGTTATTTTGCTCTTGCTATTTCATTAACAACAAGAAGGTGGAAAGAACTCAGTTTTGATAAATCACTTCTAGACTTCTGTGTGTGTGGTTTTTGTTTTTTTCCCCCCTTTATCCTTTTTACATTTTGAATAGACAATAGCAAGGATATTTTACCAGAGGTTTTCTTTCTCTCTGTTTCTGAGGGAGAGCAATGAGAGTTGTAATTAGCAGTAGTGGGAACTGATTCTAAGTGATAGACGACTCAGCATTTGGCAGTCACTTAAGCACTCCTGCCAAATGTTCTTCCCTCCATGATGTTTGCTTCATTCTGGCAACTTTCCACCTGAAGAAAAATCAAGCCATTTGCTGGAGGCAGAAGGAGGATTTGCTTGGGATGATGTCCAAATGTAAAGCTCATGTTTTAATTGAGACCATTTTTACCTGGAGTGGGGGATGGAATGTATTTCTGAATCCAGGAGCAGATATATGGGTGTAGTTATAGGAGAGGGATACTTTCTTATGTCCTTCTGGAACAATATCTACACTGCAGTCCTCATGATACAGAAGTAGCCACATGAGTGTGGCTCAGTCCCTACCCTGCTCTTCTCAACTCTTTTGCTATTGCCAATATAATCTTGGCAGCTTCCAACCTTAGAACACTGATCTGATTATTTGAGGAGCAGATACTCTCCAAAATATCTATAACCACTTCAGCAAGTCCTGTGCCAGGTTTTTTTGTTGTTGTTTTGTTTTGTTTTGTTTTTTGGTAGAAAATCTTCTTTGGTAGAAAATCAGGCTCCTGTGACAGCACCACATGGAATAAGAATAACAAATTATTAGTGAAGGGAAGAGATAAGAGTGAAATGTTGTTGTACATAGTGTGTCAGGATCCTGGAATTGGGTCATTGTTGGAGACTGACAACTTTCATCAAACAGCAGTAGATTAGTAAATCTCATAGCCCTAGAGAAGAGCTTGGAAATGTGAATCCTAAACTTTGTACTCTCTGATGGCAAACCATAGGAGCCCGGCATGCCTGAGTCTTGAAGATTGACAGTAGTTATTGTGTGAAGTCGTCGGGATGAAACACACACACACACACACACACACACACACACACAAAAAAAAAAAAAAAAAAAAAAAAAAAAGATGCCTGAGCTGCAGGCTTCTCCGTTCCTCAAGCTTTCCTCTCCCGCTTTCCCGTGCTCTCAGTACCCTGCCGCGATCCCGGCAGGCGATGCAGTGGGGGGCGTCCTCCACTGGAGGTCAGTGTGGCCTCTGCTGCCAGAGCCTCCGTGGTGCTGGGGGACAAAAAAGAGGGCCCTCGAGGAGGGCTTCTATCCCCAGAGCCTTTCCAGGACTTCATGTCTTAAGTAGAGTTTTTCCTTTATGACATTTTATCTTTTTCCTCCCCGTGCTGTTCTTTTTCCACCCGTTTCTAAAGCAGCCTTCATTTTTTAGTCACTTTGTTCCTCCCTGCTGCCCATGCTGGAGGATAAGTGTAGTAAAGCCTAAAGAATGGCAAAATGAGGCCTTGGATACACAGCAGATGGCTGAGGAAATAATAGCTTCAGTGGGCAGTGTTTGCAGTGCACTTCTGTGCTCTTGTACATTTCATCAGGGAATGTAGTGATAGGAACAAGGGGTAATGCTTTTAAAATAACAGAGGGTAGATTTAGGTTAAATATTAGGAAGAAATGCTTCACTTGGAGGCTGGTGAGGCACTGGAACAAGTTGCCCAGAGAAGTTGTGGATGTCCAATCCCTGGAAGTGTTCAAGGCCAGGCTGGATGGGGTCTTAGCAAACCTGATCAAGTGGGAGGTGTCCCTGCCGGTGGCAGGGGTGGGGTGGAACTTGGTGGTCTTTAAGGTGGTCTTTCCAACCCAAACCATTCAATGATTCTATGATTACCATGCCACCCAGCAGTTTACAATCTTCAGTCTGTTGTGCTGGGGATGGCGATAGCCCTCCTTTCACACAGATCATCTCCTTGCCACATAGAAAACCCAATCCCTTGTATATGTTTGCCTATTGCCAGGTCACACTCCACAACAGCAATTAACAGCAATAAATACCAAAGCAATAAATTAAAGACCTCTGAAATCTGAGCCTGTGCATTCAGTGAGAAGAGAAAACTTATTCTGCAGCTAACTGAAAAAAGTGCAGATCCAATGGCCCTTAAATATTAACCTGGAAATAAGATTTAAAAAAAAAAAAAAAAAGACTACAAGATGTTTTTAAACTGCCAAATGACTATTTCCTCTCCTACAACTAAGTGAACCTAGACAGAGTTCACTTGTGGGAGGCTGTTTCATTATCATCTCCTGGTTCAGGCCTTGCAATGTAAAACTTTCTTAGGCCAAGTGTGTTGCTAACAGGTGGACAGCTGTCTTCTCAAAAAGTTTCTGTTAACATTTTCCTATTAATAGAATATGCTGATTGTTCTCAAGCAAAGACTCGGCGCAAAAGGGAAGTGAAGTAATTATCCAACTGTCCAAATAGAGAACAGTTTAAATAGAGAAGAAAAACACTTCATCGTCTTCCCATTTTACATTGGTCACTTATCATCGTGTGAGGCAGGGGTTTATGCTGGCAGACTATCTGAAAGAAACAAAAGATAGAAGGGCAGCAGGCATTGCATTTATTTTTGTTTGATGCTGCTTCTTCTTGGTGGTATAGAGACTTAGAGATAAGCTTAATAAAAGGAATTTTTCCCTTAACTAGAACCAGCCCCTCCAAAATCACTTTTTGCTGTCAACAAGACTCAGACCTCCGTGACTCTGCTGTGGGTGGAAGAAGGAGTGGCTGATTTCTTTGAAGTCTACTGCCAGCAGGCTGGATCTGTTCAGGAAACAAAAGTCCAGGTATGTGAGCACCTCTTTGCTTTTTGCTCTTCATTTCTGAAAGCGTGACTGGACCTTGCATCTTTCAGGTTTATTGTCTGCTGCTTAGCGTCCGTCTTATAAAGCCCAATGAAATTTTATGGTCAGTCCACAGGTTTGGTCTTTCAACCAGATGTGGTAAGGTGGTCAACAATTAAACTCTTCAGAGCTGAGCTACTAAAGCATTCCAAATGCTAAATTTGTGGGTTCTTTTGCAATATTAAGATTGGCTTCTGTCTTGCTGATGAGATTACTGCTGGTTCAACAAAATCTATGTGCATCCAAGACATCCAGCAGAGTCTCAATCTTTGGTTAGTCATGAGATGAACTCTAATATACTCTGCAAAACATAAGAGGACACAAAATTAAGGGAACATCAATAGGCAGGAAGGAGAAAATGGTCAGATAACTTGATTAGCAATGGGAAAAATACACATTTAAATACCATGGGTCTGAGGTCTTTTATGCAGTATCTAGTTATTTCTGGTTTACTTTTCCTTGGTATTGAGGCCAGTTAAGTGAAGTTCAGTAGGACCTTAACTGCTATTCAGATTTCCTTTATGTTGCAAGCATTGCAAATGTTGCAAATATTGCTGCTTCTTGGGTGTTTTGTCTTCTAGGGTATTTCCTTCTAGGCTCACATTCTCTGCTTTACAAATGAACCTCTTTTTCCTCTGACCATTAAGGTACCTGTGCTCTGAGGTCACGTAAACATTGATAAAGTTGTTCTGTGAAAAGGAGTAGCAGTAGTAGTTTTGATTTGTTGCACGTCAATGTTGTGCAACATTTGAGGATTACTTTGTGGTTTAGCTGATGGCCTGGTGAATCACTGTGATTACATGCCATGAAACATCATTCTCTCATTTGGGTTCACACGAAATGGGGAAAAAGTGAAAAATACCCACTCAGGCCAGTGATTATTCTGAAAGAGCCACACATGCTTTTTAACCCAATAGAAGACCAGTCTGTGAATTATTTAATATTTTATTTATATCAAGAAAGGTACTGACTAAAAGAGAAAATATTTAAATGCACTTTAATCTTTTGGATAGTTTGGATTCCACATCTAGATTCCTGCTTTTTCATTGTGAACAAAGAAAGATCAGGAAGTCATTACATACTTAGCAGAGATTCAAAATAACGATGTGATTGGGCAAGGGAGGTACCACAGGATTTGCAGCTTTATTGCTGAACAGTTATGTTTTAAGAACATGAGGAAAAGACTGCTCCATTTGGCAGGAACTTCAGTGGGTTTCTTATTTGTTGACGTGAACATCTGGCAGTGAAGGGGAAATGCACAGAGATTATCAGCTCACTTATCATTAGATTCATCACTCTCTTTTCTGCCTCAATGTAAAAGGGGGAAGGGCTCCTTTTAGAACCTTAAAAAATTGGTGTTTTCTCATTAGACTGATGAAAAATCTTTATTTATGATTTTCCATGCTAATTACATGAATATTTTTGTACCTTTCCTCTATTTTTAAATCAGCAAAATGAAAAGCATCAGCTTTTCACGTTTGAACATCTTTTGGTTGATTAATTTAAATTTTTTCCAGAGGGGAAAATAGAAAAAAAAAAAGTCATATCAAGACCAATTTCCAAACTATGTTCCTTCCCTTCAGCTCAGGGAATAAAGCTCTCCTCCCTTACACTCATGTACGTATCATCTGTGTAATATAACTCAGAATTGCACTGCAACAGGAAGCCTTGCTAGTCTAGAAGGAGCCCATGGCTGACAACAGGACACTGAAAAAATCCAGTGCTCAGGGCTTACTGCAGTATCTTGCACTCTGTATCTGGAGTGAGTTCATTTGTGAAACTTCTCCTTGTTGCCTTTCTAAACCACTGGCTCAGCATCCCTGTTGTTGCATCTGCAACCCACCCCTGGCCCTGCTGGAGAGTACAGAAAAGCTTTTGAGGACCATAAGGACATGTATCTTTAAATCGATGCATGTGTGGTATTTGTTTTGTTTTGCCAGATCAGTATTTATAAAACCATGGATGTAGTAATTAAAACATTATATAAAGATATTATGTAAAGAATTTCTGCTGGCTCAAAAAACAAGTGTGGAATATCTGATCATGGTTATTACCCAAAGGCTTTTCTCTAATTTTTTTTTTTTTTTTTTTTTTTTTTTTTTTTTTTTTTTTTTTTGGTTTGGCCACTCAGAAGGCTCACAGCTCTGCTCTTCGCACCCAGAGGAACAGCCTCTGACACAGATGTGACCTGTTTATACAAGGGTGTAGAGATTGTGACTACCTTAGCTGCACTTTGAATAAAAATAACTATTTTCCTCCTAATGTGTTTTAGTAACCAGAGCTCATGAGCTTCCTGCTGACCCTAGGAGAACTGCTGACCTCTGGGGATGTCCTGGGGGATGCAGCACCTGACCCCACCACACGTGTAACTGACCAACCCCCTACGAGGCACCCTTCTGCCCTCCCCAAGGGGCTCTGGGGCTCCCTGGGGTGCTCTGGGGTGTTCCCACTGCTGTTTTCACCCCTGTTTCTCTCCCCTCTTCTGCCAGATTACCTGCCTATTTTCAAGGCCCCAGTTACCTTGTCTAGGTTTTGAATCTCTGCCTTTTTCACCAAACCTAACTTTACCAGGTCAAATAAGTGGGTGGAGAGGGGAGCAGTGATTGTGCTCTTGCATTTATGAGAGAGACAAACTACTGTGTATTTTTCCGCATGTCTGTAGGAACCTGTCACTGTCTCTTCACACGTAGTGACCATTTCCAGCCTTACCCCTGCCACCTCTTACAACTGCAGTGTGACCACCTTCAGCCACAATAGCCCCAGTGTCCCCACTTTCATTGCGGTTTCTACCATGGGTAAGCAGCACTTTTCTGCTTTCTTCTTCTTCCTTCAGCGGCAACATCTGTTTCTCCTTGCTTTCTAAAGCTGCTCTCAGTAATGCTGGCACCACTGATTGTGTCATGGAAGGACTGCCAGATGTGGATGGGGAAGCAACTTCAAAAAGTTTTTATTAAAAAAACTGTTTGGGGTTTGACTTGCAAAGTTACAAACTAGTGGCTCAGTTCTCCACTGGATTTTAGAAGTTAGGGACCTGGTTTGTGGTTTTGAGGCTGAACATCAAGGTACTGCCTGATGACATTTATGGAGAAAAATGTCTCCTCAGCCAAGCCCAAATGAAATGAGGAAAATCATATTGATGAGCTGCTAGGGAGAAAAATCACTTCCTGCTTTCAGTGAGGAATTGGAGACGGTGAGAGAGAAGGAGAAGGGAGAATAGGTTATCCTGAGCAGTCAAACCCTGAAGAGATAGCTCCTGATGCAGGCTTCCTGGGCATATAATGAAGTCTAGCTCAGTGAAGAAAGAAAATCAGTGTTAAACTGCCCTGAGCACTGGACTTTTCTTTAGTCTCCCATTCAGAATGATCAGTGTCATCCCTGCTTAGTTAGGGAGTCACATAGCTTTAGTCACTGGGTCCTATACATCATACACTACTCCATCTCCATGATTTGTAGTCTAAAAAATGGTTCTTTAGGCAACCGCTGATGTAAAGTTATTCTGAGCAAGTAAAGCAGGCAGGTTTTCTTCTTATGTAATGAGCAGAATAGGGTATCTGGTCTCATGCTAGTACAACTGTATTGAACAAAAATAAATCAAGGTTTTGTTATTGAGAGTTGATTCAAGATCTTAATTAAAACAGAATATACTGTTAAAATTTATTTGCCAATGTCATTCAATTAATTTCAACCCAGTATATTAATGAAGCCTTGGCCTTTGGATCTGAGAAGATATTGATTATTACTGAAGAACATCTTCAGAATTGAAATGTGCTTTGGAGACATAGATGATGAAGAATATATGTATTTTGTATTTCCTTCTGCCTTTTATCTTGTGTTAAGAATGTCAGTTAAAAGGAATATATACATATCTATATATATATGTATCAGGACATGCCAAAGTTTAACAAAATGCCACAGTGAAGTCATTTCCTCACAGAAATTTAGTAAGATCAATAACTAGTCAAAACCTCCATTTATCTATAGTGGTAGATTTTTCTCTTTGGAAAACTCCAGGCTGAACAGTACATAAAAATAACACTATCAACATACAGGGGTAGAGGTGGGGAACTGTTAGCTCTTCTGACCTGAATAACCAAGAGCTCTTGTTTGTATGTACAGTCACCGAGATGAATCCCAACATAGTGGTAATCTCTGTATTAGCCATCCTAAGTATCCTTCTGATTGGACTGCTGCTGGTGACTCTTGTTGTACTCAGGAGAAAACATCTACAAATGGCCAGGTAAGACCAGATTGATGTTAATTCCAAAACATTCAGACAACAACAAACACATTATGACATTAGTTGCAGCTTGTGTGCATGGGTGATGTTCGAGATGCTTGTGAATAGGATACCTTCAAAAAAGCAGTCTCGCTGCTCATTAGGAGTATCAAGTCTTCTCCTATTTTCACTTTGGACCTTAGCTATGAGCCTCAACCTTTGTCTTATTATGAGCTTTGCTGGATTGGGTAAATGAGAAGTGCAGTCATCTATTACAAAGGTTTGTGTCAAGAACCTAAAGGGTGATTCAGGTCTGAGGCAACTAGGCATGGGCAGGACATGAAGATGCTTTGCAAATCTTTCATATGGCTCGGAACAGATTTTCTGTGTCAACAGATAAGATGGTTAGTTAATCAGGCCCAGGATGCTGTATTTCAGGTGCCATGTAAGGCCTAAGCCCTGTCAACCTGGGAGAACTGTGGAGGATTCTCCAGACTCTCTGTATTTGTTTTGCCTCCCGGGTCTGGGAGGGTCCTGAAGTCTTCATTCTTTTTTTTATCTATGTAGTAGAGTTTATATTAATTTACTCTGCTGTATAGAGAAAGAAAATGGTTTCATGTAAAAAGCTTTTGTGAATAATCTTGGACTTGGCTACCTAGCAGAGTACATTTTGTGTGTTGTATCTTGGCTATATATTCCATGTTACAGATGACCACATAACAAAGATTTTTCAGGCCATATCTTTCAGTGGACAGTATGTGTTTTGTTCCTTTTACATGTGACTTGCTCTGGGAAAATCCTGGCTAAATTAATTTTCTTTCCTATTGAATTACTGCACAGGCAGCCCAAAGATTTTTTCCCGTTTGTCACTGCTTCTAGTCAAAGAAGATAAAAAACCCAGGAGGAAATTAAAAGTAAATCCAATGAGAGGCTGCGAGCAACTGTTGGTTTAAATCAAGGAAACAAAAATAGTCAAGTCAGTTTATCATTTGTAGCAGAAAATAATGAATTTGTGATAAATTTGCTGGAATATTACTCAGGAAATTCAATATTTTTCATATTTATTATGTGAACTCAAAGTTACCACATCTCTGTCAAATGGAGACAATTATACATCTTCTCTTTATAGAAGGTGGGACCGTAAATATTTAGTGTAGAAAAGTAAATCCTTAGCAAGTGTCCTTAAGCCAGCAAGTAGTGGTAGTGCCAGACTATAGAAAGCCCAAATATGAACAGAAGATGTGGTTTATTTCAGCTCTTTATTACCAATCTTTTCCTTTTTTTTCAGCCTTTTTAAGGATTATTAAAGACCCTGGTCTTGGGTGGTTTGAACATTTACTGGGTTTGGAGGACTATATTAAGGGATTTCAGTTGTGTTTATGACACATAATCTCAGACCTAGTCACAAATGTGAGTGCTCAGCACTTCCCAGAAACTTCTGGAATTCTCTCTTAAATCAAAATCATTGCAAGCATTGAAAATCCAAAAATGGTAACTTTATACCCAATTGTCTTCCTGAAACAGGGAGTGTGGGGCTGGAACCTTTGTCAACTTTGCGTCTTTAGAGAGAGATGGAAAGCTTCCATATAATTGGTGAGTGTTTTAAAGCAAAGCTTTTAATTATATTTTTCCCTACCTCTGCTTTTTGGCAAATACGATATTTAAATCTTAAAATCTTATTTGTATGTGATCGTTGTCCTGTTTAAGATAAAACCACTATTCGTGTTATTTTATTACTTTATTTGTTGAATGATGACTCAAGACTGTATACTGTCACCTGGTATTTTTAGTAGGGAATGATGTATACATGTCAACTAAGTTGCATACATGTGATTTTGGAGCATACATACATATATATATATATATATATATATATATATTACTTTTACTGAGACACATAATTCCTAAAATAACACAAGTGTAGAAACTTGATCTATAAGTCCATCAGCACTTCCACAGAAATATACTTACACCAAGGAATAAGCTTTCCTGTAGATGATCAATTAGCAGCTGTCTTCATGCAATACCACTAGTTAATTTTTCCTTGGATTGCAAGACAAGGGCAAACCAACTCAAACATTTACTGTAAATTTTTGTTCAGTACAGTTGAAATGACTGGAAGAAAAACTTATTCTTCCTAGTCTAGAAAATCACCTGAAAGAGCTGCAGGCACTGACTATGGACTCCAAACCATCACTGACACTATCAGCTGAAGAGAAGTATTTGAATGTAGTCTTAGAATTAGCTTTTATAGAAGCAAAAAGTATCTAAAACCTACCTCACTGCTACCAGCATGGTCATTCACATCCCTATTTTGATTATCAAATGGGTGTTTACTGTTTCGTTATTAACAATCTCTTCAAAAAGATCCATGACTTTCAAGGCAAGTCCAAACACAGATATTTAAAAATATACTGTCAGCCCCCTGAAGCCTCATTCCAGTATATAGGAAGAAGAAAATATGAGCCTTGTGTTTACACCCATGGTCAGCTTTGTTGATAGCTAAGTTGGAAAGAGGAGTTAGTGTGCTGGGAATTGGTTCCATGATCTCATGGGACACAGCCTGCCAGCAAGGAGGACAGGACTAAATGGATTGACACAACACCACAACAAGTCTTTTGCTAATAAACGTGTAAACTGAACTAACAAGCCCAGCAAATCCTGTCAATACCTCTCTGTGCTGCTAATTAACTGGTTATTAAACAAGCTTGCTTGGTTTAGCTTTAATAGCAGCAGCTGTATGCAGCAGAAACTAATCTCTCTTTCAGCTTCTCATTCTTGGACTATATAAATGGCAACAAAGGCAGAAGATCAAACACTCATGTTAATTAAATATCCAAGCCTGAATCAAATGATTAAAGTAGCAACAAATGTTATTAAAACCATAAAAAGCTTTTTCATGGGAAGAGGAATTAATTAATAGGTATGGATGTGTAAGTGAAGTTTCTCGTTGCTTGATTTAGTATATGTGCATGTGTGTGTGTATATATATGTATATATACATAAATTATGTTATAAAAATATAGATTTTGGAAAATATTCTGCTTAATATCTCTACAAATGTTTGATATTTGAAGTCAGTGTGCCCTAAACTTATATTCCTGACTTCTCTGAGAGTTAGTAAAGATACCGTGTTCTGTGTGCCTCTGTTGTCTAATCTCAACTCCAGATTCACTGTCCATCCAGGCAGCCAAATGGGAACCATGGCCCCAAAGACAGGTACAATGATTAAGAAACCCATTTTGCTTGGTGTCATTCTGGGGTCCTAGTAAGGGTGCTTGGGTGTATCACTGATTCCTAAGGAAATTTCAACTCAGCAGACTTTTCAGGACTTTGCTAATCTCTGCATCTCTCTCTTTTAATTAAATAAAATTCAAAATTCAGTACATCTGAGCAGTGGGTGAAAGACTGTATAATTCCAGAAAAACAAAGTTGTATTTATTGGGCAGTTATGTATTTTTCATACATTGAACAAAATCAATTATTTTTTGATGTTGGCAGTTCCTAAATCTACATTGTGAATGATATTAGCAGGTCTGCAAGCATACTAGCTTGTGATATGGTAAAGTGTAGAAACTGCTTATGATGATTTGACAATGAAAGAAGACACAAACTTTATTAATTTCTTCTGCCTCTGCAGACAAAAGGAAGTAAACACTCTGGAAAACCTCATTTGGGGTATCCCAAAGAAAAGATGACTGTTTTGGCAGCATCGTCCCTTGTTTCTCTTAAGACTAATGAAAACGTCTCTGTGGTGCTAAAGATCTGCTTAGGGAAGGCCAAGTTTTATCCTCAGTCTAGTCCCATGGAAAACCTAATGGCAGATAGGCCCTAAAGCCCTGATCCTATAACTGCTATGGTAGATGATTATCTAGAAAGCTGAATTGCTCTTCTGTCTTCACTGGTGTTGTTCCCAAAGCACAGAGAAGTAATCCACATCACTGGTAATGTGACTGGTTTTGTTGGCCATTTTTATGGGGAGAGTGGCTCTCCTGCAGAGGAGCTGGCAGAGGCGGAGCTCCCTTGCCAAGCTTTATGTAGGACTCTTGCTTCTGGCCAACCCACACTGCAGTCCCTACCAATGTCTGGGGAAGTTATCTAGCATAAGCTGCACCACCCATTTTCTCCTTAGCAATAAAACCCATTAAAACGTATCTTGGAGTTTTCACTGTGTGGGCAGTTTTCCATCGCTGGTTGGAAGATTGATATTAGAGGTTATTACAGTTTATATGACTTGCTTTTCAGGGAAAACAGAGTATACACCTACATCATAATAGCCAGGAGTATTGAGGAAAGAAAAAAAAAAAAAAGGAAATTTCACTTTGTGGTTCTCTAGAACAGTTGTGGAAGGATGGTATTACCTTTGGGACAGCAGACTTCCTGATGAGGAAAAAAAAAAAATAGAGGGGAGTGTATTTGGCCAGAAGGCTTATTACTGTGGCATTTTTTGTTGAAGTTTAATAAGTTTTTCATATCTGCAAGGTGCTTATATCCCCCTCAAGCACTAGGAAGAACAGGCCTTATTGTGTTCCCTGAATTAATTTGGTAAACAGGTTGCAAATACAGAAGTTTGGTACTACTTTGTATTCAAATTTCCTTTAGCCACAATGAAACCTGTGGTGAGTAGTTATTCATAGGAACCATGGCTAGAGGAAGTTCAGGTGATATTTTGGTGAAAACCTAGAAAAGAATGTAAAGTACAGATAGGACTCTGCAAAATGTTGTGTGGATGTTTTCAGAAATCTGACTCAATGGAGAGTATTAGGAGATATTGGAATGATCTGCATTTAACTCTGATACAGGCGTTCCTACTGGTATCCACGAGATCACTTGCAGGATCAAATGTAGTAGATTATCATAGTCATATGTGGTAAAAACAAGCTATATCTGTCCTGCAATAGCTCAAAACATCAAAAAATAGATTTAGCACCACTTAAGTGGTGCTAAACCTGTGGATAAAACTCACGATCACTTTACTCTCTGAAAATCTGCCAGTTTATCAATTAATGCTGATTTAGAATAACAGACCTGAGTCAATACCACAAAACACATTTATTCTGATCGTATAGAATTTTGTGTTGGATGGCTGAAAATCCTACATTAGGGTATCAGGTTGAGGAGTAAAAATTCTATGGATGCTAATAATATTCTTATGAAGTAAGAAGAAGCCTTTATGGATTTAGCAGATTTTTAAAATAGAATTTGCTGATCTCCTGACTTCTGTTTGTCTTACTAACTCCTCACTTTTTCATCTTTATGTATGTTATTTATTAATGCTCACAGGCGTAGAAGTGTATTTGCTTTCCTAACTCTGCTACCCTCATGCCTTTGGACTGATTATCTTTTGGCATTTTATATTAATCCTTGGTAAGTGATTTACTTGTTTTTCCATATGCAATATGTAAACAATGTTAATTTCTATTACATGAAAGATGTGTGATTCTTTTGTTTTCAAATGGTCAAAGCTCTTGAAGTAATGTTTTTCTTGTACTATAACATGGATTGGAGAGGATGTGGGTATCAAAGTACTTGCTACCCTGCTTTATATATTTCATATCAGTTTATGCTCCAACCCATTTTGATATTAAAAAGCTAATTTTATGGTGATAATCATACTCATTTCATTGCTGTCTCTTTGCAGTTTTCGCCATTTCATTATAAATCCTGGCATCTTCTGTCTGAGTTATTCATCTGTTCATTGCCTGGCATTGCCTTCTGCTGCTGCTGCTTTTCACATACTAAAATTTCTTGATATTGGCCCACTTCTCTGTTGTGTGATGTCAAATGCCTTTGTTTTTAAAGGTGTAGTTTTGCTCTACTGACATCAATAAAAGTTTTGCTTTTGGAGACAACAATTCACTGAGGGTCTGTACAAACTAGCATTCCCCAAGTGTAAAAATTTTGTCACTGTGTGCATGTCTGTGTGTGTGTATTTAATAGTTTTGTCTATAAATAGTTTATAACACCTTAGTAAATTATTGATATATATATATATATATATATATATATATATTTAATACTTAACCAGCAAAGGCCCAGGGTCTATTTAGAAACAGAACTGTTTTATGAACTATTTACATTATATATATATACACATATATATGTATATATAAATGGGCTATGATCCAAAAATACTATTTTATTTACATAAAATAAACTTACGTTCCTGATGGTCTGGAGTCCAAGGGATAGTGATGTACAAAAATGTGTTTGGTATCAAAATTAAGATTTACTTTTGACCAAATATTTTCGCTTATGTTACCACACAGCAACAATGCCCTGGGTAGGCAGTCATAGAAATTTTCAGCATAGAGATTTCTGAGACTGGTGTTCTTTGGGTCATGTTGACTCTGTAAAAGATACAAAGAGCCATCTCTCTCTTTCATCCCTTTGCCTCTTTTTGTTTAATATGTATTAATATGCATTAACTCACCTCTCCAGATGTGTATCATTCTTCAGAGGTTTCCACTACAACGGAAAGCTACCTAGTTTAGTTTAGATGGCAAACTTTCAAGGAGTTGAAGTTGAAAAGAGATGAGATAAGATGAATTGCTCTCTTTGTATTTTAATCTGTAGCATAAATGAAAGAAAAGATGAAACGCTAGCTAACATTTTAAATGTGTTTGTTTTGCACACACATTGGTTTAAAACATTTATGAACATTCATGAAACAAATGCAGCATTAAGAAACAAAGGCCTCTTGAGGAGTCTCAAAGCACAAGAAATTGTTGATGAGAAATGGATGTCAATCATTTATTTTAGTTTTGAAGTGTTCCTTGGAGAAGAATTCTTAGAAAAGTCCTGTCATAAACAGCACTCCAATTTTTTTTTTTCTTCTAGAATGAATTCCAATCTACCCAACATTAAAGATTTATCATAGTCATAGGGGATAGGAAAGAAATGCATTGAGTAATTTAAGTAAATTAATTTTAAGATTTCTTTGGGAAACAAATCTTTGAAGATGTAGAATAAATACTAATAATGTATTTGTATAGTACATATAAAGAGGTGACAAATAGATGACAGTATCTGTATAGTTAGCATTGTGGGCTGAAGAGGTATACAACAATGCTTTGCAAAGTAAAGTATTAAAGTAAAGTAATACTTTACTTTGCAAAGCATTGTTATATACCTCCACGTTAGTGTAAAATTGATATTGCCATAGCTCCTGTTAACTCTGTAGGTGAAGCTTCACATCTAAATGCAAGTGTACATTGAAAAGATTAAAAAAAAAAATACTATAGCTGTGGCTGCTCCAGAAACTGAGCATTCTGTAAAATTTAATTTTGGAAATTAATTTTTTAATTCAGTTCTAAACTTGGAAGGGAAAAGAAAGAAAGAAAAATGTTCCACTTCTTAATATTTCTTTTTGTATCTTTGTTCATCGTTTTGGAATGAAAAGTCTTCACTTTTAATTTATCAATTGAAGCTATGACACATGTATCTATGACACATTATCATGAAATTAAAAATTGTATCATTATAATGTGATTAATGAACATTATTTGATGCCCAGGAAAAAAAAAAAAAAAGATACCGCTAGAATTCATTATGAGTAAGTGATAATCTACTCATGCTCTGTGTTTGGTTTAACAGAGAGGATCAATGTTTTCAAAACTTTATCCAAATTATTTGAGGTTTCTCACTTAGTGCACTTACTCTGATTAATTGGTTAATTAATTGTGGAACCAACAAAATGAACACACATACACCCACCCTCCAAAAATCCACATGGTGGTGGTCAGTGTAGTGTAGTTCTTAAGTCAATTTCTTATGGGTTATACTGCTTTAACTCATGCATAAGCTTGCTTTCACCTGTCACTAGTGAATTATATCTCTTATAAATCATGTGAAGACAAGTGTTTTACATGACTAGCATAATTATCTCTAGCTGTTAAAGTCAATTAAAATTACCTAAGGTTTTAGCTTTAGTCCCGCTGAAGTCATTAGGATATATGCCATTGTCTTCATTGATCATCCTAAGCAGGTTGTGCAATGGGTGAGAAATAGCATCAAAGCCCTTTCCTTTCTCCTTCACTGTTAACTGATTTGCAAGTGGTCTTCTCTTTCTTTTGACACTTCTTGTCACTGGTTGCTCTCTAGCATTGGCACCTGTTTTCCCAGACCAATAGAACCAGAGTGGAGCAGCATGGGGCACGTTGGTTCTCCATCCCCTGCAACAGCAGAGACCCTGCCAGGCTCGGCTAGGCTCAGGACTCAGCCCTGGCCCACATGAAGCCAGCATTGCAGTTGGGTCAGGATTGGCAGAGGACCCATTGTTTGTTGGAACAGGTTTTCACAAGGTGGTAGTTCACGGATCCACCGAATGAAAAACACATCCCACTGGAATTAATGCAAATTTTGCAATCAGCTTTAGAACGTCCAGGATATTATCAGCAAGCTTATCCTGACTATTATGGTGACCAGTAAATATGCATTCTTAAATCAGTACTAATTATAAAGAATATGTAGTAGTTTAATGAATGAAAAACACATTTATTTATTTATTTATTTTACAGGAGTAAAAATGGATTAAAGAAGAGGAAGCTGACCAAGTATGTAACTTCTTTGATATTTAATGAAATTTAAAATAAATTTAAAAGATCTCCTTAAACTAAACATCTATTATGTAGTATATGGTATAATGATATTGCAATTACAAGTATAGAAAGCTTCTTGGTTAACATCCTATGAAAGATGTCTGAAGGCAGAAAACAAATAGTAATTGGACAAAAGCAATTCTGCTCAACAGATAAATTGTGGTAAAACAGCTCCTCACTGATAGAAAATTAGTCATCGGGGAAACGATCAATTATCCAACTTAGTGATTCCAATGGAGCTTATCCTTAGCTAAAAGTGACAAATGATGAAAAACTGGAATGCATTTTTTTGTGGAGTTATTTCCCTCTTGACATGAGGCTCTCAATATATTTGTTGTTAGAACACAGAAATCATTAATGCTAACTGGTAAACAGGAGTAATTAAGTGGTGATAAGACAGGTTCCTCTGGGCATATTGCCTCAAAGTAAATGAAAAGATTACTGTGTACATGCTTCAGTAGCTTGTAAATTAAAGCATGATAATTAGGTGAGGGAAGCTGTTCACCTGTGTTTCCTTATTCAGAGTGTTAGGCTAATTGTTTCTCCTTTATGTCCAGAGTCTCTGCCTGTACTAAAGAAAAACCCTCACCTGGTGGAAAAATGTGTAGAATGATGAGTGTCACTAAATCAAAACAAATTTATACCTGCTGAAGCTCTGCATAGTTTTATATGCCACTTGTTTCAGCCACCATCTCTCTGGGAGGTTAATTTGACCTCTATTGACAAATATGTATAGTTCTCAAAGCCAGCAGAGAATGCTGTTGCTGCAGTGACATACAAAATGCTGTTTTAACATTTTTTTCCAGGACCCTGTCAAAAATCAAAACCTATATGTGAAATCCATTTTTCTGTGTGAGCAAAGCTCAGATGAGTTTTAAAATTGTTGTTTTGCCAGATGTTTTCCTTGTGTGAAAACAACCTTCTGCATGGCACAGAGGCAACTTAAGTGAAGTGGTGGCTGCCCTGGTGCTGGAAGCATTGCTCTCAGGATGGCATGTAGAGTGCTCTGCACCGGGGTGCTGGATCACCCCACTTACCATGGTGTCACCTGCACCCTGGGGACATATCCACATTAAATGTGGTTCAAGGAGCAGGGATTTGTAGGAAAGGTGCATGGGCCATTCCCCCCAGCTCAGGCCAGCGGTTTACCTCATGTAGGACAACTCCAACCCCCAACCCTTGTCAAACCCATCAGTGCCAGCAGCACTTGTATATAGTCTTCTGAGGGAAAATAAAAATGAAGCCTAGTACTTTTTTTTTTTCTTTTTCTTAATTTGTGTGTTTTTTTCTTTTTAAAGCCCTGTCCAGTTGGATGATTTTGATGGCTACATCAAGGATATGGCCAAAGATTCTGATTATAAATTTTCTCTGCAATTTGAGGTAAATCTATGGGGACTATGTCATCTCCTAGCTGCCATGACTAGATCAGCTTTTTCCAGATGTTAGGTTTGTGTGATGTCTTCCTGTGCAACGACTGTGCAGTGTGTGCTGTTTCTAGGTGGGTCAGTTTCACTTCAAGTTCTGCAGAATTTAAAAGCAGGCCTTGGTACCATTAAAGAACATATTTAGTAAGCAGATTGGAGTGGGTCATCATGTGTAATTTAAGACAATTGTCAGATCAACACACTTGCTTTAAGTATAGGACATGCTGATGGCCTAAATTGAATTCAAGGTTTTTACAGTGTCTTTAATTTGAGGGGCAGCACTGGAATGAGGAAGTAACATCAAAAATCTCTTGAAGATCAAGGAAGGCTCTTAAACAGCACTGAGATACATTATCTTCATTACCCTGCATTTAAAGTCAGTTTAGTAATATAAAAATAAAAAGCTCCAGTCCTAGAGCTAGCTCCCAAAGGCTTGAAGGGGGAACAAGAGCACTGTCAGGGCCTTACCACTGCTCTGGGTGGCTATCGTTCCCTTACTGCCTGTGAAAGTCCTCAGGTGCATCACATGTTAGATGTAACTACTGAAGGTAGTGACTGGAAAGATTTTTCAAGCATTCCCTAGTAGAAAGATCAAAAGCCACTTGAGGACCCAGTGAAAACACTTTAAGTGGGGTGGATGGCCACCACAGAATTTGTCAGCCCCTGTGATTTGACACTATTTTGGCTAACTACATGTGGGTGGAGAAGAGCAGGCTGTTGTCAGAGACTTGAATGGTGGCAGTGCATTGGCACTATCAGCAGATGAGACCACATTGTTGCTCTGTGGCTGTTTGGAGCCAAATGTAGGGGCATCAGATAAGTAAACTCAGTGTAGTAATGCTGTCGGTTTATAGTGTTTTATGAACATTTTCAGTCTGGTACATAGCACAGGCATTTACTTCACAAAGAATCATTATATGAACCTTGGAGAGTTTTACCTTGGCATTTTTCTTTCTCTTACCCCAGGAGCTAAAACTGATTGGGCTTGACATACCACACTTTGCTGCTGATCTTCCCATGAATCGCTGTAAAAATCGCTACACAAATATCCTACCATGTAAGTACAGTACATGCAAGTGAATGATAAAGTCCCTCGAGTGGGAAAGCAGATTTTTAATAAGAGAATGAGGGAATCAAGGCAGATTTTCTGACTGATAAAAGCCTGTTCTAAAGCTTGTCCTTAGAAAGAAGCAGGCAGTAGGTCTTATATTGTTAGCTTTGAAGAGACATAGCTTTTGGGGGATGTTTGTGAAGACTGGAGTTTGGAGGTGGGAAACACAAGGTCGTTTCTACTATTGAGTAGTGGTACTATTTTTTTTCCTATGATTTTAATGAAACCTAGGGGAGCCCAAAGGGACGGCAATTGGAGGATATATTTTGCAGAACCACAGTGATGGTGCATCCACGTAGTATTTAGTGAAGCAAAGATAGTTCTCTGTTGGTGAATATGAGCATTCTTTATTTTTTTAATAGCTTTTTTTTTTTTCCAGTTTTTATAGGATACTTTTAATTTTTGGTAGTTGGAGTTGAGTGCCGTGCTTGATGGCCGAATGATTTCTCATTTCCTTTTACAGATGATTTTAGTCGTGTCCAGTTAGTCTCAATGAATGAAGAAGAGGGATCTGACTACATTAATGCCAACTATATTCCTGTGAGTAAGGACACACTGGTCAATGTAAAGAATAGTGTCTTGCACAGCAGTTAGGGCACATGGGCTGCAAACAGCACAATATCTCCTGGTAGCTCAGTTACATTATCAGCATCTCCTTCAGCTTCCAGTACTTTGCCTACAGGGAACTGTGCTTTCCACCACCCACCAAAACAAAAGGAGGGTGGGGAGAGAATTTTCACCAGTTTTTCTCATAGTAGCACTGGATGAGCTGTGAATCTTTGTGAAAATAATATTGGAGTGGTAGAAAAATGTGGAGGAAAGGTTAAGTGGTCCAGTGCCTTTTTAAGACGGCAAGGATAGCAATTAGAAACTTTTAAACTAGAAACCTTTCTGGGTTTCTAATGCGCCTGGAAAAAGGATGATGCCAGATACTACAACACACAAAAAGCATATAGCCCAGATGGCATATAGGAAGCACTTCTGCTTTTCATTGCTTCTAGTCTTCCCAGGGTACCTCCTCCTGCTTGGCAATGTGCAGCTGTTTACCAGGGAAGAACACCCAGAGTTTTAGGATAACTGAAGTGAACCCAGAGCTGTAGCCAAATATTTTGACAATGGGGGTGGGCTAAAACCTCATCATCTCTTTCCACTGTCCCTGCCCAAAGGTTTGCCCTTGTTTTATCGCCCCCTTCTCCACTGCCCCTTTGCTGGGTCTCAGTGTGTGCTGTGTTCAGGGAGAGCAATGTGCACTGCCTTGCTCTGCATGGAGAGGCAGCAGGGCACTCCAGTATCTGTTTAGAAGAAGATGTTTCACTTGGGGACCATATACAGATGAGCATTTCTGCACCCTTGTTGACAGAGTTAGCCCTGGCTGTGCTGGAGAGAGCTGAGTCAGGATTACGGAAAAGGGAGGAGCCCTCAAATGAGTCAGTGAAACCACATCTCTGTCACTGTGGCATCGCCCGTGCATGTGCTGCTGAGTATGTTGCCTGTACTTAGCTTCTGTGTGTCAAGGGCCTGAACATAAACACTACAGCTGCATGTGTCTGAGCTTGTAGTGAATCAAGAAAGAAAAATGTTCCAGTCTTCAAAAGCATCATTCACAAATCAGGAAACTTCTATGACATTGGATTATGGATAATAGGATTGTATGTAGGCAGTACTTTCTGGATTACCAAGTTCTGTTTTTTATAGTTTACATCTGTTTGGTTTTACTTACAGCATAATGCTGACCACAGAAATTGTCTTCCCAACAGGGACAGACACATCGTCTTAATGCTTGTTTGTTCCTGAAGATTGCTTCTTTACCTCCTTCCAAACACTGACAGCAGTGGTGATCTGTGTCTCCATGACAATAAGGATTTGCCACTTAGGCTGGACAAACAAACAAGGTTCTGTGTAACAGAAAAACTCAGACTACACTGACTTTTAGAGATGTCTAGAGGAAACTGTTTATTGAAAGTACTCCCAAAATGTCAGTATTTTTACAATCCACATACTGTAGTGGCACAGAAATTGCTTAACTTACATAGGATCATGCTGTGTGTTGAATGCATCTTTTTCTCTTTGGAGGAATATTAAATAACTTTCTAAATATGGCTTTGCTGATACAATCTCTTCAAAAATGGTTATACCAGATGCTAAAATGTCCTTTTTATGTATCTTTTACATGGTCTTTATAACAGTCTTTTCTTTGTGGAGATGGGAAGGAGTCTTTTACAGTTAAAAGCACATTGATAGTGATAGGAGAAGAAATACACGGATGTGAAGTGTCTCGGTCCAATAAAATATAACAATATAATCTGTTAAGGGTCTTGACTGAGCACATTTTCTATTATTTTAAACAGAGTTCTAATTAATATTTTGCTAATTTAATTCCTTATGCTGTAAACACGTTCATATACTCCTATTCATGGCTACCTTCCATTTACATCAGTTCTTGAAAATCACTACAGCGACTACTTTTATAATTGTTTTATGTCTATAACTAAACAAACACATAAATTACAAAATCTGGAAGAAGCTGGAACTTTGTTTGAGGATTCTCCTTATTTTATTTTTTTAATCTTGCCTTTTCAGCTTTCAAGGCAAAGGGTTTGTAGAGTAATGGCTTCACCTCCCATCTTTCCTTCTAATTTGCTTACAGTTTGGGAGCACTAAAAATAGAGAAAGTTGTAATTTCAAAATAAATCTAAAAAATCATAAAATAGTTTATATTAGAGATCACTTTAAAAGTACAAATTGAACCTGAACAAGCTAAAAAATGCAAAAAAAAAAAAAAAAAAAAAAAAAAACAGAGAAAAATAGGAGTTCTGAAGCATTAAGCATATCAGTAAAAAGCACTTGTCTCTTTGTTTCTTAGGGTTATAATTCACCCCAGGAATACATTGCAACCCAAGGACCACTGCCAGAAACCAGAAATGATTTTTGGAAGATGGTTCTTCAGCAAAAATCTCAAATTATTGTTATGCTCACTCAGTGTAATGAAAAAAGAAGGGTATGTAATGAAATCTTTTACATCTTTCTTACATGTTTCTTGAAAGAAACTACCCAAAAACATTTATTTTCTGCTGGGTGGATTTCTTTGTATTGTTTTTCATGAGGAAGCATCATAACCATAACTTGGCTATGCACTTCATTTGGTTATGGGAAGCATTTCAGGATGATTAAGGGACTGGGGCATCTTTCATTTGAGAAGAAGCTGAGGAAGCTAGGACCCTTCAGATAGGGGAAGAAAAGGTTCAGATGGTTCTTGTCGCTGTGTGTAAATATTTGATGGGAAGGAATGGAGATGAGGGAGTTCTCAGTGGTACCCGCTGACAGGACAAGAGGCAATGGGCACAAACTAAAACACATGAAATTCAATTTGAACACAAGAAAATGCTTTTTTACTGTGAGGGGTGGTGTGGGGTCAAACACTGTCACAGTTTGCCCAGAGAGGTTGTGGAGTCTCCCTCCTTGGAGATCTTCAAAAGCCACCTGCATGTGGTCCAGGGCAACTTGCTCTGGGTGGCCTTGCTTGAGCAGGGGTTGGACCAGATGGCCTCTGGAGGTGCTTTCTGACCTCAACCATTCTGTGTTTCTGTACTTTTAAGTTTACATAAAAATAAAATACAAGTATTAGGCTTTATATTTCCCTTGATATTATAATAGAATCATTTGAAAGATATGGGTTTTCTAGTATATTCTCGTTCCTCATGTTTTGTTCCTCTTAGACCTCTTCTATGAGGGAAACAATCTATAAAGAAGCTATGTATTTTCATTCTTTGTTATGCTAATGCTCCCCTTCAGAAACCAGTGCATAACCATATCTGTAGTTACACAGGCAGGAATGATCAAGCTGAAAGTCATTGCAGGAAGCACCTCTTGTTGAAGCCTCAACCAAGTAATTCTGTAGGCTTCTAAAACTGCAGTTTTACCTTTGATTGTTTTGTCTTTTTTTAACATTTGGATATATATGTATTTAAATATATTTCTCTTTCAGGTGAAATGTGATCATTACTGGCCTTTTACAGAAGATCCTGTTGCATATGGGGACATTACTGTGGAGATGCTGTCTGAGGAGGAGCACACAGATTGGGTTTATAGGAATTTCCGAATTTGCTATGTAAGCAAAACATGTTGCATGGCACTGCTAATGGGATGGGAATTTGGTCCAGACTTTTCTTTAACTTTTGTCCATTTCTGGCATTCAGTGGAAAGCACCTAAAAAAATGATCATGACCTTACCATCACTTCACACAAGCAAATGTCTAAACCACAAGATTTTCCTCTAGGATTGTCATCTCTGTGAACTTGTCAGAGACTGAAACAACAATAGTACCATGGTTCTGGACAGATGGTTACTGACAATGAACATATATACTTTTTTTTTTTTTTTTAATGTCAGGCATAACCTTATTGCTATAAGCCATTCAAAACTTGAAAAAAAAGTAGAAAGTGAGAATATTATTCAAAAGGGCAATTGTGCAATGTTCATAGCAAAGGTTTAGTGCATGTCTCAGACAGGATCTTGAGTAAAAGGTGTCCACACAGACGGTTCTCCACTCCCTACTGCTGCTGAAATAGAGCATTTTTCTGCTTTCATTTATCAAAGTAGAGGAAATGGAAGAGCCTTGCAGCCCATTACAATCAGCCAAGCATCCTGTGCAGCTGTTTCAATAAAGCATGTGAAAATACAGGAACTGGTATAAAACATGATGGGATCAACTCAGAGGTTGGGCTGTTGGTATCTACTGAAAATAATTATCAGAGTGCAGTTTGCTGTTCGGGTAAACAGTCCTTTACCAAAACCAGGGCAGCTACTTCAGGGGCTTTTGTAATGATCTCATTTTTAACACCCTTTCCCTAATCACCTGCTGTTGTCTGTGACTGGAGAGGGATTACTACAATAGGGGTATTTAGCCTGACCCAAAATGGCAAAACTAAAGGCATTGTTTGCTTGCCATGGGTTTTGGTGATGAGACCCTCCCCTCCACACACTTTTAAGATCCTTTAAGTCTCAAAGACAACATGTGTTGGATTGAGGATCTTATTTCACCAAATCCACTAGAGGTTTTAGCATTATAAATGCTTTTGTTAGTAATGGGTATTTTTTTAAGGAATTTCCTTTTCCATCTGGAAATGATGATGTTGGGAGGTGATTTTTTCTTCCCTTTCAGTGATGCTTTTCTTTGAAACTTCAGAAGAAAAATTCTCATGAATCCAGTATTAACTGTTTGCCAACAGTGTTATTCTTTGTCCATGGCAGAAGAAGAAAGAGAGAGGAAATGGAATAGAAAGAGGAAGAAACCCTAAACTTGAAAAGTGCAACATTGCTTAATTTAAAAGGGAAACAAAATGAAACAACCATTAGGAAAGAGAAGGAAAAAAAATCCCACACAGAAACACGAGTTCATGCCTGATCTCCAATTTCCCCACTTTTAAAATCAAATATCATGTAAATACATTGCCACCTTTTTGGTGGACTTTACTTTCTTAGGCTGTGTTTGGATTAAAAAAAGCAACACAGCAATAAAACCTCAGTCTGACTGAGCGTTGACTGCACTGTTAAAACTCCTGTGAACATGCTGCCATTGTGCTTTTCCCATTAGGCTGATGAGGTGCAAGACGTGATGCATTTTAACTATACTGCCTGGCCAGACCACGGTGTCCCCACAACCAATGCCGCCGAAAGCATCCTGCAGTTCGTGCAGATTGTCAGGCAGAAATCAGCAAAGAGCAAAGGCCCCATGATCATACACTGCAGGTAACACTTCAAGGCAACGGAGAGCTGAAGGAGGTACCTGGTTAGATGGGCTGGGGAACCACTGGGAGGTTCTGGGATTCTGTTCATCTCTTAGGTAAACCGAGGATGTTTTCTCTTGTTTTTAAGGGTAAAGGATTAGTCCCCTGGTTTGACTGCGGCAGGTCTGGGATTTCAGCCTGCACCCACAGGTGCAGCACTTCTGTCCAGAGTCGGGTCAGCTCTGGGGCTGTTACAAACAAATTGCTTTGCACAGCAGGCAATCCTGGTGTACAGCAGCTTGGAGTTGGCCCCTGCTTTCTCATTTCTGTGCCTTTGCAATACGGATGGTGTAGTGTGTCTGAGGACATCCTCCTCCTTCTCCTCCTCCTCTTCCTCTGATTGCTCAGCTTTCGGAGAATTCAGAATGTGACATGAAGAGTATTATCCTGTGCTAGTAATAATCCCAGTATCCCATGATAACAGTTACATGTGCTTTTTTTCCTTTTTTTTTTGGAGGGAGGTTGTTTATACACTGACAGATTTCTCCTGTGCGTCATCTGGCCTTCTATTAATGCACTTGCTCCCTGGGCCCCACCGGGAGCAGCTGCCGTACTAGTAGTGATATCATACCAGATTGCTTCCTGACACAGCTCTCCCCACTGATTTCAAACCTCTTTGTGGCTTCTGCTGCAAGAGCCGCTCACGATAGATTTTCAGAGAGACATAAATAACCAGGTTGCAATGGATGAGTATGTATACGTTATGGTGACATGCTCCAGAAGGAAGTCGAGGCTTGATGAGGTCCGTGTTTGCCAGCCCTGCATCTTCCACCTCACAGGCAGCATTTGCGTTGCTGCACAATGTGTCAGCACCCTCCAGCATGGTCTTTCCTGTTACTGGTCAGCACTGTTTGTTCCTTGCAACACACTTTCAAGTGCTGCTTTCTAGAAAACAGTCTTGTAGAGTAATGTCTTCTCCAGTTTCGAAATGGCACCTAGTCTTCTACCAGAATGCAGAACAACACAGGCATCTGTAAAAGCATCAAGTCATGCAGCCCTCCCCTACAACCTAATAGAGAAATTCATAGGGGATATTGTTTTGGGAGTCCTAATATCAAGAAGGGTGCTAGGAAGTCAGGGAAGAGATTTGAACGTAGGGCTGCGAAATTAAACTCTTTCTAAAACGTAATTGTTCTGGGAAGGAATAGGAGAAAGCATTAGAGAGCTGGATAACAACCAGCTTCTTTTTTATCTTCTTTTTAATATTCTTTTTAATCAGGATATTCATACCAGCAGAGAGAGAGTTTTTCAGACAATATTTTAGCGTATACTCTACTTAGACTACATAGATTAAAAGTAGCAATGTTCTGAAATAAGTGGAAGGGGTGGAGGAAGAATGTATTGATAAACTCCTACAGCAATTGTTCTGAAGCATTAAAGAATGCACAGAACAGACATTTTTACAACTTTTCCACTTGTTATTTATGAATATATCAATTAATGAATCTGTCAAATAAGTAGATCAAAAATTCCATTGTATTCCATTTGATATATTGACTTTTTTTAAACAAGCACAAGAAAAAAAAAAAAAGACAACAAAAAAAAAAAACAAACCTGTTGCAACTTTATTGCAAATGCTTCCAAGTCTTTTCTGAAAAATACAGCAAAACAGAAGAAACAACTTAAGACACATGCTTCTCTCCTTAGCAGTAGAAGCTGTGTCGTGACTCTGTATAAAATTGTACAAAGCCTCTGAAACCACACCCATAATGAAATCAGACTTTAGTGTTACACATGAATTCACAATGCAAAGAAATATTTAAGTATTAGAAGCTATAAATCAACTCATTATGTGTTTGTTTTTCCAGTCGCTAAGCATCCCTGTATGAAAACGAAGATTTTTCATCCATGTGGTTGCCATCTATTTCTATGTCATGCTCCCAAAGCAGAAGTCCTGCAGCAAAGCCTACTCTGGGTGGTTTGTCCTTTGAGGATGAACGCCAGTAGTGCAGTGCCTTTGCAAAGCCTCTAGTTCCCTGTACAGAGAGCTGTGGCATGGAATCGTGCATTTCCTACCAAAATGCCTCCACATAGCAGTCAGTGCAGAGCAGGACACTCTGCACTTATGGCTGCAGCTCCTGTAGTGTGGGATTTCTCATGACTTTGAGGGGAGCAGTGGAAGTGGGATAAGCAGCCAGCTAAGGGTGGATGAGGTTATGCATGAGCATTCTGCACGTGAAAACGTGCAAGAGATGAAGAGTATAAGAAGGTGAAATAATTGGAGAGCCATCCATCCCATAGTCTGCTTAAACAATGTATGAAGGCTCGCATGACATTATATCCCCCAAATTAACCAACTAGTCTGACCTCAGGTTAGCTACATCCAAGATGCAGGACACCTGCTTTTTGCACTACCACTGATTTTCCTCCGTGTCCACACCTGAAAAGCCTAAATGTAGTGCCTGTCTATGTGTGTTGCAGTGCTGGAGTGGGACGAACAGGAACCTTCATAGCCCTGGACCGACTCTTACAGCACATCCGTGACCACGAGTTTGTAGATATATTGGGCCTGGTGTCTGACATGCGGTCCTACAGGATGTCCATGGTGCAGACAGAGGTAAGATGCCCTCTCAGTTCACTTCAATGTGAATGTATCATGAAACCTATCTCATGCTCCTCTGTAGCATGCTTGTGTCCAGTGACTGTTGTTCCCCCTTAATGCCTGGCAAAACAGCTATGAGTAGAGACAATTAAGTTTTCATCTTCATTGTAATATTGTCACATTATTAATCTGCTGAATAGGTGAGAGTCTGATAATATATCTTCAATCTCACTGATGTCTTCCAGGGGGGATGGGCTATTCTCACCTTCTGAGAAATGGACGTGTAAAAATCCATTAGAAGAGATTAACATTTGAAATTTTCAAACCATTTTGAAAAGTGTTGGACTTGCTGAAGGGCTTAATGACTTATGACGTATTGGACAGCCATTCACACTTTTTTAAAGGATATCATATGGTCAAGTGTATGAAATAAGTTACATGATGGCAATACAAATACCCAAAGTGGAAGAGACAAAAGAACTGTAAGAGAGTCTGCCAGACACCATCCTGCCCCCTCTCCCTGCCCCTGTGTCTACTGGGTATTTCTTTTTCTCTTTTTGAGGAAAATGTCAGAATAGTCATATCAGAATATTTGTATGGAAAAATATACAGAAACTCTTTTTTACAAAGCAGAAGGTTTTATGCATCTGAAAAGTTCCTGTTTCCTCTACTAATGATGGAAAGATTTCATGCACGTTGTACTCTTCACTAGTTAGACACAGCACAAACTGGCAACCCCCACATAGCTGGAAGCACCACCAACACTGTTAGCAGCCTGAGTCTGGCAGATAATCTGTTGCCAAGGATTGCCTATCCCAGAGCAAAGCAGAGAAGATTTAGCAGGGATGGGAGAGGAAAAGGGAAACCTGCAGGGACACCAGCTACTGCCTAGAAATGAATAAGGTCATTCTCAGACCATTCTGGATCATTCCCACCAACCTACCACTTTTTGTCACAATTCCCTAAATTAATCCAAAGGCACGTCCTTACACAAACACCAGAAAATCCTGGTGCTTTATTTCAGCTGCAGCTGCATTACCACTCCAGAGGTGATGTGATTTTTTTTCTTTTTATTGTACAAACTCATTGTCTGCTTGGGGCTGATGTCAGGGTCTAGGTTTTGGTGGTTGCTGAGCTCCTGCTGCTCCTGGGAAGTGGCCTGAGCATCTTCTTACTGCCTGCTGCTGCCGCTCTTCTCACTGCCAAATGTGCAAACCCACATGTACAAATCATACCTCTTGTGCACACACACACACAAACACGGTAAGAAGGCTCTCCTAATGCTTTAGCAAATTAGATCAGGATGAAAATGTTCCACGAACAGGTGCTAATACTCAGGATTAGACACCGGGGGCAGGATCAAACCTACATAGCCTGTCCATATTGGAGAGAGCAAGACCTACATCCTAAACTTGGTCAGCAAAGCTTGCTGTAATATATACAGGCAGAGGGGGGAAAAATATCCCTTCTCATGGGCATGTGTGGCCTGTCTGCAGTGGCCAACTGTGGCCTGGGGTTTAGATTTTGGGTTAGTGCAGCAGGGGGGCCCCAGCCCCGCCAAGCCTTGTGCCCAGGTCAGTAGGCGGCACTGACACCCAGGCGCAGGAAGGATCTATTTACAAAACCTGAAGGCGCACACAGCTCACCTGGGTTCATGTTTCCTCACACGCTAGAAACGTGGCTGTGTCTGACAGTGAAGTTTTTAAAAAATGGCAGAAGCCCAAAAAGGGAGTTAGAGTAGAAAACACCCTGAATTGAAACCAGTCACTCCAAGTTAATGGGAGTGAGGAAATCCAGGCATTTCTGTGGTCCAAAACGTTTCACGCTCATCCTGATACCTGCTGAGATCAGCTGACCACTGGGGACAAGGACTGAAATCCAGACTCAGGTTTTGGAGTTTGAAACTGCCTCTGTCTTGGTAGAGTCGTTTTTGTTTGAGAGCCACTTGCTCCCCGTGCGTGGTGAACATAAGGATTACTGGAGGATTCATCAGGGTTTGCTTTCTCTGCTTGGAATAAACTCAAATGATGACTTAGATTTAAAATTGGAATACAGTGTTTCTCTGTATGATGATGGAATTCAGAAAAAGCAAACCATAACCAAACCTGAAGATAACCACAATCTTTTCTCATGTAAAATCTGTCCACAAATGTAACGGTACCTGTGATTTAATTAACTTGCTTTCAGAGTCATTTGCACAGTGGGTGATAACGCCCAAAATAATTAAGTGCTCTGTGAGCAAAATCAGATTTCAGCATTTTACTGGTAAAGAAGTCAAGCGTTAGGGAACATGAAGCTTTTCAAAATGTTTCAGGTGTATGTGCAGCGTGGATATAATTTGTTGTACATAAAGCATTTGGGTACTTTTCTGGGAATTAATTCATTTTCAGGCAGTGTAATTATGCACTTCCTAGAGACCATATAGAGCCTGCAAGCTGAAGACCTGAGACCATGTAGTGTAAGTTACATCTCTACCACTAAAAGACATCAAGTGCTGGGTTACTGCACGTCACAGGTCCCTGTGGTTGGTTGCCCCTCTCTAACTGGTCAGGACCACAGGACTAACATTCCTTGTCCTGCAAAACTGCCACCACGGACTGTGTCAGAGACTGTGACAGTGAAGAGCTTCATTTCAAATTTAAATGGGAAAGATAAGTTGCGCACACAGCAGTGCCATTTCTCAGGAGGAAGCGTGTGGCTCAACAGCGCTGCTTCCTCATGAGCACGTCACTTGCACTGTGGCTGCCATCTGTACAGCTGGCATGTGCTTGCACAGCCTCCTCGTAGCACTGATTAATTCACACTCTGCAGACAGTCAAAAGGGGAACTGTGAATGATAGCAACTTTTGTTTCTACAAGCAAGCAAGATTTCCAGTAAGCCAGGTTACAAATATGGCTGCAGTGCTTCTCCCACAGCATAGCTGTGAGTTAACATAGAATATATCCAGTTCAGAGCTTAAAGTTGCCACCAACAGCAGACCTCAGTCACAACTAGTGGTTAATCATAGTTACTGGCAAAAACCTGTTCCTTATGCACAGTCACCCAGCTTCAACTTCCAGTCAGGTGATATCAGTACAGCCAACACTACAACACAGTGTTAATTCATCTGTCATCATTACACACATTGCAAATGATTACGATGCCAGGGCAGCTCAGGTAGATTTTGGTGCCTCCACTACTCATGTGCAACAGCAAAGGGCTATTATTTGGGGAGCAGACATGTCACTGTACAATGAGGAGGGACAGAGAAGCTGTGCAAACTGTTACTATGAACTATTGAACTGGTTCACTGTTTGGGTTTTTGTCAGGCTTTCTGGGTTGTGAAAATGCCCACTCATACGCTTCTTTCTTCCAGGAACAATACATTTTTATTCACCAGTGTGTGCAATTGATGTGGCAAAAGAAGAAGCAGCAGTTTTGCATCAGCGATGTCATATATGAGAACGTCAGCAAGTCCTAGTTTGGAGTTACAGGTGGTAAGTCAGGCAAGCCTAGCCTTGTGCTATGCTCACAGCTTAGCCTCTCAGCTGCTTGGTAGCAAACAGTGTCACAGGAGTTTGCTCCTCACACTGCAGGAGCTTTGCTTGGGGTTTGAAGCTTTCTGAGCTTCATCCTCCTCCGAGGTGATTTTGTGAGAGTGCAAGCAAAAGTCCTTCAGCCTCTTGCATTAAATAAGCCACCGTGCTTCCCATGGCAGTGTAAAGGTTTGTTGGCTCACTTGTTCAAAGAGTAAGAGCGTCATGACATCCTGAGTTAGTGTCTAATCTAAGCAGTCCCACTAGTTGTCCTACCACGCTTTGCAAAGTGTAAAGGATTCAGGTAGAGGGAAGTTTTTTTTTTTTACCATGGGTCATTCTCACGTCACTCCCCAGCTGCCAGGCTATCAAGGCCAGCAGCGGGTTTGGGCTGGGCAGCTAGTACATCTGGCCTGTCAACAGAGCTTCTCAAAGAGCGAGATGGTAGCCCAAAAGCTCTGACAGGAACCCCTGGGGAACCAAGGAACAGGAGGCCTCTCAGACTGGTACCACCATTAGTCACCATCGTGCTGATCCACACTGCCCAATTACTGACTCAGTGAGTGCAGCCAGCCCAGTCCCCAGTTCAGCATAAAACACATTGCTCTAAACTACCAGGCCATGGTTTGGTGCCTTCTGTCTACAAAGCTCATGTAAGCAAACCCGTTTCCTTGCACAGTGGGGACAAGCTGTGGGGAGGCGAGTCACTGCTGCTTGAGCTAAAGCTGAGCTTTAGTTCATTAGGTGGCAGTAATAAGCCAGCCATAACCCTAACATTAGCTTTCAGGTGGAGCAGGAAACTGCACGCTTTTAACATAAACTGGCTTCTCCGCTGGTGGAAAGCCATGCCATAGGCCCCAACACTAGCCATCTCCACTGGGTTTCTATGATGTTGCACACTTCATTCCCCTGCCCATAAAATGAACCATGGCTTTGCACATGCCTCACTTTTTCCCCATGTCTATATAATTTACTGTCTAAACTGAGTCCCAGAGTCTAACTGTTCATATGAGTGAGCTGTTGTAAGGACGTCTGGCAGAAATGAATGCTAAGATCCTTATTTATTTCCTTATCTAACGCATTCTGTCTGTGTTGTGCTGTTCCAGATGAGACCATGAAGCACACCCATCTTCCCTTGCTTCCAATTTTTCCTTCTGATGGCTCGAACTGTCAGCTGTTCTGCCATGAGAGACCACTGCCTTGCAGTATGCGGACAATGAAAGACAGAAACTTTAACTTTCAGAAGCACTGGGGAGACAAAGCCTTAACGAGCCTGCGGTGTCTTTTGAACTGTTTAATTTCCGGACATTTTTTAAAAATACTGGACCAAATTCAACCGAACAACATGAAGGAAAAGACACTATAACATGTGCATAAAATAGATTGCTCCAGAGTATTTGTTATATTTGGTACTTTCAGTTGTTTTTTTTTTTCTGTGCAGGTTGGGCTTAAGGTTAAAGTAAGTGCAATATTTTTTTAGTGGTTTAATGAAGAGCTTTCTTCATGTGTCACTGGTCTGTGCTAATGTCCATAGGAGAGCAGGCATTGTTAGTATCTAATAATACCTCATTAGTGAATAGCGAGGCATGAACATACATGAAGAAATCTGGAGATGGTGAAAAGGGGGGTGGGGGTGCTGGGTACCTGGACTGGGCTGTTTCCTACAGCCCTGACGTTCTGTGCTTGGGGCCTGGGGAGACGCAAGACCTAAGGAATGGATGGACCGTCAGAAATCCAAACCATGGAGCCGAAAGCTGAAACAGGCATCCAATGCTGAGAAATGGGATCATTTTGGTTCGTGACAGTGCAACTACTAATTAAGAAGAGGGATTGCTCTGTTCACCAACCTTTTCAGTAATGCCATTGATCAGGATCTTTTTTTTTTAGATAAATCTAATCAAAGTGCAGCTGAATTTTAAGCTGGGATATCTTAGACTCCATTACTATAGCATTTAACTGTTTGAGCAGTCTATGGTGCCTATGCCCCTCATTTGTTTATTATTTTTAATAAGTATTAAACCTGTGTAAAAATGTGAAGCTGATTCAGGTTGGGGAAAAAAAAAAAAAAGAAAAAAAAGTGCTTTAATGGATGTAACTACTTCTCCGGGCTGGGAATTCATGGTGTTACACGAACAGTTATTTTGGCATGTGAAGGGATGTTTATTGCTTTATTGCTACGAGGTTGCCAAAGTGTCAGCATGGATTCCTGCAGGGACGTCGGGTCAGGGCGAGGGGCTCTTTTCTTTTTTGCTGTCAGTTTCAGTTCTAGTCAGAATAATTAGCTACATATTTTTTTTGTCTTTGTATAATTCCGGTACATCATTGTGTATTGTGACATGGATGCTGTCAGAATGGATGTTTGATAGCATTTTATAGCCTGTTGCTTTGTGTCACCTCATTGGAAGTTAGCAGCAATGGTAAATCAATGTAAACAAAACAAACTTGAACTGAAAGTAAACACACTGGATTGCTTACCTGTGAAGAAGTCATTGTCAGCGAAGCAGCAAGTGCACCTGCGTGTACTTTTTTTTTTTTTTTTTTTCCCCCACAGTCTGCTACCACCTGTCAGTGTACCAGGGTGTAGTTTGGTAGCTCAGCCACTTCCAGGAGCCTGATAACATCCTTCGGACGACATCCAATTTATTCTGATTTTTTTCAAAGAATTATTCCTCCAGCTGGTAAATAGGTGTATATTCTTTTAATATCTACTCCATCACAGTAATGGTTATAATGGAAAACTTCATTTAAACTGTCCCACATATGCTATGCAAAACTGCGTAGACAACATAACCTTCAAATAAACCAGGTCCTTTTGAAGGGTATTGAAAGAAGCAGGACTCTAGCACTGATTATTAAATGGGTATGAGATGAATTTCCCTCTTACATGCATACTTCTCTTTGCATGCATCTGATATCGCTTTCACAGTTTCCACTGAGCCCAGTCCTAAAGCAGAGCTGCCATACCTCTAAATAGGAAACACAGAGATGGATACGAATGGGCAGAGAGCCCTATCTTCAGGGGGGGCAGATTGCTAACAATAATGTTATTTCACAAATGCACCTCAGCTGGAGGGCCTGCCATGTTATTAAGAATGGCAAAGATTTGCCCAGCCTAATTTGAAGAGAAGCCAATATTATAAAAGAGCACAGGACCATTCAGACCTTGCCTTCATCTTTTTGTTTGTTTATATTTCACAGTGCTATTGCATGTTTACTTAGAAAACACATTCACCCCCTCTAGATAACTTTAGCAGGGGAAAAGAAAAAATGTTCTTACTTTCTCATCTACTGCCTCTCCCCTGCTGTCCTTTGCCCACTGATTCTACATTTATTATGTAGTATAGCCCAGAGAAGCCATGTTGCTTTTAAAACACGGATGCACACACAAAATACCACAGCGTGAGCTGTCTGTAACAGATCCTTGGCTGACCATGCCTGGGTACAAGGTTGATGCAAAGATGCCAAAATCACAATGTTGCAAGCTATGCAGCCTGAATATCCTCGTTTTATGTTTTTGAATGCATGTCAAAAAATGCTCCGATTACATGGTAACAGGTGTATACTTTTCCTATAATAGTTACTTTGTCACAGAATCAGTTCTTATTAAAACAAAAACAACAACAACAAAAATCCTTCCTTCAGAAAAAAATATCCTTTCCTACCACTTATATTACCCAGCCCTGCACACATGGGTGCGTTGGGATGGCAGCGGAAACCACCTCTCTTGGTGTTCTTCAAAACACATCTAAAGCAACAGGATTGTCTGGGAGACAGTGTGGCTCAGAAGAAGCATGCAGAGCCTGTTAGCATGACTCAACATACAGACACTTGTCATGGCCAATGAAAGCCAGACCAAAAGAAGTATGTTTTGGAGTCATCCTGCATGTTGATGAGGTTTCGAGTATCTGTCAAAACAATTTATTTTTTTTAATGAATTTCTTGAATTATGGGGTTCATTCCTACAACTCTGGTGATACTACATATGGTCTATATCAATAGCTGTTGCATTTATAGCAGCTATGGACTCAAAGGTAGGTTGGGAGGGCTCGGGGTTGAGCTTTCAATGTTGTGGCAGGCAACAGTGGTGACTAAGCAGTTTCCCCATTTTCTTTCATCTCCTGTTATTTTAATCTACAAGTGCTAGTAAGAAATAGAAGCGCAAACTAATATCCTGATACTGATTTTTGGTCTGCATGCTGGGGAATAAGTAAAAGGTCAAAGTTGCAACCTAAGCATGTAATTACAGGGAGACTAAAGAAAGATACTGAAGAGCCAAAAGCAGTTAAAAAGGCACTTATTAGCTAAAACTCAACATAGCAGCAGTAAAAAATTCAACACATTTCAAAATATTTAAACACGGAACACAATGCATTCTTACAAATTCCTCTGGTTTGCACTCCATGTACATAACTACTGCTTGTGGCAAAGCTGGGAGGCTGAGCACAGACACATTCTTTCAACCACGCTTGATGTGCCTGACTCACTACTCACACTGGGCTGCTTGTTTTGTGTTTTAAACATCGCTCAAACTTCACAGTTGAGAAAATGATCGTAGACAAACTGGTTCCTACAAAATGGTGGCTTGGCCAGGAGCACAGGTTTCCATTCATAATCATGTGTCCTTTATTCATGAGATACAGCTCAGGAAAACAAGTGGAATATACCTGCTGGAACAAGGTATTCAGGCTGTATCTTGGTCCTCTGTATGTCCTAAAAAACCAAACAACAACAACAAAAAAAAAACCCTGGAAACTCAAAATGCATTCACTTCCTGTTTAACAATAATAATAATAATAATAATAATAATAATTAATAATAATAATTTTGCTAGTTTCAAGTTTCTTAATCTACATCATGCCAGTTATCATGAATTTCTGTTCCCTAACACTGCCAGGGATGCTTTCAGTTTCCCAAACTCTGATGAATACACCTAAAGTCACAGGAAGTTCAGCGTATTTCAGAGTAGCATATCATTTTGGATGCCTACTTTCACATAAAACATTGATTTCTGCACAAACAACACTGTGGACGTCTACGCTTGTTTTCCAGGCTACAAATAATACCAATCTTTCTATAACACACTGCTTTAGGGTAATAAAAGGGTGTGGAAAAAATCTCACTCATAAATCAAAGTTTGTTTGAGGACAGCACTGTTTAGCATTTAATAGATGGTAAGTAACCTTGTCTGTCCATGTGTCAATATTGGTTAGACATGTTCTTTATTAATTAAATGTGAGGTTTCAGAGTCTTTTTCTTTCCCCATGCTGTCTCAAGGGAGGAAGCAGACTAAAGGATGGGAAGAAGTAACTTGCTGATGTTACATGGTATGTGCTTAGAAAGTATAAAATTGCTGAGTGAGCATAGGCTGCTGAAACTCTCTCCCCGCACCCAGTTAAAAAGGCAGCCTTGATGACAGCAAAATAGTGAAGCAGTTCTTATGTTACTGAACAGGATTCCTCTTTTTTTTCACATCTAGTAAGGCACTTTTTAAAAAAACTGTTTTGTTTCCTTCTCAAAGGTACTTTACACACATTTCAGTTTTCTGAAATATTAGTGTCAAAAACAAACAAACAACTCACTGCTCAAATCCTAAGGAAAACAGTTGGAATGAAACACTGCATTTGACCATTGTTGATCATTCTCATTTAAGACACAGAATTTTGAAGAAAATGTTTTATTTTCATTTGGTTAACCCTAAATCAAATCGCCTTTTGCTTTCTTGTAACTGCCAACAAGCTGCAAATCCAAAAGCTGCATAGTGGAGGCACCAAGCTCCCTACAGTGCTTTAAACCATCAAAGAAAACCCAGCAGAAAGGGAAATATCTGCCTTAATGGCACTCAGCTTTCACAGTCTGTTACACAGAAATCATGCAGTCTAATTTAGTGTAAAATACAACTTTGAGCTGTAGTGGTATTACTATAATAATAATAATAATAATAATAATAATAATAATAATAAAGCAATAACAACAACAACAACAACTGCAGAAAATCAAACAAAAAAATGGGGAAAAATATTGTCCTCATCCCTAAAGTATATGGAATGGATTTCTTGTTATCCTGCTGTGTATTTCCAAAGATGTCTCTGAGCATACTGCCTGCATTCACATTAAAAAAAAAAAAAAAAAAAAAAAAAAAAGACAGAAAGAAAAACACACACACAAAACAACAACAACAACAACAAAAACCAGCTGCAAAGTTACCTCTTTCCTCTCAGAGATGATAATATGGGTGCTTCTTCCAAGACCTCTGTGAACCAAACTCCAGAATGTCTAAAGAGTCTCAGATCTGGTGCCTCCTTTGGGCAAAAGCAACCATATGTTGAATGCAAGAATAAACTTGCAGTCAATACAAATATTGGCTTCATATTTTGGTAACTAACAAGGACAGAGAGGTACAAGTAACCACCACTATGGCTTTTATGGTATCAGATGTACTTTGCATGTGAAAAGAGAGTGACTCTAATTTTTAAGTGCAACTTTCAAAGATCTTTTAAAAAGTTTCTTACTCCTCTACTTGCAAGTTATGGAAGAACCTTTGTACGAATAGCTTCGGATTTTCCTTTATATGGTTAGTCTGGGGACTGTACAGCAAACATTCTTCAAGCTAGGTATGGACACCGTAGATAATAGACATAAGGTGCAGAAAAGACAATTTTAAACCTGGCTGAGAGAATAGTTCCAATCTTTTGAGGACTGGCCTTGAGTTTTAATGATAGGACAGGCAGCAAGACAGACAATTTTCTTCCGTAAAGCTATGTGTATAGGTTGAATGGTTGTAGTTATGCAAGTTGTCCAGTTCAAATGTCTCCTGCAGGAAGAATGCAATTGGGAATTACCATTTCTTTAACTGGGTAAAAAAATAAATAAAAAAATCCAATTCTTGGTAATTGCTATGGTGTTTAGAATCTTCAGTTTCGGATTCCTCATTTCCTGACCCATTTCTGGGTAAGACCACATTTAAATGAGAGGTGTAGTACTGATGTACTTTTAACAGGTGTAAAGAATATATATAGAATGTAAAAATATAGACAGACACGTAACCAACACACAACAATATTTGTAAGGACATTTACAATAAATGGCACTAAACACCTTTATTAAGATTTTAATTTCTTTTATGAAAAAATGAATAGGATTCTTTTTTTCCTTCTATGCAGAAGAAGGGCAAACTAATGGCAAAAATCAAGAACACTTTCTTATTTCAATACCATCTTTGCAGCCATAAAGATACAACTATTTAACAGACAAGAAATACTGTTTATTGCAGACTAAGCTGATTCATGTGAAAAAGGCACTATGTAACTTAATCAAACCAGATGATTAAATTTGTCTAAATTAAGTGATATTATATATTATATATAATACATATATTATATATAAAATCACAAAAACATGTGAAGTAACAGAATATTTTTGTGAAAAAAATCATTGCATCTTCAAAAATAATATTTGCTGAAAAGGATGTTTTCTTTTCTCCCACTTTTGCCTCCAGGAATCCAATTTTCCAAAACATTAAATCTATAATGGAACAATAGCTTTTTACATATGGAAAACTGACATCTGGGATCAACACACAAAGTCTAGATTATATACTGTTCTTTTAACAGGTTAAGTTACAAACAAAAAATGCAAGTATATTTTTAAAAAAAAGTAACGCAAATTGTTTCATGGCTACCAACAGCAGATCTGATCCCCTCTTTGAGCTGAGTTGTATTACTATTTTCTGTTTATTCCTTCTTGTGCAATATTATGGTTCATTAGGAGTGAAGTATTGATAAAATCAAAGTACAGAGTATTATTTTGCTATAAACACCATCATTAGTAATAAAACATTTTGGGAGTGATGCAAGAAAAATTCAGTCTATGCTGGGCTGCTGTTCATTCCCTAAACGTTTCCTCTTAGATTGCTGGCATCAATGACTTAACTGAACATCGTGCAGCTGAATGCATGACAAGAAAGACTGAGCCAAAAAGACAGAGTTGCAAAGCTGGCAATGGAATTCAGAACTGTATTATTACTGAATTCATATGCTTTTTATTGCTATCTCAGCTTTCCTAGGATGGATCAAAAACAAAGCCACATTCCAGTTTATCTGTCATGGAATGGTTAAAGCCAAGGCCCATCTTTGGGTGTAAGTGACTCAAGTCCTAATAGTTTCACCTGTCAGGAACTTCCATTGGATTTCTCAGCTGTTAATTTTTAATGATGGGAAGCCAGCAGCAGGTTCTTCTGGGGAGACTACTGTAAGTTTTCTTTCTGGTGGCTAGTTATGTTTACACTGTATTAAGACATTCCCCTTCACTGCTTCCTAAAGCAAAGCTGGATGGTATAATGCTATGGACAATGGAATTAAAGAAAAGAGGAAAGACTTTTAGTGACTGCTTCCTTCATCAAAGGACTCCACACCTGAATCTGAGGCAGCTGCACTGATTTTTTCTTGTCTTCTTCTCATAATTTCTTGCAGTTCTGAACTACCGCTGTTAGCCTATAAACAAATAAAAAAAAGAAAAACAGTTAATTTGAGTTTTTACACAGGATGAAGTTCTACTGACAGGGTTTTATTAATGTTTGAACAAGTTAAACACACCTTGCAGCTCCAAAACAAAAATGCACTAAGAATCTGGTTAAATAACATTGGGAATACGAAAGGATTTACACTATTCTTAAATGTGGACCAGAAAAGAGCCTGCAGACTGTTAAAAGTGCCAGTTTGACTTTTAACACTGCTGAGCATTTTTACTTCTCACGCAAGCCCCCATGTGTTGGATATTTAAGAGGTGAAATATAGCATCAGTAAATACAAAGTTAAAGTCCAACAGGTTTGCTAGGATTCCACCCTTGAGTACTTAAAAATCAGGACAATCATATTTAGAAATTAAAGCACATAAACTCATGGGTTTTAGATTTATGTCAACACAAAATTCATGCGTGCACATGGGTTTGCACAGCCAAGGCTTAAGTAAGGCTTCGGATAGCTAATCTAAGCAACCCAAATTACACAAGGCTCCATCATGGCTTTGCTGTTAAAAGATGCACAGTCTTCAAACTCAGAACAGAGCAATAAGAACTGAATCATATTACTGTATTAGCAATAGTGTTACCTGAGAACAATATTGTAGCTTTATTTCACATTTAGAGTGAAATAAAAAATAAAAAGGTTCTTCTGAGCTACTGGCAAACAGATTTCTTTGTCAATGTAAATGAAGTTATTAACAAGGCTAGGACACATCCACTAGAGCAGAACTTTCCAAAGCATGCATGACTTTGAATAAGGCTAGAGGATTACAAAGCAAGATCCATAACAGCTACGGTGTTATTTGCCTGTAACATGACCTTCCAAGCTTCAACGCTAGCTTCCGAAATATCCTCTCAATAAGGAAGCAGAAACTGTTTTTGAAATTTGTAAAACAAATTTCAGGACAGTTATGGGGAAAAATCCTTCCATTGATTCTTCAGCTTCTTCAAAATCCTTCAATTCTTAAAATGTATCTCATGACATAAAGTTTAATTTAGATTTATCCTGTTAGATCCATTACAATGCATTATCTGATACTATTACCTGGCAGACAGGTTGAGCATCTACAGGGAGAGGGGCTTGTCCTAGCTAAATTAGTATTGCTTTCTTCCCTTCTCCCTGGGTGGAAGGACAAAGCAAAGGGCATATAACTGACTCCTTGAAGGTGAGAAGGCACTTGTATTTGTCTTAATTCATCTTGTTCTTGCCCATTTGGTTTCACATACAGAGCAGTAGTCACCCATTATTGAAATCATGCATAAAAAATGTTAGCAAGTACCTGGCAACGTGCTTTATCAAAGGTCATAAAGAAATATATATTCTGCGAAGGACTGAGCAGTCAAGGCTGAAACAGTTTACCTTCCTGATACCATCAGTAACAGCATGACTGATGGGCTTGAAATGCTGCTCAACTAAACAAACTGCAATATATCATGTGGCCCAACACAACAGGCACATCCTGCTGAGACAGGGTACAACATAGCTAAGCAGCCTAGGGCTGTTTTGGGGAATACAATTTTTGGAACAGACTGCTAGACCTTGGCTTCTGATCTACCCAACTTAGTCCCTAACCAGATCATGAGGTATCAGTAAGCCCCATCATTCAATCCCACTTCTACCTCTGTGTTTTTCCTTTCACCTAGGTGCAAAAGAGAATAAGCTATTTTTCCAGGCAATTTGATACACATACTAGATAAAAAACTATTTTGAAGTGTGCCCATGCTTTCCACTGATGGAATAGGAAAATAACAGTAATGTAGACCTGAAATTTTTGTCATGTCTAGAGATGACAAAGGTGGTGTTCAGGATATTCTATCTCTATGCTTATCTTCTGATTAATGTTTTTCAACACCAGAACTTGAAATGCTTGACAAAGGTTGAGGAAATGCACACAAAAAAATTCATAATAACTTTACAATGAAAAAGTAAATCCATACAGCTGACTAGCCAGGTTGCTAAAATGCCCTATATGTTGCATACAAAGTGAACTGAAACTCTCTGGAGCAACCTCAGCTCCTCAGAGGGGTAATCTGATCAGTACAACATGTGGTGCATCCTATCTTTCATCTTCCTGAGATGCTGCTGCTGCCACCACCATATCTTCTGACAGGAAAGAAGTGTTTGCCCCTGGCTATGGCCAGCTCCCTGCTGTCTGACATGCTGTTCTCGCACAGTTTTCCTTCTGCTTTTGCTTGGCCAGGCGTAGAAAGCTATTAAACATCAAATACCTTCCCCATATTCACAGTCTGTTCCTTGGTCATGTTTATACAGGTACAGCACAAAACTTCCTTTGATGTTTTATACTCTGTTTTGATTCAGGATTGAATGGAGTTACCATGAAAATAAAGTAAAAAAAAATGAAGTAATGGTACCTATTCATTTTTTTTTCCTCAAAAAGGTAAAATTACTAAATTCCAGTAATGATTAGAACTGGAATTCCAATTTTAAAATACTAAATTCTTCTGCCTGAGGCAGAAGAACCTAAAAAATAATATGAATAACAAATTAAAAAAAAAAATGCAGCTGCATAAAGGTGAAGGTCTGTTTGTCAGTATTGGGGACTGCAGACCCAAATCCGAGAGGCAGGGATTGTATGAATTGAGATGGTATGAATCAAGAAAAATTTGCGGAAGATCCTGGGTAGAAATAGCAAGCAAAGACAAGGCAGGGAGTTCTGTAACACTAGACAATGCATGGGTTTGTTCTGACTCTGGCTATTACTGTTACTTATGCCTAGCGCCCAGGACATTTACAGAAATATGACGGCACAAGTACTACAGAAAGGATGTCAGAGCTACAAAACTTCATGAAAAGTTGTCACTTTTAGGACAAGTTGTCACTTGTAGGACAATTGCTGTGGTCAAGCCCATAACCTAGTAACTACTTATAAAAAGCATTCAGTTATGCTTGATTGTACAACAGGTACAACAGGTATGTGTGCACTTAAATACTTCTGTAATTAGAAACATTTCTAGTTTGAGCAGTAAAACACAACCTTATTTGGAAGACACAAGCTCATGTATGCTGGGTAACATGTAGACATTTTGGCTATGACTGATGGTACTCATTCCTACAGATTCTCTTAAACACGGATAGCCTTCCTGAAACCTGTGACATGAAATACTGTGTGGACAGAAAGCAAGATGTGTGTTCATGTTCTGTGCAATGCAGCACACAAGCTAAAGCAATCAGGAATTGCTTCAGTTCTGAATTCATCAGTTAAACCTCAAACAGTTGAAGCAGAAATAAGGATTTGCGCTACATTTTCACTGACAAAGTCCAACAACCTTGCTAAACTCTCAGGAACTGTTTATTAACACTTGTAGAGCATTTATTAGACGTTTCAACTGCTCAGTTTCCTGCAAAGTAAGCCTAACTGAGGCAAGCAGAGAAACAGCACAGAGGAAAAAAGGACAGACCTCTACAGTCCGGTGGATCTCTGGTTTTCAACTTGACTTCCACCAGAAAGGTGAGGAGTGCTTTCTTAGATATGGAAGCTGAAACCCACATACATGCCTAGCATAATCATGAAATTAGCTTTACACCCTACTAGGACATCAATCAAGTCCTCTGGCAGGACACACAGTTCTTAAAAGGAAATGTTCTTTTAGGTGCCATGTTAAAACTATTATTTCTTTTATCTCCTCCAACAAGTCAGCATCTCTGAAGTATAGATTACATTTCTCTTTTAATGACATTCTGAAACACATTTGTAAGAATCATTCTATTTAAGAAAAATGAAAATAAGCCCTACTTTAAAGTTTTAAACCATAACATATTTACTTATGATGATATGGGTATAAAATTGTTTTTAAGCTATTTTAATAAGCATTTTCATGTTTGTACTTCCATTTCAGTAAACAAGGCCTTCTTTATGAAACTGAAGATTGCTGACATTCCAGAAAAGTTGAAGAATACACATATATCTTCACTAGGAAGTGATGGATTGCATTGGACTGTACTGACATATTCTTAAGAGTAAAAGTGAAAAATTTCTCCACTCCTCTCACAGGAAAAAAGGGTTTGAAGAAAGGAATAAAGAAAGTTTAACAGTGTTAGAAAGCAATTCTCTCTATTCTACACTAATCAGTAAATCGTAAAACATGCATAATTTTAAACTTATTTTTAAAAATAGGCCTGGCAGTTAAATCTTCAAATCAAGCAAGTTAGTCCTAGTTTTGTGAGGGGAGAAAGAGATATTTTAATCTTTTTTCATGATTTTCTTTTAAACAGGATGTGAAGATTATAGCTTCTTTGTGGGCTAGTCTCAGCTCCAGATATTACCTAGTCCATTTCTCCATTTACCACAGCAAGATTAAAATAAAAAATACTAGTATTTTCATGATTTTAAATTGATAAGCATTCTCCATAGCACAACTCTATATCCAAGATTTTAAGGTGCGTAAGGAACAATACCACTGCAATTAAAGAAAACTGTTGCAGAGCAATGAATACAGAAGCACTGTATATTTATCTATGGCTCAGTAATTCTGCTGTCATAGCATCAAATGTGTTTTGCTACTCTTAGGATCCACCAATAAAGATGCCCCAGCTTTTGACCTGAAAGACCATGAGATTCAACAGTGTGCTCTCACTCTGTCGCTTTCACACACCTAATAAATCAAATCTCCTCTATGCAGATAGTGCAAAACTGACACATCGCCACCAAAAGTACCTGGAGAACCTGTTTGTCCATGTATTGGGCTGAGCAAGAAGCAGAAAGAAAGGCATTTCATGCTCTCCTCTTGTTTTCCCTAAAGTCCCTTTTGGCTCATTTGTCTTCTTGTAACGGTAGGGAGCCTGACTACAACACTCAACCTCTTTTGCTTCAGTACCACTGTACACTTTTTCTAACACTTTGTGGACTCTTTTAGAAGAGGGCAGAGATTCCACCTGGTCTTTTTGAGGAATGCTGTTTCAATGCATTTATACCAAATAACCCAGGTAAAAAAATGCATATCAATGTGATGGGAACTGCATGAAGAGCTATTTACTTCTATACATTCAAAAATGGTGACTCAAATCCTATTTCTCAGATATCAGCAAGCCAGCATTAGGCTAGTAAGAAGGGTTATACATACCTCCAAAGCAGACTTTTGTACCGTAATTTGGCTGTAGACTCTAGACCCTTCTGGGCAAACAGTCTTCAGTTCGTCTTTATTGAGGGAGAAAAGCTGCGCACCCGTCAGCACACCAAGGCTGTTAACAGTCCTGAGGTCACAAGAAGGAGCAAGCAAGAAATAAGCAAAAATACAATGGGCTAAAGGGAAGAAGGAGGTTCTCTTCATCCCTCACTAGAGCAGAGCTACCAAATCAAGTCAAAACTGCAAGCAAAAGGACACTTGAAGTCAATTCAGTACCTGTCATAGCCAGTACCTTTTGGTGAAGGCTAATGTGCACTTTTTTTTTCCCAAAATATACCTATATATCTATAACCATGTAGAAATATATACAAATATATATATATATGCACTCATATGTATATAAATATATATTTGCTAAAACAAATAATATTTTCCAAGAGTGCAGCTGACATGTCTTGATTTTCAGAAAGCTGCTTGATTTTAAAAAGCAGGCAGACCATACACAACTTACTGACAGGAAAATCATTTTTAGAAGCTTTCTTACATTTTTCCTCAAACTTACACAGGGTTGAATCCTTTGGACTGCAACCACGCTTTCACATCATCAGGCGAGGAGTCATAAGTGATGTTCACTACCGGGATGTTTGGCCGTGGCACGTGGAACTTCCTCTGGGCAGCGCTGCGGCCTATGGTGAGCCGGTGAACAAGTTCATCCTGCACCTCCTCCATCTGGGATTTCCTGCCTAGAGAGAGAAGTGCCCCACAGAAATTATTCTCAAGGGTGCTTTACCAAGGCCAGGTTATTTCTTACACTCCATTTTAAATCTTAAACATTTTTTTTTCTTTAAAGATTTACTCAGTGGCTCTAATTGAGTTATTATTTCCCTTGATCCCCTGGGAAGATTTCAATATTCCTAATCCCTTTGCAAAACAAAACGAGCTAAATAAATATATTCAAGTGAGACCCTAGAAAGAAGAGAGAAACTTGATGTTGCAGAAGTATGCAGAGCAGTCTAGCCCTCAAGCTGCACAGGAAAATGGGTACAGAGGGTTGTTCAATTGCCATAGTTTGAGTTTCTTCCAACAGAAATATGATATTTAAAAAATGAAAACAAAAACAGAAGAAAGAAAATAAGATTCTTTCCACTGTGGAAAGTTTATTACTTTATTGCTCAAGTTTTTGGTGCAAATCAATGTAGGCAAAAAAATTTCACTGCTACTGAAACATACCACCTTACAGCTAACGCATTAGTATAGTAATAAAATTTTTCAAGGGATTTTAAGAAAAGACCATAAAAGATAACTTGAATTTACTTCTAGCCTCAGCAGTGCAGCGATGGTTGGCTGACATAACGTCATGCTTCAGTTTAAAAATAACAACAAAATAAGTAGCTGTCTGTCATATCAGAGACATTGGAACTGGGGCAAGAACTTGTTTTTTTATTATTTATTTTTTAATTAAAACCAAATTATACAAATTTGCTTTCCCACAGAACCCCTTTGTCTGAAGCATTCAGTTTTATGGCTGGCCACTAACAGACAACAAACTGAAATGCTTTTCATTCGTTTCACAAAATCAGCTATGATGATACTGACTTGTTTAATGCATAAAAAATGTTCTGTGGATGATTTCACAAAAAATAGGTAGAACCTGGAAGGGTGTAAATATCTTCTCAGGCACAGAACATAACGATTTAACTCCCTTAACCTCTCCATGCAGTAACTCTGGTCTTATTACAAAAATACTTTGACATGCAACTTTAAGTGAACTTGAAAATTCTCAGGATTTCCTTGTTTTTAGTTTCCTTTATTCAACATTCACATTTTCACACACAAAGAGTAACTACATCAACTTCTCTGATGCATTCAGGTGGCAAAAGTCATTCTTTTCCTCCTGTTACACTGATAGCAACAGAGGAAAAAGACACAGCATCATATGGAAAAACTGTAAGATATTAAAATTTTTCATTCTCTTTTTTCCTTTTATATTATCCCAACACTTTTCCAAGGATCTACCTCTCTAGCCAGTTGGATCAATAAAAACAAGGCTTTTTTTTTTTTTTTTTAATAAAACCACCAAAAGAAGAAAAATCCTCATCTTAACCATTTTCTTTTTCTTTTTATAAAATAGCCCCAGGCTGAAAGTGGACAAAGTATCTCTAGCAAAGTATTTGAGGCATTCAAACCCCATCAGTAATTTTTTTCCAGTGTGAATTGGAAGCTAAAATGACATGTGCTCAGTGGTACGTGAAGGTCTGAGAGGAGATATATGAACAAAACCTTTAGGCAATGTTAATGAAGCATGCACCAGTTATTTTTCCCAAACAGGAAGACAGAAAGAAAATTGCTATTGTCCTTCTATTTACACAGACTTTGAAAGACTTAGGTTTTATCCACACCAAGACTATATCAGAAGATAAATATCTAGCTGTTAGGTAACAGATCCTTACTATTGTTAGATACATTACCATAAACATACAAAATACACTCAGTACCAAATGCTCGGTACCCTGATCTTTGCAGGGTGAGGTGGGTGCTCAGGTAGCAGCTGCAAAGCAAGAGCTGCCCATTACTGTCACGGAGGCAGTTATTTTCCAAGGACTCTGAGGCAGCTGAAGTCCATTAAGTGGGTTTGAGTTAAAGGCCCCAGTGAGGGCACGAATCTCAGGCTTGCCCCCTGGCCTCACTGGAACCTAAGGGTGCCACAGAACATGTCTTGTAACCACTTGGTCTACACCTCTTTTATAACTGTTCTGGTTTCTGTTTTGTTTTTTGTTTGTTTGTTTGTTTGTTTTTTAAAGTGTCAAATCACCCAACAGAGGACAAGGGCAGAAGCAGGCCCTACTGTTTCTTTGGGAAGCTTCAGCGAAGCACATTCCTCCTGCAAGGCTCATCTCCAGTTATAATTACAAGCTTTAAAGTCTGTTGCATGAAAAAACTAAAAACGTCCCAGAGACTTCCTGAGTTTAGAGCTTAGGAGAGAGCTGGTCTACCTCCAGGCAATGCCAGAGCAGGCATATCCAAGCAGGCATGCTTCCCATCTGCTGGTGATGGGGGGGAAAGAAGCCCTCTTCAGAAAGGATTACACTCAGTTCCAGTTTTTAGCTCAAGTGGAAGTGGGATTTTCTGATAAGGCAGGGGACTGGAAAAGCTGTCAACTGAACTGCAAAAGCTCATTATTTTAACAGCTACTGTTTTAGTAGCTATAGCAAATGCTTGCGTAAAAGTTTCAGTTATGTTTAAGCTAGGTAATTTCAGTGCTTAAAGTACATTTAGGAGAGAAAGTATTGGCTGATTAAGTAAGTTATTTTAACCAAACTGCTTTTTACTTGATACACAGTAGGAGCTTCAGCAGCAGCCATGTTTTAAAATTACAGGGATGTCCAAAGCAGATTATTCCATGACTGCCACACACTGCTGGATGCAGGTTACCATGTTTTTCCAGCTAAAGGGCTATGGACTACATTCTCTCATCCTCCTGAGACAAGGACACACTAATTTGCTCAGTGGCCCACCAGTTGCTGTTGCTTTGACCAAGCTGAGAGGTCCTGATTATAAAAGACAAGACTCCTACAACACCATCGCAGCATGGTTTCTATGCATCAGCCAGACCTGTAAGTCCTGTTGCAGGCCTTGGATACATGTTTCAGAAAGGTACAAATTCCCTAGAAACATGGATGACCACTGATGGAAGTGTAAAAACAGTCTAACTGGTTTCAAAAGCAATTTGGATTGTAATGCAGTAGCGATGATGCATTGCAGGCAGGCAATGTACATTAGCCATAATATCAGCACAGGCATTTACAGCGTTGAAAACCACAGACTGAAGATCATAAATAGTCATAAAGGGAGAGGATGTACTGCTGTTTTAGGACTAGCGTAAGTGCAGAAGTGTTTTGCTCCTACTTACCATCATATTTGTATAGAGAACACTGTACTTAGAAAATCAGTATTTTAAATAGGGGGTTAAAGCTAAATATTTCATAAACATTTATCTGAAACACAAGTTTTTCAGGAATTCAAGGATTAAGCAAAAGATGTAGGGATGGTAGAAGTAATTTTTTTTTCTTGCTTCTTAGACAAACTTACGATCCACAGGAACTTGTTTGTTCCTCTGGCTGTCTCGTGCAACACTACCACCGCTGTCACTAGAGGTGCTGCTTTGGCGGCTGATGGTTGCTGGCGCCTTGGGCACAGGAACTGGTATAGGTGCTGGTGTGCTTGGAGGGAGGGGGACAGCTGCGGGGACAGGAGCAGGCATTGGAGGCGGCGAAGGAGTAGCAGGAACTGGATCGGGTTGTTTTGCGGCATAGTCTGTCCTTTGTTTCTGAAAAGATGCAGAGACTTGGTTCAACAACAAAACTTGGACAAGAAGTTGGACAAACTCAGGCTTCTGAAGAAAAAGCTGGGGTGCTTTGTACCAACTGATTTCATTTACTGCACAAAAACATCCAACTTGCCAGAAACAGTTTCAAAATTTGCCGGAGCTTGATTTGGTATCATTGTCAGACATAAAACTCAAAACAATCACATCATATGAAATGCATTTATTTCTTTCAAACAGATGATTTCTATAAATAAAGTAGTTTTAAAATTCTGAACTTTATTATCTGGCACTTTTGAACAGCTTCCAAAATTTTTGAATTGTTGGAGTTTATCTGTATAAAAACATATGTTTTATAGAAGTTATGTTAAAAATAGTGAAAAATGAACATGTCCAGCCACACCTAACCTGACTAATGATTTAACTTATGAACGTCACCAAAGTTGGAATAACATATTGTTTCTTGAGCTGCAGACACTTTTAAAGAGGTTCCTGCTCCTCCTACCTATTCAGTAGTGCCATTTCAACTATCTGTATGAGCACTAACGAGCCACCTCAATGCAACAATGCAATTAAACAAACTCCACAATTCTTGGAATAAATTCACCCCAAAACTTTTCTAACAGCATGCAAATTATCTTGCTGTTAATAGCTAGCTGGCAAATGCCTCAAAATAATTTGGGGGAATAATTTCTTCTCTCCTTTGCCTTTAGAATGGTGCCAGTTACGGGAAGAGACATGCATATTCGCAAAGTAGTCCCAACGACAGACAAGCCCAGAAGCTTGTAACTAGCTTATGTTACTTTTTTCTTTCCAACAATTCCCATTTCACAGCTCACTGTTTTAACACTGCTCCCTCTCTGCAGTTTTAGACTAACACAGCTTGAAAGTTTAATATTAAAGTTTGCTTGCTCAGTACTGATGTCTCATTTCTTAGTTATGAGAAGTCTGCTTATTTTGGTATGAAAATAGATGAGTACATTCCCCAGACTCATTGTTCCATCCTGAAATAAAATTTACTATTTCCTTGGAGGCTGAGGGTTTATGGCAGATCAAGTAGAGAAATATTTGTAGGAGCCATATGTTAGAAACTGAACAGCACATCACTGCCCTGTCAACAAGCAAACCTTTATAAAATGTCAACAACAGCCCTTATACAGGAATCCTCCACTTGGTGCATCTAACTGATGGGCGAGGCATTTTGTAGTGAGTGTGAACTGGAATTGTAAACACTAAGCACTGCAGGGTTACACCAGCCAAAAATTTATCCCATCAGGTTCTATAAAGCCTAGGAAAAAAAATGTATTTTGCTTCCCTTAGATCATTTTTCACTTAAATTGTAGTAGTCAGCTACTGAAGCAAACATGTCCTACAATACATTCTCCATTAAACCTTTTCAGTTTCTGTTCTTAGCATTTAAAAAGCATTCATATGGATCATTTTGTGTTCATCTTGTGCAGTGCACGGTGGAGACATTTAAAAAAAAAAAATCATATAGCTGACTTTTCAGTATTCTACTATATTGATGTGAAGACAATAAAACACTTTTTTAAATAAAATCTCAAATGCCAAAAAAGTGAAACGTGGAATATAAGAGAACAAGCAGAATGTTGTATATTTAAGAAATTTACATAGAGATTCACTATGATATATCCAAAATTATGTTAATGAATTTAAGAATTTCACAGATTTTAAAATATTCTAACAATATAAATAAAATCTACCTTTTGTTCACAGATTCATATTTCAAAGACTACTATCCCCACAATATGCCACCATGCATGTCCCTGACCTTCTTAACCAACATGCAAAGAAAAAGCACCACTCTTTATGGTAGAGAAGATTCATTACAAACCAATGCATCATATCACCACAGTCACAATCCAGAAGTGATAGCAAAACATCACATATAGCTCTCAACAGATGATACTAATGTAGTTTCTGAAACATGTAATCACAAACTGCAATCACAAGCCTTATCAAAACAACTTACTGCATGCTAGAGTGAAAATAACTAATCTGGAAACATCACTCAAATTCTAAATTTAAAGATGAAACAACATTGAAACACACTTCAATTTTTGTTGAACACTGCACAAAAGCCAATTATACACTTGAATCAATTTAACATTACTTTTTTTTTTTTTTTGAACACTTCTTTCTTTAATTCCAGATATTCTGAGGACATCCACAGATTCATCCCATCACTTCTATTCATTGCTACAACGAAAACAAGCATGCACTATGGAATTCGGTAACTACATAGTCCATAGTCTAAAAGAGTCATTTTTGAGGTTCAAATCAAAATAGTAATTTTGTTACCTCTGAAAGCTCTCCCAGCAATTGCTGTGAGGAAAATGGAGTAAATCATACGAAAGAGTATTGTTAGTAAGGTAAAAAGTAACTGCCTCACACGTCTCCTGAAATTTCACACACATTAGCAATTTAAAAATAAAAGAACATCAGTGCTAATAATTACCTCTTCTTACTCACTAAGCAAGTCATATAATGAGCTATTCTCATTTTTTTCTTTTGGACCATGAATGGAGTATTGGCTACTTCAACACACATATGTGAAGCCATATCAGCAATGAGATCTTTTCAAAGCACCTATCCAGACAGACAGAAACTTTGGAATAGATTTAAAAATATATATATATATATATGAATGTGTATCTGTGATGATGTGAATGATGTCACAACTGTAGAATACTGAGAATTAAATCAGAACAGGTATGGGAAAAAAAAGCTTATTTATTGGAGTTTAAAAATATTGAGTAGCTTACAAAACAAGGTAAAGATTGCTGCTGGCAGACAGAATCATGCAGTCATATTGTATCTTGAGTTGGGAGGGACCCACAAGAATCATCGAGTCCCATTCCTGGGTCCACACAGAACCACCCAAAACACAGACCCTATGTCTTGGAGTGTTGCCCAAACGCTTCTTGAACGCTGCCGCGACCACTTCCCAGGGTAGCCTGTTCCAGTGCCTGACCACCCTTTCGGTGCAGAACCTTTTCTTGACAGCCAACCTGAACCTCCCCCGTTGCAGCTCCATACTGTTCCCTTGGGTCCTATTGCTGGTCACCAGAGAGAATAGGCTTGTACCCCCTAATTTGCTAACAGCCATCAGAAGAATCCTGTGTTTTTTTCCCCCTTCCTTGCATTTTTTTAAAGAATAAATTTAACTCATTTAAATTGGAATAAATCCATTAAATTGTTTGGAACAGTGATGATGCATACTTACTAGAAGTCTGGATATGTTAGAGAAGCTTGCTAGAACTAGATTTTTATTTCTTTTTTTTTTCCAGAAAATATTTTTATTTCACAGAAAAAGAAAAAAAAAAAAGAGGTCCCACAGCTCTTTTTCAACCTGTTACAGGCTTTACCTTGTCAAAAAAAAAAAAATCAAGACAAAACATGATTTGATCTATTTTTAATGTAAACACGACAATAAAACTGAGCAAAAGTGGTAACTGTATCAACCCTAGTTCTTAATCATTGTAAAAACAAAATATGGGAACAATGTATTTTCAAATACATTTTGACATCAAAAATGGGGAATGTGCGTGTTCAAACTATGACAAATTCACACTGCATTAAAGACTCACTGGATATAACCATAAGTAGCATTAGTACTGGGAAATGCTCTCATTCAGATAACACAGAGCACCTTCCATTTACTTTCTTTCTGAACATTATAGTATTACATTCCTGTTGGCTGTGATAGAAGCTCACAAAGAGGGGTGCAGAGCATTCAGCTTTAGTTTCATCAATAGCATGGTTTTGTGGATATTTTCTTGAGACTCACACTGGGGGCTTCACAATTTCAGGGCATCTACCTCCTTCCTTGGGCTGTATTTATACAGACAAGGGAGAACCAACTGTCTGTCTACACTCAGAAGGGACAATGAAGTACCTAGGACTGGGAAAGGAAATTTCAGGTGAGGTCTTTTACTTGAGTTGCCTTTGGTGGGCTCAGCTATTAAACAGAATCAGACAGCTGCCTATTAATACTATTAATACTATTATGAGGCACCTGCTTTACACTTTGTGGGGTGTAAGGAATTTATGGTTTTACAGGATTTACAAACCCATCTTGCTAGAATCTTGCCAGAAGGAAAGAAGTATATTAGAAGGAACAAAGGAAAAATTTAGACAAAATTTACTTACACAGATCGTTATTAGCCAAGCTTAGTCCCCATTTCCTACAAATATATGTATATATTTGGGGAGCACACTGTGGACTTTTAATTTTTAGCAATCATGCCCTTTTTTACAATTATTCATTACATTTCTGTTTAATAAATGCCATCCCATAATTTGGGATTAGATCAATGTTGAATTGGACAGAAAACTACCTTTCTTCTAAAGCCATCAAAAAGCCTTGGTCTGATGGCGACTTTAAAGAGCATTTAATATGAAACAAAGTAAAAGAGACACTGGCTCATGATAAAAAATTGTGACATCTCTTTGGCCACGACAAAATGAACACCTGGCAACTACATCTCTGCATTATCAAGCACTTCATGATCTGCGGGAAAGATACACAGAATCACAGAATCACAGAATCGTCTAGGTTGGAAGAGACCTCTAAGATCATCTAGTCCAAACTCTAAGTTGGCAAAAAGATAAGTATGACACTATGACACTAACTTGGAGCACAAATGCTGTGCCTGAGAGAAAACAACTTCCCACAGAGAGATATTTTCAGTGAGCTGCTAAACAAAGAGACTTGAAAGAAAGGTTTTGATGGTAGATCACCAAGAAACCCAAAGGATGCTTGTCCTAAATGAAGTGGAGACTTTTATCTCAGTGTTTACATACCAAAAGCATGACTCATAAATATACTGTATCACTTCTGTGGACAGTCAAGGTTTATTAAAATAAGACTGCATTTGGCTTAACATTTACTGTCTGTGCCTCGAGATTTCATATACATCACTGAGAAAATAGCTGCTTCACCTCACAAAAGGTGTCATGAGATTAATTAGCACACCCAGCAAGATACAAACCTCTACCCTAATTATGATTTTCATATTTCCTTTTGAAAAGCATTAAAAAAATATTATAAAAGGCACAGAAAATAGGAAATACTGTGATTAATTATTTTGTCTGTTCTCTGGGAATACCTGTATATAAGGAGAAGTCCAAGTGCTTGGGAAACTGTTTATATAATCTGTAGAGGATGGTGAAGTATGACTGCTGTTCCACCATAAAGAGGCAGACTAAATGACCAACACCAAAGGAAACTGATAGCGTATAATTAACATTAGTGGAAGATATAAACAACCATCAAAAAACTCTACTAAATCTACAAAAGTACTAAAAGCAAAGGTTTTAATGGAAACAATTCCAGACATCTTTTCTTTTTCTTTTTTTTTTTAATTTTTTTCCCATGACCAGAACAACAGTGTTACAGACTCTGACTCACAAAGACAATGAAATTACTAGGACATTGATTACAATGGTCCTGCAAGTATCATCTGTAGGATCAGTTCATTGCTTTCAAGTAACTATCTGGGACCTGGATCCTGAAAGGGATTGAGAGAAGAATTAGGTTCTAATCTACCATGTGGACTCACAGGGGGCATAGAGCGAGCGTAAAACAAACTTTGCAGCTCTGAGAAAAATTGTGATAATCAGCATCCATCTCTCAGAGAAAGGGTGTCAGCCTGTAAAATGACTGAATGGAAAAATAATCTGTTTTATTATGAAGAAGAATCCTTAATCCTTCATAATAATCTGGAAACCTATTTTGGTCAGCTATGCTTTGAAGTCCATTATCCTGAAATGAAACACACTTCCCTTGTGCGTCGCACTTATCTGCGACAAAGAGTGGACCACGGTGCTCGACACAGCTAGCACACCACTTTGAAAATAGTCCTTTGAAAACCAAAGACAACTCAGCAGACTGGCAGAAATCTGGACAGCAACAGGCACTCAGAGCCTGCTTGTGCTCAGGGTCTCTCAAAGGCACTGATAAGAACAGCTTCAATTCCCTGCTCTGCCCACAAGCTCTCCTGTTTGACCTTGGGTCAGGCAGTAATCCCTTGAATGCCTCATTTCTCTCTGAAATAGCAGCAATGTCTCTTGGCATTGTTATGAAAATAAATAGCGTTATGCAAAAAAGATCCCAAATGAACCATGTAGCTATCAGAGAAAGAGATGAATGAGTATACGCAGCAGTCCTAAAATTATCGTAATCAACATAATGTTGAGAACAACATTACTGACATGTCTTGGTAAAGACTTCCTTTATCCTATGTAATTCATTATATTCTTAAATACTTTTGCAGCATTTAAAACTCACATTTGAATACGATAAAGCTACAGCTGAAATAAACAATGGGCTGTAGGGAACAACCTGCCAGAGGGGAAAGAAAAAATTATCTTAAAAGTTGTTCTCTGTCCCTAATTTTCATGGCTTCATGGAGAATGCTTTGTGAAAATGATTATTTTACTACTTCCTACGCCATGTAATTATTTCAAATAGAAAACATCAAAACCTGCAGTGCATTAAAAAAAAAATAGTATAAGAACTTCTATTCAGTTCTATACTTTAGTCGGCTCAATATTTCTTGGCAAATTCCAAACACACAGAATTACATGCACTTAAAGAAAATAAGTCAGATCTTTAAACCAGGATTTGAAAAGCACTCTAGATGCATGCTTCACTTCACACAGAGCTAAAAAGCATAATCAATTTATAAAGAGCTCATACCTTATTGGCAAACAATTACGCATAGGAAAAACTCAGAAATGATCTGATTAAAGCCCAGCAAGCTCAGGATACATCCTCCACATGATTGTGGGAGAAATTACATAGGACCTGTTTATCAAGAGACTTTCCATATCCATGGAAAGACTGGAAACACTGCAAAAGCTGCAGCTTTCATGGTAACTCTGCATACGTAATTTGGCACAGTGACACCTGCAGCTGGAACTTTTAGATGAGTCTGCAATAAACTGTTAACAATAACATTATGGCATTTCTTGTTTTTCAGTCAACAGCTGGTGCATGTAGGAACAAGGAACAAATATTAGATTAAATAACATTTAATTCAACTTCAAGTTTCGACAGAAGTTTGGCTTCCATTTGAACTTAAAGTCTCATTTAGAGTCAGGCCTGGAATTTCTGCTTAATCTGAAATTGTTTGCCTAATTTTTCAAAATCATTAGATATAAGAGGGAAGAAACAGATCTTATGAAATATGATCTTTTATTTTATGAGCCTCCAGACAACTTAAATTTGGTGTAAAAATATATTTTACAACTTTATACTTTAAGTCTTTAAATCCTTACTCAGGCAGACAGTTGCACTGATGTAAGATTGGGGGGGAAGATACGGGGTTTGGTGTTTTGTTTGTTTATTTGTTTTTTAATATTTTACCCTCTAATTCTGTTTGGCATATATATATATAAAGTTAATTCTGTAGTATAATATGAAAGAAATAAAACCAAAATTAGTTTAGTAGACTAAATTGCTGATGATGCACAGGAATAATAATTGAAAATAACTACTTCATGAATTCAAAAGCAAAGACACCTGTTTTTTACAACTCCAAAATTACTGTAATTAAATAAATTTGAAACTAAGTTTGAAACACACACAAAGAGAGAAAATAAAAAGAAATAAAAAGAAAAGCTAGTGTTCACTCTCCTAGAAGTAAAAAAGAATACCCTACCTTAAATAATTCAAACTCCTTCTTTGGCATCAACAGCTATCAATGCACAAAAGATATTTGCAATTAAAATAAATGCATAAACATCCATTAGGGTGGAAATTACCACCTCTAAGTAAATAACCAGAAAAAAAGCTCTAAATGAAAAGACTTTGCTATATCTCTATCAACTTTATTCTCTTGTTAGACTCCATGCAATACAGAAATAAACTTCAGCCTGTAAAAGAAATATACATCTTTTGACATATCAGTAGACTATGAAAATATTTTAGCTTTGCTGTGAATCTCTTCCTCATTTGTGCATGCACAAACAAGTACACACACACTCTTCAAAACAAATTTTGTCTCCCAAGGAGTGGATGGTACCTGGATGGTGCGGGTATACACAGGTTCTGGCAATCCTAGACCACCTTCATAATTCCTCAGAGGGTCCAAAATGTTGTTTGGCACAAAGCCTGCGTTGCCGCTTTTATTCCGAACCTTCCACCACTGCTTTCTGTCATCCAGAATCTGAAATAATTTGGTAACATAATTACATATTTTTTCTGACTTTCCTCCTGCCAGCATTTACATCATTTCCAAACAAAATCATACCTTTGCCAGGTTCTGTGATTGTCAACAGATCTTACACAGATGTTACACAGCCCTGTAGGCTTCTTTGATTATCACCATAAGTAATTCTACATCATAGTAATTCACTTTTCAAAATGTGGCTCTCAAGAAAGGATATGGTAGAAAAGCATGCAAACGAACCTGTGTGAACTCAGACATGTGCAGGACAACACACTGGAATAAAAACCAAGTACTTGTACAGAGAGGCTGGCATCTCTACAGCCTGTGTGCTAACAAAAGGAAGAACTGCTAACAACCCAAGGGAAAATGCGTGACTCTGCAATAGCACAAATTTGGAGAGAGTGCATTTCTGGGTAAAGAAGGAACTGGAGCAGGATGGCCAGCAGAAATCTGGGTTCTGACTATGAGCAGTGCAGCCTTATACACAACATTTTCTCTCTGTTACTTCCTCCCCTCTACATTTTTGTCTCTCAGGGTACCATAGCTTCCAGGAAAGGACAGTCTTTCACTGTGTGTACACAGGTAGTGTTTGACAGAGCCAGTTATTTACATACTACCAAATGATGCTTTTAAATGAGAAAACAGAAGAAACACACAATTATATTTACAGCATGAATCTCTAGAGCAATGAGCTGTAAGTCAGCACAGGATTTCTGTTTATCTTGTCTACGATGCAAAACAAATTAATTGAACTTTCCATATTAATGGAGATCAATCAGATAAAAACATTGAAGTCCTTACTGCTGCCCACAGGAAAGGTACCGTCAGCTTTGACTAGTACCAGAAATTTGTGTCATCTCTTTGCAAAAAAGTTACCTCTACTATCTCTTCTTTCATGACAGAAAGCTCACTGTTGTTTCTTGCCATAAACTCGTACTTGCATTTGGCATATTTCTTGGACTGCGTTTTATTGTGTGCTTCATAGTTTCTGCAATGCAAAGATCAGACTATTGTTCAGTGAGACATTCAAGCAAATAAAAATATAGATAAAACGCCCTCTTTCAACAACCCGCAAAACATTTAAACAACAAAAAAGAACATAACTTGCTGCTGCTATAGAACTGTCTATTCACAACATACTTACTAAATATGTACATATCAAGAAAAGAAAAAAAGAAAAATGTGGTTGAGTTGCATGAACCTTAAGAACTGATAATCTTTATTGGCTCACTGCTTGCAATGTGTATGATAATTACTTGGATTTGCAGGTGCCAGTTTTTTAAGATAAATATGCACATTATATTTAGTCTTATTTCTTATAGAGAACTACATTAGGTTAAACAATCATTTCCCATACTAATAAATGAATATACTTGGTATACACTTAGTATCTTGTGCTTTGCACTAAATTGTATTTCTAGTATTCATTATAAATTAAGCTTCAAGTCACATTGACATTGATACCAATGGAATTAAACTCCAAGAAATGCTTGCCTGCTGCAGATCAGTTTTCTTAATTGTTTATAAGATATCATAACCTCTAAGAATCTCAAATTATTGCATCAATTAAGAGCAGGGTTCATTGTAAAATAAAGCATACCACAGTATACGTCAGCAGCATTCTTTTACTTGAGGAAAGATCTGTTCACGTTGCCTTTGGGTAACAAGTTACTAGTTTCTTTAATGTGCTACCTCTTCAAAGTGAGAAGTCCCCCACCCCGCTCAAAATACGTCCAAAAGAAACAGTAACATTATTCACGTATTGTAAATAACACTTAAAAACCCAAATCCTTACCAAACAGTAAAGCTTAAAACAAAACAATGATAAATTTAAAAAAAAAAAAAAAAAACAGCAAAAAAATAAACAAACAATGACTTGGCATACAACATCACAGCACAGGGATACAAATGCAGATGTCTGCTGATGTCGGTGCTGTGCAGCAATGGATCCCAGGTGTGTGCCTCAGCAATCCAGGAGTTACCTAGCTATTGCATGGCTGTGGAGAACTGTCTCACTTGACTTGAAGAGCAGAACAAAGAAACAGTCATATTTAGATTGAAAATGTATTATTTTGAAAGAAAGACAAAACACTTAGAGCATTTAAAGGAGAGAGCGAAAAACATGGGATAAACCACAGCCTTCAGAATACCTATTATGAGGTTTAGAGACGTGTGAGTAATCCCAATTTTTTCAGCCACCCACTCAAAATTTATATAATTTTGAGGTGCTTTCTTATCAGTTTGGGGATATGACTAACCCACCTCTGAAGGTAGTATTACTGGTAGACTGCCTTTCCAATCTCATTTTATTAACTGTGTCTTCCTGCCTAGTCAACTGCTAGCTATCCCAATCCCTCCAAAAGACATAACTCAGGAGGGATTATTATTATTATTATTATTATTAATAATAATTAAAATAACATTAAATAATATCATTTAATAAATTGTTAAATTTTTATTTATATTTAATAAATTATTAAATAAAATTAAATAATATTAATTAATTATTAATAATATTAATATTATAATTAATAATTAAAATATATTATATTGTTAATATTATTATTAATATTATTAATAATAATAGCTTATGCACTTATGCTTCAGTCTTAGCCCAGTCTGGTGCAATCAACACCAATATCCCCAGCACATGGGCTGGACAGTGGCTATATACTGCTGAAGAGATGATAACTCTTCAAGCCCACCTTAATGAGCCAAACTGTTTACTTTGGGTACAAATGCCCCCAGAGCTTCCATCCACCAAATCTTCTGCTGCCTTCTCCTATTGCCTGCCAGATATGCTGTAACTGCAGCTCTGCTGTGCACGCTGCAGGAGAGCCCGGTAGATTGCACTGAACCCCATGGTGCTGTTCGAGAAATGACAGTACAAAACCAACTACATGGCATGCTATTTTGAAACACCATACAACTTTTTGAAAAATTGTTCAGTGCTCTTTCAGCATTAGACAGAGCCCTTGATATAGCTAGTAACACACTGGAAGTTTAAGATCCTGATGCTTAGTTTAAGTCACCCAATGAAAGCATGCCTTACTGGAGGTCCTGGCACATTGGAATAAGGCTCACTCAAGTTCTCTGTGATTACGTGCTCTTCGGACCTGCATGTCTCTGCACAGGTAGTGGGTGGCTCAGTCACTGCCTTCAGACTGCTCATGAAAGCCAGCTTTCAACAAGGACCAGCAAACAGTGGCCGAAACATCCAGCTTGTATTCCTTGTTCCTTCCCCCCAAACCTCCTTCCCTCTGCACCTGCTTCTTCACAGGTGCTTTACAATTTATCTTTAAATGGAAGTTACTATGGGTAATACATATTAATAGCTTTCACCCAATATGGAACTCCTACCAGGAATGTATTATGTGTCTTGAGAGCCAATTAACAAATGGAAGTTTACATCGCGTTGGATCAGGAGATAGTGGCACACCGTAAACGTCTGCATCAGTACCAGACATCTAGACTCCCTCCTGCCATCACTGGTGAGAAACAGGCACCACCACTGCATGTCTCATTTCACATCTTTCAAAAGACTGACTTCACCTGACGTGACCTGCTTCTTAGAAACACGCCTTTCTCTTTGCCCTCTGCAAAGGAAGCTTGGATGACTCATTCAGTTACAGCCAGATATGCTGATATCATCAATGGGTCAATGCAATAAGCCCCATTCTCTAAACCTGAAATAGAGGCAACAGCCTTTGCATTGCTTTCATTCTTGCTTTGAAAGGACAAAACAGGTCTTATTGCATTACAGATAAAAGAGAAAAGAATTTCTAGCGCAGGTCATTTAGATTGCAAGCTGAGTGGTCCTCAGACAAGAACCCTCAAAGTAACCAAGTTGGAAAAAATGATTAGAGATGACCATTACGGTTGCTGTTGTTACAAAGAATAAATACAAAATTCAGAAAAACAATGGAGTCTTCACCCTGCACACCACTTGGGAATTCATTTGCATGCAGATTAATAACAGCATCTTCTAGCTCATAGCTCAAAATTAGGGGTTATGCAAATTATGACTTGTATCAACACTGTTTTTACCAGCAATCTGATCACAAAAGTTTAGTTTAAGCACCTTCCATGGCACATGAGCTAAAATACTCTTCAAATGGTGCATAAGGAATACGGTTTGGTGTGGGGACGCAATTATAGCACTACTTTACTGATTTACTTCCACAGCTTGTAGCAGCAGAAATTCTACATGCCAACGGGGTGGAGACTCCAAGGATCACTGCGTTTCACCATCTATTCAGATTTAGGCTAAAATGAAGGGGATGAAAGAGGATGTGCAAGAAGACCATGGTTGCTATGCAAACATTTTGTAGCTTTGTTCATAATGAGAATGGAAGAAACAATTAGTTACTATTCTGGAAGTGGGCATTTATACACCAGCCCAGAACATCAAAAGCAGGATACTAAGGAGTAGCAAGTGAGCAGCTAAACAAATCAAACAATCATTCAAAACAAGGACAGATGAATCTCAGAGTGTACTTGTAATTCTTTGTAGTTCCAAAGAGAGCAAAGAATAATTTTTAAAAATTTGAAATAAAGCAGAAAAAAAAAAAAAAATTAAACCCAAATAGCAGGATCCTGTGTTCTCTATCAGATTGGAATTTTGCTATATCATTTTTGACAAAGGCAAGAATTTAACAGCATACATAAACATGTTTCATAGAAATAATACTGAAAGAGTCTTATGGATGTGCCTGGGAGAAGCAAAAGCAGAACAGCCACTGCTAGCCAGAGTGGCTGCCTTATAGAAATAAGGATCTGCGCCAGGCACAAACAGAGGTGAACAGAGACACCACCACCCCAGCAGCAATAAGTCGGGACAGTTATCCACAGCACCACGTACAACATTGATTCAGTGTTACCTATCTACATGTCGGCTAACAGTTTGCTTAAAGGCAGCAACAGGTGCCCCTTGGTCCAGCAGAGGCCCTCTTTTGTACACTGTGTTACTGAATGCATACCCATCAGACGGAGGGTAGTCGGGAACACTGGGAGGCTGGAAGACAAAAAAAGAGACAAAGCCGAAAAGGGGATTAGTGTCACACAGAGCAACACACTGCCTGCTTCACCTAATCCAGAGCCCCCGTGCTCCCCACCAGCACTCCCACGTCCTTGTTCTCAGGTGCTCACATTCTGCTATGAAATGTTAATAGCCTCTGCATTTCAAATACGTACGCAGAGAGATCAAAAGGATAAGAATAAAAGAATTTCAGTCCTAAGTCACCCTCCTGCATTAACATTACAGTGGATATTCTTTAGAAAAAACAGTTCTCTGGGGCAAGGTCCGCATCATCTCTTAGGTATCTCTACAGCAACAAAAGTTATAAACAATGCCTGAATGACTTTAAAACAAATGGCACTGAGAAACTGCTCTGAGCTTTTGTTCTAAATGTACACTTCAAGCCAGAAAACTCTAGCTAGCTAACCATAAGTGTGTGTAAGAAATAAAAGCTCCCAAGTAAAATTATCACCCTATTTCAGGATCATAATATCAAGCGGCTCATTTATGTCACCCTCTCACAGAACATGATTGAAGTCAAAGAAGAAATGCAAAAAGGAAGGTAGTACTTTGTGTAATTAAGGATTATAATTAAAGGAAACAATCACAACTTATTACAAGCACACATAGAAAATTCTTTTTAAGCAGCATTCCTTTAAAAAAAAAACCTACCTTAAATCCAGCAGTGATACTCTGCTTCTAGTAAGAATTATTTTAATGTCCATTCCCCAAAAGAAAGACAAGCTGAGCACTTCATTTCTGGAGATTATGAAACTGAGGATGCTCATTCTTGATCTTTTTCTTGTACCACCATCCAGTTGCACAACAAGCTAGAACAGCTGAGATTCACCACAAGTTGCCAAATCTCTACACCCTGGCCTTTTTTTCTTGCTGTGTGGCTACAGAAAAGCCACCCTCCTCAAGCCTGCCTCCAAGTATCTGACCTGGCACCCAGAAACACTTGCCTATGGTGTTGAGTGTTTGTAATAAGAAATTAAAAACACACAGAGGGGAAAACAAAAACAAAAACAAAACATCCTATACAAACAGAATTTTCTTTAAAAATACATGATTATAACCTCTTTGAAAAAAAAACCTCTCAAGTGTCACCGACTTTATAACTCACATCAAAAGACAGCCAGGAAGCACGAACTCATTTTTACTTCACACAGAAATTATTTTCATCTCCTGAACCTCACTGGACTCTCATCACCAGCTCCCCACTGTTTCACTGCCATTTGAAGTCCCCATCACTCAGATGACTCTACCTTCAAACCCTTTGGTGGGAGCTGTATGTGCAACTACATCTTAGGATACAGGATTGGAAAGAAAAAGAAAAAAAAAAACACCTCATGAATAAGGCTTCCCGGTGCACATGCTCAATATGCTCTCCCAGCAGGACCAGCCTCCACCCCCACCTGCACCACCCCACTGAGGCACAGGGCTCATGAGCGGCAAGGCATGGACACATTCTCATATAATTTTTCCAGTACTATTTGTCAACTAAGCTGTTCTGATGGACTTAGAAAGAATAATTTTTCTAGTATCACCCACTCCAGGATGCTCCTTTTGCTGTAGATATTCTGCAGTAGCGCAACTTTTCCAGCTGAGCACCTAATGCATTTCACGGCTATTAAGCAGCTCAGCACTTCTCCCCCAGGGGATGTGCTCAGGAGGCACTGGTGCAGGGATCCAAGGTACCAAGGTTAAGTGACTTGCCCAAAACCACACAGGAATCATGAAACTAAGGCTTGACATCCCAGGTACCAGTCACACAAATGCCTTTATTGAACTGTTATTCTTACTATTATTATTATTACTATTATTATTATTGTTATTATTTTTACTACTACTACTATTATTTGGTCTTTTGAAGACTAGGACAAAGAGGCTAAGTCAGCACAAATACCTACCAACCCAACCAACATTACCAACATCAAGAAGAATGCAATCCCCAAAACACAAACAAACAAAATATTTCAGTGTATTCCCCACCCCCCCCCCAAAAAAATGTTTCAACTTATTATATACTAATATAACATAAGCAATATATGTATTCATTAATAATCATAACAGAAAATGCCCCTTTTTTCAGTACTATTTTGCACTTTTCACATATCAATAAGTGGAGAAAAGGTGGCGTGTTGTTTTGGTTTGTCTTTTCTTTCTTTTTTTTTGTTTGTTTGTTTTTAATTTAAAAGGAGCACAACGTAAACTATAAAACCTGCATGTCAATGTAGAGCAGCAGTGAAACAATGTTTGATGAAGCTCTTTTTTTGGGAGATGACAGCAACAGCTACATTTCATTTACTGTGCCCATTAACTTTTACTAAACACTTTTTTTTTTGCTCAGAAAAAACTCACAGGCAATAACATACTTTTTGGTGCATTTATTCTTGTATATCCTATTAGGCATAAAGCCAAACAGTGTTTTAAGTAATCAAATATGAACCATGCTAGCCTCCTTTGCTTGGCAGACTTTTTACATGGTATACTCTTTTTTACTTTTTAAATGCAGAGGTTCATCAAAACAAAGTTTCATTGTGACACGTTTTCCACAGGCACATTTAATGTTTTTGTTTTTGTTTTCTGGAGAAACTTTGTTGTCTCCAGTAAGACAACATGAGAGTTGTTCTGCAAGAGAAAGTCATCCCACAACAGCCAATAAACAGTAAATGGTGAACTCAACTTTACCAGGCTAAGACTAAATGTTTCCCATACCTCAGACAAAATACCCTAACCATAAAAGTATTCTGAAGTTTGGTTGTTTTCATAATGAAAGCTGCATGAAAGAGAAACTGCTTTTACTTCTTAGTTTCACTCCTGTGCAGACACTTAGGACCTCCCAGCACAAAGGTGAAATGGCAGGCTCCTCTCCCAGGAAATGGCAAATGCTCATGGCAGTAACTCCACACTAGAAAGCAGAGCTCTGCTCAAAACCAGAAATGGCAACTGTGACAAATAATTTTCAAAAACATGGCAACTATGTGATCCATGTAAAATCATTCCCTTGCATTTTCTTCCATATGCGCATTTTGTCACTAGTATATTTATCAAGCTCATAATTATAAAATTAAGATAAAATTAATATAATAGCATTAAGATGTATTCTGAATATAGTACCAGTGTAAACTGTCCAAGGAAGATGCAAAAGTCTACGGGTTGAAACTCAAAAATTCTTAGCTGTGCTTCCCACAGATGTTAACAGGGGAACTTGGACTAGCTAACTTTTGATTTAAACTACAGCTAGTTCAATACATTACAGTTTTAAATTTAATCTTGTCTCCTCTCAAAACCAAAAAGCTTCCAAAACTAAAACTTTCATATGTTTAAAATGGCAACAGCTTTTTTGTGAATTAAAAAAAAAAAATCACTTCTATTTTTAAAGTTTTCACATAAGTCAAAGTACATTTTCTGACCAACTCTCCTGAAAAAGTTAGAGGTAAAATCTTGATAGTCAGTCCCTTTATTTTCCCCTTTATTCATTACTCACAGAGTTAGTGAGAAAATGTACCCTGATTTCTCTGAAGGCTTTAGATGCAGGTGCATGTTTCCATTCTCCAAACAGATTTTTTTTTTTTTTCTAAATTCATCATATTTTGTTGGAGAAAAGCATAGAAAAATGTTCCTGTGCAACAATTCTTCTAACTGGCAATGACTTTTCAGAAGCAAATTACCTGACGTGGCATTACTGTGATAGTACCTGTGAATATTTTCTTGCAAAACAGTTAAAATATCAAAAAATCAATAAAAGAAATATTAAATTCTACATTTATGAACAAGCAATTGAAATTCAAAATTCCCTATTTTTTGTTTTGTTTTGTTATGTTTATGTTTGTGTGCATGGATGCACATTTGAAAACACTGTTGTTCAAATTCTGCCTAAAGCATACACAATCAAAGTCAATGGGATCTGAAAGCACAGGACAAGGGCCAGAACAAACTTTAGGGGCTTGGATTGTCCTTTCAACTGATGTGGGAAAACCCACCAAGTTCAAGGAGGGTAGTAGGCAAAATCCTTGTATTTTTCCTAGTCACATTTTGGTGGTTGAACAGATTTGGTTTCCTATAGCAAATATACTAAGCTTGCACTGATGTAGCAGACATCAGAGAGTGGTCTCTTCAATGTCTCAGAATATTTTTTTCTGTGAAAGTAATTTATGTTGCTTTCCATGAATTTACAAACCACTGTCATAGTTAACCTACCTCAGTTGACAATCTTTTTATTTCTTGCTTCCGCTGTTGCTCTGCAAAGTTTGCCACAGACTCAGCCAAATGATTGAGTTCTTGTTCATTTGGAGCTCCCATGAAGTTCAGCAAAGGAGGTTCCCAACCGTTTCGGAAACGAGGGACATAAGGTGGAATAAACTGGTCTTTGGGCCAGTCCGCTCTGTATGAAAAGCAAATTAGAGAGCTTTATCAAGAGCCATAAAAAATATTATTTTAATAGGTTTTGTAAAAATTGAAATATTTTTTATTTTGTTAATAAAGAGGAGAGGCTGTGATCACAGTACAGATACAATTGTGCTAGAACACAGAAAATTTGCAGAAAATATGTATTGACCATAACTGCTTTTCTGCAAGGCATAGCAAGAAGCTAACTACTTTTGCCATAATGACTTGTCAGTGCTAAAACACAACAAATTCCTGTCTCATAGCAAAGGATGAGTAATAGAAGAATCAATCACAAACACATCTCGGATTTTTTTTTAACTGTTAGATGGGAGAAAGTGTTGCAATGCCTTATTTGTGTTAAAGGACTACACAGAAGACTTCAAAGAAACTGCCTACTGTATATACTGTATAAGAAAGTCTGAAAATAGGTATGAAGCGCAGAAGCTTAGGCCAAGCTACACCTTAAAGAAATTAGGCAATGGATAGCCTATACTATTAAAAAAAAAAAAAAAAAAAGCACAAGAATTATCAGTATATTTAATGTTTTATACTTTAGATTAATTTTCTTAGAATACCATATTACTTTTTAGTGTTCCACTAGCATTCCCTACTCTAACATGCAGTACCTAAATTAATGCTTTCATGCTCTGCCTTTGTGCCATGCATGACGCACCATCTTGCAATATAAATTACTGTATCTTTACAGTGGAAGCAGAAATGGAAACTGACATTACAGTGGCTTAACAGTCTCATTGTTGACATTGCTCAAAATTAAGGGAAAAATGCTGTCAGCCACACGACTTGCAGGAACAGTCAGCAATTACTATCCCATTAGCAGGCCTGATGTAGGTCAGTAACCCTTTAGTTTCATCATTCATCTCTCTTGCTAAACGGCACCACAGTGTATCTCTGTATACTGAGATCAGTCAGACTGAAATATCTAATCTTCACAGGTCAACTAGCAGTATTCTAAGTGCTTCATTCTTCCCTATGCAACATAAGCTGTTTCTCTTTCAATCACACTTTCTTCAGTATGGCTTAAGATAATAATGAAGGTAGTTCCTAAGATGAGGAGCCAACGATTTTATACAGAAATCCATTTTCCCTGCATGGGGCTCCAACACTGTGGAAATTTCCACAGCCAGCCCCACTACAAGCTGCAGTGAAGCCAGCAGAGCTCAGAGCAGGTAAAGGCAAGCAGATTCTGCTTTTCTGGGGTAAACTCTCTGGCAGTCACAAGGGGCTCTAATTGCTGTTTCCAGCCCATTTTGTAGTAGCAGGCTGGACAACAGGCCCTAAGGATGTATTTGGCCATTGTTCCAGCAGCAGAGTGAGATCAAGGAAGGGAAACACTCGTACATTACACTCCCTACTATGAGGATGCTTCTCTCTCCATGTTCTAGGGCTTTCTATGAAGCCTTTCTTACCAGGAAAACATTCAATTAACTTTTATCACTTCTTAGTCATTTTTTCAAGAACACTTTTTAATTGATTAATTAATTTATAAAGTAAGAAATCTACTTGGTAGATGTTTATTTCCAAATTTCAAATCTAAGAGCAAGATGAATAAATTCAAAAGACAAGGTGTCTTTCCAGTTGAAGTGATTGCATGCTTAATCATTGTTACATGTACTTATCTACCAAAGATTACAGTTAAAACACATTTTGTCAATTTAAGATTTTTTTGTGTGTATTTTACTAAGTAATTTCAAACCATATACTCATCTCAAAAAAAACCAAATACATAACTAAATTTTAGTGAAACCTAACCATACTAGTGAATCCATTAAACATGACATGTAAGGTATGTACACATAACATGATCCAGCCAATAAACACTCTTTAAAAGTTTGAAGCATTTTCTCTATAGCATTATGATGCTTTTAAAGAAGTAAAGACATCAAAATTTTTAGCTTGTAATCATTATTGGAAATTGAAAATAGAAATCTGTATCCTCTTTTTCCATATTTTTCACTTTTTATAGCAATTTCTTCAAACTGATTTTTAATCAATTCCAAATGATTGGGTTGGAAAAATAAGGGTGTAAAGCAGTTGCAAGCATGCGAAGGACAGTTCAGAAAAAAAATAATGATATAAGGTTATGTAATTATGTCTCTTCTCCTAGATTCTATGGAGGAAACAAAAATTTTTGTCTGCATTTTCTCCCTCCATGTGACCCCTAAATTCAAACCGTTCCCAAATCCCACTGAGGCTAAAGGGTTCCTTTCCAAAAACTTTAAAGAATAGTTGTAAGGAGTCCAAATACCACCAAATTAGTATCAAGTTTGTTGGGGGTGGACCATATGATTAAGATCGTGTCAATAAACGAGCTTTTTCTCACCTGGCTTTGGTCCACGTGTCACCCAATGACATCCATAATTGTCCTTCCTCGCTGGTGACAGTGTATTGCAGGAAGTCTATAGTATCTTTTGTAAGAAGGGGACTTAGTACTGTACTAGCAAGCTCTGGACCTCCTGTTGTCTGCACCACCTAAAAACAAGTATTAAAATAACACAAAGAACATACACATCATAAGTAAGGAAGTTACATTGAATATGTATCTGCAGTGCTGCTAGGATACGTTTACTACTCAAACAAACAAATAATTTCTGAGGAGCTAACATGTGTCCTAATGTCCTTATGGATGAAGTAAAACCACTTATTGCAAAATAACTGCTGTTCTGGTCACCTACTATTTTATATTTAGACCCACTTTTGCAATGTTATTTTAATGTACTGATCAAAACCACACATACTTCCATTAAGGCATATGGCTGTGCATTCAACTCTCCTGCATTATAACAATTATCACATTTTTAAATTGTTAATTAAAAATTATAATTTCAAACTGTAACACAAAAATCTAAAAATATTTTAAATAAATATATTTAATAGATGGATATATGTGCAGAAAATGATATAACGTGTTTTCTAAAGTGACCCTCATCCTCAAATAGACGTATTTCTCCTTAGTTACTGTCCAGGGACACAACATCTTAATCTTGTTATCTTTGAAAAGGTTATTGAGCATACAGATACAAGAGTTCTGAAGGAAAACACTGAAAAAATTATAAAAGCTTACCATATGTAGTGGGGTAAAGAGAAAATGAACCAGTTCAGCTGCACTAGGATTCTGGATATGGAACTTCAATTTGGCCTGAGGGAAAGGGAAAATGATAAATTGTAAGAAACAGTTAACTTTTATGACAATAAATACTTCACTTAAGAATGACCATCTGAAGTGAGACCACAGGTCCATCCAAGCCCAATGCTTTGTCTCCAACATCAGCTAAGAGCAAATGTTAAGGGAAGAATGTGAGAAAAAGGCAAAAGCATAAGAAATTTTCCCCAAGATATTTTGTATCCACCAGTACTTTTCTCAGAAACTAGAAGTACAAAAGGCTAGTGTTTTATATTAATAGCCACTGACGGGTTCTTCTTGTGAATAAATCCATTCAATTGTTTTTGAATCCATGTAAATCTTAGCATGTACTATGCAAATAAGAAGTTTGGCACCTGAATTATATGTTTTGTAAAAAAGCATCTCCTTTGTAAATGTGCCAGCTCTTGGTTTCATTCATACCCTGTAGCTCTTTTCCAAAGAAAACTGAGCAATCCTTCTCTCCTCCCTTTTTCCAGTGATGTTCATAACCATTTATATATTTATTACATTCTCCTTTTTTTTTTTTTTTTTTTCTCTAAACTAAATAAAAGCCTAAATAATCATCCCTTACAGCATTCTTGTCCTCCCTGTACCTTCTTCAATTTCACTGTACTGGGAACAAAATAAAGGCAGTGAACATAGTGGCATATTGATGCTCTTTATTTGTTCATTTTTGTCTTTTCTGACATCTCTTAGCATTCACTTGGTTCGTCAACATTGAACATGGATGAAACTTTCACAGAAATATGTATTACATCTGCATTTTTTTCTGACTTGTTCTATATATGAGGTTTTTCCCATTTGTATCTTACCTGTCAACACTGAATTTCATCTGTAAATTCAGCATTTGCTATCATGAGGTGTTTCTACATTTCCATACCGAGGATTAGTCTAATTTTACTATCCAGAATAGCTTAGTAGCCTCATCAAATCTTGTCACTTCACTCCCCATTTGCCAGAAAACCTGTGAATATGCTGGACAGCAAAGGCCTCTGCATAGTTGTGCATGGGACTTCACTGCTGAATTTACTGCACTTTGAGAATGAGCATTTCATTCTTATAAATTGTTTTCTATTTTGCCAAGCAAGAGTCTAGGAAGCTCTATTTGAACTCAAAGCAGCTCAGTTTCTTTACAAACTTCAGGGTATGTGACCTTGTTAGAAACAAAATAAAAAACTGAGTGATTTGTAGGCATCATTTTGCTTTGCAATATGTATGTTTGCTTCTTCTCCAATTTTAATATACCTGTCTACAGGTATATTATTTAATAATATACAGGGATAATTTTAAATATATCTATAATACCCCATGGGGGGTACCTCATGGGTACTTGGTTGTCTTAGTCCCTCAGAGCCCTGAAATTACTTTAAAAATTATAAACATTACCTTAACATTTCTCTTCCTCAGGAAGAAAGCCAGTCTGAGAGGTTGCACACCACTGTGCGTGGTTTGCTGATTTATCCATAAGTTTTTGGAAGAGATGGATGAATGGTACTCATTCAACAGAGTTTCTATCCATCTATCTGTTACTTGCCATTTTGATTTTCTGTTTTTTAACCCATTACCAGTTCATCAACATGAAACTGATACTCTCTTGTGTTTCCCATAAACAATGGTTTTCATGAACATATTGTCCATTATCAAGTTTTTCCAAGTAAATATATGCATTAAAAAAATTACATATTTTCTCTGCTACAACTTCTTGGAGGATTCCTTTTATTTAGTGATGACCCATCAGCCCTGCAGACTCCAGAAGTAGCAAACATGCCAGAATGTGTTTTGAAAAACTCTAGTAATTCTTATTGCATCTTGCTGTCTGTTCCTCAAACTACTTTTGGCTAGCTTCATTCTATTTTTACATCTAGCCCCCTAGAGTGTGCCTCCAAATTAAGAAACAAGGAGGATGTGTTTTTAGTGCTAATAACTTCCTATACATTGTCCTTCAGACACAACAACTTTCTTTTGGTCTTTCTAAAGTGTTTTTTTTGTTTGTTTGTTTGACAAATGGTAGGCACTTTCTAGCAGTTTCCAGCATGGCATTTTAAAACAGTCTCAATTCTACTGGCAGAGATCTTATTCTTCTAGCTAATTCTTTTATTTTTAAACTAGATTCTTCACTTTATACAGTTCTCCATGTCTGACATAAATGCCTAAGAAAGGAAATTTCAAGTTTTTGTGGCTTCTGCAAAGACACTGAAGCAACACACTGGTATGGCACAGATCTTCACAAAAGAGCATTAGAAACCAGGTCCTAGATGCTCTCAGCACCAAAACAAGAACGGCTTCTACTCCTGAACAGAAAATAAAGATTTAGATACATGGGTTTTCCTCCGTGAAAACTAATTTAAATGCAGTATTAAGTTATAATGAAAAAAATTAACATTACAAACACTATTACTGAGAAAGATCAGCATGTTCTAAGATATCTCCTGCCTCTCCCTTTCTCCTCCTTCCCTTACCCCCCAGCAGCAATCTTCTGAGGTCAGAATCACAGTATTTGATATAGAGGTTTTTAATATATTCTTTACTTTTCTAAATATCACCCACGGCCCTGCAATCAAAATTAATTCCCCAAGAGGAAGAAAAACGAAGATTTGACTCAATGAATGTGAGAACAAACTTTCTTTTTGGCATAGCTTCCCCAGCAATTGGAAGGGACAGTCAGTATGTGGAAGTAAATGCACTGAAGGTGTCCTACTTGCTGCCTTCCATTAATAGCACTTGCAGAAGAGGAGATGTCAAGGAGAAGGCTTTTGAGTTAGCACCTCCGCTTGTTGAGAACTTCCAACAAGACAGCAATTTGCCAGCTGGAGTGTTCTGAGGCCAGAAAGGTCCTGTGTAATGATGGCAACAAGTACAGAGAGTCTGATGGACATAACTGAATAAAACTAAATTAAGTGCTGGTGATGCTGGCAAGCATGCAAGAAAGCTGTGACCCCAACAGACTTTCATAGAAATCCTTTTATGATTTAAAATTGAATTTCACAAGTAAAAGGTTTCAAAGAGCCATGAAAAGAAGAAACACAACAATGCTGAAAGAGAAAAAAATATTTTCATCTTGTCACTGCATAGAGCCTTTGAGGAGCAGCATCCCAAAAGCCATTTTGGGTCTGCTCCTTTTTAAAGAGTAGTGGAGACCAAGACAACAAAGATCCAGGCTCACAATTACCCATATGGTGTGACCACCTTTCAACAGCTTACAGCAGCAGGGAGGGCATTTAAGCTCCACCAGGTTTCTCTATACAGACAAGGCACCAGGAAAGTTAGAAGACAACACCTGACTACTGCATTCCCAAGGAAGAGACGACCTTCTGCAGCCCCCTCAGAGGAGTCAATAAAGCAATCACACCTCCTGGAAAAGCAGCAACATCCAAGGAAACACAACTTAAAAATAACTAAAAGAAAATTCATTGTGTTACTTATTTTTTCTTCTCTTTATCTTTCACAAGAATTTTAGTTCTTCATTTCATATTAGTGGAATAAAACAATGGAAAAGCAATACAGTAAAACAGGCACTCAAATGAATTGGTAGCAACAGGGCATGACAGAGATCATGTTATATTTAACATTAACTATACCAGCAAAAAACTGTTATAGCATGCCTCTCTACAGTAGTAGTTACCAGAAGATTGAAGCCATGCTTGAACTTTTGGAAGCAGTCAACAAACTCATCTGGAGGTGGCGGTTTTGAACGGAGAGTCAGAACTCCCTCTGTTGAACAAATAAATTGAGATTTTTGTACATCCATTCATATTTCACACAATTTCTATAAATAATAAAGATATAATAAACATGTAAAGACACACTTAATAGATTTATCAACATACAAAATGCTGCAAATATAGAACCACTACAGTGAGCATATCCTGCAGTCGCATCTCTAATCAGTCACTCTCCACTGATTTCAAGCAAATGTTTTTAACAGATTTTTCTCTAAGAGTATACTAGTATACTGCGTGGATGTTTTTTGTGCTTAAAGTGAAAGAAAATTACTACCTTCCAGAAAAAAAAAAAAAAAAAACAGCCATATTTGCTATCTACTTTGGTGATCCTTAGAGAAACAGAATTGTGTGCAGTAAGAGCTCCTACCTCCAGGTCCTTTCTTTTTACTTTTCTTAGTTTTCTTCCTCTTTGAAAGTTCAGCAAATGCTTCAGCAGCTTTTTGAAGTTTGGTAACAAAATATTCAATGTCATCCAAAATATGGTTCAGAATTTGCTACATGAGAAAAATTACAGTTACTCTATTGAAACTGTAGCAGTAATATTCAAGAAATTAAAAGAACTATACTCTTAGAGACCAGCAGCTTCTTCTGTACAAAGTTGATGCTAGAAAACCGCATATTTTGATTCATTGTGTTCTTAACTTCACATACCTGTCAAGTATTTTAGTGTTTTTGTTTTTGTTTTTGTTTTCCAAAACTCAGGGCAAGTAGAATTTTTTAAAATATAAACATCAATATTATTAAATTCAGATTGGAATTACACAACTCACACACTACATTTTCTCTCACAGCACATGAAAAAAAATCTAATTATTTGTGTAGGACAGCATTTTCCTAAACCGTATAACTTCATAATCTCCTTTAGCACAAAGTATTAAACTATTTGTTGAATGTCAGAATGTGGTTTTATAGACGTAGTGCTCTATGAAGAATTGTTTCCATAGAGCAAGTGGAGGAAAAAGAAGGAACCCCTGGGAAGCAATTCAGCAGGCCCCAACATGCTTCCCTCAAGACCCCCTGATGTTGCTGAGGGCAGCATCAGAGTAGAAGAGTAGAACGTTACAACTAACAAACAAGGAGATATTTGATATTGCATACATCAGAGGACCTGTCCTATATTGTTGCTATGTGGCCAGAAAAGATTAGTTTATGCATGTGCATGGTACATCTGTCTTCAGAAATTACTATATGGTTATGTTCTAGATACTGCACATGCCTAAGTCCCACTAAATTGGTAGAATTAAAGTTTACAATTACATAGTCTCTGAATTTAGTCTTCACAAATTACTATTTATATTTCTAGCTTTTCAGAAAACTTAACATACATCTATCCATCCATCCATCCATCCATCCATCCATCCATCCATCTATTTTAAGGAAAAATTACTAATAAAAAAGAACAATTGTCTATTCATTTAGAGGTCTACTGCACAAGCATAGGGTGTCCAGAATGCTTTCCTCTAGAACTGAATTTCCCATGTGGAAAAAGTCTTCCCAAGAAGTAGGGCTGCAAAATTTCACAGACATTAAGCAATATCTCTTGTAGTAGCAATAACACTTACAACATCTCTGTCAATCCTGGCTGCTATCATCTCTGCTGTTTCTTCATGGTCATGGTATTGTCTATGTTTTTCAACTGTGGAAAAGGGAAAAGGATAATAAGCCATCCATATACGCAGAATTAAAGAGCAATACTTCCTAAATAGCTTATGCTTGAAACCATTCTACTGTAAGAAAAAGAAGCACAAAACTGTACCATTCACTTTACAAGGACTCCATACAACCTGATGAACTTCTACTGTAATACCTGATCTTGCCAAATCTAAATATTATAAGTAAATATTATACTGTACATTGTATATTGAGTAACTAAATATTATATTGCTTTTGTTAACAGGAAGGATTTTAGTAAATACATTTTAGAAAAGATCCACATGAGTGGAATAGAGGGATCTACAGGAACTCAAATCACTGACAGAGCACTTGATAAACTAATGAAATTTTTTTTTTCAATTGAGAAGTCAAACGAACAAACTAGCCATTACTCAAGGTAGGTGTTATGCTGCATATTAGTAGGTGAAAACATTCTTAACATTACATGTTTTTCTGAACATTTTTGTTTTCTTTACATAGTTGGTTTGCTTTGTTGAGTGATATAGCTTAATAAACCAAAAATAATAAAGATGTCATGGTTAATGACTTTAGTTATGAAATTTTAGTATCTATTATTAAAAAAACAAAAAAATCAAAACAAAACAAAAAGCAGCCCTCACCTTAACCAAGATTACTCCACTATTAGTCTGTTTTACAGAAGGAGCTTTATTGTTTCTAAAGATTTTTTTTTCAAAGGAATCTGATCAAAATAAAAACATTGCCATTAGAGATTAAAGAAAAAAATATATCAGAAATTCTACAGCATTCCTTGGTTAAGGCTTTAAAAACATGAACTACTTCAGTCATTAACACATAAATAAATAATGTTGATCTCCAGTCAGATTTTAATCCAAGTGATTATATTTTTTAATTACCTGAAATATCTGGCCTATGATTTCCCTATTACTATATAGGGCATCATTAATTTACTAGAGTTATGACAGTACTGATTAATGTGTGTGTTACTATGTTCACATAAAAGCCCAAGTTAAAATTCATAGCCTATACAACCACGTAACTAAACACAAGTAAATAAGTTTCTGAACAGAAATTCAGGAAAATGATAAGTAAATGACAAGTCAGATTATGACAGCCAGTTCTTCCATAGATCAAGCAACAGTGGCTTGGGGTGTTTCAAACTGGACTGGGAGAATAATCCTGTCTGCTCTCAGCAAGGACAGAGGGGTGACATAGTACAACCATTTCTCTATTCGCATTCAATTACTGTAATCTTCATAAAAGTGTTCTTTGCAAATTATTTTTTTGTTATTACCAAGGATCATAAAAACCTACTGCCCAGAACAACTGTTTATCACTGCGCTGTGCAGAAATACTCACACTCCCCCTGCTCAGTAGCCCATGCAGACCATGCTGCCACACGGCTTCTCACGTCCACCTGGGTGATGGTCCCTGGTGGCACAGGGGCAGGTGCCCGCGGAGGTGGAGGGATGGTGCTGTCAGCATTGGATATCATCCTACAGGAAGAGAAGGAAGCCCACAAGTGACACTTGAAGCAAAAACATTCTATTTTTTAGTGCTTCTTCAGAGAAGACTGGGAGGCTGTATAAGGACCTATTCTGCCGTTGAACACACTATGGACTTACCAAGTTAGCAGTACTCAAAACCATGGTGTGTAAATATATTAAACGTAATAGGAAACGCACTTCATGGTGGGGTTAGCAAAATATTCATCAGTAAAACAAAACCTCTATCACCTAGTCACATGGGAAATAATATTCTGAGTTGGAAGGGACCCACAAGGATCATGAAGTCCAACTCCTGGCCCCCACACAAGACCACCCAAAAACCAGACCCTATGTCTGACAGCATTGTCCAAATGCTTCTTGAGCTCTGCCAGGCTCAGTGCCGTGACCACTGCCCTGGGGAGCCTGTCCCAGTGCCTGACCACCCTCTCAGTGCAGAACTTTTTCCTAACACCCAGCCTGACCCTCCCCAGTCCAAGCTCCATGCTGTTCCTTCGGGTTCTGTCGCTGTCCCTAGAGAGCAGAGCTCAGCGCCTGCCCCTCTGCTCCCCTCGTGAGGAAGCTGCATGCCGCCATGAGGCATCCCCTCAGCCTTCTCTTCTGTAGCCTGAACAAAGTGACTGCAGCCACTCCTCATATATCTTGTCCTCTAGACCCTTCACCATCTTCATAACCTGTATATTTGATCCAACTGCAGAACTGAGACATAGAATGTTATTCTCTGGCAACCTGCATTTATGTCAGACGTTCCAATCACTAAGGTGGAATTGTGAAAGTTAAGAGTCATGCTATAAATTGAAATAGCATGACATAAGTATTAAATCAAGGCCTCTACATGTGATTTTGGAAGTATATTATCAACTAGCAAAAAAAGAACATGAAACAGTAGATAGACTTGGGGAGCTGGTGATTCTATATATTGCCAAGAAGTTAGGTTTTTACCTCAGTGTTTCAAGTCTCTTCTTTTGTTTCCCACTTTTGCTGTCACTGATTGCACTTTCTATATCTTCATGAATAAAGCTAGCCTGAAGAGACAGAAGCAGAAATCATCAATATTCAGCTAGACTAACGAGACATATGAAATAATTATCTCATCATACACTTTTTAAGGTATCCTTAGATTAGAGAATCCCTTATCATATCCCACTTAAAAATAAATAAATAAATCTGGGATAAATTATTTTATGCTAATGGAACAAAGAAACACACAATACAATTGTCTGGGAGTTGGTATTTTTGTAACTGTTCCATTCTCAAACATTATCATCAGATGAGTGTTTCATCTAGCTACCAAATTTGTCTGAACAGCTGTAATTATCCCAAGCCAACAATTATTGCATAAGTTATTTTATCCTTCTCCACGTACATCATTTTTGTTTTTGTCAAGCACGTTAGTGAAAGACATAACCAAAACTACTACAGATAGCAGCAGCATAAGGATTAGGAAAATAATTGGTAGCGTTACAGTCTCCTTTAAAAAGTAACAATAGCCTCCAGTTTCTCTTTGGTTTAGTAAAAGATGAATTTTTCAGAACATTTCCTAATCTGTAGGTACCTACCTCCACCAGTGGCTCACAAGTGAAATTCTGATACATGTCTAAGGCATCATTTTAATAGATCTTGCATTAAATAGGTCACGGCTTCTCATAGGATTTAGGATGCTCCATTACATGTCTTCAGCTGACCAATTAATTTCCTATACAGGCTGTCAAAGCCCCAGTCTGTTCATGTATGGCTTACTCTACAAGGCCCACCTCTATCTTGGTCCCCTTATGAAGGAGAAGAAACTTCTTGAGAGGAATATGTAACTTCTGCCAGGACCAGAAAACTTCCTTGAATTTAGTAACTAAAGGGATTAACAGACTTCTCAGACTACAATGAACTGTACCCAAGATCTATTAATGTTAAAGAATGAATAGGAAAAAAACTTGAGGGGATAACAGAAGAATTTCATTAATCATACTATTGATATTTATTATTTAACATTTTTTTAGAGAATATTCAATGGCCAAAATATAATTTTATGTTTTTGAATAAATTATTGTTGCAGAGGTTCCTGAGGTTCATGGTAACTTCTGATCAAAAGCAGTAAAAAGGCAATATCTCAAGAACAGCCAAGTGTTATGGGAAAGGAATAGAACCTAGGGTAAAGTCACAGACTCAATTAATAACCCAGAAGTAAAGGGGGATCCCAGACTTCAAGTCATGCTTATATGCTCTGTGTTTTTATTGGTACACACTGGAACAACTTCAAAAGATGAAAATCTGAAGAAAAGCGACCACCTCTACACCTTGGGAGGCTGTGTCCAAACAGACCTTAAAGAGGAGCCCTGCACTATTTAGCAAACTACAAACTGAACTTCTCACAGAATCCCAATTCCCACTGAAACAACAAATTCTGTGAAATTAGAATTAACACAATTACTTGGTCTTCTTCAAACCACTAGCACAGTAGCAATTTCCAAATGGTTGTACAATGTGATTACCAATCTGCTGTTTAAAGATAATGATATATATTACTAAGAAGGAATTAAAAAAAAAAAAAAAAGGGAAAAATGAAACCAAGAAATTGTTGACTAGAATTAAAAGAAATGCCAATTATTTAGAGTAACTAACACATCAAAATTTATAGTCCTGGAAATAAAGAAGTATTGCTGAATGCATTAAAATATTTACTCTGAAAGCTTGAAAAAAATTATAATCTTGCTATACTACTTTCCCCTCTTGCAAGTAGTATCTTCCATTTTACTATCTCTCCTGCAGGACAGAGATGCAGAGATGTGGAAACATAGAGGAGGTTAATTAAATACACAAAAAGAGCAGAAAAAGGGGAAAGATTAGGTAAGACTCAGAATGAGTTCTTTCCAGATTATAAAATATATTTGAGATAACTCAAACTATTTTAGACCACTTTCTTCAGAAGTGTGAACACAAAACATATACACATTCCAAAGCTTTACTCATTTGCAAACCTAAATGAACAGCTACAGAGCCCAAGAATCAATATTTACAGTAACAACATATTTGCACATGCTCTAAAGATTCAGCTTACATACCTCTCTTACGAGACATACCATGCTGCATTTACTAACATAAAGTAGTGCTCAAATCATAAATTCATTAAACTTGAAACATACTTATAAGAATAAAAGAACAGAATTATTTACTATGAATCCATTTATTTAATTTCATCCATTGTACTTTCTAATTCATGAAATTTCCCCCATTCAAATAAGTCACAGCAAATCTCCATTACCACCTTACCTTAATCTCATCACATTGGAAAAGATGCAAATCTGGCTTGTTTTGAGTTGGTTCTTTACATACTAATGCAAGAATTGAATTGTAATTGCATGCATTCATCACAGCTTGGCAATGCTGAATTGTGCTTAAAGGAAAATTCTCCAGTTCATTCTGCCGAAAGAGAGGGGAAAAAAAAAAAAGAAAGAAAGAAAGAAAAAAAAAAGCTACATGAGTTAAAAAGGGAAAGTGATAATAAGCTAATTAAAATACCAAACCTTACATACATCATTTTTCCCTTCTCTCTCTCTCTGAAAATGAGACTGCCACTCACAGATCTTACCTTTGATTCTAAGTCCACCAAACTGACAGCTTTGTCATCCACTTGAAGAATCATATCTTGAGTCCACACTTTGCCTTTGGCATCCAGCAATTTCAACTTCCTTATTCCATCATCTACTGTAATCATCGCCTCTTTTCGGTCCAGAACAAAGGTGGTCAAGTGCTGGTGAATGGTACAAACAATGAAGAAAAAACCTGTAACTCTCCCTATCACTAGGCAATGTCAGTATTCAAATTGTCATGAAAGAGCAATACAAATAATTCCTGAATCGAAGTGCCTTTGTTTATGACAGATCCCACCAATATGCTATAGGCGAGGTTGTTCAGTCTGTAATGTCATTTTAAGTCAAACAATTTTTGTAACTCACTATTTGTCATCCCCTGTCATTTCCTCACTACAGTACTGGTTACATTTGAAGGCAAATTCCAACATCTTCCACGTATCATGGCTAGAATCGAATCCTGAGTATTTAATTAGCTTTACTGAGGATTGAAAACCTGCGTCAATTGGCAAGCTGAATTCAGAAGCATCAGCAGCAGCAGCCCAGAAACAGCCTGCCAACATTCCTCCACCACCACCCTGACCTGGAACATCCTCAATCTCCTCCAGAACTGCCAGTTAGCACATTGATGGCAAACGCGAAGGGCTTGCATCTGACTGAGATACCCTACAGACAGGCTAGTTGCTTGTTTTATGCAGATCACAGTAAAGACGTAGCATATGAACTATTTTTGCTCACCATCAATTTGGAACATTCTTCAGATTCCATTAAAGGTCTAGAAATTAAACAGTACTTCACAGATATCACTTCAACTAGTTCCTCTGTCATTAATTTTTGACAGCTTCTCCTTCAACATGTCAGACATGCAAGACAACTCATAAAGTTATTTAATTTAATCCAGGCATAACTCTAACTTCACTTTTTATTTTAAAGATCTGGATACACTCACTCAAGTTGAATCAATTTTAATATATGCCTGCATACCCACTTTATAAATAACTTAAAAGAATCAAGTGAGTTTTCTTCTATTACAGGAAAAAAGCACACTTAGTAATGACAGACAAAAGAGTAGATATGATCTGTATATAATCAAAGTATTTTAAAACAAACTCTACTGACTGCTCACACAGGAAGGCTTAGACTTCAAATACCAGTACTAATCTTTACGCCAGTAGAGTATGAAAATGGTTACGTAGAAACTGAAGACAGACAGACAATTAAAAGCAACATTAATGTTCCTTTGGAAGCTGATCATAGGACAGAAGCACTTCTGCATACAATTTCACGACTTACAGCTAAATTTAAAACCCAGCTAAAACGGACTTGAGAATCTAAGGTTTTTGCAAGACTCTTCTTAACCTATGACAGTGTTCTGATGGCAGCAGGAGAAAGTTTATGCCAAAGAAACTATGGAATGAGGCACTGCACCCAGAAGTGCCTAACAGACGATGTATAGGCACACAGGCTTACTTTGCTGAACATTTTAAACATAGCTATTTCTGAAGAAGATATGACAGCAGCATACAGTATTTCTGTGAAGCAGTTTAAGACAAGAAGCAATGTATTTTGCGTTTCTCACTGGGGATGAAACTGTGCAGGCAGAATGTACTTGTTAAACTGCTACGCAACAGACTTACTAAGGCTTTTAGGGATTAGTACCCAGCTCTTTCTAAATATCCCAGCCCCTCTGTTGATTATAAATGATCAAGGTATTCCTTTAAAATATCAGTCAGTGTGCCTCACCAACAGCACAGTGTTTTTCAGCTGCCTCATCCTTGCAACAAGACATGTTCAGAGACAGGGCAGCATAACACACTGAGTTGAGATCCCACTGAGAAGCCCTGTCCCTTTGCCAAACTACACACAGCTTTGCTTACATTCTTCTACATAAAAATTCCAGCCTGTTATGGCAAAGCTAGAGAATTTGATACATTTCAGTGTAATCTGTTCTGAAGTGACCTCAGGCTGGCAGGATATTTTGGAAGATTTACATGTCTTCAAGCATGTTATCCTCAAAAATCATGTAAGCAAAAATCACTGTGCGTAACCAAAAATTGTAATTGGTACATCGCCTTGTCATACATCCCTGTCTCACCTCTACGTGATACTGCGAAGTTTCGGATATGCTGCTGGCACTGTCCCGTGCATAATTCTTTCTTTGTTCTAAAGACAGGGAGAAAAGAAAGAACAATTATTCATTCAAACTCTTATCATGCTGTGTTTTGGATACTTCTCAAAGATGCTTAAGACTAGCCATATATATGAAAGTAGAAGGTGAGCTGCTGTTTATTTCTGTATTCAAAAGAAAAACCTTCATAGTTCAGCACAAGCATCGTACTTACATCCATGTTAAAAGCCAGTTTTCTTGTCTCATTGACTCTGGATGGGAGTAGAGCTCTGATGGAAAACACTTAATTGGGAAGCCCGACTATTAAAATCGCTGGCTTACCACTTTGGTAGCAACATGGTAATTAGGTTTGTTATAGTTGTGTGAATGCACTTGAAAGCAAGTGTTCTCTGATATAAACATAATTCTCATGCTAAATCTGGAAAACAACAAAGTCACACACAAACCAGACCTGAGTCATTCCTTATCTCTTCCTAGAGTATTCAGTTTGTTAAATTACTATTGTAGAAAAATACATGGAAAACAGGGAAGGAAAAAAAAGCCAAAAGCTGCAGCAACAAAATACAAATTAAATATCTCAGAACATAAATATTTTTCATCTGACAAACAAAATGCTGCAAAATCAGAAACATTGTTTGCCTTTTACTCCATACAATAGATTAATATCAAACCAGGGGAAAAGGGAAGGGGAAATGCAAGATGAGGACACAACACACACCTACACCACAAAATAATGAATTAAGATGAATGCTGAAAAAAAAAAAAAAAAAAGAAAAGAAAAAAGAAAAAGAACTTTTCAACTTTATTAGAAAAAAAGATGAATGCAACATTTGGAGGGTTTTTCTCTTTTTTACCCCCATAACCACTAAAGTGACCAATCCAAAACACTGGGACTTTTGTCTAAAAAGTCACTAGGAGACTTGTTCAAAAGAAGTACAAGGAAATTCTGCATATATTTTTTTTAAATCTCCATTTAATTACATTTCTGATCTTCAAGTAAAATAGGCAGTTTTATTGTGTTTGGAAGAAAATATACGTAACTGATGTTACCTTCATTTCATCATACCCATTTGGAGTAGTTGGGGCAAAAATAAGAGCGTGTGATTGTGTCACCACGAGAGATAAGTTCCTTTTTGCAAAATTAAAAATGCTACCTACTACCAAACACATGATCTGTGATGTACAGAGATCTGTAGTGAGGACGCCATAAAAGCAACACTGCAAAAAGCTTGTCTGTGACCTGGATTCCTTCATACAGGAATTTCAGGTATGACAAGGAAAGAAGTGCCAGCACTTACAGATGTAATGTCTGGAAGTATTTTGTCACCTTTTAGAATCACACCCATTACCTCTCCAATCCTCAGTGAGTTTCACGAAAGACAACCCAGTTTCTGAAACCCCTCCCTGGCTTGATGGGCCCCCTCCTCAATGACAAACACTGCTCATGCAGAAGAGCTATCCTGCTCCCTTATCGCAGCTACTCAGCTTGGTTTAGCGAGAGGAGTCCCAATGCAAACACCAAATTGAAGAATGCCACGGATTATCAGAATTTTTAACTAGGTGTGTGAATTGTTAAAAAATAGATGTCTTAATTTCATCACCCCATATCTTAAATCCCAGGACAGAGGACCTGCATTGATTCCAATTGTAACTAATATTTCTGCTTTTGCAGCATGTTATTTAAGGCATCTTATTTGGTTGTTGTTCTTTTAAGGATAATAGACACACACATGCACATCCCAACAAAAACAGTCAGTGAAGCAGTACTGTCTGACTTGCTACCTTTCTTTTTTTTTTTGGATGATGATCTGAAGAAGTAAAGTCCATCTGTTCCTAACAAAACAAGGGAATTAAAAAAAAATAGTATCTAGTTTAACTCCAGAGAATGATTTGCATCTCCAAGGGGATCAGTTAACAACCCTCTTTAATGGACTGTAAATGGTAGTCAAACACTGTCTAGTAAGAAAGAAAATACCCTTAAAAAAAAAAGTTTCAATTAACAACACATTAAATATTCAACTTTGATTGTTATTACTATTATTAGGTGAAAAAAGAGCATTATTTCTAATGATATCAAATTACACAAGGATACAAAATCTTACAACCACTGTAAGGATTAAAAATCCTGCAAACAATAGCAGTTGGAGTGGTTTTAAATAAAGACATCCTGGTGTAAGTAAAGGCTCCAAAGTAATTAAAAAACAGAGAATGACTTTTGCAAGAGATTCCTTGCTCTGATTCACAGAAATTTTGTTCTGCATTAGGATATCCAAGAACACTTGGAGCACTGATTAACACATCCTCTTCCACAGAACAGCACAGCACTCACAATGGACAAGATGGCAAGGTTTTCAACATACTATGTCATGGTGAGAATGATAGTGTTTGTATTAAGAAAGAGAGCTTTCTGAGTGATAATAAAAGCTGTGACTGCCTGCATCTGAGAGCAAAGGAGACCCCCCGAAGTTCTGCATTCTTAATTACAACAGGACAGTAACAAGAACTTTGATAGAATTTGAATTAGCAAAATTCAGTCAGTGTCTGTGTTAACAAATAAAAAATATGGTCACCACAACTGACAGTCTACTTTGAGTTCAGCAACAGTTCCTATTTACCCGTTTATTTTTTAAACACACTTATGCTGGCAGAATGTTTATTAGAACCTGTTAGAGATGTGAGTTACCTTTGATATCTGTCCAACGAGCCCTTCTTCTAAAAACACTGCAACATGTAACTTACAGACTTTCAGACTCCAGAGCCCAGGAAAGCAGTGCAACCTAAACTCTACAGTAAAGCATGCAAACTAAACCTGGGGAGGCTTCCAAGCTTTGTTGCAGTTACAGACCAACACATACACACACATACAAAAAAAAAGTGTGTGGGGGGGGGAAACACCTCACAGGCTCTTAGTTGCTGTTCAGTGCTGCAACATTTTTCTGGCTTTGAATGAGGTAAAAAGTAGCCTGTAGTAGCTGTGAATGTTGTCACCACCACCACAAAGGAGCTGGAGGTAGATATTATGGGTAACCCACCCATGCTGAATCATTCACCCTTCAAAATACAACTTCTAATAAGTAACCTAGCATCAGGCAAAATTCTTCAGTTGCTTCTAAAGAAGTTTTTCTTTAACCTTTGTTTTTCAGCCTTTTTATAACTTAATATTTAGCAAGCAGGTCTCTTTCCTCATATTATCAAGCTAGCTGCTAATAACCCATGTTCCCAGAGAGATAGTTTTACTGGTTGCCTTGCATAAATTGCGCTGACGAAAGTGCCATAAAGGATGCAAATGAATGAATAAAGTCCCCACATGACAAAAAATAAAAAAATAAAAAAATCTCTGCAAGTTCTCACCTTGCCCTCAGAAAGGAGTACATAAACCCTACATAAACCCTTTGTACCCCTTCTGTTGATGTGCTCCACTGCCTTGGACTTCAAGCAAAATATTCGCTGATACAATTCTGACTGCTTTTGCAGAATAACAGAAAACGTCTCTTGACTTATTACATGATATTCAAATGTTAATAACTCATACCCTATTATTGAAAATAAGCATGACTCATTTTCATGAATTTGCTGACTTACTGAATGGACTGGGTCTGCCTGGGATGGAGTTAATTTTTCACAGCAGCTTGTATGGTGTTGTGTTTTGGATTTGTAACTAAAATTGCGTTGATAACACACCTAGGTTTTAGCTATTGCTGAGCAGCATTTGCACAGCATCAAGGACTTCTCCATTTCTCTCTCTGCCCCCCAGCAAGTTGACTGGGGGTCCAAAAGAGGCTGGGAGGGGGCACAGCTAGGACAACTGACCCAAACTGACCAGAAGCTCATAGCATATAAAGTAATGCTCAGCAATAAACCCATGCTCAACAATAAAACTGAGGGGTAGTCTTTCCAAAGTACCTAATGCTCAGAGTCTGGCTGGACATTGATCTGCCTGTGGGAGGCTGGTAAGTAGTATATAATACAAAATGCTTTTGCTTTGCTCTTTTTTATTTCATTTGTTTGTTTTTAGTTCTTCTTCCCCTCACTTATTAATCCATGAGCTTTTTCCTTGCTTTTGCTCTTTCTATTCTCTCCTCTATCCCACTGTGCAGTGAGAGAGGGGTAGTGACCAAGCAACTCACTCAGGGTAGGTCCTTAGATGCTGGCTGGGTTCAAGTCCTTACACTGAAAAAAAAAAAAAAGAAATGTTTTATATGTTCCATTTCACTCTCCTAATCCTCCTGATCAATCTCAGCCTCTCATGGGTCCCTTCAAGCATGAAGAGAATTATTGCAGCTGAAGTGATATTCTACAACAGAGGCTTTGAGATATGATGAATAAAACAATCACAACTTTTTTTCTATTTTTTCTCTTTTTTTTTCTGTTTATTCTATTTATTACAGCTCTTACGTCCAATATGTAAAACAGTGCAGCCTTCATAGCACAGTAAGTTCAAACTTAGCTTATACACTGCACACAATTTATCTAAAATATTTTCCCTCTGATAAAAGAAAGCATGAAAGCAGAGATAAAAAGAATAACAGTAGAAGACACCAGAGTCAAATTCTTAATCACAATTATATACAGCAAAAGCAACCCGGAGGAATCTGAGCAAAATAAAATCTCTCACAAGGCAAGCACAATAAACTTAAAAGCAGAACAGCTTTTCACTTATAGGCCCTGACTATAAGATCTACTAGCTACTAAGCTTTTCAAAGGAACACAAATACTGATCCACAGAAACTAATATTCCTGCCTCTTTCTGACATGGAGTGATGCTATGGCTCTTCTAGTCTTTGTGAACTTACTGCATTTACCAATCATCAGGGATGGACCACATTTCTGGTTTTAAAAAGATGTAAAAAGGTGCTGGCTTCATACTAAACTTGGAAGCAGCCACAGAAACACCAGATAACAAAAACAAATGAAAAAACTCTCAATGAAAGGCTTTTGGACAAGCTAAAAATACACTAGGCAGTACCCTACACAGACTCATTATTGCCCTCATTACACCAAAAACTTTGTGCTCTCCCCAGTTATTTCTGACCATTTCATACTTTGGAAAGGTAACTATTCCATGGTTTCAGACAAAAACACCAGCTTTGCCCAAGGTCATTTGAGGCAGAGCTATGTCATAGCTAGAGTCCTCTCTCACCCATTTTTCCACTGGAAGAGGCTACAGCTAAATGGCAAATCAGAAAGTTGCTTAACAAATTCTACCACAGTCTGACTCTGTCATTGTCCAGTAAGAAGACCACAGAAAAATCACATCAAGGTATCAGGAGAAGGTTCTTCACTGAGAGGGTGGTGGGCACTTGGACAGGCTCCCCAGGGCAGTGGTCACAGCTCCGAGTCTGCTGGAGTTCAAGAAGCATTTGGACAACACTCTCACACATAGGATCTGTTTTTTGGGTGATCCTGTGCGAAGCCAGGATTTGGATGTGATCCTTGTGGGTCCCTTCCAACTCGAGATATTCTATGATTCTAAGACAAATCTGATTCTTTATCTAGGTAGATTATCTAGGTAGATTCTTTATCTAGGTAATTCTTTCCAAATGTAAAAGTCCCGAGGCCGAGTCTTCACAAAAAAAACCACAAGTTTCACTCAAAGCACAAGTGGTGCTGGTTAGGGCTATGCTATGTTTAGGTACAAACAAATTTTCAGTGCCTAGAGCCTAAAACAGAAATGAAGAATTCCTGTGCCTAGACTTCCACTGATATCTTACAAATAATTGCATAGAAGATGTAATAAAAGTTATCAGCACTCCAGTTATGATAGTTAAAAGAAGGATAACGGTGAATCCTATCTTATGCTTCCATAGGGAAACTGGAAAATGTCTATATAGTGTAAAAAGAGACAAAGCTCTGAAATTAGATAGCAATCGACATGGAGATGGATTGTCTCACAAACTGCCCTACAAATCTTGATAAAACTGTAAATTATTACCACACATTGACAAGCAGAAAACCACAATACTTAGTACTACTGTATATTTATGGTTGCATTGGACTGATTGCTGATACCCCTTTAAGAATATATTGCAGCAACTGGAAAAAACTGAGACTCAGAGCAAAGTGCAAGAGTTGTGATCTACACCTCCAAGGAGAAAGGTCAAAACTTGATTTAAAAACAAATGTCAGTATCAGAGGAGTAAACACTATCACTTTCAGAAATTCTTGCTGTCATTCTTCTCCCTGATGGCTACATGCAGCTAGCTATCAGAGAAGGTGTATTGTTTAGTAGTCAATTGTTAGTTTAATTCATTTGGGTATCAAATAACACAAGAATGTTACATGGATGGCTTATTTTAACAGACCCCTATTACAGCACATTTCTTGCTCTGAATGAGGTATTTGAGCAATACAAAGATACACATGCAATTTCACTGCTAGCACCTAATCACGGCCATGAGAATATAAACACAATATATAAAACACCTGGTCTTTTCTGGTGCAGTTGCTTTCATAAAATCTTCCAATTCTGTACCGAATAACAGTCCAACAATTTGGAGTGAAACACTAGCTTATGACTGCTAGGAAAGGGGGCTGCTCTGCAATTTGTCACTCACTGGCAAATCCCCAGTGCAGCACTGGCTATTGGATCCAACCGATGCTGCACGTCTCCCTGCGTGCTGAAATGCAGAAGACAACTAATGCTAGAACAATAGATGACAGTATGAGCCAAAACCCATTTCAGATGGAGAGATGAGGAATTTAATAATGAAATAAAACCCTTAAGAATGTGCAGAGGGCATCCTTCCTCTTAGTTCAGGGGGACATTTATCATGCAAATAGAAAACATTTCATTTCAGGCAGGAAATGGGTCAAAACAGAGATTATTTGACACAGGAAAAGGCAGTTGGAAACAAGTTTTTGCTATCAGGTAACCACATCAGAGATAGCAATGGCTGCAGTCTGTTTTTTAACCAAACTGCCTGTAACACAAATAAAACTCCAGCCTCTTTTCCCAATCAGCAGTGCAGTCAGCCTTCTTCCTGAAGACTGAAGGACTGAACGATCACGAATGACCTTACCAAAATAAGCACTGGGACCCAAGAGTTAAACTTCATGCCATGATGTATATATATATACATATGTAGATAGATTAGATAGATAGATAGATAGATAGATAGATAGATGTTTTAAGATCTTCACTGTGACTGGAAAAAATTGCATTCAAGTGGTGACTTAGGAGCCCAGGTACCATTTTCACCTGTTGATATCCATGGATAGGTGCTTTAGTCCAAGTAACATTCAGAAAATGACTTCCAGAAAAGGAAGTTTGTCATGAACAAAATTTGCTGCTAACATTACGTTGACAGCTTTCATAAAAAAAAAAAGTGTTCCATGTTAGTTACACTAAAACTATTTAGATGTCTACAAGTGAATCTATTAAATACATAGGCTTGAACTATTTACATAACTGATATAGTTGCATGAAGTATACTTATACATAATATAAAAGGAGAGCTAGGAGACCTTCAATCTTCTCATAGTCTTTCAGCCTCATGGGTCAAACAAAATACATACACTAGCTATTAATTATAAATTAATAAAATATTTTATAATAAACACTTCATGCAATTTTTAACAATTCCTGTACCACTTAACTGCTTCTCACTCCATTGGGAAAGAATGCAAAAAATTCTTAAGCATGACAAAGGAAAAAACACTGAAGACACATGACAGATGCAGCAGAATGGTAACATGATTCTTAAAAGTAATATATAAGTGCCTAGAATTTGAGAAAGGTTTTAGGTATTTTTCCTGTTTTCTCCAGCTCATACAGTTGGTGATACTGACAGCCTAGTTTATGTATATAAAACTGAGCAGAAGCAGTAAAATGTGCAAACCCCTCTCTAAAGGCAGTGGAAATGTATCTTTACTTGAAGCTCCAGGAAAATTGAATCTTCTGCTTCATTCAGTTCTTGTCAATTACAACTGCAATTTTGTGATCTATCTACTAGCAATGGAAGTAAAACAAAACCAACAACTCATTTTACAGTAGCCACCTGTAACACAGTAGTTAAACAGTATTTTCAATTAATACTTGAATTCAATTATTTCAGAAGTAAAAGGCCGTTTACCATTATATGTTTCAAATTTACTCACTTGTCCCCATATTCTACTTACATGCAAATATTCTATGATGTTTGACATGAAAAACCTCAGACAGGTATCATTTTAAAAGCCCACAAAGATTAAAGGACATGGCTAAAATACTTGCTAGTACTGCCACATCTTTCAAAACATGCACTTTTGAAAAATGATTAGGATGATATAAAATGAAAATAGTGAAATGCATGCCAAAGAAATAATCTGCAGATGAAATAATCATCAGAATGTCTCTTGCTGGTTTCTGTTACCACCTGCTTTTTCTGTCAGCACACATAATCAGTATGTCGAGTGAACATACACAGGATGCAGAAATCACTGTTGAAAACTATCACTTTAGTAAGAATAAAATCACTTAATTCTTTTATTTTGTTAATACATATTGACAGATACATAATGAGATACCTACTTATAAACATATATATACACATTTCAGTTTTGTATACATACTATATAAAGACATAAATAAAATATATATACCAAGACATCACAATCAATGTTTAAATAACAATTCTAACATAAAAGTTCAGTGACTTTATACCATCTTACCATAAAGAGCCTTTGCACTTGTTCTTGAATTCTGCTCCCTCTCTGCCTGACCAAATGTTGGTGAGCCATAGCCACTGGAAGGAAAAAACATTTCTGGTTAACTTCTGAATAGATATATTTGTTACAAAGACACAGCCATTGAATAAAACCCTTCCATTATGTAGGGCTATACACACCTACAACGTTGCTAACAGAGGTAATGCTACTGGATACTGGTTCCACATCATGAATATAATTAAGTTTATTTCCCTTAGGCTGGAAGCCTTTCTGTGCTATTTTTTGTTGCATTAATACAACATCATGCACAAGGGGGGTGTGGTATACATATAAACACTACCATAAGGTAAGAGTAATTACTATGAAGGAATAACAATGAAGACTATGCCAAAGACTTAGTAGGATTTTGCCTTTTGCCTACGTACACAAGTGTTAATTGTTTTTAACAGTTTAATGTGGTTTTCATAAAAAATAAAAGGCATATCATTGCCTACAACAAATGAAAAGACAATCTAACTTCCTTCTAGTGTAACAGCAATAATGCTACATATACAAACGCATTGTGAAGGGACAACAATATGAGAAGCAGATGATAGCACAGATGCCCTGCTCCATACAGGAATACATGTTCTTTTGCATCAGATTAGGCGAGTTCTTATTAGTGGTGTGAATGAGTCTAGTGCCATGCTTCTGACACAAGGAACATCCTCCTGTCTCAGAAAAGGTAACACTTTCAAGGAAAGCAACAGTTGCTTAGTTCTGTTTACCCAGAAATGGTATTTTCTCACAGATGGAAAGAGCAGCCTCATCTTTGATGCACAAAAATGCATTCACTCAGAGCTAGCCTTAAACAGCTCAGGCATACGAAGACCTCTCTGAGTCATGTACGAATTATATTGTGGCTACAGCAATTTATTTTTCTGTGCCATATGACTACATTCCTTAATACAACTTTACACTTACACTGATAGAAAAATCAGTCAGATAATACCTATCGGTTTGGTAACATAGTTGGGAAGCTGCAACACTCTTTTACAGAAATTGCCTTTGTATTATTCCAATGAACTCTAATAATCATGGCTCCATCTGAAATGAAAGTGTAAGGAAAAAAGCACAAAACTATTTTTTTCTCCATGGAAGGAAAATCAAAGGCATAACCTTACTTGATTTGAGGAGAATAACTTCCATATCCACCAGGAGGGGTACTTGATATATGTCCATTCATTCTTATTGTCACTTACTGAGGGAAACGATCTGCGAAAAGAAACAGCAGCAAATGAATTGAAGTCTCTAAAAAGATGAAGGTTTAATACAGATGTAATACAAACCTAATGAAAAAGTTATGGCTGAAATGGGAAAGGAATTGCATCAACAAGCTCAATTGTTATTACTTGTATTGTGGCAATACCTTAAAGACCTGTTACAGAACTTCCCCCAGTTGAAATTTGATAGGTTTTGCTTCAAATAATTTATAATTTGGTGAATTAAGCCATTAGAATAGTCTTTAGGAATAACTTTTAAAATAAAAGGCTGACCAAACAAAGAACATCTGCTGCAGAAGTGGACAAGATGTTCCAAATGGCAACTTTAATAATCAAGCATGCTTGAGTTTAAACCACAATTCAATTATTTGAAAGCAACTTTAGAAATGAATTTTTGATACATATTTCTTCTATAAAATGTATCAGCTGAATTTTTAGAAAATGCATTATCAAAACAAAACACAGTTGTTATCACAGGAGGAAACTTGCAAGGTTAGTTATTTTGGGACTAAAAAAATATATATAATTTTTTTTTAGCAGCATGTAATTTCCTGAAAGTTTGGTGTGCCAAATGAAGCTCTCATATAATAGCAATCCTGAGAAAGCCATGATGAAAGAGTTAAAAGAATTTCCACCTTTAGTATCATGCTATTGAAATTAAAATTGACTCTGGAAAATGATTTTCATATTACAATTAATAAATCACTATTTGAATTTACCATGAGAAAATATTCTTTCATATGTGTATACTAAATACATATTTGAATAATTATCTAGAATCCTGAGTCATGAAATAGAAAAAACTATTTCAACTCCACAAATTATTCAGAAATATGTAAGATAAAATTTGTATCCAACAGACGTTCCATTTCCTAAAGTAAGCACAACCTGCTTTGTTGTACTAAAGCCATTTTACAAGCAGCTTATTTTCTGAATCACTGTCAGCCTACTGCTTAATTTAACTGTTCTCTTCCTGCTTTACAATGAAGCAGCAGCCAATTGATCTACAGCTCATACTGCACTTTGTATGTGTTCTGCTCCCTTCCTCTTTCATGCAGAAACACAAATCTAAAACGAATTCTGCCCTCAGCTCCAAAGCCTTCTGCTATTTTAAGGCTTAAAAGCTGGGTTGAGACTTCTGCACCCAGCACAGAGTCATTTTTATATCTTTCTCACCTGACATCTCTTACCTGAGATACAGTTAGCAAAGCTAACTAGAACAGAGCTATATTGATTACATGCTGACTGTCACCATGTGGAAATGTGCTATTTCCCCTACAGCAAGCACATACTTTGTAATCTTTTTCTTTTTCTTTTTTTTTTTTTTTTCCTTTTAGATCTTTGATTGCTCCTTGCAAAAGATCTTTACTGACAGATGCGTATTTTACTTCCAGCTCTCCTGCATGTCGCCAATAACATATCACGTACCCAATCTGGTAGCATGTTTGGCTGCTCTTAAGCCACTTTTCATACAGTGCAATACTTGGCAGCTGTCTACAACAAATCACTCCCCATGCTGAGCACTGTTCAATTCATTAGCAATTACAACCTTTTGGAAGCATCCTGGAATTGACCCATGACTTGAAAGAACAGAAATATTCATTTATACAACAGGATGTGCCAGGTCGTTGTGCACTCCTTGTGCCATTCTAATACACGCACAGACCACAGCCACTCAGACTGCTGTTCTCTAGATCACGCTGCTATTAAGCTCTTTGACACTTCATATTGGCTATTAATTCTTATAATCTGGAAACACTGCTCAATTTTGACACACTGCTTAACAATTTACTGTAGGATTAGCTTCCTAAGAGTGAGTGGATCATAAAACTTCCACAAATTATGTCTATTATTTTTCAGTATCCTCTTTTCATATACTTTCCACACATACTTTTATTAAGATTACTCTTACTTTATTCTCTATACCCATTTACCACCTGTGATTTTTCAAATCACAAATTCCTCAACAACTCATTTTAAAGTTATCTGGAAGCAAACAAACACGTTTTTTAAAATCAAAATTATTTTGCTCCTCTGACATAATTTTTCCTCTTAATCAGCAACATATTAGGTTTATTACTTTTATTCCACTTAATTTTATGATAGTGGTGAAACATTTTAAGTAGAAGGAAAGTAATATCTTAGAAGTCAAAGCTTCAGTCTTTGAAATTAGCATAATGCACTGCAAGTTTTATAGCAACAATGACCTTGAACAGCAAATTTTCACATCAGAAGAAAATACCTTGACTAAATACTTGCTCACTGTAAGGTGTAACACCACTTAGCATTAATACAAAAAGCTTTAAAACTACATTTAGGATAAAGTGATGGTGCAAAACCAAAGTTAGAGGTTTTGTCTGCCTCAGGGAGAAAGCAAGGAAGAGGGAGATGGGAAGGGAGAGGGAAAGGGAGATGAAACCTTTTTCTGCCAAGTAAGCACAAAAGTTTTAGGGAGTTTTAGCTGATTTGCAAACAAAACACCATATTCTATTTGATTTGAGTAAAGCCAACGGTATTTCCAATCTCTTATGCCATTAGAAGAAATCAAATGCTTTGAAACATCAAGGTCACTCCTTTGACAGCACAATTCCAGAGCCTACACAGTACTTCTCATAACTTTGTTGAAGAAAGCTCCTGAATGTGAATAAAATCTAACCCTTCATAGTCATTATTCATAATTAGTCCTCGGTACTGATGATTCCACCAAAATTATCATGCTATTTCATCTCTCTCAGTTTAAATATTTCTGAAAAAAACATTTTAAGAAAACACTTTAAAATTTTCTTAGGTGCATAATGGAGACAAGGCAGAAACCTAAAAGAATAACGAAGTGTAGTGCTTCACTTACTATGCGCTTGTACAGCTTTCTTTGCTGTATTTTTCATCTCAAATACTCTTTCATCTCTTACAACCAGTCCCACAGAAAAAGTCAACCAGTGCACATTGCTAAGCTTTTGTCATCCAGGAGTCTATTAATAAACTCCACTTCCTCCTTAATCTTCCCTTTCACCTCAGCCCAGCAGTTCATGGTAAAATATACTGGTACCGTAGGCTTTAAGATAAACATCCTTCAAAATTAACTGTACAATCCCTCTTTAAGTAGACCTGAAGTATCAACAGTTTACTTGTGAATATATCCAAGCATGGTCATGCCTTTCTGAGAATCCTGAGAAGAAATAAAGCCTGCTCTGAACAGTAAATATTTTAAAACAGGAAAACTAAACAAGAATTTAGGAAGAAAAGAATCATAAGAAAATATGTAAAAATAACAATAAATAGTGAGATAAATGTTAAAATACTTATGTAGAAGTATATTAAAAATACTTACAATAAATATCATGAGAAAAATAGTTTTAAGTAGGAAATTCTTTAATGCAAAACAAACAAACAAAAAAAAATCCTTTTCTGGCAGGATCTGAGACTGAAGAAAAAGAATCCACCCAGGACTTCACCAGTGCCATCAGCTTTATTTCTGGCAGGACTCTAAGATACTGATAGTAAGCAGCAACATAAATGACAAAGGTCTAGTTTTTGTAAACGACAAACCATTTCTGAGCAAGATGTAACTCGGTTCTTCAGTTGACAGTTACTGGTGGGCTAACCTCAAATATGGACAGTATAGCAGTGGTATACAAGATGATTTCATTGGTCATAAATATTCATTAAAAACATGCCCAAATCCTAAAATACTCCTTGCCTTCTCCACCTTACAGCACAGCATCCTGATGAAAGCAATATAATTTGTGTGCAAGAATAAGATGACACATAGACAACTCACACGTCCTGCCATTTAATTTCCTAGCAGGAGTTTGAAGGAAACAAAATCCCTCAATTTATTTTAAAAATCCCTTTTCTAGAAGGGCAGAACTATCTCATTATAGAAAATGAGATATACAAGACAATGGTGCTCTTTTCCACTCATCCTGAATCAATCAGTCTCACCAGCGATAGATCACAATATCAAATGGAAAAAACAAAAACAAAACAAAACAAACAAACAAACAAACAAACAAAAACAGCTGAGTGGTGTGGGGTTTTTAGACATTATGCAAGGAGCCAGGAGGGTTAAAGAGAGGAAGATGTGCGGGAAGGAAGAGGAAAGCCAAGAATGGCTGGAACAGTAATTATCTACAGATTAAGAAAATGTTATTAGTCAGAAGCCATTGTTACCACATGCCCCAAAAAACATACAGATTCTTCCTCAGCTAGATAACAGGCACAGACTGTAACTCCAGCCTAAACAAAAGCAAGTGGACCATTACAAGGTAACCCTTATCTGTAGCAGATCTGACATTGTATCAAAGTCACAAAAGGACCCTGTCTCTCCAACCTTTCCCCTTAAAAAAAAAAGGGGGGAGGGAGGGACAATAAAAACAACAAAAAATCAGATGACTCCATACTACGCTGTAACTCACTATAGCTTCAATAAAAATGCCTAGCATTGCTATTCCACAGCATTCAGTGCTGCTGTTCTTGAAAACTTGCTTGCTGTTTCATTTCTTATATTTCATGCGCTGCTTCTTGATTCACCCTCTTCACCCACATGCCTTCCTTCAAACCCATGTTACTCCCTCATGCCAGTTGGTACTTTTTAATCCCCTTGTACCTCCACACTGAGGTCATTTCTTCACTTATTCCTTATGTTCTTTTGTATCGGTGTCTTGTCCTCTTGTGTCTAACATCTTGTTCCCTATCTTCACCACAACCACAGATTTTACAAATGGGAAACTCCTGCTGGAAGCCACAGACAGTCTCAAATGAAATGTTTCCACTGCCCTCTACTTCAAGACTCGTTTCAGACAACAACCAAGAGCAAATATGCCTTCTGCACTCTGTTCAGCATCCTGCCTCTAGACAAACATCAAGATGCACACACATGCATTTAAGTAGGTATTGCTTCAGAAATTATCATTGGGGATTTTCCATCCTCTGCACATTGATATCAGAATTTCTCAGAGACAAACTGCTACTCTTTGGGCTGGCAGCAGGTTCAAAGTATAATGTTTTCCATTTCCTACTAAGGGGACTAGAGCAACGAAAGGATAGTAAAAAGATGATGGTAAACATAACACACAAACTTGAAAGCTAGACCTGACAAGTGATGCAATTTCAAGACAAAAGACTTGGCCTTCTTTCACCATTGCTCTGGCTGCTGTCCCTTTTGCCTCTTTCAAGCCACTCTTCATTAATGATGGATGGGGAGGGAGGTCGAAGCTTTTCTCAGAAAGAACAGGTGCTCTGGTATACACCCATGTCTGAGCATCAGAACTTCAAGTAAATATGTTATGTACAATAACCACTATAAATTACTTTTGAAAAAGTTGTTATTTTCAGGTCTTCTTCGAATCTAGACCAGTTGTCCAGCATGGCCATTGGCATTATGCTACACTGTGTCTTACAAATCTGCATTGAGTTGCATCCTGTGCTTAGATTTCAGTGCATTCCCAATCAGCCCTTCTGGTGGATGTAATGTAGCTAAATGGTTTTCCTGCTAAAGAAATCTGGGGGTGAGGAGGAAATGAGTGGACATTCCCCCCACCCTGCATTTTGCTCCTTATAAAAAGCTGAACAGATAGAATATTATCTGCCCACTGAGATCAGGGGACAGAGCGGTACGAGCATTTCAAGAATCTAGTGACAGTGACAGATGAATGACTATGGCTCTGGCCAGGAGGGAAATAACACCATGTGACGGGAGACATAGCACCATGCAGGAGGGATTTACAAATGTATTCACCTCCACACAACAGGGCAGCAAGTGAGCTCAATCAACATTGATTCTTCAATTTGAAAAAAGTGCTTTGGTTATTATTCACACTTTCTGATATTTAATATTTTTCCCCCAGTCCTTCAGTAGGAGTATGCTAAATTCATCAGGAGTATTCTTGTCAGCAGAATAGACAGGATAATTTTTTTAAGAAAATTCTGAAACTTAATTATCAGTCAACATAGGAGACAGGATATGTTAATGCAAGACAAGTCCACAGAAAGAATTGTTAGCTGAAAGAGAAGTTTTCTGCTGGGAAAACTAACAAGATAGAAAGGGCCCCATAAATTTTATTTTTGTTTTTATGATATTTTACAGCGATTCATTGTTAAGAAAACATTCTGACAATATACTTAAGATAGGGATCTTTTATTTGGAGGAAGGGGAGACATGAAGCTAAAAAGCAAAAAATGAATGAATAAACTTCAGATAGATCCTGTTCGCAGATTTAGCTCTTTGTATTGACACACTAATAGAGAACCTGCTTGAAAACAGGTTCTTATTCAGACATGGTAACCTATTTCCATTCATTTCACTCAGGTCTGGGCCATGATTTATAATTACCCCTACTGAAAGAAAATAAAACAGCTTTACAGATACAAAAGCTTCAAAGACTTAAAATCTCTGTTGTTACAAAGGAACATTAATAAATATGCCAGCATTAAACCCATGACTCACTGATATTTTTAATTAGAGAATTAACCACCCCCTCTAAAGCATGATGAGTATTAATTACTAAGATCAGGATAATTATACAGACCTTACAGAAAGCGTCAGTGTTGGAAGACCAGTATCTTGTATAAAACAAAACCACACAACAAAACCCACCACATACACACACACCAAAATAAACAAACAAAAAAGCAAAAACAACCACAGATATAGAATAACAGTCTAAAGAGGAAGGTGGCTATGGCACATGAAGAAATTCATAGAAGGAGGTAGAAAAATGTGATTAAAATGTACCATAAAAAACAAACAAACAAAAAAGTGTCAATGCTACGTCTAGCTCAAGTATATAAAGAGGACCAAAGAACAAGCTGTTTCAAGAGGCCACAGCTTTGAAGTGCCATTGGCACACTGCTCCAGAAGTTAATTCAATGCCTCATCCACTGCATCCAGGAGCCAGCATGCACCTGTGTGGGCTCACAGAAAGGAGGCTGGGAACACATTTGCTGTGCCCAGCACCATCACTAAATTCCCCCTTCCAGCGTTCAAGGAACAGCTATAGAACAGTTTCAAGACAGAAACCTGAAAACTAAAATTCTATCCAAGTTTAATATCCAGCAAAATTCAGAGCACACACAAAGACACACGAACTAGCAGAGGGTACAAATCCTATTTCAACATGGCTGCAACAGTGCTCTCAAAATCTCCACCTGCAGAGAGATGTAAAATAATTTCCTCAGGTTTTATTATATTACAAAAATAAATAAATAAATAAATAAAAATTTGGAACCACTAACTAGTGAATACAACTGAGCTAGCAAAGACACCATAGCTTTATATCTCTTCTTCACACCCTCTGATTTTTTTCATTATTTCCTTCTATTTCTTGATACAGCACACTACAAACTAGATCATTAGATTTCAAAAGAGGGCACTCCAGACATTGATTTGAAAGTCAGCTTGCAGTGTACCATCAACAAACCTTCAATCTGACTTTCAAAAGGAGAACTTATAAATGATATTTATACACTTGTGCACTTTTAGATAGATCAGCAGAAAACTCAGCAAGAAAGTGTGCAAAGAGTGCTTATTGCCAGATGTCATGAGAGTAAGGTTCCCACTACCCAGAAGACGCTACATGTCAAAAGGTTCGTGAAAATTGAACATACTTTTTTCATTTCAGGTTGAAAACAAGCTATGACTGTAACTGATGAATTACTTCTGAATATTTTCTTGCAGTGAAGTGCTTGTAAAAACATTAAGAAATTAGAAGAATTTAAAAGTAAAAAAGGAAGACTTACTGTAAACGTAGCAGACACATCTAAAAATGAACAAGAATATGTCTGTAAGTGTTGTCTGTTTTTGTTTCAGATAAAAATTTCCTCTTAATCTGGCTAAAAGATGAGTGAACTCGTGGTTAAATTACTACTTGCTCCTGCAAGTTAACCAAATGAAACTGGCTTAACCAGCTATCCACATCTTACTTGCAAGCTTAACAGTTTTTCTTTTAAAACAAAAAAATAACATAAGGTATTCCAATGATGCTGATTAACTTTTCAAACTTCCCAATTAAGAAAGGTCTTTAGTTTCATCTAGACCTAGTAATGTACAAGAATGGCAGCAAATGAAGCTTCACAAGGCTGATATGTAACAGCTCATGAGTTTAGATTAAGATGTTTTAAAACTAATGCCACCATAACAAGTTTTTGGGCTTAAACAAGAAATACTAACACTTTAAGAGGCAGTAGACTCTTCATATTCTCAGAAGTAATTTAAAAATATTCCCCTAATACTTTTCAATGACCTTGCAACGTCACGTATACACTGAAGTACTAAATTAACACATGCTGCCTGGAAAGGATGAACTCATTCCAAGCATATCTCCCAGGAGAGACCAGGTTTTCACTTTTCATGCATGCACAGAACACAGAAGCAGTACTTGTCCATAAAGCCATGTGGTTACATAGCTGTATGGTATGACAGCAACCTCTGTGCCCTTCCTCACAGCAGGGCACATTCAACATTTAACTGAAGCTGGTTTAGAGACACTAACAACTGAAAAGTATGTTATCTTTAAAATTTACCCTGTTTTACAGGAACCCTATTTCTTTCAAACTCAGGAACCTAAAAAAAATACAGTGTTTTTAATCTATGTGGGAAAAATGCTGCTCCTGAAAGTTTGTATCTAAATCACCATCCAGTCACTCAATTGATCATTATCTCTTCTATTTTTCATTAACGGTAGGAGACACCATGAGAAGGGGGCTGGATTCACAGTGTCCATATAGAAAACTAACAACAAAAATAAAACCATAGGGACTTTGAAAATAGGCAGAAGAGAGACAAGGCAGAAGAAAACAAAATTAATTTTTAAAGAGAATTGGAGAACGAGTTACATCAGAAGCTATTTTAAGACCTAACACCAGCCTCACTGACTTTTAGAAAACCTGTTCAATTTTCCCACCTGGAAAGAAGGAAGGAAATCCGTACTGCCATCACCCAGGGGTGATGAGTGAGCTGATTGTGATGTTCAATTTAATACTGTAAAAAATAAAATAAGATTTTGTTGTCACTGGAAAATATGCACTAGAAAAAATATGTTTTCTCCTCTAATCGGAATACCCCCTAGACACCAATCAGGTAATCCACAATCATTTCTTGTCCCATAGCAGAGTGGAGTAATGTAGAGATATGACAAGAGCTATGCAGCTTGTTTGCTTTTACAGAACTGTGAAGCCAAATGGCCAGTCTTTCTACATCTCACTGTTTTTTTCCAAGGCTTTGCATTCTGAATGACAAATGTGCAAAAGCAGACTTCAAGAACTGCTTCATGTCACCTAGGGTTAAAAACAGGTGTGACTATGATCAGTAAGATCCTTGACTTTGAATGCAGCCTATGCAGCTCTCAGCACTGTCAGGCACGCAATACCTCACCTGCACCCAAACATCAGCTGGTGATGATTATCTGAGTAACCAAAAATTTTGAACATCCATTTTTGATTGCATTAATGTACATGTAATCCAAAGAGACTATATTCCAATGCAGTGAGTAAACAAAAGGCACTATTTTAAAATCTATGCGTAACTGACTCTTTCACACTGGACAGCAACTACTAAGCACAAAGTGAAGTATATAAGAACATGCTGAACTAAGCTGCATAAGTTACAGTCCACCACTGAATCAACAGTGTATGTCTGTAACTAAGCCTTGGTAGCACGGAACAAAGTAAGACTGAACAGAAACAGATTCGACAACTTGTGGGAAGAAAAGCAATTTAAAATTCTGGCATTTCATGTCTCTGATTTTCCTATTTTCAGTTATTTATTTCTCCCTATACATATACAATTTTGTCTTCCAGCAATCTGGGCAAAGCTCTTCCTCTATATGCATTTCAGATATGAAAACATATATTCAGCTTATGTCAAGTTTTTGAGTATTTTTTTAATTACTTGATCAAGTACCGAAATGTGATTTTTTTCCCTAATTAACAAATTCACATTTCTAAAGCAGTCTCTGATTTGAATGCCCAGAGCTACAGACTTGATTTTTAGAAGCAAAAGTATAAAGTTTTGTTGTTTTATAAACTTCAATGCCCTTAGAATCGCTTGTTAGGCTTCCAGCAAACATTCAGTGATTAAAGATGACAACATTATAAACCTTTTAAAAAGTCAAATTATAATCAGCACAAAATGGTTTTGGCTCCAATTTCCTCTAATTGTGGAGTTTGAGTTTTCACATATCACAAGAAAATTTTGTCCAGAAATTTGTCATTGCTGGTTACCACATCAAATTTAGTAAGGCATCACTAGAAAGGGATTCTGAAAGACTGCAACCAGTTATTTTACTGCAATTTGCTGATTCATTGAATTTAAAACATTTTGCTGAGGCATTTCCAAGGTCAAATTATTACTTTTTTGAATTATGTCAGCTGGGTTCCCAATGAAAACCTCAGTCTTGGACTGGGGCCCATTACATCCTGCTCCCAGGAAACCTCAGAGGAGCTCTGTTTTTCAGAAAGTTTCCAAAGGTTTTGAAGGAAGCTAACACTAAAAAACCTTCTAGAAGATGGAATTACTGTTCTCCACTTAGTTCTTTTATTAGAAACACGCATGTGTGCAATAAGAGTGTGTGGTAAAATGGAGAGCAAAAAGGGAAGGAGCTAAAAAAACCATTTGTGCTAATGCTTTTTGATTTTTTCCTGCTTGGAGAGGTGAGGTGATAGACTGGGGGAAACTGGAGTGCACCACTCATTTCCAATATAAAATATTAAATAGAAAATATAAATATAAAATTTATATATATAATATATATATAAAATATAAATAGAAAAATAGTTTTTTTCTAGAACTAACTCCAGTGCTATGGCATAAACAAATATCTAAAATCTTTTTTCAAAATATGGGTACCTTCCTACACTGCTAAGAGAGAACTAAGTTCTCTTTAGTTTTCAGGATGAGTCACTAATTTATAGGGCTCTTGCAAGACTGACAGTCAAAGACACTGTAGGTTGGTTGGATTTATTTTTTCTTTCTTTCAGTTCCCTGCTCCCAGAAAAACACATTTCAACTACTCTGCATCTCCTTGGTACTTCTAATATATGATACCAAACAGAACTGCCAGACTTCACAGGCTGTTTGACTTTCATAGCAATGACACCACTGCAAAGTGAGTTACAATTTCAATTGGAGTAAGAAGGATTACCCATTGAGATAGTCCTTAAAATAATTAATGCTATCTTGAGGTCTTTATCTATAAGGCCTTTTTCCTCCTGGTTACACCCATGTGGGCATAAAACACAAATATCCCTGAAGAAGATGCTAGAGCAAGGGCATCCACAGAAACTTTTTTGAAAGAGGAAGGCCCTTATAAATAGAGTTCTCCCCCACACTGTAAGCAACTAAGAAATCTTGTTCATTATAAAACTTCACCAGCTCCTCACCAATGATTTAATTTTGTTTACAGAGCTCTGAGTTACTTATACTGTAATATATATTCTATTTCATGAGATTGAAAAGGATAATTTTTCCTTTTCCAGAAGGCACATTAGATAAACTTTAAACTCTTACCCAGTTTCAAAGGAAAAATATTTGTCCTACACAAAGCCTCCATTCAGAGTCCCTGTTTTTACTACAGTAAGAAAAATAGCTGTGTCCTGGATAATTTGTTCATGTATGCCAATAAAAGCACATTGGATTAAAGCCAGCACTTCTAGCAAACACCCAAAGAATTCTGAAACCCTATGAAAAGCTGAACTTTTTTCTATTTTTTATCTTTTTTTTTTTTTTTCTGCATGCCATTCCCAGTGCTTATTATTTGTTTTCAATACATATGTCTTTATCTTACTGTGAGAAGAAACTAAAAGAGGAAAATAAGACTAAAGAATAAAAACAAAGCTTTTAAAGAAGCTCTTTTATGAAAAAAAGCTTTTATCTTTATAGGTTTCAAATGTTAAGCATGTACCCTCTTGAACTCCACTTTAATTAAAAATGATAAAAGATACTAAATTATACTCATATTTTAGAGGTATAAATAATTAACAAACATATTGACAAAGACTCTTAGATATCCACACTTCCATGCAGGACTCTGATGCTTGTTGTCTAACCTAGGGCAGGTCTGGGTCAGACCTGGAGTACGAAAGAACCAGGAGAAAGTTCTTGGAAAATTACTCAGATCACATCAGATTTTACCATGCATATGCCCTTCCCCCAAATGCAATATTTTTTCTAAACAGTTTCGCAATCACAGAAAATGGGGCTGAGAAGGAAAGAAGTCATCTCCCATCCTCGGGTCAGGAGCAACTGTGCCAAGGTACTTCCCAAAAAGTATTTGCTCAACCTCTCCTCCTGCCACCAGCTAGAGAGGCTAAAAGCCAAGTCTGGGGTACCCCAGGGGCTCATTAACCTTATTCTGAAAAAGTTCTCAATAAATACTCTAAATCCTTGTTGCAGTTTAAACTCACTTGATACTGCTTCTATGCACAGCATGCCCAAGAAATTCATTAGCTTAATAATTTTTTAAAAAGAATAAAAGGTAATAACATGCACCCAATCGGTGCTAAAATGGGCTTACAAAAATATCCTGTCCTTCAGTCTTGTTTGATAAAGAGTTGGCTCACCGCAACCTCCTCTCTTATAACTTATCACTCATATCGGCACTGCAATAGGCCTACAAGGGTGATGTCTCATGCATACCATCTCATTTGTTTTTCCAGCTCAACTATCCAAAGTAAGCAGACGTCAACTTCTATTTCCCATAGGATCTCACAAGGCAAGTTTCAGGGGGAAGAAAAAATATTACCGTTACTTCATCTATATATTATCTTTCATTATCTCAGTGTTTTTCTAAACCATAACCCCTTGCTTCTTCAACTTTACATAACCCCTTCTCTTTCCTCATATTGTCTAATTCAGCCGTATGTGTTTCTCCTCCTTTTCCTTTTGTCATGCACATCTGCAGCAGACTGTGAAACAAGGTTTTTCAAGGAAAAAATAAGCCTGCCACAGCCCCCACAGCAGTCCCCCATGTTGTTCAAGGCCCTTAAACAAGTGACTCAGCTTGCCATCAGCATCATGACTGTCCTCTTCTCGTGTCTGATTGGGTTGGATGACCACTGAGATCATTAACACTGACAGCTACAAATATCGTATTTCCCAACGGAGGTTGCAAGAGCATTAGAGAGGTAGGGGATTTCATGAATAGATGTGGCATTTTATGCTTCCCAGCTATTGCATTATTCTTTCCAAAACCTCACAGATCTGACAGGCAGGCAGATCTTCACAGACAGACTTCAGTGAAATGGCAGAAGCTACAATTACTCCAGTCATCTATGATCTCTTTCTGACTTTACAGGGAAGTAAAAGTAAGATATAAAAATCTCAAACTCTCTTGGGACACCTGAGTTTGAAGTCCAGCACACACGAGAGAGCCAACACTATGGCACAAATAAAATTTAGCACAGGGACAAGACGGTTTACAACTGGAAGAACAGCCCTATGTTTTTTTATCCACAAACAGCTTAGTCCCCAAGTTACGCACGCTTGGGTCACATTTTAAACATTTTCTCCATGAACCAACCAGGAAGAGACTCCCTAGTCCAATAGCCTCGTATTTTGCAAAAGATCCACAGAAAGGGGACTTTTCTCCTGTTCCGTGGACACTACCTTGCACTCTACGAAACAGACCTAAACAACTTTTTAGATTATTTTGTTCTCTCCAGATTTGCCTTTACTGAAACACAAGCTATCCACACATTACTTCATTGATGCTCCAACTCAGTTTTATTGCAAAGAGAGGCCACAAGATGATGGAAAGTCTCCACGACGTGCAGTCAGCAGCACAGACCAATGAGGTCTGTAAAGTGTTCTCCCAAAGCAGAGCTGAGCCACTGCTCTCCTAAGAGACTGCTTTGTGTCCCCATACAGCCACCATCCATCACCACCCACCTAACCAACCCCAGGGGATTACATGGCCACTCCCCTTATCAGCTCTGCAGGGATGTTACACTGCATGGGATGAACAGAGAGGTTACTGAGACATTTGCTGCTCAAGCAGAGCAAGGTCGATGCTCATAGCCAAAGGCATCAGCACAATTAATATCTAGCCAAGATGGCCAAGCTAACTACCGTTGTGCCCCTTATGGAAGGGAAAACAGCATGGCTGGAGTCCAGAGCGCTGAAGGTGACATTTCGGCAAAGTACACATCCAAAAAATTTGCTTCCTTTGCTATTATTCAGATTTGTGACTCAGTTCTTCCAAGGGGATTTAAATTGCCGGCAATGCCACAGGCAGTGCCAACCTCTCAGGTGACGTTAGTGGGAGATGTATGTGCCCATTTTAAAACATAAAAACAGGGTCAGCTGGGTGCTCTAATCAGCTCGGGGAGGTGGAGGATTACAGAAGGTAGAGATGGAGAAGGGAGGTGAATTCAGCCCTTTTCCTGTGACCAGACCACTCCCCTGGGCACAAGCCTTGGCTGCTCTCCAATTCTACTGCTGGAGCAGCTCCTCTTGAAAATCTTGTACCCAAAGGAAAGAAAGTGCAGCTGAGGCACAGGAGGGTCCTCTGAGGGCACAACCACCCTCTGCTCCTGCTCACATGGCCTTGCAGCACCTGCACCCATTAGGTCCTCTTCTACCCTGTCAAAACTGCGATACAGAAACATGAATTGAACCACACCTGGTAGTGCAAGGCCCTTGCAGGGGCCCTTCATTTGGATTCTCATACCTGGCTAAAGAAAAGGTGCACAGGGTTTCAGCTGACAGCTTTGAGTCATGCTAATATCAACACTCATTTGGGGAAATAGCGAGTACTTTTGCTCTAGGAATGGGGAAAAAGTGCATGCACATTTAGGCTCAAATCAGGACATTTGCAGCCAAGTCTCAAAACAAGCTCTGCTGTACCTGTCTTCCTCAGTCCGTCTTTTCCCAGTCAAGAACACAAACATCTCAGCTTGGAAGAATTCCTCAGAATATTTGCATGCCTCCATGAAGAACATATGAGAAAAGTATCGACTGTGGGGAGGGAGAGTGTCCATTATCATGAAAACGAACAAACAAACAAAAAAAAACAGTCTCATAACATCTTCTCCAGCTGCCCAGATTGACTGGTGAGCACCAGGGGCTCCTTGGCCAGGCTTTGGTCTGCTTAGCAGATGGCTGCTCCTCGGCATGCACAGAGCATCCCCTCTCCTGCACGAAGACTTTCACAGCAGCTAGAAGCAGAGGCACCAGCTTGCCAGGCACCACTCTCTTCCTCCAGCTTGGTGCAATCTGGAAGCTCAAGCAAGCCTAAACATCCTCTTTGCTTTTAATCATTAGCAGACGCAGCCATGCAGCTGCAACACACGTGACCAGAGGGCTCTGGTCTATGACCAGGAAAGGACAAAGTGCTCTGGCAGCACTCAGCCAGAAGCAGCTATGGCCCCCCTTTGAAACTTCTGGTATACATCACACAACCTCTTCGTTCTCTGCAATTAAATCAAATGCACTAAACTCCAGCAGATTTCACTTTCTTTGAGTGGTTAACAAGCAAGTCTTTAAATTGCCCTCTATCTACAATAGTAAGGATGCTCTAATGAGGGCTTTTTCAGGAGGAGATGAGATGCTGCTGGATGTGCTCTTGAAATGGAAGAGCGTAAAAGTTAGTGTCATGTACTTTGCACTTCCCTCCTATTAGGCTGTTATTATCCAGCTCTCCTTGTCATGCTCTAGTGCACTCCAAAGCAGGATGATACACATGATGCAGAAAACTATGCACAAGTGATATACAAGCTAATGCCAAACTGACCGCAAATACTTTTCCAGAGATGATTTTCAAAACTGTCCAAGCTGAGGCAGGGAACGGAAGAAATCTCTCACTCCTGACTCACACTATTGGCCTGAGCACAGGGTGCTTCATGAATCAGAAATGGCTTTTGGACACCCCCTGCTCAGGAGCAGAGGGCTACGAGGAGTGGAGGAAGAAGACACAGCTCCAAATTCATGCATTTTCATTCCTCCATGAAAGAGAAAAGATTGCACAAAACTTGAGGAATTTGGGATATATTTCAAGCCACAAGGCAAGTGTAAGCAGTAAAATGAGGTTTTGAGTATTTATGTATTATCTAGAGAGAAATGCATCTCTACACTATATTTTTTAATAATATTTTTTGCCTTCTGTCCACATCCCACAAAATTAAACTCAGTTGCGTTACTCTCCCCAAGCCTACAAAGAAGGGCAGAGGAAAAAATCTCACTTCCTTGTTTTTCTTTTTCTTTCCTTTTTTTTTTTTTTTTTTTAAGTCCCTGGCTTGTTGTACACAGAAGACAAACACTTGAAAGGTGATTGCTAATATAAGAAATACTTGAAGCCACAGCTCAAAACTTCAAATTAAAATAAAAGCAGAAAAAGGAGGTCCATAATGTTACCAAAATTACTGAAAACCCTGTTAGAAGACAGATTGACATTTCAGAACTATTTAGAAGTGGGATACAACAGGTAAAGTCACAACACATTACTCAGATGGACACTGCCTGGAAACTGAAATCATTTTTCAGTCAGCTACAAGATATGCTAACTGTTAACATGAACTAGAAGTGACAGAAAAGTGTAAAAGAAGAGCATCATGAGATGCAAAACAGTCTCTCTCCAAATGAAAGCTACAGTTTCACTTCCCACCCTCTACCCTCTTTCCAGAGAGTGGAAAGGGGATGAAGGAAACATAGATCAATCAATCAGCCTCCATCAGCCTTTTTTTAATACTGATTTTGAAGATTCCAATTTCGTACCAATCAAGGGACTCACACCAGGATGATTCTCAAAGAAAAACACGGCATGAGTAATATTTCTGTGCACAGTAGTGCAGTCAGCTGGACGTTTTTGTCATCTTTACAACTCACTTCCAAATGCCTCAGAAAATAATTTATTTCACCACAATATGCTCACTCCCAGGATTAAATCCCACACTGGGTAATTTGAGCATTAATGTTCATGAACAGTTCTGCTCAGAACTCCCAAAATATTAGTCCTGCTAAATCAGGAGAGATGATTGGACTCTTTCAATACTCCAAACTAGAAGAGAAGTTTTAGAAAGGAAATTTACTCTTCTCAGAGACTTTCAGTCCTCCACTTCAGTCCCTACTCCTGAAAAATTTCACCCTTGTCACCTTCCCGCTGCCTTTCCTTTGGATATGAATGAAAAGTATTTCAACTGCCAATATCAGGTTGGAACAGAACTCAGATGCCCAAACTTCATAGTTTTGACAGATTTTCAGAATAAAAAAATAGGGAGACAATGAGCTTGAGAGCCTGTTCCTATTCTGAAGTTTAACTATTCTGTATCTATATCAGCTATTTTTTTTAATATATTTTAAATGTGTATGGTGGGTATTGCCTTATGTACATTAAAAAAAGGTACGCATAGCATTTAATTTTTATTTGTTTTGACTACCACACAAAAGCACAGTCTCTAGGAAGTGATTTAGACTTTAACTATTATGAGATTACAACTAGAAACCTCCTGGGTTCAGTGAGGGTTTCACAAGGTAAAGCTTAATTATTTACAGTTTATTTCATGACAGACTAGATTCCAAGGTCATTTATCACCACGAATGAATATAAGTCACTGGTTTCTATTTTTGTAGTGCAACCACCAGCACCTAGTAAGAGCTGCAAGACGAGTAGCAGGAGATATCCACCCTTAAACAGCACCAAGAGGTGGACCTTATGAGCTACAAAAATAACGAGGACAAACATATCTGCTTAAAAAGGGAAGGTACCTTCCAAATCAGAAGGGCTAACATAAGCTGACAGCCTCTTCATCAAATCTTCAAACAAGAGAGGTTATTCGGCACATGCCAGCAGTTCTCCAAGCCAGTGCTGAGAGTGAAGGCCCTGCCAGGCAGCAGGAGCTGCTGCTCAAGCCCTGGCTGGGGCAGCCGGGGCCACCTCGTGAGCCCCCCTATCCACTGGACATGCTGTGCGCTGGTGTCAGAAAGCCTGCCGACAGCCCACAGACCACACCGACCCCTGGATGATGCTGGCTGTGGACAGCCCCACCTGCGTGGCTCTCCTCCACCGCGTAGATCCTCTCCCAGCACAGCAGATGACTTGTGTTGGGGCAAAGGCTGGGGAGATGTGGGTAGGCTACAGAGGGATGCGAGCAGCGAGCATGGGCTCCTGCACCTGCGCAGGTGCACGCAGGGCAGAAACAGGAAAAGCACACTCCCCTAGTGACAAGCACGCCCAAAGGTTTCAGAAACAATACACCTGGGAGCCGGGGCAGCAATATTAGCTGGCACCTCTGGGTTGTTAGCAACAAAACAACCCAGAGACCTGGCAGGGGTGTTGGCAGCTGGTTCTAGCAAAGCAGACCACAGCTGGAGGGTGCACCCGGCAGTGCAGAACGACCTGCTTCCCACCATCCCCCAGCAACAAGGGAACCTGAAACTGGTGGCCATGCTCCATGGCTTGGAATAGATGTCATCCCAAGTGCCTCTGGATTTGTATCTTTATTGCAGCACCCATTAGAGCCCTAAAGGTATCTCCTACTCAACGCAGGAACAGACTATTTCTTCCCACTGTTATGGTCGGCAAAAAAAGAAGAGGGGAAAAAAAAAAAAAAAGAATGAAAAGAGAATAAACAGGAGAACACTGAGAAATGCAACTGCATCACACAAATTAAGGCACAGATCAGGGCAATATTTGGACTCTTCATGGCAAGGCTTGTGTGGACAGCCTGCACCACTGGAGCCAGCACCCTCACAAGCTCCCAGGGTCATGGCTTGGATCACTAGCAAAGAGGATCTAGAAGTTGAAGTGGCTCGTGAGTTAGAAGAAGGTCACAATTTGGGGGCATCTAATTGAGTAATACAGGCATTAATAATAGAAATGAAAAGACAAAATCTTCAGCATCTGTCTTCAGAAAATAAAGGTATTTTCAGACCAGATATTAAGTAGTTAAAAATGATATCACAAAGTATAAAACATGCATTAGCCCCTATGTTGATTTGACTTTCAATTTTGTATTTGTACCATTTTAGATTTGTATTTATTGTTCAAGTTCCAAAAGCAAGCTATTCTTGTTCTACTTCAAGGAAAAAAATACCATGTTATGTACTAGTAGCTAATGTACATTGACCACAAATAACCATTTGTAGAATTAACATTTTAGGAGGATACATATCATAATAGACAAGCAATGGTGTGCTTATGTCCATGATGATAGTAGCAAAACAAATGCTTGGCTACATGAAGAATCAGAGATCTGTGATTCACCAGCATGAGTCAACTGCAAAATGAATAAATCACTACGACAATACATTACTGTAGAAAGTTTTATTCTGGTGAATAAGTGGGATTGCCATGTTGCTACTGAACTCTTTTTAAATGGGTGTAGAGGAATATAAATGAGTTAGTGAGCTATAAGAGATGATAAAAAGCTACAAATTAGTCCTTTTTTTTTAACCTTGATTTTTTCCCCTCACACAGTACTTATATATCCTTAGCAGTAAACATTGTACAGCTTGATCTCTTTTCAGGAGAGTTAAGAACAAGAATGTTAAACAAAATTAATTACAAATATACTCACAGACCTTTACTTCTAGGATCTATCAGTTACATAGTGGCTTATCAATAGCATTTGACTATCAACCCACAAGTGTCTTAAGTTGCAAAAGAGGCACAGATCTTTAACTTTTGTCTTTTAGCCTTTAAGTCACCTGTTGTTTCCTCCTGACTCTGCACTACATTCACCAGTTCTTTGACTTGAAGCATCTGCTCCATAACTGTATTATGCTTTCTGGCCTTGTATAAATCACAGAATAATTAGCATTGGGAGTGACCTCTGGAGGTCATCCAGTCCAACCTGCTATTCAAAACAAGGCCAACTTTGAAGTTAAACTAAGATATGATCTATGAGTTGTACAATACAATCAAAATGACTCCTCAAGCCACAAGATATTCTGCAAGTGATCAACAATTAGTTCCTGACTGCTGATAAAATAAGCTATCCCATCTTGGTCCCACGCTTACATCCTATTACTGATAGGATGAACAGGATCAAGAGCAGAAGTAAAGATCTTGCAAGAGCACAGCTGCCAACCTGTGAATCACATGCAGTACACGAGCATTTTAGGAAACCTGTTAGGAATAAAGGGCAGAGAAGAAAGTGGCAGAGCAAGGACAGAAAGCTGCAGGAGCGGAGGAGGAAGGTGGACAGTGTAGTGGGGGAAGGATCGGGGCCAAAAGTCAAAGCAGCATTTCTCTGGTGGATATCAGCATAGCTCAGTTGGCTGACACATGGAGAGGTTCCTGTAAAGCCATTTAGTACGGCTTGCATGGTCCCTGGTGACCCAGAGAACCCAGTTCAGGAAGACATCTGTATTTACAAAAGTCTTGCTGCAGCTGTTTATACAACTCCCCTTAACCGAGGCCTCACTATGGGGCTGAGGGGAGGAGAGCGATTGAGTTACCACAAATGCTGTCCTCTGGCATAGAGCAGGGAATGAACATTTACTATCTATCACAGATGATTTTTCAGGCTGTAATTTTCATTATGGATTCAAAATCATTTTAGATTAGTGCAACTCATGTATATATGTATATATTTATACACGTATAATTCATATATAATATCTTTATATATACACATACACATGTTTAAATAGGCATTGCAGCCCCTCAGTATGCCCTGATACATTTGGTTTTGTCTACACATTGAGGCTACAATAAGAAGCTCTGCCAAGTGGAACAGGCTGTACATTTTTTAATGGTTTGACCATCCTACACCAGAGTTTGTCATAGTTCCCTATCCTGTCACTCAGGATAGCATTGAAAGCAAACTGCATTAGAAGGTGTGTCCAACAGATAGGAACAAGCTTTGCTGTTCACATTGTGACCATACTGGCAAATTGAATAACTGCTGTTCCACCAGCAACAGCAACAACGTTCTGAGCAAATCACAGGTACTATAGCAAATCACATTGCTTAAAATCCCTAGTGATCACAGCAGCCCAAAGAAAACTGAAAACATTCTTCCTATGACCCTTCCACTCCGCAGCACAGCTGAACGACCTTGGTGGTGGGTCATTTCACTGAGGAATTTAAAACACTGTTTCACTATTTGATTTTAATAAATTTACATTTTGGAAACAAAACCAACCTTATTATACATGTTTAAGTCTTGCAATTTACAAGAAGACACAGGAGTTTCAAGAACCCTCCCTGCAAGTCAAGGTAGCAATAACATAACCATCTTAAAACTATCAAACTCAAAACCAAATAAAGAGAATGCAAAACAAAGCAATACACAAAGTGTAAGAGGAAGAGGGTGGGGAGAGTTCAAATCTCACATATGCTTCACTTTGCAAACTACCATAAATCCTTTCATTCTCTTGCAAGTCACATTTAATATTTGGTTTGTTTCTATTTTTCCCCTTTCCCAGCCTCTTAGAGTCTCCCCTTTCTTCTGTGAGTAATCGAAAACTCAATAATTGAGAAGTTGGTTCTAACAGCTTCTTCATATCCAAGAGTGGTGATTTCCAAACTTCTGGATAGTCATGTCTCAGCTTGTTTCACAGACAAGCCTTTGTATTGATTGTTCTATACTTAAATAATCTCAAATTCATTTTAAGCAAATAAATTACTGTATGCCACATCCTCTCCAAACTCAGGGTATGTCTCAAAGCCATGGTAAGAAGCTAGGCCAAGAGCCACAGATCATACAGTAAGTAGCATCAATAAGAAGCTGCCTACAAGCCCAGCCGTTGGCATGGCTGCAGCAGCATCCCAGGAAGCTCTGCTGAGGACAAGCAGCATCAGCCCAGCCTGGTTCGGCTCACCAGCTACTCTTGAACCTGCTTCACCTCCCTCTGCCCCCACACCTGTCCCCTTCTTAAAACATTATATATTCAGTAATTGGTTGAAATTATTCTCTTCACCAATTAATGCTGAATCTCAAAGCTTCTTGCAGCACCCAGACAAGGCATTACTTTAATAATTCCCTGTAGCTCCTCTTTTCCTCATAACCCGTTGCTTATTTACAACATGGTTTTATCTTCTCATGCACTTACTAAAACTATTAACATTCTTGCAATTCTGGCCACAGACAAAATAATAAAAATAAAGTCACTACATTTTGCATATCTAAAAGATAAATAGAAATAAAATGAAGCATTTGAAAACCCTGTGCTGGTCATGTGCTACACTGTACCTTGATTCACTTCTATACATGGTGACAAGTATTTTATCACAGGCATTTTATCAACAGCTCCAGGGCAGCATACAAATGACTTCACCAAATAGCAAGTTTCTTTGAACCTATTTGTTAGATATTGAAATAACGGGGGAAAAAAATGAAGGAAATAACTTCATAAAATAAAAGCACGAATGAAGTACTTTTTCTGAATGCTGTTTCTCTGCAAATTGGTTTACACTTCATTTCTTCTGCAAAAATAGTATCTCCAAAATAAATAAATAAAATGCTTTGAGAGTAAAGGCAGCAGTTCTGGTCTGATAAATAACAACATAAAAAAGGCATCTCTGCACTCAGCAGGTCTGCCTCTGGTGTGTAGTCAAGAGTGACTGCTGCTAACTAGTGAGATAAATAAGGTCTACTACTTCCATGCCTGTTTGCAATAGGATATTAATGCTATTGTAGAGAAACAAACTGAACACTGCTGTGTCATATATAAAGCAAAGTTCTTCATTAATTTTCAATTACATATCCAGATGGTCCCTACTGCACTACTCACTAACAGGTAACGTGATAAAGCAACGATGTCAGAGCACGCTTTGCTCTGCACAAACTTTATGATGTGAAAATGCTCAGGAAGGAAGATCAGCCTACGAGATTGGCAAATGTTTAATCTAGAGCCAAACAGAAACTCCAGCCTCATAAAGCTACTTTTAAACAATCACCATCCAATTCAAGCACTGCAGCTTTTCCTCATGAAATGCTGCAGATACAAGCAATCTTAAATGGGAAAAACTACAGCAACAAAATAACAAGCACATGAGCTAGTACAAAAATATTTAACAAGTGTTTTTTCTTGATGAAGTTTAACATCATATGTGTAGGTTACTCATATAGTATGCAGACTAAAACACACATCTTACGCATAAATACCAGCTCATCACCTCACTCAAGACTATAGACTAGAAAATCTATTTTACCTTGCGATCCTATCAGAATGAGACTAAATAACATTTTACAAGACTGGTTAGTAAGTGATTGAAAAGAAACGGGCCACACAAGTTCTCAGCAATTGGCAAGCTACCACTTTTTAAGAAACTATTACGAATATTAGGAGAGGAAACATATGCTTGAAAGAGAGGTTTTAAAATATTTTAGAGTTTATTTTGACAATACTTAGTATAAATAGCTAGTGGCAGTGTCTGCTTTTTGGAACCTAGATGCTGGAGAGATAAGGGAGCCTCTAAAAGAAGGAACAGACAGCAAAGCAGGAAGCCTGGCTTCCACAGCCTCCCAGGACACATAGACAAAATACATCACTGTTATTTTCTTACCATTATCTGACCTAAAGTTCCTGAAAGCCAACTATTTCTCTTTAATTAAACATAGCATGTACCATATGTACATCTAGATGTGCATGTATCTTAGTATCTCAGTAAAAAGTCAGCGCTGCTATCTAGTGCCACTCTGCTATTTCCTCATAAAGTTCACCCAAAAGTAATGATATGAAGCCTGAAATGTCTTATAAAGAAGTCAAGGAGTATTGTACTCTCTAATCTAAGAAGCCTCACTGAAATAGGAGTAAAATCTTCAGTAAACACCGTTGTTCATCTTACTGAACAGAGTCCAAGTTAGCAGGCAGTATATCTTAATATATATATATATATGTTACTAAGAACCCTCCATTTGTGCTCATGATACATCAGATCCATTTCATTTCATGCCACAAAAGAGCGAATCAAAAACAGGGCAGAGAACAGAAACAGAATCACTCAAAGTTTCACATTATTGTTGGTGTCAGAGCTTTCCATTCCTTCAGTATTTCAAATTTAAGAGGATGGTTGACATCACATCAGCAAAATATTTACTTTACATTGAGAGTGTCTTAAAATGTTGCCAAAGCAGATTAGACCTTGCTGTCCTTTCTGCTGAATCCTCCGGACAGTTTTTGGCATACAACAAAGTAAGCTAAATTAACTTCTCTCAAATTTGTGGCTTTTTATGTCTCAAGCTGCTAAGCCTTTTAGCTACATGAAGCTCCTACAAGAATGAGATGCTGTCCAGGTTTACCTGGCATGGAAGGCTGTGTCTTAATGGGACGAGCACCAGCACAGCCATCATGAGCCCAAGGCAGCTCTGCAGCCTCCATGCCTCAAGGTTCAGAGGAGCTGTGTCCAGTCCAGGACCGAATCCTGCCAGCACCTACCTGCAAGCCAAGGTAGCTCTGGTCAGATCTCCACTCCAGGGGTAAGGAGCAGATGCTTCTCCCACAGGCTTAACTTCCTGCACTTACATATTACTGATACTACCTCTTCTTCTTCACCCTTATAATAAAGGCAGCTGTTTGAGCTGCCCTGAGATGCGCAACATGAGCGCATGTACAAGGAAAAGTATTAAAGTATTAACGGCAGGTGATAGGACTGCAAGTTTGCAATACGTCTTGATACTACTGCAGGCCTGGGATGTGTCGTCTTGGTATGGGAGAAAGTCTGTTTTTGAACACCACTCTGTTAATGCATAGGGATACCACCTATGCATCATCCACTCACATACATGTAACTCTGAACATATGCACTTCAGAAAGTCATAGTAACTCAAATGTCATCATATAAATATCATGAAAAATGTTAAAAATAAATGGTTATTTCAGTGAGAAATTACCGTGAAAGCAAGATATATCACTATTCCAAAGCACAAGAGAACTACTATCTATCTCTCTCAGGACAGGTAAGGGGTTACCCCGCCTGCCACTTTCCACGTTTCTGAAACTTTTTGCAACTTGTTCCTTTCAAAACTCCTAAATCATGAAGTATAGCTTCACCCCAGGAGGTAGGCAGTTTCTCTCTGTGCTTTACTTTCTCTCACATGAGACTTCGCAAAGCATGTGTTCTCAGTCAGGAAGCAAGTGTCAGACTGGTTGTGGGAATATGTTCTTGCATATCCCTGACAGCCTAGTGACAGCACGTGGTTCCCCTTTGTTTCACAAGGAACCACTGTTTTTTTGCCAGTTCTTATGACTCGTATGGAAGACAGAAGTAAACCTTCAGAGTGTATCAGCGGATGCTCCCTTAAATTCACAATTAGTTTCCTTGTTTGGGTTTGATGAGCATAACATAAGTGAGGACATTTTTCTACCTGCTAAACCAACCTTATGTATAATTAGCTTTTGTGTTTGTGCGTTGCCTGAGTCCTGATTACATATCCATAAGGTACAATGAAGAAGTACATTGAAGATGTCTCACAAACTGTTCTATTTCCACGGCAGTGCATTGAGATATTTGGTCCTGTCCTAAAAGGCACAATGCCTGGCCACCACTATACCAACACAGCTGTGTTGTTGCTTGTTGTGCTGGCTAGGTATTTTAGTCTGTATCTCATAAATTTACCACACAGTTGACCTAGCATCTTAACAAGCATTAAGGACATCATCATTTCTGCTTCCATAACTCAACTCTACCTACTGGCCTTTATCCTCTGTGCCACCCCACCACCTCTATTTTCTGTGGCAAAGGAGAGGATGAACAAGGAAAGAAAACAGGTGAAAATAAGGTGATGAAGGAATGTGTTACATATGTAGCAAGAATCCCTTCAATTCCACCTCTCTGAATTTAAAAGTTGTTCTGCCACCTGCATTTTGTATTTCCAATCAACAGTCATTGATCCAATCAACTGCTTTCTGAAATGATTGTGACTAAAGCTTTACAGGGTTCTGTGTTTGTTTAAACAGAACTTTAGAACATCCTTGCCCTTCACTACTCAACCCACCTATTCAAAAAGAATTTGGGTACTTTCCTACCCTTTCCTAGGGAAGTAGAGAAAAAGGAAGTTGCTGAAAAACATGTTTTTTTTGGCCTGAAGTTCCACTAATCCATCCTCATCCAGGAATCACTGCCATCAGCAGGCCCTCAAATGCCTCCTCCAGAGAAGGCACAGCATCCCCACAAGGGAGCAGAGAGGATGCATGCCCGGACTGCACAGCTTGCATGCAAACTGAGCAAGAGCCGCTGCTAATGGGCTCAAAAGCTTAAGAGTCTTCAGTCCCCCTGGAAAAATATGCCCTTGGTTGATTCAAGGTTTCACGTAAGCATTTTCAATATTGAAACAGGAAAACTGTTCAGCAAATGCTTTTGAAATTTAACTCATTCTGGCCAAACGAGAGGTTTGCAGGAGTGTCTGCTGAGCATATAAGGGCACCCCTGCCCCTGCAGACAGACTGAAGGAGCACTGGTTCTGCACGGGCAGGTTCTTGGTTCAACATATCCACTGGTCTGTTATCATTCTGTATTTCTGTTTAAAAAGTTAAAAAATTGTGTGTCCTAATTCATAATCAGTATGATAGTGCTGGATTTTTCAAGCATTTGCTAGTACAAACAGAATTAAAATGCATTTAAGCTCAGCTGCAAACTCTGATTTTAGTATACACTAAATTCGTGTAGCAAAATAAATAACAATATTTTTTCTAGGCTAATTCTGGTGTTTGGACAGGTGTCTGGGATTTACATGACATGATGGTTACTGAAGTATTCACATCTGGGCATTAAAGCTGTCACCAACTTGTAATATTTTTCCCTCTCTCCTTATTTGGATAAACCAAAACACCCACTCTCATGTCTCAGATTTATCTCTGACTGAGCACAGAAGTGAATAACCTGATTTTTTCTTCCAACTCAAAACACGTAAGTGATTAACAGCACACTGTACTTCTATACAGTGCTGAAAGGAGGTCTCTCCTTGTGAAGACAGACCTTCCGTTTCTTTTTACAAGGAAAAAAAAAAAAGAGAGAGAGAGAGAGATGGAAGAAAAAAGGAAGTTCTCCAAGAAGAAAGAATTCTTTTACTTGTGTTTCTCCATGCCTCTTTCATCACAACTTAAATTTGCATACCCTGTTTTTTCCTGAGAAGAGAACTGGTGACTGGAAAATCAGTACTGATAAATGGAAGGGGAAAAAAAAAAAAAAAGGCATTTAAAACAGAAAAACCATTGAGGTTGAAACCTTATTCATCAAGATTTCTACTCAATCCTACTCCTAGAAAGGCTGCTACAAGCCAGACCTCATCAGTTCCCTCCTCATTTTGTCTTTAGCTCCACACTTTCAATTACAAAGTTTTCACTAGCCAGGCTCTTAAATATGAGTAAAATTGGCAGACTGAAGGACAGCAAAGATAAGGCTGAGGAACACTGAAGGCAAGCATCCTGCTTGGCCCTGCTGGAAGTACTGGCTCAAGGGGAAGAGGCAAAGCACCAGACAGTGTGCAAATGCTGAGGGGAACACCAGGTCACTGTTGCCCATGGTGGTAATCAAAGAGTTAAAGGACAGCTAATTACCTAAGGATAACAATTCCCATGCTTGCAATTCAAGGATTGCAAAAATACCATATTTTTTCTTGTATACAGTTTCACATCCCATAGTTTTCCTCCTCTGTTCCAATAAAAATCAGCTCTGCTAAGTCAGAACATGACCACGGCCTGTCAAAAGGGACTTGTCTCCCAGCTCAATTAGTTAACCAGTGTAATTGCCAAACATCTCCCTTACCATTGGTTTTCTGTTTTTATATCAAATTGCAGCTTAAAACACCAGTCAGTTCTACGCATTTTTGGTATTTTATATGTTGAGAGTTATTAACTACATGGACTTAGATGCATGCAAGCCACCTAAAAAATTCAGACAGGAAGAAGTTGCTGATGGCAGAGGTGAAACTGTTGACACCTTTGACAGAGAATAATTTTTAAAAACCTAAGCAGGAGCAAATGGATGGCAGCACCAGCTTAAATACACTTAAATACACTGTAACCACTCAGTTTTAGGTGGCTGTTAAACCAATAAATCTCTGCAAAATCCAAGAAGGATACTGTAAAATAACCTATATATTTATTTTGTATTGTGAAGTTATAATGTTGTGTGCCCCCCCCCCCCTTTTTTTTTTTTTTTTAAACTCAGAAAGCATAGTACAGGGGGATTATTTACTTTGGTATTTAAGTAAACAAATTCTTAATACAGCCCTTTTATCAAAACAAGTAGTAACAGAAGCTAGATAACTGCAAAGACATTAAGATGCTAAAACGTTTATTCTGGTGAATCCTGGTACTTCGTGGGTTTTGGTTCTAAGAGTGCTTTTGTAATCCTTATAAACAGAACTGCTTTGAAACAAAAATGCCCATAATGAAGAAATAAAATACAGACTGGCAACCCTACTGTACACCCACTTCAAAGCATCTCTAGGAGCAGACTGTTCTCTTCCAGACTTATAGCTGCTATTACACAAAGCCTTTCCTTCTCAGTGTTTTGCAATTAAAAAATAAAAGATTAATTATTAAATCTAGCTTTTGCTGCTTCATCCTTTTTAATCATTCATTGAAAGTAATTCAAGCTTCATGAGTTTGAAGCAAGTATTCTTCAATGCCACACACCAATATAAATCTCAGAACAGGCATCACAGTAACAAGAAGAAAAAAATCAGGATTCAGAAAGAAACTAGAAAAAAAGTTGTATTTTTTCACATGTTCAGGTGCACAGTTACAATAAAATGTCCACAACTTTTCAAAGTAAAAAACAAGCTTTATTAGTGCACAAAATTACACACTGTAAAATTAACCAAAGCTAGCTTTCTAAAGCAAAATAATTAAAAACATTGCTGGAAAAAGTAACTTTGTTTCAGTTGAATCTGCTGAACTCTAAGTAGTATTCCTCCTTTGCACTAAAGGAAATTATATGATATTTTAAAAACATAGAGGATTTGATGTTTCCTTTTTCAGGAAAGGAGAAGGGGAATGCTGGGTGAAGGGGACATATAGGAAATTGAGGGACAGAATAAATCCGAAGGCAGGACAGCAATCAGTGGTGTATCTGAAGTACTCATCACCTCTCATGAGGTTGTGGTCAAGTTCACAAAAATAGTGCTCTGAATTCAAGGTACTCAGAGACAGGGGAACTGGAAATCGTTTAACATAGCTCGGTATGTTAGCTCTGCACATTGCTCCATAGATTCAGGGGATCTCAAAAATACATACAAAAAAAATCCTCTCAAACACATCAACTAGGGTTGTTTGCAAATTAATACATTTATCGATGTGAAAATATTCATAGTCATTTAAGCTATTCAACACAAATATTATAAAATAAAATACTGAAGCATCAAAATTAAACATACCAAATTGTGTAAAACAGAACCAGAAGTACTAATATCAGTGGAAAGTGACCAAGTATAGTACTTTCCCAGAAATTTTTTCAATTCAAACTTATAAAATGTCCTTTAAATGGCTATGTAAAATCTCCAGAAGACATGTCATTCTAAAGCAATATTTATTATTTTTTTAAAATATCATATGAACTATTGAAAAAACAACATATCATGAAAAGCAGACAGTGAAACAAATAGGGATTTTTCATCTTTCTCTTCTGTCATTTGAAGCAGGATTTGAGTATACATAGTTCATGCACAAAGCCACTTCTACTGCATCACAACATTCATTACTGGGACTGGCAGAACACTGGAGGCAAAAACGTTGCAGCTGCTTCAGCAAGCACTTGGACTGCAGGCCAAGCAGTATGCATTTAGTACCATTAGTATTCACAAAGTTATTTCTTAGCAATTTAGTCAAACATAGAATATGTGGTCAAACCACTCCTTAATTAGATGACTAATTCCGATGGTCAAACAATAATATCCAGCAGAACACTTACATCTGAAGACCAGAAAGACTGCTCTCACAAATGAACTGAGAAGCCAAAATGATCAAAATGTACTTGGAAAAAATAAAAAATAATAAATCTAGCATAATTATTTTTAAAGGGCAAATGTCATAACAGTAGAAGAGTAACACAGCACAGTTGGCTCCATTAATTTCTTGCAGGTTGATTCCAGATGGCGAAGGATTTCTATCCTGCTCACCACCTCTGCCTCCTAGGAAAAACTGAGCACATACCTGGGAGCATCTCTCTGTCCGTCTGCCACCCATGCACCCCTGCCTTCTGAGGGACCAGCCTGGCTCCTGGACCAGGCTGCTGCTGTTTTCACCAACAGCAGGACCTGAGCTGGCGACAGCACAGGTGTGGCCCCACGCTCACATCCATGAGTCACTGCTGTATGATGGCTGCCACCGAGCACCACGGCAGACTCAGAACCCAAACCTCTTCCTACAGTTAACAAGAAGGAGCTGCCCAGTCATCAAATGTAACCACATGCTTCTCCTAAGTTGAGCACAATTTTCTCTGATCCTGTAGCAATGTTCTTGCTGTCTTCTTTGGCAATTCAGTTGCATGAGAAGAAATCAATGGTTGGCAGCTTTATCAAATTAACTCCAGTGTTTCCTCCACTGCAAACAGTGAGGGTACAGTACACGAAATAGCACTCAAAGTCCAGTTCAAAAGGAAAACTTTAAAAAAAAACAAAACAAACAAACACTATAATATTCAGCTTTCTCAGGGTGAAAATGGCCTGGCCAAACATGACATGACTACAGCTAGGTGGACGCAGCCATAATCCTGTCTCTCCAGTGCACAAAATGAGAGTACAAAGTGTTTCTATAAATACTGGAAAGAGTTTCTATTACTGGAGTACCGCAAAATACAGACTGAACAAGGTGTCATAAGTTAGTTTGGACTTAGACCTTTTGTATTGCTCAAGAATGCATTGATAAGTACTTCAACCATTTCCAGTTAGAGAAAGAAAAAAGAAAAAAGCTTACTGGAGAAACAAAAATGATAACAGTACCTTAAGAGCAAACATACCTGGATCCACTGAAATCTACTTCCTGCTCTGGGACAAGGAGCCCCTTCCATGTCACTATGGGATGGGCAGCTGTTTTCTTCCTACTTTTAAGTCCCTGATATTCCTAAATGAGGTAGCTGGGAGCCGGCACTGGGCGAGCTGCCAGCCTGGAACAATCAGCTGAGCCCTGACTCACCGCCAGCCCCTGCCGTGCTGCCAGAAGCATCCGGTCCTCAGCACCAGATTTAGGAAGCCCGGATAGGTACAAAGCTCTTTGCCTTGTGGGCTTTGCAAGGTTTCAGATGACAGCATGAGAGAAATAAGTGTTTTGTTTGTTTCACTCAGCTCACATTAAAAATGCAGATAGCAGGTGACAAAGGGTGTTGGCTGAGTACTGCCCTAGGGATGGGTGAAAAGCAGCAGGGGAAAGTCAACAGGACCTGTAATTAAACCACAAAGAAATTCTTGGTCTCAACGTCATCTTAGTCACTGTCATGGACACAGCAAAATGAAAATGAGCACACAGCTCACTAAGCTACTGTCCAGATTGGTCACAACTATTTATCAAGATCCACTGGAAAGGAAGGGAAGAGAGAAAAATACCTGGAGGTCTTGTGTTGAGAGACCAGACCCTGTATCAAGCACAGGACACCTATGCCCCTCACACTCTACCTGCACTCCTTGTTCTGTGGAGAAGAAAGGTGTTTTAGAAAGGTGTTTTAGGTACCTTTTCCCACTTCCTTTCTCCTGTCCGGGAGACATGAAGCTGGCTATGACCTCGTGGTGTATCTCCCAATTCCTTACAGAGGATTTGTGTGCTGCAGCAAGCACAGTAACACCCACATAAAAGAATGAATGAGGGAAAGCAGCTGTGCATAGAGTCACTGTAGGGACAGGGCCCGGACACGGTCGCACACCCAACCAAACCCACGCTATGATCCTTCCCAAAGGGCCCATCTTCTTACCTCCCCCTTCCCCAGTTCCAGGAAGCCCATGGCCTACAGCCCCATACACCCTCTTAAAAAGAGCTCCTCTCCCCTCCTCATAAATTCATGGCTATCTTCAGTGCCCATTGACAGACTTAAATCCTAAATAAAGATTACAGCTGAAACCAGTGACTTCACTAAGCCAACACAAAAATATTTGAATGATCTGTTAGGCTAGATAAAAATCCCCCAGAGAAAAGACTCTACACCTTCCTACTTCCCTGTCAGTACCACAGATGCCTAACTTGCTCCCAGCTGAAAAAAAGGTTATTCCCACAACAGCAGCAAGTGTCAGATGGGCCATGGACACAGCTGAACAAAAGTGCAGGCATCACTTCAAGACTTCTTCTAGACCAAAGGCAACACCACTCAGTTCCACCTTAGAGATGTCCCAGTTCCACTTGTACACATCATCCCTATGAAAGGTTATCCTCACTGCTATTAAAAAAAAGAAAGGCTATATCTTCACAAGGATGTCTTATTCCTCCCTCCTCAGCACTGGATTCGTTATGGACCCTCTCTAATTCATATCTCAGTGTCTCATTTTCCCAGCCTGTAAAAAAGCTGGAACATTCCTGCTTGTTCTCACCACAGGCTGGCATTAGAGCTCCTCTGTCAATGGTTAAAACAATTTGGGATGAAATTCAGTATGGAAACATCCTTTTATTTTAGTGCAGCATTCAAAACAAGTAGTAGTTCATCATTCAAAAACAAATTCAGCTTGATTACAAATGATATAAGCAGTACTAAAAACACTATATCCAGGTCAGAAGTTCTCTCCTTCAATACAAAACTCAAAAAAAGTTATCTGCTGTAGAATCTGCCACCAAACTTTTATTATACACTGAAAGATGTTAGAAGCAATGTGCTTCATTACTTTTGGGGAAAAAAAAATAAATAATCTGAACACCTATAAAGGAAATCCTTAGGATTGAGGTTGTATACTCACAGCTCACATTTTCATTATCTGAGAGGAAACAGATTCTGAAGTTCTACAAAATACAGCCAATATTAATGTTTTAAGTTCCCCCAAAGTCATCTTTTACAAGACACTTCATTTCCAGTAAGTTATAAATGGTCAAAGGGCTAACAGTCTGATATCTATCAATAGTGTATGACACAGTCATTTTTCGTAACAAACTTTGCCTAATGATAATTGATACCAAAACAGCAAATAACACATTCTTTCATAGCTAATAATACATTCTTTCAGAACTCCACCTCAAATAAAAATATTTTAAACACACAGTCAGGTATTACTGACACTCAAGATGCTGCTTGACTTCTTCCCTAAATGACAAATAACTTTGCATAGCAGCAAAGAGGTGTCGTCTTCTTATGAGTTAGGTATTGTGTGAAGTTCCTCACTGAGTTTTCCAAGGGCGTTAACCAAGAATTCCTTCACTTAATAAGCAAACATTTACCTTGCAAATTCATTGCATTATAATCTTACAACGATGAATGTCACTGTAAAAGGGGAGAAGAAAATCAAAGTTTGTCTGCTCACAGTAGCAGTGTTAGTTTAACTCAAGGAATCACGAATATAGTATTAACAAAACATGAAATCACTGCATATTTCAATGTAAAGAACTTAATTGTCTAGATATTTGCCTTGTAAACTAAAGAGGTCTTTTCAAAACCTCTAAGGCCGAGGTCAATTTTATTATGTTGTGATATCACAAATTATAAGGACTTTTAAAAGGAAAACCCATTGCCATTTTTTTAAGAGTACAACTCCTAAAAATAAAGAAACTCCTCCCTCCATGAAAAAATGGTAATTTAAATTTTCAAAGCAGACCAGAAAAGAGAATTCCTTGTGAAATGAATACAATGTACAGGATTACTTTGTCCAGACTGCTTTGAAAAATCCCAGTGCACACATGTAGGAACCCTCTGGATAATGTAAGCCAAGCACATGAAATCACTAACATGTATTGTGCTGGCATCCCTTAGCATTTCAACAGCACCTATTAAACACCTATAGAACTTGTCAAAGGGATTTTCTAAAGAGATTTTTTGTAAGCACCGAGGCATAAGCTTCCTATGTACACCACAAAGTTCATCTCACAATTTCTATCGACAGCACACAGTCACGCTGTTACTTCAACAGCAAACATAGCATGTAACACCCACGTATGGAGCAATTTGGAGCACCAAGTGGCAGGTTGTGCATGTCCTGGAAGTAACAGGAAGACAGGACACCTGTACCCAAAGCTTAGCTATGCCAGGCCACCCGGGTTCTAGGTACAAAGCCAGTAGGCTAAAGGGCTGGTTAAAAGAGGCTTGTGAACTACTGACCTCACCTGAGCAATTTTTAGGAAAATCCCAGAGTAGACAGCAGATGTTCAAACCAAAGGTGAAGCGTCAGAATAGCAATAGATTTCAAGAACTGCTCCCACTTGCAATAACCCAAGGGATAAAACCCCATATTTAAAATAAATTATAAACAGTGCCTGCAAGGTTTGGCTGATTTTTCTGATTCAATAATGAGAGTTTCTTTGCCAGCAAAGAGTGGAAATGAGCCCAGGGAAGAGAGAACAGAGAAAGTGACCCCCCCGTACCACACACGCACACAGATGGAGTACACGGAAGTGCAGAAAGAAGAAACAAATCAGAGGGAGGGAACAGGGGAAGTTGACTGGCTTACAGCTGCTTGAGTAATTTTATTTTCCATACCAATAACAAGTTAAACATTTTCAGATAAACATGTTTTTTAAAAGTAATGGGGAAAAAATCTTTATGACTGATGATTTTTCTAATGACTTCCTATGACTTTCTAATTTTTCAAATAATAGAATCCATTAAGCAATGAACTAGTTTAAAATAAGATGCTATGTTTCTAACTGGTCACACGATAGAAAGGTGTTCTGTTTTTAAGACAATGTGAGTAAGAATAATAACTAAGTAGAAAGAGTTCTGGTCTGGATTTCTTTGGGCCTCTTCTCAAAACATGAATAAGATGAAGCAATTTAACACCTGTAGGAGAATGTTGTTTTTTTAAGCACAAAGAAAATATCAGTAAGAACTATATGAAAAATTCTTACACACGAGAAGGAAAACTCAACAGCATTATTTAAATGAGAAAAACTATGGGACAAGAAATAAGACAGAATGAGATCACTTTTGAGACACACAACTGTAACAACTTGAGTGTTTGATCTACTTGCTTTAATATTTTGCATCTGCTAGCAGTCAATACTTCGTGATTGACCACATAATGAAGCAGGTGATCCTGGTGACCTTTGCTAAGAACATCAGAAAGTCCCTTCCTAACCCTGCTGAGGGATCAGCATGAAAACCAAAGAATGACACCCTCCCTGTTTAAAAACTGAAATCTTTGAGTGGTGCTTACAGAACAGCATTATAAAACTGTGCAGGTGTACAAACGCCTTGCCAGCATCCTGAACTTTACTCTTCCTTTTCTTGGAAGGAATTTGTGTTTCCTTATCTGCTGTATTTTTCTGCATTTCATCTCTATTAATTATTAGCTGTAACCAGCTGCACATCCGTCCAAACAGGCAGGTGCCAAAGCCCATGGATTCCTGAGGCACTCTCAGGAGCACGTAATCCTACTCAACACAATTCAAGCCTATCAATAAGATGTCAGCTGTATCAGATCCCTATTTATCAACAATTAAGCCTACAGAGAAAGTAGCCATCGGCCCTCCCTTGCCTGAAATGCTTTTTGGCTACAGAAGACAAAGCACAGACACAGCACTGTGTTACACACTGTACGTTGCACAGCTGCTGTATGGTAGCAAGGGCTCTCAATTGAGCCGTGGAAAGGACGCCGACAGGGATTAAATCGGATGGGTATTAGGAGCTTGGTAATGAACATGATGCCTCGCCACACACCCAGTTTCAAAACAGGGCAGCATTTGCCATAGAAGCCAGAATTGCAGGTTTGCTTTGACCTAACCATAGTGCAATGGAGGAGTGAAATTTAAATTATGCCAGCAGGAAAGTGGCTATTCTGAAATACTCTGTGAAATCATGGACTGTGATTCAGCCCTACATGCCTGTCTTTCTGACTAGTACATGTCTCTGAATAAGTGACTGCAAGGAGGAGAGCAGCAGCAAGTGGCACAATGCCAGCCTTGACAAGCGGGTCCCACTCCAAGGGTTCCTCTCCTTACAAGAGAACAGCAGGTAATTCGTCAGGCAGCTGCCTGGTTACTTAACACATACTGCCCACACAATACAAGAAAACGGGTTAGGTACAGAGGAAACAGACATGGGCTTTGTGTCTCAAAAAAAAAAGAAAAAAAGCAACAACCCACATACACCATCATAAGCACATACAGCTGTGGCTCGATACCCAGTTGATTCAGTGAAGTGGCAATCTGCAACAACTGCCCTGCAAACCCAAAACTGTCATCCCACACTAAAAAACAAAACTGAAAGACACTGTTCTCCTTTCATATTGTCCAGTGAAATCTCACATTGTGCAACTTCATCACAGCAGTGTCTGAAAAGATGAATGGAAATTGGTTTGATGTATGTTTGGTAATTAAGTATTAAAAATTAAATACAAACAAATGTAACCTCTAGCTCATTGCTCCTTGTAATCCTGTATTTAATACTAGATGACTGAATGCTATTCGGTTACACAGGGCACTGTACAGAGCTTTCAGAGAAAAAACTGTTTGTGAATAAATATCAGAAAGCAGCTTTTAAAAACTTCTCCCTCTAAAGAAATCTTCCCAAACTCAGTAGAAAACACTAAGAAACGCTGCATGGCTTACAGTAAGTCATTTCAACTCACTTACCAAAAGGATTGCCAAAGAAAAAAAAAAAGTTAATTCTCCTAGGAAATCCATTTATAGCCTAGGCTGCATTAAACAGAAAACCTGTAGGTAAAGAAACTGGCAACAGTCAATTATAGTAAACACTCTGAGTTTTACATTTTCTGTATGTCAACTGATCTTTCATCTAGAGTTTCAAAATAAATAAAATGGAAGAAATTTCCACCTCCAGAAGGCACCAAGGAGTATTTCAGATTCTGCTACAATAGCTACAATATGAATTGAGGCACCATAATAAAGCCTTCGTTGTTTTATCTGCTAAGACTGTAGTACTTGACAATCGGGTTTCTAGCAATTTCAACATTTTGCTATCTATCACATCTTTATTGGATCAACCATTACAGTTTTGAACCTTCATCAAGTATTGCAGCAATTAACAGAGGTTATAAACCTCTTCAGTTCACACTGTACCTTACCCTGTTCACAGATCCACATTTCCAGGAACAAAATAGCCCTGCACACCTAATAAAAAATAAACCAGGTACTAGAACATTACTCGCAACTCCTCATGGACAGTACCAAGCAGAAGAAACTGAATATTTTATTCAGCAGTAATGATACTGGCTCATGCTACTAATTCATCATAAAAGTTGCACATTCAGTCAGTCACAGGTATTAACAGAAATACATTATTCATCTAGTTCTGAGTGAGAAACCACAGATAACACAAGACTACACAAAGATAACACAGACCGATCAGCATTTCTGCTTAAAATTTATCATTGTGCTGAAGTACTGTTGTTAGGATTTTTGTATTTTATCTTTTGGAAATATTTGTAAAGTCCAAGGAAAAGAACCTGTTTAAAACAAAAACAAAAGAAAGCTACTTCATCCTATATATCAGTACAATCTAGAAAAGATATTGAGCATTTCATTCCTTAGACAGCTCTGCTCCCTCTCCAAATACCCACTCTGTAGGCCTGGCATACCCTGCCAATGCCTTTCAATGCTCTCCATGTTTGCCCGCACATATGTAAGCAGGAAGGGAAAGAGTTTTCCCCTCTGCTCTCCTGCCAATTCCCTCTGTTCAGGCCCAACTTGTGAAGTTCGAAAAACTCAAATCAGAAGCCAGCACGCTCCATGAGAGTACTGCTGCACTCCTTAGCCAGCCCCAGCCATTTGCTTAGGAAGGCTTTTCTGAGCTACTTCTGCTCAACAGCTGTGTGGAAGGACACCTGTTTGTCCAAGGGCTTGCAGATAAAGGTTTTTCACTTGCTGAGTGGTGCACAACTTTTAGTCTTTACTAGGTCAAATGCCAAAAACTGAATGCTTGCTCTTTGCCTGCAGCTGATTTACAGATACTGCGTGTTTATAATCCAAAGTCGAAGCAGGCATTCAAATGAGTACCAGATCTTAATAACCATATTTTAACATTACTAAGGATTTTAAAGGAAGATAACAAGGTATTGTCAGTTCTAAAGCAATTGCATTCCCCAGCTAAGTTCTCTGATTAAACACATGCAAGAAAAACAATACACTTCAAGGGGGAAAAAAAAGAGCATGTATTGACTCCTCCTGCCAGCCGTATTTTCTTAACATAAGCCAACATCAATCAATCTCTTCACTCAGTGTGCAATTCACACCATCTCCATGTGGAACACATTAATGAGTTGCTATTTAAAAAAAAAAATCTGTATTTATCAGGTGCACAGCAATAACGGGTTCTAGTATACACAGTACTATTTTCTATATACTGAAGAAAAACTATGACATTCTTCTCTCACCACACAAGAATGGGCACTTCATTTCAAAGATACTGTGCTAGCATCGAGTAACAAATACAAGCTTACAAAGCCAGTCTGGGTGTTTTTTTGTTTCAATGTTTTGTTTTATCCCTTCTCTGTACTTCTGCCAGAACTGAATTTAGTGTTAATTAAAGTGCTGATTTGGCGCTTACGCTAAGGATGCAGCAGTGAGGCAGCTGTGCTGTTGTCCAGTGATGCTCAGAGACCATAATGGTAAAACAGAGAACAAGAAGCTTGTACCAGAGCCTCCTGAGCTGCTGAAGAAACGTGTGGACTTAACCCGCTGCATGAAGCCTCCCATAAGTGTGGGACTGTCCATGGACATCATTTACCTGACCACTGATAAAAGGTATTCTTTGCGGCTAGAGACCATGCCAGATCCCTGAGACTAGAAATAACATATGACCCTTCTATTACGAAATAGGAGATTTTTCAGTGGCAGAAGAGGCTGTACTGTTTTGGCCCTCCAAAGGAGGCTGTCCCTTCTAAAAAGAAATGATATCTTAAAAATTACATGCTTTGCTAAACATTTGGTATTTTGTGGTGAGTAAAATTTGGTTGGTAACAAATGCTTTTCCATAGATCTATGCACATACCACAGCACAAGCCCAGTCCTCCCACTATAGTCTTGGTGAGGAAGAAACTGGAGAGAAGGAAAACATCAGAAGCTACCTGCGGATAAGACCAGAAAGCTGCAGTCCAATAATCAGCTGGGTTTCATACCCACTATGCAACTTACTAAGACCATTATTAAGCACCAAAGCCCTTACATTAAGTTATGAGAACAATGAATGCAGTCGGTGAGTGGCCATTTGTTGTTCTCAAATGTTGCCATAAATGCATTTTGCAAAGCAGCCTTAGCAGACATGCTCCCCCCTCCTCTAGGTACAAACAAAATAAGAAATGATGCATGTGCACTGGGGCAAAAAGGAAGCATTGACTCCTTTTGTTGATTTGAATAAGCCACATCTCTTCCTCTTTAGTTCATCCCTCTGAAGAACACTGATCTACCCCAATGCTACAAACAAATAAGAAAGAGCTGATGATAGAGGTTCATCAAAGTGTCAGGACAAAAAAACAGGCAGCCAGCACTGCATATGGTTTCTAGAAAGCTAACTGCAGTTCATCTCCCCATTAGTTTATACAACCTACTTCTGAACACCTATCCGTACGTCAGCACAAAAATACTGCTTGCAGCCACTTAGCTCTCCTCTCCCCAGACTACAGCATGGCACAACAGAGGAAACTGCAAGGGTATCCCAGAGCCCATGCCAGGACACTTCACTTTGTTTTTTTTCTTTTTTGCCTTCCCCTTTTTTGGCAAACAGCAGCCAGATACTGCCCTGGTGTTACCAGGTCTCCTGATAACGTGAAATTCACACTTTAAAGAGCCCACTGACAGATGGATTCAATTTAAACCATGTTTATGAACAGCTGCTGCTGATCACAGGCTTGTAAAGCAAACCCATTCATCACAAAATATTTCAAAAGAATGAACTGAAACGGAACAAATGAATTCAAAGAAGTAGGGGAGGTGCAGCATTAGCCTTGGAGAATATGTCAGTTGGTAAGAAAACATGAACATGGTACTGCTATTAATTTATTCCTGTGAATGCTGGCTCCACTCTATTAGTGGCATTCTTCAGATTCTCAGAATGCCAGGTGAGAATCTCGCATAATGTATTAGAAGACATAATTAAATATCTCCTCACTGAAGGAAGTTTTTAACTAAGCGAGCCACTGAAAGGAGTTGACAGTGTGTTTAAATTGTGCTGGTGGAAGCCTGAAGATGACAAGCTTCAAAACACTGTGGGAAGGAGAGGAGGTCACCTCCCCAGGTGCTCTCAACCAGCACGAAGTCCTCTCGGGTCTGCACGGGGCCATGTGCTCGGCCTTCCTCGGCTTCACTTTGAGTACTAGAAAAGGTGTTACTGCTTCTGCAAAGTCTTCATCTTCCTCTGTGATTCTCTACTATTGCTTCAGTCAAGATACATGACAATCTTCAAAGCATTTAGCCTCACAAGTGAAACCACCAAGCATGATTCTTCCTATTTAAGAGATGAGGAGCTGACACAGAACTGAATAATTCACACTTAATGTGAATCTTTTCTTAATTCAGGAATTTTTTCTTAAATTTTCTTTTTCCTTAATTCAGGAATTATGCAGCACAATTAGACACTTTAACTTCACTGTGTTTGTCATGGCCACCGGATCATCTCTAGTGACTCAGTTTTTCCTAGGCACTTCCTAGAAGTTATATACGGAGCAACTTTGCCAACTCTGGGAACACAGGCAATGCACAGGGAAAGAAATTCTCCGAGAGCTGCCTCAGGTGGGAATTCATTCCTACCAGCTCCACTGGGTTTTCTGGTGTGGGAAAACATACAGGTCATAGAAGCAGACATGTATTTTGCTGAAAAAATGCTTGTTATTCTCAGCCTAGCAGCAATGCTATAGAACTTGAAATCAATCAAAATTTCCAGGACCTTCTTGAAAGCATCTCTTTACCTACAAGTAATATTCATAACATCTTCAGATAACTGTACCGTCAAACTATACTGGTAACAGTGAGACTTCATTGAAATTTTAAAGCACACACACCTCGTGTAAAATACTCCTACATGTATTCTAATTTGCACTTTTGTATCAGAATGCAGTTACCTTACATTTTCATATATTAATGAAAAATAATCATATATTTTGAACTGCAGTGAATTTCATATTTGGTTGTAGTAGTTATTGACAAAAGGAGGTTAAGAAGAAACAATACTTACATGCAGGCAATTCCTAGTTCTTTTCCTCTCTCAGTACAGAAAATGTAATCTTTGAAACACTAGGGGAAAAAAAATAAAACCACCTTTCAGATAAATAACATTTCCCTCTTTCCTTCCGCAGAGCACCCTTGTTAGTGTATTCCCATCCCTGCTAGCCTTACTCATGCCCAGGTAATGAAGATCAGTGTCACCAGCTTGCGCAAGTGGGGCGTATCAGCTGGCCTGCAACTCCCCCGTCCACACACACCTCCCTGCCATCGCCCAGCCCCTGCTAGTAATAGAAGTAATGCAATGCACTGTATATGAGCGTTGGGTGAAGATCGTGTCAACGACTAGCTCTACAACAACAGCTTTGTTTCTTGACTCATCCTGGGGAGCAGGAGGACCGCTGCCTGAACACATGCTCTGGTGCCGTGTGACAGGCAGCTTGTTTCACACATGAGAAGTAAGTCAGCCATGCACACTTGCCCTCAGGCCCTCCATGAAGGCTGCTCATTGCCACAGCAACCTCCCAAAACATGGGCGGGCACCAGCCCCAAGAGCTGCCTTCCTCAGGGAGTGAGGAGGAAGGGTGCTTCCCCGCCTGCGCCCCGCGGGGGGCTTGCTTGCTTGCTTTTGTTTTGATGTAATTGAATCTCATTGCTAATTTAATTTTCATCAGCTCAGCGTGCGTGCCCAAAGCAGAGAACGGACAGGGTTACACATTAAACAAAAACATCTTTTTTACAGCCATGGTTACGAGGGATGAGAAGAACCAGCTCATGTGGAACCCCTCCTTGCCACATGGCTGGGCAAATGTCACATGCTTACACATACCTACCAACACCTCACCTTCCCTATGTACTAGAAATAGCTGCTGGAAAGTAAACACCACACCTGTAAGCAAAACCCAAACCTGTTTAACTACCATTTCTTCTTCCTCCTCAACCCCCCTCCCGCTGCTCCTTTTCTTCACATCCACTTTCCCTCCCCGGGAGCTTAATGGCTCTGGGTAGGTTAAGAAAGTCTGACCTAGATGGTAAAAATAACTGTTAACTCAGCAGAAATGAAAAGTGGAGTGTCTCTTCTCTCCCTCAGCCTAGAAGGAACAAACCAAAACCTTTCCCCAAGTCACCGCAGGAAAGAGATTATGAGCATTTCTAAACCTTTTCAGCCACAAAGCACGAGATGAAACACTGTCGGTAACAACAAGCTGTCGACACCCTGCAAGCAGCCGGTCTCTCACTTGCGCTACCAATCCTTCACCTGCAGCAGGGCACATGGGAGGCAGCACCTGCACCACATGCGACGATGGCTCCTGTAATACCCACATTTCCCTATTTCTCCAAAGGCAAATCCTCCCCCCGCCCCCCCGAACGGCCAGGTCTTGAATGTCTTGATGGGAGAAAGCCCTCCCTACCTTTAGGATCTAAAACAGAGCATAAACATGTGTTTTGAAACACAGGATCAAAAGGAAAAAAAAAAAAAAGAACAAAAATAACCACATACATAATGGTTCTTAGGAATATTTTTTAAAACACAAAATAAAGGTGATTGGAGCAGTTAAGAGGAGGTTAAATCTCACTCCCATCAGGAATTAAGTTCCATTTTGCTGTAATGAAGCATTCAAAAATACTCAACTAGCTTCAGCGATTCCATGGAGCCAAGCAAAACATATGCTAACAAAACTGTTGATTTGTTCTGATTTGAACTGCTTAAGCTAATATTTTTGTAACATTTCAAAAGTATTCATTGATAGCTGACCGTTACTGACTTGCAGGCTTATGAGGGGTTTGGTGTTTCTGTCACTGTGTTTCAGCACATCAACAACAATCAGCACCTGTGGTGAACTGAGGCAGGAGGTTCATTTACCTGATTCTTCAATATTTGTATTAGCCAATCACCTTGATTTAATACCGCTCTGACACAAAAGGATGCATAAAATTAAGAAAAAGCTTTATGAATACAAAAACATGATCAATAAAAAAAAAGTTTTTGAGAAAGTTTTGAGAAAACTCAGGTTACAAATAAAGATTACAACTGAGTGGGATTTAAAGCAGAAAGCAAAACAGCCTAACCCAAAGTGCAGGACACTCACCACGTATGCTGCAGTTGAAGCTCTAGGCCCACGGCATTACTACTGCTCTCAGGGAAGGAAGAAACTACATTTGAACTCTCACACATTTCTAAAGTGCAATCACAGGCAAACCTATTCATAGCACCCAGTGATTTACGTCATGGTGTAATCACTACTTGACGTGATAAGCAGGCATTGGCTGACTCGATCTTTATTTGTGCAATGAGTTTTCGACGTACCTTCCTGATGATCTTGGTCTTCAAAAGAAATAACTTCACACAGAGATGCTTTCCCACTCCTGCCATAGGGGAGCAAAGATTTTTGCCCTCTCCCCCATTCAAGCTGGCATTTGGGCTTGAGAAACAGACTGGGATCAGACATGACAGCCAGCAGCTACTCATGATCATGAGACCTTCCTTACCAAGGCACAGACATGCTTCCACTGAGCTGCACAAGAATAATTTTATCTACTTGAAAGGATTAGGCTTCTGTAAAATTCATGGTCTCATACTTCTAATAATTGAAAATACTGAAAAGTTTTTTATTTATTGCTGAAAAGAAAACGCATCTACCCAAGTGACAGCAGTTTTAAATAAAAGCACATCACTTCAATTGCTATCTTGCTTCCTATATTTCTATGCACCCAGAAAATCAATTGCAACAATTTTAAAAACTTTTCGCTCAAAGGTTGCCAGAGTTACAGCTGAGGTTGTTGTATTATTTAAGCTCTGGCATTCAGAGTTCTGGAGCAGTATCAAGCAACTGTGTACACCTTAAGTGGTTCCCAAGACAGCAGCTGTTATGCTTGCATTGAAGCAGGAGGAATAGCAGTAATGAGTGAGGTGAACCTAAGGGCACATATCTTGCAACTTGCAAAAATACAATGGCTACTTTACGATAGCACAAAATCTGTTTTTCCAAACTTTCCGTTAATTAAAACATACTGGTTTTAGCCTGGTTTAATAAACTAGTGGACCTTGAAATAACATAATTGAGTTCCTTGTTCTGTCTTTACCTCCTCCAGCATAAAGCCAGAATTACACTGATGATTTCAGGCCAAAGTCATTTTCAAGTTAATCAAGTTAGCACGTACACCTCAGTCCGGCACCAACCTCCAGGTTTTTGTCCAAATATTCCAAGGAGCACTCATAACAACACAGTAAAAATCTGAAGGACTTGTACAAGAGCCCATGGTATATTTCCCTCTCTGTGCCCATCCTTACCAGGAACTCCTATCTTCTCAAGAAGATGACTTTAAACTTCTGCTTAAAGCACCAATCCTCAAATCTGATACTCATAGGAAGATTTAGTATCTGATGCTGAGCTGTATCATACTGATACTTTAATAGGACTCTATCCACGTACAGAGCATCTACTTCACCCCAGGTTTCTCAGAGATGTTTGAGTCATTAGCAATAGCTAAGGGCACACACGTTGTTTTTAATAGTGAACGTGTGTTTTGCAGACCAGGCTGCATCTGATTAATAATTCCTTGGTGCAACACTACTGAGAAGACAGCAGTCAGCCCAGCACGACAGTGTCTTAAATAAAGCAGGGTGTTACAAGGTGCAAGGCAGCACTCAACACATTTGCTGTCAAAGAATCACAGCATTTCAGCTGCTGGAAGAAGCAGATTGCCATTGTTTTATGAAGAAAAAGAAAATCACAGATGGGAGAAATTGACTGGAAACCACCTTCCCCTCAAAAAGAAATTGCTAGCTATTATCTTTTGCAGAGAGGGTACATCTAGTATTGAACTGAAGACAGGATCACACTTCAAAGGTCAAAACAAGCAGAGTCTTTTCTTTACAAAGCATCCTCAAAAGGAAGCTGGGGATGAAGTTTGTGCACAGCCACACAGATTTAAATAGGAAAAAAAAAAAAACAACCCACACACATAAAAGGCTTTGGAGAGTTTCATTTTCTGTTCAGCTGGATAGGGAGTGAAGAAGCTCGCTCACACACTCATTTTTAATCACCCTCATGCTGACAGTAGCCAGTCACTACTTCTGTTATCAGAGCCCCACAGCTTGTATTTTCAGGCTATGAAGTGCTAAGGCACAGGGTATGAAATCTCCTCTGATTAAAAAGGTACTGTGATACTGCCTAGCATGACACACCAACTGCTACAGATTCTAAGTCTGGCCTCAATCAGGACGTTACTCACTTCGTGGAGGGAGAGGTGAAAATAATAATCCATAAACATACAAACAAAGAGTAAGGATTTCCTAAGATTAGCTGGTAGTCTGGCTCAGTCTCATTTTCTCTCAGCTCATCAGTTCCCTCCTGGGAACAAACAAGCAAGAAAGGCAAGTCATTGCATCCAGAAACTTACAATTTGCTAAAAGGTGCCAGTTATTAAAGAGACAGAAAGAGAGAGAAGCTGCACTTAGGTCCAACTCGCCAGTGACCACTTGTGCAAACGCCGCATGCCTGGGACTTGCGCTGCAGCCTCGGAGGTGCTGCCCCTGCCGCTGCTCACTCAGTGCAAGTGGCTGACGTCTCTCCAGAGGCACTGAGAAGGCAGCTGCCCAAAAGGACAAATCATTGGAAAAATAGAAGGGAAACAGGTTCAGCTTAGCAATTCCACTGCGCATTATGCAATCAGTTGGACTTGCTAAGCACTGACTTCTTAAAAATGTGGTTTCCCATTGCTGTGTGAGAGGGAGAAGTACATCTCCACTGGAGTTCACCCACTGCTTTCAAACACGGGAACTTTCTAAACACAGTAATATCAAAAACAAACCTTCTATACAGCAAACAGAAACCTCACAGTCAGGATGCCCAGACAACCTCCACGCTAAATTCTACTGTCAAACACAGTTTGAGGATGGATTTCACCAGGCACCAGCAGCCACCTTGGACCCTATGGGACGGAGATGGCACAAAATGTGTTGGGACTGAGGAGAAAAAAAAAAGTCAAAAAACTCCCCACAAACCAGTGGGGCAGGAGCCCCTGGGGTGCTTAGGAACTGAGAATTTTGGAAAGGAAGAATAATGTGAAAGCCAAGGCAAGAGGCAGAGGAAGGAGAAGAGAGCAAACACTAGGTTTTTACTCATTAATTTATTTTTGGAGGTGACAGCTACGATACTCTCATTTTCTCCACAAATTTATGCCACCCCTCAATACTGAATCTGGCATTCAACATTTCAGATATATTTAGTCCTTTTCTACTTCATTTCTTTAGTCACATCCAACACTTTCTTCCAACAAGTTGTACATACAAGTTGCTTCTTGCTTTGTAGCTGCACCATCCCAAAGGCTGAGCAGTCTTTCAAATTTTACCAAACCTGTGGTATTTGCAGTTGTATTTTCTTATGAGTTACTCTCTTTGGGAGATCATTATGATATTATTCCAATTCTATGAGAGATCCCATAGCCTCCTCTCTTACAGGGCCAATTCTGCAGTGATGTTTTCCATTTTAGGATAAATCCAATTAAAAGTAATTAAAATGTACAGATCGATTTGATATAGCAACAGAGAGCACAGAATTAGGAAGAAGCTGCAGCAAGTCAATCCAGTGACAGGGCAGGTGGCAACAGGTCAATTCAGTCAATCTGAATTGATCCAACAGTTGCATATTAACATATAAAATAGCATATTCAACCATCTTATATATTGAACTTTATCGAGCTGCTTACTAACATACAGCGAGAGTTTACCCGGTAATCACCTAATTCTGTTAAAAATTTAAAATTTCAGTGTTTCAAGGAAAGCTAGGCAATTCATAATTTGGTGAACCTGCTCAACATACTTCAACTCAAGCCTAATTTGAAGAAATGACGACACACTGGCACAACACAGTGAGGCAGCATGGACTGCCCTCCATCAATACATCATTTCCCAGTGCTAGCCTTGGCCTTTCCCAGCTCACTGGCCTTGTGCGAGACCCTCGACCTCTCTATGAGCATTTTCTCCCTAGCAAATCACGGATAATGGTGATAGCCCTCTAAATAAAATATGAGTGCAGGTGATGAGGAGAAGCCTAAGAGCCAGGTACTGTTACTAGCACATTCAGTGCCTACCAATACCCTTGGTTGGTGTGAGAGGGCCGACGTTGGTTTCCGAAGAATCAAGACCAAGCTTTGAAAAACACCATATGTACCAAAAGAGCCTCAGCAGCAATCACTGTGAGACCTTTACGTGGGGGGCTCTGTATTTCATATGGGCAAGGGGACAGACACAGCCTCCTGAGGATACAGCCAAGTGGAAAAGGTTACCTCTACACCAAACAGGCTCATCTACAAATCTCTGAGACAGAGGAATAGACTTGACAGTATACACATTATATATATATATATATATATATATATACACACACATACACACACGACACACCAACTCACACGAGTACACCTCTTTTCTTTTCAAATAGTTATTTGTGATCTCAGTAGCTCCTTACTCAGAATTTAATTCTTCTGAGCAGTTTGGAAGAACTAAAGAACTCTGCTAAGAAAAGGAAGTACCATAAAAATACTATATTCATTGTTTCAAAGCTCCTTATCTCAAAAATTTGTGACAGGTTTTGAGATTCTCATTTGAAAGCCAATAAAAGACAGAAAAGGAAAAAATAGATTTCAGTGGAGATTCTCCAAGTTCCACCTTGCTAATGTTATTTTGCTCTTAGCAGCCCTGGACATGAGCACAGTTAATGAATAATGACTGTGCAAACAAAATATCAGATGATGATGGGGGGAGGGAAGGGTGAAATAATTGTGTGGGTGGTTCAGATTGGACTTGCCATCAATTGGAAAAATTGATGCCCCCTTAATTATAAGAAAAAGGCTTTGCTAAAAGAGATAAGACTGACATGACAATCAAAACATTATACTCTTTGGATTTAAACGTAGGGAAATGCAAAGTTTATGAGTTTTGTTTGTTTGTTTTTAAATATAGCTCTTTGTCAAAAATTACATCCAGATGTGTGTGTAAAACTTCACCTCACTTCAAAGCTGTTACAGCAGAGATTTGTTCAGATAGCATATATGCTTGCTTTTTTCACTCTCTGGGAATATCGCTTACTACAAGTAGTACTGCTTCCTACAAGGTACATGACATCTTTCATTTCCCTTCTAGTAAGAGCTCAAGTCAGTAGGAGTTACAGCCACTTGAAGAATCAGTTCAATAACCTACCAACATTACTCAAGATCCCCACTAATTGGCTCCACTGAATATATTATCAAAAGAGGGCACTAGAGATTTCTCACTGTTTGATTAAGGCTGCACTGCACACTTCTTTCCCTGCTCTCACTCAATTCCAGCAGTGCATGCCAAATTCTCACGTGTGAGAAATAGCTAATATAAGCACATGAAATGCATTTTCCTCCATACTCCTTTAGATTGCAAGCCAAAGTAGCTTAGTAATACTCTTGTAAAAAAAAAAAAAAAAAAAGGTTATACAAAAGTTAAAAGGACGTCTTACTACAAAACTTGCATGCAATTCCTTAACTACCTGATAAAGAAAAATCCCTCACAATAGATGTTTTACTGCTACTCTATACTTCCACAGCTCTTTTCCAGTAATAAGTCACAAGATGAATTTACATGATCACTTCTACAATGAGATATAACCACTTCTGTAAAAGTGTTATTTTATAAACAGTGTTTACTGTCCTACAATTTATAGTCACCATTTCTATTTTTAAGTATTTCTCATCAGCGGATCTCAAATAGTGTTTAGAGGATTTAATTTAATTATGTTATTCATCTGTAAATGTGACTTACAAAGTGAAAGCACAATTATATAAGGCAGAATTCATCCAGGAAACAGGAACTGTGACATTTAATCTTGCAAAATAACCAAGAGATAATTTAAAGTAAGGTATCTACAAAGAATAGTGTCTTTGCCAAGACACTGTTTGTATTGGTTTTGCAAAGAGGGGACAGAATGTTCTCTTCCAAAGAACCACAAAATAAACTTCCTGAACCAATGTGAGCTTTATTTTTGCTTGTATTTAATCCGAGTAAGCATGGCCTAGCCAGATTTGCTTCACAAAAGAAAACAATTCAATTAATTTGGCATTGCCTCATCCTAAGAAAGCACAGACATACTCCTAAAAGTGAGGAGAACTGGCTACCTGAACAGATCTGGACCACAGCTGTTTTGTGAAAATAGCAATAGCCTGGAAGGTTTTTGTTGTTGTTGTTTTTTCCAGCCATTACTATTATTTTTTTAAACCATTTCTCCATAGCATTCTGAATGGCTGTAATCCATTCGTTCCTTTTTTTTCATTCCATTCTCTTGATGAAACCTAGAACAGTTTGAGAAAGCGGAGATAAGATGTGCAGCATGCTGACATTGCACAGCTAAAAGAACTTGAAGCCATCAAATACTTGTTAATTATTATTGTTATAGTGGTTTGTACCTAAGTCCTCCTTAAGACTTGGGTATTTAAAAATGTCAGACACTTGTTAAGAGATTATACTTAACAACAGCATTTCAAAACTGCTCTACAATCCCACAGTAGAAGAGTCATCCTAAATAGACCAATAAGTCCCCCCCCAAACCATGAAGGAGATATCAGGGAGAGGTGGTGATTTTACAAGAAAGACGGAAGCCCTGATAGAGGGGCAACAGAGCTACAAGTCATATCTCACGTTACTTACATTAATACAGTTTCCTAAATCTGAGTCAGATTTCTAGAAATTGTCCATCTGCAGAGGTTCAGAAGTGTTACAGTTTTGCTTTGTTGTTTTTTTTGTTTGTTTTTTAATTATTATTTTTACTGCTCTTTGAATTCTTTTATCTTCCTTGGTTTTGTCTGTACAATAATGCCAGGCTTGGCTTATTAGCTCAGTGATAAACAGTTTTAGTGACTATTTACTTGTCACTGTTTCCTTGTCTACTTTTGCCTTTTTCCCAGCTTCAACTTCTTGCACAGTGAACAATGAAATCTGTTTTATTTTTAGGTTTCTCCTGCAACAATGTTTAGGTTTCGAGCTGTGCAAGTATCAGGTTTAATCATTTGAAAAGCAATCATTGCCATTTTTATTCTATTTTAAAATAGTAAAAAATACATATGTTAGTCTCAGGTTTTATAAGTTATTTTCATACATCCAACTTGTGTCTACTCATAAATTTAAGTGTGTAAAAAAGTTAACTAGCACATATATTCATACACAGAACCCTAGTTTTCCTAACTGAAAGGCACATCTCGGTAGCATTTCTAAAATTATCCTCTTTTAAGTTTAAGTAAAGAGAGATTAATATTAGAAGATTCACACTGTTAAGTCAATATGCAGTTGGTCTTAAATTTCAACAGACCCAGAATTTCTTGCTAATACTACAATAGACATATTTGTCTTTAAATACATGCATACAGTAAGCAAACAATACTGAGAGAAACATTTTTCAGGAATATTGATGGTATTTGAATAAAATAATCTACAGACTTTAAAAGGATGTGCATACAGGATATCACAGTGGGAAACATACACAAGGATGACAGTAGCTTGAGCACAAATTCTCTTCCTGCTCCCACAAAGAGATTATAAGATTGTGAACGCTCTTAAAAGCTGCATCAACTCTCAGATCTTTGGCAAGGACTGATGCAGCTTAAAAGATGTGTGGGAGGTATTACATGTGATATTGGAAGAAGAAGTAAGAAATATAATTTTCTTTCTTTTTTTTTGGGGGGGGGAGGGAACGGAGAGGTTGCTCTGAGGGGTGTTCAGAGCACAGCACTCAGTGCTCAATTCCCAGGCTTAACACATTCAATGTGACTTAGAGAGCATTTCAGCTACTTGTTTCTAGATATTTGCTTGTGGCAAGAATACCCATCATATCCCAATTCACCACGAAGAGAGTTTACATTCTCCTGCACTACCCAAAAACATTATTTTCCCTTCATCCTACCTCTGGCTTCTAAGGGGACATTGTTTGCTACAGGTGCTTAGAACAGCAGAAACTCGAGTGGGAAGAGTAACTGTGCTAGTTCTTCTAGATGGCCTTTTTTGCTCAATTTTATCACATTTCACAGAAACAGGGAAACAAAAAGGATACGCATGACTGCAGAAAAACAGAACATCCATCCTTCACGTACCTTGGCACTAGAGCCTACCAGAACACCTGCTGCCCTCTAAAGCAAAGAGAGTGAAGCCCTCTTGTACAATGAGAGCTGAAACAACCGAGGCTGTTGTCCCCCTGTATCCTAAAGAGTCAGGTTCCTTCAGTTCTTTTTAGAAAGGCAAAGAATGCCTTAAACAAACAAAGAAACTTACTTAGAAAACTTGCTAATCTCGCCTTGTGTAAATTTATTATTATAGTTCACTTGTCTTTTGAGACCTCTAGAGATACAAAGAAAGGATCTGTGATATCATTTTATGAAAAACTAAATAGAATCTCTTCATAAGAAGGATGGGGAGGCAGCATGAAGGAGCAGTCAGTAACAAGACAGTTAAGAAGAAAACTGATAGAAAAACAGTGATTTGCTAAAGACTTGTTCTAGACTGTATAAATTTAAAACTAGGCACTTAGCAGACCTTCCTGACCTTACCACTCTGTGAAAGTGCATCATCAGGAAGATCTTGACTTTTTTCGGTATATCAAGGAATGCACAAAAGTCATACAGCCTTTTGAAATCACTTCTACAAGTAAAATCCCACAGGTTTCCTCATCAATACACCCATGGACTTTTACCACACTATGGCCGCTACAGTAATAAAAGTTATTTTAAGTACAGACTGTTGTAATAAATCAGTTTCAGTGCCAATAATTTTATCTTTGTAGCTGAGGAGCCGGGTGAGGGTTCCCCATCATGATGTAATCTGAAGCTGGTTCCAAGCTATATTAAAACTTGGATTTGTGAAATTTTTATCTCAAGAGAAGATAGAGCACGCTACAAACATGACCTCTGAAACACCTAAAACTTTTATCAAACTTTTTTCCACACTCAAGCATGTCAATTCATATTGTTTATACTCCATAAAACCAGACATTCTTCATCAGTACATGCTATCTTTCCTCTAGGAATCACGTACAGACACATTATCAGAACAACTGGATGCCAAGATTTTTGGTTCATCTCTCCATTATTTTTTTTTTCAAATACTATTTCTTAGCTATGCCTTTAAACTTCTCCCTGATAGTGATTAGTGATGCCAATCACTGTTGTAAGAGCTCAGCTAGTCTTCTGGGATCAAAGCACTGTACCATAAGTGACATTTTCCAGTCCCTTCTGATATTACCCATCAAGGTAATAAAACCTCCACTCTAATTCAAGGCAACCTGTTATGCAACTCAACACCTAATGATCTTTTTTCTTCTCCTTCATCACTGGTACTGACCACAGGCTTTGAACTCATTATTATCTTTTGCATGACCTATACTTTATGAATTACCTGCTTATCAGAATTTAATGTTGTTTGCTGTACCCTGTTAGAAGTTAAATCATCCTAGAAAAAAAATCAATGCAACTATGAAAAACAATGTTTGTAATAGCTTTTATTAGTCCAGTAGTGCAGTTGAAATAATGTATAAACCACTTTTAGGACAACTATCACATCTAATAAAAATGCAACACATGCTTTTGTCAAAAGAAGACTCAGGAATCTGAAGTCTGCAACAAGGACAAGGTAGCAATTTTCTTGGGGGCGCTCTATTCATTTACAAGAAAACACATTGCTTCCAATAGAGCATAACTACTAATTCCTTCCTATAAGAAACATATTCAAGCATCAAAACGCATTTTTGTAATACTTATTGCTATCACTTTACTACTAGTGTTGTTAGTTCTTATTGCAGTATGAATCACCAGGAGCAACCCGGTCTGGAGCAGCACTCTGGATGTGCTAGAGATCTGAGTATTTTGGGAGGCATGTATTTCTGGAGACCTTGGGCTAAATAGTCTTCTCAGATCATACAAAAGAATAAGAAATAGGATGGTTCCTTTTTTATAAGGCAAGGTCCCCTAGCTCCATTTCATGTAGGGCATGTAGTTACCACCGACGGTCAAGAACTCAGAAGGAGCCCTACAACAGACTACGGTGAACTGACATTCCTTTAATCAATTTTACCCAACTACTCCCAAGCCTGAGCTAGCAAACAGCTTTCTAAAAGGTCCCACTTCTTAAAAAAAAAAAAAAAAAAAAAAAGAGAAGTCCAAAGCCCCCCACTTACCTCTTACAAATGTTTCTTTGCTAATGTTTCTTTTATTGAAGCATACTAAAGGTAATAGTTTCAGTAATGTCTTGCAGTACTATTCTTCTACAAGGGTGTAGAAAAAGGATATCCTTATATTTAAACATTTAAAGTGTCACCTTCCAACTTTTCTAAGCATCTCTCTTCTTCTGTTTTATAATTCAGGAACAAGAGGGTTTATCCTTGATCTGATCGTTGCTTCTTTTTGACCTTCTTATATTATCTTGTCTGTGTTTTTATTTGTCTCACTGCTAAGACTCTGATCCTGCAGTGGTGGTATATCTAAGTACAAAAGTCTAATTAGCATTCATATTAGGCCAAGAGCAGGATTTACACCACAAACAAAATAAACAAATAAACAAAAACAAACAAACATCCCAGACTAACTGATCATACATAAAAACAAACACACAGAAAGCACAACTTCTTCGCAAGCTGAAAAAAAAAAAAAACAAAAACAATCTACCACACTTATGTGTAGGCTTTTCTACAGCTCTAATAAACCCTCTGCCTACCTTTTCTATTTCCAAACTATTTTTGCTGGTTATAATGACCAACCACACGGCGAGACAAATTCAGAGCCGCACAGCCAGTATAAAGACAGTAAAGATCTACATGATCAAAAGGAGTCTTTTGTGCATCCCATCCTGAAGCAAAACACTTGAAAGCTAAACAAAAGCTAGCCCATCAAGTTGAGGATGCCTAAAATTTGTCTTGCCAATATCAGCAAACTGTTTTAATTGTTTATTTTTCTTGACTGCAAAAAGTCATATACTAGCATTACGAATGCTTAACACACTCCAGCATAAGAACCCCTCTGAACAAACAGTTCCTAATCCTTTGTTTCCCCACTTTAATCTTACTATCAGAATTCCAGTGGGAGAACAGATAAATAAAAGCAGAAATTCACTCTAACCACTTAAAATAACACACATCAACTCATTATTTTATGCATTCAAAGGTACTTTCAGACTTGTAATTTTAGCCATAAAATATCATGTTCACAGGTCTGAATCAAAAAAAAAAAGTACAAAAAATAAAGAAAATATAGCTGAAACACTGTTCACTGGAGGAAGATGGAGGTTATACCTAAACTTTGCACTGAGCATTAAATTTGAGGCCATTATACAAAACTAAAACTGGAGGTTATAATGGAAAGGCTGACAACATGGGCACCACAAAATGCATCTCATATGTATATATTACCAAGCTTGGAGCAAAAGCAGAACATTTTTTTTCTGTGCACAGAGCACGTTTAGTGCAAACCCATGAAGCTCCTAGGCACAACCATTTTTAGTTTTTTCTCTTCCTCACCGTCTCCCCCCCCTTTCACAGAACACAAACCTGGCAATATATCATATGGAATAGAGCAACCCTACAGCCTCAGGACCTGCAGAGGACAACAAAAATGATTTAAACTGAAGCTGTCTGGCTGCAAGGAAACCCAATGTTTCTGTTCGGAGAAGAAGGAACACAGATCATCTGAAGAAAGTGAAGGCTGTGACCAAGCCAGCAAGGGCCCAATTTTAAATTCTCACTAAATACACAGGTTTGCCTGTCAATAAAGAATGCCTGTGTATGTTGGAATTGTAATTGGAAGTTAACAACATCATTGCAATTTCTTAGATAGCCTGATAAAACCTGTTCAGTACCCAACAAAAGCAAAGAGAGTGACGGGGTGCTCAGCAAACTTCTGAACCTCTGCTATGGCAAGACTTATTAAAGCAAAGACAGATGAAAATGTTACTAATTCATCTCAGAAGTCTAATTTCTTTGGAACATAAAAAAAAAAAAAAACCACACACAGAGAAAAGAGTCCTGATTAACCCTAATAATCAAAGCAACATTGAGCAGCCTAACTGGAGGCCAACATTTGGCAGCTGTTTGCAGGAGATGGGATGAAGTGTGAACCTTTAGAAGTCTCTCCAGTAAGTCCGGTAACACACTTATTTCCATAGCTGAAGCAGTGTTGTTTATCTGTACCTCCAAAACAATCTGTGCACAGAATTTAAGAATAGATCCTGGGTGTGACCACAGCCTCTCCCTCTCTGCTTGCCAGGAATAAATAAAGACTGATTAAAAAAAAAAAAAAAAGGAGGGATGCTAAGGGGAGACACACATGGAAAAGAAGGAGAAACTTTTTGATGCCTCAAGGTCCTACTCAGGAGGAAAATGTATCATTTCACAGGAATCTGAAAACTCTGTCACCATTGTAGTGTCACCACAAGAAAGCCAAACGTGAACTGGCTACTTCAGGTCACCCAGCAGGGATATGGGCCTGTGAAAAACATAAGTTATGTCAGTGGAGTACACCAAGCACAAGCTATGCAAAAACTTCCTGTAAGCTTCTATGAAGTGTTTTAAAACCAGGTGTATGAAGAAATGGGCCAAAGGCAGAAATAAAAGAGGGCCTGAAAGTTGGATATTTAGAAAAAAGACTGAAGTTAATATTGTTTTTCACAGCTTTGGAGTGCTGAAATCTAATTTAAGACATTGCCGATTACATTTGTTTGCATATTTGTGCATAAATTTTGTTATGAGACATAAGAAGAAGAGATATGAAAGAATACCAAATATGACCTTCAGAAACAGCAGAGATGCCTTGTCAGTGTGAAACAGGGCAGTATTGGCCTGATAAAGACAAACATTTAGAGAAATTTTCCACTGGATTTAAATCAAAAGAGCAATTTTCCTCAGAAATAATCAATAGACCTAAAGATGTTAAACTGACTTTTTTTTTTTTCTTAAATGCAGACACCCGCAGAAGATTAAGTAATTCTGCATGATACTACTTCTAAGGATTCTTAGTGCAGGAATTTAGCACATTTAAGTCAATTTAAGAAAACACACACACACACAAAAAAACCAAAACACATGTAGGTGGCCATCTTTACCACTTTTAGCTTTATCTGTTTCTGGCATACAGAAATTTTTAGCATATGGAAACATCCACTATAGTAATTTTGTTTTTAATAGTAACATTATTACTAAAGTTGCCAATTCAATCTAAACAATTTACATTAGTATGACAAGATAGGCTTATTAAATGAGCTTTCAGACTACTGATCTGAAAAATACTCTTCCCATGAAGACAAAAGCGCAGTACTCAGTATATTACTGAAAGTCTAACACTGGTCTAAAAATGATCCTGTTAAAATGTATTTACAGAAATGTGAATTTAAAATTTGTTTACGTTTTCACTGGAAAAAGTAATGGTCTGCTTGCATAATGATCCTTTCAAACTTTAACCTTTACAATATTATATCCTATCACAAGATTAAATTTAATTAAGATTAATTTGATTTACTGGCCCTCTAGGACTCGGACAAACATAACTAATATATTCTGCTGAAAATTCAATCTTTGATTAAAGGGTTTAGGCAAGTCTATGGGGATCCTCAAGTCCTTAAAAAGATAATCCTTATGTAAGCTTTTTGGGTTCAAATTCTGGGCTCTTCAGAGAGAGCATGCAAAGCTCTTTCCCCACCCAAAAGAAAACAAAGAAGTGGCAGTCTCCAATTCTCTGCAAAGAATTAACAGAATAATAGCTAAACATACAGTGAAAAGATTTGTTGTATTGAAAGGCATAAATGCGTCTTTTTGCATAAGGGATGATTGTGTTAACTGGAGCACCACTTATTCTATTACACTAAATATTGCCTCAGGACCTCAACCAACCATGAGATGACAAGCCTCCATGCCGATTCATTAAGTTACTTCAGAAAAATGACACTCAGGCCAGTATTTCTAAATTCTAAACCTTTCATAATAGGAAATTAATGTAGATGCGGGATGACTTCAAGTACAGCAGCAGAATGAAGATAAAGTGCTCAGTCTGTACACATAACTTCTTCTATTTGAGACAAATGTAGCTACTCCACTGAGGGATGACACATTCCACCTACAGATTAAAAACACCTAAGTACTTGTCTATGATAGCTTTAAGTTTTATTGTATATTATTCACATATTAACCAGTCACATATTTCCTTAGCTGTGATAGTGGGCCAGTGGCTTCATGAGATTCACCAATTTACCATCGTGAAAGTAGTGACTAATATAGGCAAACAGTATCAGAACAAATCCTCGCAGGAAAGCTGGGCAAGAAGACGCTGTATTTACAGAAATAGGAGTTTAAGTCACTTGGCTCATTTTTTAACCATTCATTATTTATACCGATACCGGCAATGCTGGGATGGCTCCTGAAGATACCAAGAAAGAGTTTTGATCACAGCATTGTCTACATGCTGCTAGGAATTTAAACACGTACATCCTCCCTTCTCCTACAGTGGGTAGCAGTAGCATGGTAAAGTCTCATCCCCAAAATTCAACTGGTTTGTGTGAAACAGCCAGAAATAAAGACTGCTTTCAGAACCACATAATGTGGGCATGGGTGGATTAAAAAAATAAAATAAAATTATTATTACCTTGCTGCAAAAATACTGCAAGAACAGGAAAATGAGAATATTATGTTTAATCACCTGTTTTCCTGAGGGAAGTAAAAATGTTTTCCATACAAGACTTACTCAGAGACATAACAATTCCCAGCATTAAAAGTTTGGCACATTTTTCAGTCTACTTTTCTAGGTACTTATGGTTTGTTTGCATTACAGCCGTACAATGCTGACACAATGAAGAGCCCATCAAGCCTAAAAGTCCTATTTGAAAGTTCCAGTGCAACATGATTGTGTGTTACTCAGGCTACATGTGGATTCTTCTTTACATTGTGAAAAACTCCAGCCAGGCAAGAAAATAAAACTTTCTGCATGTATTAATGCTTATACAGTTCCTAAAATCTAAGTTTTAACTTGGCATATCATTTTTCGGAGATCTGCAAATCTTTTGTGACTGAATAGTTTTGTATTATTTGTATTATTTTCACTATGAATTTCCTTGCAAAACCACAAATGAAAACCCCATTCTTCTGCCACAACCTGCACAGCCCAGCAGAGAACTTCTCTGAGCCTGAGCCACGTGACATAGCTGAGTACTTCCCAGTGCAAGCACTGGGATACAGCAGCAGATGCTGGAGCTCTCTGCTTATTTTGTACCTAAAAGCAGGAGAAAAAAGAAAAAAAAAGAGTCTGCAAATCATACTTTTCCCCTTTGAAAGCTCTTACAAAACCCTTTATGTTCCACATTATGCAAGACTGCAAAAGAAGGAGCGGGCTGGGGGCAAATATTTCCAGCTCAATTTGCATGAGGGAAGGGAAATATCTGCAGCTTTACATAGTTATTCTCAATCAGTGTCCCGGGGATATAAACTATACCTGTTCTATCTAACTGAATGATTATTTGCATTCAAGTCAGGACTGAGATGCAAAGCATCAATAGCAGATTTCTAGTTATAACCATGCAAAGTATTACCCCACATTCAACCATGAAAAATCATAAAAGTAAGGAAGAAAGAACTGAGGACATGCACAATAACCCCTTCACCCCAGCTATTTGCCTTACCTGGAGGTAAGTACTAGCACTGTATTTTGAAACTGTATTCACAGAGGCTTACAGAGAACAAGTTACCTATGGCTTCTATGTTGGCAGTAGAGTTAGTTTGCAAACATGTCTCAGCAAAAGTCCTCAGGTCACCACCCTGAACTTCTTTGTATCTCTAGCCTTGAGCAACTTCAACTTGTTTACTAAAACCGGCTCAAACAAAAAACCACAACAAAACAAAAATAACCCCCCAAATCTGTAGGGGAATATTCTCCAAGGGCAAAGAAGTACTGGCATTATTAGTTGAGAAACAGATCTCCCTCTGTGCTTCTGTGATTATCTGTGATTAAAAATAAATAAATAAAAAGGGGAAAAAAAAAAAAAAAGATGATGATGAATCACCTCAAGATATCCTGGCATATGGAAGATACAGTTTTCTTCTCCCCGACTTAGGAAAGTAACTTCTTACTTATCAAAAAGTTATGGAAAGCCCACCAGAAGCAGGGCCAAAAGAAAGTCTGTGCTCAAGAAAGCTCCATTTGCTCTTTATTTTTTACCCCAAAGGCACCACAGCCATCACTCAATGCTGCAAATAAACTGATGATAAGAAGTAGGTAATAGGAAGCTACCACTTGGAACTGGATAAATATTTACAGATGTCCCAGCAAACAAAAATAGTTATATATCCTGAAGATGTTGAACTTAACAAGTTAACAGGATCTGACTGTTAAGAAAGAGTCTTACAAATAATTTTTGGCCTTACCAGTTAGGCTGGCATATTTGCACACAAAGTACGCCTACAATCAACAACTGAGATTGCTGTCCCTCCCAGCCCCTCTTCTCTCTCACCCAAACTCTCTACAATGTGAGAGCTCCTCTACAAACAGCTCACACATGGTGATAAACCCCCCAGCAAGAATGTTGTGTTGTTTTTTTTTTTTTAAAAAAAAAAAGGCACCACAGTAATTCAATACAGCTGCAAGCTCAGAGAGGCACCCAGCCCATCATCTGCGATCTGGTCTCTGCTCTGCTCTGTTGAGTGCTCGGGGCACAGACATGGTTGGCCCACAGCCCTACCACAGAGTGAATGTGAAAACATCACCCGAAGTAAGAGAGAACATCTTACACAGGAGAAGAAAGAGAGCAGCCGTCACATTCTTGCGTGTGGGAGATGCCTGCATCTTAAAAGATAAGCCTCTTTTGATTAAAGCTTTGCAAAAGAGCATAAAAATGAAAGAGGAGGGAACTATTCTTACTAGCTAACACCAAAGCATCTACACAATGGTTCCTAACACTTCAACCCCACCAAGGTTTCTCCTTTCCTTTAAGCACACAGACATTCCCTTTCACCAGCTCTCAGCACAGGAAAGGGGCGATGAAGAAGGCTTCTGAGGCACCCTGGACAAGGCCCAGCCTCCAAGGCACCAACTCCAGCAGGAGCCCCCACCCACGAGGTGCTGCAGAAGGAAGCATTGGCCCAGCTGGGCACAGGACACTGGATGATGTCTGTCTGCTGCACCTGGGAAGTGCCAGAGCAGCGCCCCTGGTCACAGCATGGAGAGAGGACGAAGACACATGCAGATGGGATGCAGTGAGGGGGGCAGACAGAGTGAGGAGATACTTAATATACCCAACATGACTTTTTATTGGAGTTGGGAGGCTTAACGCATTTCATGAGGAGTAGAAAATTAAATGAAATAGGCACACCTAACTCAAGTCCCAAATGGGATGTATAGTGCCCAGATACCATATCAACTTTCTTTTCAGGCACCAGGACAAATCAGGTTTCTGATGCTCTGTACTACTGCAGTTGTGAGCACAAAATGGACAGGATAACTACTGTTATCTATCTAATAACTACATCATTATTTCAAGTGCCTGAAAAACAAAGCAAAACAAAAAATTTACTACGTTTAAGATAAAAAACACACTCTTGTTTCCCTGAAGGTCAAAAGAAAGCACTATGTGCAACAGATATTCAAAAGTGAAAATCCCAAAAGTTGTCAAAAAAGTCATCAGGGAGAACATGATGGTCCTTGTGAACTAAAAGTTTTAGGTACAGCACATGTCTAATAGATGAAAGCACACTCTTAAAATGTTATTTAGTAAAAGAGTTTTAAAAATGTGTAATGCACAATGCCATACAACCTCGAGCACAGATCAGGTAAGATCCTTCTTTAAGATCAGGTCACTAATTCATACAGGAAACATGACTTTACTTGGAAGAGATCCCACATTCTCTAGCTAGCATTACTGCTTTAATAAGGGAATATTGCAGTTTTTATCTGAGCCAAAGCCTTGCTACTGTGTTACAGAAACAAATTTTGTTTTGACTGTTTTCCCAATAAGTGAGCTGCAGACTGCTTGCTACAATGAAAATGTCTTTCTTTATAAGCATTTCTGTGAATGTCTACCTCTGTTATTTATACTGTGCCTTTTGGAAATTCCTCGTATATTTTTCAACTGACTCAACATTTCATTTTATTTAATGTTCAAACCTTTAATGTTGATGTTATTAATTGTTCTGAAGCATCCTCATGTTACCAATGGATGAAAATTCATACTATTCTTTTAAATACAGTTGTGATACTGAAGTGTAGCAGCTGTAAAATAAATAAATAAAATTAAGAAAAAAAATGCTGGCAAAGTTTGCCTTCCTTTGGGATAAACGGGAAAAAAATCTATCTAGTTATCATCACAGAAAAAAAAAAAAGCTGATGTTCCTGTAAGCTGTGAGTCACTGAGTTTTTCAGTCTTGTTTTTAATTTATTTTAAAGGAATCTTAACAGCTTTTTCTTTTTTTTTTTTTTTTCAGGAAATTTATGGGTTGCAAAACTTCCTTTTCCTCCCAATAGTATTATCTGTCAAGAGAGGAAAGTCTCCAAGTCGATGCATCAGAGGTTAGCAGAACTGTAAGCCTACTTTAGAAAGACTGATAGTTAAACAGAGCCACAAGTCATCTATTACAGAGAAATAAATGTGTTGTTGAGAGGCAGTCTTAAATAAATCCATTAGTAGCATTTAGTTTGTCCTGTCACCATCAACTTGACAGTCACCTTTGCATTCTCTATTAGCCATCAGTTTTAGACAAGATTGTATTTCTACTGCAGTTTGAACTCTACTTAGGGAAAAAGGAAAAGGTTAAACCAGGATTTGGTTATTATTATCATTTAAGTTCTATTTTACTGACTGATTAGGTAAACATTTCAGAGTGTATGCTCTTTGCAGGTTGCAGAGACATTAACCAGTGTTGTAACCATGTGGCACTGTCAGAATTAAGACTCATCTACAGCTAAGTGAGAGGAAAGAAGAGAAAAAGAAAGAAAGGAAATATCTATATAAAATCACATTTTGCCAGGTCACTTCTACAGTTTCAGGAACATCAGTTGTTCATTTTAGCACAGCGCTAGTCTCAAATGGTGAAGGTACTGTCAGCCAAAATGCTCCTAGTACAAGCAAGCTCTGGGCTTGTATTTAGCCACAGGAGTGCCTAAATAGACAAAAACAATCTCTGCTCATGGAATGTATTTAGACATAATAGACTGGAAGAATAATGAATAAATTAAAACATGGTTTTGCATGGTACAGCCTTGTGAGAAGAGCAGTGGCAGTGCTATGCCACTAGTTACAGCCCCAGACATCCAGGTTCTCCTTTTGCCTCTTTCTGCTCTTTTGGCTCACAGCCTGTTTAGATAAGAAAAGCGATTGTGTGCCAGCAATGCTTGTACGTCCCGAGCACTTCAGATCCTCTAAAGATAGATGGAGGGTTGTGGCCATCATTCTCCAGGTTTGTATTTAAAAAAGAAAAACATTTTGCATGCCTTCAGTGCATGCACGGACTATCAAGAATCATAACAGAGGTTCAACTTTTAGTCAGAAAGTTACTTTTGCCCTCTCAAAAATCTCATTTCTCAAATGCTCATTTTCCCCCCCTCAAAATGAGTATTCACAACTTAAGACGCCTCCTCAGAGCAAGACTTAGTATCTTCCATGATGTAATCTTCAGCTGAAGCACTGAATTACTGTATTAAACTTTTATAATCAAACACGGAATTTTCTTGACTTGGCCGAAATGCCACAACCTTCTTCTAGTGACCTGTAGGAAAAGCATCCAACACCCCCTTGAGCTGCAGTGCAGCTTTCACCCCCAATTGTCCAAGCTCTCATGACTACAATCACATCTTCCTTTACACGTGGGAGCAACATTTGAATCTGAATGCTAGTGCCTAGTTTCATCCTTGTTAGATGAACCAGCATATCCATTTCCAACACTAATAAGTTTAAATGAGTAGTGACAGTTTCCAGTCATGCAGAAACATAGGCAGACTCAGATGTCATTCTCAAAATGGTAGCTGACTTCAGAGACGGGATCACAGTCAAATTGCCAAAATAGATATCTGTTTTTAAGTGACTCATTAAAATCCACGGCAGATCAAAGAGCCTGATAGCAGTAAGATTATTGGGGGTGAGGAGGAGGTATATTTCACATTAGCAAACATGTTAGAATCCCCAAGAAGAGAAAGCAATTTTAGTTTTAAACATAAGTACTCGCCTTAGTGAAGAAAGCCAAGTTATTGTTAATTCAAGATAAAAATCATGCTACTGGAAGTCCGCCAGTTCATTGTTTTCACAAGACGTAGCATACTGAACTAAACATGACATCCCAGTACTTTGCAGAAGAGGGACAAAAACCACCAGCTCTAGTTTCCTGAGTGGCAGTACTGACATTCCTCATGCCAGACCTCTGTTTGCTACTGCCATCACAGCCCCACCACCTGATATCATGGCTGGGAATTTGATTTGCTAGGCCAGTGGGATGGTCATTGCCTTTTTCATTGTCTGGTAGGTAACAACAGGGGCTTCAGCCAGTCCAAAACCTCTGCGTACTGTAATATATGTATATATATGTATATATATATATAAATAAATCTTCTGCTCCAACCATACAGTAGATGCCATGAAAAAAAAAAAAAGCAAGAAAATTCCTCAGTGATGTACTTCCCATTTAACTGCTAGCCTTTAAACAGGTAAGTCTAGATGGAGAAAGAATTGAGTGAAAGCAAATTCAAGGGCTTCTTGATACAGGACCTTGAGGGCTCTCCTAAGTCTCAGTCATGTAGACTGCTCATTCCCCAGTCAACAGCTCTGGTTTCTTACTCTTCACTTCACTCACCACATCTAGTATACCTACATCTACGGTGCCAATACTGAAATCATGACAGATGATTCTTTGGCTTCTCAAGCAACTGGAAATTGTGACAGAATGCAATGGAAAAGAGGGAGGTTAGAGAAGTTTACAGTGAATAGAATAGAACAGAACAGAACAGAACAGAATAGAATAGAATAGAATAGAATAGGTTTGTGGCAATACTGAATAGTAACATTGAGAATAACCTGCCATATCTCATTAATTAGCTTCAGAAATTTCACGTTGCCAACCTTACACACAAACGATCTCAGTTTTTTATAAAATGAGCAGCCCCAAAACAGAGAGGTTAATTCTCAGATTACTTCACCAGGGTACAGGAAGTACATGAAATATGCTATTTGTCAATTAACACCTACATCACTCTCTGAATTTCCGCCTCTCCTCTGAAATCTACATCTGAACAGAGTAAAGTCAGAATCAACCTATATGAACCATTACAGAACTTTCAGCCTCTCTTCACTATACGGTTTGAAGATGGAAAGCGCTTTAAGACTTCTTTGTAGTTTATACCCCAGTGACTTACCAACAAAATAGAATAATACCCGAGGACTGCAGAAAAACATGAAGGAATATTAAGGAGAAACAAGGGAGACCATTATGTAGTTTTAGATCTTCTCTCAAACTCTCATCTCTGATAAACAGTTTTTCTTGGTTTATTTGTTTTTGCATCTGGAGTTAAGATGTTGTCCAGCACAACTCTCATGAAAAATACTGCTCATTTAAAATAGCACACACTTCAAACAAAAGTCACTACTCACATTAAAATGAAAACACAGGAAAAAAAAAAGTGACAAATTCTTTTACATTGTTTACATATGATCTAAGATTCTATTAAGAAAATAATGTAGAATTTTCTTGGGTTTTGTTGTTGGTTTTGTATTGTTTTTGGTGTTGGTTTTTTTTTTCCTATTTGAGATTTTAGACCTTAATCTCACAAGCATTTAATTTTAACAGCAGGCAGAAAGACTAGTTACCCCATTACTATCACTGGAACAAATACTTACAGATCAGAATTTTCATTCTGAATTACCCCTCTTCCCCCTCAGTTGAGGGCAACTCCTTCGTGAACACCACCACCAAGCTTTAGCAGCTAACTTTTCCAACAGGACTGAAGAATACATTGAAATTGGTCAAGGTAGGTCTTAGGAAACTCTTGGTAAGTTTTGAAACAAAAGATTTCTGCTCAATACATCCAAAGAATGAAGGGGAGAAGACTTTTTGCCAAGCTACAAACATTTAAATACTACTGTACACCAGACCCTACACTTTATCAGATTCACAGTACATGAATTGTATCATTTTCTGGAAATTATTAACTGCTGAAGACATATCTACATAACCAGATGTGTTTTCCTATGAAAGACACTAGCTCTAGATGAAAAAAATATATATACATGCAGCTGTTGTAAAACTGGAAAGAAACTGAAAAACTATCTGTGCAGAATTTATATACAAACAGTCTTAAAGGCATAAATGAGAAAAAGCAAAAGAGGGTAAACACCCTGCATCTTTTTTTCCTTCCAAAGCAAAGATTCACTGCATTTCTCTAAGCTCTAGAGGGGTAATGTGTCCAGAGTGAAGACTGCAAATTTAGACCAAGAATGTTAATCACACATATAATCAGTGCAGCACCACCATCCCAACACCAATGAAAAATCATTTCTCTACCACAAAAACAACCCCAAGCCTGAGATCTGCATCATTTTAAGGTCATTTGATTCCTGAAGACATACAGCTACCACAGGGAAAAAACAGGGGAATATCTGGAAGTCACCATTATTTCTATAAGTCATCATGGCAACAGCACCGCCTCAGAACATTTCCTCATTACTGGAAGCTGGAGTCCCATGCAAGGCAAACAAGCTGTGAGCGTGTAAAGAGCAAGGTCATATCTAAAAATACTATTCACTTTTTACATCTTAGAGAAATCATTGCAGTAAAACTCTGTGAAGGAGGTTTTAAGACCAAGCAGGACTTGCATCACTTGTGACACAATCCCACACAGTCATCATGCCTTCAATTTACTAAACTGCCTGAAGTAACATCTGTGAATCTTTTTCAACATCAGTCATAAAGAAGATATGACTACGGAGAAAAAATGTTATTGCTGGCATTATTGGGAATACTAGGACAGCATGCATCTGGACATCTGAGTCACTGTACGACACTATCTCTATGGTCTAGGAGGTAGAAAGGCCCAGACTCTCTCAAATCTGCCTAGGTGGTGAGGTTCCTGTTTATTTCCAACACTTCCACAGATATTTCCCACAGGGCAATATAGCCTTTAACCCTTAGAAAATGTTTTCCAGCCAAATGTGTTAGACAGCCATGTGAGCCAAAAATGATTATGCACATAAGTATATAGCGGTTCAGAAAGTGATCTGAGCTTATACAATTTATACAGTCAAGCATGAATAGAAAGAAGGACAGGCTCCAGGATCATCTGCTTTTAGCCTATGAGGTTTTGACTGAAAGGTCTCTATGCAGAAGAGGAAATCTGTACTGCATCTCCTATGTGCCAAAAATATAAAAATACAAACAACAGTATCTAGGGGGTAGCACCGCATTCTGGCATTCACACAATTCAAACACAGAACTGCTAGAAATTCACTAATGTACTTAGTGAAAAATACCAATATTTGCCAGAGGCAGGTAGCTTAAACTATTGTGTCTATCATGGACAAAAAGGAAGGGCAGGAAATCTTGTTTTATATTTTCCTACCAGAAATAGAAGGGCAGAAACTTTCCTCCTTCATATACTCTGGAGGTCAAACTAAATGATGTAATGATCCCTTGTGGCCTTAAACAGGTTTTATAGATTATATGACTTAAAAATAGACATTATGTTTAAATAATAAAATTCTCTTGAAACTGAGTGCCTAGTACAACAAGCCTCCAGTCACTAGCTACGATCTGAAAAAGCTAACACAACAGAAATAGGTAGATATTCTGAAATTGTAATTTTATCCCACTGACTCCATCTGCCTGAAATGTAAACAGGATGTACTATCTTCTACACAGTCTGCATTACCAGGTGCAGGACTGCAGAAAAGCACACAGATGGCGGGCATGTCTATGGTGCAGACACCACACCCAGGTTCAGGTACCAGACATGGTTTAGCTGTGGCAGCAAGGATCTCTGTCCTCAGCCAAGAGGCATGGAGACAACAGCATCCCGTGCAACTGTAGCCTGTTTCCTGCACTAGAGAAGCACAATTAAAGTCCCCTTGCCTACACTGTCATGACATCTCAGCTGTAGGCAGTCCTCTGAACGACTTCATTCGAAGCCTGTTACCATACAATAATTGCGAGAGGTCGTGCCGTCCTGGTTCAGGAAGGGATCTGAATTAATTACATGCACCAATATGTGTGTTATCTTTTTGCTTCATTTCCAAGTACAAGGCCAAAAGAGGAAGTACAGAAGAGAGGTGCTGTCATCTCATCAGTAGAGTGACTGCATGTCAGCTACACCATTGTTTAACTGGTCACAAGCACAATATAACACAGAAAAGCTCCCCAGTTTGTATGGACGGCCTGCAAGTCCACTGGAAATCATTTAATTTTGTGAGTGAGTGAGTACACAAACAATCAGAATTGGATTGCTTTGCTCTTATGCTTTGACAACGGCAATTTCATTTTATTTATTAAGATAATTCATAAAGCACCATCAAATGCAGTGTAGAATCTCTTACAACCACATTCTAGCAATGCAAGATCTCACTGAAGCACACCATTAATTCCTTGACAGTTAGGGAATGAGCCAAATACTTGGTGCAAATGAAGGATTAGTAAGGTTTCAACATACACATTTCCTAGCATTTAAAATGTGCAAGGAGTGAACCTTATTAAAACAGAATTTCATATTAGACTTTAAAATGATGGCCCCTTAGGCAGATTTTCTATACTTCAAAAGATATCTATTATACTACTATATGTTACAGTCTAGGGTAACAGAAAAATAAATTCCTATCAAATTGCTGTACTACTGTATGCAGGAGGCATAAAATAGTTGCTCTTCCCTGCAGCCCTCAGAAAAACACAGACTTCTCTTCAAAGTGGAATATCACCAGTCTCACACGATAAAGACAGAAAAACTTTAATACAATACTTTGAATTTAATTCCACTTCACCATCGAAAATATTTTGAGCAATTAAAGCAGTATGCTCCAAAATTCTGTGAACCTGCCAGCCAGTATCTGGGACTCCTTTGGGGCTTCAGGGTTACATGGCCTACTCCTATGCTCCTGTTTCTCTGTAAAAGGAGTTATCAGTTGTTATCAGAAGTAATCAGTTTATGGATGTTTCTGAAATAAGATTTCCCTAAATTTACAGAATATAGAAGAAGGCTGGTGCCTTTTCTTGTTGTTTTTAATAGTGTTCAGAGCTGTCTGAAAATTTGCATACACAGAATCATAAAGGACTAAATCATTTTCCTACTTTGCATCATTTCTAGTTTAAGAGTCCTTGTAGCGCAGCCACTAGGAAGTGATGCTGCCCATGATCCAGATTCACGTGACCTCTTTAATGTGTTAACTCATCCAGGTCTTCATAATTACAACTGATCCAGAAGCTACTGGGAAATATCCCTAGCAATTTAAATAAGCACTGTATTAAATACTAACATACAACTAATAAATGATCATTTGTTACAGGCATTTTGGTGGCCCAACCTAGTGAAGCAGAGCTCACTAAAAATCACCCAAAATAAGTAACAACAATATTCTCATCTCATAATCAGCAATTAAGAACGCTGAAAGAACTCACAGAATGTGTTGTGTTCTTCCAAACTTTTCCATCTTATCTCAAATGTTTATAGTAAAAAGAACAGAGACATTTTCTTCAAAGCACAATCACTACCAATCCTACCCAACATTCCAGCAGCACAAGATGCTTCTTATAACTCGACCAAGTAATCCCCTCAGATCTTCAGGATATGATAGCAAAATAATTATCCCCCCTCAGTGTTCCTTTGTTATTATTCTATTTTTTTCTTATCCTTGTTTCTTCAGGCAGAAATGACTAGGAGATTCTACCATCAATTCACCAAACAGAATTCCCCTGCATTTGTTTTCTCTTAGGTTTAAGTTTTACAATTAAATTGTATATTAGAGAAATATCTAATAATTTTCCACCCAGCTAAAACTGTGCCCCACTATGGCTTCATTTTAATTATTCCCCTTTCCATTTTACTAGCTAGAAGAAAAATGAATCTACCTTCAAGCCTGTTGGAATCAATCTTCTTTTCTCTTTCTCACAATTTATAAGTCAGAGCCTTAAAAAGTGTTCATATCCTCTTTTAACAAGCTGGTTATGTGAGATAAGCACAAGAACATTAATAAAAATAGCTCAGCATTAAGTCATGGATGTATTACAAAAGTAAACCTAGAAAAAAAAAAAGAAAAAACAAAAAAAAACCACTAAAGGCTAATTGTGATTTATACCGCACCTCTTTCCCTACACTACCAGTTATCAATCACGTCTAAAAGATCTCTTCTTTTACATACAAACATCATGAACACAACTGCTTCTGGCTCATTTCTAATCAGCTCAGACACTGCACAGCATAGACCACCCCCGAGTCAGCCCTGAGACGTGCAAACACTGTCATGCTGCAGAAGACATTTCATTCTTTCCCAGTTACGGACTTTAACTTTTCTTTTCCTTTTAAATAAGTCCTTCACAAAGATTTCATCGCTGGAAGCCCAGCTTCTCCCACCTCAGCTCTCCCACATGTTGTACCTCAGTAGAGTCTGCACCATCACTTTCACAAACCTCCCTCAATGTCTGCATTGTTCAGCCTGCTCCCCTGTGAGCGGAACACTAGACGCAGTGTGAACAGATGATGTCAGAGCATGTGGAAAGCTTGCGAGATTTCATGAAAAATATGTTCCGGAATGCAAACTTGATTGAAAAAGGAAATATGTGAAGTGGCACCCTATGCACTAACTTCAGGGTGGGCTACCTTGTCAAATATTTTGAACGTCTCATTTCCTGCATTGTACAATAGAAGCGGAAGAACTCTCAGGATCCTAATAATGATGCAAACCAATCCACTGCTAGAGCAAGGATAATACCACCATGAGCATTGACACTTTTATTACTGCAATTACTATGAAGCAGCTGGTGGTAATAATAATAATACTTAGCATTTATACGATGCTTTACATCTTCAAAAGGCTGTGTAAACATTTGCTAATTAAGCCTCCCAGAGAGACAGTTTTTTTCAGTTTTATAAATAGGAAAACTGAGGCAGAGAGACAAAACAGCTGTCCCCAACATCAAGATCTCGAGATGATGTTAAAAAGGGGAGTAGACATCTCTATGGATGAAAAGAACTTTTGGAGTTATAAAAGTACTGCTTAAAATACCCAAAGAATGTGATGGGACATAAACCTTCATGCTCTGTGCATCCACCTTCTCCAAAAAAAAAAAAAAAGAAAACATTTTCCCAGGGAAGACGTCCTTCACTGCTGCCAGCTGCTCAAAGCTGCTTGCCACTGAAGAGCATGAAATGCTGGACAAAACAGGCCAGTAGGACCATCACATCTGCCAAACCCCCAGCTTGGAAGACCGACTCCCTCTGAAAAATAAAACCATTGATAAACTGCACAAAACTGCTACTTCAATCAATCATCATCAAGACTGTGCCTCAAAAGCAACTCACTTGCCCTCTGGGGCTGTGTTCTGCACTGTCACAGTTTAAAAAACATACAAACACATTTTCTTTCTTTCACATCAATATTTAACTTTTTAGATTAAAGTGAGAAATGCTGTAAATACTAAGTAGAAATGAACAAATGCCACTGCTTAGTGAAGGCATTTCTGATTAGGTCTCCCATTCATATTCAGTAAGACATCAATTGAACAGATTTTTCATGTGTATATTAGACACGTCGCTCACATACAGAAACAAAATGCCTACACACACTAACACCTCCTATTCAGGTTTTTAGCTCTAGAGCAGCTTGAAGTGAGCTTAAAATTATTGCCTAGACAAAATACAGCATTAAACCATTAGATAATACATTACTTTTAAAGCCATATCCTACAAAGACTTGATTATCCATGCAATTTCAAATATGAACCATCCCACTGATATCAATGAATCTGAAATGCACTTCAGAAGACACTGAAATACAGATTAATGGCACAAATGGACACAATGGGGAAAAAGAAATGGTTTGTGAAAAAGGAACAGCTTTGTTGCAAGCAGTGGTGGGAAGTGCATTATGCAAAGCGGACAAGAAGCACTACACACAACTGAAGATGAAAGTAAAACAAAAAGTGTAGCGAAAACTTACAGGATAAATAAAGAATCAGGAAGAAATAAAACAGGAGATTAAAGTTATATCAAGACTCAAGAGCAGGATGGACCACAATATGGAAGATGGTGGAGAAACATGGTTTGAGCAAGCACAGAAGAATGGAAAATCTTAAGAGCTAACCCAAGGGCTGAGTTGAGCAGGGAGAACATGGACCAAAGCAGAAGGCAAAGTTCAAAATGCGTTACTGCTTTAGCACAGGAGCAGGAACAGAAGGAAAACAGTGACTACAACAGAGAAGCTGTGTTTGTTTCTCATCAGTGGTAGGACATTCGTCATACAGGTGATTTACCTAATGGACGGTAAGGTGCAAAGTCCAGATTCCTCACTCTGTCCTGTCCTCTGTGAGTGAAACAGCACTAAGAGACTAATCATCAGTTAGCCCAGAGTTAATTAGCTATAAAGAGGTTTGCAGCTGAAGTAGGAACAGATGGGATCCTCCTACCTCCCAGTCCTCTGCCTTAATGCCTGGACAATTCTTTATCCCTCATACAGGAAGAGAAGGAAATAAAAGAGATGAAACATTACACTAAGGTTGTCACAGCATGGGAAGGAATGCAAAGCAATAAATAACAATAGAAGTGGAGAAGAGAATAAGCAATTCCACTATGGGAAAAACAAGCCTGAGATGACACTGAAATTAAAGTAGAAAAATATGTATTTAAATACACAGCCTGCCACCAAATTCTAAATGAGAACCACACGTGTATATTTATATCTCCAACTGCAGGCAATATAATGCACTCACATGCTTCTCAAGACACGTTGTGCAAAGCTGTACATTACTTTAGAGGCCTATCTATAAGTGGCTGACTTCTCCGTTTTTAAAATGGCATGGAAGACCATCATTTTATCACAACTTGGTATCACAAACTTCTCACGACATAATTCAATTCCATGGCATAGCTATAGCCATATTATTGTCATATGCACTGACACTGAAGAACTGAAAAAGGGACATGAATGTCTCATGCTCTGAACAAGGGTCTTAAATTCCCATGATAGGTATAATAAAAATATTTGTAATGTACAGGTTTATGACATACATAAACCTGTAAACATGCGATTTTCAAAGGCACTGAACTCTTACTAATGCCTGTATCAATCAAATATCTACCCCCCTGAAACACTGCTACATTATTTATGTATTGGAAAAAGCATGCTTTCTCAACACTAATTACTGCAAATTATATTTTACACTGGAAACAAAGAGGTTATTGACTAAGGTAATAGAGAAGATGACACATAAAACATACTGTGGAAGCAAGCAAAAAGAAAAAAAAAGCAGTGGCATTGCAAGAAGAGAAAGTACATCAGAACTATGAGAAGAGTTCTGCATCTTCACAAGAAAAGCATTCAGATTTATTCAGAGAATTAATGTTAAACCCTCTCAACCACCCCATAATGAAAGAAAGTGCTCATTAACCAACGTTCATATTTCACATGCAAGACAAACCACTAGGACCATTAAGTGAACAAATCACAGCAATGCCAAATTCCACCTAAAGTGAAAACATTGATAAGATCAGGATAATCTTGTATCTCACCTTGCATCTGCAAGTATGAAAGAACAAACCCACTTCTCTGATCTCTTGTATTTCTCCTGTTTTTTAGATTAAGTTTTAAGCAGCTAATTTGGGAGGTATGTTACATATCGTTTCCCTTTCCTAATGGCTCTGGACCTATTTTAATGAAGAGTGAAAAAGCACTGCTAACATCTGACTTTCAGCTTCTCTTTGCACATGAGCCAATTTCTAGAAGAAGAGGGGGAGGAGAAGGGAGTACTGATGGGAGAAGCAGCAAGCCTAGTGCCTGCTTTTCTACTTGGTCAAATCTTAAAAATGCTTTTACATGCCGGAGCAGAAATCAAAGTAATACACAAATCCCCATGAGTCATCCCTTTATTTTCCAGATATTAAAAAATAAATAAATAAAAAAAAAATCCTAAGCTACAGACATAAGACTTACAATGATTGTCCTGCAGTAAGTGAAGTCTGAAACACTCCGGAGATACGGTAAATTCTAGCCCCCTGCCCCAAAAAACAGCCATGGCAGCTTCACAATTAAGCGAGCTGAACTCAGCTCCTCTGTGCTCACGGGACACTTAAAAGAAGTCATATATTCCCTTACCTGCAGTGGTAATCTGTAAAATCCATAAAATCTCTAAATGGTAACATTTTGTATTATTAAAAGATAAATGTATCTTGCATCAAATCAACACATTCTTGAAAGAAAGGAAAAAAAAAAAAAAAAAAAGGACAAGTTATCTGTACAAAGCCAGCTTGGAGTTATAACATCCACAACACCTATATTGACTCAACAAATACCATTCTTAAAATACATTTCCTAAATATTCTGTGGAAACATTAAAGGTTTCACAGTATTCCAGAACAACAGGTTCATCATTTCACAACCCACAGTTTTATTAGAGAACATCGCAATTTCTTTCGCTGGTCAAAAAGCTTCACTCAATTTGGCGTTAAAAACAAATGCAACTAGAATCCCCTGTCACACCATTAGTAACGAAGATGCCCTTTATGCATCAGAACATTACACAACAGAAAATGCTACAGAAATGCATAACTTTACACAAGATGTACAAATTCCATGCAAATTACTAGCGATAAACCTTTGAAGTTAGAGACATCTGCTCACTATGTCCATCCAAAATGCATAAGGTTGCTAGAGTCTATTCAGAAAATGACAGAGGTAATAAATGCAAACAAAGTAATTTGTAATTTGCTATTTCCACTTCAGATCTCATTCCTGCAGAGAGTCACAGCATGAGTAACTTTAATTGCATAGACAGTGGCATAGAACGGGAAGGGAAGAAAGGGTTGAATGCGTTCAACTAGTAGCATTCAAGGCCCTGAGCTGGCTTATATTGAGAAATTTTACTGGAAGTTAAATTAGTGAATAAAATCAAAGCAATGTGTTAGTGAATGCAGGCTCGTGGATACAGCTCAAAATGAAAAGTGGTCCTCAAAAGCTAATTCTAACAATGTTTGTATTTTTGACTGACTAATTTTTTACCTCCTCAAAGTCCATAATGTGCTATTGAGAGGGACAAAAAAAATAAGTAAATAAATCACAAAATAGTGAAGGTTGCTTCTTCCCACATCCCCATGATCCTTCCAAGAAACCTGCGAGTAAGCTCGCATGGGAACAAGCAAAATGATACAGAATCACTAAAGTAGCAAATGCTACAAAACACACCTTGTCTAATCTTCCTGTTTCAGTGAACTGAGAGCTCTGTTTAGTAGATACCTGTGCAAATCCAAGTAGTCTCACTGACTGAGATTAAACTTTACTGTATATGTAGGTTTGTGTACATTCATAACAGTGGGAAATCCAGCAGCCCCTCATGACCATAGTAACAGCTGAAATTCCCACCAAAAATAAAATTCAAATGGCAACAATCATATAACTTGATACCCAAGATGGGAAACTGAAATTTCTAGGTGTCAGGGTTAAATCAAGGTATATACAAAACTATGAGAAAATCATATGTGTTGGACGCATAAATAAATGGATGAAGCAGAGTCTAATTCTGGAGTTGAGATAAAATTGCAGCAGTCATAACCCTTAGTGGAAGCAGGAACTCTAGTTTCTGCAAACGCAGAGCATTTAACACTGGAAAAACTAGAGAACTAACTCTGAAAACAACAAATTCGCCTCTTATTACTTTTTTTTTTCTCCCACTGTGAATATTCAATATCTGTATCTGCACTGGTAGTTTAGTTACCAGCAGTATTTTTAGTGACTTATAGTTTTAGCAGGTGCTCAGTAAGTATTGAGTATTGCCCTAGCTTCAGCAAAAGGCATATTTCAGGCATCAGACTGCTCTCTGTACCACAAAATAAATACAGAGGTTTCAAAATCAGTTCAAAGCCATCCAGTCATGGGGTGTTGATTAGCCTCCTTGGGACCCCAGCTCAGGACTAGAATAATGAAAACCCTGAATGCCTATAGACAAAGGAGACACAGAACCAGACGCTGTTAAATGAAAAAGCAAGAAGAAATCTTGGTTTAAAAGGATATATGAGAACCTATCCTATCCATATGTGGAAAACACACACTGCAAGCAAAGCACCTTTCCAATTCTCTTTGAATGGAGGTAACAGGATTGGGCTGTGCACCCTGTACCATAAGCTACACAGCTCTGAGATGTTAAATGTCTTTTCTTTCTGGCTACCAGCCATGCAGCAAAGAAAGAAGAGGTTCTACTGTGCTCCAGATTTTGGAGGGTTCACAGACCAAAAGCTTCCATTTTTCCATCTGGCATGGTTGAAAGTTGCTTCTTTAAGGAAATCTCCCATCTTCGACCAGTCATTCGCTGTTCTAGAAGACAGGCTGACGCAGCAATTAGGAGTACGAGAGAGGTGCTAGACACTGAAATCAAAGTTAACAAGCACTTTCTTAGTGCAGCATTTATTGTGGGGACTTTGAGTCTTCTGTTATGCCACTGCCATAGTTGAAGAGAAAAGTTCATATATACTCAATCTATTTTGACCCTCAGGGCACCAATTATTCAACTTCAGATGTTTAGGTTTTAATAAGCTTTCATGCACAGGGGAACAAATACAGCAGTTAATGTGAGTGATTTGCCATTTACAGCTAGAGTATGACCGGAAAGAAAATCAATCATATTTCATGAATTTAGTTGTCACCAGGTGGAAAGCTTTTGCATTTTTTTTAACTCTGTGCACTTCACAACAGAAGTATCTTTAGATCAATCTTGGACTCTGTGTTATTGCTGCGTATAGCCAGGTTGTACTCGCTTCCTTGTGGGGTTGTCACCTCCCTCCAATTACACCTAATGAGATGCTCTGGGTGCTTTCAAAATTACATACAATCAAAAAAATTTATTCTGAGCTTAAAGAATGCATAACTCAATACCACAGCCACTATGAGGATGTGACAATACAAGTATTGTCCAAAACAGGTTATATTTCCATAGTTTCCCCCAGCCAGAGCAAACAGCAGCCTCCGTCTGCTCCCATAGACCTTTGAGCACAGTATCTTGTTACCTGAAGACACCTGTATGCTAATAACATTACACTTGCTGTGAACTGTGAATTGAGCCAAGATATGCTGTGTCTCCCTTGCATCTTGGAAACCCTGTAAGCTCTTCACAGTCCCCACCACTGGGAGAAAACGAGGAACTCATTTTAGGGCTGGTCTAAGAGAGCCCTCTTCTCAAAAGGCTCTGGCTGCAGCATTTCCACTGGTATTCCATGGGAAGAAGACTGCTCACACAGTGCTGATTCTGTATTTCCAGTTGCTAATGACAAAAATGGTCATATTTATGTTCTTCCATGTAAGCAATTTTTGTAGCTGACATACAGACATTTCACAATCACAAAAGAGAAGAAAGATGGTCAATAGGAAGGGTGGAGGACCATACTTTTTATGACAAAAGGAAGGAGAAACCGTATTAAAACACGGTCTGCACTGCAAAGAAATCTGAGATCCATCATTTGGTTAATATTTCAGCAGACACAACCTAGAGCAATAATATTTTTATCTTCAGTACTTCGCTTGAAGTAAACAAACAGACACCACCAAAGGTCATACTGCTGCATGTCTATAACCCACGGGGTACAAGAGCCATGAGCTAAGGCGAAACACAGCTTTGGGGTGGGAGAGTTGGTTTGCAAAAAAATATCCTTAAGAAAAACTCATCCACTCGTTCTCCTGTTGTCTGCTCCTAGCTGGCTTCAGGCTAGGGTTTCATGGAGGCTGCAGTCCCTTGCTGTTGTTGATGGACATAACCCAGCCCTACAGAAGTTACAGGGGGTATGGAGCACCGTATATCACCCTGTGAAATGCCAGAAACTTGTTTTCCACCATGCGCCCGGGTCTCCCTTAGTGCACTGGTGCAATGTGGACAGAAGTGCACGCCATGGCGATGAGAGGTGTGGAAGGAGGAAGAATGCCAGGGAAAGTTAGCAGAGAGAGCGACAATGGGCTGAACAGCCAAGGAGGCAGCTGGCAGGGCAGTGCACCAAAGCAACACGGGCACACACCGCAGGATTATCCCACCCGACAGCTGCTCACCGCCACCCACCACCAACACACACCACCTCGGGAAAAACCACCTTAGACTCCGGAAAAATGGGTGAGCGGCGGGGAGAGCCGGGCTGGCCACCTGGGAGGAGGTGAGGAGGGAGGTGGCAGAGCTCGGGGGCAGGGCCGGGGACCCTCCCCGAGGGACAAGGTGCGCGCGGGTGGCACACCGCCGGGGGAAAGAGCCCGTGCGCATCTCCACGGGAACCCCCGCAGGTGTACGCGGGGAAGGGCTGCGGCCGAGGCTCCGACCCCTGCTCCCAGAGCGTTGTCCTGAGCTCGCCCGGGGGACTCGGGGGCAGTTTCCCAGTGAGAAGGACGGGCGGCAGCAGCAGCCCCAGCGGCACCTGGAGGAGGCTGGGGCAAGCGCTCCGCACCTCGCTCGCCATGTTAAGAGGCCAGAATGAAGAGGGTTGGGGCAGAATAAAAGAGAGGGGGCAGAATAAAGAGGGATGGGGGGCGCCGACACCGGGGGCAAGGCAATCCCCTCCCCGCCAGACCCTTACCTTCCGCGGGCGCCTTCCTCCCGCTCGAGGCGACGCGGCGGCCGGTGGGGGGATCCGGGAGGGATCCGGGGGAGATCCGGGGGGCTCCCCGCCGCCGCCGGCCGGGGGCAGGGGCGGCAGGCGCGGACAAAGTGCCCGAGCGGCGCGGGAAGGGCGCCGGGCAGCGGGAGCAGCCGCGCAGCGGAGCGGAGCGGAGCGATGCCGAGCTCCCTCTGCCGGCCCGCCGCCCCGCCCCGGCCCCAGCCCCGCTCCCGGCCCCGGTGCCGGCCCCGGTCCCAGCCCCCGGCCGGGGCGGGCCCGCGAAGCGCAGCGCGGAGCCCGGCGGTGGCGGTGCGCGGCCGCCCGCCCAGCCCCTGCTCCCCCGTCGCCCTGTCGAGGTTTGCAGGTCAGTTGCAAAACGCCGGGGTACTTTACTTAGAGCACCTCCCCGGAGTCGGGATCAGATGGGTGAGTTGCTTCAAGCGATCTGAAGCATTTACCGAAAAAAAAAAAAAAAAAAAGCCACGCACAAAACCTACCCGGACTCCAAAGCTAAAATCCCTGAAGATGTAGATGTATCTAAACCGGCTGTAGAACGAGTCGGCTACACGAACAAAAGTCTCCCGTCCTCACTGGAAATCCCGGATGAAATCTCCCAGCTGTTTATGTTGTTTCCATCTGGCACCACATCCCTCCCGATCCTGACAACTTGGACGTGTCTTTTGCTCTGCACGGGGGAATAGTCCTGTGCACAGATACTCCTGGCATGCTGACAGGCAGCCAAAGCCCTGATGCTACACTGGTGCCACGTTCATGACTTTTATAACCAGCCACTTCCACCACTACAGTCAGGCTGGTCCCTGAGAATGTCAATTTTCACGGATTTCACTTTCAAGTAATTTTCTGTCTTTTGTGACTCCATAGAAAAGCTGGAAAACTAATTTTTCAACAGCATCAAACAAACAAAAAAAAGACCCCCCCTTCAAGTAGCATATAAAATAGCTAACCTAGTTTTTGAGGTACAGTTCCTGGTTTTTGATATGATGGAACTGGCTTGCAAGGCTTACAAACCTGTTTGGTTATGTTCCCAGGTCTCCTTCCAGGTTTCTCCAAGATCCCTCACAAAGAGCAAAATTAAGAAGTGCAGTCTTTGAAGGTCTGAACCATCCATACAGCCATTTGCAGGATTGAGGCACAGTTATTGAAACATAGCAACAGGTCCTTTATGCTGCAACGTTTCTCTGATTGCAGGCCCTCCTCAAAAAAACCCACACAGGAAAAGTATAAATTAGTGAAAGAGCAGCTGCCTTCTACAATTTCCACTCAGTTCCAAGAAAATGAGACTTGGCAGGTCCTTGCTTTTTATAACACTCTGTGACTCATTTGCAGAGGCAGGTGAAGTCAGAGCCATCGCTGCCAGAGTCATGCCCCTGACGGCTTCTCCAGCAAGGACACTGGTTTTCCCAAACACTTTCTCAAAAAGGAGAAAGGAAGATATTTCCCAGCTACTGTTTGCAGTGGTTTGGTTGCTGGTACCCTTCTACAGCGATGCTAGCTCATACTTGACCTGGGGCTGTTTGGCAAATCTTCCTGAGAGTAAGATCTGAGTACTGCACACTGTGTTATTTTGCCAGGCTCCTGGGCAGGTTCAGGTCTGAAGGCAGTGGGCAGCACGCAGGCGTGAGCCTTGCTGCAGGCTCCTGTGAACCAGGCAAGAGACAGTAACCAGAGCCTGCGGATCAGGCAGGAGAGGTGGGGTCTCAGCCCGCAGTCGTTTGGGAGTTCACCTCAATCCAGCTTCAAAAAACCCAGGAGAAAAAGCAAAACACTTCAGCCAGCTTCCCTTTCCTAGCTCTGAACTGGAAAAACCCCTCATCACCCTGGGTCTTCTCCTGATGGCTCTGTCCCTGCTACTTTTTCTGGTCCAGATGGTTCTCCAGAAAGCAGGAAAGAGAAAAAAGAACTTTTGTGAAGTGATGGGGGTGGGGAGGGAGGATCGAAGCAGCTTTTGTGCACCTAAACAGGGAATGAGTGCGTAGATACCATCCACTTACCTTGATAACAGGAAGTCTGTTTCCAACAGACCTTCAAACCTTCAGAAATCAGGTTATGGAGAGGTCATCTCAGTCATTAGTGTGAATGAGCACTCACAGGAACACTGACATCTGAACTGACATTTCCAAACTATTGATACCAATCGCCGCATGCAGACTCCCTAGGTAAATAATAGCAATTTACACAAAAAAGTGCTTACCCCATCGACAAAGAACAGAAAACAAATGCAGGAGACCACTGTGGGTTGCTTGTTTTTATTTGGGAAGAAAATATTTAAAGGGAACAGAAAAAAATCAACAGGAAACTGGGAAGGAAGTGGGACATGAGGGTGAGATGAGGGAAACCAGAAGAATAAATGGGAGACAGAAAGATTTGTGGAAAGATAAATTCAGCTTCTGTACCTACCTAGAACATGTGGTTTACCATGTGTTCACCAGGGTGTGTGCAAGAGGCGTGGGCATTTATCAAAAGGTTTCGATATAATTATGAAGCTCATAATGCTGCAGGTAGGAAATCAGAACATGGTAACGCAGTGGCTGAAGAAGACATTTCACAAGCATTTTTCTGGTTGGGGAAAAAACAAAATTCACCAAGAAATTTCCTCCTGTTGTAGAACAGCCTAAAGATACTTTCCAGCTGGGGACCTGTAGAATGGATTACCCAGAGCGAATGGCTTCCACAGGGAGCTGGGAGCCTCCTTCCCACCTGAAATTCAGCCCTGCAGCCGCTCACCCCGCTACAGCTGGTGGCCAACTCCTTTGCATGTGTCCATACAACCGAAGGCATGTGGACAACAAACCTGTGCACTCAGGGGGAGGGCCATTATTCAGGCTGTACAGAAAATAGATGGGCAGGTATTCAAATGCTATGTGCTGGCTGCAGCAAGCCTGGGGATTTTAGATTAACCTCTGGATATTGGAATTTCCACTGTTGCTGAAAAACTACCCTGCTGTAACCATAGAGTTTTCAGGAGAGAAACACACAAAGCAAGCCTGATTCTTCTCTTGATTTTAAGGCACGAGCTTACGGTGAGAAACAAGCAAATTGTTTCTGGTTTAGGATCATACAAATGTGAGCTTAACGCAGAGTAATCCACAGCAAGAGAGAGAAACAAAAGAGACTGGCTAGCAGTCTGTGTTGCTCCATTCTTTATGCTGATGAAAAAAAAAAAAAAAAAAAAAACATGGAAAAGAAAAGGGAAATCCCAAATGGGGAAACTATTTATTTGCTCCTTAGGTAAAACTATAGAAGACTGTTTGCATTACAGCTAACCATGGTGCCATCTAGAACAGGCCAGAGCAGATAAGAATAAGCACAGAGATTCTTCTCTTCCCCAAATTGTCTACAATCTGATCAGGAGTTTCCTTGGGGTGTGCCTGTTTCTAAAATATTATGCTTAAATGTGTCATCCTTTGTGCCATAAAAATATTTTTAGAGCTGTAGTAAGTCTATAAATAGGAGTAGTAAATCTATCTGTAACATAACAGCCTCAAAACTGGTGAGACTGATTTGGTCGAAACATGCTGGGAAGATTCTGTAAACTTCTAAATAAATTAGAAACATAAGTTCTGCTATCCAAAAATTAGCTTTGGGCAAACACTCTGATTTGTAGTGGTGTTTTATTTTATTTATTTATTGCCAGGAAAATGGAATATAATATAAAATTATAAAAAGCCATCCTCTCTCCCCATAGGCATTAAGAACCAGTCAGTTCATTCCTTTATTGTAGAGCTTGTGCTTCATTGATTAATATTAAATTACAGAGTTACTTGTGTTTTCTTTAATGACCTTTCTAGGGAAGGTTGGTTCAGCAAAAAGAAGCAAAGCAGATGAGAGAACTATCCAAGACCTAAACCTGCAAAGGAAGAAGGAGCCCAGCATGTCTGTAACCCTCTCCTCACAGAACCAGAGCTGCAAACATATTTTTGAACCACAGGGAAAGCCCCTGGACTGTTCCTGGCTGACTCAGAGCCCTTTTCCCAGGTATGGAGCCAAAGCAGCGCAAAGGATTCCCGAAAGTCTCATTTCCACACCAGAAATGATTCTTCTGAAGAGCTCGAGGATACAGGAGAGAATATATCAGAGGATAACGAGGTGTCTGTCAGGCTGGAGTCACTGCACTGGGCTCCGTGGAGACTTCAAGTGTGATGGATATGAGTGTCTCAAAGAGTTGTCGTGAATCACTCAGTCCATGTTATACGAGGGACTATTCTAAACTGCAGACAGGTCAGACGTCTTGAGAAAAGGAAAGGCACAATCATTTGCTCGTGGTCCTTGTGGTACCTGCATCCCCAAGTCAGAGGCTGTGCAGTTATGCCTCCGGGGTGTTCTGTTTCCTGTTGTGCTTAATTTGGAGCTTGCTTCTCTAAATATACACTTTCCTGATTTGCTCCTTAGTCTAGCTGCCAAGGGTCACCAGATTTTTATTCCTTCCTCCTAATTATCATTACATCTGTGGAGGAGATTATTTGAGTAAGCTGACTGGGATAAAAAAAACAGCTGTTTATCATCACATCTGAGCCCCCAAACTCCTCAGCCAGAAGCTGCCATAACCTATGACTTACAAACTTGCCATCCAGCCATTCCAGTTACTAATGCATTGATTACAACCCATGTAAATTTATGGCTGGGATTAAAGTTGTGTGTGTGATGATAAAAAGCCTTCCAGAAAGACAAGGGTCCTGGGACATTATGAATTATCTGGCAGTCATTACTGCACAGTCCTTTGTGGATCGTAATCAACTAGTGAAGTAACGTAGAGGACCTTTCTCCCACTGAAGGCATGGGGAGTGTTGCCATTTGCTTCAGAAGGAGTAGAGTCAGGCCCAAGTCCTTAATTTGTGCATTTCTCAGTCTCTAGTTGCTAGCTGGCACTCTGGTTTGTAAGTCAAGGATTCTGTCCTGAGAGAAACCTGAAGCACAAGAAAAGACATCCAGGAGCCGCTGACATCATGTGGGTAAAGCTCAGCACATTTGGAAGTGATTGCTAGATTTTGTTCTATCCCCTCTCAAGAGCTACACTGTGTTTGATGCATGAGACTCTAATTGAATTTAAGCAAATAAACTGCAGGTTACAACGCGAACTCAAACCTTGTTATGCATTCTGATGCCTCTGTATGCCTATCTTAGTGAGACAAAAATGAAATATGATGCAGACAATCAATCTTTTTATATCTATGCTGTGCTCTTTATAGGGAAGCATGACAGATTTTTTTTATTACAATTGTATATTTACTGAGAGAGAGGTAGAGCATTAAACCTCAGATATAACATTTTCCTCACATCTTATATTCATGAGAAAAGAAAGGGGGCAGGGAGAAAGAAAAACATATAATTGAAAACGTTTATTTCATCTGTTTTGCCAGAATTTCTTTTTGCATGAAACTTCTATAAGTTTATGGGCTTTGTTTTTCCTTCTGAGGTTTTGGACATACATTTATCTGGTGGTTGAGAGGGAACAATGTTAACTACACTGCTCTTCCCAGGCCTCCAGAGTTCTTGAATCAAGCACCTAAAATTAAGACACTTCTTTAAGAATCATGAGGTGCTAACAAAAAAGGTGCTGACATTTTTATTTGGCTTTGGGGTCCACAGGTTTCATATTTCCTAGCAGAAATGTCAGAGGAAGAGACTTTTTTTTCTAACAAATAGAAAGGTTTTGGCGCATTCACAGGACTACAGACAATTAAATTTTTAAGAAATATATAAAATATCATTACCACAATACTAAAATCAATAGATTGGCCAGAATTACTTTGAAACTGTATTGTTATTCTTCATTAAATTTTCCTGTTCTTGCACTGAATTTTAACTTTTCAAATGGTAGTCACAGTTCCTGGTTTTAAGGACAGAAAGGCCGGTTCAGCTGTCTGACCCTCTTACAGAATGTGTAGGGTATCTGAAGTTCGCTATTTGCATACGCGTAAAAAAAAAATCATCATTTCAGCAAATGCTTGCTTACTTCTGATCCCGTAATTGTTTCACTAGATGAGGGAAGTAATTAATAATACCGGTGACAATTTTTGGTTACGTAGTTCTTGCCACAGACCTCAAAATCATCTATCTGCTGGCATTAATGAATCTGGAGTCACAAGCTTCGTTGTGCAGAAGGAGACACCAAGGCTTAGCTAATACTGCAAATCTTCACAGTTACATCCTGAAACCTGGATAAGTTGTGTTTTTACTAAAACTTAAAAGCACAGAATTTAAAAGATGGTACCAACTGATCCTGGGATCTCAGAAATGAAAATGACAATAAATACATATGAAATAAACCTGCGTATGTGTGTGTACATGTATAGTTTTGAATACATGCACCTCATGAGTTTTGGGTGTATGAGAATGTCCTGTTATTTCTGGTCACACTGCACTGGCAAAGCTGGAGACGTTAGGTAGCAATGGCAAGTTGCATCCAGTGCACATGGATGTGGGGCTATGGTGGGACCCACAGACCCAATCTGCCAGCGTTGTGCTTCATCCATTGGAGTTCCTTAAACAAAAGTGAGACAATGTCTCTGAATTCAGTTTCACGGGCATAGTCCTGGGAGTTAATAATGGAGAAGGCTATGATGTGATGGAAAGGCTGCCTATACAAAGGCAACCAGACTCAACAAGCTTTTTCTTTCCGGAGGACGGTGCCCATGAGAGAGTTTCACTTCTATACAGTTTTCAGATAAACATACGTAATGTTCAAATTCACAATTGCTTAAGTCTGTGAGAGATGTGGCAAATCTGCAGCTGCATTACTTCAAGCAGTAATTTTGCCTTAAGGCACCCCAAACCCTGTGATAATACCAGCATTTGAAGCACACATACTACTGAATCGAAGCAGACCTTCCATGAGCTTATAACAAGTCAAGTCAGGGAAGGCTAATAATTAAAAAGGAGTCTAAATCGTGTCTTTATTGTCATAATTAGTCAGCCATTAGTGAATTTCATACCGAGGTAGTCACAACTGTTTGCTCAGGTATGCTGGGAAAGGGGGGAAGCTGTCTACCTTAGGAGGCTTTGTGCAAACCCCCTGGAGCATAAGGAGAAATGTGCTTGCAGGGTCTTTGTGCAGTCTGACACTGAGCAAGCAGTTTGATGGCTGCTGTTGGGTATGGAATAAAAATCTGTCTAGAAAAAGCAATCAGCCCTGCAAAGCTCATGAGATGGACTGCAGTGGCATCTTAACAGTTTACTAGCACACTATACGATACTATGAGACAAAGTGACAACATAAATACAACCAAACAGAAACATGCTTTAGAAAGGCAGTGTTCAATTACTTGGGTTAAATCATCCAAGCTCTATGCACACTACAGAAAGCACTGCAAAGCAACAGATGAAACATTGAGAGAAGAGAATATAAATGACATGTCAGTCAACACACATTTTTAATCAATTTTTGAATTCATATTATGGAAGCCAACAATAATTTTCTATTTCAGTTGCCTCATACATTTATCCCAAGGCCCACTCCTGATTTCGCTGGCCTTTTTGTTTAGGATCTTGCCTCTTTATGTCCTTCCTGCACTCCAGGACCTTCTGCACTCCAAAATTGTCCTGCCTAGTAAACAGGGGATGAGAGTTTTCAGAGGACATACACCACATGCATCCTTTTCTGGGCAGAAACAATGCAAAGATGTGTTTATATCCCAAGGGCTTAAGAAAGCTCCTATTGTTTGGCACCCTCTCTCTCCTACAGATGCAGCAGTGGGGATTTGGTCCCACTGGCTGTTACACACATCTGAGGAAACATTGAGAAGAAATGGCTAGGACATGGAAAAAGTACTCAGGAAGTCTCCTGGCTGGAGGTCACTGCCTCTGGCCAGAGCTGGACTCTGGAGGGGTCTTTGAGGGCACCATCCTTCTAACTGCCATCCTGCCAACAACATACTCATTTTTTTCAGTAGTATCTGCAGAAGTGGTGTCACAACAGACAAGATACCCCTGCATGCTCCACCCCTGTGTCCCCTTGGGCATCAGGGTGCCTTCGGGCAGTGGATACTTTGCTTTGGAAGGGTGGCTATTTGCCAAATCCCAGTTCTCCCTCCACCCCCAAGAAGTGCCCGTCCCTCATGCCCAGTCCTGTGTTCCAGCTGTAGTCTCTGAGCCCAGAAACCCAGCACTATCACTGGGACAGTCCACTGGCTTTGCTCAAACATGCCAAGGCCTCAGGACATGTTGGACGTCAGACGTGTTTTAGCCTGCCTGGAACTTTGTTTCAGTTTATGTAGCTGCAAGAGCAATTCTCTAGTGACCAGGTGGCTATTGCCTCATTCACTTAACTTTTTCTTAGCTCTAGAGCTGAGGAAAATCATATGGTATAATCATATAGTAACTCTATTTGGCCCGATCATCATTTCTATACAAATAATAGCAATGACCTGATAGCCTGTGTATTATGACATATTTATAACCCTGTTACAATATAAAACCCTGGTACAAGAGAACAGCAGAAGCCTCAAAAGCAGGAACACAGATGCACCTGCCCAGAACACAGATCTGTGCAGGATGCAGCCCAGAGACAGACAGGCACAGGATGATGCTGGAGACATGAATGGGATAAACCATTCACTTGTGGTGAATGAACCAGGGTCAGAAACTGCCGCAGGATGGCTGAACACCTCCCTGGAGACAAGGACAGGCTGAGACCATGCCAGGACATGGGCAGAGCTGTGGGGAGCTGGATCTGGCCATGCTGCAGCATCTTTGGGTCAGGGGCTGACATGGGTCTTGGGCCATGGGCAGAGTGAGGAGCCCTGGGGAATTGGGGCAGGTACAGCAAGGTCTGGTGGTGTTCCCAGGGCCATGGGGACTCTGATGTCTTGCTGCAAGTCTGCTATCCGCTTTGTCCAAAAGGAAGACTGGTGCCATCATCCACTGGTCTCAGAGAGGCAGCAGAAAGGAGTGTAACGCGGGAAAATGAGGGGTAGGTTTGTGAGACTGTTATTTAGTATAATATTTTAAACTGTGTTCTCAATAGAACTAATTTTATATTGATTAGATAACTTGGATCGTGAATATTTCCGTATTGTAATGGTACAACCACTACTAACTCTGTATTGTATGTTAGTGTTAAGAATTATATTAGACTAAAAATTCTTGACTTGTTTTCCCCTTTGCCAATAACAAGATTTTGCATGTAACATGATGTTAAAGCCATCTCTGTCAGTCCTGCCCTCTTTCGCTATTTTTCCTTTCATTTTTATTGAGACTTCCTAGCACTTTGCTCACCCCTTTATAAGTAAGTGCATCCATCAACACCCAGCTGCACAGTGGCACATGGGCAAGAAGCATTCTTATCCTTTCCAGTGGCAGTAAGATGCTGGTCATTTGGCCCCTCTAGTGCAAGATGTCAAAAAAAAAAAGAGTTTGGCTATTCAAAAACAAAAGACCACATCCTGGATAAACCCATCAATGGCATGTCATGAGTGTGAGGCCTGAAGAGCTGACCCTGTCCCCATGATGAAGCTGGTGTCCCAATCCTGTCAGGCAGCAGTGGAGGTGCTTCCTCTTGCCATGACCACATACATAAGGTTCATGGAGGTGCCAAGGGGAAGGGGTAAAGTGGAGAATAGCCATACTGCCAGGCTGCAGCTGATGGACATGTCAGCAGAAGGGGTCCCATGTGGCAGCTTAGCACCGTGGTGCATCCCCTCCTCCTCACCCCACCAACATCTGAAGTGGGAGAAACCTGAGACACCTTCCCTCATGACCCTTCACAGGGGTGCTTTTCAATGAGCTGCAGAAAGAAATAGAGCTTACCCGCAATTATAATTAGCCTGTTTGTTTACAGAACCTCTTTTTTTTTTTTTTTTTTTCCCCACATCTTTTGTGGTTTCAGTTTTGAAAAGGGTGAGATTTTCAAGGCAGGGATTTGTCCTCAGTTATGTATATATACAGTGCCTAGCACAACCAGGCCACTGTGCTGAGAAGAGACTCTGTATCCTCCCCAAATAGACAAAATAATAATAAAAATAATGCCAGCTCTTCCTTTCTACATTATCCTGTGTTAAAAGAATAAGCAATCATTTGGCCAAGAGAAGGATTTCTTCTTCCTCCGAGCCAGCAGAATTCACTGCTCCAAAAGGGCAGAGACACCCAGACTGTTGTTGAATTTAAAGGGGGGTTGAATGGTCTTGATCAGGCTGTGCTTGTGCCTGGTACAGCTGTATGGGAACAAAAGGAGAAACTGAGAACGACTGAAACTGTTAGAACACGATAGAGACAGATTTCTTAACCTCTAAAGCGAACACACCAAGTAGTGGGAACACACTCTTGATAAGAATATTTCTGGACTATAAGAAAAATAGGAAGAGAGGGAACTGAGTTAATCCAACAAACAAACAGTTTCTGAAAATAACTGAATAGATAATTTTGAAGACTCCCTGGGGGAAGCAAAAGAGCTTTTGGATTCACAACCACAGGACAGCAATACATGACAGAGATTTACCCAATGCACTGCTAGCTTACCTGGTCTACCAGAAACATATTTCAAGGATTTGTAACCCACAAAGTATTTTTGGATTTGTGAGATCTGAGGAAAAAAAAATGCAGCTTTATGATATTTTTTCCTTGCACTTAAAACTTGGGGGGTGGTGTGTTTTTCTTGTGTGTGTGTGTTTTTTTGTTTTTCCAATAGAGGTGAAATAAGTGAACCTTGGATGTCTGGAACATTCCTCCTTTTCAGTCTGAAAACAAAAATGAAGCCAACACAAATGAGATACTCGGTGGGACTTCCACCTTAAGACCCCAAAACTCTTTTGAAAGTAGAAAAGCTAAAATATTTGTATCTCTAAACTTCTGTCCAAACAACCTCTTTGTCTTTATCATAGAGTGAAAGTTATTCCTAAATTGTTTTGGTAACAGTTGTAAAAATTATTTCACTGCCTCCTTTTTTGGTATGCTCCCATGTTGTGTAAGCTGTAGGAAATGGCAACAATTTCATTTTAACAGTTCTCCTAAAGTTCCCTCAAAACAGAGGCCCCATGACAATTTAAAATGGTGTGGTATCTGCATTAAAAAAATAAACTGTTTTTTTAAGATGTATTATATGCATACCACAGTCAAATGGAATAAGGGTAAAAATAAAAATATCATTTCTTTTCTTTTTACATCAATATAGAGCTTTATAGTCCTAAAGGAAAGTGCAAGTCCATCACGAGGGAGTGTGAGGGTTTTGTACCTGAAACCACAGGAGAGGCTGGTTTCACGCATAGAGGATGAATGGCTAGTATTGCATTTCTTTGTTATTCTCTGCCTCCAAACTCTACCCTACCCTCCGGATAAAGTGAATCATTACAGGGAAGAGAGTGACACCATGAAGACTTATTCAGCAGTAATTACAAGACACTGTGAAATCCCAAGATGAGAATTGTGATAAAACTGAATTTAAAGTCCACTGAAGCCAAAAGGATATTTTCAATTGATGGGACATTAGAGCAGGCAAAATACATTGCAAAATTACTACTGAACTTTACAGAGTAAGTGACTGTTGCAACAGATAAATCAGAATGCAGAAAGTACTATGAAACTAGAATTAATTATGCTTCCATGTGCCTTTGCTCTGCATTATTTTGAAGACAGATTCTCATTATCCTCATCTAAGTTATAGGCTGCTAAATTATCAGCATGAAGGCAAACAATTCAAAACAAATCAGGAACAATGGATTGAGCTTTCCTGTCTGTGAGAACAGGGCAAATGGCAAAGGCTGTTTTTCAGTAATGAGTCGAACATAAAGTATATAACATCTGACAGCAGCCCCAATCAAATCACTATAGCACAGAGAGACAATACTCCCCACTGTCAGGCTCTGCACTCTGAGAGCAATTTTTAATTAACTTTCCTCATTTATGAGGTGGATGCTGCCTCAGTTTTGAAGGAATCCAAAAGCTTAGCGATAAATGAAAAACGCTTGTGTGTGTTTCATCCTGCTCAGGTAGAAGGATGCAGAGACAGAGCAGGTAGAGACAGTTTGACAGGATTTTTTTTTTCCCTTTGGTAGAGAGGCAGGCAGACATTATATTACCTAATCTTGTAGACACTCTCCACTCACTTGCAATTGAACACACTTAATTGGTAAGCTTGTTGTAATGAACACGCAGGGGATTTTATGCAATTCCCTGTTCAGTTCTCTGGAGAAGCTACTGGCCAAGAAAGCTGAAGGCTTTAAAGAAAATGTTGCATTTGAGTGAACCTTCTCCATATGGGGGGAACTGCAGTTGGATATTGGAGTGACCAGCACTGGCATATACTCAGATATGAGCTGAGTGAATTTTCCTCTTTTCAAACTGATGCAAACTTTTGCAGATCAGACTGTGGGTTGTTTCCTCCACACAGCAGTTTGCCCAGTGCAGTGACCCTACATGATGGACTCTCATGGATGAATCTGGGATTTGGTGGTCCTGATTCTTGTTTACCCTGCTTCAGCAACATAGATTAACCATTTCATTTACTTATATGCATATTTTATTTATTTATTTATACTTACTTGAAAGCTCCACAAAACTTCAAGACTTGGTGTAAAATAGTTTAATTCATTTAATATAAATGAAAATCAGCAAATTACAGATTCAGAGAATAATTCAGTTTGGAAGGGACCTCTAAAGGTCATCTAGTCCAATCTTCTGCTCAAAGCAAAGTGAACATCGAAGTTAGATCAGGCTGCTTGGGGACTTGTACAGCTGAATTAGTGTCTCCAAGAGATGTAAATTCCACACTGTCCATGTCCCATTGTTAACCAACTTTACAGTGATTTTTTTCCGCTTTTATCTACTTTAAATTTTCCAAGTTCCAATCTGTGGTCATTGCTTCACATCCTTCCTTTGTGCACCTCTGAGCAAAGTCTGACCTCGTCTCCTCCATGTGTAGAATCATAGAATCATAGAATGGTTTAGGTTGAAAGTAACATCAAAGATCATCTTGTTCCAACCCTCCTACCACCTCCCACCAGACCAGGTTGCCCAAAGCCCCATCCAGCCTGGCCTTGAACACCTCCAGAGATGGGGCATCCACAGCTTCTCTGGGCAACCTGTGCCAGTGCCTCACCACCCTTTATCCATATAAAAAGCTGTGATCAGGAGCACCTCCTTCTGTGTATCTTAGAACCTTTCTTCTTCCGAGGAATACAACCAGCATTCCTAGAAGTTTACATCTAAAGAAAATACAAGTTTAAGCTCATTTGACAACTGTACATGGCATTATTTTCCATTTCCCTTCTTCTGTTTTTTTTTTTTTTTTTTTTTTTTTTTTTTTTTTTTTCTTTTTTAACTAATTGGATTCTTGGGCAGTTATAGACAGCAAGATCTCCTGTAAGCTTTTTGTTCTTAGGGCTGAGGTTTTCTCAGATCCTGTTTATACATCGTATCACTCAAATAAGTTATCTTCATGACCTTTCACTGGACTCATTTCAGTTTGTCCATATTACTCTTTTACTCAGGGGCCAGACCAGACTCACTACTCTAGATAATGGTTTCACAAGCACTATTGGAGAAGCACAATCATTTTGCTTGATCTGTAGCTATCTTCTTGTTACTACAGCCTAGTATGTGCTTAGTCTTCATTTTCCCAGTGTACACTGCTGATGCATGCTCAAACCTGGCTGTCTACGAGGATACCCAAGTCCTTTATTGCAGAGCTGTTCCGTGGCATAGTCAGTCCCCAGCTTTGTCCCCAGCTTTAACGCCCTAGAGCTATCTCATGTTTTCACATTTTTTTCAAGCATTTGTACATTAAATTCAGTTGTTGTTTTTCATTCTGCATTTGATTTTAAGCTCCCCGGAGTGGGGTCAATCCCTGTTCATTGATTTAGTCTAGCCACTGCATAATCCTGCTTCTAGTGCTTTGAAGCATTTCTATTCTACGGAATAACAACAATAATATGGTAATGCCTGCAAAATCTGGGAGAAAGGAAAAGAAAATGAGAAAGACAGTATTTGAAACATCCTTGTTAATAGTATATTATGATTATTATTTAAGTGGCCTATTATTATTATAGTTATTCTATAATCTTAATAAAGAACCCAGCAGTGTAAGGTGCAAGTTCTCAAATAGAATGTATCCTAGTCTTTGGGAGCTAAAAGTATTCCTACCAGTGTAAGCTGTTTTGGATTTGGGTTTCACAGACTACTGTGTCCATTTAATTGTAACTCTTCCAGTTCTTCTGTTGCTTTTATTTTATTTCACATATTCATCCATGGCCTAGTTAACATACTGATGTAAAACACAAATATGGTGAATTCCCTTACATATCCAACCTTTTTCTCCCTCATCCACAAGCTGCTCCTTAATACTAGCAACATTAACTTGAGAGGCCTTCTCCCTGGTTATTCCCTCATCTCTCATCCTGTCCCAACAGCTTTATGATTTAAACGTTTATGATTCAAGACTTCTTTTGCAGTCCGTAAATAAATGAAATCCCTTTTCTTTTCAAATCACCAGATTTCAGAACTCTGCTGTGTATGAAATACGTTTTACCATACATCCCCATTCAAATGCACACAAGCTTATGTTAATGAGTTAGGGTTCACTGCAGGACTGCATAATTTTAATGCAGTACTGTTAGTGTCTTTTTATAGAATAACCAAGAATTAATTTCATTTTATAGAAAAATCTTTATTCTCTGAATATGAATTATTATTATTGTTGTTGATGCCAGATATAGGAACAGAGTATTGCTCAAAGCATGTTTATCCTACTGAAAAAATATATTTTTTTTTTCTGAGTAACTTCAAACAGAATCAAGGTCTCTTCAGTAGTAGACCGATTTGTAAACAGGATTTTTTTTCTCCTATCAACATATTTTCATAACATTTTATTTTTATATTAGAAAGATTTCATTTTTGCTATTAAATAATACTTTATGAGCTAGGAATTGAAGTAAAATGAGACAGAACTTGAACAATTGATGGCAAAATTGATAGTTTTGACTGTGGAGCTCACAGTACATTGGAAATAAATAGCTGACTGTTGCCTATCACCATCTGTCAGCAAGTGATTTGCTACATATTTCATCCTCATTGATATATTTCATTGAGTTTATTATGTTATATTGACCTTATCCTTGTTCCAGTCATCAATTTCTATCCTTACGATATTTAAGGATATTAAATCTTGAGAGATATTACAGCAGAGCTTTCTCTTCAGAGGATTTATTATTTTATACTAGAGGAATATGATTTTAATGACCTGCATTTTAAATTTTTTCTCACTTGTATGTAGTTTTTACCACGTTGGACAAAAATGAGGTATGGGTCTCCTCCTGGGCCCCAGGAGGAGAGCAATAAACTCTTTATAGGAATCACAGCTAACTACTTATGACACAGCATTATAGTTTGTGTTAAATTGTGGAACTATGCCAAATAAATTGCACTTGATTTGTCATTAAGTTGACTGAATTTTAATATGCTTTATTTCACAATCTTGAGACTCATTCTTGTTTTATTTTTGTAGTTTTGTGTTTTGTTTTGTTTTGTTTTTCTTTTTTTGCTTGTTTTGGTAGTTCTCATTTTGTTTTCCTTTGTTTTCCTTTGTTTTCCTTTGTTTTCCTTTGTTTTGTTTTGTTTTGTTTTGTTTGGAGTCTTGTATTGATACTTGGAAATCGAAAAAGTTTGCTCCCAGGTATATTTTTATAAGTCACAAGGGGTAACTTAAAATTGCCTTTTATATCACTGAGTCATCTCTTGGACTCATATGAAGATCCTCTTTCTGCCAACAGCCAGCACTTCATTTGCCCAAGTGTTGCTCTAGCATCTTGTAGATTCCAGGCCCATGTTGCCACAGCTGCATGTATTACAACAGGAAGTTTATCATTAAGTTAGAGATATAAAACAGAAAATAAATTATTTATCTTACAGAGTTATAAAGCCAGAAAGTATCAAGCTTTTCGAGTCTGCTCTTTATGCAACTTTATATGCGTAAAAACAACATTCGTACTATCTGTCAGTATATAGGTGTTGATCACTAGATCTGTTCCTCAAAGAACACTTAAACCAAAGCTCACTCTGGACCACAGCCCAGACCACAACACTCATAACACTGAGGATGAAGTAGCTAAAACTGCGAAGACTTAACAGAGTTAAGAACCTTCAAATTTTGCAATCGCATGGTACATTTGGCTCCCACTCTATTTTGAAAAACTTATATTCAATATTTGGGTCCTACACTTAAGACAGGGGTAAAAAAGAAAAAGTATCATAGTTACAATAGAACAGACAGTCCATTGTAGGCCCTGAACAAAACAAAACACAGCACTCTCCTATAACAACTGCAGTCATCATCTTCTACCAATTCCGTAAGCACATGGCTTTTCTGCGGAACAAATTCATGTGCATCCTTGACCTACTCATTGCCACTCTTGGATCCATAATAGTTTCTTCTTATCAGTAGTTTCCTCTTATTACAGCCTAAACCCTGCCTCCCCAGACAGACCAGCTCTTGCTCAGTTCAGCAGTCAAGCAGCTGGAGAGCAGGCAGACTAAGGATGGGGTGGGATGAGGGCATGGGGGCATCTTCCTGGGGCTTTAACAGTTGTATGGGTTAAAGTGGAAGCAGGGAAATAATGACAAGGCGTGATCATTTGACATTGGAGAAGAGCCTGTTTGTTTTTAATACACCAGAGAAATCACTGAAGCACAAAACAGCCATGTGAAAAGTACAAAGTTAGCTTGCAGAGCTGACCTTGGCAGAAAAGCAACAGCTGCCTGAGAGAAGATACCATTTTTGCATCCAATGTTTGTGAGAGTGAAAACAAAAACAAAACAATGTTAGAAGAAATCTGACTTATTCCTTGTTATTTGCGATGACTTGAAGTAGACCCCTCTTGAAATAAATGTGTAAAGATATATCCTTATCAATTTTAGTTTTTTTTTTCATATTTTCGCAACAGAATTTATTATCCTCGACCATGTAGAGACTAGAACAGTCTCTAAAATAAAATAATGAATCCAAACTAGAGATACCTTACACCGTATTATTTAAATTGAGTTGTTCGGCCTAAAATGTTTCTGGAAAAAAAAAGAACCCCATCACAAGTATTAGAACTTCATTCAGATACATTCTAAAAACAAGAAAAAATACAGAAAAGATTTTCAAAATAATAAAAAACATCCTATATAGCTAAGATAGAGGTGTGTTCCTTTGGCTAGGCAAAAAAAAATCAAATTGATTTGCAATAAATGTAGATTAAAAATAAAATAAAAAAATCTATTTTGTTCTTACATAATACCTAACAGTATATAACAAAAATCATTTAATCACAGTTAAAGCTTAATGAAAGAGACAATTCTGCCTCATTGTACAGTAGGAAATAGAAAGACAGGTATCATATATATTAAATATTTATTATTATATATTTATTCCTACTATAAAAATAAATTAAAAGACCACATGCAAAATTCATATCTGGGCTGGTGACTTTATTTCAGGTACATATTATGACAAATTTTGGGGTTCTATTCTACTACTAATTCATAACATCCTCTGTGACAACATAGTATGACTATCAGCATATATCACCACATTACCTAGTTACTCCTCTTTCAACATAGGACAGCCATTCATCTTTATTTCCATCTTTATCACTTGAGATACAGTAAGAACTTAACCTAATGCAGCAAAAGCCTGTGCCTCCCAAGTACAGTGTGATCTGCCCGTCAGGGGCACTTGACACTGAATTCCAGTGAGATAACGTCGAAACAGAAGCTTGTGCACAACAGCGGTATTTTTAGTTTCTGAATAAAAAGCTGGAGGGTCACAGTGACCTTGAGGGGCTCTGTGGGGCTGGGGCACACTCGGCATGCCTTACCAGAGCAGCTTCTTACAGCTGCTGGACGGGGCACACTGAGACTAGGGCATAGGTCAGCAGTGCAAAACACTGGGATAGGAGGGCAGGCACTGGTATTGCCTTTGCAGTTCCTTCCAGATGTATTTATTTTGCTATCATAATGTAGTATGGGGTGTTCCAAGAAACCCACGTTCTTAATTTAACCACAAAACAGAAACAGAATGGACACAGACTCCACTTGAAGTAAGGAAAACATTCCAAACGGACAGGAATTTCTCTTTCTGTATGTATGGAATTACTGAGAGACTAACAGCAAGTATGCCACATAAAACTGTCCAACAGTTGCCTAGAGTGTGCACACCAGATAAGAAAAGGGTGTAAACGTGCTGCAGTTCCCCTGACATCTAGTTCAGTCCATGCAGCCTTTCACAACTGATGACATCTGGGTTTGTATTGGCAGCAGGTAGTATAAGATGCTACCTTACAAAAAGATGCCCACTTACAAATTACCAGAGGTAGTGAGTTTCTTTCTTATCATAAATTCTAAGTGGATAAATCATTTGTTACTGTTAATGTTATTTGTGTCATCATGGCTCCAAGAGAATAAAAATCCCATGACACTGAGATCATGGGAAAGATTGAAAATAACTTGCTTCACAAGTGAATCACAAAACTGGAATCTTTGAAATGTTTTTGAGGATAGATTATTTTATATTTGAATTACAGAAAGTTATCCCAGAAATAATTAATATCTAGAACAGAATTTTCAGCAAAGTTGCTAGTTGTAAACATAACATATAATGCAGACTACCTGTGAAATATTATATAAAAATATTTTTAGTTTTCCTTTAACTTCAAGCCCGTAAGGTGCACTTGGGTTTATATTTATTTATTTTTCTCTCTGTGAGACCTAGTAACTTTATAAAAGTGGAGTTTGAGCTTCTTCAAGAACTGAAGTATCAAGTCAAAACATGGACTACTGAAAGTTTGAAAATTAATCTGCAACAATCAGTTACTTCACTGTTGCTAGCCGAAAAGGAGGGTGAGTATGAAAGCAAGTACCATTGGAAGAAAAAGACAGTCTTTGCTTTCTGTCCTAAACTATCATACAAATACCAACAGGAAGAGTTCTCTTATTAGTCTACTAGAAGACAGACCACTAAACACAAAATGATTTGTGGGGTTGGTTGTTGTTTTCTTGCATCTGTGGGTATGTATTTTTCTTAATACTTCCTTGTTTCTCTTCCTTCTTAGTATTATAATAGAGCTACCTGTAGGCTGTTGTATAATCAGGTGATCTTCAAGCTGTTACCTGATTCCTTGCATTGCATCACTACTTAGAACACAGATGATTGCTTATAAATGAAACATAAATTTAGTTTTCTGCAAGAGTCCCTTCACACAACTATAGGCACTCTATTGAAAATGTAAATCTTGCATGAAATTTTTGCTTGAGCAACCTCACCATGAATCAGCAGCTGCAGGGGATTATCCCCATCTGGATATGTGGAGGGCAGAAGAGGCTATTTCTGAAGGGAGTTGAATACGTGACATAATCTTTCTTCGTTGGTAAAGATTGACTTTATAAGTTAAATCTACACAGTTCTAGTGGAAAAATCTTTGTCAAGATAGGTCTGGAAGTGTATCTGAAATTGCTCAAATCTGAGGACTAGACAAACTGCTTTTCAATTAGCAGACCGTGAAGTGGAAGGCCAGGATGTCATCAGGATCCTAAAATGAGCACAGTATTTTTTGTGCAAGTCCCTTTTCATTGATTGGAGGTTTGTTCATTCTCAACTGAAAATAAATCTCAGTAATCACATTTTCACAGTTCCACGTATCTGATACAAAATATATGATTTTGTACCATAAAGATTCTGCAGAATGCAGGGAAGACAGGTAAAGTTGGAAAGGATATTAGAAGTGGTTTTACGGTTCAGGAGTGCTGAGTGTGTGATCTCCTTGAAGAGATTACTCTGTAGTGAACACCCTCTGTCAAAAATATCTTTCTTTAATCTTACTGTACTCTGTATTGGACTCTCTGATGCAGTGTAGATTGCAATGTTCCACCAATATTAAAGATTAAAACTTAGTGATGGCTTTAAAGAGTAGGATCTGACTCTCAACTTGGCAGACCAGAAGCTAACAAAGATCTGTGCAGAACAATGTAGAATAGCTGCAGCTCTCAATCCCACTGAAAACCAGACAGCTGCATTCTTCGGCAGCAGAAGCCCTGGTGTTGTCTTTACCTCTGGACAACCTCTGTAGCTAACGGGCTACTGTAGTCAGCATCTCTTCTGATAGGATGTAGGGAATTGGATCAAGTTTAAGGATGAGTTCTTGCCACGCTGCCTATGACCTAATGAATAAGCTGATGCTTCTGATCACATTAACATCTGGGTGGAAGGAAGAAAATATATTCTAGCTACTTGAGCCAGCTCTGGGAGGCAGCTACTCTTATTTTGGCACAGCATACCAATGATCTGAAAAACTGGTTCGTCATTGAAACATTAATTCTTCTTGATACACTGGAATTTTTGATGATGAATTCTCCTGTGGAAAACTATATATCCAAGCAATTATGCTTGATATATGACTGACAGCACTCCATTTTTTCAGGTAGTATCATATTTATTGAAGCAAGTTTTTGTTCAATTTAGCAGAACAGGACTTGTTGCTACTTACTTACCTCATTACACTGTTGATAGGGAATGACTGACTCCCTATAGTAGTGAATGGCTAAATCGTACATTGTTCCTGTTTTACTTTGTAATGAAAACAGGTTTTCTGCATCTGATGGTCAGATACACCATCAAAATACTGTCAAAAGATGGAATATTCATGTACAGTTCCTATCTAGTACCACAAGAAAGCCTTGCCCTTTCTTTGTTAGCTTCTCTGTATTGTACTGATACCCAGTTAGTCTAGGAATAGGGATGTTTCTAGGCCTTACTACTTCTTGACAATTATTTTTGTCTAAAAATATGAGGATAAAAAGTGTGTGATAAATGGGGAGGCTTCCAATACCCATTGTTATCCTGAGTATCCTACTACTTCCACAAAATCCGTGGTGATCTTATTTCTCTAAGGAAAACTCATAATTTCCATTGATAAACCAATGCTTCATCAGACATCAGAAGACGTGCCTGGCTAGTTTTGCAAGTAGCCAGGTTTTTCAGCCCAAATCTCGTGAGAGGCTAATGTGTGTCTAAAATCAATTCACAGAAGTGGGAATCCCCTGTCACCCAGGAGTGACACTCCTACTTGGCTGCTGTTGTCTGTTAAAATAGGATAGACTGCCATCCCAGATGTCACTGCTGTGGTTGGATTACACAGTTAGCACAACAGGATAAAACACAAGGAGATTTACTTAAAGAAGTGGCACTAAGTAACCTAGATTTGAAAATAAAAATAATAATAATAAATGCAATAGAGACACTGTGTGTCTTCCGTCTCTTCTAAGAATTGAAGGAGAAAACCTAGATAGAAATTGAAAATGCATGCCCTGGTTGTATAAACCTGTTATGACATCTTCAGTTGTCTTATGGTCCTTGCACCAACTATGGATTCAACGACCATGCCTCCTCTCCCTGGTGTGTTGCTTTGTAACTATTTCCACACATATACATTCACAAGATGACTTTCTCAGACTTCTGGAAGAAAAGATCTCTAATTTCTGCACTAAAAGTTCTGTAGATGAGATGGTATATACTCTGATGGTGTCTTACTGCAACAGAAAAAAAACGTCTCAGGCATCTTCTTATGTCTTTAAAGCAGAATGATAAACCAGTAGGTTTGTTTTCTGCTTTTTAATGCACCATCTTTTCTTCAACTTACTAAGTCTTACACAGTGTTTAAGTCCACTTAATAAAGACTGTGGAAAAAGAATGAAGTGCTCAATTTACTTTCTCTAAAATCACTGTACAAACCCTCACTGGCGTGACTGGAAACAAGTCTGGTCTCATGTTAGCTATCATTAGAAATTGAAAGGCTTGATTTTTTTGATCACTGGGTTTAAGTTACATAACCATTCCCATACTTATTGGAAAACACTTGTATTTCTTTTGTAAATTGTTTAAAAATCTGGAATATCATACGTTTTCCAAATTATGTTGGATTATTTTAAGTCATGGGCTAGGAAACATTTAACTGCCAGGACTTGCTGCATGCTTTTTGGGAAGCAGTTAATGCACATGGAGTTTCTGTAGAGGGGATAATAGTGGAGAAATCTTCTTCAATTATGAACTGAATATATAATATAATATAATATATTATATATATATAAAATATAAATATTATATATATAACACATATACTATATATATTATATATAATATATATAATAATAATATAATATAATATAATATAATATAATATAATATAATATAATATAATATAAAATCTCCTCTTCCTTTTGGTAGATGAATGCGTTTGTGATGAGACAACAAGCATCACTGCCTTCTCTCCACATGGAGTGGGTAGAAGAGCAGCAGAAGCAACAGCTGCAAGACACAACATCCCCTGCAGTCCCCTAGCAATGTCCTTGGTTCTGTTCCTCTGCCTTTATGTCTTGAATTGTCAGCTGAGACTGCCCACAGAGCACGTAGCTAGAATTATTTTTCTTACTTAGCAGACATATTGGAGAAGTGAACAAAAAATCACTAAATAAATGCCACCCAATCGAGTTCCATAGTAACAGTTTGAAGTCACAAGTAATGTCGTGTAATCACTACTAATTGCACATTCTACTCAGTCCTCCTAGGCTGTGGTTGACAGCAAAGAATGAGCTTAATAAGCACAATTGTTTATTTCTTGAAGCTGATGGAAGATTTTTCTGATGGATTTTTGGAGGATGCTTTTGAACCCCTAGCTTACACATGCCTTTGTTCATTTCCAATAATCTAATTAAGATATACGGCAACATGTGAAATACAAGACAAATAGGAGAAAGCAAAGGACTTGACGTTAGACAAAATTTGCAGCATAACTTTTTATGTTTAACTCCCTTTGGGAGTGTGCATATGTTGATGGCTCAGGCAAAACTGTTTTACAAGCAATGGAAAAAATGGCTAAGAAACACACTACCGGGAAAGCCATTGAATGAATTCATTGAATTAACATTTCTGAATGATAATGCAGAAATGATGAAGTAGGTAAATATGATATTTGTTTTAAACAGTGCTTTGAGACTATTTTGTGTAGGAAAGTACCAACGGAATATCACAAATGGGAATAACAACATACCATTAGATTGCATGATGAGCTAATTTGCAATATAGAAGCCGACCTTACCCTTTAAAGGAGGATACACATCCACACCTGTAGTTTTAGCTATAGAGTTGTTCTTGCAGAGTATTGAATAAGAGGTCTGCAAACTTTTCTTCAGCAGTCTTAATGGTGGCTGCCAATGCTAGCCTCACCTCTCATTTCATTTTGCATTTATGTACCACAAAAGCATGTCCTACACCTGGGGAACTTCCACATTGACTTTCAGCAAAATATGGGTTGAAAATCACTTTCCTTGTCTTGCCTCATAATACTGTTAGAAAAATCTGCTGTTTGACCATAGAAAAAATCCCATTGCTGATTGATTCCTGGGTCTGTTTGGCTGATTATAATTCCCCAACCTACCCTTATGTGATTCACACCCATACATCTGCTCTAGCTTCAACATGTAATTGTTATTCCATACAGACAGGCTAGTATTTATTCGAACAAGGGTGCTCTTGTGTATTTCTCCTTTTTTAGCTTCTCTAAAAAAAAAAAAAAAAGTAAATTGGTCATAATAAATAGCATTGTACATGTGTGGGAATAAAAACTAATTTTATTATCCTCTGAAAGGCTGCAGCTGATTACTAAGACAAAATAAATAAAGGAAGTATGTTAAATGAAGTACTGTACATTTACATTAGAGACAGGGCATTACGGGGTTCTCTAGAATACTGTGGATAAAGAAAAATATGGGGATTTCTGTTATTTTCCAACAGCCTTTTCCATACTATAAAGCAAACATTTGCTCTCCTGCAGATCTGTTGCTACAGTGAAGAATTATAGGCCATGATACTGTGATGCTGCAAGTCTTTGACTCCTATGTTATCATTTTGTCCTGGGAGAAGCAGAAAATATGCTCATGGAATGAGCTAGTTGGTACTGCTTGGATTATATTCATAAAAGAAACTGAAATGAATTTAAAAACATTTGTTCTCCACCAGAGTCAGCGGATCTGTTTCTCAGGAGTTTCTGTGAACTGTTGTTCCATGTTTTTTTGGCTCGGGCATATGTTAAGACTTCGTGAGAGTTCAATGAACCCAGATATCTAAGCAAAAATATTTTATCTAAAGTTTCTGAAGATGGTTTAAAAAAGCTAAAACTAGTTTCCTGGAAAATATTTTAAAAGTAATTTTAGACTCATATTAGCTTGTTTTATGAAAACAATCCTTATATAGACTTGAAAGTCTAGGGATGGCAGTTCGGGTTTTGGTTTAGGGAATTATACAAGTAGGGACATAGTTGTAAAAACTTTTGTAACTACGAACTTAATGCCAAGTTTCCACTTCCACTGAAGGTGGAATTCAAGCTATTTTCAGTAATATCTGTTGAGATAAAAGTACAGCATTGTTTTTTGTTCCAGAAGTATAAAGATTCTCACCAAAAAGAATTAATACATTAATTAATTTTATTCTTGATACTTACATGCTTTCTCTCACTGTTTTCCATACTACTTGTAGTCAGATCAAGAGCGTATGAAAGTGGTATGTTTGTTTTTATCTCCTTATTCACATTACAGATCTGAATAAACATCCAGTAACTATGTTTTCCCTCACACTCATATCCCTTCAAGTACTTCAATTCTGGGTTTCTCAAATAGATTTGAACAAGCAGCTGGCACACCTAAGACCAAGCGACTCATGATCACTTGCATATGAAGCCACAAAAGCAGTTTCTATCTGGATTCTTCTTCATTGTCTTCAAGTTCAGTGGTCAAAACCAGGTGAAGAGAATAAATAAATTTAGTTAGCAAAATATTTGTAAAACAATAAGGAAAACAATGTTCATCAAATCAGCTGTGGCTTCAGTGGATGAACTTATAAGAGGCAGAAGAGACAGGTAACAGAGAAAGCAGAGGCAGGTGTCAAAACCTGGATATAAGACACAAGGCAGAAGCTTGAAGGCCTTCAGGAGGTTAAGGGTTATATCAGTTATCAAAACAAACAAAATATTCTGCTTCCAGACAGCCAATTCACACTCATCTACAGTCAGCAGTGCCTATAAGTGCTGGCGATCTGACAGATAGGATGGTGAACTGACAGTTGTTTAATGGAATATGTGGAAGAAATCTGTTTTTCAGTAGAATGAAATGAATGTATTAATGCATAATTTACTACTTTTCCATGTCTTACTACCCTACCACCAATGTACTTTAATTCTCACAAGGAGAAGAAAAGTTGTTCAGATAATAGGATTAATTGGTCCCTGGCCTCTTGAGTGATGCTGTCACACCACAGAGCGTTCTGACAGCTTTTTTTTTTTTTTCCATTCTTTTTTTAAGATGACAAACTAAGTGATAGCAGCTTTTGGTCTTTCAAGTTGTCACAGACTTGATTAATGATCCACAGATGAAAATCTCTGTAGTTCTTGCCAACTGTAGTAACAGCACATTTCCAGGTGCAGGGCAGATTTTTAATGGAAAAATATTTTTGATTGGCTGATACACTGAGATGTTAGGGTAAGATAAATTAAATTACTCATATTATTCCTGTGGGTTACCAGTTGTTAATCTCTAAATTCTGTTCCCATGTCTTAATTCACATGTGGTTATTTGTTCCGCACCTTGAATAGGTAAGATACTAGATGCATGTTACAGGTTATATTACTATATTCATATGAACTACTTTTAGTGTTCTTTTATTATTCATGTAAAGATACTAGCTGAAGCCCTCAGATCTGCTGGTGTGATCAGGGGTTTTGTCTGTAATATGTTTGTAGCTATCACCCCTTGGGTGGTCAGAACATGCAAGGGAGTTGCAGGAACTATAGAGTGTTGTTACTGGTTCCATTTCATCTACATAAAATGACAAGCTCCTTCTAAGATATTTCTTCTTGGCAAGTGACAAATGAGAAGTCTATCAGAAGGAAAATGAGAAGCTTTCCAGAAGCTTGTATTTGATGATATTCCCTCACTGCTGCTCTATACTCTAGTAAACCCCACTCATCTACTGCCCCATCTATCCCAGGGAATGGCTCTGTAAGATGCCTGAATATACTTCTCTCTGATTTCACTCTCCCTTCAAAGATGGAGCAACCCAAGTCTGTAAACTCAAGCATAGCCTTACCAAAAATAAAAATAATAATAATAATAATAATAACAAAAAAAAAATGAAGTCAAGGATTTAGACATAAAAGCAGGGGAAAAATGACAAGTAGAACTAGAGAATATTACTGTAACTGCTGATACATAACTGGATACTTCTGTTTGCTTAGATACTCCTACAATGAACTTCTATGGCATGCCTTGTTCAGAACCAAGTACTCAGTTTCCATAGAGTCCACGATCCTATACTTATTGCCTTGGAGTTAGACTTTGAGGTTTCTTCAAAGGCCATTGATGGCTCTGAAGGTATCTAAATGTCTTGGTAACTTATGATTTCCTCCTGGTTCACGCTCAGTTAGCTGGTGGGCTTCTGACTGTATAAGCAAAGATGATGGTTTTACCTGGAATCAGTATGCATGGGTTTCTAAAGATTTATTTTTCTCTCCATTTTTATCCAGTGTGACAGCCAGCCACTTCTAGCCTAAATCTAAGCTTCTCTTCCATATAAAACTATTTCATCCAGATTAAATGTTATATGAAACCTGTGTCACATAGGCATCCACATATAATTAAGATTCTTGTTTTTAGCATCCTGGAGTGATTGCAGATGATCCATGCCTAGTACAGACTAGCTTGGACATGTCTGTGAGATAACTAACGCCTCCCTTCAACTCATCAAGCCGTTCCTGTGTCACCATCAAGAAACAAAAAGAAAGAAATAATAATTAGACTCTTTGGAGTCCTAGTCTTTATTTTGCATTGCATGGTTATATGACATGCAACACTAAACCTGAAATTCGCACAGAAGGACAACTGGCAAATATCTTCACTGCACTAATGATTTTCCAATTACTTGCATAAGCCTCAGAGGTAAAGTTCTATTCAAGAACTGTCATGGTACCTCCTTTCCTTTTGACTCACTCCACTGTTACATATTTTCAGTTCCTTGGAGTTATATGTTATACACCTCAAGACAATAATATTTGTTCCCCCAAATCTCAGTAAAACTGAAACCTTTGCAAATCTCCCTGGCATGTCTCAAAGTTGTAAAAGCACTGCCATTTTCTTCCACCATCAATGCTATTAATTTCTTTCAAAGTTTGATCCTGGCAAGAAAACAAAACTCCACAACTGTAGTTACTCCAAGCATAATACCATGAGCCAAATGAATCCATGATCTAATACTGATGACATTGGTGGATTCAGTCCAGAGACAAATGTAGCTTTAAACTGTTTTGAAATGGGACATGTTTTTAAATCTCAGAACAGCAACAATAATTGTTTAAAATTTGTTTTTCTTTTATGCCCTTAGGGCAGAGATAAATGTATGAATTTGTTGTGCAAAGAAATTTTATCTAGTAAGTATTCTAAATAACATGAGTATATGTGACATATGAGTACTCTCTCTTATCCTTTTCTTACTATCATCCATCTTCAATTTCACCCATTTTTCTGGTGTATCCTAAAAGGAAAGAGAGACCAATACATAGTACTTTACTCTAAAACAAGCAAACAAACAAAACTGTTCTTTTTTTTTTTTTTTCAAAATTAATTTATTGTACAAGGAGTAGCAAAAAAACATTGCTGTGTTCTAGTTCTCTGCTGTGCACAACTTGTTCTGATAAATAAGAAAATGTCATGTTGCCTGGCGAAGAGGCTTACAGTCAAGTTACAAACTAAGCTTTATTTATCAGAGGTTACAGAATTTTGCTTCTTTGTCCTGTACCACTAATATTAATGGTATAACAACCAGACTGTGAGTGCTAACAAATGGAATCTAAAGAAAATCTGTGATTGTTCAAAAAGTGATTAGCAAAAGGTTATCAATAAAGCCTGCCTGATGTTTAGCTTCTTTCTTTTCTAACTGTTGGATTCAGCAAAGCTTGCATCTCTGAAAAAAAAAAAAAAAAAAGAATAAATACATACACTACAAGCAAACATAAATTTAATTCTGTACCTTCTGCCCTGTCAAGGTCTTGACAGTTACCAGGAATCATCAAAATAAATTTCACTGTGTTCTTTATGTTTGCTCTAGTTCTTGACATTGCTGGAAGCATTCATTGCACCAGCTTGGCATTATTGTAATGTAAGGAGGTCACTTAAAGAGTGTCACTGATCTACTCCCTGCCATGTCTAGTTGTGTGACTAAAGGAAGCAGGTGTATGACTCTGTTGAATGATCCAATTTGATAGTGAGTAATAGCCATCCTGCATCAGTCAGCACTGTGTGTCTGATATATAGATTCACTAATGCATAGAAAGCATAAGTTAGATGACATCTTGTGCATGAAGGTGAAGGACTTGTAAAATTTAGCAGTGGAGCAGGATGTGCTTCTGAGAAATCAGGTCAATGCTTGAATATAAAGTATGTATAGGTGACACCTGCCAGCCCTTTCAGACACAGTGTTTTGCCTTAAACATGAAGACAACTTTGAAAGCTGCTCTAACTCAACTTCAAAGGCTGAGAGCAAATACATCTAGCGAAGGAATAAAAAATCATCATTCAAAGGAAATAGGAAATGAAATAAAATCACATAGGCTGAAGAGAAACTCCAGGGGTAACCTTGTCCAACCTTCTACTCAAAGCGGGGACAGCATAGATCAGGTTGCTCAGGAACTTGTTCAGTCAAATTTTGAGTTTCTCAAAAAATCTCTAGTTTCTCCAAAACTGGAGATTCCACCACCTCTCTGGACACTCCTACTCCCAGGAGTGTAGGACTAAGGCTGTCTGCTATTACTGATTTTTACAGGTTGATGTTTAAATTGCTTTATTTTCTTAGAAAAAAAACTATAAATATCTTCTACTGTGAAGAATGCCTTCCAAGTGAAAACATCAAAGCAGCTTACAATTATAAATTAACTAAAGCTCATTCCTGAAAAAAAATGTATTACTGCTTCTTTTAGTATGGTAAGCTCACAGAGAGGTATTACAGATGTGATGATACTTAGAAAATATGAATTTTGCTAAACTGTTTCCTGAAAAGTAAGTGAACTGCCAGACAATTTTAATTCTCTGTTAGAATAGCCTTTATAATCCAATACGCTTTCATTGTGAATTGAAATACATGAGTTTTTTGTTGTTGTTGTTGCTGGTAGTTTTTTTTGTTTTGTTTTGTTTTGTTTTTCCAGAAGTAAATATTTATTTAGGTAGCCTGAATTATCAAGCAGTTCCAATATGAGACTTGAAAAGAGGTAGGAAAAGAATATTATGTTATTCCTAACTATTTTTCCTCCTTTAAAATTCAGTCATGCTTTGAACTGTCCAGAAAGCAAAGCTGGTGGCTGAGAAAGGAAATAGAAATGGCTTACTTCAGCCATAACCTATAACCCTGACACCCCTACCTTAGCTGTTTCACTTTATCTTGGTTACACTAACTCTGAGCATGGGAACAGATGTATATATTTCTCTTCCTCTCCATTTCTCCTTCCCATCTGCCTTATTAACACTGCAAGATAATCTGTCCCCTTTCTTTGCACCGAGCCTTGTGTGAGCTGCTATAAGGCTGCTCATTGATCCTTATCCATCTATAAATGCACACCATATGCACTGGTTTACTGTAAAATTCTGTACTGCTAAATGAATTGACTGAACACAGTCAATCCCAGTGCAGGACTTTGGAACACATGCACACTATATTTTCTGCTTTAGGTGAGTTTCTTATGTTGATCTTTTCCAGGTTTCTTCAGCTACATCTTTACTCCACGTCTTCCAGACTAAACCCAAAATATGTGTATAATTACTTTACATTACTTTCTTCTCTGAGGATTAACTTTAGCAACTCTGTATTTTGGGAACATTTGGCTAGTACTGAATTTGGGGAAGCATTTGTTTTCCTTGGATTTGTTTTTGTATTAATAATTACTTCAACTGTTGCCCCTTTGGTTTTGCAGTGGATCAGCTTTTCAGTGAAAACACTGGCTATTTAAACTTTGTAGTTTCTTTTTCTTATTGCTATCCTGTCTATCTGCCCAGTACTGTCATCTTTCTCCTTTCAAAAGACAGAAGACCCGAAGACTGAGGATCAGAGAAGCTATTACATGAAAGATAAAACCATTTTTAATATTCCTGATTGGCTTCATCACTCTGTTGTTGGTGCATGCTCTGAATGTCCCTGATCCCTGTCAGATGGAAAGGCTCCCTAGGGTTTAACTTGCATGCAGAAAAGGTTAGGAGCAAAATTCTTCTCAGAAGAGTAAATCCTTTTGATTTTCTAATGCTCAGGTGGTGATTAAAGAAATGATCTTACGTTTAACCTCACCTGTAAGAGACAGAAGGAAAAAAGGTACAAATCCCACTATGAGGCAATTGGACACTGAGCTATGTCTCTTATCTCCCCTTTCATCCAACTTCAGTGTGCTACATTTCTCCCACTAAAACACTTATCATCTCTTTCTTGCTGTTCCCTCAAATTCCTCTTCACACTCTTCCAAATTTCTCTACAGCTCATTTCCCTGTCTAATCCCCTTTGCCTCTGTTCACACACTCAAACCATACTGCCATGCACATCCAAAAAAGGGTTTGTGTGCTCCAGCCCTCATATTTTCAAGATCTATGTTAAAATATGTTCCACAAAATGACAAATAGTACAGTCACCTGCTGTGAAAGGCTGATCTAGAAAGTACTCTTTGACTTGATGCACACTTTTCTATTATTTGTGAAATATGATTACATTTTTCATCCAGTTACTTAGTGATAACTGACTGCTCAAAGCTGTCTCTTGCTTGTAATTAGTCCCCCGGTGAAAACACAGCCACATGCTCTGCAACTGCTCTCACATATCTGCCTATCTCACAGCATCTGCAACGCATCATCCTTCAGCAAACAGCTATGATTTTTTTTTCTTTTTCTTTTTTTTTTTTTTTCTCCTAAATTAGCTGTACAAATTAGTAGGGTACATTTCTCCAAAGGAATACTTAACAGAGGTACAGAGCATCAACATGCATACACATTACACTGCATGTTTCAAATCTGCAAGTCGTTAGTATAACTCAAAGTTTCCTCACAAAGGGGCTGCGCTGTTGCTGTCTCTTCTGGCATCAGTAGATTTCCATTCATCTGTTGAGCCAATTCATTTCAGAGAAGCATCTAGTAAATTCTGTAGCGCTACGTCCACAAAGCTGATGTGCAAGCAAGCTGAAGTAACCATCATAAAGTCACCTCAGAGTAGAAGCTATCAGCTAGAGTTAACATGCTAATAGATATGCAAGGAGCTCCACTTAGTGGCATGAGGAGGTATTTCCAACAATGTAATCTAACACAAGAAGAAAGGAATCTTTGGAAATGTAAATACGTATACTAAACACCCTCTACTTAATTCAATCTCTGCTTGATTTACTTTAATCACAGCACTAGAATCATGACCTTTCAATAGGATAGCTTTATTCATGTTCAGCAACAATTTCTGAGAACATTCAATCCCCGGCTGTGTAAAGATGTTGTTTAATCAAGCAGATACTCTGAATTAGAAATGGTAAGTAAAAGAGTCTCGCCCAGGTGCTTTGTAACCTGTGATTGGCATACTTGTTACTCTGCGCAGTAATGGCGCAAATTTCTCTGTATGATTACAAGGCCCTGATTACTTCCTGACAAGTTGGGGTTGACGAATATTTAACACTATATAAGACACTTATTTGGATACGAAATGGATAAATAACAAACTTTGAATAAAAAGTTTTTAATGAAATTTCTTGCTTACTTTACTGAAGTCTGACATATAATCACCTTGGCTAAAACAAAACAAAACAAAACAAAACAAAACAAAAAAAAAACACAAAAAAGCCTACTTTTATTTCCAACTTGCTAGGATAAACTTGTAAATGGCTGCTTTTTCCACCTTTCCTGCTGTTTCCCACACTTTCTCTTGAAAACCTGAGAGCCTGTTTTACAGTTTCCAGCTTCTCTAACAATCTCTGTGTTAAAAGAAGCCTAGCCTGAGTGCACAGAATTAGTGTGTTTCTAAATCAAAGATTCTCAAAGTGTGGGGAATAAACATATTTAAATGAGGATATTACAAAGGAGCAGGGGTAATGCCAGAGGTGCAGCTAGAGCCAAAGGCTGTCAGGCTCCAGTGAAGGAAGGAAGACAACAGCTCTGAACACAAGCAGAGGAAGCACACCTGACAGAAGATACTGCATTACGACTCTCTCTACTCCTCAGCAAGAGCCCCTGACAGTGCCGTATCAGTTCAGCAGCTCCTTTTGCTCCTGCTCTGCGTATATTTGGCCCTTCCCCTTCCCATCATTGCTTGTTTCTGTTTGAAATGCTTCCTCCTGAACACACTTCTCAGTCAATGTGCAGTGGCTCCATGGCAAAGTGCTTCTCCTTCCTCAACCCCAAACGCTCTATGGTATTATTTCCCCTCCTCAGTTTAAGAAATGCTGTGTTAGCAATTTCTCATTGGAGTTGGGCTAGAGATGCAGAATATGGAATATAGGAGGCAAAAAGTCTGAGACTGCTGCTAAACAAATTAGTTTGCTGAATCATGCAAGATACACCCTGAGTTAGGCCTCGGACAAGCTTCCGAGGCTTTCAATGACTATCTTCTAGCTTGGTATTAAAGATTTGACTTAAGAAAATATGTAGATGATTTTATTTTCAGCTTTACTTCCTTATGTCCTTAATCATGTTTCCCCAAAGTGCCCATGCTTTGCAGAATTACAACTTAAGAAGTGATATGCTTCTATATTACTGTGAAATCTTAACTCTAAAGGATAAGAGAGAATGAAATTTCTACAGTTGATATACGTAGAGTATTGCTCCTGTCCAGCCATGTGGCTGTACATTTACTGTACATAGGGATCGAAATATCCTCAGAGCATAAGGTAAAAATCAGTTTTAGGCTGCTGTGTTCTGGTTCAGCCCAGGGGAGCTGGTGGGTGGGAAACAAGGCCAGAGGTATGGTGGCTGGGGCCAAGGGGGAAGCGTCCAGCTCTCACTATGAATCATCAGGCATATACCTAACACTGGAACCAGACACAGGACCACTACATGCATGTACTAAGCCCATTTCCCAGCAGATTTATAACTTTTATAAAACTGGGCACTAGCTGATAACACTCAATCAATACACAGGTTTCCACCCAGTAAAATAAATTTCCTTGGGATGAAATACAGCAGCAAAGAGTCTGCTGTGACCCCATGTTAGATGTCAACGTCGCCTTTTAGGGTTCTGGCTTAGGGACACCCCTCATATTTCTTACTAGATTGTTTATGTTCCTGAAGTGTATGAAGAACTTCCTTCATAATACTAACCAATTTAGTGTTTTCAGGAATGCATGTACAGTTTTGCTAGGCCTAGTAGATTTTACAAGTTTCATATCTCCATGTTTTTCTCCTTTTCTGACTTACATCTACTTTTCAGCAAATTGGAAATATTTTTGCCTTCGTCTGCTTGTTATAAATTTTTACAGCTCCCTAAGAAGATGTCATATTGTTGCTTTGTGAAGGCAGAAAATTGCACTCCAATTTTGTAGAAGACGAAATCAATCAAAGCTATGAAATCACTAAAACTAAACTTTCCTAAACACAGCTCAACATCCTTAATACTGAATTTTAAGTAGGTAACTTAAATTTAATGTTAAGCTTGTCTTTTTACCGACCCTTAGCTTTTTTATTTTTCCACTCAAAAACTTTATATCATCAGCTACCAGAACAGTGTTTTAGAACACAAACACAAGCAGCTTTGCTAACTAGGTGGTGGAATTTTACATTTACATTAGCCTTTGAAAAATGTTAAAGTAACAAATCTTTTGTTTAGTTCTGTTTAAAATATAAGCTTAGATAAGGGATCTCCACCTACTGTCTTTTCCCCTAGCCTCTGACCCATTCCCATAAATGTACCTTCTGGTGAGAAATGGCCCTACCGAGGACCAGAGCAGTCCAGTTAAGAAAAAAGACATGGCAAGGAGTAGGACAGATAGAGAACATACATGTGAAGTTTAGCATGCTAATATACCTCGACATTTTGGAAACGTCGCTGTATAATAAAATTGTATGGAAGTTCTGAAGTTTTAGTGACTTTAGTCAAAAATATTTAATCTCCAAAGGTATTCCTAAGGATGGGATAAAATACAGAAACTTCTTTGGTCACAATGAGTCTTATCAAGAGAAACAAATTTGGGGAATTCCATTTAAATATGACTTTAAATGCTACTTTAAAATCTTTCAGAGATGCGTTGGAATGCCCCAGAACTATAAGCTGTAGCTCGAGATTGGCTAGATTCAGCTACAGGCCTGCATCAAAGCACAGCGAGATGGTGATATCACTAAGAAGAAAACAACTGAATATCTCTGAAATCTGGAAAAGGTTGATGTGGTAGCCTGTGGCTGTAAGCAGTCTGGGTGACAAACGGGAACACCAGGTGGTCAGACACGGGAAAACGGTGCCTGTGCTTCACAAAGCAACAGTGGGTGAGTGCAGTCACCCCAAACTTTGGTTTGTACCTGCTTTTGGCAAGACTGGTTCGCTGTTGGTTTTGGAGCCTACCAGGAGCTGCGCAGCACCCCTGGGGACACCGAGAACCGCCTGGAAAGTGGCTGCGGGGACGTGTGGGGACACACCACCTCGCGGTACCCCCGGTTTCAGCAGCCCCCAACCACCCCACAGCATGCCCGCGGACGCCCGTGGGCCTCCTCCTCCCACACCGGGGACGAGCGAAGACCACCCCTTCCAACAGCCCCACCGCGCGCGTCGCCAGCCGCCAGGTCAACCGCTCCCCCTAGCGGCCCCCGCCGCCATTTCCGGCCCCACCGAGCTTCCGCGGCGTCATTTCCCTCGCCGCCGCCGCCGCCGCCAGCAGCAGGAGCACCGCGGTGCCGTTCCGTGGCCGGCCCGAGGGGACCCGCGCTCCGCCGCCGCCTCCCCCCTGCGGCTTCCCCGCCGCCTGCACCCTCCCCGCTGCCTCCTCCTCCTCCTCCTCCTCCTCCTCCTCCTCCTCCTCCTCCTCCTCAGCCGCCCGCTGCGGCCCCGCCACCATGGCCATGAGGCAGACCCCGCTGACGTGCTCCGGGCACACGCGGCCCGTGGTGGACCTGGCCTTCAGCGGCGTCACCCCTTACGGATACTTCCTCATCAGCGCCTGCAAGGGTGAGCGAGGGCGGCGGGGACGGAGCCCCCCGGGGAGGGACGGAGTCCCCCGGGCACGCTGCTCGGCCCTCGGGTGTGAGGGACCGCTGCCCCGCTGCTCGCGGGCCCCGCCGCTTCTCTGCGAGGGGGAGAAGGGGAGGAGGGGGGCGAGGCGAGCGGCCTGTCGGGGGTTCGGCTGTAAACGTAGCCTGCGGGGTGCCTGAGCCCCCCTTCGGTTGTGGAGGGTGGGGAGGGAAGGACAGGAAAGACTCGAAAATACCGGTCTGAAACTGCATATTTCTACTGCATGTGTGCCTATTCTGTAGCCTTTAAAGTCTGCTCCCTTTCAGCCAAGGCAGCTGCCTTCCTGGAAACAGAGCAGTGATGTCCACCTCCTTTCCCATGAGAACTCTCTTCTGCTCGTTTATGAGAGGCATTTTCACTTCCTACGTGTAGATGTTAATCTTCTGGATGTATTCATGTGTTTAAAAGGACATTCCTCTCCGCCTTGGAATGCTTCATAGTCATCTTTATTGATTCACATGCGAATAATATTTTGATAGCCTCCTGGAAAAAATAATCACAAGAAAGGTTTTACAAGCCTATTTTATTTTTTGCAACGTTTCTGGATACATTTTAAATGCCTTTGGTTAGAAATAAAATACTACTTTTTGCATACTGTTTGTCTGAAAGTATTGTTCCAAAATCAAAGGAACCGCTCTGCCTGATAAAAGCTTGGGCAGTCCTACCCATCACCCTTCTACTGTAGAAACAAAACTAAAAGAAAACTGGTATCTCATCTGGAATAGTATTCCAATATCCATACAGTTTTAGGTACGTGCAGGAGGTGCAGCTGTATACTTAAGTTCTTCAGCTAAACCATTTCACAAAGAATAGTTTCATAAGGTAAGTGTTCCGCCAGTAAGGGAGGCCAGTCCATTGGCAATCTCATTCTTTCATGCAAGGGAGCCTTTTCTTAAAACAGCTTCATTTTTTATCATGTTACCTGAATAATGGTTTTGTTTTTGTGAAGATGGTAAGCCTATGCTACGTCAGGGTGACACAGGAGACTGGATTGGCACATTTCTAGGCCATAAAGGTGCTGTTTGGGGTGCTACTTTGAACAAGGATGCCACAAAAGCAGCTACAGCAGCAGCAGATTTTACAGCGTAAGTGCTTAACTGCTTTTAAAGTCTGTATTTTGATTTTAGGCAATAGCACATTTTTGTGACGTATAGCTGTAGTAAGTTACTGATTCATTTGTTGTTTTTTATTAAACTATTAGCTTACTTATGGGTAGCTAAATTAAAACCAAGAATTTTAGCTGCTTGCAAGCAGCTATTGCTAATTCTGTCATGCTGAACAACTATGATTGCTTCTTGACAAATATGCTTAATTACTGTACTGTTTTGCTAGGCTAACATTTCTGTTCAATTCTAAACTTTATCACTGTAGTTATGCCAGAAAGTGTTGAAAGAGTGATTTTTGTGTCTTACTAGTTAAGCACTTTTTCTTTCAAGAACACTTGCAAAAACACTAGTGAATTCTTTCTTTTTTTTCTTCATTTGTACTGTTTGCAGTCTATATCAATATATATGATGGGTTGAATCTGGTTAATAGAGGCCAATCTATAAAAGTTGCAGAGAACTGCATTTGTTTGTTCATAATAAAACGCTAGTTACTCTGCATTCACCTGAAGAAGGTGGTGAAGGAAAATGGGGGTATAGTACAAAAAAAAAGCTTTAGTAATAACATATGAGGTATACTTACTGACTGTATTGTAATTGATCAGAATGTAGTGTTTGTTATTTAGAAAAAAAAAGTAACAATAGTGTCAGGAAAGATTAGGTAGGATAGGAAAAACAGGGTAATTTGACTGTCGAAGCTGATTTATCCTGGTGCTACTGAAATGTAAATGTTTTTTCTTGTCATTTAGCAAAGTATGGGATGCTGTGTCAGGAGACGAACTGATCACATTGGCTCACAAACACATAGTCAAAAGCGTGGATTTTACACAGGTATGAAAAACTTCTATGGCTTACTCACTAGAGAGGTAAGCTCTTGGGTATGTTTTGGTATTAGTTACATTTCTTCTTTTTACATGTGTATTTTAACAGGCAAATAATCCAGCATGCAGCTTCTAGTTTGTGAGATCAAAGCTTAAATTTAATAAATGTTTTAAACACTGAGAGAAAGAACAGTTATTTTAAGACTCATGAATGAAGGCTGGTATTTCAGTTCAAAATAGAGTTGACACTATATAACTTCTATTTCAGGATAGCAATTATCTGTTAACAGGTGGACAAGATAAATTGTTGCGCATCTATGATTTGAGCAAGCCAGAAGCAGGTAAGTCTTCATTCAGAACCTTTTTTTTAATTAAACACAAGTTCTGAAATTCATAGAAGCACAAAAGACAAAGTCGAGGGTTGTTTTACAAACATGGTGTCTTTTAACACCTTGGCATAATAAAATAATCTGTTATCTTTAAATTTATCCTTTTACAAGTGAAGTAGAGGTAATCTATAGTGGGCTTCAAGGATAGCATGTTTCAGTGCAACACAGACTTATTGGGAGTAGGTAATTAAATTCAGTCATCTGAAAGTAAAAAAAAAAAAAGTCTCCATGTGTTTAAAGCGGTGTTTAAATTCATATCAACACTGACCTACTGAAGATTGACAAAAAGTTAGACAGCACTGGTGTTAAACTAGGGAAGCTTTTTAAGTTTAGACAATCAGTCTAAACTTAACCAATTTGTGTTTTTTCTGTTCCTGGAATAAGACCTGTAAATAAAGTCAGAGGTGTTTGAAGTAATTTTACATTTTCTGGTAAATAGAAGCCTGTGTAGATTATTGGAGCTTCTAAAGTGCTGCATGGTGTCATTTCTGGTTCTTAAAATACTTTTATTTTATTTTAAGAACCTGATGTTGTCAGCGGGCATACTTCTGGCATTAAAAAGGCTTTATGGAGCAGTGATGACAAACAGATTCTTTCAGCTGACGATAAAACTGTTCGGTAAGAAAAAGTAACTTTGAGTTTTTGAAGAAGATCGTTTATTATCATAAGGTCTGTCAGGATCATTATGCCTTCTGGTAAAGGATATCAGTAACACAGGTTATTTGATCCTAGGTTGCATACCTAATGAAATGCTCTTATGCTGTTGGAGACATAATCATCCAAATAATTCTGATTTACCCCATGAACATGTCCTCACTGATAGTAAGAGGTGGTCTTTGACAGCTGAATAGTAGATTGAATTTGTCTTTCATAATCCTAGAAAATACTCGTTTATAGATGGGGTCTTGTGAACACATGTGCTGAGGTATTGCTGCCTTTTCTTCCATAACCAAGCCTTGAAAGATTCACAAGGTGTGAACTAGCCAGGGTCTGGGATAAAAGACTGGGAAGCCTATTTGGAATCAGTGCTCTGTTGATAGACAGATAGATAGCACAGCAGAGAATGAAAGCTACTGATAAGTTGTGAAGGCTTTTGTGTCTTTAAGATGGCTCCCAGGTCATGGTTAAATGTTTTGTTTCCTTTATGCCGGATTGGTAGATGTATGGAAACCTAGACAAACCTGGCTGCGGTGGTGAGGAAATGACAAAGACCCTTCCTCAAACTTTGCTGTCTAGATGGGAGATAAGCCTCGCTGCTTTTTCAGCTTTCTAGTTAATGTGACCAGTGTCTAGTTGTCTTATCATTCTTACAGCTATCACAGAGAAATAATCTGGCTTTGTGGAAAGAAGGAGGGGAGGGTTGAAGTCACAGGTACAGTCTAACTGTAGTCTCCTTATTGGCTCCAGTGCTTTTCAGTTTTCATGCCATAGAATAGTTTGGGTTGGAAGGGACCTCAAAGATCATCCAACCCCCCTAGACCACCCACTAGACTAGGTTGCTCAGGGCCTCATCCAACCTGGCCTTGAACACCTCCAGGGATGGGGCATCCACAGCTTCTCCAGGCAGTCTGTGCCAGTGCTTCACCACCCTCTGAGTGAAGAATTTTCTCCTAACCTCTAATCTAAATCTCCCCTCTTTTGGTTTAAAATCATTCCCTCTTGTCCTGTCATTTTCTGCCTGAGCAAAAAGCTGCTCTCCATCTTTTTTTTTTATAAGTCCCCTGCCTTCCTCGTGTTCAAGATAGGCAAGCATCTGGTCTGGTCTTTTTTTTTTTTCTTTTCTGGATTTTAGAAATAGAAATATGGAGGTCACTCAATTTATGAATTTTCTTATATGTCACAATTTAATTTGGTTTCTGTTTAGATAGCTCTGGCATGCCTAGGTAAAATTTTCGATTACATTAAATGAGTCTGTTCTTTGGGTAAACTGCTATTAGTACCTCTCTGTGTTCTGAGTTAAAAAGGCAGAATGGAATATTCAGTCCTTGCTTCTAGAAAGCTGTATTTTTCTGGAGATGTATAATAAGGTTTTCAGTCTCTGAAGAGAACCCTTGAGTGGTTGAATGATATGTGGACCATTTACTGTTGTATGAAGTTTCAAAAGTAGTAGTATTTTAATGCAACCATGCCTTAATTCCCACCTACATAAAGCTACACAAAGCAAAGATAAGAATTCCACAGACACTTTGGATTTTCAGTGGCATCAAACCACAGGCTTTCTTATTAGGTGTGTTTTGTTGTTTTTTTTTTTTTTTTTGTTTTTAAACCACAGCTTGTCACGGATGGGGATAAAAGCTGTTTGATTTGCTGAAGTAATCTGAGAGTCTGCCTTGTGTTTTTGTTTCCTGTTAAGCCTCTGGGACTGGAGTACTATGACTGAAGTGAAGGCACTAAATGTTGCAATGTCAGTGAGCAGCATGGAGTATGTTCCAGAAGGACAGATACTTGTGATAACCTATGGGAAGACTATTGCTTTTCATAGTGCAGAAACGTGAGTCCAAAACACAGAATTTTCACAGGTTGAGTAATGGGTTTGATTGTGGGTCAAACTAGTACAGGGCCAAAATATGAAAGTGGCAGAACTGGTGTGAGTGGATATCTTTGCTTGCCATCTTGTCAGAAGAAGTGTGAAACAGCTATCCTTTTTTAAAATAGCGTTCCCTAACTGCCTGTGAGATGCTAGGATGCAAAGGTTCGGTGCCATTTTCATAGTTCAAACTAACTGTAATTGTCATTAAATAAGAGTTTCATCCAGGCTTCAGTTTAGTGTGCTTTTCAGGGAACTAGTTATTTATACAACCTCTGTGATGTCTTAAGAAAGCATGTTACATTCTTAAGCATATTTCAGTAAGTAGTTCTGAATCTGTGAGCCTTCTGTTTTACTTATTCTAGTTGTTTCTATGAACTAGTTGTTTCTTAACTTGATAGACTTGACTTGCAGGTACTAAAACTTGTTTTGGAAACTGTGTGGGTGTCTTCTGTTTTTCTTAAAAGCAGTTGTGATTTGTAGAATTAGTTTCTTTGCTTTCAGGACCTTTTTTTAAAACAAAAATTCTCCCTCAGTCTAGAGCAGATTAAATCATTTGAAGCACCTGCTACAATCAATTCTGCATCACTTCACCCGGAGAAAGAATGTTTGGTTGCAGGCGGTGAAGATTTTAAGCTCTATAAATACGACTATAACACAGGAGAAGAATTGGGTATGTTTGCCTACTATAATAGAAAAATGAGTTCTGATGTAAGTATTAGATTAATGACGGTGGCTAATAGATGAGACTGTTATACGAGGTCTTAGCATAGCTTGCTGTGCAAGACAATGAAAAGGTTTGTAGTCAGTTAAGAGTTTTTTTTGTCAGCATATCTAACATAACATCTAATGTTATCGTTCTAGATCTAATTAAAACCTTCATTAAACAGCTCTTTGTACCTATTGGAAAAAAAAGTTGAGTCATTCCATACTGCTGTATGTTAACTTAAATGTCTTACTACGGCATTCATTATGTCAAATGAGTCACAGATACTTGGTTGTGTGAAAAATGTAATATGTTTATGTTCTTCTTAGTGTTGGCCAAATACAGGTTTTTAAGTGTATTTTTAACTTTTTTAATCCTATCCTCATATAAAATCAGATGTATGCACAGTGAGTGGTTGAAGGAACAGGGTTGTGTACTCTATGCTACTGGCTTGCTTTGTACTTTTGCCTTGAATTTGAATTAAGCACCTGTTTTCTTGTGTTTAGTATAACATTAATATTCTCTAAATTAGAAATCACTGGGATACCAGTTATTCTAAACTTTGTTTTGCATCAGAATAAAATACTGGGAAAGTGCCCCCATCGATACTTCTGTTTTCTTCTTCTGTTCAGTCTTTACCAGTTAACTTCTGCTGTTGACTGATACTTGAAATTATGTTCTTCCAGAATCTTACAAAGGACACTTCGGTCCAATTCACTGTGTGAGATTTAGTCCTGATGGAGAGTTATATGCCAGTGGTTCAGAGGATGGTACGCTAAGGCTGTGGCAGACAACAGTAGGGAAAACCTATGGTCTTTGGAAGTGTGTAGTTCCTGGTAAGTGTGTATGTTTTTGTGGTAAAATTTAGCTGTTTCATACTCAGTTCTTAGGTAATACCTAGCAGTAATATCACAAGTGGTATACAACATCCGAATTTTGTACAGTATCTGTACATCTGAGGCGTCTTCATAGCCCCTCAAGTTGGTTGGATTTAAGGTTTTGCTTTTGTAGCTGTCATTTAATCAATTAATTTCAAATCTGTAAGCTTGATGAATATAGACCCTTTGTGTCTAATTAAGCAAATGGTCTCATATTTTGATCTTAAAGAACAAGAGATATGAAGTACTTTTCTAAATACTGAAGGATAAAAGAATCTCTGGAAGGGAGTGTATATTATAGGCTTATTTTATATTGTGCTTTGATTCTCTAGAAAACCGCAAGCAAGTAACAATTCATGGAGTTGCTTACCAAGCTCTTTCTCCTCAACACTACAGTGGATTTTTTTTTTTGATTTCTGTGGGTCGAGGAAGTGAAGGTATTAACTGTTTTTTTTCTCCTCTCTGCAGAAGAGGAGAATGCAGAAGCAGCAAAAGCAAGGACCACTCTTCCAGGAACTGCAGAGGAGGAAATAGGTAATGCACTGAACTGCCAAGTTCCACTCAGCTATGTGTTAAAAGATGAGTCAAGATGGTAGAGTTCTATAGGATGGGAAAGTTAGTTTTCTCCAAGTACCTTCTGTCACTTTTCACTCCTTTCAGAAGGTATTTAAGTGCATTTTTCTGAAAATGACTGTGTCAGGCTGGTGACTAGAGCTGTGTCAGCCTGCAGACTGAACAGATGTGGTAGAATAACTGAATCAGGTTAAATGGGAAAACAAACCCAACTGGCCTTTAAAACAGGTGCTGCAGTATTTCTTTGGTTTATATAGGTAAGGTGAAATTAAATAATACCCTCTTTGTTTCATTGCAGAAGAAGTTGCCTCTGAAAACTCAGATACGGTGTACAGCTCAACTCCTGAAGTTAAGGCGTGATTATCTCAACTGTTTTGCAACATATGGACATACAAGACTAAATCAAGTGAGCAGTGAACAGCAGCCTTCCAGAGTGCGCTCTCTACATAAGGCAAAGATGGGCAGTAATTGATGAGAATGCGGTGGAAGTGGCTAGGTGTTGTCTGTAAGAGAACTGAGTATCCAAAAAAAGAAGACAAGTACTAGAGGTTTGCTGTCTTTTTAGCATAACTGCCTACTGTCTTTCGAAAGAAGTGTGCAAACCAAGATCCAGTCTCCAATTTCAATTAGACTCATTGTAGTGTGTTTTCTTTATTATGGAGAAGAAATATAATGGCTTTTACCTTTTTTTCTTGAAATTTGAAAGATTTGGCTTTAGTTGAAAAGAAGGGGGATTAATGTACTAAAAGTATTTGGTTGGGTTTTTGTTTCATTGTACACTGCTTCTGAATGTTTAACTGTTTTCAGTTGTCTAAATAAAATGCCTCTCAAAACTCCTATCTTACTCTTTAGCCTTGGGTTCATGGAACAGAAAAGCAGCCAAGTTAATTGTGTAATCCTTTCTAAAATCTGTTTTTTTGTACTATACAGAGGGAAAGTAATAAGAATGTTTTAGTGTTTGGTACAGAGAGTGGCAAGTTCTTGACGTGTAAGCCTTGTGTCATTTTATTCTTTGAAGTTTGAATGTAAAAGTGAGTCTCTAAAATCAAAAGCATTGAAAACTACTAAACTAAATGTGCTGCCTGAAACTACTTGGTTGTACACAGAAATTTCAGAGGTTGGCTATGAATCTGTATAAAGCTTGGGTTTAGTCCTCTAAACTGGATAAAAAAAAGTTATTGTCTCCAGGTCAAAATCATATTTTCTTCATTAAAGAAAATATTGCCATTCTTCCACTTGTCACTTCCTTTAATGTTACACCGAAAGGTTTACAAAACGTGCTCTGTGTGGAAAGGAGAAATGTTATGTAGGTACATTTGGGAGGGTTCTCGTTCTTACTATTCTTTGGGATTTTTGTCCAGAGGAGTACCAGTAATGCTAGAAGAAATGTTAAAAGAAAATTGAAGCTTAACATTTGAAAACTTGTATATAAATTGGAACAGTGGTAATTCTATATAGAGAAAATACTCTTTCAGAGTGAGGGCAGTCAAACACTGGGAAGGCTGTAGAGGCTCCCTTCTTGAAGACACTGAAAACCCGACTGGATTTGGCCCTGCTGAAGCTTTGTGTGCTCGTGCAGGGGCCTATGATTCAGTAAGTCTCCAGAGGTCCCTTCCAGCCCCAACTCTGCTGTGGTGGAGGTGGAAACAGTAATACGGAGGATAATAAAGAATGATAAAATGAGTCTTGCTTTCGTAGTAAATTATGGTATAATTAAAGGTGTGTTAGTTCAGTGGCAACTAAAGATAATTTTGAAATATTTATTGAAATTTTATCTTAAACATGAGTACTCCTCTGCTTTACAGCTAATAGTTTGATTTAGTCATCTCTAATTCTGTTAAGGCTTATGGTGATTCCAAGTCTCATGATTCAACCTAGAAGCTTACTTTACCAGTTGAAAAGTGCATTTAAAACAAGGAGCTCTCTATCCCTGCTGTAGTGAAACTTCTTATAGAGTGGTCTTTGTGCTGTGTTTCAAGTAGGCTGTTCAGCACTTCAGAGGGAACTCTGGAATAGCATTCTCAAATCCAAGAGCTGTGACCCTTCATGGCTTTACAAGATGCTGTTGTAGTCCATGGTTTCTTTGCTAGCAGTGAAATGAGTAGGACTGAAGTTGCAAGATGTCTCAATATTGACAATGCTTTATACTTCTTTTTCCTGCATTTGCATTGTTGCAACTGTAGGGGAAAAACATGAAACAAAGCCACTGACAACGCCACGAGTTTTTAGATTTTCATTTTGCTAGCTGTTAATAGAAAGCTTTACGAAGTTGGTAAGTTTATATAGAGCATGTTCAGTAAGTGTTGGAGGAATATGAACTTTCCTTTGAACTCGGAGGAAAGTGAAGCTGGCCGGACTCGTTGTGGGGGCTGCCGGACCAGTGTACGGATAACACAAAGCAAAGGGGCGGTGGTCTCGGTGCCCCGGCTGGGGGCTTGCCTAGGAAAGGCTGGGCTCCGTGCCGGTGCCCCGGGTACCGGGGACAGCGTGGCGGCATCTGCGTGCGCCTCTTAAAAAATGGGGGGCAGTCAGGCTTCCAACCTCTGCTCCCCGGGCTTACCGCCTCGCTGGGGCAGTGCCCAGCGCGGCCCGGAGGCGCTCGCCCGGTGTCCCCGCCGCTTCCTGTCGGTGCGGGGCGGGACCGGGGAGGCCTCAGGCGGGCTGGAAAGCCGCCGGTAGCGCGGGGGATGGCGGCCAGAAACCCGGGCACCGAGCTGGGTAAGGGGCCGGGCCCGCGGCGAGGGCCGGGGAGAGACAACGCGGGTGGGGGGGAGGCAGCCTGGCGGTCCGGCCTCGGGCTTCCTTAACGGGAGTCTCCCCGGGAGGCTGGGGGCTCCGTGGGGCTGCCTCCCTCTGTGGGTCGGGGGCTGCGGGGGGCAGTGCCGGGGCTCCCCCTGCTCCCCCCAGCGGGAAGCGCGGCCCCGTGCTGGAGGAGCGTGGAGCAGCTGGGCTGCGCGCCTGGTGCCAGTCAGGCTTTTCGAGCACAGTTGTTTCAAATGTACGAGTTTTAAGTGTACGAAAAGGTGGTCGTGGTTACCCTCACGCAGCGCACTGCCTGCCCGCCTGGAGGGGCTCAGGGCAGAGCAAAGCTCACGGGGTGCATGGACATGGCATGCAGTTGAGCTGGGTCCCCTCCTGTGCCCCTTCCAGGCTCTGACTGAGCGAAACCTTTGTTGTTGGGCTTCCTTCTCTCTTCCTCTCCCCCAAGAGTTTCAAAGCACTTTTGATTAATTCAGTTTTGATTTGAAATCTGGGACTTTGCCTTTCCATATTTGTTACTTGCTCTCTGGGGACTGATCAGGTTTTTCCTGATGTTTGCAGGTGATCTTCAGTCCAGAAAGGTGGCAGTACCCCAGATAAGGCAGAGATCCTCCAATAAAGGCTTTCCTTGCCACTCCCCGGCTGGAACTTGTATTCTGCTAACTGCTGAATGCATCTCCTTGGGAAAGGAGAATTGGCCATGGCTCTCTGACTTCTCCACACAGCCACACCTGATTGCAGTGGTGGAATGAGTTGAGGTGACTGGCACCTGGAGGGGTATGATAACTTGGTCAGTGGCAGGAGATGTAAATTAAGTGGAGGAGATACAGGGTTGTGTCATGGAAGTGGAGGAACAGGAGGTCTCAGTCAGCGTGAGCAGAGTGCAGGAGGCCATGCAGCACAGGGTCACGTGGTTGTACTCCTCTCTCTGGCACAAGGGCAGGCATTTTTACAGAGTTAATATGCAGTTTGAATGATTAACCTGTGGACAAATTGAAGTTAACTCTGTTTTCGTTCTCTGCAATGACTGACGTGCAGCTCCTAAAAGTGAGCTGTCATGTTGCTCTCTGATGTGCTTATCCTTGGGCTGCTTAAGTTTCTTTCAAGTGTAACTGTCTGAACGTTATCTTTTTTGCTGACACAAATGTGTTAATAATGCAGTGGCAAACCTTCTGTCTCTGTTACAAAAAAAAAAAAGTCAGCATGCAATTTTGCACATGCGCTCCAGCTATTGTAAACTAGGCACGTGTTGTACTTCTTACAGTAAATTTAGTTTTACAGTTAATTACCTGCATGTGCAGGAACTCCATAAACTTGAATCTGAAGTCAGTTCAGTTTTATTAAACAGTTGTCATCCAACAGACAGGAGTAGTCATAAGGAAGGCAATGCTGCCAAGTATAAAATTACTGGTAGAGACAGGTGACCTCATTAACTTTTGGCTGGATCTTGCTGTACAACCATAGTGAAAGGAAAAGAAAAACTACTCAGTGTACAACTGACCAACAAAGCATAGTCTTTAGTTTATGCACCCACTAAAATAATCTTTGAGTTTTTTAACTCTTTTTTTTTAACCTTTCCACCTATTTTCTGTAATTTTCTGTTCCTGTAACTCCACTGCCCAAGAGATAGAGTTAACTTGCGTGCAAGATTATTGAGGGAGAACACAGTGGGATGGATGTCTTTAGGGCTGTACCACATGGCCTATTCCAACTGCAGCTGGTTCACCTGGAAAGGCCACTGCCCCCCGTTTATCCACAGGTACTTGTTGCCATCCCCTCCCAGTGATTTCTTTAAATCAGTTGTGGTCAAAATGACCCAGGTTGGAGGTACAGGTCATACCCTGCAGTGGCTGTTTCTAACTGCTTGCTGGCTTATGCTGGCACTTTAAGGGAGAAAATCTCCCTGCCATTCAGTCTCCAAGTAAATACACATCTTTAGTGCTATTATCTTAAGTAAATTGCTCTATCATATTTTAAGTGCTGTACCTTCGCTGGTAACAGTAGTCAAAAGGAGTATGTTAAGCCCTTGCCTTTATCTTTCATGGTTGCTAGCTATGCACATTGCTTCTGTGACTTTACATGTTAGCTTTTGAAGGTTTTGCCTGCTTGCAACAGCAGCTTTAACAGTAATTCAAATAATTTGCTCCATATCTTGCAGAGCTTTCTGTAACATTATAGGTGTTTGCTAATAGGGACACCGAGTGGTAAAATATCTTTTACTTAAAAAATACTTTATTTCATTTGAATCCTTTTCTGTGCTTCTGTTATTTCTTTGTTCAATACGTAATGTCATTATTTATGAAGTGTGTTTCGGATGCCACTATTAGAGAGCATCTTATTTATTCATGAATGGCAAACTAAACTGTTCTTAAATCATTGCATATAATGCTTCCCCGTATGATTTTTTTCCAGTAAAATAAATACATTTTTGTAAAAACCCTTAATTAATCCTTTCTTTCTTCTTATCGCTGTTCCTCAGTAGAAGTAGGAGTTTACTTGTTAAAAAGAACAGGTACATCTGAAGCAGATAAAGACACAGATTTGAATGAACTAGTCAGAGGGTCACTAGTCTAATGTACTGGCACTTCTGATATATTTTCAGTGAGACAATCATATAAAGAAGGTGGATAAGAAATTTTATAAGTTTGTCATTCCACAGGGACTGTCTGCAGAAGCATTCTTTTATACTCAGGTACATCGTGATGACTATGAGGGCTGAAAGGAATCTGCCTCTCCCCTTCTGCTCTTAAGGGCACTTGAGTATAATGGACCAGGTGCTTTGTACTTTATCACTTTTCAGAAAAGCATCAGATGCAACTTTTAATGCCACTTCAGAACAAAGTAGTGAGAAACATGAATGAGCATTTGCTTTGTAGCGTAAGCTAAGTAGTATACTCCTTTGGTTTAACTGCAGGGATGCGGGCATTTGCCACATGGTTTTTCTGTTCCCTGCAGATGTAATTTTGATGCAGCAGCTTCAGAAGTCATGGAGAAAAATAGACAGATGTCCTGTAACCTTGGGTAGAGGCAGAAAATGACAACTAGGATGTTTAAAGCTCAGCAGATAATGCATCTTGTGCATCCTGAACTTGTGCCTAGGTACAAATCTTTCTTCAGGCAGCTCAGTAGGGAGGTTGGATGGGGGAATGGCCTGAACAATGACCCAAGGTCATGTGGCAGATCAACAGCAGAATTGATTGCCAGTTGAAAAAACTACAGTTTTACAATTTATTGTATTATAAGGGGTGAGTCATGCTTGACCAACCTAATTGCCTTCTATAGTAAAATGACTGGTTATGTTGACAAGGGGAGAGCAGTAGATGTCATTTATTTCAACTTTATCGAGGCTTTTGATGCTATCTCTTGCAAAATTATTGTATCCAAGTTGGGGCATTTGGGAAGGTAGATACCTGAATGGGTAAAAACCTGTTTGGATGGTTCAGTTGAGAAGAGTATGACCAATTGACCATTACCTGCTTTGAGGCTGGTACTAGGTAGAGTGATACAGGGGTTTCGCCTGGTGCCCATCTTGTTTAACCTTTTTTTCAGTAACCTAGAGGTGGTGATAGACTTGTTGCTCATAAAGTGTGTAGACGTCACTAAATTGACAAACCGGCACAAGTTCAGCAGAGGGCTACCAAGACAGCTGGGGCCTGGAGCACTTGCCCTGTGAGGAGAGACTGAGGGAGCTAGGCTGAGTTAGACTGGTGAGGAGGTGGCTTCAGGGGTACTAACACCAGCCTGCTCATCCCTGTTGCGAGGGCATCAAGAAAGCAGAGCCAGGCTCTTCTTGGCTTGCGTGATGAGATGAAGTAAGACAACAGACTTGTTCTGAGACAGAGAAGTTCAGACTGGATATGAAGAAAAACTTCATGCGGGACAGTCAGGCAGTGGGGCAGGTTGCCCAGAGGCTGTGCAGTCTCCATCCTCGGGGGCTCTCAAAATGCAGCTGGATAAAGTCCTGAGAAACATGGTCTGAGCTCAGATTTGGCCCTGCTGTGAGCAGGAGGTTGGATAAAAGACTGGATGATAGAGATCATCCAGCCCAAATCATTCTCTGATTATTTTTTGGTGTGTGTATATATATATGAATAATGAATTACACTTGTTTTGCCAAGTCTGTTCTTGGACTATTAAAAAAAAAATCCATCCATGTTGCTCAGTCCCTCTAGATGAAGGGCCAGAAATACATTCGTTACGTTTAAATTGATATTTTTAATTATAGTTGGTATTTCTGAGCCATTTACATATGAGAGCTAGCCTGTTGGTAAGTGGCATTTAGATAATGAAGCATTGCATCCCTTTTCAAGACCACGTAATTCTGTTCTAATATATTAATATCTGGTTTTAGCCTGTACAGTGGTTCCGTTCCTTCACTGTTTCCTCTCTAACACCTTTTGAATCTGCTAGACAACTGTAATTCGAAAGAAAGATAGACGTCTCAGAAATAACTAAGTCACTGGGCAGAATGACCAAACTAGTCTCTCTGAGGAAAAGGCAGGCACAGCTCAGCAATTATGTGGCTTCTCATTACAACTTTTTTTTTTTTTTTTGGCTTTTTCCAAGTAACAATGTCCTGTCTTACTCCATAGTCATAAGGACCATAACAGGACAGCTGGGCTGCTGGGGTAAGGAGAGGTCTCCATAGGCAGGGTGGAAGCAGACGACTGAGATCTGCAGGAAAGCAAGCTCCTGCTGTTCTGCAGCTCGTGGAGCAGCCAGCCTTCTGAGAAAAGAAAGGCTCATAAGCGGTTTTCAAAGTGCTTTGGAGGATGCTGTGAGCCATTTCATCGGATCCATAGCCAAGATGATGCGACCTTACTAATGTCGTGAGCCAGTAGAGCTTATTTCTAGTTCAGAGCTCATGCCTTGGTGTCCTTCTTTGTGTACCTGAATGCTGATGACTTGCAGGCTGAACTTCTCCCATATAAGAAGGACCCATCTGAGAATAAAATAGGTCTCTGGCAAGAGTTTCTATAGGAAGGTGATTGCAGCTTCTATGTCAAAGAAGCTGAGTAACCCCCAAGCTCTAAACATCTTACTTGGTAACGAAACTGTTGTATAGCGTAACCTGATCCTGGATTTTTTTCTCTCTCTTCAGTGTTTTTCTTAGACTATGAATGGCCAGCTGGATTCAGCCCATATTCAATTGTTCAACCTCATTTCTCCACTGAAGGTTCAGGACACAGTTTCATATAAGCTTCTCCAGAAATAATAGCTTTCATCACTTCCCTTACCCATTTTATCATGTGTTTATGGTAAGAGCAGGAGCACACATGCTGTTTCTGGCACAGAAAAGGAAATAAACAGTTGGGGGGGCACCTTCTTTTGGGGACAGCGCTGCTTTGAAATGCTTGTGAAACTACAGCCTCAGGCATTCTTAACTTTCTGTTTCGCCATCTGAAGGGTAACAGCTACACATTTTCCAAAGCTTCTGAAAAGCTTAGTCTTTTTTTTTCATGAGGAATGTGTTAGGTATCTTAGATATTTATGTAATTATACTAATGAAGTGGTTTTATTTATTGTTTTCTGAGGAAATGCTTGGTATTTTTGGAGTCGGGTTCTTCAAAGGGAGGAGATGAATTTCCTGTTAAGATGTTGAATATGATTTTTTCAAATGTCTTCAGAGGAAAAAGTAAACTTGAAGAGTGATTACAGAATATTGGCTAATTAGCTATAGTGTAACTGCTTTAATTACTTTTATCCCTGAAGCCACATGACGCTGCAGATGACTAGCAGATGACTTATTTAAAAAAAAAAAAAAAGACGTGTTCACACTGCAAGGTTAATGAGCCTAATTAAATATAGTTTTCCTTATCCAGATACTAAATCATAAAGCTTGGGGGAGTGGAGGAGGGGCAGAATCCAAAGGCGGTCAGTTCTATTTCAAATAGTGGTTTTATTCTGATTTTTTCTTAATTGAAAAAAAAAAAAAAAGCTGGCATTGTAAGTGATTTTTCTGAATAGAGACACCTATATTTAAAATCTAGTGAGGTCTCACACAGTAAACTTTGAAAGTCTATTTAGAGACAATTACACTGAGATATACTTGTTTTCAGTTGCCCACTGCTTTAATTAATGGAGAAGTGGGCTTGAATAAAAGATCTGTGTCAGATAGGAGTCTCCATCTGCTGCTGGATATTACCAGAACCTTTGTCCTTCTTTGCCGTGCATTCTTTTTATTGCAGCATTTTTATTTCTCTTTGTAAGTTGCCTAATGTTTTGCATGGAGTTCTGATATTCTTTTTTTAAGTTTGTTTTGTTTTTAAAGCTGTGCACAGTTCAATATCCCACATTCAGAAAAAGACTTAGAGATCCAAATTCTGTGGTCTTTCAAGGAAACGAAAATCTCAGACAAAAATTAGATTGGGTTGCCATGCGTCAGCTACCTTCATGACTGGTCTTGAGATATTAAAAACAGAAGGTAAAATGTATTGCATGGTGAGACCGAAGGGTTTAAGCCAGTGCCTTTCATTGTACTGCAAAGAACCAAGAGTGCATATTGCTGATGAGCTGGCATATCATATGGTGACTTTCTCATGTGATTTACCACTCTGAGGAGACCAGGTAAAACTAAATTTTATATATAGGGCCTTTTGGTTCTGAACAGAGTGGTTTTATTTTATTTTTATTTTTATTTATTTATTTATTTATTCTTTTAAATGGACCATAAGAATAAGCATGTCATCTTTCAGGTACCCACTCCTTTAAAAGCAGCAATGGGTGAATATGAGTTAACAAATTAGTGGCTTATTTCACTTCCACTATTCCTCCACCTCTTTTCTCACATTGACTGTGAATTTCTTAAACATTACTTCTCCCACCACCACCCAAGCAGCATTACCCTCGATTATTTCCTTTAACCTAAGCTAATGTGCAGGGCTCCATTTCCTACACAGATTGCTCAGACCTTCTGAGAAGCTATGCCCAAAGGTCAGGTATGGCCAGATATAGTAACGGTATGTCTCTAGAAGTCCAGCACAAGATGTATCAGATTAAATCCTCTCCAAATAATAAGCAACAAAGCGTTAACCTCTCCATGGAGGCAGTTGCTGTTCTATCACTTAAATTCGGGTTTATGCCTCAATAGCCAAGAGGTTGAAAATTTTCCATATCTAATGAAGTGGATGCTGTCTTCATATTCTTCCAAACTCTGTAGAAGGCAGCTTTTATAAGGTCCAATTTCTTGGCTGTCTTCTGTAAGGTAGGAAGAATGGGTTAAAGTAGATTAACTGAAGCTTCTGGATCTTTATTAGAGAGTTAGAAGCTGAGTTCCTCACCTAAACTGGCTTCTTTGACTTTATCATATTTTCCAAAGGAGCTGAAAGATCACCGTATACCCAGTAGAGGTCAAAGGTTACCATGACAAATTGGATTATGATTAAATGATTCTACCTGAACACTTGGCACACAGTAGAAGAATCACTACACAGAGTTTGTGTTTCCTTTATTTGTCTATGTATTCATTTATATTTTCCAATGGGCTTTGGCAAGTATCACCTATGGTGGCCCCATGGGAAGAGATTAATGTTCTCTGCTGATCACCTGGGAGACTTGACCTTAAAGCAACTGCAGAAGACGTAGCTTATACTTCAGCTGTCTATGTTTATGTGGTTTACATTTATTGACATTCAAAAAGAAGGAAAGATCTAGCCGTAAGTATTGTAGCTATAGATTTTCTTGGCTGCATTCTACGTGCCAGATGAGCTGCTTGCATTTGAGACAATGAATTAGCCTGTGGCTTTTCAAACGGAGAGAATTAATGAGGGTTTGTTGTTACAGAGGTTTGCAACTTCGCTAGCTCCTCCTTTTTCACCATACAATGACTCTGACATTAGAAATTCTAAAATTCCTTCTTTTGTTTACTTCCTCTGGTCACCATTTTGAACCTGCCTGTAGGTATGGCTTATATTATTACTTGTAGGTGGTAATAGAAAAGCAGTCGTGAGGTGGCTTATAGAACAAGGCTTAGTTCAATTGTTTCATGCCTTTGTCCTGCATTTCCACTGAGTCATCTCTACCGTAAATTGGTTTCTCCAGTGTTTTCTGTAAGTCCCATTAGGAAAACAAGCTTGTATTTACACATATTTTGACTGGTGTATTAGTCCTGCACTTTTATATGTTACTAAAACTAAAAAATAGGAAGAAAAAACTCAGGACAAGATTTCTGTATGAAATTAATGATTTTGACTATCTGCTTTTTTTTTTTAAATGCAAGCTTAATACAGCAAGAAAGAATACTCCAAGAGATGAGAAGCACTTAGTAAATTAATTGATTGATTAATAATTAATTGATTACCCAGAATTATTTTCTCTTAATATCTGTACAGGTGTCCATATACAGTCCTTAACTGATGATGGTAATTGATGATTGCCACTGATGGGGGTGATTTGTTGATGGTTAGTGGTTGATGATCATTAATATTGTCTTCAGAGTATATTCATAGTTTTGTTATATGAATAATATTTAGAAGAATTAATTATGTTTTGGAATACGAGAGATTTAAAAGATGTTCTATTTTCCTTTACCTGTATCCTTCTATGAGCAGGAGGATTTGAATTTGTTTATTAACATTCAAATTTGCACCTCTAGTTTAACATACTAAGCAGAAATTTCAAGATGCAAGGGCCTGAACTATCAATTCTCCATTATCAGTTACCCTTCATTAAGAGGTAACCATTTTTTAGTGCTTCTGGTTTTGGACAGTTTCATTATTATGTAAATGTTGAGCATCCACTTTTCTGTGACTTGGTTATTGTTTATGGATTCTGAAACTCATTGAAATTGTGAGCCAGACTGTCTGCAGTGGGCATCTGAAGAAATTCACAGACGGAAGATGGGGAAACAAGTCCCCTGGGGTGCTTGGCAAGGTGAGCACTTCTGAGGCAGGCATACATCTCAGCAGCTTCCAGGCAGATAGATGTGCTGCCCAGGAATTCACTGCATTTGGAGACTTGCAGCTAGCCAGGTCCTAGTAGCAAATTCAGTGAAAGTAGCTCTAGACAAAAACAACCTAAATGCATTATTACACAGAGGTCTGTCCAGAGGTTTTGGTGCCATGTGGGATAGAGATCCTGTAATCAAAGGTACAGACGCACATGCGCGTGCGCTCACACACACACACAATGCCGTTGGATCCTGGTTGCAGGCAGACAAGCAAAGGATTGAATAAATGTTACCGTACTCTAAATCAAGAAGTAAATCAGCAAGCAATGGTAGAAGGCTGTTTGGTGCGTTTTTGTCTACTACATGTGTAATAAACTTCACAGTTCAGGACTGGAAACATAGCATCTCTCACCAGCTTTAAGTTAATTATGTTTTAATGGCAAAGAAAACATGCTGCGTGAAACATCCAGTTCACAGATCATCCCCTGACTGAAGTTAATAGTAGTATGATGTTTTGCACAGTAAGAAGTGTGCAAGCCCTTTAAAGGATATTAAAGCACAACATGCTCTTCAGAGGACCCAAACAAAGCTACAACTTTCATCCAAATTCCCACACGGTACATTAAATAACACAGAAATGGATGAGAGACTTCTTTTTTTTTCCTCCTACCCCAGAACTTGGCTGGATCTCAAAAGTGTATGTGAATCAACCTGCAGTTGTAAGGCATGCAGAACAAATTCAGAAATGGAGAACTGTGAAAGGCAATTGGCAAGTAAGTACTCTTTTTATGCATTCTGTTCCTGTATTTTTAAAGCAGTCACTCTCCCGCACTAGGCTGCAATATTGAATTTTGCTCAAGATGCATGTAAACTTAAAAGATGTGCTTGTCCATGTCTTATTTTAATAATTTGTATTTGATGATGATGGGATGGAATAAGGTGACGCATTTATCCAAACAAGTTAAAAACCTTATAACTCATGAGTGGCAAAACCGCAAATGAATTTTAGTCATCTTTATTCATGAGTGGATTAAATTGTATATTACTATCCCACCACATTTATTCTGTTTCCCAGACAGACTTCTTTGTGCACAGCCTTCTTATTTTTTAATTTTAAAGCTGTAAGATATGGTCGTGGTCCCTGTCAAGTTTGACCTACCTGGATGATTGTTGTTTACTTAAACATGCCCAACATGTGTGATTTCTTTGCTTAACTACTTCTTACCTAAAACTCAAATATCCTAACTGGCTATGGGACTTGGGAGGGTGGGGGAGCGGTGGAAGGCAGGGAGAGAAAGAAGAAAAGATGCCACGTACATTACGGGGGCTGACTTCTCAACTGCTGAGATATGGTAAACAATCAGTTATTGTCCATCTTACTATAAAATACATTCATGCACGTAAGTGACTTGTAAAGCCAGTGGTGCAAATTAACTTTTCTACAAGGCTGTCTTGTATTCATTGAACACACGTTTAGAGGGTCTTGGCAGTTACCGTCAACCTCTGCTGCCCTGCTGGCAGAAATGACAGATACTGACCTGGTGCATATTTTGGCTTCTTCAATTCATAGATGCGAATCAAAATGCAAAGCTGTCAGTTCAGCAAGGTAAGCAAATGCTGCCAAGCAGAGCAAGTAAGGCATGGCCACGTGCTGGCTTCTGCCGCCTCAGCGACAGCTCTGGCAGGCGGAGTTGGATGCAGGAATGCCATAAGCACTTTGGCAGTGTTCAGCCAAAGGCAGGGGCTGAGAAATGCCGTGGAGTAGACCCAGAGCTCCCAGCAAGCTCTCAGCTGTGGGGTTGTAACTAGTGTCCAAAGGACAAGCTGATTCCAGGTTCACCAAACAACTGTGCTGCAAGCAGAAGTGTCATTCCTCCCCTCTGTACACTGAACACATTGCTTACTTGTGACAGTGACTCATAAACTGGGAGCAGGAGGAAGGAGGCAAACAAGGAGAAATCTTAATAATGCCACTCATCAGAACAAAGCAAGAATCACTTAATTATACCTATTTTTTCAAAAAATTCCACAAAATAGTTGACATTCTGAGCTTAGTGTGTCAGGCAGCCATTCTGGATTGGCCGAAACTACCTTCAGGATGATCACAAATCTTCTTGTAGACCATGGTTCAGTGACAATTTGAGGGAACTGCGTAAGATCCTACTATAAATTGCTAGCAAGTAACTTCCTGCCTGTTAGATGAACCTGGAAGTCTGTGGTTTGAACATTATGAGTAAATAAAAGGATGGACATAAGCTGATAAAAATTGGAGATTAGCTCAGCATTTCCTGAGTTTCCTACTTGATACTAAACTTAGCAATTCAGTGTCTCTGGGTTTGGACATTATACTGTCAGTGAGAAGATCCTGAAGGTATTCTGTAACCTTGGCTATCTTCAGATACTGCATTTTAAAATACACGTTTTAAAAATACCTTTAAAAAATGAAGTTCGTACCAGTTCATGGAACTCCCTTGCTACACCTGTCTTGATGACTTTATGATTTATGTCATGATAGATGAGACAAAAAATCCTTCGAATGAAGGATAAAAGCATCCAAGTAAGAGATATATTAAACCATTTAAAGTGAAAAACATTTCTAAAGTATTATAGGGTGAAAGTAGAAATCAATTAGAAATAAGAAGTCAAGCTTAGACTAACACAGGCCAGTAACAGTTCATTACTCAGTCCAGTAACCGCAAAACAGCTTTTGGCGTAATACTTACTACAAGTTTAGAAAGGAGACTCCCATTAGCAAAGTGGCACAGGTCTGTAGGCTGGCCTGCCTCTTAAGATTTGCGGAGTAATACCTTCATGCAGAAGCAAGAAGTTTTGCTGCAGATGTTGACAAATCATGTCACAGAGCAGAATGGTCAGGGAGGCATTGCCCGTGATATTGCTGTACAGATTTTGCTACTCCAACCTCTCCCCTTGTTGAACAAGTGCCAACCAAAAGATCTCTACTTTTAGTGAAGCCATTACTGTAAATGAGAATTTACTGGAAGACCTTTAACAAATACTTCAAAATAATGTTTCAAGTTAAATTTTTGTTCAACAACAAAGCTTGAAAATTTTTTGGTTGTGCTTTTGTTCAGTGCTCTGATCAATAAGTCTTTTAAAGTTCTGTAGCATTTTCAACTAAACGCTGCTTTAGCCCTGTAATTTAGCTCTTATGCTGTGTTTTTTTTTTTTTTAACCAAATAATTACAATTTATTTTTCTTTATCTCAGATTCACATAACAGAAAGTGGAAACATCTGGAGTATAGATCCTGTTTTAAGAAGCATGGGTTCTTACGTCCCATTGCTTCCATGAGTCACTCTCACAGTAGAACAGACATAAAAATGTGCAAGTGTACAAATTGCCGACATGTACACTCATCTGGTTATTTGTGTTTGCAAACCTGTGCTCCTTTTTAAGCATATGTATAATTTACTATGCATACCAGCTTTAAAGATACAGGCATACTGCATAGCGTGGAACATACTGAAACAGTAAGGTTGTTCATGTAGGTGATGGTTTTATCCTTGTTTTAGAGAATTTAATTTGAAACTAAATGTTTTTTGTCCAGTTAAAAGTGTTGTCTGATTCTTAGAGTCCTGTTAGGTAGTTAGCTTTTGCACCGAAAAAGCTGACTTTTGATTCCAAATCCTTTCTGTACTATTAGATATTGCTTAAGACATGCAAATTTCTGCCATCCCTGTCATAAACCATTCTTTACACATCCTCCATATTATATGCCATACGTTTCCTGATTCTTAGAGTGAGAGCTAGGCTTTGGATTTCTGGATCCTTTAAGTCAGTTTGACTTTGGAAGCATAAACTGAGATACTGTATTCCTTCCTTCACTCTCTTTGCAGGCTGCTTGGCTGCTGAAAGCTGTCACATGTATAGACCTTACCACTCTTTCAGGTGACGATACTCCTTCAAATGTTCACAGAATGTGTTTTAAAGCTAAGCATCCCATCAGAGAGGATCTGCTGAAAGCCATGGATATGCATGATAAAGGTACGATCATTTTTGTTCTGTTTGCTTTGTAGAAAAATTGTCTATTTCCTCAATATTTTTTCAGTTTTCAGTAAAGCATGGAGTCAGGGAAACACGGTAAGTTATGGTACGTAATGAGCAAATTTGATTTTGAAGCTGTAAGTGGTGTAACTTCAGTGTATGTGTTTTAATAGCAGTGCATTAAGGTGTAACTAATTGAGTATTCCATTAATCTGCTGCTGTCTGTTCTAAACTGGAGAAGGGGGGATGTTCATGTGACTTTGGATTTCACACTTAGATGATGTTGCTCTGTGTTACTACCAAGTCTGCAAGTCTGCTACTCTGCCTGTTGGAAAAGATGCATTCCACACTTGTAAGAATATTATTTTTCCCTCAGAAAGTATTATCTGTTACCCACTTGTTTGAGTAATTATGGTAAGAGACATCTTTGCAGCCCAATCTGCTTTAAGGAGTCAGTCCTTTAGTGAGTGTCTGTGGTTGTGTGTGTATCATGTATACACACACTTACAAAGTTCCCAGCTAAGTCAACACAGTTGAAAGGAAAGAAGACAGCCCTTACAAACTAGTGGTAAAACTTTCACTGACGTTACTCAAGCAGGCTCTATCTGAAGTTCAAATGTTACACCCAAGACTGAACCCAATACAAATTCAGAGCAAATTAAGACTCAATATAAAACCTCTTTAAATCTGAGCAGCGCTTCTCAATTTTTCCACATACAATCACTGGTGTGTCAGTGAATGCCGTTTGACTTTTGTCCTGCTATGTTGGCCTTATGATGATCTAACAAAAAGAACAAACTTGGTGACATGTACGGCATGCTTCTACTATTGAAATATTTCAGTTGTTTTATGTGGGCATTTGTCCACCAACTGGAGTCATATGATATAAAACCGAAGGGGGAGATTAGATGTCTGGTTTCTAGCCATACATTTGAAATATCAAAGATAGTCTTTCTTTCTAGATTTATGGACTCTTCAGATGGCTGAAATATTAAATATGAGACCAATTATCTGAGACTTCGAGAGAATAGCATTTTAACTAGAAATGCAGTAGAACTGCATTAACATGAAGACTGCTCAGTTGCTGCTGGGCTCAGTCTGGCTCTACAGGTAAGAACAGAGCTTGGCAGCAGTTTCTCTCACAGTATCCTACTGACTGAGAGTGTCTTTACTGTATGGCATTAAACAGTGAATCTATCAATAAAAATCTTGTAGCTTGAACTCCTGCTAATGCAAACTTATTCCCAGGGTCAGGTGAAGAAACATGAGTGTGGTAACGATATGCAGAATCACCTGAACTGCTTGAACAATAAAACATATATCCCAGTGTGGATGCTTAAGGTCCTTGTGAAAATACAAAAGTGGGAGGTGCAAACAATACACATGTGCTTGTTATATGGATTGCACTAGAGAAGGTGGAAATGCACGTACGAAGAAGTGAACTGTGTCTCTTGCAGGTATTACTGTTGCAGCAGTTTGTGTATATCCTGCAAGGGTCACTGATGCTGTTAATTCCTTAAAGGCTGCTGGTTGCAACATACCAGTAGCTTCAGGTAAGTTTTATTTTAAAATCAAAAATTAAATCTTTCTATGCTATAAAAAAATGTAGAAAAATCTGGAAGTTTGGACTTGCTTTTCCTTCAGAGAGTAAGGTAAAAAGGTAGCAGGTGGAAGGAAAGGAACAGAGAGAAGGATTTGCTTCTGGCAGTTGTTATCTTTTGTTTTGTTTCAACTTTAAGCGTATCAGGAATGCCAAGTCTATTTTGCTGGAAGTTTGTCAGAGAGGTCCTTAAGATACAGAATCATAGTATCACAGAATGGTTTGGGTTGGAAGGTACCTTAAAGATCGTCTGGTTCCAACCCCCCTGTCATGGGCAGGGACACCACCCACTAGACCAGGTTGTTCAGAGCCCCAACCAACCTGGTCTTGAACTTCCAGGGATGGGGCATCCACAGCTTCTCTGGGCAGCCTGTTCCCCTCACCTGAATAAAATAAATTGAGATAGTGTGCTGGACAAAGAATCAGTAGACAATAAGTAACTGTTAATAATAATAGAACTACAGTAATCATTTTGACAGTTCTAATACAAGTCTTTGGTTGTATGATTTGTTTTGTTTTCCCCATCAGTTTTTTGGTTTTTAAGTGTAATCCTACAAGCTGAATTCAGTGAAGCTGTGTGAAGAGGCAAGGGTTATTGCTTGCTGAGCAGCCTGCAGGTTCAGGACTTGTACTCACAAATCTAATAGCACCAGTTCTTCTCCAGTAACCACATGAGAGAGAAGTCCTGAATCTACAATAAGCAAGAAATAAGATCACAGAATTACGCATGTGGGAAGGGAGCTCTGGGTGTCATCTAGTCCAGTCTCCCACTCAAAGCAGGGGTTAACTTTGAAGTTTATCAGGTGCTTATGTCCATGTTTTCTGTGCTTTCTTTTCATTTTTTCATTGTGTAGGGAAAAATAAATACTACATGTATTTAGATGTCAGAGAATCTCTGACAGCCATTATTTTTTGCATTTCCAAAGTTACTTTAGCTTTTGTACTTAAACATCATAAAGGAAATTCTAAGTAGGCCACATTAAAAAGTTTTTAGCATATTGTGATTTAACTGTTAAATGTATTACTGGGAGTTAACCTGAAATGCTTCTTATAAACGTTGGAGAGAATTTTAAAAGTATGTATTGCTTCATGTATGAGTCCTCTCCTTGTTTGTTCAATTCCGCTGGAGGCCATAGATACTATGCTCGCATAGGCCATTTTGGAAAACTTTAAGGCTTGTGAAAGAGACCTTTTTTCAAGAAGTGGTTGTAGTATCTTGCTGGACATTGGTTCTTGAGGGAAGAAATAATGTTTATTGTGTATGGAGACAGTAAGATGAGCTGCCTTTAGATTTTTGAATTGTGATAGGGATTTAAAATTAAAAAAAAAAAAAAAAAGCTTTCAAATTCTTTGTTGCATTCTTTAGTGCAAATTTTATGTTCAATTTATGAAACAAATTTTCATCCCCCTGCCTGCATCTCCCTCCTTGCTAGTGGCTGCTGGGTTTCCATCTGGACAAACTCCTCTAGAAACCAAACTGGCTGAAATAAAGCTAGCTGTGCAGTATGGTGCCAGAGAGATCGACATCGTCATTAGCAGGAGCCTGGTGCTGAGTGGCCAATGGGAAAGTAAGTCTCCTTAGGCAAGGAACCTAAACTTGTATGTGTGCACGTGTGTGAGCTCTTTCTTTGTCTCTTCCTCCAGTTTCCACATCAGTCCTTGAATAATTTGGTCCCTCCCCAAAGAGTAGCTGATAATCCAGGTCACTGAATGAAATAAAAACAGCATAAGTAAGTTATGACAAATGGTCAGATTTTTTGAAAAGAATGCTGTTACAAATTTTGTCAAGTTGGATATTCAGAATGACTTTGTGTTTTGAAAATTCGGGTCCATTGCTTCTATGCCTTTGAGGATTGTGCATATAGGAATAAAAAATAGCAAGTAAAATGGAAGAAAAGTGAATGCTATAGTCTTTGAACTGTTTTATTAACCCCCCCCCCCAAAGGGCTGAGAGTCTAAATATCTTGTTAAATATACATATTTCAATATTTGACCAAAAATACGTATTTTACTTGTTTTCCCTGAAAGTTGAGGGTACATATTGACTGTTCATATTATTTTTGATGTTCCTGTTCTGTAGACTACAACTAATAAGTTAGAACAATAATACTGAAGATGGTTTTTGCTCTAATTGCGTCCTTAATGTACTGTGAATGGTTTGCCTTAAGTGCTGACAATGCTTCTACAACTAATCTCAGTGTGAAGGTAAACACATCATTGTCTTGGAATGAATTTTGCATTTAGTTGTATAATACAGTACTGTAATAGCCTGTGTGATTGGAAGACTCCAAAGGTTTGGTTAAGGAAATGCAGTCATCATGGTAACAGATCTTTTCTGATTTTGGCCTTCTTTCAATTAGCAGTTAGAATTGAACAAAAAAAGCAGGTTTCTGCATCTGTCTTCAAAATTGGTTTCCACTCTCTCTAACATTTTGACCTCTTTTGTATTTATCATATCCCTTTGCCCATAAATACATGTAGCTTTATGAATGTTTGGCTTCTTGAGGACAGGCATTGTCACAGTCATTTGTTTCTTTCAGAGTGGCTATTTTAAATTCAGATACAGCCTCAGGAACTGCTGGAAGATGGAGACTAGGTGACTGAGCAGTTTTAAATAAGACAAAATGATGGTTCAAATTCTGTGTCAGCTAGCAGCAAGGTTGTGCGCACATCTTCCTGTGCTGTGCTATGCCTTGTAGTGATCCATACTTCCAGTTACAAAGCATGTTGCCCCTCCAGGAGATGCCCTCCAGTGGGGACACTTACAGGGTAGGTACAAAATGATTCCAGTCAATGATCTTTGACCAAGACTGAAAAAAGACCAGCAGACTGGACTTGAACATCAACTTGAATTTGTGTCTGACAAAGTCTGCCAGCAATTGTCTTACAGCAATTCTGACATAACTGTGGTCACCATGCTTCAGACTTTGAGGTACTAACTGCTGTTAAGTGCAAGTTACACAGAGCAGAGGTCAGAAGGTTAGTGCATGCAGTCAGTTGCAAATGCAGGCTCTAGACTATGTAGTCCAGGGTTACAAGAACTCAGAGGAGAATTACAGGGCTAGATTCAGAGAGAAAGTTTGTATCACTGATTGAAATGGACTAGATATATGTTGTTAGTTTTTTCTGTGTGGGAAATGAATTGTTTTTGGTAATCATAAATTACTAGGGAGGAATACGCAGACATAAGAATGATGGACCCAGTATAAAGCTACCAGTTTACTAAATAAGTAAATTAGAGTTGACTTTTGATTTGGTATATATATTCTTTTATCCATAGATGAAGTCATGACAAGCTTGAAAGCCATCCATTTTTTTGGCAATGGTTAGTTTACTTTTCTTTTACTGAGAGCAGAATTGAAATTATTTCCAAATGTTTTCTGAAAGTTTGTTTATGAACATGAATCTGTGTATGGCACTTATTTACATTGTCTTGAAAAAGATACCTCAGGAACAGAATGTATTTGCCAGATAATGAAGGGGAAAAATTCTAATATTTAACGTGCCCATCCAAAAAATTATTCCAGTTGGAACTCTGATTTTTTTTGGGGGGGGGAGGGGGGGGGGAGAGGGGGAGAGGGGAGGAATTCATTATTCTTTCTGTCTAGCTTTCATAGAATCACAGAATGGTTTGGGTTGGAAGGGACCTTAAAGATCATCTCGTTCCAGCCCTCCTGCCATGGGCAGGGACACCTCCCACTAGACCAGTTTGCCGAAAGCCCCGTCCAGCCTGGCCTTGAACACTTCTGGGGATGGGCAGCCACAGCCTTTCTGTGCAACCAGTGCCAGTGCCTCACCACCCTCCAAGTGAAGAATTTACTTTCAGCAGGTGTATGTTACTTGTGTGAACATGCAGCTTTCCAGCTCTATCTAATGGTTAGGTATGATACGCTATAAAGTACATTTCGTGAAGTTAGAAGAAGGGATGAAGAAATGTCTTTTAGGCTGGATCCATTTAGTATGTAAAATTGAAAAAGAATGTCTAGTGCACTAGCAATGACTGCGTTCAAGGTACTTCATAAACTCTAGCTGCCTTGCAGTTATGGCAAAATGCTTGCTTATACTTAAAACACTAGTTAGTATATTGTTATGGTTATTTTCTCATGTTGTCATTCTTTGAAACTTCAGGTACTATTGACAAAAATATTCACCTGGTAGAGTGCTTTATCTTACTGTTTATATATTTCGAGTTGCTGTTCTAATCTGTGCCATAATTGGGGTAGCCATGATAAAATAGTGTTGCTTTGTGATTTGTTTCAAAAGCTTGTGTGGCTATTAAATATTTTAGTGTACGTTCAATTATATCAACTTTTTTTAAAGCAGTTATTATTATTGGGGCTCTTTATGACATTCAGGACACATTTTGTAGGTCTGTTCTTTATGAGGTAGTTGTTAAGAGGTTTTTAATGGTGCTGAACATGTAAACACTTTATTGGGCAGCTAATTTAGGTTGGAAAATAACCTTAAATGAGATTTAAGTTTATGACCTTATATGTATATACCTTTTACAAGCTATTAGCTTGTAGAGCAATAATATTTTACAATAGTTTACTCAACCATTGTCTTGTATCACTTGACAAAGTATGAATTCTGATTAAAAATCAGAATTTAGATAGTGTCTTTAAGCACAGGGTATGGAGGCTGTACGTAAAGCATGATGAAGTTGACCAACAAATTACTGAAAGAAACTGGATATGTGCTCCATACATATGTTGGAATTGCTGTACTTTCTGAAGCTGTCTGAGTTGCCCCAATGTTACTTCTAGTTCCACAGTTTTTAGCAAACAACTGGACATACCACAAGTGTCAGTGGCTTCCAAATTCTTGCTAACCATTGATAACGGTTTATATTTGCTCTGTGTCAATCAAAGTTTCGTACAAAAATGGAACAAAAGAAGTATACTTTAAGAAGTTTTAGCATGGCTGCGTCCATGAAATAGATAGATATAACCTCTTTCTGAAGGTTGCCTTTCGATCCTTACTAATAACTATTCAATCATGAGTTCAGAGGCTTTGTTCAGGAGTTGGGGACACCTTCTGTGCTGTATACTGTATAAACTGCACAGAGAAAATACACTAAAATACACTGCCTGATCCAGAGGCTTGGAAAGCATTGCACATGTTGTTCTGAAATACTATAGTTGGATTTACTATTTTCCAGATTTGTAAGCTGATTTGGGACCTCAAAGTCTTTGCGTAATTTCTTTCTTACATTGTCAGCAGCAGCTCAGACTCTTGAAGCCAAATCCTGTTTTCAGTTTCATGTGAATCACTGGAGCCTGGAGTTGCACATATGTGGCTGAGAGCAGAACTGATAGAGTCGTGTTGTGCTGATAGCCTTGCGCTTGTCATTTTGTTAACAAACCTGCCATTAATGTGCAAGACAGAAGGGATTCCAGCTCCTTTTCCAGTTTCCTAACATGATTACCTTGATCTTTGGTCTAACAGAAATTGAAACATCTTCCCTTCTTATCTCAGTTTCTACCCTTAACATCAGTCAATGTGACTGACTAGTTGAAAACAACAAATAAGATGAATTAAAAAGGAAAAAAAAGTGCTTCTATTACCACATTTTTGAAGAAGAGCTGTTTCATAAAAATTTAAGCTGTCTTTTTCTTCCTTTAACATTTTCATGTTCTGTGTAGAAGATACAGATTATTCCCTTTATTATGTGATTCTAGAACAAATGTATTAGACCAAAGCAAAAGACCATATAGATAATCTGGGGCAGGTTATAGCCAGCATTAATTGGTAAGGGTACTTGCTTGAAAGACATGAAGGGAGAGGCACATTTTCTCTGGTGTACTTAATAGCTGCTAAATATCAATAGAATGCTTTTACTTAATTGTTGGAAATACAGGAAAACTCACAAAAAAAAAAAAGCACCTTCCAATTGTTTTCTTCTCTAACAGCAGAATTAAAACCACAGCTATGAAATTATTTTTTCTTTCCTATCAAGTCTGTTGTGTTTTTTTTAATCTAAATTGTATAAATTCATATAATAAAAGCAGATTTAAAGTTCATAAAAACAGTAAGGTATGTTAAATAAATGGGTGCAAAGTAGAAATATTCTTGTCGCGTATTTTAACTGCTAAATCAGTGAAGGTATTACACACTGCATCAGTGATCATCTGACCCTAAATATTACCCATATAAGTTGGCTTCCTTTGTGTGTGGTTTTATTTTGTTTTGGTTTTGGTTTGCTTTCTTTGTGTGTGTGTGTGTTTGGTTTTGTTTTTTTTTTGGTTGTTTTGTTTTTCCTGGTTAAGACTTGGACTTCATTTAATATGGATAGTGTTAATGCCATATTCAAGATACTACACAATATTGGCCATTTGGTTTGAGAGCTCTTGATTATTCTTTTCCACTGTTTTTAACAGTCAGAGGAAGAATCACTTGCAACCTTTTGATGATGGTCTTAGCTCACAGTTGAATATATATGCCTGCGTGGTTTTCTGTGATAGGGATTTATCCTAAAAGCTTTCTGACACTACTGCAGACACTACTGACACTACAGAGCAGCTCCATCTGCTGTGCCAACTACTACTGGTGTTCTGCACAGGTCAGAGATATTCCAAGAACCAGTGTCTAGTGCTTCTCCTGCCACTGATGAGCTTGAAGGAACTGAGTAGTTACGTGGTTTGTTTTTGGCAGCCTTGACTGTTCTAGAGGCAGCCCAGGACTTCTTGAAACACTGAGTGCATATTCAAGTGTGATTAACTCCAACCACACTTCAGATGTTTGACGGGAAATTTCAGGATGATCAAGTTATCAGTCTTTCGATTTAAATCTGACTGAGTACTGAAACTTTTTATTTTTGAAAAGAGTAGGAGTTTTTGCACTTGTTCGGTATCAAAGCAGTCACTCTTTGACCTGGGACTAGGGTTCTCAGTCTGCTTAATTTTCTCTGTCCCAGAGGTAGTTGCATTTCTATTTGTGCTTTTACAGTAAGGCTGAGAATGTCCTGTGAGTGCCAGATATTGTTTGCAATAATTGGTCTGTGAATAGAGAACAGTATTTATTACCTATACACCTGCCGCATTAAAACATGCCTACTGTTCCACCACCTCATCTAACCTGATAGACACAGATGATTGAAGATCCTCAGTTGTTCCCATCTGTGGGTTGATGCATGCTGTCAGATAGTGAGACTCTTCAAATGATCTTGGCACTAATTGCATATAAAAGTACCTTCCAACAATAGGGAGAGTTTAGTAGCTGCAGTACTAACTTCAGTGAAAAGCAGTTACGGGGATATAATTCCTTTTCATGGAATCCAACCTAAATGTACATTTTGTTGATTTTGTTTTGACATTTTTTGGCAGTGTATCTTAAAGGTAGAGAAAACTTGAGTCTTTTCTTGTTGTTACCATAACTAGAACATGAAAGCTGCTTTTTCTGGCTTTCCGAAGGCTTTGGGAAAGAGTCATTCCACAAAAAGAGACTGCATTTGGATCTAACATGAGCAATGTTATCAAATGCACAAGAAAATAGCACAGGTTCTTTGTATTTCCTTTTTGAGACTTGATTTGATGTAGAAGGTTTCTGGAGTATCATCAATTGATCAATAAAACATGTGAGACTGCATGCTAGTGCTGATTAATTCACACCTTTGGTACACAGTGAGAAACAAGGTGAAACCTGGTGTCTATAAAGGGACTTGCTAAGTGCATTAGCCAGTTGTCTACTAATGTGTGTAGCGTGTCTCAGCGGACCACTGCAGTGATCCCAGCCCTGGCTGCCTGGTGTGCCAGCAGCATCAATAGCATTCGGCAGCATTGCGGGTGGAGAGGAGGTCCAGCCATGCAGCAGGATGGCGAATCCTCCTGTATGTCTACAGGTCCTGCTTGAGGACTGAGAGGAAAAGAAAGCCAGTATTGCTGAAAAAAATTGGTCCTGGACATTTTTTAGCAAGATGGATTTGTTAAAAGCCATGTTTTTACCTTCTATAAATTAACTTTTCAATTTTGTGTGTTTGAAGATTAAGTACAGTTTGTGTAAAGCACTCTCCTACGAAGGATCCCGTTTGCTTATTTTATATCTTTTTTTTTTTTTTTTCTAATTCAGATTCTGGAAATGTTGCCTGTACACTGTAAGAGCTGCTTCTTCCCACCACTAACACTAATCATCTCCAAGTGGTCAGCTTCTAGCAGTTACATTTCAATTACTTCTAGCTCCTTTAATCTTCCTGTGTTTACAGTTTTGTGGGGAGCACAGTTGAATTTTGGTAAAAAGGGTGGTAGGGTTTTCCTGTGCTCCCCACATTGCATTTCCTGACCAAGTATGCGAGTTCTAGCCTTTTTGAAAAAACGCAGTAAGTCCATGTCCTCGGTCACCCCCGGGCAGTGCAGTGACCTGAGCTGGTTCGTGAACACCGAGCTGTGCAGAGTCACTGATCCATGAAGGTGCTATCTCAGGCCTCGGGCTCTCCTCACCAGGGGTGCTAGCAGCCTGTGTTGATTAGGCTGCATATTTTCAGGAAACTCGTATTTTCAAGAAGCTTCTGTGGGATTCGGATACGTAAACACAGGCACCTAGCTCGCTGACAGACTGCCCCATGGTACTGGGGGGTACAACAGGACCTAATGCAGACGTGGTGCCTCCAGGAGCAGCCGCTGGAAGCCAGGCGGATGATAGGTCAGGCACCTCAAGTGTCACCGAGGTCCCTAATTAGACAACTCAGTCACACCTTTGTTGCCTCGTAGGCTGAGCCCTTTGGTATAGATGGCTGAAGGGGACAGGGAGCGTGGTGTCACGATGTGCGCGGGAAAGCATAACTGTCCCTGAGTACTGATTCAGTTTAGTACCAAATTTATTGCTGAAAAAGCTGTTTTAAAATCAATCTTGAATATTACAGCATTTTTTTTCTCTCCTGATGTATTCATGAGTGTTTGGCATACTGTGCACATTCTTAGTTTTGAGAGAAGCGACATTAATAGCTATTAAGTTAAGTCTGAAACTGTGTGGCATTGTTAATTACCTCCAGTCATGTAATTTATTGAACTTACAAAACTTAAGTTCTTGAGTGCTATGACTAATTATAAGATTGGAAATTAATCCAGAAGTGGAAATTACAGCCATACTTGAAAATGTCTCTCAGCCAACTTTGATCATTTTCAAATGCTTTTATCCACAGGTCTCTATGAGGAGATCCGCCAGTGCCGTGAGGCCTGTGGAGAAGCTCACATGAAAACAATCCTAGCAACGGGTGAACTGGGGTCCCTTGCTAATGTCTACAAAGCCAGCATGATAGCTATGATGGCAGGTAAATATATGTGTGTTCTTCTTTTTAAGCTAAGAATGTCTTTGCTATATTATTCATGAAGCCTAAAAAATTCTAGTCGTGAAAGTTTAGTTTTGCCTATAGTCGGCAAAAACTATTATGCAGCAATTACTGAAGTTGCAGGTGTAGTAATGAAGTATCACTTGTTTGTATAACCTACAAAAATGGCATGAAGTGTTAAATAACACTTAAAACTGCTAAATGACAAGATTTGTAGGAAAAATAATGTTGTCAAATGTCTGATCCGTGGGATGTTTAATAAGGGCACATACATTTGAGGTAGATTTTCCAGGTAGTGTTGATGAGCATACAGATGTAGGGCGGTAGGCAGGTGGCTTGTGAACCTATTTTAAATGCAGTGGGAATTTCTCTGGGAAGATTGCACTGAAAACTCCCCTTCTGGTTTGTGATCACTTCTAACTACCTCTATGAGAGTGTGAGTTGGGTACCCAACTGTGCTGGAAATGCAGCAAAGGGAAGAACACCACGTGCTACAGCAGGTGTGGGAATGTGCTAGGTTATAACCGGACCACTCAAGATTGGGACACTCACTACTGACAATTAATTGGTGTTCAGTCTTACCTGTCTTTGAAAACTAAATTACATCTGTCTTGATGTTTAGGAGCATGCCAGTCTGTTATCCTGAACCTTTCAGCTAAGAAACACATTCCCATGAGCAGGATGGAGTTTCTAGGGGCTGTATATATGTTGTAGGTATTACTATTTTGCATAGCTATAGCCATTGCAGACTCTGAATGTAAGAAAGCACCCATTTGAGCCTAGATTTACAGCAGTGTATTCCTCTGCAACTTTGGACCAGTGCTGGTCCAATTTCTCCCTAGTTTAAACAAGATTTCAGGGCTGTGGTTTAATACAGTCTTTAAGATGCAAAATGTTCTTTGGACATCATTCTGGACACCTGTTTCTTCCACCATATTTGAAAGAGGGTACCTCATGAATATTGACAGAGAGAAATGTAAAGAAGTACTAAGAACCACTGAGTTAGTCCATCTTCTAACTAAATTTTCCCTCTTTTTTGCACTGATTTTTTTTTCCTACTGTAAGCTCTTCAGACCTAGGATTTATTCTTATTTTAGAGCAAGAAAAGTCATCTGAGTGTTTTTCCAGTATTTAAATAAATATTCAACTTGCTGCTGACCTCACTGCCTCCTTCCACAACACTGTGCTTATCTACTTCAAATGGAATGGGAGGCATTTTATACTGCTATGTCAATTAGTATCCTTAGGTACAGTATTATGCTAGCAAATACTGCTTTTAATTAGAATAGGTATAAGAAATACATTTCCTGTCACTTAAACTGATATACTAATAATTATCATCACATTTTTGTAACATACAGTACTGATGAATTCAGGTTGTAAAGCATTAGAATGTTTTCAGATTTTTTGCTGGTGTAATTTTTCTGAAATACAGCAGATGGCCCTGTTGTTAATGATTTTCCTTGCATAGTTATTCATTTTATAAGATACTTATCTGTATAGCATTTGCAGTAGTTTTCTTGTTTCAGTCTCTTCCTTTTCCTTTGTAAGTGTAAAAATAAAAATGTATTTTTGTTCTACACACATGTATTGAAGGCCAGATTTTCAGATTCTGACTTGTCAGAACTGCTGAGAAACTCAAATTCCAGATGAAGTTTGTTTGATATGCATATGTGTAATATTTTGGGGAGAAAGTAATTTGGCATGGTAGGTTTAGGTTCTAGCTTTAGTGTCCATTTATTTTTATAGCTGCTGTTATGATCTAAAGGAAAGAAAGAAAGGAAAAATGCAGCTGATCTAGTGGATATGGCAGGTCCTGGGAACTTTCATTTGAATGTAAAAAAGAACACCTCTGATAACCCTGAAGCTAATGATTAATTTTATGTGGAGAAAATAGTTATGTAGTATATTGGATTCAAATGCAAAACTTACTTTAGAAGTTCTTGCTACCTCTGGCCACTTGTTACTGTACTTGCCCCCAAATCTGCTGCTCCTTCAGCTATGGTGTTAGAAGTGCTCATCATGCTGCGCAGTAAACTGAGTTATCGAAGTAATACTGATGCAAATTACTTCAGAAAGGGGTAACTAGTTTTGTTTTTTTGTTTGTTTGTTTTTCCAATTGCCACCCCCTCAACAATTTGGTTTACTGCCCTGCCTTGCATGCAGTTGTATCTGTGCAGCTGAGGACATGGCTTGTAATCCTTAAGCTGTTTTCACTGTACAGCACATAATGCAAGTCTATCATGTAGGGAGCACAAAATCCTAGCTGTACTGATATTTACATTACTGTTGCTGGGCATGCACACTCTCACCTAGGTTCAGAAGCACTGATCTGTGTTGCAACATGTATTAAAATACATATTTTTTTTCCCATCTGTCTCATTTGCGAGACTCAGAAGGCTGGGGACAGGAAAGTGTCACAGTGCTGATTTAGCACTAGCTCCATGGTTAAAAAGCTTCCCTGGGATGTCTGACACCTGGGCACTCCGTGGTTGTTCTCACACACAAAGGTAAATTTTACAGTGTATTTGCCATTAAGGTTTTCAGTCCCTCCTGATAAAGTTGCTCTGCTTTGCACAAAGCAATTAACTGAGCAGGGAATGCAATGCAGATGTCTCCTCTCCCGAGTAACTTTTCAAAATTTGTATACAGGCTTCCTTATGCTGGCTTAAGGAATGATGGGTGTGTGCTGGGAAGAACAGCATGTTATATTTAGTCTGATTCAGCTAGCAAGTGGGGGTTCAGCCACTGGAGGAGAAGCCAGCTGCACAGATGATTCTATAACTGACTTGAAAAGGTATGGCAAAAGGTAAAAGGTCAGCCCCTCCACTTGGATTTTTAAGATAATGCTGGGATTTTAAGATAACACTAAGGGCCATGCTCAGGCTGGGGCAGTGTGCCTGCACACGTCTGTACTCAAAAGTGCTAGCATGGGCCACATCTGTAGCTGTACTCTGAAGCACAGTCCTTGCAGGACTTGGTGGAAGCCATTCACTGCACCCCAGTGAGAGCCTGAGCCCAGCAAGACATGCAGATCCCAGCAGTGCACTGATGGCAGGGGTCAGCTGTAGAAAACGTGCTTTGTACAACATGCCTGTGTACAAGTTGCTAATGCTTGAACCTGCCAGAACTTTGGGGGGAAAAAAGTATGGCTTCACAGCGAATGCAATAATAACCTGCCTCTATTTGAAGCAAATATAATCATTTGCCTCTATTAGGCTCCTCCTGTGTCTGAAACCTTATCTCTGAAGTACCATGTCTACTTTTTCTTCCTTCTCTAGCGCAGTGCATAGGGAGAAGGACATCAGAATGGAAACAGACACCCAGTTCTCTTAAATTCTTTTAACCAACCCTTTACCGACTTGACTGATGTGATAAAAATTCTTCTGGAATATTTAAGTATCTATTTCTGAGTGCTGTGCTGGAAGAGGCTGACAGCCCTCTAAGGACAGTGAGTCAGCTGGCAAGAATAATTCTTGCAGTGCTAAGGAGGAGAGAATGGAGAAGGTAAGGACTGCGCATCAGTGGCTCTTTGTAACTACCAAAGGAGCACATTTCAGAAAGCTGACTGAGATCAATTCTCAGCAATGAATCAGGGATTTTTTTGGTCGTTGTGTGTAATGTCCACTGCCACTTTTTGAGCTTCTTGAGGTGTTGATGGTGAATCTGAGTGCATGAGCTTCCCAAGGGTAACTCACTGCATCTTCGATTCTGACAGAAAGTTTCCAGACACTGAGCAGAGCAAACTAATCAGTGGTTTTCAATGTCTTGTGTACACTTGTGTGAGTCAGGTCCATTTCTACAGAAAACAATCAAATCTGCATCTTTGAAGCCTCTCGGAAGAAACTGTTCTGAGGAACACAAATGGGAGTGCCTGGCTCCCCAGTACTAGTGGGATCTACACCATGTTTCTTCACCTTGGTGCCTTTAAAAAAAAAAAAAAAAAAGAGAGAGAGAAAAGAAAATAAAAACAGGGCTTGTATGCAGTTTTATTATTGCAGAGAGGCCTTTTTTTTTTTTGGAAACAAACATAGACTGCCAAAGAAGTCAGACAAGGAGGGGAAAGATGATAAGATGGCAGTGGGAAGGGAAAGGTTCAATAAAGATGTAGATGACTTAATTGCATATTTCAGTATATATAAGGTTTGTATTTTGGAAAATCATGTTTTAACCAAATTACCTAATTACAAAAACTTAATTGTTCTATATAAGAATTTGTATTAAGTAAGATACACAAATGGAGGAGAGGTGGAAGAAGTAACTAAGTAAATATACTTTACATTAAAAGTGAAAACTTCCTCTGTTGTTTTTAGCTGTCAAAGCTGGTCTCCACAGTACATCTCCCTTTACCTCATTCTTTGGGAAGCTGAGGGAGATAAAACAGTGACATATGAAAGATATTTGTTTTCATTATAAATCACTAAACAAGTACCTATGTAAAGATCAGGAAGGAGTGATGTATGCTCTTCTGCAGCCCTACTAAACATATGGGTTTCAAATAATTTTTTGTAGGTCATTAAGCAGTTAGTCGAATAAGTGGAGATACTAAGTCTTATAAAAATTGAATTTAGAAAGGGAATGAATTAGTGCTAAAACAAAGTAATGTCTAGAGTCGCTAGCACAAAGAAGCCTGTAAAAAGTATCAAAAGATGGTCGAGGCAACCTTCTTTAGAAGAAGAAAATTAAAACACATGGAATCTGCCCACAGAAATTTGTAGATGTTTTGATACTGTTAATTCCAAAGTGAGCAGGAAATAATAGAGCTAAACAGTGAAGAAACAATGTGCTTTGCAGTTCTTAGGAGAAACCGTTATCAGTTCTGCCAGTCTTCAACCTACCTTATTGCAGTGGTTCCAGTTAATACACACTCATTTTCATAAATCATTTTCAGAAATAGGCTGGCCTTGCTTAGATCCAGGGAGAGACTGGCTGAGGGCTGTCAGACTCGATCTTTGTCTCTAAAAGCAGAGACTAGTGGCAAAAGGGTTCCCCCTAAGAAAAGACAGGACACGGGAGTACTGCTTGAAGAGGTTTCCTCAAAAATCTTGAAGACCAGAACGTCCCACTGCACAAAAGGCTAGTTCTGATTTAAGAAAAGATATAACACTTTAATGATTAAAGGGAGAGTCCAGGAAATGTGCTGTGGAACATCACAGAATAATGCCTAGCTACACAAAGCTTTTAGCTCAGCTCTAAATAAGGTATTTATACTGTAGTTAATATTGCTGCAGACACATTTTTAGCATGAATAATGTGAACGCAAATTCTGAGGTACCAATAACTGTTGCTATTTTGAACACTATCTTGCAAAGATTTGTTTGGAGCCAGGTTAGATGGTATGGCTTTAAACATGCTAGCAGCCTTCTAAGTGTTAGGAATGCATTTCCTGCTGCTGGACGTGGACTGGCATGGTCCAAAGCAAAGGTTCTACCAAGCAAATGTTTCATGAGAAATAAAAAAGAGAGGAGACCAAACTAGCAAAATTTGATTGAAAAGCTAGGCATGCTTCGTGCAGATGCTACTAATGTAGGAAACAAGACTACTGAATAAGTAATAATACTTAGCACTTTACGTCTTCAAAGTACATACAGACATTAGCAGAATAAATCTCACAATAGCTCTGTAAAGTATGAGACAAAGATCATAACAGATGGGTCAAAAGTCAAGCTGTGATCAGTTGTGAGTTCCTGGCTTTAAATCCCATGCTCGTACCAAAAGTTGAGGGTCCTTTTCAGTAGTGTTTGAGCTGCATTATGCTTAAAGACAAGTTTGATTTAATTATGTGTCCACAGCTTCAGCTGTAATTTGATACTAACAAGGTAGTTATTAAAGCCCAGAGCAAATGAAAAGCAAAGCAGGGCAGGAGGCTGGGTAGCAGATAGGAAACAAGATTCCAGTCTGTGTCTTATTTTATACATCCGAAACACAACCAACTGTATTGAGTTTGCTGTGTACTGGTAAAAGGCACACTTTGGCCTGTAAAGGGACAGTTGGAAATGAGGAGTAATGAGTGGCTGTCATGTTCTAGAAGCAGACCAGGTTAAAACTGTCAATTCCTTTCTACAGAAGTGAACTGGCTTTGAGTGCTTTCCAGGGTGACTGATGGTGTTTAGATTTACTGGTGTAGGGCCGGGGGCAAACTAGTAAGTCCTTACTCTTCTGAATATATGGGAAGAGGACTGATTGTCTGACCGGTGCCTAAGGCTTTTTCAGTCACAGTCTGGTGGTGATTCCTCTCTCCCTCCAACGAAGCAGGACTCAGAGTGAGTCCAAGGTGCAAAATGGATTACTTGCTGTTCTGGCTTGGCTGGAAGGAAAAGGTAGATGTTGGAATGCAATGTGTTCTTGCATTGACTGCTTGTCTTCAGAGAACAAAGCACAGTGCAGAGAAAGTTTTTCCACCTGCCTTATCAAATGGTAGAGAATAATCCCAATTTGCTTTGACTGTGATCTTCTGGCGGTACAGATTAGATCTAGCATGGACATCAGCACGTTTCTGAATTTCTTTCAATTTACTGAGTGCATAATACGATGTTTGCGTTGGCTGTCTTCTGACTGAACACATGCAAACAGTACCTCGTTTGTCCAAAGATCTGCCCATTCCTTCAGAATTTTTAGATAAATTTGAACTTGCAGAATTGGAACTGCTTCAGCACGTTGTGTTGTGAAGATGCAGTGTTGCAGGTACGTTTAGGAGTATAGCCTTGGTTACTGCCTTGGAATGTAGAAATGGTCGCAGTATGGCTGCTGTAAGAGACTCATTGGGACAGTAATTAACACTAAGGTTGCTGATAACTTTACTGTCTGTTTGCTGCAGCAGATGTCTCACATTCTGCATAGTCTGCAGTCGTTCTGCATGTTCACAGCTCTGGTTAACATCACCAAAAGTTCAGTGCAAGGAACGAGCATAAAACATGCTGTGGAAAAAACAAGATACAGAGCAGTGCAGAGTAACACAGTCTGCCTCAAAAGTTTGAATGTTGATATAGAATAAAAAAGGTTTTGGATTAGCAGTTAGATCAAAAGATGTTCTTGGCAACATGGAAAGTCTTTAAATATAATCTGTATAAAAGAGATCTGTACAGGAACAAGTGACTCGATTTATTCTAGTACAGAGTGGGGAGAAAAGAGAAGAAGAAAAAAGCCGGTAGTATAAAAATGCAGATAGCTGCATGTTCAGAAAGGCAGTACAAGGATGCTCCCTTAAACGATGTAATTGCCTACAAGCTTAACAGTGATAGTGCAGCTAATCACTAGAAATAATGTAGGCGTGATAGATAAGCTTGGAGTTGAAAAGTTCTAACAATGCAATCACAATATCCTCAGGTCTGGATTACTGATGAGGATCCACACAAAGAGTAGTAACACAAAAACAGTATTGGTCTTGCATAAAGCAGATCTGGAAGGAATGCAAAATGAGACTTAAAAATCTGTCTGGAACTCAATTATGTATGTATAGGGAATCAGAAATGAAGGAATGTGAAGGAATGGTTAAGAAACACTTGGGTGGGCTCTAATGGAAAATCTTCTCAGTAAAGTCAAAAGAGCAACAGAATACTATATGGGTAAGTAGAGGATAGAAGTAATATGCAAGAGAAACAGAAATGTTGAAGTACATAGGATCTTTGAGGGGACAAGAGTTGTAGTGCATCCAGTAAAGCCTCATTTGTTTGTGGTTTAAGGTAGAAACCCAGATATGCATGCAATGCCACGTTTTGTTATGCATTTACTTATGTGCTTACTGAACCATGTGCTTGTCTATACAGCCATACCTGGGGGAGATGGTTGTGTAGGGTTGTTCATATTTGCCATACCAGGATGCCTGGTGACTCAGTTTGCTAATTTTGTGAAAGCCTATTCTATTAATGGTGTTCTGTAATCAGAAATACCAATATAAAGCCTCTATTCAAGTCAAAGAAGACATACCGATGCAAAAACAGTTGACATCTTGCTCTTTATATACGTGTTTGTTTGATTTTGTGTTATCTACAATGCTACTTTACTTTCCCGCCACCCATTCCCCACTTATAAAGAGAAACTGTGCTATTTCCAAGCACCTCCCAACAGAATAATACAGTTAGGTTAGGAAACCAGAAGATGGGTAGGATTGTTTGAAATAGCACAATGATTCCTAGCTTGCCATCACCTTTGACAACTCAGTTAACTTCTCTGTTTTTTCCATGCATAAAACTGACATTGAGCATTTCATAGGACCTCTGTGACGTCTAGTAAATTACGATAGAAGCAGAAACGTATTCCTCTCATTAGAAGGCAGAATTTTCCTTTGTTTGTGCATGAAGATGGAATACCCTTGGTCACAACTGAAATGGGGAAGTTTGAGCAAGAGAAATTTTGGAAATTTTCTGGAGAGAGCTTCTGACTATCAGAGCCAATTCTGGGAGTTACAGTGGAGGCAGGAGCTGGCACAGCTTGCCATGGTACTCGAGGGTGATGGTACCGTGCACTGCACAACTGACTGGCACGGTCTGTAGCAGCAGGGAGGTCATCTCCCTTCAGATGTTTTCACAGCACTCCACACAAAACGTTCTTCTAAATGGAGGAGGGTTGCCATGCCTCCTGTATGTCTGTTTTATTAATGCTTTGGTGCTCTCCTTTCACTGAGCAAAGTGGAACGAGCAACATGCCCCTGCAAGAAAGTGTAGGGGAGGAGTCTGGTATCTCCCCAGGACTTGTCACTGGATCTCAGAGAAGACAGAGACAGCGGGATCAGTGAGGATCATATAACAAGTTATGCTTTCTTCAACACAGGTCTTCAAAGCATGGACAGGTGCTGTGGGCTTCCACTGTCCTGTGGTGTATTTTAAGGGTTTGAACCCTAGTCTGCACAGATTTCTGCTACTTGACTTATAAGAAAGTGGCTATTCTTTGTGCTTCAACCTCTGAAACTGGTGTGAAATAGGTTACAGTGAGTAGGCATGTACTGCCAGTGTGACATACTGCTGGGAGGGGTCAGCCTTCTTTTAACAAACTATCCTAAATGCCTGAATAGTGTTTTTCTTTTGCTGATAGTCTTTGCAGAGCATGTTAATTAAGGAATATCTAAATGGTATACTTTCAATTTACAACAACTGATGCAGAGAGGTGAGAAAGCACCCCTGTTGCGTTAATTTTCCCCATGAATGAAACCTTGTTTCTATGTTAAATAATTTGTTAGAATTTGAGTTAAAACTTTTGAAGTTTCATATCGCTTCAGACTCAGAAATCATTGCACAGTGAATAGTTCTAGTCAAACATGCCATCAAAATAACACGGCTTCATAGCAAAAAACTTTGCATCTGTGAAGCTCCGGTATTGAAGGTAATGGTTTGAGAGAATGTAATTTTAAAACATGGAAATATTATGTAAAATCAATAGATGTACAGGGTACTATTTATTTCTCTGATATTTCAGGCTGTTTTTTTATTGTTTTAGGAGCAGGTGTTAAATTCTACTAAACAAGTGAAAAATAGAAATAAATATTTAATTTACCGTATCTATCAATTATACAAAATTGTCTTATGAAATATTAAAGTATCTTTTAAGAGATTGCAAGTAGGAACACCAGTTAGAACGTTCAGTCCCTTAACAGCAACTTAATATAGATGTGGAAATAAACTCAGCATGCTTTTACTAGTTATAGGCCCTGTGATTTTTGTGTTGCTTTTAAGGTGGCATGGCTTTGTGATCAGGCCTGTGTGATATGAAATTATTCTGAAGCATATGCCCATCATAGCAGAATGTGAAATTAGACTTCTAAACAGAAAGATGTTGAATGGAAAAATACACCGGGAATATGTGATCTTGAACATCAAGAGGCCATTTTGAAACTCTCTAGATACTCATTTGAACAAACCTATTTACTCATAAGGAGCAGGAATGCAGTGAAAAACAAAGCAGCGTACCAAGAGGTGGACACAAAACACAAGTGAGTTCCATACTGAGATATTAAAATGGGACAAAAATTAGTCATATGAAACAAATTAGTCCTAAGGAGATTATGGATAGTTTCCTTACCAATAAAGTGGATCTTAAAAATACTGAGATCAGTATAAAGATACGAACTAACTTTTAACAGATCACATTTTAATAGTGCTGACACTGTATTTCCAGGTGTTACTTCATTAAGTTCAGAGGAACAGGCTGAATACCCAAGCTAACTGCTGTGTTGCGTGTCACTACAAACACGTTCCTTATTGAGCTAAACAGGATTGATTATTCAATTGCAAATATTTAAGCTTATATTTAACAGCTTCCATTCCTTATAAGTTTTTAACTGGAATTCAGAAGGTCATCTTAGTAGAGTTTCTTGACCTTTTTTTCAAAGGAAAATGTTTCTATCAGAATATGATAATATTATATAGCAATATTCTTCAGAAATGTGCTTATTTCAGTGGTGTTTGGAAAGATCGCTTCATGGCTTTTCCCAGCTTGCCCCAGTGTTTGCTTGCAGTATTTTTGGTGAGTTGTGAAGGGACCTGGGCTTCCTTGGTAGGTACTTTTATTATTTAGTCTGTCTCCCAGGCTTTCTATGCTCCTTTGATTTGTGTTACCAAAGTGCAAACCGTGTACTTTCTTTGACAAGATACTTTGGAATTTCAACCTCTGGGAAACATTTCTGGTTTGTTTATTTAGTTTATATTCCTTTTTTGAAATGTTAGTTTTTAATTTTATCATCTCTCATATAAGTCAGTTTCTAGTTTTTGACCATGCCTATTTTGTTACCCAACCGCAGAAGCTTTCCAGAGCTTCCTGTAAAAGCCCTGCTTTTGAGGGAAATTTTCAAAGACAAAGATGATAGTAAAGTCCATAGCCTTCATGGCAAGTCAACAGGGATCTGACATCTGATTGTCTGTTGCACCTTTGATGTTTCTCCCCCTCTAGCATTTGTGCTATAGAGTGACTTTCCCTGCAGTGTACAACTGCAGCTGATTTCTCAAGTTGAGTTCTCAGTAAATCTGAAATGTAGAAAAACTTCCTCCTTGACTATGCCTGGGCGTTTTTATAAACAAAAAGTCTTCCTTCTGTCACCTTTGCAGCTACACTGCCAATCCAATTTCCAACTTATCAGTCTATCCCAAACATTGCAGAGGTAAAATTTTGTCGTTTATCAAGATTTGTTAATTCATCTCTAAAGGACCAGAAAGGAAACAAATGGCAATGTTCCATATTCCATGCAGCACATTAGACTTAAATTATGCAAAACAAAATTATGAATCATGCATCTTCAAAAGCCGTCTTCCCACTGGTCCTGGAAAATGGACATGTAGAGAGCTCAAAGAAAATGCAAAGCCTTACACATAAATGGAGCTTTGAAATGAACCCAAGCCCCACGATGAGAAAGCAGCTTGGTGGGGTGTGATGGAAGGGGGTGCCACGTTTCTCGTGAGCTCTAGTCCCCAGCAAGAGGAGAGGGGCAGCATTTTCGTGTAGTGCTCTGGTAACAAGACACCATGCACAGGCTGTTAATAGGTAACTGGTTATATTCCTGTTGTAATCAGGTACTGTTTGCAGCTTCTCTGGCTGTAACCAGATTTAGCTTCACAGCAGTTTGCTCAGTTACAGTTGTAGCGCAGTTGCAGCCTCAAGGCAGGCTCCCCAGGGACCTTCAGCTGGATGGACTCTGTGCTGTTTTAGCTATGCCATTTCCAGTGATTTCCAGTGCCTGGGATAGAATTACAGCTCACTTAGCTGTAAACTAACTGTCTCCAGAGTGTACTGCAGAAATACTGGTTTGCTGCTTAAGAGTAAAACCAAAAAATCCTGGTAAAATAAACATAGCTACTCCATGCTTTGGAACTACTTGATGAGTTCATTTGCAGAGAGTTGCTCCTATTAGGAAGTAAGAACTGAATGCATGAGAGAAACCTAGGAAGGAAGCAATGTATTTTTCTGCTGAAATGTTCAAGAGAGGCTTTTGTTTGTTTGTTTGTTTGTTTGTTTGTTTTAAGTATGTGTGTGTGTGTTGGGTACAGAGAAATCTTGAGGGATGACGGGGTTCCTGTGCCTTTTGTACACTATTTTTGCAGTGGAACACAGGAACATGCAGAGCACTTAGCAATGTATGTATAGAAATGCTACAGATTTTCATTACAAAGAATTATTAATTACTAACACTGCTGCATTTCCCTACTTGGCAATAATTCAGCAAACAGTTGTGCCAGTTGAGGTTATTGTCTAAGGTCTGTTTCATGAAAGACAGAAATAAGAGAGGAGCTGAGACTGCGTGAGAGAAGGTTTTAAATGGTGGAAGGCAAAGGGAAGGTAAGACTAGAATCTGTTCAAGTTGGAAGGAGGCAGCTAATACAGCATTTGAGGCATCAGTGATGCGTTCTGTATTATTCATAGCTGTGACTGATACGGCTTGTAGGTTTTCTACGTTTTCATTTGCTAAATTAGGTGGGACATCACATAAAGACTAAAGTAGTCAGTGAAATGTAGAAAGGTTTAGATCATCATGATTATACAAAGCTTGCAGACGCCTTTCCACAAAATGTGAGTTGCTACAGCACTGATTTTTATGTTAATTTACTTGTGAATAATTTAAAAAGACCTGTTTATTTTTTAATAAAAAGGAAAGATATAAATTGGCTGAGTGTTCCTAATGTTACTTACAGCTGCCATTGAGCAGATGTTAGGGATTCTGAGTGGTTTGCTAGACCAAAATAAGTTTTATGAATAAACAAACAGTTTCTTTTTACTACCAACTGTTTCAGACTGATTCTCTCCCAAATTCACAATAAATGGCTTTTAAAAGTCTCCTCATAAATAATTATCTTTCTTGTGCAACTTTCTTGTAGGCACTTGGATTTTAATTACGATGATAAACTGTTTTAATAAGTTGTTAAATAATTTTATCTTTTTAGGGCTGAATCCATATTCCATTTTTCTTTGACTTCATTGGTTCCTGGGAATTTAATCCTTTTAATTCTTGATAATTTACTTGATATTGCACTTTCCATGTCCCTTTATAAATTCACATTGGAGAAGCAAACAGCATGCAGCAGCAGCATCTTCCTCTGATCTCTACACGCACGGACCCACCTGAGCTTGCTGGTTAAAAACAGCCTCCTGTTACTAGTAGCTGTTTTTTTTAACTCAGTCATTTTGATCACAGGAAGCTTGAAAAGATATGTAGTTAAATGGAGACAATCGATCTCTGCTTTGGGCTAATGTCTGGGTGTCTTAAAGCACAAGAAGATGGCTAGCAAAGAGGATATTATGGTTAGCTGATGGACAAGATACATGCAGCACTGCTATGCTGAGCTTCAGACCAGTGCTTTTCAATGTAAATATATAAATATACGTATATCTGATTTGATGCAGAGAAATGCTGAGCACACATAATTCCTTGTGACTTCAGTTGTGATTCAGTAACTTTGAAAAGTAGCTGCTTTATGGAACTATGTACATCTCTACACAGATGATGGGGAGAAGAGCCAAGTGGCAGGTTGTTAAACGTCCTGAATTTTAGTGTCATAGCATGGTCTAAATTTACTTAATTAAAAGCACCTGCTATTAAAAAGTACAGATCATGTTTAAACTTTTGTATTTTTCTTTTAGATTAAGCATGGAAACAAAAAACATGGTAGCATGTCTCATGATCCCACTCTTGACAGAATAATTTGAGTCACTGCAAAAAACATTAATACCAATTTAGATATCATTAGAAGTCATAATTGAAAGCGTTGATCCTGCAAGGCTTTGAGTTTACTGGGTTAGAGTCTACCAAGTCAAGTATCTGTTTCTTTGGGGTTCAGCCTTGGGTAGCTTTGTTTGCTGTTATCTTCTGTGTGATCTAAACTGAGCGTGCTTAGGACCAAGTTCATATGGGGAGGGGAGACAGTACATTTTTGGTAAGTGTGGATGAAGAAGCCATTGGTATCAAAGTAAGGCTCTAAAATATTTCCATGCAAAGATACGAACTTTAGGCAGATTTTATTTATTTTTTTCTGTAAGAAAGACATTAAATGTCATGTCTCAATGAATAGTGACATTTAATAACTCTCCAATAATACCTGTGAGTATACGTACATCTAGCACAAAGAGAATTTGACACATGATTTCTTTCATTTCCAGTTTTTCAGTAAGAGGGATGAAATGACAATATACAAAATGATAATGTATTTTTAGTGTAGGTTTTGGAAAAAAAAAAAGTAAAACATATAGCATGTGGAGTTGAAGATTAAAATATCTTCTTTTTGACAGTGGACTAACCAAATGCACATTTCTGTATCGGTTCCAATTATTTTTAACCAAAAAACAGTCAGTTATTTAACCAGATTTTTGGTACTTTTGGTTTGAGATGCTCACTGTATTTGCAGTCTCTGACCAGATCAGGACATGGACGGTTGAAAAGGGGAGGGAGAAAAACAATGCTCCAGCATGTTAAATACCTTTTTATAAGTTGCTGCCTATTTCTGATGGTGCTTAAGGGTTCTTTGGATTTTCTTCATTTTTTTAAAAGTAGCTCTCAGTAGATCCTTATGCCAAAAAAGTCTGACAATTTATCACCAACATGCCTTCACAAAGCATCCCTTTGAAGTAAAATTGTAATTTTGCAATGTAAGCATCATTAATAATACAGCTGAGGGAGGAGGTGGGGTGGGGAGAGGAGACTTCTTAAAAAGAAAAAAAAAAAAAAAACAGAAGCTTGTATGTCTTTCCCCCAACAGAGAGGTGCTTCCTGCTCAGAGTGTGGCTGCACAGTCAGTTTTGTTGTTGTTGTTGTTTGTTATGGTGGCAAGCTTTTTGATATTCAGGCCACCCTGAATACCAAAACTGACAGCCCTCCTGACAGTGGTGAAAACATCCATTAGCAACTGGAAACTCTCCCCCCAAGCTGTGGCCTACACATACTGGTTTTTGCAGTTTTGCCAGATACCAAATTATCAACGTGGGAGAAGAAGAACGAAGCACTCTGAGGGGTAGCAACCTCCTTATATTAAATGTAATATTATAAAAAATAATAGTAATTGAGAAAGAAATAATAGCTGGTGACACTTGCCATTTTAACAATTTTGCCTTGAAATACACTACATTATTGGTAACTAAGTCCGTCCAGGGTGTTCCTCTTTTGATATTTGTTGCATCAGAAGGAGAACAACACCTGCTGTGGTGGCAGTCTACATGTTCATAAATTTATGGTATTGAAGACTTTCAAGTGTCATAAAAACTAAGCCAAGTGCATAACATTTTCCTAGTAATCACATGATTACTGAAAGGGGAAGGTTCAGCTTGCTATTTAAGCCTGTAAGTAACCTATTCTATATCATTTCTTAAAGCCAGGAGGAAACAAAGACATTACAAACTGGAGACTGGTGAGACCCAGCACTTCGTGTTTTTCACGCAAATCCAAAGGGAGGACATTGGCCCCAAAATGCTCTTGGGAAGTTCCTTTGATACTGGAAATCTCCCCGGTGCAGAAAAAGCTCTACAGAAGCCTCCACCTGTGCTAGCTGCCTCCTTATATGTAGGAGACAGTATGGATGAGCAGCTGATGCTGGCAGTTTGTCCTCTGCATGACAAATAGGTGGCTGAACTGCAGAATTGAATGCTGGACAGATTCTGACTGTGGCATTAAGACATGACTTTTAAATCTCAAAAATCAATTGCGCCTTCCTCTAGGTTAGAGTCGGAACAGAATCTTAAACTGCTTTTATCATGAAGTGTTGGAAAACACTCAAAATGACATTGAAGTGTCATGATTTTGGCTCTATTATGTATTTTTTTTAAAATCTTTAAAATTCATAGCACCTTCTAATCTTGATAAAGTAGACTAATTTTCCAGTTGCTTTGTTCAGTATGGAGTATCTCCAAATGGATTTTAAGAAGCTCTTTTTCAATTTGAGTAATTTTGTTACAAGCTAATAGACAATATGTAAGCATACCTGACTTAATGTTAACATATTTGTTTCAGAGTTGCTATCAACACTAAAAAGCACAAAGCTATATCTGGTTGCTAAAATATGGTATGCGATATGCCATGTAGTGCTGTGATTCCAAACAGTCATGCATATTTATTATTTACTTCCAAGTCGTAGTGCTATTACTGGCAGATATATCAGGGCTTTAGCCACAATTTTTATTATGTCATGTACTAGGCAACATTGTGAGAGACTAAGTTGTATTGATCCAAAGCCAGGAATGCCATCAGGGAAAAAGCCTGACCTAGAACATTACTGTTTTAATTATATCACAATTTAGGATAGTTTAATGTTGTTTAGATTATTTTAAGTGTGAACAAGTAAATGATGCAATACAATTCAATGTTTGTAGAGGAAGCTTAATGGGTGAGATTTTCAAATCAAATCTAGCTTCTCCCACATTTTTTTTTTTGACTCAGCTCAGTACAAGCACATGGCTGGGTGTTGAAAACCTGAGTGTCTGCATCTCATCTGAAAAGAGAGGCCAACCTTTATGCGGCTTTGTAATGGAACAGCAACTTGTCTTAGCAGCAACCAGTGTGTCACGGGTAAAGTGATGAGAATGAATGCAATGGTTCCTTCTCAAACACCCATCGTACCTGTAGCTGCTGAACGTGTGATACTAACACTCTGCCAGAGCAGGGAAAGGTCACCTTCCCCCTCATAGCCCCTGGCTACGTCAATGTCCTCGTACAGAGACAATGTGTTATTTTATAACCTTTAGCTTTTTTATGCAATTTATGACTTTTGGATGTTAGGGTGAGCTGCAGAATTCAGCTATCGCTATCTTTGCAGCAAAGAATGGGAATGAGGTGTTGAAAGATGTGACTGCCTTTTTTGTAGGTCACCTCTGCGTAACAGTGAAGATGATGGTGGCAATGAGAGGGAGCGGGTCTGCTGCTCTGTGCTCTCCTGCGCTGCAGTGCACTTCCACTAGATTTTATGCAGTGCTGTGCCTACCCTCATCAGTAACAACATCCTTTTGCCAGCTTTGCAGTGTAGTTTGTGAATGATTTTATTTTGGGGATTTTTTGGGGAGTGGGAGGTTGTTTGTGGTTCTTTGGCTCTTCAAGTATTTTGGTATTTTGTGTCTTGCTCAAAACCAGAGGCAAGTGGCAAACCACACCGTTGTCTGTAAAGGATAAAAGCATTACGGCTGGATAAGCTGAGAGGAAAGGTATATTTTTTCTCAGTGATAATTGCAAAGCTACCATTAGGTGTTGGGATGTATTGATTTATTTATTCTTTCTACCTTTAGCTCGTCACGTGTCGTTAGGCAAACTGCTTAACCAATTTCAGTATTGCCATCTGCAAAACAAAATAAGGTTAATATAGGTCATTACTGTAAAGCCCTGGAGTGTAATGCACGGTACACATTTTTGAATAAGTATAAATGAAAATCTCAGTAAAGGAGCATGAAATTTAACAAGCAGAAAACAATATAGGGATTCCTTAAGCTTCCATGTGGTCCCAGTAGTTGCTCTTGGGAAAATGTCCTGCTGCTGCTTCTTTGGAGAGGACAAGGAATGACTGATGCACAACTGCCTGTACTAATCCTGCACCCGTGCCATATCCCAGCCTGGAAATATGGTAGGGGACTGGGAGCATCTTTTTCATATGTTTTAGTGTGGTTTGAAGCCAAAGCCAAGAGCCACCATTGACAATCCCAGCTGTGGCCTTTGAGATTGGAGCATGTCACATGTCAGTTACTTATTTTTCTCTTTCACTGTGTACAATAGGAATTGGATTGGAAGAAATGTTCTAAAAACAACAAAAGTCAATACTATATAGCAGAGTGACGAAGGTGGTGTGGATCTTTCTTTTGAACCTTCTCAAGAAACACATTTTAAATGAACACACAAGAAACTAATATTAATTAAGAAATAGTATCCTATGGAGACCTGTGGTAGACACTATAATAGTGCATTAGCAAGCTATGCATAATTCAGCAATGCTGAATTCTTTCAGAGATCATCTACAGGGAATTTTGCTTAAGTATGGACTTAATAATTTGTCCCTTTGTGTGCGTGCGTAAGTGTTCCTAAGGGCATCATTTGGCCTGCAGATCGCCTATTACCAGAGATGGTGTACAAGAAAGGAAGCATCCATTTCTAGTCTTGAAAACCAAGCTGAGATGATAGGATGGGTCATTAGAAAGGTTGTCATATTTGTAAACAGACATTAGACATGGAGCCCCATGATGCGACTCTTTTTCTTCCTCATACAGGTACTTTTCAGAAAAGAATTGGAAAAAAGAAAAAGTTCACAAAATACCAAGTTATAAGCCAGCAATTTCAAAAATGGTAGCTTAGACACCAGCATATGAAAACATGCATAAGTACCTAAATAAGTGGTCTGGCAGTGTAGCCATGTGTGATGGAGTTCAAGCTACTCAGTGAGCTCCTGCTCAAGTGAGTCGTCACAGCTGTGTATTCTCTTCTCCTCAATAGCAAAGTTAAGCTAGCAGGAAATGTCTTTTATCTTGCAACTGGAGTTGTAGGACATGTAGGGGGACTATTATGATGCTTCAGCTAACAAGAATTAGCTACTTCATTAGCCTTTTGTACCTTGCCCTGCCTCTCATTTTCAGTGAGTTGATAACCTGGTAGCCCCTGGTCGGGGTAACCACGTGTGAATCTTAAGACCCTTATTTTAGGTACTCATAAAAAGATGGCTTGCTCATGCAACTTTATGCATATTTGATAATGTATTATTTTATGATTGCTACTTTGTCAGTACAAACAGCAGGGGCTTACGCAGGTCCCCTCAACAGCATGACTCTCTGCCACTACTCCTAGAAGTCTTGTGGGCATGTGTTCACCCTGTGCTGCCATATATTGTTATATCTGAGTTGCAGCAACCAAGATACATTTCTGCTCGTTGCAAGTACGTACAAGGTAGTATGGCATAATTGTCCCTCTGCAAGCGCCTGTCTCTGAACTATTGTTTGGAACTGCCAGATGTATCTTTGCTCTTCATTAAGAGTAAGGCAACAACACAGAGTCTGTAGTTATCAGAAGATAATCATTCCCCAAGGGCATTTGAAGCACTTCACAACCAAAAGGTTGTGATTACTCTACAATTGCTATACTGCTTATTATTGCTTATTGCTTAATTATGGAACCATAATTCATTTCCTGGATGCTCTAATCTAAATAACATTCTCTGATTCTCGTGCTGTGTTTCATTTTTAGGCGGACTGGGAAGCTTTGTGGTGTTTTGAGATGACAGAGGGAATAGCAATGGGATAGGCCAGTCGTGCCTGCTCTATTCTGGCCTTCAGGAGACCAGGACGTTCAATTCCTGCCCTGCCAAATGGTTGCTGAGAGGCCTTGGGCAAGTCACTCTTTTCTGTATGCCTCAGCACTACAGTCAGGTACAACAGTAAATAGGGCCCTATGAGTATCTAGGATAGATAAATTTAATGGGCTTCATCTTAATCTTTAGGTGTGGATTCACACAACAAGCTATGAAGGCACAGCTTTTAATTTAGCATGTGCAAATTCAACTGGCTTGTTTTAAATGGCCTTTGGTCGAGTGCAGTGGCTGAAGTGTGTGTGTAGGGTGAGAGAGCGAAGGAAGAGGGTTTTAGTATCTTAAAAAAATACTCTAGCTGATGTCACAAGGCATGTGACCGCAACCCAAGTGGCCTGGCTCTCGACTGTGCAGAGAACTTGGTTTCTCTGTACAGACTGGCAGTGGTCACATTTCTTCTGGTTTATACAGATTTCTGTCTCCAATTACACGAAAGCAATGTTTGCTGGGCCTTGGTGCTGTAAAGCATCCCACGCAGGTGGGTTACTGGGTTTGCAGCAAGCCAAGCTGAAACAGGCATCTAATGCTGCTGTGTTTCAAAGGGCTTTGATGTCTGAACTCCTTAGTGATTCAATGAGTCGTGCCTGACTCACTGCCTTGAAAGGTAATGCATTATTGTGGTTGCACACTGGAAAAGAGTAAAAAGTGTGGCCTTTTCCAGGCTTACTGGTCTACAAGTCTACACCGATAAACTCATTTTGTAAGTTTGACTTAATTTTTCGCTGAATGAGGTAACCTACCCTAAGGAAGGGGAAAGTGACCCAGGACATATTTTAATGTCAGCCTTGATATTTGCATGTATACATTCATAGGAAGATGAGAGGATGCATGATAAATTTTGGTTTCTAAATCATCACCTAAATTTCCAAATGATACTCCTGCTGAACTTCATTCCTTAGACTTGTTTTTGAAAACATGAGTAAGAAATAGAATTGATGAAATGCTTTTTGTTATTACAAGGCTGGCATAAATTCTACTTAATGAGCTGCTTTTTATGGCAGTGGTTGATTTGTAAATCCCCCTTTTCATTACTGAAATCTACACACTAATAATATGTTACATTGTGGTGCTCTCTGCTAGAGTGCATCTTCCGAGTTCTGTGAGAGGCTGCCTGGAGTCCTGCAAGGAAGCTCTTGTATCATAAATAGAATTTGTTCATGAAATAAAAATGTATTGTTTTCATTGTTAGAGGATGCTACTAAATTGGCTGTATGTTTGTCTAATAATCACATCTAAAGCTGATTATTCTGGTAATAGCCTTAAGATATTATTTAAAAATAAATATATAAATGCACTACTTTTGTACTAATACTAGTTTTTAATCTCTTCTTGTTTCCATGAAGTCTGAATGAGATTTTCAAAATTGAATAATAATTTGATCCGTTAATCTTTTGAAGCTAGTAATTTTATTTTCCCCTCTTTGCAGTCTCTGAGGCTTGCAAATGAATAGAGCTTCATTACTGGAGTCTGCATTTAATAACCATTATCCATTATCTTGTAATTAAGACTCCCTGTAACGAATCATGAGGACAATGCAAAAATACATAGTACATTTCTTTAATGAACTGGAAAATGTTCATCTTGTTCTATTTAGTAATGAGTTGCTGAATAGTCGTTAAATCCACGGGAGAATAGAGCTAGATGGATTTTGAAGACTATCTTGAGTTTGTGGTTAATCTATTAGAATTAAAATTTCATCTTCTATTTTTATCAACAGCTGATTAGAAGTCATTCTGTTTGACCAAATTGATTAGAAGACCATATACAAGGGCAGCTGTTGTTTAATGAAAGTTTTTAATGAAACTGTACCATAGAGACTTGTAATTATAAGACTTATAAAAGCTTTGACTTACCTTATACTAGAAAAAATGAAAAGTATTGCGCTGAAGGACTTTAAGTGCTACATTTTAAAAGGGAAATTAAAAATATAATTTGGCATTGTTAAAGTTTCACTTCCACTGTTATTTGTTTTAACATGACTATCAGATGTCCATACTGTCTCTCTGAAAGGGAGTAGCTCTGAAATATATAACTCAACTATCTCTCATATGTGCTCAGTTCTTTGTAAAGCTCAATCAACTCTTAATTGCCTCCTTTTCAAGCTGCAACTTTGCTGGAGTTAGAACTTGTTTCCTGAGTAGTTGCTTCTGTTTAGAATGGGAAATGTCGTGCAACTTAAACACCAATGCCTAGGCAGGAAGCCTACAGAGAGAGCCGTGGTCTTAGAGGAGACAATGTTAGTGATACAGTTCAATTATGTTTAAACTGCAGGATACTGAAGCATGCCTGGCTTTGTCTCAACTTCCCAACGGGCTAAAATCTAGCCATGTGCTAGCTCTCTGGAGCATGCCGCAGCACACCGTCAAAAACGTAGTCTAGGCAACTCCTTACTTGCAGCCAGTAGTGAAAGTTCCCTTTCTTACTCTAGGGGATGTCACAGAGGCATCATCATTCAAATAAGAGACAAAGTGGACCCTAAGCCAAATCTGAAGTGGAAGCAGATGCAGTTCCAATTGACTTAAGTGGATGATGCACTACTATGCTGTGTTTGAATTAGCCCTCTTCTCCTCCCAATTACTTTTGATAATTAATGATCCCACGGTACACCTTTTCTAAGAAGTAGGTTCCCAGGGGTGAAGCATGCCCTAATGCAATTAAAGAAGTTTTGTCATTGTATTGTGTCAGTGCAGCATCAGACACTGCAAGGCATTTTTTGTTGTTGTTGTTCTTAGTTTCTTAGCTTTTCGCAATACTGTGCTCCTGGATTCATTTTAAGCCAAACCGGAACAGCAAGAATGTACAAGAACACAAGTATTCAGGAAAGACAGTGAGGAATATTGTATAAAAGTGAGAAAACATAAAAATTAAGCCAAGGCTAACTCTCCTTCTTTAAATAAGAATTTTTGACCTTGTTACTGTATTATATCAGACAATGGCTTTAAGTATAGTAATTTGCAATGTTACAATTGTAAAATGCATAAGAAAGGACTTTTCCCCCTATTTACAGTATTACACATCTGGTTTCATAAACACACATGGGATTTCTTTCCTTCCACTTTAAACAGCTGCAGGAGATATGATACTAGACTAGAAATATGAGACTAAATGGATGCAAACTGAAATTAAAAATCTGATGAAAATTGTTTTTATTCAGAAAGATCCTTGTGTAAGTATTAAAATGTTGATTTATACGCAACATTTGTTTAGAGGAAATCATTTGCTTTATTGTGGTTAATCTGATATCTTTCTTTTATGTGTGTGTAGCAGATGTAACACATGTATATATTGAATGTGCATACAGGAACATATAATATATTGGATTGCCCTGAAGAGATTGTTAGTGCGATAGCTAGAGCAAAGAATTAAAAGTTGAGGTGTTCATTTAGACCCTGGGAAGTCTGAGTAGCTCAGAAACCGGATGAGTAACTCACCTTCCTGTTCCAGCCTCAGCTGGTGCAAGGTTAATATCGACACCACAGGGACGTGTAAAGGGATGCTTCGTAATTGCTGTGAAGGATGAGGACATCCTTGGAGGGCACGAACTACATATGTGCACAGTGGCTTATTCTAAAACTATCACAAAGCTTTTTACTTCCTTTAAGGTTCTGATTTTATAAAGACATCTACAGGAAAGGAAGTGGAAAATGCAACCCTTCCAGTCGGAGTAGTCATGATGCGAGCCATTAAAGAATTCTACTGGCAAACCGGCAGCAAGGTAAATTCTTGTGACCTTTCTAAAGATAGACCAAACAGGTTTACTCAGAAGGAAATAAGACTGGAACATCTTCAAAATGCAGAATATATAAATCTGCATATGTTATCTTCCATGGCTATAGAGCAGTAGGTAATGGGCAGTGGGACTTCTCTGTTGTATTCCTCTTTCCATTTGCTAATAATTAAAAAAAAAAAAAAATCCCAAACCAAAATACACCTTTGCCTTTCCTCCCTTGATTAACTGTCAGTTAATTCCCTAAAAGCTCACACAGTCTTGATACATCCTGTGTTGCATGTGGTTTTGAGTTTTGTTTCACCATTTAAGAAATTTAAATCGTCATCTCAATAAATCTCAAGCTGGCAGTGATTGGCATGCTCCTGTAAACTTCATCGGAACTATACAAATGTATAGCCACAGAGAGTCCATCCAATATACACAGCTCTATTTTCTGACTTTGTTCTGGCAGCCCAAAGAGTAAATTCTGATCTTTTATTAGAAGCCAGAGAGGCTTTCCAAAGCAACAAGAAGGCAGATCCAGTTGGATCCTGTTGTCTGAGGTGGAGGGAGAGCAGGACAGCAACTGAGAGAGCATTACACCATTTATCCCTCAGGTCACCGTCAAGGGAGGTCAGTGGCAGTGAGGAGCAGGGAGAAAAGAAGAGGTTCTCCAGGAAGACTTAAGCCAGTTCTTGCCTCCCGTATCCTCAGACAAGTGAGGTCCCCAGTTAGATCTGGTGCAGATATTCAGCGCTAGGCTTTGTCATCACCTGAGGCCTCAGGGAAGGAGACTGTATCTTTAGCTAAGACCCTCTCCCCACTTCTGGGTCACTTTCTGTCCTCTCTAGCTTACCCTTCTGCCCCTTGTACAGATGGCGTTTCGAGGTGTGATGTTAGGACATGGGATGACCAGTGGGATAGAGAGAGAGCTCTGAGATAGCTTCAGGGGCTGTTGGATCTTGAGGAACCAGGTGACAGCAGGATAGATGTGTGTCCCTCTCCTCTCTGTAGCTGTCTAGATGAGGCCAGCTTGGATCCTTGGGCTGTCTTCTCCCCTACCTTCCCCAGTCTGCATCTCTGCCATGCAACAACTCCAGCATCTTGGATAGTCTTGCTTCTTCAGGAGCATCATTGCTGCCAACCTGAGGCAGATCCCTTGGGCCAGGTGACTCGCCTCGGCACAGGTACTACTTACAGGAGCTGTGGTTGGCTCTGCCGCATTTGCAGAGCTTTGTACATATAATAATTGGATATAAATATTGAATTCACCTTTTGCTTTTAAAGGGTGTATTCATGGTATAAAATGTGTTATTAAGAATGAGTGCTTATGTCTGCATATGTCAGAGAATTAGATGTAAACTGACTTCATGTGCTTTATTAACTGAAGACAATATTATCAGTGACAAGAGATTTCTAAATGGTATCTTGAACAAACTAATTTTGCTGCTGTAGGGATGCTTTCTAGCAAGGCGTTGGCTGGGAAAAACAGGTTAATACAGAAATTAAATTTCTTCGAGGAAAGGAACAAGTTGCAGAGTAACATTTATTGAATGATAAGCTGCGGTGGTGATATGAAAAGTGTGCAATATAATGGGAAATAATCTTTTCCTGTCATTATTGAAGGACATACATAAATTGGTTTTTCTGTTGGGAAAACCCCCAATCCAGAAAAACTTATTACTTTTAATAATATAAGGTGAAGAGAAAATTCTTGAGGAGATGAACTTATTAAGCAAAATAATGAAATACTGTGAAACAGCAGGGAAGTGGTAGCTGGACTTTATACCACTCTTGACTTAAATAACCCCCCCTTCCTTTTTGCGTTTTTATGGCAATCAGTTGCCCCATTTGGAAAGATGGTAAATGGGGGGAGAAGACAGGCTTTTCTTTGTCAGCCTTTTTTTTTTTTTTTTTTTTTTCCAAAGAAAAGAGCTTTCAGAATTTGCTAAAAGGGAAAGGAATTATGCTTGGTGTTTTTAATTGCCTTATTAACTGTATTTTACTTGTTTTTCCCACAGATTACCTCAAAGAGCTGTAACATTTCTAGGAAGAAGTCTAAATTTGAATTTGATTAGGATTTCTCTTCCTGAGGGAAAACACAGTCCCGCTATTTTAATTTATTGTCTAGAAGATGTTCTTCCAGTTGCTGTGGTTTAAATTCCTTTTGGAAATCTAATGTTAACAGATGTATGCATACATTCATGCATGCATCCATCCGTCCACAAAAACACAGCCTTTGTGTTTTGGATTTATCAAGCCTTTCCTGTTATAGTTCTTTATAATCTTATTGGAAATATGCTGTTATCACAATGCTTCAGTGTTAGAGAAGGATTTATTCTATGTTTGTTTGTCCTGAAATCGCTATAAAAATTGCCAAACGTATTTAAAATGACAGATACTTTTCGATTCTACTGTCATATCTATAAGGTACAAAGAAGTTGTCAATGCATTGAGGTTTTAGGAATGTATATACAGTAATCAGAACAATAATTCTTACAGAAGGAGGCTAAAGTGAAGGACTACCCAAGGTAAAGATGTGAGGCAGAGGGAAATGTAGAAAGCATCACTATGTGCTACTGTATATATTCAGATTTTCTTTAATGAAGAAACGCTTTTTTCCAATTCTTATTTTTCATGAATTTAAAAGAAACTGCTGCTTGCCAACATTTGAGCTAATGCAAGCAACAAAATTTTTGACCAGGCTTTTGGTAACTGTGCATCACAAGCTCTGTCTTAGAATGAGATGTGTGTAGATGGCACATAACCAAGATTGGCGTTAGGGGTGCACATCTGGTCACCTCAGTGTTGGTTCATGGGATCATGGATTTCAAGGCATGCTTTACCTTAAAGATAGGTTTTTCATACGTGGCAGTTCACCTGACCAAGTATGACACTTCTCTCATTGAGAGTCTGAAAGCTTAGCCATTGTGTGGTGGGAGAGGAGTTTTGCAGTTCCTGTAAAACAATTTCAGTTTCTGGTAAAGACAGACCTAATTTAATTGAAATTTGGAAAATTTTAGTGAAAAAGCTCCAAATAAGTTTGAATTTACAGCCCAATCACGTATAACTGTGGCACACAGGCTTTTTATAAAGTGCAGCTCTCTCTCACTGCTCTCCACACAAGTCAGCTGCATCACATGCCTGATTTCAGCATCGTTGGTGTTACACTACTGCATGTATATTTGGTGTTATTTATTTGGAATTAGATTGCAACACGGGCAGTAGGTGATATGCAGATATCCCTGGTTCTGCCTACGTTCCTTGTTCTAGTATGTGTTATGGGCAAAGTTCTCTCAAACCCAGCTCCTGAGAAAGTGTAGAGGTGTCAAAAGTATTACTCCCTCCCTTGCTTCCCCTCAGGGCAAAAATTCTGTCTTTCACAGTGAGGACTGAGGCCTGATGGCTCTCAGCACTAGTCCAGACCTAACGCTGTTTGCAGTCAGATACTTACTGAACAGAATGTGCTATATACACCACTGGCACACTTAGACTGCAGGTATACAAATGCTGATTGCTCTTCTGGGGCTGTGATGAATGAAAATGTATATTACATTTCTTTTTTCTTTATAAAGGTTGGATTTAAACCTGCTGGGGGTATTCGGACGGCAAAAGAAGCTATTACTTGGCTTATGCTGGTGAAGGACGAACTGGGAGTGGAGTGGCTAAAGCCAGAGCTCTTTCGCCTGGGTGCTAGTAGTTTGTTGGAAGATATTGAGAAACAGGTTAGTTGTTGTTGTGGTTTAGCCTGGCTGGCAGTCAAACACCACACAGCCGTTCGCTCACCCTCCCCCCTCCCTCTCCGGGATGGGGGAGAGAAACGGGAAAGTGAAGTCTGTGAGTTGAGATAAAGACAGTTTATTAAGACAGGGAAAAGAATAACAATAATAATAATAATAATAATAGTATTAATAGTAATAATGTGTACGAAATAAGTGATGCACAATGTAATTGCTCACCACCCGTTGACCGATGCCCAGCCTATCCCCGAGCAGCCGGCCCCCCCTCCACCCCGACTAGCCACCCCTATATATTGTTCAGCATGACGTCAGATGGTATGGAATACCCCTTTGGCCAGTTTGGGTCAGCTGTCCTGGGTCTGTCCCCTCCCAGCTCCTGCCGCATCCCTAGCCTGCTCGCTAGCAGGACAGAGAGAGGCTGAAAAGTCCTTGGCTTGGTGTAAGCACTGCTCTACAACAATTAAAACATCAGCATGTTATCAGCGCTCTTCTCATTCTAATCCAAAACATAGCACCCTACCAGCTACTAGGAGGAAAATTAACTCTGTCCTAACTGAAACCAGGACAGTTGTTAACAATTTTCACACTGTTGAAGAGAAAGTGTTATCTTTCTAAATGTGCTAGCTTAGTGTTTTTCCAGAATATGCTTTTTGATGCTGTTTAGAAGATAACAGAACATACATCTAATGCATTATTAATGACAAATTCACTTCCAGCCCAGTATTGGTTTAAATTTGGCCTGTCATTGCCGGCCCCTGGGAATCTGGTATCCGGGCAGCTGACAATTGTCTGGGCCAGTCTCACAATGCAGTAAGCAAAGGGGCTCAGTTTGTACACATATAGAGTCTTTTGCAAATACATGGTAGTGCACTCCCCTGCACTCCTGTCTGTTGCCAGTTCAGCTGGCTCTCAGAATACTGTACAGACCCTTTGTGTCACTGTCACAACTGTTCACAGTGTATTTCTGTGCTGTGGAGAAAGTCACGTCTCATTCTGCATATGGTACTGCTGATAGAGAAGTTCTAACATATTGATTATTTCCTGGGGAAGAAAAAGCAATTGTTTCCTACAAAGCCTCATTTTTGTAATTGCTTTTATTTTTGTTCGGGCAGGTCACTGTGTTTCCTGGCAGACAAATAGTGTAGTTCCCAGTAGGAAGAAAGTTTCTAACCTATCTGCCCTGTGACCTGCCTCACTGTAGTAGGGGATCTACCCCGAAGAATACAACGTAATTGAAATGACATAGCTTCATAGGAAGGACTAAACCACTAGGGCTGCTGAACTTCACTCTCGTGCTCATTAAGCCCAGGAGGTGAGGTGACAATAGCTCTAACCAGGAAAATGGTTTGGGAGCCCTTGTGCTGTTGCTGCTGGTGGGAGAACAGAGCTGTGTAAAGAGGTTGAAAGAGAAAAACATAAGTCCCCTGCCCATCTTTTCTAGCAACTGAAATACTGACGTGTCTTAAGAAAAATATAACAGCTGAAGGTTGCTGGGTGAATATTTGTGAGACTTTTGAAACCCCCAGGTTCCCTCTTGCAATGAGGATAATACTGGCTTGCTGCACTGCCAGACTGTCTCTGCCTCTCACTTGACCTAAAATCATGTCCCTGGTTATGACAAAGCAGCATGAGCTTTTGTGTTGCCACTGCCATCACTGCTGGGTCTTACAAGACAGCCAGTGTATGTGACACAGCTTGTTCTGATTTCTTAAGGGTGGCATCCTTTTGTCTGCCAGGGATTGCACGAAGACCCCAATCATGACCAAAGCTCTGCTATACTCTGCCATCTAAAAACATGTATCATAAAATGTGCCATTCATTATATCCACTAAAAGAAATACATACAAAAGCAAAACACAGAAAATGGAGAAACCTCCTGCCCTAAGGTAGTACAGTAAAGAGAATGAAATGAACCATATAAAAGCATAAACAATTTTGAATACTTTGAATATTAGAAGTAATACTAAAATCATCAAAATCAGATTACAATGAATCAGTAAAGTAAAAAAATCAGATTACGATGAATCAGTAAAGCATCATCTTCTACTTGTCTGATTTTGAAAGCTTATTTAAAAACAGGAGTTTTTACTTTTTTTTTTCCAAGCAAGGCAGCAAGAACCCTTAGTTTGGGTCCTATAAACATGTATATGAAGGTATACTACATCATATTTTATGAACACACACACACACACACACACACACACAAATATCCTTCATCTTCATCTGACATGCCTTTAATTTATTACTTCCGTGGCACTTGGAAATTTATACTCATATGTAATTTCATCATGAATTTTCTTTCTTCTTGCAGATTTTCCACCATGTGACTGGCTCTTATGCACTTCAGCATGACCTGGCAACGGCTTAAATGCAAAATCAACTCCGGATTATTTTTTAAAAGAGGTCTTTAAAAAAAACCAGCATTCAGAAGTCTTCTGACAAGCGAGTGCATTTGATAGAATTAAAGGCCTAATTCTCCCTTCTTCATATTTTATAGTATTTAAAAATATGCTCAAGTCTGCTGGTTGTACTTGATCCAAAAGTAGAAATAATGGTAATTCAGAAACAGTTAAATAGTTAATACTTACAGATTTGCAAAGTTAATCTTGCAAAGTCTTCCTCAGACCAGCCTGAAAAGCTTATTAATGGCAACACTGAAATACTATGAGAAAGATTTAGGTGGCCTGGTAACACTTCGGAGTCTCAGAATATGAAATATCTAACGAATGTTTCAGATTGCTAATTAAGAGCTACAGATCTTGGAACAGCTTTCCATTCACCTCTGACTAAATCTTCTGCACAGATATGTGGCACTATTAATTGTTATGTTGATTCAATTTCAAGCATTGTAACCTGAGAAAATGAAACTTGGTTATTTCCTTCTTTTATAAAATCTTGGTAGCAAAAATCTTTTTCTTTTATTTTTTATTCTTTTCCCCCAAACCTGGGCACAGACATCCATATTTAGACCCTTGAATAAAGGTGGCTTGATTTCTAGAACAGCTGAGTATCCACAGTTGCTCCTGAAGTTAATGGGAGCTCTGGGTGATCAGAACAACTGAAAATCAAGCAGCCTCTATATAGGTGCCTAACTATGCATTCAGGGGCCTATTTTTAGGCATTTCACTCTTAAAATTTTTAGTCTAACTTGCTTAGAAGCTCCCATTCCTGTCTCCTGTCATTTTTAAACACATTCATGCAAATCTTTGCATTTTAATGTAGGGGGGTTTGACTGTCAGTTTGCAGGTGTCACTGGTATGCTGTCTGAACTTCAACTTTGCCATTCTGAAAGCATTTCTTTAATTTAAAAGAATTGTGGCCTATACAGGGTTTACAGCTTTAATGAAAGAATACTTTTCTCAGAGCATATTAAGAGTAATGCCTAAATTATCAACACCTTTTGAATATCAGACTGGAGCTAGTAGATTCATTACTTCAGAGCTGCATTCTACTCACTAACCAGAGTTGTACTAAAAACTTAATTATCTTATCATCATGACTAGTCTCACTGACTTAAGTAGGTCTCATCAGGGAAGTAAGAGGAGGAGGATTTTGCTGTAAATCAAGCTACGAGGTACATTTATTACAAAGAGATCTTGACTTCATAAAGATAATAACTCAGTTATTTATCTGGTTAAACCACCTGAGTCGCTACTGCTCTATAAAACACATTGGACAGATAGGAAAATTGAACAGGAAAAAAGAACAGAGAAGCAACATATACAGAAATCATAATCCTATATGCCGTGCTTAGTACTAAAAATAGGCCCTCATTTCCCAGTAAGTAGTTCACCCAAGGCTCTCAAGCTTTTTCTGGTTTAGGTCTCAACACAGCAAATTAGGGCTCAGTAGACTGAGCTGTGGCTGTTTTCACATTTGTTTTCATGGAAAGTTGCCTTCTTTTGCCACAGGATTTGCCTTCTGATCTCCCCAAAAGTTTCTTGAAGGAAAAAGTCCAGTGCCTGTTGTCATGTTTAGAGTAAAATTCTGCTGCTGAACTTCCAGGAATATGGAGTCTGTTGTACGACGTCACCTCCCATCAGCTGCCTGCCAGACTGTCCCTCTGCCATGCCCTCCCAGCCACGTCACAGGGCTTTTGCTGCTGTTTAGTTCCAGTCATGTCAATGTTTAGACTGTACTTCAATGCCTATCTCGTAGAAAGAGTCACCTCACTTGCAAAGTTCACTTTTTTTTGTTGGTTGTCTTTTAGACATTTAGTGTGATCACACAAGCTATTCTGTAGAGATGATTTAGTTTCTAGAGGAAGGACTCTAATGTTTCTTAAAATTGAGAAAGGTCCAAGCATGCCTCCTAATTAATGTGAGTACTTCTGGAAACACCCTCACTGTTTTCATGGGACCTATGAGTTGATTAACGAAATTGATAGGAGAATTATTATCACTGTTGATACGCCCCTTCGCCTACCTTTCCCTCTCTGTTTTGATGTGCACATGGACTGTTGCTGTTGGTTTGCTTTGGTGGGAAGAGGTTCCCTCTGCACATGGAGAGGTTTGGCTTTCTGAAAGTCCGATGTTCGCTTCCTTTTTTGTTACAAACACAACAATTTGAAATACTGTGCAGCTTCAAGCCATCCAGTGTTTTGGAAGAAGCTGGATTCCTAGTAAAGTTGTTTAAGCATCATTTATGTTGAAACCAGCGATTTATTTTTGGGGTGGGGGTAGCAGAATCTGTAAGCATATTCCAATAAAGACAATCCTGGTTTGGGGTGGGGTTTTTTTGCTTGCTTGTTTGTTTGTTTCTTGTTTTTGTTTTCCTGAGGAATAAGCAGATTTCTCAGCATTACGGAGTCCAGCAGCACAGGTTCAAGGTCCACCCAGGAGGCAGAGGCAGGGCTGGAGACTGGCACTCCTGCAGTGTACCTGATGCCTGTGCCGATCTGAGCATGGCTTCTGAGTCCATGGGTGTGCGGGTGGGGAGAGGCTGGGCAGGGCCATGGGACTGTTGGTGCTCATTCTAGTGCTAGCCCCATGAGAGAGCTAGAGATGCATTTAGAGCTCACGTCAGAGACTGGCAGCAGGACATACGCCTGCACCCATGGGGATCTGGAAGTGCTCTCCGTGTGGTCTTCTGGGCTCGTGCTTGCAATGCTGCCCTTCGCCCTGACCAGCACTTCCACTGCTGTCTCTTCCGTCTTTCCCATTGTGGCTGCCTGTTTGCTGCTATTTATTTCCGTTTATCAGACAAGCATTGAGACTTTATCTGGACTACTGCAGCTGGTTGTATCTGCTGCACAAAGCATGTGGAAGGTGATGGGGACCTGAAATCAGTAACCAAGGAGGGGGCAGTGCACCATGGTTGAATAGACTTCGAGAAAAGTTCAGATTTAGCACTCTGCTTCAGGCCATTAGAAAAGGAACAGGCAATTATGCACTCACATCTAAATATATTTCAGAGTATAACATATGTTTTATACGAGTCAGTCTAGTATACTAATTATTTTTATAACATTTATTCATTTAGGTTTTAAATAGCTTCATTTTGTTAACTACTTCACAAAGAAGAGAATAAATTCAAGAAAAAAGTCAAGTAGAAACTACAAATCTAGAATATTCTGCATAAACTTATTTACAAGAAGAGGGAATTGGGAGAAAGGGTAAGCTTTTTTTCTTGTTTGTAGGAAACAAAGATATTAAATAGTAATTATATCAGCTGGGGCAAGTAATACTTTGATATCTTTATTTCATTGGTAGTATAAGTTCATTCTTTCCTTTCTGAAGCAGAGAACATACATTATATACTTTAGCACATGCTACTGAGACAGAAAAAGCTGATCTACTTTTAATTTTATTTTGCTCAGTTGGAACTTTGGCTCCCTGCCTCCTCTGGGGGAAAAAAAAATAGAAACAGCAACTTTTATCCAAATCTTGGTGTGCTTTTGCTGAAATTACCAGTGCTGACATCTGGATGATATATAAAGTGTGCAGTAGGAGTAGAGGGAGGGAATTGCTTTTAATTAGATGCAACCTACCCAGGAGAAAACGACAGGGAAATGTCCATCTGGTCAGTTCTTATTTAATAGGGCAACGAAGGATAAAAGTATTTATAATATGCAAAGACATCATAACTCAAATTACCAATTGACCATTTTTATTAGAATCCTAGAGAGCTTGAACTGTAAGTTGAGGGGTGGTAAGACTTAGAAAGAAAAGAAAGAAAGAAGGAAAGAAAAAGAAAGAAAGAAAGAAAGAAAGAAAAGCATCAAAAAAGGTTACAGTCCTTGCACATCTTTAAAGGGAAGAGTAAGTAAGTGATGGGTGACCATCAGGTTCCATCCAGCTATATTGTGGAGACCTTTCGTATGTTTTGTACAGGTTACAGCTCCTTCACTTTCTGTGAGGACCTACAATAACAACATAGCAACAGAAAGTGTGACACAGTTATTTTAATATCCTTTGATAAAATTTAACATTGATACAAGGAGTGCCCACAAGATGCTCTAACCATTCCTATTGTGTCTAGTAATTTTAAGTGGCTCTGGTTTGAGCACTAGGGACATCTTGTGGATTGCTAATTCTGGGAAATTGCAGAAAATGTGGTCTTCTGGAAGCAGAGCTTTCTTGAAGCATAACAGTTTCAGGTCTCCCAGTTCATAGGGAACATTTGAAAACACTGAACTGAAAAACATCAGTTTGGAACTACTTCCTTAGACAAAATGAAAACAAAGGACTTTTAATGGATGTTAACAAACCAAGTAAGTGATACTGAAATTTATTATGCTTGTTTTTGTAAGTCTTGCTTTCTCTGTGGGAGGACTAGACAAAGGAACTTCTTAGGCTCTGCTAGTAGAGGTAAGTGTCATTTCTCTACAGTAAGGTGTTGTATAAAGCCAAACCCCCAAATGAATGATGATTTGCCCAGAATCTTGGGAAAGCTTGATAAGCTCATTTTTCCATTTCACTTAATAGCATGAGATCTGTTTGTATGCAAAGACTTACATGAGTTATCTCCTATTTACTAGTTGTAACCATCAAACAAACAAGCAAACCAAAAAACTAGGTTACTTCCCATGTCTCAGCGAAGGTCAGGGCCAAGCCTGGGTTGGTGATCCCACAGTTTACGGCTTCCTGTTGCTGTTGCAGCCCAGAGAGCAGATGCGCTGCAGGAGGTGTCAAGGTGCACTGCTGTGCCTGCTGGGTGGAGAAGCCAGCCTAAGGTCTTACTGACCAAGAAGATGCCCCAAGGGTTACCAGCCTGGCTGCAGGACTGGGAGGTGCTAAATTTGTCTGTAGCAATTACTGGTCCATCGAGAATATTTTTTTGCCCCTAATGCTCAGAGCTAAGCAACCAGCTTCTGAGGAGAAGTCGGAGAATGTATATTCTCCGTCATTTAATTTAATCACACTTAAGTTGATTAAGGATGTTACCTTCATTTCCAAGGGAAATGAAACATTTGGTGTCACATCACAGCTCTGGCTAAAGGCTGCCACATCTCAGCATTGGCTGCTTTCTGCAGTGTTCAGCAGTCTTGGGCTTTCTTCAAAGCACAGGCATCATCTGAGGCAGAGTGGGGTTTCTTGCTCTCATGTACTGAAAGGCCTGAGCAAAACTAGAACAAAGAGTGACTATCTGCGCTCTGAACAAGAAAGGCTTTGTGTTTTAGTTAGCACAAATCTGTCCAATTCCAAAAAACATGAATGCCATCGCCCCATCTGGTAGTGACTGTAACAAGGCCTCTGGGAGGGCAGTGACAGCAAGATGTAGACAAAGGGAAAACGGGTGAAAAGAGAAGTCACAAGAAGTAAGAGAGAGCGTTGCTACCACTGTTACTGCTTCACGGAAGTGTAATCTTTTGTGATCTCTTTGGAACAGGAGGTAAATAATAAAACACAAGGGAGGGAAAAAAATAAATGTAGTGTATGAGTGCATGTTAAAACAGATGTCAGATTAAAAATAACTGAAAAGGAAATTCTACTGTAGGGGAAAAACTGCTTTTTCCTTCAACATTTTATATTCCACCTTCATTAGGCGGAAAGTGAAAGAGCTGTAAAGGAAAAGGGGAACTTTTGTTGTTTCCCTCTGAACATAAAGAGAAGCCTAATGCGAGCGCAGGGGGGATGTTTGGTGGTACGCAGTGCTTGAGCAATTCTCAGGGTGAAGCCCAGAAGCAGCAGGGATGTTACACAGATGCACTGCATGTGCTGAGCTCTGAGACTAAGAGCTTTAAATCTGTGGTGCTGCATATCCAGGTAGTTTCTTCCTCTTCATCCTCCTTTCAGTCCCTTCAGGGTTGGCAAGTCCTCTGATGTTTTAAAAAAACAAACCTTACAATCTGGTAGGATCACATTATCCAGTAATGCCCCTCTAACTATAGATCTAGGCACCAGGGACTTTGTTCTAGTTTCTTCAACCCTTTTAAACAAGCTGTTTCAGTGTTTGATGACAGCAGAGCGGGGAACATCTACACAAACGTTTTTCCCCATGTGGCTGCCAGACCACACTGGTCCTTGCAGATGGCAAATATCCATGAAAATACAAGTGCCACCCTGTAAAACAGTGCCATACCAAGTCTCCTCTGCTAATGGTGCTTCGTAAGGGCTCCTTGAAGTTTGTGGTCTGAAAATTGACCTGGCCTACACCTGTATGAAGCTCAAGAAGCTTTAAATAAACACCTTGAAGATGTGCTGAACTTGGACAGGGAGCCACTATATTTCTTGGCGTGCTAGCACGGGTAGTTTGTCTTGTTCAGATTTGCTAATGAAACGAGGATAATCTTTAGATGGTTTGCTCCTTTATTCCTTAGCATGGGATGGAGGTTTAAAAAGGGAAAAAAAAAAAAAAAAAGGCAAAAAAAAAAAAAGCCCTGCAAGCTATGACTAATGCCTCAGCTTGCAAGAAGAGTCTCTTGACTATTCAGAAATGACAGATATCTTTGGCTACCATTTCAATATGAGTCTCCAACATACTTGAACAATTCAATGGCATCCAGAGAGGGCATATTCCTACAGTGTTTGAGAAAAATATCATTACTTTTCCCTACCATTATCTCGTACAAATTCCCACAACTCCTATTTCTTTCAGACACTTAAGCTAATGGGGAGGCAGCTGAGACAGAAGTAGAGGGCATCCTAAAAGGTATCCCCAGCAGACTGAAGGCAGAGCTGTTTTCCCAATTTCCAAAGTTTTTATTGGGCTTTTCCTGAAAATGCCAGGGAAGGTCCCAAAACAGATCCCCCGTGATGAGAAACGCTGATGAGCAGGAGCAGCTCGTCCTTACAGAGACCTGACCTGAAACAACTCCCCCCAGCCTGTCGGGGTTTAACAGGTACGTTAACAATGCATGAGAGTCCTCTGCTTGCTAGATGTCTTGTGTTGGACTGCAATCAAATCAGATTGTATTAGTGAGTTGTAGAAAGCGTTCAGAGAGAATTGCCAGGTTTCTCAGGCTGCTCACTGGACACGTGTCACCTCTGCCCACAGCCTCAGTGAGACTGTCTCTGTGAGACACCTGGAGAAATGTCCCCAGTAGCAGTGACTTCCCCCAAGCAGGCCTTGGACAATGGCGCTGGGGCCTCCAGGAGGTTTCAGCTGTGCTCTTTCTGCTGATCTCGTGCAATTCATCGCCCACCCCTGTGACTCACTGAAAACGCATTACCTTCTGCTCGGAGTAATAAACGAATAAACAAAAGTCACTTCACCTACAAGAAAATATCCCTCCACTCTTAAATGAACATGTGTTTTCCAAGTTGCCTCCTCCAGGGCAGATTTCTTTGTTAAGTGCTAATTCTGTTTCATTTTCCTGAGCATCTCTGCCGTTTTCTCCATTAGAGGGCTGTAGAGCAGTGTGTTACAAGTGCTTTAGAACACAAGCAGATTTAAACCTGTATACGTACTTTGGGCCTAATTTCCTGCTGTACTGCTCTCCTGAACTCAATGGGGTGTAAAACTGGTGCAACACAGAGAACAAAAATGTATGGCTCCTTAGAATACCCCAGTGCTCTGGGTTTTGCTGACAACATTCAGAAACTCAGAGATGCTAAGACAGATTTTTAGATATGCGTGTGACAGGTGAGGCAGATAAGTAAGTTAATTGCTGCTAGGATGTTTGAACATGCTGCAGTTGGTCAATAGGCTATGTTTTCAGAAAAGGGTGGTGAAGTGCATGAGCAAAACACAAGCAGAGCTTTGAATCCTCAGAAACTACATGTATTATAGGCAGAGGCTACGCTAAGAATCATAAACATTATTTTCTCCATTATGCTCCAGTTGTGACATTGGCAAGCTAGTTGTATGGACTGCAATTTTCTAGGTAGATTATCTTCCTCAGCTGAGCTTTCTTCTAAAAAAAAAAGAATGAAAAAATGAAGCTGAATAAAAAAGTGGAGTGGGTTGGGGGTTTGCAGCCCACACCTAGAAATTTTGATGATTTCACACTGTTAAATTCCCTTGCTTCAGAACGTGAACCATGGCAAAGGGGAGAAGGGCTCCTGTCCTTACCACCTGCCTTCTGCTGCATTTGTAGAGTATGTGGTGCTAACAGGAGCAATGCAGTGTGGAAGCAGCAAAACTCAAATGGCAGCCAAAAGCTAGGCTAGAGGGAGAGAAAGACATTGGCACAGTAAGTCAGGTGCAGGTTAGAGCTAATGGGAAATAAAGGAAACAGTGAGTGCAAGTGTAAGCAGGGAAAGCAGAAGGAAAGACGTGGGGGAAAGATGCCTCGGAAGATGAGAAATGAGAAGTGGCAGCTGAACGAGAGCGAGGTGATCCGGGCAAGATGAGGGAGAGTGAGCCCATCATGATGCCTTGTCAGGAAAGGAGCAATACTGAGACCAAAAGAAAACGGTTCACCGACCTAATCTCCTGTCTGTGAATTTCATTTTAGGAATGGCTGGAGAAGCAACAGACAGACCAAAGAACAACGTTGTCACTGAAAACAGCATTTACAGAGGTTGAGATACAGTGGCATGGGCAACCTTCGTGCTAGTGGTTTGTAACGTTGAAATGCTTTGTCTTTGAAAACTTAATATTTCTTCTGTGTTGCATGTTGTGCGTTATGTAAATTTAATTCATCTGAGCAATTAACTCATTGAGGCAGGGATTGATTTTTTGTTCTGTTTTTGCACATCACTTGCTGCAATATTGTGGTTTGTGACTAGCACCCTTACATGTCACACGATTGCAAATAGGAAATAGTATGCCAATGGAGGATAAAAGGTAAATGTGAACTCTAACAGTGGAGGAGAACAGTTTGATACAAAACATTGGGATGATATCAGGTGCACCATGCAAAAATAACAAGCAGAAAATTTTGAGTGAGTACCAATGAATCTTTCTATAAGTAGTTAGGCAAGGCTGTTGGACAGCCCACCAAGGAAATAGCAGAAGCCCCTTGGCTGGGACCTGGCTGAATAGGAGACAACTACGTTCAGAAGGTGCAAGCCTGTACAGCGATGCAGGCAGAGTGGATGTTCTAATGGGTCCACTCTGTCTCTAACTTCTGAGATTCTGCACAGCCTTTCCCAAAAGCCAGCATGAAGGAGCATGTCAAAAGATGCAATACATATTCATGGACATTTCTCGAGCTGAGAACTATGAAGAGAAATCAAGTAGTTCTCATCCATGAGCTGAAATTGAGAGTACACTCTAATCCAAAAGGATACCAGCTCACAGAGTGGTGTATGAAAATCTTATAAAGCTCTGCATCACTCCATAAATAATTTTCAAACAAGAAGCTTTTTGTTTCTGTGACGGCAATACTAAAACGAATGGCAAATAGCTATGAAAAAAGGCTGAAACAGTCTGCACCCTGTACTGATGATAGTTTTAATCACTATCAGACTTACACGCACAATTATCAGTCATTTATTAAAAACGCAAATGATCATTGCAGAGGTTTAGATTAATGCAGGCTGAAGCCTGGTGTTGTGCCAATGGTGCGCCACGTGATGGGCAGACCACAGAATAAACATTCTAGCATGTCAGTGTGCTATAAATCCTACAAATGAAAGAAATTAAAAAGCCAGGAGCGATTTTGAAAATGATTTATGATTGGAGGTGCACTTAGGAATGCTTTTATTGTCATAGGAACATCTCCTTTCACATCCTTAAGGTGACAGAACCACTCTGCTTTGCTCCAAGTTTCTTGGGACGGCCTGTGACTGCGCGAGGTGTGGAGGCGAGCACCGGGGAAATGCACTGAGTGCTGGTGCATATACGTGCACTTAGTAGTGTGCGGCTGGTTGTGAGGATTAGCTTTGCACAGCCTGAGGGTGACAGAACAGCAAATTGGTTCTGACATCTTAAGTATGCGAAAAGACACCAGTTGTGTTTTTTTTTTCCTTCTTTTACAGCTATACCATAACCATGCTCCGAAGTGCACATATAAACATTTTATAACATAGATTTAGAATAACACTTGAAAAATAACCTGAAGACTAGTTCTTAAGCAAAAGGTAGTCTTATCAAAATAGCAGTCTCTTGCAAGTCAACCCTTTGCTCCGTATGCAAAAGATGCAGTACTTAGTGTATTTCTACTATAAACATTACTAAAAATTTTATTAAAATATCATTTAAGTATTAACACAGATACACTATCTTAAACAAAAAGTGACTTCACTATAACTGAGAGGCAAAAGATGTTGGTTTGCAGGCACAGTACTCAGCTGCCTATGCAAAGAATGGCAGTGGTACTGTGAGTGAGAGAGGCAAGCTACGAATCAGCAGCTGAAACCTCGTCGGTACCACTGCATCCCCACCTCTATCAGGGTCTGTGCTGCCTCCTCCCTGCCAGATGCCACAAGTGGACCAAAAGTGCGGGGCACAACATGTGGGGACATGGGGTGCCTCCTCACCCTCTGGGGACACATCACTGTGGATTTGAGGGGAAGGCGATGGGGTTAAAGCTTTGAGGGACTACTTATAGAAGGCCTTTCTTGAATTTCTTAGTGTTTAATTTTGTAAGAATCTTGCATTGTAGTTTCTCTGTTGTGTTGCTGATATGGACCCTGGATATATAGTTCACTGATTGCCAGTTAATTACATGTCATTAATGAATCAATAAACTGCTTTGATCCTGATTTACTTTAAACTATATGAATTGAGCAGCTTTTCCCTGCAACAACACTAATCTTTCTCTGTCCATTTCTAAGAAATAAACCAATGAAGTTGTAAAGCCAGAATGAGGGTATCTGTTTGAATGCATTGTACCTCTTCCATCACACTGAATCAAAGGGGCAGAATGAGATAAAATGGAGCTAGACACTAAGAGGGAAGTTCCTTATGGCACTGGAAATGAAGTGTAGAGCTCAGTGTTTTCCAGGGTGGTAGTAATCTGGATGGGGAGAAGACCAATGAGCTCTTTCAGCACAGGGAGAGAGCACTGTAAGTTGTACAAATTGTGCTAAGGGAACTAGAGTTTTTGCAAATTGACTGAGCACAAAGAAGTCTTTAAGCCATTCAGGCTTCCTCCCTGTGAAGCCTTCGCTAAGCCACTGCAGCTCGTAACTCAGTAGCATCCACACCCTTGTGCAGACCAGGTGTTAGTTTGCTCTGTGATTACAGGCTGCTCTTGATCTCTCTTCCAGTTTTACTGACAGGGCTGCCGAGCAGTGGCTGCTCTGACAGCAGTGGGCACCTGTGGATCCCTATTTAATAAGAACTAACCTGAGCAAAATTCTCCATCTGCATAGTAGCCTTATGTTCCTCCTTTTTTTTAATTTGCATTGATTTAGAAATGCTAAATCATAATTTCAACAAGACAGATGCTGCTAGAAATGGAAGATGCATAAAGAGTGATCTAATCACTGTGTTATATTTAAAACAAGACTGTGTCCCCTGAAAGACATTTGAGCATGCATGAGCTCCACCATAAGTTCTCCACACTAAATGGAGGGGCACATCTGAAATGGTGGCCTTGGAGCCAGCCACGTACCTCAATGAATTTAGGGACTGCAATCCCACTGCACAGCCCTACGTGCCCGTAGTTTAGTATTGCGGATCTGGAATTTGAGCTGCTTGTGTGCAAAGTATCTGTGTGTTTATAGGGTCTGCTGGTGCCCTTGTGAAGTCTGCATCAAATCTCCCAATGGACCAAACTCCGTTCTTGGAGAGAGATCTCACTTTCACAGTTTGTAAGGATATATGCCTTGTCTCCTGGGGCGTTTTCCTCTCTTTCTCTCACCCTCCCCATCAACACTCCAGCATGACAAAGGGATGCCATCAGGCACAGTTATTAATACATAATAGAAGTGCCAAGTGTGATCGTCTGTGAATGTTCCAGTGTAATGCAGATTTAGAGATTTCATTGTAAAGTCATTTTAAACTCTGAACTAATGGGTAGTTTGGCAACAGCCTCTAAGTATGAAATCATTATTAATTCCTTTAGTACCATAATAACATTGATTTAGATGAACTCTTATAACATAGAAATTGTATAGTATTTAGCTGTAATTAACGTCCCCTAATTAGGAAGTGTTGCCAAGTAGTTTTCTCTGCTGGCTCTGTTGTACTTAAGTGCAGCTGGATGAAAATTAACCACAAAGGGAACAGCTTGTGTTTTATGTGAAGTTTGCATTTGATTGATTAAAAAAATATTCCTTGGTACTTTATTTTATTATCAAAAAGAGTACACTGGATTATCAGTGTTACAGAGAGCCACAAAGTCCACACACCATAAATTACATATATGTTTGTATAGTATGTAAACCCAACGACTTAGCTACACATTCAGAAAATTCACAGATCCATTTTGTCTCTAAACCACATGTAACTACAGTAAAAATGAATTGATTTTAATGTGGTTGTCATTAATAAAGTCTGCAGAAATTTTAGTAGGATTAACATAATTTAATGTCCACTCAGAGGAGAGAGTCATGTACTGCAAGCTGAGAGCATTTGTTGATGTGAAAAATGCTGACATTTTTGGAAATTCAAATTATAAATGAAATACTGCTGTCAGTTTATTGTGCAACTTCGTAGCATATGGTGCTTCTGCTGGTGGGTGTTATTTCAAAGTTTGCAAATCACACTATGAGATTGTCCCTCTGGTGAGCTTTTGCAACGCTTAGCAACTGTGAATCAAAAGTGACAGTACAGAGGAAGAGGGACTAAAAAAAAAATTTGCCTCTAAGTTGGTAGAACAAAGTACATGGTAAGTCAATACATTTTTTTTTGGGGGGGGGGGGGGGGGAAGAGGCCAACACGCTAAAGCTAAAAGAGATCCAGTGCCTTCATCCTTGCAGAATAATGCGCAAAGTCTTCTAAATTGTTAAAATAAAAAGATGGTTTCTCTCTCCTGGTCTTTTTTGACTTTGATATGACAAGAGAATTAAAACAACTGGCAGTATAGTGGTTCACTTTCAAAATTAGGGAAGTTGCTTCAAGATATAATGCAACCTCCTCCAGATGTCTCTCCCACCCGTCTCACTGGAAAAAGTTTTTACCACCACAAAATAGCATTAGCCTTTTGAAAAGCATTGTCCACCCAAGCATGTTTACACAGAGGAAAAGATTTTTTATATTAGCCCAGCAGTGTAGGTTACATGAGAGAATTCCAAGTAGTCTGATATAAAACACACCCCAATAAAGTAAATTTAAAAAACTAAAATGCTACAACACCCTGCACCATTGTTTTCAAGACTCTGGCACCCAATGACCCTTTCAACATGTAAATACACTATCAAGAAGTGAATATAAATTTGGAACTGTGACTTGATCTGACCATAGTTTGTGCTCGTTGTTTTGCTTCAGGTAGTGATTTTTGGTACTGGGATGGAACCGCGGATGTGCGGTACAGACCTCATCAATTTGCCAATCAAGCTGGCTGAAAATAGAAAGTGATGGAGCTGTCAGTAGCAGTTCAACCATAAGCAATTCTAAACTAAGCAATTTGGAAATTTAAATAGTTATAATGACCAAGAATTTCTACGTTGGCCCTTAATTACTGGAATGTCGATTCAGCTCAAAATTGCCTTTCCCAGGTAATGATAATTCTTAGAAAAGTCTTTGCTTATACACCCACCCATGGCACTCATTAAGTCAAGCTTCTTCCTTTTGTCTGAGAAGCTGTCAATTTTATGTGACATCACCAATCATCTGCCATCTAAAACATCTCTAGGCTGTCTTGCTGAAGGCAGGCTGATTCTTTTTCAGCTGCAGTGTGCTCCATGGCAGCACAGCCTGCTGTTAAAAGCAAAGAGTGTAATGAGTTGCCCGGTCTTGGCCCTGCCAAATGGTGATCCACTCAAACTTGGATGTTGGAAACTTGGTTGAAATCTGGTGTCCATGAAATAGCAGTACAAGTTTTACATGTGAAGGGAAAGTCCACTACCCAGCCCTTCACAGCACTCAACATTAAAAAGAAGGCTGACATCCCTTCCATCACTTCTTCTGGAGAGGAAAAGGAGAGGAAAGTTACTGGATTCACTATGTCAGGGGGTTCCCTCTGAGATGAGCATAAGGGATAGAGATGGGTGGAATGAACTTGTGTGTGAACCTATTCCTATGCTTTTCGTGCATTATATTTCTTATATTTTGTTTGCGTCTGCTGTTGCCAATTCAGAATGATTGCATTGCAACTCTCCATGTCAACCTATGCTGGTAAGACATCCCTGGTTGTTTTCTTTTTAACAGAAAGAAATGAAAAAGAAGCAAAACCATCTCCATGATCAGAATGTGCATATCAGCCATCCATTGTTCCTGTAACCCATGTTAATATTACTAAGTCACACAGAAGACCAACAGCACTCTGCAGATGTAGGTACAGAACAAGTATGCTTTGGTCCCCTCTTCCAGTCCACCTGGAGCAGGTTTTGCCTTCAGCCCTCATGAGTAATACTGAATTAAAGGAAAATCAAGAAAGAATAAGAATACTACAATCATATCTGCTAACAAAAGTCTGTCACAGATAGCGGGAACACGGATGCCGTGCACATACGTTCAGGCTATTTCAATTTGGTTTTATATTAAAAAAAAAAAAAAAAAAAAAAAAAAAAGGAAATGGATGTCACTATTGCTTTGAGAAGTTTTCAATTTATTTTCATTTATTAAAAACCAAGCATGGGGGAAGACTTTTTCCATGCTGCCTTCTTGACCGTGACTCCCTCCCTCGCTCCCTCGCATCCCAGGCCCTACGCACTGAATGTGCCATTCCCCCCATCTGGAACAGCTGGCCACAATCATGTTCTTGCAGTCAAACTGTTTCTTACTAGTTTGGATGTAACTTGCTCACTCTCTCTCCCCTCTCCTGATTCTTGGCATGCACACAATGAAATAGTAGGAGCCTTAGGAACTTAGAAAAAAAAAAAAAAACACCCTCAATAAATCCCCTTAAGGGCCCATTTTAATTCTGCTTATGCTCTTGATGTGCAAGTTCTTACCCTGCTATCCCCCTAGAAGCAGTTTATTTCTGTCTGTCAGTGCTGCCAAAGTGACAAAATCCCCTTTCCCACCCACCATGTAATTGCTCTGTTGTTGCCCTTCCCACACATGCCTGTAGAAAGAAAGCTCTTGCTTTATTTGTACTGCTGAAGTGAATAGCATCTCTTCCCTCCCTCCCTCCATGTGGCTTTCAAGTAGTCACACTAACATTAGTTATTTCTATTCTGGAGGAGCTCCCCATTTGAGAAGTGAGCGTATTTGATATGAAACAGAACAAGGGCCCAGTCCTACGGTCCTCATGTGCCCCCTGATCCTGTAACCGGTCTGAGGAATTACAGGCTTGCAAGGAACGCAGAAGCAAGCATTGCAAGTAAAGACCAAAATTAAAGGATGTTCGGGGGAGGGTCATAAAACAAGAGAATCGGAAGACCTGGTTGCATTTTTAATTGCATTTTTTTTTCTTGTAAAATTTTCAGGGCAGAGTAGCTCTCTTTGTTCTGCCCCAGCACAGAGCTGTGTTGTTAATTTTAGTCGATGACAGAAAAATTATCAATTACACTACACTTATTTTTACTTTGCTGGTGGTTCTCTCTTTCTCCTTTAAACTTCCATTGTTGACAGAAGACAAAACCTGTTCTGGAATTATTGTTTTTCCTATACACCTGGGATTATTTAGCCATTTATTTTAAAGGCACACAGTAGATTGATTTGTACACCTTATTCTAGGTGCTGGGTGTATGATTACAAAAAGACCACATTGCTGCTCCTAACTAAATTGTCAGAAATGATTTGTTCAACTTGCCTAAGGAAACTGACCCATATTTCTTGTTGAAACTTCAAAATTCACTGAAATTCACTGTCACATGGAAAAAAAAAAAAAAAGAAAAAAAAAGAACAAAAAATGCAGTTTCAGAACCACTCACCTCTAACGTAAACAATACACAATAAATTTATTTCTTAGTACAATTTTATTTCTTAATACAAAATGTAGTAACATAGCCTCAGCTAGAATGCTTTTTTGTTGTTGTTGTTATAGACATACTAAGTTTTTCACATAGTTTTGCTCTCCTCCATGATTTGGCAATCTAGGATTGGTAAATAGCCATAGTTACACTGTTAAATAATAGGAGAGTATGACTGTAATATATTTTGCAGCCAGCATCCTATTGTACGCAGCTTCACATTTTTGCAATGTGACAAATCTCTTTGTGAAAAAAAAAAAAGTCCATAACAATGGTCTAAATCACACATTTGCTCTTCCTCCGAGCACTGGTGGTTGTCAAAACCTGTTGCCCTTCAGTAGGGGAGCCTTTTAGACATATTCCAGTGCTGGCTCCATGCAGACAAAATGCATTAGAGGCCAGTCAAATACAACATCTAAACAATGGCACAAACTTGCTTATGCCCACTTCATCTGTGTGCAGTCCTGAAAACCACACACGGGTCAGCTGTCCTCCTCCCATGAGCTGCGGAGCACTACCAGGCACATAAAACATCAAGGGCTGATAGAAATTAATCTATATTACTTCCCTAGTGTGTATTTAGGATATCAGAGGGGGTGTTATCAAAGACAGTGCAAAAACCTAAGTTAGGAAAAACCAGGCAGAATCTAATTGTAGCAGGAGCACAATGAGCTAACCTTAAAGCCATCCCTCTCTCTATGTCCAGACCTCTCTGTGCTGCTGTGTCTCCCCAGCTCTCCCCCTCACTCCTAGTTACTTTACCTTAAAGCCTACTTTTATTTAAATTTCTGTTTATTTAGAATTAATAAATTAATTTTTGAGGCAGCCAAAACATACCTTTGAAGGACCTGTACTGCAGTACCCTTCATTTCCTGACTAAGCCAAAGAAACATGTGCCATGAGTGCTACCAACAATGATGTTCTTCTGATGGTGTGTCCATGCTGGATACTGGCTGTGCAGGTCTATGTCTGGTCCCCACTCCTTCACTCTGATTTTTGTCCCTGGCAGGACTTTATCTCTCCAGCTGAGGTATTATCAGGTTTTCATAGCTGTGTCTGACTGGCTTTGAATCCAACCCTCAGAAGGGTGCAATTTCACCTTGCAAAACCCACATGCCTGCGTGAGCTCGGCACTGTGGTGTCAGCCGTGTTACAGCACTTAACTAAGATCCAGTATATCCAGGTGCAAGTTTTTTCTCTACCTTGGGGGGCTCAGATTGACATGTCCTACCCTAACCACTAGGTTATGGCCCAGTGCTGACACCACGTGTGTACGGGTGTGCTCATGTGCCCTAGCTCAGCCCAGTGTGAGGGTGGGCAGCCTTCCACTAGAGTCCTCTTCTGAAAAGCCAAAGAGCTTTGGTACTAATTGGGATGGAGAGAGAGGAGAAGGAGTGTGCATAAGCAAAAGGACTGTGGCTCTTTGGATTATTTAGAGCGTTCCTTTGAGAGGGAGAGCCTTTGGTCCCAGTGCATGCTCCTAGAACTAAATGTATTTACATTACATGGATTTTACAGGGGCAAAATACAGAAAGAGCTGTGACTGGAACTCAGGATACCCTTTTTCAAGATAAATCCCCTGACTACAAGACTGGCTATGGCCCAAATCATTGCTGATTCTCTTCTGCATAGTGGCACAGTTCCTGCAGGAAGGCTGGAAAATGCAGCTGGGCAAAGAGGGCACACATATGGGAATGGCAGAAAGGGATTCGGGTGGGGGAGGTAATCAGCTCAGGACTCCCACTTTCTGGCCAAGCGCTGTAACACTGAACCACTATAAGAGAGCAGAAAAGCTCCCATTTAAGACAGAACTTAAATGAAAGCAGAGGATTACACCACTTTTTACCCAATCTGGCTGTTATTTGCAAAATTTTCAGACTCCTCTGGGAGAGCGAATGTATGAATATGTTGTTTGAAGATCTTGATTAGGCTTAGGCAGAATCAGGCTTAGGCAACAAGCTGGTCAGCTTGTTTCAAGACTTGGATGCTTCTGTGTGCACAAAAATGGAGTGTGAGGTTTCTGGAAAGCCTGCAAGGAGTAAACTGCCTATAAAAGGTTGAGTTAAAAGCTGGGGTCCAAATAAAAGGTGCTTTGTAGGACTGCAGTTTAGTTTATACTTGGCTATATTTCATGGAAGTATCACTGAGGTACCCCAGTCCTTCTGTTTTCCCCTTTAGAGGTTGATGCACGTCCCTGAACAGTCCTGATGTCTTGCTCAGATGACAAGGTCACTAAGTTTCAGGCATTGTATCTCCACTGGCTTTGATTCCCTCCTATTTTAAGCAACCATACATGGAATGAAAGACAAGCAGACATTTCTTAGGCAATCACAGGCTTTTAGCTTTTGGCTGTGTGACACAGGAGAGACATACCCAACCTACAAACTTCTCGCCTGAACTTGGAGCTCACGCTTCCTTCACAGCTGACATTTATCCTTCTGCCAAGTCAAATCAAATCCCGATCTCGCAGCTATCCTGAAAACTGCATTTACATCCAGTCCAAGGCTCCCTAGCTCGTGCCAGCTCTTCACGCGCATCAAAGTGCTTGGTAGATAGGAGAACAGCCTTAATAAACACACCTGCTTTGGTTTACTGGACAAGAGCCTACTCTCATTTACAAGTCAGGCATAACGCTTGTGAAGACAGAGGAATTATTCCTTTATACGCCAACACTGAGCACAAAATGCATCCCACCCATTCATCCAAAATGTAAACCCTCTCTTTCGCCTTTAAGAGCCCACTGCCAGCTCCACGCTTGCACCTTCCCTTAATTTAAATCTGAACTCCATAGGGTGAAATTTGGCTCATGATATGCTGTACTAATAGAGGAGGAAAAGAGGGGACTTGCTCATGAAATATTTCAGGTATAATCAGGAAATTGTGGCTACAGATGCAATCCAGGAGCATTTTGGGTTGGTAACCAAGGCAACACTTCTTGCTTCAAGACACACTTTTCTGTTGATAATCTATTGTAATGCCAGTAATTGCAGCTGACAAGGCTCTGTTTGTTGTGAGAGATAATTAGCACTTGAAATAAAGTAACAGATTTAAATAAATTGGGGGGAACTGAGTGGTGTGACCTGATCGCTTTAGAAACAAACAAGAGCGCTGGGGGCCTACACAGGGTGTGATGTTAGTGGTAGCCTCCACAGCGACTGAACAATACCAACATTTATTAGGCATTGTTTAATTGGGAATTACAGTCCCCCTCATGATGAAAACATTTTTTCTGTTCCTCACCCAGGTTATATTTACATTATAAAATATGCATTAAAAATAAAACCACAAAACCCCTTTACCTACTTTACAAAATATATATAAAAAAAAAACTACTGATATTTTCATCTGCTCATTCTTTTTCATAATGCAGGATTTGTTTAGAAGATGATGTTTTAAAGTAAGTAAGTGTTTTGGACTGTTGCAGGGTTTGAAGGGACCCTGGGCCACTCTGCACAGGGGTGTGAAGGGAGTGTTGTTCACTCAGCACGTAGCAGGAATGTTCATGGGTCAGCAGGCACCAACAAACAGCGCTTCAGCTCGATGCCAGTTTGTTCAACGACTGGTTTCATTGTTTAGGTTGTTAGCACTGCTCCTTGGTTGGTGCTTCTGTTTGCATTAGTTATCACTGCATCTGGAAGTGGTCAGGCAAACCAGGGCTGATGTCTGATGCAGCACAGGACCACGTTCCCTGGAGGGGAAGGGCAGAGGCCAGAGCCACAGCAGTTCCCTGAGGCTCCCCTAATAAAGCCACACTCCCTCTTGCTTTTCCTGTACTTGTGAGGCACAGCTGCTTGGCTCAGTGGACAGTGAGAAGAGGAACACAGTCTTACTGAAACTTTTATGCCACAGGGAGTGAAAGCATCAACTTGTAGCTGCTGAACTGAGGATGCTTCTGGGACGGAATGACACAATGGCATGGCTGCGTGCAGCCCAGGGTCATCTGTTAGAAGCAGTGTGAGCCCCTTTTCCACAGTGCCTGAGCATTGTTTTCACCATTAAAGAGAAAATGAGATTTCCTAAGGAAATGAGATGTTCTTATTTACAAGAGAGGAGTGGAGGCTCAGGCTACACAGCTTTGTCAGTACTCACAGGCAGGCGGTCAGCAGATCAGTGGGCTCAGCCCACGTGGTGTAAGGTCAGCAGCAGCAGCCCAAACAGCAGGCCACTTCTCCCCTGAGAGCCCAACTATTTGGGGATGGAGTGATTCAGCTTCTTCATAGACTCTCACCAAACCCATGAAACCGTCTGGCCAGGAAATGATATTATATCTAGTGTGAAAACAGAGACTGTCATGTAAATGCATTCATCTTAGGGCTGGCCAGAAGGCAAAAGCAGTATCCTCTCAAGATTTGCTCCGTAAGACATTAAATGACTTTCTACGGCCACTAATATTGTTTATTTCTTTCATACTTCATCAAAAAGACATCTCTGTTATTCTCAGGATAGCAGGCACACTATTTCTCCAGCAAACATTAATCACCAGTTCACATCAGAATCATGCATTCATGATACATTACTATTCACAGCCCCCTTAAGACAGGACAGCAATATTCTTCTGAGTCCAAAGCTGTCTTATTGCTTTCTTTGCACAAGTGGGGTCAGCAGTTAAAGGTACCAGAGCTAGCCAGCCATTTGCTAGCCTCAGCTGAAGTTAGAGAGTTGACTAGCACTGACACCAGCCTGAACCGCAAGGGAAACCCATGCTTCCAAGGCCAGTGGTCAGGCTCTCCTCTGCTAGCTCCCACACACTATGTTTTCCTTTCAAGTTCTCTAGAAACACTCAAAAAAAGATTGTGTGTTAAAAACACAGAGTGCATAGATTACCATCATCTTCTTTCCTTCATAATCAGCAATTTAGTGCCACCAGGCAATGTTTCTGCTTTTTAAATGCTTTGAAACACAGAAATGTTGCATCTATACGTTATTTAAAAAACAACTAATGATCCACTGTAGTTCCCCAGGAATTAAAAATTGCTTACAATTTATAGTGTATGGGGGATCTTACTGCAAATCCCATCTCAGCCCCAGCTCTAAGTAGCTCATAAAAATGGCCTGTTTATTTTCTAAAACGATCTGCGTAAAAGGATTAAACTTATTTATTGTAAAAATTAACATCTTTCTGAAACAGTAATGACTGTATCATCGAGGAATGTTCTCTCCCTGAATGCCTCCCTTGGCAGTGCTGTGCAAGGAGACCTGCATTTATAGTCTCCTAGAATAGAGTTAATGCTCATAAGACTCTGCTCTTGTACGCCTACAGCTAAATCATGGTATCTAGCAGATGGTGTATATGTGTTTCCTAATGCAATGTCTTGTATGTGTGTAGTTGTCATAATTAAATAATAAGTCCCTACACCATCTCATGTAACAGGAGAGTCACAGCCATATTTCCCATCAGAGTGAAGCCGTCAAACCCAACTTGTGGGTAGATGAAGTAGGCTGCAAGGAAACTAATATACAAAGCACCTGCCATCACCTTTTCTCAGGAATAAAATGAGTTCTGTGTGTAGCTAGTTCTTGTTAAAAATTAAGTAAAAATATCTCAGTCCAAAAAATGTTGGACATGATGATCCCAACACATCACTGAGGTTAAGTGATCTGTTCTTGTGGGAAGGGAGTCCAGCCTTACCTGTTTGGGATTTTCCCCGCTTTTTCTTGGTCATCATCGTGACAGAGGAATTATGGACATCTGTAGAAGAAGTGCCTGTGAGACAAGGCAATTTGCAGCTATCATCTTCTTAAGATAAATGCAACAGCTGCTTTTTATACTCTTTTATGGATGGAAGACAGAATGATAGGTCTCTGCAGATATTCATTCTTTCCTTGGCTTAGAGAAAGAATTAAGTTGTTGATTACGCCCAGCAAGAAACACCTCTGTTCAAAGTGAGGACAAATGTAACTTATTTTAAGGGATATGAGTTTAACAATTCCAGTATTATCCTTCACTTTGCTGTAGAAAAATCCTTTTGCTAAGGATACTAAAAATGCCTTGAACAGATGAAAGGCATTTAGCCTTTATTTCATACTAAAAATTAGAATGTGAAATCCAGAAAAGTATCTTTCAACTATAAGTCCGCAAGTCAAACAGGAGGCAGTGGGAGCTATTTGCCTCTCTTGTGTGGAGAAAATACAAGGATGCTTTCACTGCTGCTCTTCTTTGGCCAGTCAGTCTCTTCTCCCTAGGGCAGCCCCCTCCTCCTGCCCAGCAGGTTGCACCTCGCAGTCAACTGCTCTCCTCTTGGTAGCCTGGGGAAGCAGTAAGCAGCACCTCCCCACAGCTTTCTCGTCTGCAAGACGGCAGAACAGGAGGTTGTCATCTTCCCCCCCCTCCCCTTCAGCTTCAGAAAGATGAAGATTTGAATCAGGATTGGGTTCTAAACTTTGCAAAGAGCCCCATCCCCTTAGCAAACAGATCATTCCTCCTCTGTCTTCAGGATCCTAACATGCTTTTGGCTTGAAAAAGGGAAGATGTAATTGAATAGAACATATAAATGGCTATCTCAGTATTTTTATTCCATACAGTAACCATTTTGATTCATGTCTTAGAAAAAAAGAAAAAAAATGCACCTTTAAATTTTGCTTCATCCACTCTAATGAGAACTCAAGGCGAGCTATAGCCACAGAAAGCTCATAGACAACAAACTCACATTTTTATTTTTTTCCTGAAGTTTACATTATAATAAATATTCATGCCATACTTCCTTCATAGTGTAGCTGCTAGAGAACACACTGTAATCTGTTTAAGAAGAACATGAATCAGACTCATAAAAATAATTGGTTGGATTTTTCTTTTAATTTTTTTTAATGTTTTAAATAAAGCTGTCAAAGGTTCCTGTGGTAATGAAGAGCTTTGTTGTTATGACAACTGCTTATTCCTTTTCCTTTGTAGAAGCCTCCAATTTGATAGGCAAAACATCAGGAATAATTAAAACAAATGGTAAGTGGAGAAAAACATCTGCTATGAAAAATCCTCACCCGAAACCTTAACAATCTCACTTGCGCAGTGACAAACCTCAGGTGGAGTGCACTCGTGTCAGCCAGCATGGTCACGCTCAGCAGCTGCTGGGGTTAGGGTATCTGCACATCAGAAATCCCATCTCTTCATAAGGGCATGTATATATTATTCATGCGGCTACTTATCTTCCTCTCCAAGGTAGCAAAGAGGGGTACTTTCAGAAGTTAATTCTTCTTCTTCAGATTCCACTCTTCTATTTTAAAGCAGCGATCATTTCAAATGTGGCCTCTAAATATTTGGCAAGCTGGGCTTGTTTCTTATGTGACACATTGCCCTCGCTCTGTGGGACAGGGACTGGAGAAAAGTGAGCTCTGGGCAAAGTGGTGAGAATGAACAGGTTTTGGCAGCCAGCAGGGCTTCCCTTCAGACATGAAGGTGAACACTGCTGGAAAGTCCTCTAGAAGGTGAAGAAACCCTCAGAGCACAGACTAGGGGTGTACTGAGGGTCTTCATGGCTTTAACGCAACTCCACGTGAGGGCTGTCCACAGCTGAGAGGATAAGCAGACAGCTGTGGTGTTGCCATATACACACAATGGATCTTGAGATGCATGGATCAAAAGTATTCTTCTTGTCTGGGACTAATTTTAGACATGAAGGGAAAGCACAATGTAGACAACTATCGAAAATTTGGGAAAGTTTTCCCTAAAGAATATCTTTTTCTTCATTCTTATCTTATTCTCTTGGGCTGTCCGTCCCAAGAGACATGTGACTGTCAGATTTTAGTAATTTTGTATGTATGATAATTAGTCTGCTCCACAGAGTTTTACTTTAACAAACTGCAAGACTTAACCCCTTACATGCAGTACAACAGAAGGGTTAAAAATGCACATTCCTGGCTTTGTAACTTTAATAAACTCGGGTTTGGCAATGACTTCTGATGATACACACACTGCTTGGAGACTGGCATTGGGAATGCCAGTATTCTTGCTGTGCTTCTGACTTCACAAGAAATAGGACACTTTGCAATAATTTCTGTAGCTTTGCATGCCAGCTCATGCTGCCAGGCACACTATGGTCTCATTTTGCAGCTCTTTGCAGCACACATAGCTCTCCATTGCTCCATCCCCTTGGAAATGAGCCAGCGCCTGTAAGCAGCAGAATTTTAAGCACCTCCATTTAAGAACCTGC